>NC_052053.1:72127703-73327703 GCF_903992535.2 Arvicola amphibius
AGGAGAGATGAGGAGAGAGAGAGAGAGAGAGAGAGAGAGAGAGAGAGAGAGAGAGAGAGAGAGAGAGAGAAAGAAAGAAAGAAAGAAAGAAAGAAAGAAAGAAAGAAAGAAAGAAAGAAGAATCAGTCTTGTCCGGCAATCTTGTCTACTTCCAATATCCAGGAAGATAACTATACGTTTTTCTTTGGGTTCACCTTCTTATATAGCTTCTCTAGACATGGGGGTGGGGTGGGATGGGGGGATGGGGGGATGGGGAGAGAAAAGTGTGAAGTGGAGGATGGGAAGAGCTTGGGGGAATAGGATGGTTGGGATATAGGAAGGGTGGATATGGGAACAAGGAATTATATATTTTAGTTAAGGGAGCCATTCTAGGGTTGGCAGAGACTTGACTCTAGAGGGGTTCCCAGGTGTCCAGGAAGACGCCCCCAGCTAGTTCCTTGGGCAGCTGAGGAGAGGGTGCCAGAAATGTCCAGATCCTATTGTCATACTCATGAATATCTTGCATATCACCATAGAACCTTCACCTGGCATTGGATGGAGAAAATGACAGAGCCCCACATGGGAGCACCAGACTGAGCTCTCAAGGTCCTGATGAGGAAAAAAAGGAGGGAGATCATGAGCAAGGAAGCCAGGACCACGAGGAGTGCTTTTACCCATTGAGACGGTGGGACAGATCTAACGGGAGACCACCAAGTCCAGTCGGAATGGGACTGATGGAACAGGGGACCAAACCAGACTCTCTGAATGTGGCTGACGGTGGAGGAGGACTGAGAAACCAAGGACAATGGCAATGAACATGAACTCTACAGCATGGACGGGCTCACTGTGAGCCTTGTCAGTTTGGTTGCTCACCTTCCTGGACTTAGGGGGAGCTGGGAGGACCTTGGACTTAACATAGTGAAGGGAACCCTGATGGCTCTTTGTCTTTGGAGAGGGGTGGAGTGGGGGTATGGGTGGAAGGGAGGGGAGGGAAGGGGGAGGAGGAGGGGAGGAGATGGAAATCTTGAATAAAAAAATGAGAAAAATAAAAAAATAAAAAGAAAAATCCAAAAAAAAGAAAAAAAAAAGAAAGAATCAGTCTTTTAAATCAATCACTATAATAGACCATCTCTTAGGTAATAAAGAAGGCGATGGAATTCCAGGCTGTAAAGAGTCCATTGGCTAGATCACCTTAATAATAGCTCTCGTATCTGTTGTCATTCAATGTTTTATAGATTTCTTTTAAATGACAAATATAGGAGAATTCGAAGGACTGGTCTCTTCTTCAGTATGTTGAACTCTATCTGCTCCTGTAACAGCTGTTCCAGGGCCTATAAGTTTTCTGATGTCAAAGCCATTGTTCTACCCACACAGGTTTTCTACCTACATTTTCAAGGTAGGGCTGTTGGTGTCTTTGAAAGACCAAGAATGTTAATATGTTTTTTTTTTTCATTTACTATAATAAATCACATCCTCACAAATGCATTGCTATGTCAGCCACATGTGGCTTTAATTTTCTTATCTGTCTTTCTGGCTCTACACATTCAGCACACCTTGTACTTTGCTTTACCTGAGATAAAGTTCCAATCCCTAAGAGTTGAATATTTACCTCCTGAAGAGACCAATCTGATTGCCAACATTTGGGCGAAATTATGGTTACAGCTGCACCCATCCCCATTAATTCTTCAATTACAATGCCATTTATTTACATTTTTAGCTTTAGTCTTTGATCTCTTATAGAAGTTTTCTAAAAATACTTGTTTTATGGTTCTCCTGCAATTTTTGTTTTATCTATTGAAGTTGTTCTGTCCTTGATCACATCCAGAGTACTATGGCTTTTAACAGCAGGCATCAAGTCTTTTAATTGCACTGTGGATGAGTTTTTCCTGCTGATACAGAATAATTTAACTAAATTTGATATTGGGTCCCATGGAAGGTCTCTAAGATGTTTCCTGGTGGCAAAGAATTACCTACTCTATCCCTTGTTGATCTGCATTCATTAGCTCAATGCGGGCCTTTGCTGTACTGAGAACTCCAGAAGGCTAAGGCCTTCTATTTGGATTATCTCTAGAAAAAAAAAATCCCAAAAACATTGTTTCTAGGTATACCTTGTCTACAATCCCTTTTCAGTTGACTTTGTTTACCACAATTAAAACACCTGACATTTTGATTTTTCTTAATTTTCTAAGAAATCACTGTCATTCTTTTTATACACATGGCTGAGGGGAGGCTGGTCCAGGCCTCGGTGGAGCTGCAGCGGGTCACCTGAGGCTTCAGTGAGTTCCTAGAGGCCTTAGAGAGTTCCCTTGGCGGGTGGGAGACAGGTACGCCATGCAGAGAGAGTTTGGGTATAGAGTTTATTTAGTGGGTTATGGAAGGAAAGGAAAGGGAAGAGGGGAAGGGGAGAAGGGAGAAGAGAGAGGCAGAGAGAGGAAGAGAGAGAGGAAAGGGTGGGGAGAAGAGAGACAGAGAGAGAGAGAGGCAGCAGTTACCTCTTTAGAAGAGGGATGGAAATAGAGAGAGTGCGGGTTGGAGGAGGCAGGAGACCTGTTTGCCTTAGCAGAAGAGGCAGGTTGGGAGTAGGTTGGGCTTGTCTTTGAAAGGGACAGAGTACCCAGGTGTCAACCAGGCCAGTAGCTTTTAACATTCCCATCTCTTTCTTATAATAAAAAGGAAGGAAGTTAGGCATAACAGATTAAAGGAATTGAGACAGCGCACTCTCAAGACTACTTCCTGCTTATTTGTAGACGTCATCTTGTGGGGAGGAACCTGAGAAAGCTGGGTGCTGGTCACATCCTGGGGTAGCTGGTTGCTTTACCAGGGTTTATTTTCAGGGTTTGTCATATAGAACTGTTCAGTGTCCCTTGGGCCTGACTAGGTGTTGGCAGAAAAGAGAAGAAAGTTAAGTTTAGAAAGAAAAAATTTTCAGGACCAGGGAATTGAGAGGGGTGTATCTGGCCTATTTAAGGTGGATCCTTCAATTCAGCTCCCTGGAACTCACAAGAATTCTCTCGGTTTGTGAAAACAGAAGTTTTAGACATACACATTGTATAAACAGTAGCACATTTATGTCAGAATGACTGTGACAGATATTTTTGCACAATTAAAAGTATTTTTAAGATTATGAAAGGAAGCCGGGCGGTGGTGGCGCACGCCTTTAATCCCAGCACTCGGGAGGCAGAGGCAGGCGGATCTCTGTGAGTTCGAGGCCAGCCTGGTCTACAAGAGCTAACTCCAGGACAGGCTCTAAAAAAAGCTGCATAGAAACCCTGTCTCGAAAAACCAAAAAAAAAAAAAAAAAAAGATTATGAAAGGAAGTGTGAGAGATAGATCTGATGACTTTGTCCTCACATCTTTATAACTTGCAGGTACACACTTTCATAACTTGCATTTGTATCTTCCTGAATCAAATGTCCTTTTAAACTGACAAAAACCTCTCAGCTGTCAAACTGCATCAGAGATCTTTGAGAAGGATAAAATTTTACTCGAGGAGTTTATTGATTAAAAAATGACAGAGAACTTATTTGGTTGTCTAGCTAGAGCCTCTCCTCAGGGTCCTCCATGGTCGTTGAGGATCGTATTTGTCTTTTGCTGTTTAGCGCAGGGCCTGCCCAGTTTTAGAAGATCCTGTCAGTTAGAAACTGGTAGGAAGACAAGCCTGCCTTGACCTGAGTAGCTAGGCAAGTCGATTCCATTTGATTCTTTGTCCACTTCTGGAGATCTTCAGTTTAAACGAAAGGCAGTTTGCCCTGTGCTTGGTACTTTCACTTGATCCGCAAATTGCCGATGGACATTATTCTGTGCCCATCTATCTTCTGTCTTCTTTGTAGGAAGTAGAGTGTTGCTAGGAGCCAACCTGTCTCTCGGTTATGAAAAGACTTTTAATAATTAAACATTTAAATGCCATATTCCCCAGAACACTGAGCAGTTGAGGGCTGTTTATCAGGTATAGATAAGTAATAACTAAGGCATAGAATCTGCCTGGAGAGCTGGGCCCAAGCTTGACTGTACCGGCTCTCAACATAGCAGGTAAGATTTATACTTGTAAAAGACAAAGAAAAAACTGCTTGCAATAGAAGCTTAATGGTAGGACTGACAATAGTGGGGAACAGCTTAATATATTTTAAAGCAGGGTTGAATTAAATACACAATATTTTTGTATGAGACTTAAAAGTACATACCAATTTAAAACATGAGGTTTATTGTTTTTGTAGTCTGGAATTAGACATAATGAACAGGTAATTATTTAACATTTTACAGTGAATATACATACATTTACACTCAGTTGAATTTAAGTTTTATGCACATATACACATGGAGTTAAAGTTAACTTATGTTTATATATAATTAACTCAAGTCACATGCACACACACCTATACATTAAACAGAGTTGAACAAAGTGGGTGCTTTTGGTGGGTTGTACCAAAGGCATGCCACTGCACAAAACATATATGTAACAGAGTCAGTAAGAGGAATTTAATGACAAAAAAAAAATGTAAGTAAACTGCGGGACTAAGCAGGGAATACCTCAGTAAAGATGGTGGAACTTGGTCACCTGACCTGCCCTTAGTTAAGATGGTGGTGAGATCACCTGACCTTAGTCAAAATGGCAGAAGTCATGTGTTATATGGAGAAACCATACTTTTTGAGCTGTTGGAATTTTAAACAGATATAAATAACAAGAGAGACATAGAGACCATGTAGAACATACATTTAAAGCAGAATTACATCAGTGTGGCCACACCATTCACACATTCTTTCACACATGAAGTAGAGAGGAAAATTACTCAGCACCTTGAGCAACTGTGTCACTGAGCAGCTGCACCACCAGCCATGGCGGGACCATCAGTAGTGGTGGCAGATGTTGTTTTTAAAAAAAAATGGTCCCAGGCGGCAGCTGTAGGGCAGGGGACTCTGGGAGCAGCCAGTCCCAAGGCAGAGATGACTGTGGGCCCCTCCGGGGGCCATGTGAGCAGGCGACGAGCTCGGCGGGGTCGTCGCGGGTCCCGAACCGCCCAAGATCCCCGGGAAGTTCATGAGCGGTGGCTCCTCCAGGGCCAGCTGGTCCCGCCATGTGGCAAGCAGGGAGAGACAGCTTGTGGCGGGTTTGGGAGAGCCACCCAAGCGGTCGGGTGTGGCCATGCAGCAGGTAAAAGGCACATAGACACAGTAGGTAGACATGCAAACATAGAAGTGGACATTTATTACTTAGAGGGGGGGAGAGAGAGGGGGGGAGAAAGGAGGGGGGACAGAGAGAAAGAGAGACACACATGCCAAGAAAGGACAGGAAAAGGGAGATTCAAGAAGGCGGCGAGAGGTCAGGGGTCACTGGGAGTGGGCGTAGCTTGCCCCTTAAAGGGACAAAAGAATAACAGCAGAGATAGAATAGAAGGAAAAGGAGCACGAGAAAAAGAGTATTTACAGGCAGGTGGGGAAGGGTCTGCCCAGTGAAAGGAAAAGCAGGCGGGCAGGCATGAGATGCTGGTGGCAGGACAGCGGCAGTCCTGCTTGCTGGTAGAAATTAGAAAAGAGCTGATAGTTTTTGAGGTTTTGTTTCCCACAGCTGAAAATGTGAGAACAGCCAAAACGGTACAAACCCCAGGGCAACTAGCTAGACATCTCCAGGCTAGCGCCAGGGTTGGTAATAAACCAGCGCAGGTAACAGGGCCTAGGACTGCTCTGAGAGGTCCTTACAGCGGCAACAGTGGTGACAGCAGCGAGGGCAGTGGGAGGACCACTTACGAGAGGTCCAAAAAGGAAAAACAAAACAAAGAAACAACAAAAAAACAAAAACATCCAAACAGTGTGAGAGGACCACTCCTAGTGCCCTGCTCATGTTTTTAGCTATGGAAAGCATTTGGAAGAGAGTGTGAGCAAAAGCTGTCTTGGAGAAGGCAACCTTACCTTTTGCAGTGATGGAGCAGGCACAGGATGTTGGAAAGTGGTCTGAATCCAGGGTCCCCATGTGTCCTCAGCCGGCCGACAGGTGGGAGAAAACGTGGAGAGAGTCTGGCTGAGTCATACACCAATGTTATTCTTTTTAAAAGATATGGTGGGTAGGGGACTGGTTCCACACGGAGTGGCAGTTCCACGAGGGGCAGCTTGTCCCAAAAGGGGCTGTGGTGGGTCACCCAAGGCACAGGTGAGTTCCCTGAGGCCTCAGCAAGACACCTTGGTGGGTGGGAGACAGCAGTGGATGAGAGACAGACAAATACATCATGCAAAGAGAGATTGTGTATAGAGTTTATTTAGTGAATTATGAAAGAGAAAGTGAAGGGGGAAGAAGAGAGAAAGGCAGAGAGCAGGGGAGAGAGAAAGGGAGATGAGAGAGGCAGCAGTTTCTTCTTAAGAAGATGATGGAAAGAGAGAGAGCACAGGTTGGAGGAGGCAGGAGATTCACTAGCCTTGGTAGAAGGGGCTGGGAGTGGGCAGAACTTGTCTTTGAAAGGGATAGGGTACCCAGGTGACAGGCCAGGCCAGCAAATCATAACAATCACGTCTCTCAAAGTAGCATCCTTAGTATGAAATCCAATATCAGATGTATTTCTAAACCATTCATCCATCAGTGCTGATCTTGCCTTTAAAGGCCTAATAATCCCTTAGCATTTTAAATTAACATTTTCAAAAGCCAAGGATTGGAATAATATTTGTCTGACTTCTGGATCTGATAATATTTTGTTTACAGCTTAAATCAATTTTTGAACAAAAAACAATCAGTGTACACTTCTGTAGGGCCCTGTATAATTTTAGTAAATGACTCAGACCTCTTTCCTGATTTTTCAACCTTGTCCCAAGCACTTAAGGCTGGCAAACACCATAGGGCCAAGATGTGATCATCCAATTCCTTTATCTTTGCAACTCAACTTATTGGACTTCACCTATAAACTGATCTTGGCAGATATTAATGCCTCAAGCCCTATTTTGTTGTTCTATGACCCTAGCTTCTTCTGTCTACCATGTTTGTCATTGTAACTGAGAAACAGTTTCCAATATTGCTGTAGCTAAAGCTTCCCAGGCTTGGGGAATCATTCTATTCTGAGTTGCACATAAATTTAGCATTTGCTTTACATAGGGTGAATGCATACCATATGAAACAACCACTTCCTTAACTCTTCTCAAATCTAATATTTCTATAGGATTTCATTTAGCTTCTGCATAGCCTTAATAGTGCCTATCATCTGCTGCCCTTCTAGTATAGTAACCGGATAAGCTGAGGTTAATTTTCTACTAATCTTGGGCCATTCCTCTTTAGTTTCGTCATTTAGGGTCTTGTCTAAATTCCTCTCTCTGTGTCTGAGTTTGTTCTTGTTTTCATTAGTGGATCTTTCTAAGGCTCCTGTCTTATCCATAACAAGTCTTTCTAAGGCTTGTGTCCTTATCAGTCAAAATTTCATTTTTGCACAGTTATCAAACTTTTCTGAAGATGAAATATGAGCTAGGCAGTGGTGGCATCTGCCTTTAATCCCAGCACTCAGGAGGTAGAGACAGGAGAATCTCTGTGCACTTGAGACCAGCCTGGGCTACCGAGTGAAGACCAGGAAAGGATCCAAAGCTACACAGAGAAACCCCGTCTCAAAAAAACAAAACAAAAAAAGATAAAATATGAATTGCCAAACTGGTAGTAATTACGATCCCAGCTAAGTCAATTATCCCTTCATTTGCTTTTGTCTTCAAATCGTCCATTGTGGCACTAGACAGAGTCCTAACGTGCTGCGTTGTGATATTTACCGATTTTAGTGTGGGAAAGATTTTTCTTTGGAGTTCCCAGGGGTCTGGCCAAATGTGCTGCAAGGGCAACAGCAGCAGGACTGTACTCAGGGCTGGGCTGCACAGCTGCAGCAGCAGTGGCAGCAGCCTGAGTGGGAGCTGTAGTGCAGGTGGGTGCCCTGCCGCCTCAGCCCCAGGGGAGGAGTGGCATGCCATGCACTGCACACCAAAGGTTGTTTTTAATCTGTTGTTCTATTTACCGATAATGACTTGGGAGTCAGATGTTGGGATGAAAACCTGATAGCTCAGAGAAGCCAAGAAGCAACTAGCTGACCTTCTTTTTCTGCCTGAGACCCAGCAAGAGAGCATATCTCTATCCATCCCAAACCAAACAGATTGAAAATCTCTAAGGCCCTATCGACTACTTCCTCTGCATCTCTCTATCCATATTTCTGGCTCCTCTGTATTCTCTATGACTAATTCCTGCTCTACCCCCTGACCCAAAATTGATTTTAGTAACACAGGCTCAGGTTTTCACAGCATGATCAAAGCAACAAGCTTTGACAATAGCCTTAGTAATCGGAGGGGTTTTCCTGGGGCTCCTTTAGGCAACAGCTCAACTGGATGTAACCCATTCCTGGTATTGGAGTTTGATATTAAGTAATTGAGTATTGAGTATTGATATTGGAGTACTTGGTATGGAGAGATATCTAGCTGGTGCTTTGTTTCCCCTGTTATTTGGTGATTCCATTTAGATTTCTTTCATATATGTATTTTAAAGCTAATTCTACTAGGAAAGGTTTCCATATTACCTGTCAAATGGCCCCTAGTGTTATCTCTCCCTCCTCATGCTCTCCCACTCCCCCTCTCCTTCTCCCTCACTCCATTTGATCCTCCCATTATAGTCTCTCCATATCTATATATTCTATTTTCCCTACCTTAGTAGTTCCTTCTCTCCACCCCCATTCCCCTACTCCACATCTAATCTCTGTGATTATGTTAATAGTAGCATGCTTACCAAAAGCTTAAAAGCTAACATCCACATATAAAAGGATGCATACCATATTTGTCTTTGGGATCTGTGTTACCTTACACAGCATGAGTTTTTTTCTAGTTCCACCAATTCAACTGTGAATTTCATTTCTTTTTAACTTCTGACTAATATTCTGTATAAATGTACCATATTTTCATTATCCATTTATCTATTGATGAACATCCAGGTGATTTCCAATTTCTGGGAGCATTATGTGTAGAGCAGCAATGAGCACCGATGAGCAACTGGCTCTGTGGTAGGAAGCAGCATCCTTCAAGTACACACCCTAGAGTGGTATAGCTGGATCTTGAGGTAGATCTATTCCCAGCTTCCTGAATAACTGCCACACTGGTTGCCATAGTGGCTGCGCAAGTTTGTACTCCCATCAGCAATGAATGAGTGGCCCACTTACTCCATATCCTTGTCATCATGAGCTGTCATTTGTTTTATTAATCTTGGCCATTTTTACTGGTGTAAAATGACATCTCAAAGCAGCTTTGATTTGCATTTCCCTGATGATTAAGGATGAACATTTCTTTAAGTCTCTCAGCAATTTGTGTTTCATCTTTTGAAAACTCTCTATTTAGATCTGTATACCATTTTTAAATTTTAAGTTGTTTGTTTTCTTGATGTCCAATTTGGTTTTTAGTACCTTGTATATTTTATATATTAGCCTTCCCTTTCCAATAGTCCCTTGCAGTACTCTCCCCTTCTGTGCTCCCCAACCTGATCTCTCATGTTCCCATCCCTACCCATCTGTAGTCCACTCATGAAATCTCTTCTATTTCCCCTTCCCAGAGAGATCTGGGAATCCCTCCTTGAACCTTCCTCGTTATCGAGTCTCTCTAGGTCTGTGGATTGTAGCTAATATCCATTGATGAGTGAGTACATACCATATTTGTCTTTCTGGGTCTGAATTACCTCACTCAGGATTTTTTCTAGTTCCATCCATTTGCCTTCAAATTTCATGCTGTCGTTGTTTTTAACAGCTGAGTAATACTCCATTGTGTAAATGTTCCACGTTTTCTTTATCCATTCCTCAGTTGAGAGACATCTAGGTTGTTTCCAGGTTCTGGCTATTACAAATAAAGCTGCTATGAATATAGTTGAGCAAGTGTCCTTGTGATATTATTGAGCATTCTTTGGGTATATGCTCCAGAGTGGTATAGCTGAGTCTTATGGTAGATTGATTCTCAGTTTTCTGAAAAACTGCTATATTGATTTCCAAAGTGTCTGTACAAGTGCACTCCCACCAGCAATGGAGGAGTTTCCCTTGCTCTACATTCTCTCCAGCATAAGATCTCACTTGTATTTTTGACCTTAGCCATTCTGATAGGTGTAAGATGGAATCTCAGATTGATTTTGGTTTGCATTTCCCTAATGGCTAAAAAATGTTGAACATTTCTTTAAATGTTTCTCAGACATTTGATGTATAGTTGTTAAAAGATTTTTCCCACTCTATAGCCTGCTGATTTGTCTGAATAAGTGCCATTTGCCGTATAGAAGCCTTTCGGTTTCATGAGAACTCACTCACTAATTGTTGCTCCTGCTGCCTGTGCTATTGGTGTCTCGTTCAGAAGTATTTTTCTGTGCCAACGAGTTTGAGACAATTTCCGTTTTCTCTTCTATCAGTTCAGGGTGTCTGGGCTTGTGTTGAGGTCCTTGATCCATTTGGAGTTGAGTTGAGTTTAGGGTTTTAAATATGGACATACTGGCATTCTTCATGCAGCCATCCAGTTTGACCGGCACCATTTGTTGAAGATGTTGCCTCTTTTCTAGTTTGTATTTCTGACTTCTTAAGTCAAAAATTATGTGTCCATAGGTGTATGTACTTATATATGGGCCTTCAATTAAAGTCCATTGATGGCTGTTTTTGTACCAATACCATGCTGTTTTTTTATTAATATAGCTGTGTGGTACAATTTCAAATTGGGGATGGTGATACCTCCAGCAGCTCTTCTATTATTCAGGAGTGTTTTAACTATCCTGATTTGGAGGGTGGGGTTGTTGTTTGTTTATTTGTTTGGTTTTTTGTGTGTTTTCATATGAAGCTGAAATTTCTCCTTTCAATTTATGTAAAGAAATGTGTTGGAATTTTGATGGGGCTTCCATTGAATCTGTAGATTGCTTTTGATAGCATGACTAATCCCTGAGCATGGGAGATTTTCCATCTTCTGATTTCTTTCTTCAATGTCTAAAAGTTTTAATGCAAGCCTCTCATTTGATTGCTTAGAGCTGCCCCAAGATTTTTTTTTCTTTTAGGCTCCTGTAAAAGGTATTATTTCCCTGATTTCTTTCTCATTCAATTTGTCATCTGTATATAGGAAGGCTACTGATTTTTGTTTGTAATTTTGTATCCTGTTATTTTGCTGAAAGTGTTTTTCAGTTGGGGAAGACGCCAGGTAGAGTATTTAGGGTCATTTATGTATACAATATTATTAGCTGTAAATAAAGATACTTTGACTCCTTCCTTTCCATTTTCTTATTGCTCTAGCTAAGGATTCAAGTACTATATTGAATAATATATGAAGACATAAACAACCTGTCTTGTTCCTGATTTTAATGGTGTTGGCTGTGGGCTTGCTGTGAACCACTTTTATTATGTTGAGGTATGTCCCTTGTATCCAATCTCTCCAGGACTTTTATCATGAAGGAATGTTGGCTTTGTCAAAAAGCCTTTTCTGTATCTAACCAGATGATCATGTGATTTTTGTCTCTCGGTCTATTATACTGTGAATTAGATTCATCAATTTGCATATGTTGAACCATCCCAGCATCTCTGGGATAAAACCTATTTGATCATGGTGGATCATGTTTTTGGTGTGTTCTTGGATTTGGTTTGCAACTGTTTTAAGAATTTTTGCATCTACGTTTGTAAGGGAAATTTGTCTGTTATTTCCTTTCTTTGTTAGATCCTTATTGGTTTAAGTATGAGGGTAAATGTGACCTCATAAAAGAAATTAGGCAATTTTTCTTCAGTTTCTATTTTGTGAAAAGATTGGGAGAGTATTGGCATTAATTCTTTGAAAGTCTGGTAGAATTCTAAACCGAATTCATCTGGCCCTGGGCTTTCTTTTCTGGTAGGAAGACATTTAATTACTGGTAAAAATATTTAGGGTTGCTTATGTATGCTATCATATTATCTGTGAGTACAGAAAGTTGGACTTGTTTCTTTTCTATAGCCCCTTGATCTCCCTCAGTTGCCTTATTTCTTTTTTTTTATTTATTTTTTTTTTTGCCTTATTTCTTTAGGTAAAACTTCAAGTACTGTATTGAATACATATGGAGAGAGCAGACATCCTTATCTTGTTCCTGATGGAAATGCTTTGAATTTCTCCCTTTGAGCTTCTATTATTTGGAGGTATGTCACTTGTATCCCTACTCTCTCCAGGACTTTTATCATGCTAGATTTTTTTTTGCCAAAGACCTGTTCTGTATGTAATCAGATGATCATGTGATTTTTATCCTTCAGTCTGTTTACATAGTGAATTACATTCATTGATGTGCATATATTGAACCATCTTTGCATCTCTGGAATGAAGCCTACTAGATCATAGTGGATCATCATTTTTATGAGTTTTGGGTTTAGTTTGCATGTACTTTATCGAAAATTTGTGTATGTATGTTCATGAGGGATGTTGGTCTATAATTTTCTTTCTTTGTTGGGCTTCATGTGGTTTAGGTATCAGGGAGACTTTTAATTACTACTTCTGTTTCAGAAGGGGTTATGAGTCTACTTAAATTGTGTGCCTGATCTTGATTTAACATTGATAGGTCATACAGATAAAGAAATTTATCCATCTCTTTTCCAGTTTGGAGAAGTACAGATTTTAAAGTATATCTTTATGATTTTTCTGGATTTCCTTGGTGTCTATTGTTATGTCCCCACTTGGTCTCCAATTTTATTATTTTTGGTCTTTCCTCTCTATCTTTAATTTAACTAAGGGATTATCAAACTTAATGATTTTCTCAAAGAATCAACTTATTCTTTCATTGATTCTTCATATTATTTTTGTTTGTTTCTAGTTTATTGATTAATCAAACCCTGAGTTTGATTAATTTTTGTCATCTACTCCTTTAAGATGTTATTTTTTTCTTTTTGTTGTATAGTTTTCAGGTACACCTTTAAGTTACAAGTGTGAGTTCTCTCCAGTTTTTTGCATGTAGGCACTTAGCACTATGAACTTGCCTATTAGATTGCCTTCCTTGTGTCCCATAGGTTTGAGTATGTTATGTTTTCATTTTCATTCAATTCTAAAAAGTTTTTTATTTCCTTCTTAATTTCAGTCTTGACCCATTTTTCATTCAGTAGTAAATTGTTCGGTTCCCTTGAGTTTGTAAGCTTCCTGTTGTTGCTGATTTTCAGTTTTAATTCACAGTGCTCAAATAGGATGCAGAATATTATTTCAAATTGTCTTATATCCATTGAGACTTTCTTTGTGTTTGAGTATAGGGTCAATTTTGGGTAAAGTTCCATGAACTGATGAAAAGAAGGTATTTTGTGTGTGTGTGTGTGTGTGTGTGTGTGTGTGTGTGTGTGTGTGTGTGTGTGTTAGGGTAAAATGTTCCGTAAATATCTGTTAAGTCAATTTGATTTAGGACGCTATTTAACTCTAGCACCTCTCTGTTTAGTTTTTATCTTGATAACCTGTCGGTGAGAACGGGGCATTGAATGCTCCTAATATTACTGTGTAAGGTCCAATGTACAATTTTTAACTGTAGTAGTGCTTCTTTTATGAACTTGTGTTTGGTGCATAAATGTTTAAATTGCAATATGGATTTTTCCTTTGATGAATATGTAGTACTCTTCCCTATCTCTTATAATTAGCTTTGATTAGAATTCTGTCAGATATTAAAATGTCTACACCGGCTTGCTTCTTAGATCCATTTTCTTGTAATATCTTTTTCCATTCTTTTAGCCTGAGATAATGCCTATTTTTGATGTTAATGTGTTTCTTGAATACAACAGAAAGATGGATCCTGTTTTCAAATCCAGTATCTTAGTCTGTGCCTTTTTTATTGAGGAATTGAAGGCAATACTGTTGGGAGTAATAAATGACTAATGCTTTTTTATTCTTATTATTTTATTGTTATGCTATGGGTTCTACCCCATTTTGATTTACTGGCCTAGAATTATTTATTGTGTTTTCTTGGATGTGGTTAACCTCTACAAATCAAAATTTTCCTTCTAGTGCATTCTGTAGAGCTGATTGTGGATAAATGCTGCTTAAATTTAGTTTTTCATGAGATGTTTTTCTCTCTCCACCTATTGTGATTGATAGTTTTGCTGAGTACAGTAATTGGGTCTGGCATCTGCAGTTTCTTTGAGTTTTTCCAGGCCCTTCTAAATTTTGAAGTCTCCATTGAGAAGTCAGGTGTTATTCCATGGGATCTGCCTTTATGTGTTACTTGGTCTTTTTCCCTTACAGATTTTAACATTCTTTGTTTCTTCTATACATTTATTGTTTTGATTACTGTGTGTTGTGAGATATAGTCTATTCAGAATTCTGTATGATTCTTTTACCTTGGTAGGCACCTACTTCTTTAGGCCACAGAAGTTTTCTTCTATGATTTTGTTGAAAATGTTTTCTGTGTCTTTGACCTGGGTCTCTTCTCCTTCTTCTATTCCTTTTATTCATAGATTTGGTCTTTCCACAGTGTCCCCAATTTCCTGGATATTCTGTGCTTGGATTTTTAAATATTTAACATTTTCTTTGACTGAGGTATCAGTTTCTTCTACTTTGTCTTCAGCTCCTGAGATTCTTTCTAATCCATATCTTGTACTCTGTTGGTGAGGCTCACCTCTGAGGTTTCTGTTTGACTTCTGAAATTTTTCATGCCCACTTTATCTCAGTATGTGTTTTCTTTGGTGACTCTATTTCTTTGTTAAATTCTTTCATGTCATGAATTGTTTTTATTATCTTATTCTACTGTTTCTTTGTGGTTTTGCAGACTTCATTAAAGAATTTATTCATGTCCTCTCTAAGGCCCTTGATCATATTCATAACAGTTATTTTGAAATCCTTGTCTTGTACTTCAGCTATATTGCATTTCTCAGATTCTACTGTAATAAGGTTACTGGGTTTTCAAGGCTGTTAATGTTTTGTGTTTTTTTCCACTGGTGTCTAGGCAACTGGGATGATTAGGTGATTCTAGGTATTAATATCTGGTCTTATCTTTGTTGGGTGGATGATCTATTTCTTCATTTCTGTTGCTCTCTCTGGATTTTAGCAAGTGCAGTGGCTGTGGGTTGCCTGCTATTGAGAGAGCTTGAGTAGGTCAGTACATTGCAGAGAGGGATAGAGATGGGCTAAAAGAGAAATAGTCTGAGAGGGGCTTTGGGGGAAGAGATAAGGGGATTCTGTTCATATGTAGGGGTGGGTCAATTGGGGAGTTGGAGATACAGTGCGAAGAGGAGATCCTGGAAGTAGTTTTGGTAAGACTAAGAATTGCTTGGAAAGACAGGAATGAAAGGGTTAGAAGGAAGCCGATCTGAACCAAGAGTTAGGTTCTCCAGTGAATGAAATTCAAGTAGGAGGAGGGGAACCTGTAAGCAGCGATTGTTATTGGACTAAGGGTGCAAATGTAGAGACTATAGTGAAGGGCAGGAAGAATGGCCTCATTCCCCTGCCTGCACCCCTGCCAGGTGTGGACGCTGGTTGTCTCGGTAGAGGGTGTGTCTAGGTATCGGAGCTGATGTGAAGGCACGGGGCTGTGATGGGAGGGCTGAGAGGGTTCACAAGGAGGAGGAAACCCGAGCCCACTCCAAGGTTTGTCAGCGTCCCCTGGGAACCGAGGTAGGATGAAAAGGCAGGCCCCTGCCGGCAGGCTGCTACCGGTCTAAGGACGAGGCTGGAGTGATCCTAATGGATGGCAGTGAGAGCCTGGAGTGGCCAATGGGATCCCAGATAGTGTCTCTGGATATCTGTAGCTGACAGAAAGGGATGGGGGCAGGGAAGAAAGCTGGATCCACTACAGGGTTTAGTGGCACTCTCGGGAAATGGGGGTATGGTGGGAGACCTTGCCCGTAGTCTGATACAGGGCTGGGAAGAGACTGGGAGGACTGTGATAGCCGACAGGAGGGAGAGTGTAAATCACCTGCCTGACTCCCAGCCGCCACAGCTACTCTCTCTGTTGATTTTTTGTTTGGAGGATTTGACTCTCAGAGAAACTGAGGCATTAATAGCACCTATTATGGTGTTACAGTAAATCTGTCATTTTATGCTTTATGAAGTTAGGTGCACTTGAGTTTGGTCCATGTGTTTAGGGTTGGAACATTCCCTTGATGGGTTGTTCCCTTAATCAGTATGAAGTGACTGTCTTTATCTCCTCTGGCTAGTTTTGATTTGAAGTCTATTTTGTCAGCTATTAGGATAGAAACCCCTGCTTGTTTCCTGATTCCATTTGCCTGAGATATCTTTGCCTCGCCTTTCACTCTGAAGTAATCACTACCTTTGGTGATGATGTGTTTCTTAGAGGCAGCAGAATAATGGATCCTGCTTTTCAGCCCAGCCTTAATCTACATCTATCATCTAGATAAGAGTCACCAGCGCTCCATTACATTTCCATTAGTAGGCACCTGAATGAGTCCTCCAAAAACATGAGAGACTGGCCACTATTATCCTCTTTTTACCAACAAGGAAACTGAACTGCAGAGGAAAGCTAACGGCCTATGTCCTGGTATTTCCTGCGTACCAGATACAAGATTGTATCTCTCTGCCTAGGTGCCAATGGGGGACAAAGAGGAAGGTGCTGGAAGCAGAGGTCCAGGGTAGCCCACGCCAGCAATGCAAGGTCATCTTTTGATCCAAATCACAGGACTCCAGAGCCACACTCTTGATATTTGAACCTCAAGCTCATGGTCCCTGAGTGGCCCTCCCCCACTCCAGAATCCAGGCTTGTCTTCTCTCTAATAGTGGCTCAGGCTCTGCAGCAACCATACCATGGGGACCACCACTCTCTGGGGCTCACACAGGTCATCCTCAGTGACAGCACCAGGAGGACCGTATTTCCCTAATTCCCACTTCCACAGAAAGAAGCCATGGATACTTAGTACCTACAGGGGTTGCTGTGGCCCTTACGTGAGTCGCAAGCCTTCTGAGCGGGGGTGTGAGGCCCCACTGGGGGCAGACACCACACAGCAGTAGAGCAGATATTCTGGGTTCACTGTCCATGAACACTAGCCGTGTGCTGGCTTGAGCCACCATGTTTGCTCTACCTTGGCTCAACACTTCCTCCCTTATTCAATAAAAGACACAGGTATTGGGGCTGGAGAGATGGCTCAGAGGTTAAGAGCACTGTCTGCTCTTCCGGAGGTCCTGAGTTCAATTCCCAGCAACCACATGGTGGCTCACAACCATCTGTAATGAAATCTGGCTGCAGGCATACATGGAGGCTGAATACTGTGTACATAATAAATACATTTTTTAAAAAAGACACAAGTATTAATTACGTCAAGGACCTGGAAGCAGACAAGGCAGAGCCGTGCCTGCAAGATAGAAATATGGGAATCATCGCCCTGATAAAATAAGTTCCTGTGGAGGAGAACCACACAGTGTTTAAGATTCTACAAAGTAGATCATCGTTTAGAGCATCATGATTGTGAAGATTTGGAATGTCACAATGTCACAGGTACAGCCAGGGTCAAATCACCTTGGGATGTCCTTAGTCCCTTTTCTTGCCCACCTCTATGTCTGCCCTGACATCTTTTTAACCATCAGACAAAACCTTTGGGATATGTTAACAGACTGCTAGCTTCCACCAATCCAAGAGCTAATAATGCCATCAGAGAGCAGAGAGTAGCTTTGTAACCCGCCTACCTGATACTCCCATCGATGTATTTTTAAAATGCCTTGATTTATGACTTTCTTTGTTCTGTTACTATAAAAACTTCATGAAATGGTTACCAGTTTAGAACACAGTATTTGGGGCAACCCGAATCTGTTCCAAAGCCATAGTCACTCATACTTGGCCCTAGAATAAAGAGATGAGAGTGGTGTTTTGGGTTGACCCCCTATTTGCTAGTTAATAGTACACAATGAGAGTACGGGCTGAGCCTGGGTGTGTAGGGAGCCCATGACTGGGCCTCTCCAGGGGGAGAGAAGCAGAGGCTGCCAGGGGCAGGACCACCTGGAGAGAGGGTGACTAGGGACAGAGGAGGTGCCAGAACCAACCAGCTTCTGCAGCAGACAGTGACAGCACTGTCCGGCCTTCACTGATGACCTAGTGGTATCCTTCTGGATATTCACCCCTACAGTCTGCACATAGCACACCATGAACTGAGCACTGTTGAGTACCAGGCTCTGCCCCAGCCTGGGACCTGTTGATATGATCCCATTCTGACTTCAGAGGCTATGCCTTCACACACACACACACACACACACACACACACAGAGAGAGAGAGAGAGAGAGAGAGAGAGAGAGAGAGAGAGAGAGAGAGAGACATTGGTACACATATACACATATATACATAGAGACACAGGGAACAGATACACAGACACACAGAGAGATGGAGACACACACAGAGAAAATAGATACACATAGACACAAATAGAGAAACACATGGCTACACAAACACACACACATACAGAGAGACATTGATATACACACACATGGAGATACACACAGAGGCAACATATATACACAGATACACAGAGAGACACACGGCTACACACCAACACACACGTGCACATACACAGAAAGATACACACACTCAGACATTGAAACACATACACACATGGAGACACACATAAAAGGAACAGATACACATACACACTGAGAAATGGAGACACACACACAGAACAGATACACAGGCACATAGAGAGACACATGGCTATACACACATACACACACATACAGAGAGACATTGATACACAGACACACATAGAGACACAACCAGAACAGATACAAATAGACACACATAGAGAAACATTTCTACACACACACACACACACACATGATAGAGGTGTGTCTTCTATCAATCTGTTGATTTCATTGGTTAATTAATAAAGAAAACTGCTTGGCCTAATAGGTTAGAACATAGGTGGGTGGAGTAGACAGAACAGGAAGAAGGAAGTGAGGTAGATGGCTCAGACAATTGCCCCGCCTCTTCTCTCTGGAACAGTCGCCATGAAGCCAGTCACCAGGTCAGACATGCTGAATCTTTCCCGGTAAGACACCACTTCATGGTGCTACATGGATTATTAGAAATGGGTTAATCTAGATGTGAGAATTAGACAATAAGAGGCTGGAACTAATGGGCCAGGCAGTGTTTAAATGAATATAGTTTGTGTGTTGTTATAACGGGGCATAAGCTAGCTGGTGGCCGAAAGCCAGGCGGCTGGGAGCCAGGCAGGAATGCAGCCCGCAGCTCCTCACTACACACACACACACACACACACACACACACACACACACACACACACAGCAGTTCTGCCTCATTTTAGCCTGGAGGATATTGTTAGAGCAGTGTAGAGGAACCACTGGGGACAGGGCATCCTTGGGATTGGGAGGAAACCTCCTGCCCAGGGAAATTCTCACCCTACAGGAAGGTCTGTGACCTCACTCCATTCTCTGTCCCAGACAGAGTAGCCATGTACTGTTCTGCTTGGCCAGCCTCTCCCCAGTCCAGGCTATGGGTGGTCCTCTCTGAACTCAGCACCTTTGGAGACCCGGCCATGTCACACAAAGGCCCAGTAGAGCAGAGATCATGTTCAAAGGGGGAAAGTAGGGAAGACACATGTTGGTGGCCTCCGTGCGTTTGAGCCCCATCCTGTAAGTGAGAAAACAGGCTTTGATGGTCTCACGCTGGGGCATCGTGATGGCTAAATCTATATGTCTGTGGGTTTCCCCCAACTAAACACAACAGACTCTAAAGTTCCCCACAGCCTCAGCCGCCTGCTCCCCTTAGGGCCACAGAGAGGATGGATGAGCCAAGCATTCCTTTCCTGTGAGCCTTTATTGAGCACCTCCTGGGTGCTAGGTACTCTCCTGGAAGCTCATTGAACAAAACTAGAGGGAAAACCCTGTGCTTGGGGTTTCTCTGGTTACATTCCGATCAGGGGAGGTAGAAAATAAACAATCAATTAAAACACAGTATGGTGCCAGGTGGCAGTAAATGCTTTGGGAAAAACACATCTGTTAAGAGGAGAGTGGAGAGGGGTTGATCGGGCAGTGTTTAGCCTCTCTCTCTCTCTCTTCATGTCAGCAGGAGCGTGAGTGTGAGGCAAGGCTGAAGGAAAGAGCCATGTGGCTAAGTTAAGCTGAGGAGGCAGCCAAGGGCCACGGTTCTGAGGCAGGAGCATGGCTATGATGAACAAGAACAATGGAAAGATGGTGAGGAGCACCAGAAAGGCCAATGTCTGAGAGTCAGGGGGCAGCAGGGCCACCTGTCACCATGAAAAAAATGACAGGAGACAACTTCATCCCAAGGCTTCTGTGGGCTGTGTTTTGAGGGGCCTGTGGGGCCAAAAGTAGAGTCAAGAAGCCCAAAAGAGGAGGTCACTGAGGTGGACCACGAGGCAGGTGGACACAGCTGGGGGCAGACAAGCAGGTGGCCTCTGGAAGTGATCTGGAATGGTCTTGTCCAGTAGGGAGCCACTGGTCCCAGATGACAATTTAAATTTAGGTCAATTACAATGAAATGAATCAGAACAGTTGGGTCCCCAGTCATGCTAGCTACCTTTCCAGGGCTCACCAGCCATGTGAACACATCCATTCTGCAGAATGTTCTGGCAGTCAGTGCTCCGAAATACATGGGAGGGACTTCTGGCCCTCATGTGCATGAGAGAGGTCAAGGACTCTGCCCTTGAAGGGTGTATTCTCTCCAGTCCCCTTAGAGCTTGCCGAGCAAGAGCAAGCTCTACTAACTGGCATTATTTTCATGTGCTGTTGGAGGGAGAGGGGCATTTGCAGATCAGAGGTCGACCTTGGAAGTTGTCCCTTGTTGTTTGAAACAGCCTCTCATGGACATAGGGCTCACTGGTTTGTCTAGGCTGGTAGGCCAGCAAGCCCCAGGGATCTGCTTGTCTCTATCTCCCAGGCACTTAGCCTTCAAGCACAAACCGCTGTGCCTATTTTTTTTATATTCTTGACGAAACTCGGGTTTCCATGCTTGTTTAGCAAGCATTTGACCAACTAAGCTATTTCCCCAACCCACATTATTTTCATTTTGTCATTCAGTCATTCCTACAGAGGCCTCAGAAAGACTAGACAAATGTATGGTAGAGGATGGCAAAGCAAAGAACCCTAGGGAGAGCGCTCTGGCCTGTCTCCCCAAGCTTAGAGGGGTCCTTCATGCTCATTAAGCAAACATTCCAGGAAGGCCACCCTTCCAGGCCCACAGCCTGATCTAAAGACTGCAGGCGACCCTGAGACCTCCAACTCCTGTGCCTACAGAAGATGCTGAGGGGCCAGCATGGAGCTCCTTCTGGTCTAGCCTTGGGTGGTTACTTCTCTCCAGCCTCAGTTTCCCCACTATGGGAAGATGGCTCGTCTTCCGCCTATGAGGCTGGCTGAGGACAAAGCACTAGGCCAGAGCAGTTAGCAGGAGGAACCTGCCATGCAGAGGCGAGGTGGGAGGGCCATGCCAGGGGGTGAACTGGGGATGCTCACGGCCTGCTGAGTCATCCACCCTGCTGGTGCCCAGAGGCCAATTGCAGCCTTTCACCATCTTGATCTGCAGAGTACAGCCCAGGTCACTCACACACCCTGGAACAACAGAGCCCCTCTGGCAGTCTGGGCTCCTGACTCTCCCCAGATAACCTGCACCAGATCCCCAGAGGCACAAGACAAAGAGGGTGATAAGGGAGGGTTCCTGTGACACACACCTCTGTACCTCCTACTGGGTTGTGAGAAGCAGCAGGGCCAGTAACCAGACGCACCACCTCACAAAGGGGAGCGAGAGGACGGCATCCAGTGTAGGAGCCCAGCTGTGTAATGGGGCATGCTGGCATCTTCACCCTGCTTCCCCAGTGCCTTTCCTCCAAGGGGATGCCATGCATCCGCTGGCCTTGTCCTAAAGTTGAAAGGTGTTTTGGACTTGTGAATGTCCATTGATGCAGTGGACAGCTCCAGTCTCCCCGAGCCCTGTAGAACCCCAGAGAGAATATGTTTCTATGACCACAGGCAGGAGAGGATCAGGCCACCAGTGTGGCTGTGTCTGAATTAGGACTCCTGCGTGCTCAAGGCCAGACCTTCTTACATCTTCCCCTGACAAACCAGAATTGGAACATGCTGGAACCCAGGCAACAGGCACTTTGGATGTGTGCATAAGGGCAGCGTTTTATCAACTCAAACCTCGCTGGGTTTGGAGCTGTCTGCCCTTAGCTGATTCCAAGTCATCAGAGAAGGGACAAGCTGAAGGTCAGGAGCCTCATTCCTGCCAAGTAGACCGGACGTCGCTAGGCTGAGAACCTGGAAGGACTGTAGTTTATTCTCAATTCACAAGGGAATAATGGGGATTTTTTTTTTTTTTTTTGGCCTCAGCTATTGACCATTGTAGGCCTGTCCCCAGGTCACTTGTGCACTGACAGAAGAAGACCAAAGAGGGCTTCCTGGGTGTTCGTAGCCCATGAGTAGCTCACCCATTTGGCTCTGACACTGTGATCTGAGTCTCTGTTGTGGCTTCCAGGAAGACTTTGACCGGGTTTAGGCACCTCAGTCCGGGCACAGCTGTTCCTACCTATGTGGACTCTGCAGGGATCCTTTGGCTCGGGGACTCTAGCTGCTTGGCCAGCTAACGAGAAGCAGTCACAGGTGAACATGGGATCAGAGTGCTGTCCCCAGAACTAAAGGGAGATCACCAACTCCAGTTGGAATGGGACTGATGGATCATGCGACCAAACCCGTCTCTCTGAATGTGGCCAACAGCCGGGGCTGACTGAGAAGCAAAGGACAATGGCGCTGGGCTCTGATTCTTCTGCATGGACGGGCTCTGTGGGAGCCTTCTCAGCTTGGTCGATCACCTTCCTGGACCTGGGGGGAGTTGGGAGGACCTTGGACTTAGCATAGAGTGGGGAACCCTGATGGCTCCTTGGCCTCGAGAGGGAGGGAGGGGAGGTATGGGTGGAGGGAAGGGGAGGGAAGGGGGAGAAGGAGGGGAGGGAAGAGGGAGGAGGAGCGGAGGGAGGGGGGAGGAGGAGGGAAGGAGATGGAAATTTTTAAATATAAAAAAAAATAAACCATGAGAAAAAAAAAAGAACAGAGTGCTGTCCCCAAACAAAGCCAACCTCCCAAACCAGGCTCTGTTCAGCCCCTTCTCTCCCTCTTCCAGCCTCTCACTGTCCAATGAGGACTCCCTTTGCAGCCTACTCCCCTGTAGGACGAGAAGCAAAAGCACAGAGAGGGGGCAGAGCAAGCCATACTAGAAAGCCCAGCGCTCCAGGCAGCTCTCGGACGTGTCCTAGCTATGAGCCTGCACAGCCCAGCCAACCCCTCCTGGATACCTCATCCACATATGAGGACAGTGAAGGCTGAGAGCATTAAATTACATGAGGTGTTGCAGGCTTTCCCGGTAGAGTCTATTTCTATTCGCCCCAGAGAGAGAAAGGGCAATGAAATACCAAAGAAACAATTTCATCCAAGTCCAGCCTAGTGAACCAGTGAGCATATTGGGGTTACTTACAGGAAAGTGAGTGACTTGTGCAGCGGCATCCCCAAATATCCCACCCCAGTATGGGTGGCGGTGATTCAAAAACCTGTACCCCTGGAGTCTCCGGCACAATCTGCAAGCCGCTCCCCCACTCAAGAGTCTCCTCTCCTGCAGCCTTTATTTACTAATAGAAAATGGAGTGGGGTGTCCCTGAGCCCCTTGAATCTTTAATGAGCTTCGTAAAACCTCCCAAACCCCTCCCTCCACCAACCTAGAAAGAATCCAGGAATTAGCCACACAGCATAGGCTAGGAAAGGTCTTAGCCCTAAATGGACATTCAGGAAATTCCCCAAAGCAATTATATATGCATCACATTGTTCGGGGTCCATCCCTAGATTTCCAGTTTATATTTAGAATTTGTCTTGAGTTGTCAAAACTGAGGCTGGAGAGATGGCTCACCAGCTAAGAGCACTGGCTGTTCTTGTAGGGGACCCGGATTTTGTTCCCAACCTCCACATTGGTACTCACAGTCATCAGTAACTCCAGTTCCAGGGGGGCCTAATGCTTTCTCTTGGCTTCCATGAGCTCTTTACTCAAGTGGTCCACGCACATGCAGGCAAAACACTAATACATACTTTTAAAATATCAAATCTTTAAGTTGTCAAAGCTTTAGACCAACGTGACTGAGAGTTTCCCCTTGCTTTGGACACATGAGCACCATGAAGATCATCAGAGGATGCTAATGTGAAAATCCACAGAAGTCTCTTTATTAAGGGATGGAATGAAAATAACACACTCACGAATACAGAATGAGGCACTACCACTGCCTCTTCATCCACCAGGGAAGGATGGGAAAAGTTCCGAACCAGGTCACTGAGCTGGGGCATCAGAAAGCCTTCCCTGTCCAATAGCATGCAATCCCTGTCCTCAGTTCTTATCCGGTAGGTACCCAGAGCAAACCACGCCCACAGTGCTAGTCACCCCAATACCACTGGTTAAAGAGACCCAGTTCCCACACCAGGATACCAGGAATCCTCTCCCTACAGCTGACAAAGGAAGGCTGCCTCCTTCAGGGTGTATGACTGTCCCTGGAGTGCCCCCCCCATGTTAGTGGGTGCCCTATGACCCTCCCTCAGGGGATGAAGCAGTAGGGGAAGATCAGGAGGGAACAGGAGGCATGGGAACATCTGCAAAGCAGGTTTCACTTTTTCAGTTTTGAATATGTTTTTATGCACTTGTCCACACCAAAAATGAAAAATCCATGAGAGTCAGAACTAGAAAAACATTAGTTTTATGTCCTTATTCATAACTCGCGTCCATCACCTGCATTCAGTCAGTGCATTCCTCCTAATAGCTTTCCTTGTTATCATTTCTACTTGTACTGAGCCCACACATACATGTGTTCACATATATTCATATATTATTGGCTAGATTCCGTATATGAAAAAGAGCATGTGTTTCTTCTTTCTTTCTGAGATTGTATGACCTCCTTAAGATTATACATTCTACCATCATCCATTCTCTTGCAAATTTTGTTATTTGATTTTTCTTTTGAGCCGAATAATATCGATGGACAAGTGAGCTGATTACAATTTTCTGCTAGAGTAAAGAAAGCAGTAATAAAAATTTCTTAAAACAGCTGTAAGAAATAAAACAGCTAGTCAGGGGTTGGTAAGCTGCGGGAACAGCGCATCAGGCTGAGACCTGGGGACGCCTGAGGTCCTGCTGTGGCTCCTCTGGCCTTGCTTGGTGACCCTGAGGCCACCTCCCTTCTGTGTCCCCCTCTGTTGACCCCTCTGTGAAACAGGCTCACTGGAAAGGCCTAAACAGGAAATAAATAATTCTTTTGTTCTGTTTTGAGTAGCTACATCCCAAATGTATTTATCAACTTTACCTCTTTTTTACTCTTGGCTTTGAATTTAGTTTTTCATTTGCAACTTTTCGTTGCACCTCATTTTGTGACACATTACAGGAACTCTTTCCCTGGCAAGATAGAAACAAGCATCTGCTGCCCCTTATAGGGTTCCCGAACCAAAGTGTGGTTCCACCGAAGTCCAACTGAGGAACCAATGAGTTCCCTGGGCTCTCTTAGAGAATGCGGGTGACCCCAAAGTATTCTTACCACTGGAAAATCTCATGCCAGCATGGATGGCAATTTCCCCACAGCTGCATAGATGGGGTCTCTTTTTCCTTGAACCTTCCACAGCCTGTGTACTCTAGCAGGTCTCAAGACCCAGTTGAGCATCCAGTGACCCTCCCCAGCCCCTCCTTCCATTAGGGAACATCAACCTTGGGGGAATCTCTTGCAAGTAAGCACAGATGCTTTGTTAAAGAGGAGAGCTCTTTACAATACATAATAATTGCACTTATTTTGGGGATGCAATGGGAAACCGTACATAGCCTTGATATAGTCAGAGCAGGGTCATTGGTGCATTTATCACCCCAGGCATTTCCTATTTCTTTGTCTGAGGACCATTCATGATGTTTCCCACTAGTTCTTTTAATTGTTAGATGCTCCTGCCCCAGGCAGCCTCAGTCTACAACACTAGGGGAACCTAGTGCCTGGTCTGACTTCAGGCACCAGACAGTAGCTAACTCTCAGAGGAGACTTGGGATAGAAGCTGTGGCTCTCAGCATTGGCCCCACAGAGGAAAATGGTTACCCTTATTGTGACCCAGCTATGCCACATCTGGGCATGTACCCTATGGACTTTATAACCTACTCTGGAGACACTTGCACATCCTATTTATTGCCTCTCCATTCACAAAAAGGAGGGAATAGAATAAACCTGGATGAGAAAAGTGTGGTAAGCATACACAGTGGAATATTATTCAGATGTAAAGAAAAATACAAATCAGGAAATGTGCAAGTAAATGGATGGAACTGAAAAAATAATTGATACGAAGTGGGATGACCCAGGCTCACTCAGAAAGACGAACCCCACATGCTCTTTCACCTTTGTATATCCCAGCTTCAAATATTTAGCATTGTGTTTAATTGGTTGTATATATGAAAGACAGGAAACTGGGCCATCGACTGAGATATATTTAGGGAAGAGAGATAGTTGAATACAGGTAAAAGGAAAGTAGATGGGGAATATTGGAGGCAAAAGGGTTCAAATAGGGTTGACATTGTGGGGATCTGAGAGGGTGAGGGAAACCTTAACCAAAATGGGGGATGTGTGGTAAAGGACCAGAGGAGGGGCACTGAGGTTTAAGTGGGTATAATGGCAGTTATAGAGAAGAAAAGAGGGAGTTAGGCGTGGATTAACAAAGCTTAAGGTATACGAAGAAGTCTTAATGAACATGCACTAGCTTGTAAACTAATTAAAATATAAATTTTTAAAAAGGGGTTTGAACAGAAGTATCCCACACGAGTAGCCAGGTTGCTTCCAGAAAACACAGGTTATGAAAAATCTCAGCACGAGGCATGGGTTACAGCCCTAGAAGTTGTTGGTCAGGAAGACCCTAGAGGCTCTCCAAACACACAGGCTACTGCTGTTGCTCTTGGTGGCCCACTATAACTAGATGGTAAGACCCTATTGCTGAAGACACCATACACCTTGATTGCACAACATAGAAATCAACCTTGAATGACCAGGAAGCTCTTTCTAACTTTCAGAGCACTGGAGGGAAAAGGTATCAGTAAATTTACTCAGTGCTGGACCCTGCCTGCTATATTACTGATCCACCAGGCAAGATGAGCCCCCTGGTACAATAGTAGCTAACTGCTAAGGGGGTAACCAACCATTTTCTGAATGTGTTTGAGACCTACTCCATAGGAGGGAATTCATAAACTCATCAATAATCCATGACTGAGGAGGTCCTGACCCTCTGGAGGAACTGACTGTTATTGTTATGCTAAATGATCCTGTCGCCAAACTGACTTCTAAATATTTATGTTTATACATAAGCGCTCAGTCTTGGTTTACACTTAACCTTGGTCAGAGTAGCTTCGTTCTGCTGTGGGCAGTGGTTAATGAAGAGATTGATAAGTGACTGTGAGCACTCAGCCATAGACGGGACGTCTATTACCAACTTCTCCTACCCCCAAGGCTCAGGGAGCTTTGTGAGAATAGAGACAGAAAGGATGTAAGAGCCAGAGGATGTGGAGGAGTGCTGTGGAATTCTGTCTTCTTCTGGACAGTCTGTGGCTACTGATTAATGAACTCACAGCAGCTGTGGTTACCTACACATGATCCATGTAAGGGTAAGCAAGTTAAAATTCCAGCATGGATGGGGGAAGGGCTCCGGAGGGCTCCGCCCCCGGCTGAGGAGTTCTTGGCAGTTGGTGGTTGCTAGAGACAAGACGGTCATTTTCCTTTAGGAGTGGACCACTAGTAGGCTGTACACGCCCCAACTCTGACACCACAACCATGCACATATGGGAAGCACTAATTGGAATCAGTGAGTTATTTTAAAAAAAAAGAAAAGAAAGAAAGAAAGAAAGAAAGAAAGAAAGAAAGAAAGAAAGAAAGAAAGAAAGAAAGATAGCATGAAGTTGGGAAGGAGATGTGTAAGTTGACCTAGAGAGTTTTCGGAGGTAGGGATGGGATGGATATGATGAAAATAATTGTACCCTGTATGAAATTTTCAATGAATAAATGAAAGCATTATTTGAAAATACCATTTCTGTTTGCTATTGTTGTTATCCTCTTCTTCGTCGCCATCCCTACCCCTACCCGACAGACAGCTGCACTGTCTGCCTTCTGCCCGGCCTCTGTCCACACTCTACCCTACACTCTTCCCAAGCTTTGGTGATCACGATTCTATTCTTTCTTCTTTTTATCTTTTTTTAAATGTATGTGTATGAGTGTTTGCCTGCATGTATGTCTGTGCACCACATACGTGCCTGGTCCTCTTGGAAGCCAGAAGAGGACAACAGATCCCTTGTAACTGGGTGACAGGCATCTGTGAGTCACCCAATATAGATGCTGGGGACTGAACTCAGGTCCTCTGAAAGAACAGTAAACACTGTTAACTGCTAATCCATCTCTCCAGGTCCTCTCTCTTTCTTTTGAGATCAATGTGTCACCTTCCACCTACCTGTGAGATCATTCATTTGAATCTTTCTGTATGTGATTTATTCTGCTTAACATAATGTCGTCCCACCCCATCCAAGTTGCTGCAGATAAGTGAATTCTATTATGTCTTACAGCCAAATAGTATTCCAATATATATATTAATATATATTATATATATTAATATATATATATATCAGCATTTCCCTGTCAGTCATCTGTAAATGGAGGCCTAGATGGACTGCATATCTTGACCTTCATGAATAGTGCTGCTATAGACACGTATGTGTCTACCCATATGTATGTATGTATGGCTACCCATAAATTGATTCTGTTCCTTTAAAATATTTACCAACTGATGGGATTTTCCTGGATCGTGGACTGGTTCTAATTCTAATTACAGAAGACTTCTGGATGGTCTTTATTTCTGTGGTACACTGTCACCAACAGTCCCCTTTCTGCATATCTTTACAAACATTTTTTAAAATTCTATCCGGCTTAGCATGGTTCTGATTTTTCTTGATGAGGAGCGAGCCTGATCATTTTATCATAAACGTGGCCATTTATGCATCTCTATAAAAGAAATGTCTACCGGGTCATTTGCAATTTTCATCAAATTATCTGATGTTTTGCTGCTGAATTATTTAAAGTCCTAGTGCTCTGAAAATGGATGGCTTGTCCGATGGGTATTTGTGAACATTTGTGGCCACTGCATCAACTGTGTCCTCTTTGGTTTACTATGCTTTGTGGTCAGATCCCAAAAGTCTTCACCCAGACCAGAGTCTTGACATATTTCTCCTATCTTTTCTTTGAGTAGTTTCATAGCGCCGGGGGTTGTGTTTACGTCTGTGATCTCACTATATAGCTCAGGCTGACTCTGAGTGTGTAGCACGAATTCTAATTGGTCCTAATAATAACAACCCGGAGACAGATATCAGGGTAATTGTGAAAGATCAGAGAAGCAAAGAAGTCATTCACTAGAGAGACTTCAAAACTACCAAATCCTCAAACTGAATAAAGGATGGGGGTGAGCTTCTGTCTCCTCCCTCCTTATATTCCTGTCTCCACTTCCTTAATGCTGGGATTAAAGGCATGTACCTCCCAAGTGCTCAGATCAAAGATGGGAGCCACCACAGCCTGGTCTCTGGTTAACTAGTGACTAGCTCCACCCTCTGATCTTTAAGCAAACTTTGTTAGAGCACAAACAGCCTGGACTCAAAATCACAGAGCTGCTGGCCTGTCTCCCTGTGCGGGGATTAAAGGTGTGGCCATCACACCCAGTCCCAGTTCATTTATATACATGCTTTGAAGCTTCTTCTGCATATGGATCACTAATCCTCCACCACCATTCGCAGTATGATTGATAAAAACCCAGAGACAGATATTGGGGTTCAACCTGAAGATCAGAAAAGCAAAACAGCCAGCCACTGTCTCTTACCTCTACCTCAATCCAAAATGACAATCTTGCCTCCAGAATGAGACTGCATGAGAGCTGTGTCCTCCTGTCTTATATTCCTCTCTAGTGCTGGGATTAAAGGCGTGCACTACTACTGCCCAGTTTCTATGGCTAACTAGTGTGGCTACTGGGATTAGAGGTGTGTGTCACCACTGCCTGGCTTGTAAAACTGATCAGTGCAGCTGTTTTCCTCTCTGAACTCCAGGCAAGCTTTATTTATTAAAAATACAATGAAATATCACTATGACCATTTACTGACAGACTGTCCTATTGGCAATTCTCACTGCCTCCGTCAACTGTCGGGTAGAGCTTGGCAAGGTGGCTCGGTGGGAAAGGCACTTGCCACCAAGCCTGTTAACCAGAGCTCAAACACTGAAATTCACAGTGGAAGGAAGAGGGTAACTACTGAATGTGTCCTCTGAGCTCCACTCATGTACCATGACTGCACACACCTATGTTCATGCACATTTCAACACACACACACACACACACACAGGCATGCACACACACACACACACACACACACACACAATAACGATGATGGTAATAAAATGAAAAGTTTAAAACTTAACTGGCTGCAAAGGCATGAACAGCTTTCTGGGAACTGTCTTGTTTCACCGGTGCTGTGTTTGGCTGTACGTCAGTGCAGGGCCATTCTGAATACCATGTTCAAGGTATTTTTTAAGCTAGCTCTCATAACACCTTCAGTTCTGTTGTTTTTCCTTTGCTTTCTTTGGATATCTTATTTTTAGTTTTAAAACAATCTTATTTTACATGCCAATCCCAGTTCACTCTCCCTACAATCCCCCCATTTCCACACCTTCTCTCCAACCCCATCTACTTCTCAGAGAGGGTGAGACCTTCCATGGGGAGTCAACAAAGTCTGTCACATCACTTGAGGCAGGACCAAGGTCCTCCCTCCTGTATCTAGGCTGAGCAAGGTATCCCTCCATAGGAAATGGGTTCCAAAGAGCCAGTTCATGCACTGGGATAAATACTGGTTCCACTGCTAGTGGCCTTACAAGCTTCCCAAGCCACAGAAATGTCACCCACATTCAGAGGGCCTGGTTCAGTCTTATGCTGGTTTCCCAGCTGTCAGTCCAAAGTCAGTGAGTTCCCACTTGCTCAGGTCAATTGTTTCTGTGGGTTTCCACATCTTAGCCTTGGCCCCTTTGCTTATAATATCATTCCTCCCTCTCTATAACTGGACTTTGGGAGTTCAGCTCAGTGCTTAGATGTGGATCTCTGCATCTGCTTCCATCAGTTACTGGATGAAGGCTCTATGATGACAATTAAGGTAGTCATCAATCTGCTTACAGGGGAAGAGCAGTTAAGATACCCACTCCACTAAGGCTTCTATTCTTAGCTGAGGTCATCCTTGTGGATTCCTGGAAATTTCCCTAGTGCCTGGTTTTGCACTAACCCCACAATGGCTCCCTTTTTCAAGGTATCTCTTTCCTTGCTCTCCCTCTCTGTCCTTCACCCAACTTGACCTTCCAGATCCCTCATGTTCTCCTCCCTGTTCCCCTTTTCCTCTCTGCACTCACCTACCACCCTTCCCCCTTCCCCTACACGGACAATTCCACCTGGGCCCCTTCTACACCTGGGAGAGCTTCAGGTCCCTTTCAGTGTCCACCAGAAGAACAGAGCTGCCTGCACACAGAGGAAGAGTGACCACCTAAGCCACAGGCTCCACCTGCGCCCACTGGAGGAAGAGATGGACGGACGGTAGTGTAATAACACATTCAACACCATAGAGAGCAAGGTGGCACCACCAGAACCTAGTGGTTCTACATCAGCAAGACATGAACATCCCAGTGAGTGCAGTCAAAGCAGAAGAAAAAGACATTAAAATAACTTTATGAAGATGATAGAGACCCTTAAAGAGGAAATGAAAAATTCCCTTAAAAATGTGGAGGAGCCTTTCTGTCTCCCTCTCAAAGAGGCAGCTTCTGTCCCTCCCTTCTCCTCGCTTCTCCCCTTCCCCCTTCTCTCTCTCTCTCTCTCTCTCTCTCTCTCTCTCTCTCTCTCTCTCTCTCTCTCTCTCTCTCTCTCTCTCCCTGCCTCTCTCTCTCCCTGCTCTTCTTCCCTTTCCCCTCCATAACATAATAAATACCCAACCTCAAAAAAAAAGAAGTGGAGAAAAAGACAAACAAAAAATTGAAAAATTGGAAGAAATCAACAAATCCCTTAAAGAAAGCAAAGAAATTCAAGGGAAAAAAACACCAAACAGGTGAAGGAAATGGTTCTTTGGTTGTCTTTCAAGGCCTTTTGAAGTTGACATTTTGAATGGACTTGCGTTGACTCTGGAGCTGACTTTGGATAAATGCACACTTGAAAAGTTTTAATTCTTCCAATCCATGCGCATAAATGAAGTGTTTTTCCATATTTTATGCATTCCTAATTTTTTCATGAGTATTTAATAATTTTCATTGTAGACATTATTCTCTTCCATGATTGAATTAATTACTTGGGTTTCTTGATTATTTTTTGGTTGTTTGTTTTTATAGCTATCAATAAAATCACTTAAATTCTTTTTCAGTAATTTTTAAAAAGCATATCTTTAATGCTGATTTTTTTTAATCTTTATGGTTCTAAGGATCAAACCCAGAGCCTTGCACATCAGAGGCAAGCACTCTACCACAGAGCTGTGTTTCAGCCTTGTATGTTGAGCTTGGGTCCTATAATCTTATTTCATTTATCAGGTTTAAAATTTGGGACAAAGGATAGACTTTCCTAAGTATACAATCATGCTATCTTCAAGCAAGGACAGTTTGAACCCCTCTTTCCTGTTTGGATGCCCCATATTTTTCTCTTGTCTTATTACTGTGGCTAAAACTTCCGACAATATGTGGCTAAATGTGATGGAAGCAAATGCCCTTGTCTTGGTCCTGACCTTGGATCAAATTATTTCAGCCTTCTTCCCTATGGTACAGTGTGGGCTGGGGATCTGTGTGTTTAGTTTCTATTGAGTTGAAGTACATTCTGTCTGCTCCAAAAAAAACTCCTAAGGATATTTTTTAAATCACAAAGTGATGTTGAATTTCACTCAGTTACTTTTCTGTGGCTATTTAAATCACCATGTGTGAAATGGCCCCCCAAAGGGAGTGGCACTATTAGGAGGTGTGGCCTTGTTGGAGGAAGTGGGCTTTGAGGTCTCATATATATTCAAGATACTATCCAGTAACTTAGTTCATTTCCTGTCATTTGCAAGATGTAGAAGCCTCAGCTTCCTCTCCAGTACCATGTCAGCCTGCACGCCACCAGGTCCCACTATGATAATAATGGACTGAATCTCTGAGCTGTAAGTGAGCCTCCACGATTAAATGTTTTCCTTCATAAGAGTTGCTGTAGTCACAGTATCTCTTCACAGTAACAGAAAGCCTAAGACAGCATGTGTTTTTTATCCTTCTGCCAGCGTGATGTATTAATTATATTTATTAGTCATGTGCTGCATTTTGTTTATTGGTTTGATATGTTGAGTTTTGCTTGCATTTCCACTTGAGAGCTAGGAATGTAGTTCAATCAACAGATAAGAGATACATACATACATACATACATACATACATATGTAGACAAATCAATAGATAGCTGAGAGATGGAAGGATGAGTCACTAGGTAGATACATATAGGCTACTTAGTTTATGGTGGACAGAAAGCAGAGAGAGACAGAGGGAGATCATGAACCAGGAATAAAATTAATGAGACTGTCCCTTAGTGACTTTCCTTGATCAGCTAGGTCCCACATCCTCCATCCCCCCAAATTTCCATCGGAGGCCAGAAATCACCATGTGAGCCTGCAAAAGGTCTCTCATATTCAATTCAGAACATTCTGCCCTGGGTCTTCAAAGGCTCATAGACACTCATGATGAAAAATGCATACACTCCATCTCCCAAATCCCCAAATCTTAAGAATTTCAATAAGATTCCAAAGCCTCTTCTGAGATACAAACAAAATCTTTTTATTAATATTTTTTTATTCATTTTAGATACCAGCCACAGTTCCCTGGTTCTCACCTCTTCCAGCTTCTCCCACCTCCCCTACAACCCACCCCCCATCCACTCCTCAGAAAGGGTAAGGCCTCCCATGGGGAGTCAACAAAGCCTGGCACATTAAGTTGAGGCAGGACCAAGCCCCTACCCTCTGCATTGAGGTCGAGCAAAGCATCTCACCATAGGAAATGGACTCCAAAAGCCAGTTCATGCACCAGGAACAGATCCTAGTCCCGCTGGCCAGGGTCCCACAAACAGACCAAGCTACACAGCACTTGCCCACAAGCAGAGGACCTAGATCAGTCCTATGCAGGCACCCCAATTGTTGGTCTAGGGTCCTTGAGCTCCCATGAACTCAGGTCAGCTGCTTCTCCACTATTATCTTCACCCCCTACACACACCTTGCTCATATAATCCCTCCTCCTTATCTTCAACTGGAGTCTGGGAGCTTGGTCTGGTGCTTGGCTGTGGATCTCTGCATCTGCTTCCATCAGTTACTGGATGAAGACTCTATGATGACAGTTAGGGTAGTCACCAACCTGATTACAGGGGAAGGCCAATTCAGGCACCCTTTCCACTCTGCCAGAAGTCATAGCTGAAGTAATCCTCGTGGGTTCCTGGGAATTTTCCTAGTTCCAGGTTTCTCACTAGCCCCAATAATGACTCCCTCTTTTAAAATAGCTCTTTCATTGCTCTCCCACTCTGTCCCTCCTTAACTCGACCATCCCATTCCCTCATGTTCTCATCCCCCATTCTCTCCCCTATACTGCCTGCCTGCCCCCAGTTTAAACAGGAGATCTCATCTCTTTCCCCTTCCCAGGACAATCCATGTGTCCCTCTTAGGGTCCTCCTTGTTTCCTAGCTTCTCCAGAGCTATAGATTGTAGGCTGGTTATCCTTTGTTTTCATCTAGTGTTCACTTATGAGTGAGCACGTATAGTGTTTGTCTTTCTGGGTCTGGGTTACTCCACTCAGGATATTTTTTTAGTTATATCTATTTCCCTGCAAATTTGATGATGTTATTGTTGTTAACCGCTGAGTAATATTCCATTGTGTAAATGTGTCACACTTTCTTTATCCATTCTTCAATTCAGGGGCATCACGGTTGTTTCCAGGTTCTGACTATTACAAATAATGCTGCTATGAACATAGTTGAGCAAGTGTTCTTGTGGTATGATTGATCATCCTTTGGGTATATGCCCAAGAGTGGTAATGCTGGGTCTTGAAGTAGATTGATTCCCAATTTTCTGCAAAATCACCATACTGATTTCCAAAGTGGCTGCACAAGTTTGCATTCCCACCAGTAGTGGAGGAGTGGTCTCCTTACTCCTCATCCTCTATAACATAAGCCATCATGAGTGTTTTTGATCTTAGCCATTCTAAGAGGTGTAAGATGGTATCTCAGAGTTGTTTTGATTTGCAATTCCATGATGACTAAGGATGTTGAACAATTCCTTTAATGTCTTTTGGCCATTTGAGATTCTTCTATTGAGAATTTTCTGTTTGGATCTGTACCCCATCTTTAATTGAATTGTTTGGTATTTTGATATTTAGTTTCTTGAGTTCTTTATATATTTTGGAGATCATCCCTGTGTCAGATGTGGGGTTGGTGAAGCTCTTTCCCCATTCTGTAAGCTGCCATTTTGTCTTATTTACTGTGTTTTTTACCTTACAGAAGATTTTCAGTTTCAGGAGGTTCCATTTATTGATTTTTCGCTCTCAGTGTCTCTGCTACTAGTGTTAAATTTAGGAAGTCTCCTGTGTCAATGTGTTCAAGGCTATTTTCCACTTTCTTTTCTATCAGTGTAACTGGACCTATGGTGAAGTCTTTGATCCACACGGACTTTCATTGTCTTATTATTTTAGGTAAAAATTTGAGTACTATATTGAATAGATATGAAGATAGTGGACAGCCTTATCTTGTTCCAGATTTTAGTGCAATCACTTTGATTTTCTCTCCATTTAATTTGATGTTGGCTGTTGGCTTGCTATAAAATGCCTTTATGTTGAGATATGTTCCTTGTATTTCTAATCTCTCTAAGACCTTTATCATGAAGGGTTACTGAATTTTGTTCAAGGGTTTTTCAGCATTGGATGAGATGTTCATGTATTTTTTTTCTTTCAGTTTGTTTATAAGGTGGATTACATTGATAGATTTTTGTATGTTAAATATCCCTGCATCTCTGGGATGAAGCCTACTTGATCATGGTGGATGATATTTTTATGTGTTCTTAGATTCAGTTTTCTTGTATTTTATAGAGTATTTTTGCACCAATGTTCATGAGGGAGATTAGTCTGTAATTCTACCAAGGAAGGGAAAATAGAATATATAGTTATGGAGAAACAGGGGGAGACTAAAATGGGGGATTAAATGACAAGGGAACAAGGATGGAAGAGGAGAGTAAAGAAGGGAATACTAAGGGCGTTTGAGGGGCCATATGGAAAGCTACCATGGTAAAAGCTTCTTTAAATATTTATAAATATGAAAAAATCTAAACAGGGTCACCAAATAATGTGGGAAACAATACTCCAACTAGACATCCTTCATCACCAAGTGAAACATCCAATTCCAGAAATAGATTACATCTAGTTGAGTAAAAGGGCCCCATGGAAACCGAACAGCTCAGCCTATTGCCAAGGGTACAGTTTGCTCTCTACAAACTGATGGTAGGACACTATTTTACAGAAGACAGCACTTGAACATCTCATGGAACACAGAGAAGTCAAGTTGGTGCCTAACTAAAGTCTTCACACCTATTAACTAATGTTCATGGAACTAGAAATTACTCTACATGTACCAGAGGAGAAAGATAAGCAACAACCCAGCTACAAACCCTGTGATCTGCAATGGTGACCTGCTTGAAATGTATGCTGGTACAATAATTGCACAGAAGTTGTCGGCACAAACGTGCCAAAGTTGGCACAAAAGTTGTTGAAGTAACCAAACACTATCAGATTGGATATAAGGTCCACTCCATGCCCGAGACTGCTCAGGTGGCTAAGAACCTAAGACTAGATAGGCCATGGACCTAGAGGAAAACCAAATACTACTATTCTGATAAGGGAACATAGCAGTAAATTTACTCCTAACAATGATCTGCTATACTTGTAGATGTCTTGCTCAGTCATCATCAGAGAAGCTTCCTTCTGCAATAAATAGGAATATAGAGGCCCATACATGGACAATATGTAGAGAGTGAGAGACTTTGCAGCAGTCCATCCTAAAAGGAATATCTTCATCAAATCCCTCTCCTCAAGATGTGGAGAGCAATAAAGGAGAGTATGTGGAAAGACTGTAATATCCTGCCTGAGCTAGATGAACGGTACACACTTTCAATGCCAGCATCAGGGCAGAGGCAAGAGGATCTCTGTAAGTTTGAGACCAACCTGGTCTACAGAGTGAGGTCTAGGACAACCAGAGCTTATAGTGACATAGTGAGGGCTTATCTTAATAAAGGAAGGAAGGAAGGAAGGAAGGAAGGAAGGAAGGAAGGAAGGAAGGAAGGAAGGAAGGAAGGAAAGTGGTGTGGGACAATTGTCTATATTCTGTCAATAATGTTTTAAATATAAACACTGATTGGCCAGTAGCCAAGCAGGAAGTATAGGTGGGACAACCAGACAGGAGTCAAGGCAGGTCAATGAGAACAGGAGAATTCTGGGAAGGAGGAAGCCCATTCCACCCCAGTCCTGTCCAGACACCGAAGAAGCAGGATATGACCTGCCCCGCTGAAAAAGGTACTGAGCTATATGGCTAACATAGATAAGAATAATGGGCTAATATAAGTTATAAGAGCTAATATGAAGCCTGAGCTAATGGGGCAATCAGTTTATAACTAATGTAGACTCTCTGTGTGATTTTCTCTGGGACTAAATGGCTGGGGAACCAGGTAGCCAGAAACCCCAACAAGCAGGCCCTCGTGTTACAAAGGGAGGAAGGGAGGGAGGGAGGGAAGGAGAGAGGGAGGAAGGGGGGAGGGAGGGAGGGAGATTACAAGAACCATAAGTGGTGGAAGACACCAAGAAAACAGTGTCTTCCAGATACAACAGGACTGAAACATATGAACTCACTGAGACTGTAGCAGCATCCGCAGGGCCTTCACAGGTTCAAGACAGACAAGGCCCCAGCACTAAGAGAGGGAAGTGGACACTAACCTCTACCTTTAACCCGGAAGCTATCTCATTGACATCCACCTGCAAAGAAAAACCAGTTATCTCCAATGGAGTCTCAGAGGGTGCATAAGCCACACACTTAGTCCCATACCCAGCAGCAGATCGCCAACACAAAATGAACTCAATGATGTTTTCTTAGACATTTTGTCTCATACCACTTTGAGCTTTTTTTTTTTTTTTTTTGGTTGTTGTTGTTTTCCCATAGTGGTCTTTTGATTGTATATGATGGTTTCTGAGTTCGTGTTTTTATGGGTTTTGTGTGTGTGTGTGTGTGTGTGTGTGTGTGTGTATTTCTTGTGCTTTATTATTCTTCTTTGTTTTTGTCTGTTTTATTATGGTTTGTTTGCTTTTCATTTTGCCTGCTTGCTTTCTAAAGAGAGAGAGAAGGAAGGCAGGAAGTTTGGTGAAGGATCTGGGAGAAGTTGGGGGAGGAGAAACCATGATTAAAACACATTGCATGAAAATAAAACCTATTTTCAATAAAAATGAACCCTTGTGCAGTGGTCGACCCTAATCCGGACCTCCTTTGTCAGCCCTCATCTTCCTTGGCCACACCCCTCGGCTGGCTCCTGTAGCCACACCCCCAGTTAGACACATCCCCATTCCTTTACTGGCCAGACCTCACCCTTCCTGACCAGGCCCCACACTCACACTTGCCCAGCTTGTTCCTCACAGCTGGGACTTGGCATGGGGTCCTCCCCGTTAAGTTATACTGCTGGGCTGGGGAGATGGCACAGCAAGTAAAATGTCTGCTGTGTAAGTATGAGGACCTGAGTTTGGACCCCAACCACACAGAAAGCAGAGAAAGGCCATGCTCCTGTAACTCCCTGCACTGGGGTAGGGGAAAGGGGTATCAGGGCTCTGGGGCTTGTGGGCAACCAGCCTAGCTTTAGGTCCAGTGAGGGACCCCGTCTCAAAGGAATGAGGTGGAGAGCAACAGAGCAGGGCACCTGATGTCCTCCCCTAGCCTCTGTGTACACACGCTGGTGCTTCCATCCCGTGGGCCCATCAGGCTGGTGTATCAACCCTGTGTGCCCATCAACCCCTCCGAAAAGTTGGAAATGCTCCCCTGACCTGAACTGTGCTCCCTGAGGGTGCTTGCACTTCTGAATTTTTAAGGAAGCCTTTGGCCACCAGCAATACACCCAGACCTGCAACTGACCATTCCCCCATGGGGACAGCAGCAAAACATCACAGACCCAGGCAGCTCCAGTCACCCCTCCATCAGTCCACACACTGTGCTGTTCCAGAGCTCTTCCACCCCAAAGCCAGCAGCTGATCAACCTCCCAGCATGGCTGGCCAGCTCAGCTCAAAGTGGGGGATAATTAGCTGAGCTGGCCAAACAGTCAGCCTTCCCAGTTTGACTTTTCCTGTTTGTGTGAAGGCAAAAATGTAAAGTCTCTGAACTTCTCCAAGCATAAGTCTGTGTTCTTTGGACTTGGATGCAAGAGTGGCAGGGAAGGGCCAAGAGAGGATGTGGTTTGGGTCCTCAGGCTGTGAGGGAGGACTCTGCACTAACAGCTGTCACGCCACGGTTGCACACAGGTTGAAAAATAAGGATGAGAGTCCTTTCTTGGCTTTGCTACTACCGGGGTCCTGGCACAACTCTAAAAGCGTAGAATAAACTCGAGTCTAGTGGACAATGGGGAAATTCGGCACCACACCTAGCAGGAACTAGAGGTACCAGCTAGCTCAGAGATAAGGTCACAGTCAGCCGAATAAGGTGGCACCTGCAGACCAGGAGACCGTGTTGCTGGGCATCAGCTCAAAATCTGGGATCCGAAGACTCCATTCAAACACTGAGAGAGAGGCCATCTGTCCCTAAGTGGTCTCGTGTTTTACCAGGGCCCTCTCTGTCTCTCCCTTGCTCCAGAGGGGGAAGAAGAAAGGGAAGAATTAGCCAGCCCCTGTTGGCTGAGTGAGTCCTTGCAGGAGGCTCAGATATTGTGGGCTCACCCACCTGTGATAAGCAGGAGGCCCCCAGAGGAGCAGGGGCAGTGCAACTGTGGAGGAGTGGGGTGTCCTAAGTGCAAGGTCTAGAAACTTAACCTCTTCCTCGCCTCCCTTTTCCCTTGGGGTTTGGCCTCAGCAGCTAGCCTTGAGCTTATGGGCATTCAGGGCTCAACTGGCTGTGTGGATTGGCTGCTTTCAGAACAGCACACGCTTTGGACCAAGAGGCTGGCGTTATGGGAGAGCTGGGTTGCAATATCTTCCCTGAAATGCAGCAAGATACAAGTTGAAACCAAGAGTTCTTGTTGAATGAGATTGGCATTAATGGGCTTTATGTGCAGTAGTGCAGACCACAGGCTGCTGGGCTCTGTGAGCTTGGGTTTTTCTGAAGCCACACTTTCTGCCTCCATTCCCTTATGATAAAAGATTAAATGTGTGTCTTTGTGCCTGAGCACAACAAAGGCTCAGCACAAGCTGGCTGGCTCGTCATTATTATTATTGACAATAGTGTTGTTTTTATCGGGAGGATCAGCTAGACACCTATCGCTTCTTCGGGTCATTTTGCACTGTCTTCAGAGCATTCTCCCACATGAAGGTATTGGTAGGGGGAGTCTGGGGTCTTGGCAGGGAAGAGAGTGAAAAGCTGTGATTATCTCTCAGTCCCAGGCTCAGCAGCACAAGAAAAAGCGCCGCCCAGCCCACCTAGCAATTACCCACAATGCTGGTGGCAACCAGCCAGATAGGCAGCAGCCGGGGAGGGAGCTATCCCTTCCCCTGGAGAGGATAGAGGAGAAGGTCTTTCTGGAAGACTCTTGGGCCTATCTTCTTGCCCAATCCCTTCACCCCCTTGAGTTCTTAGAACCAAGACCACCTGCCTCAGTCAGTTCTGAAGGTTGCTGTGGACTATTCCCACCCTCTCTTCTCCCCTATATTTCTGCCTTCAGCCTTTTTAGCATCCAGCCAAGTTCTTATTTGCCTCAGAGTGTTTGCAAAGGCTGTTCATTTGTCCAGAATGTTATCTCCTCTGGCCCTTCCCTGGAAACTTAGACCCCTCCTTAGAGGCCCTGCTCAAATGTCTACCCTGGGCCATCTGATATAGGCCTTCTGTGACTCCTGACCAAAGGATGGTCACTCTAAAGGTCCAGAGCCCTTCCATGACAACTTTAAAGCTCCCCTACACACCCTTAGGTCTGTCACACAGGGTGGCAACTGATGCCAGAAGCCCCCAGTTCTCTCAGGGAGGGGAGCATGAGCAGGAAGACATGGGAGCCAGCCCTGCCAGAGTCCACCCTTTGTGCCTTCAGGGTTTCAACCTCCCTGCTGTTGAAGGGCAGCTCTGCTAACGAGGCGTCTTTCTGTACACTCAGGCCAGGCTCATGTCTGAGCTAATTAATTTCCAGGTTCCACATGAATGCAAGCACTGAAATTAGCACCCGCAAAGAAGCCTGTCCTAACCCCTCCTCTATGTGTAAGAGTACTGGAAGCCCAGAGGCCCTTACAGCTCCAGGGCACAGTTAGCTCTCCATCCCTGACTGGCCAGTCAGTTTCCCATAGTGTTCAGGGGAGCAGAGAAGGTGCAGCATGAGTTCTCCCACTCCAAACCCAGATCCAGATCAGAGGTCCTGGGAAACGGCGGGCGGGGGGGGGGGGGGGTGGGGGGGGAAGGAGCAGGGGAAGGGGAGGATGAGGGCTTGCCTCCGACCATCTCTGTCTTCTGTTTTCCTCCTTTGACTATGGGCTTCCTGGGGCAGGGGCCGTATCGATCTCGTTCCTGGTTCCTAGTGACACTCTAAATGGTCTTGTTTACCAGTTATCTCCCTGAGTGAGTGGAAAATGCTGCAAAAGGTGGACAAAGCCTGCGGTCCTAACTTCCTCCCCAATGGGCATCTACTCCTCATCCTGTGAGGCTGTCGAGCTGAATTCCCATGAGGCCTGGACTGGACCCCAACACATAGTCCCCTTTCTGGTTCCAGTACTGCAATTGACTCTCTGCAGAATGAAATGGATTGAAACCCTCAGGGCTGGATAAATCCAGGCCCTCTGAATCCTAAATCAGTTCACTTTCTGAGAAACCATCCATAATCCTCCCCATCTGTTATGCAGCATCTGACAGGGCAAGAGAGGCGCCTCCATTGCATGTCCGGGCACCACTGCACATGCATGCATGTACCCCCTGTAAGCAGCCAATACGGACCACTAGCAACCTCACCTGTGGTGCTGCTAGCCCGTGGCTGCCTGTCTAGGCAGACATTCTCAGCTCTCAGGGCTGGGGGAGACTGTAAGGACAAGCTGGGTCTGACTGGCGGGAGCTGCTCCGGCCTCACCTCCCATTTCTAGGCACAGAGGCCTTGTGGGGGAGGGTCAGTTAACTAAAGGAAGAAAGGCACAGGCAGAAACTCTCCACGCTTAGGGTCCAGAGTGCACGAAACTTAGCATCCAGGCTTGCCCATTCTAGATCGTTCCATTACTTAAAGATTGTAGGGGCCAAAACACACTGGCCTTCCCCATTCTAATTTCCTTCCTGAAAGGTGGGCCAGAGGACTGGGTGGTTCAACAGCACCTTAGTGGATGGGGCATTTGGGTATGAACGACATGGATAGCCACCTCTGTGAGAAGTGCGAATGGCGAACACTGGCATCCTGACACAGGGATGCTGTTCTGGTGGGCATCCGAGCCTCTTCAGCATCTAGACCCTTTGCTGCAACCACATACCTTCTAGGGCAGCGACAGGCAATGGTTCCTACTTGTAAATGGGCCCCATTCATGCCTCCTTGGCAGCGACCCCTTGAAACATCGGTCCCAGATCCTACGCACGGCGCGTGCCAAGCTGGCTGAGCACAAGTGGCCTGCGGTGAGAACCCAGCTCCCTGCACACAATGGCTCTCTTGTCTGCGGTTCAACAGTTGACTGAGAAATTCTCCCAACAAGCAGAGGCTGCCTCCACACCCACCCTCCCCAGAAAGTGTTTGGTTTTGTCTTAAGCTCTACAAATTCTGGACCAAGGTATTTTGGGTTCCCCCTGCACACGAATGACAAAGACACACGGTATGCTCTAGGAAAGGCTTTGAGATTTGCAGGCTTCTGGAAGCTCCCGCCCATCCTGATGCAGGATGCACAGCGTCCCCTGTTCCTCCCACAGGTCACAGAGGTATCAGCTGCTCTTGTTCTCCTGATTAGGTTCTGCCAGGCAAATGCAGCAGGCAAGAGCCTGGGGGAGGGGGGCTCCTCCCTCTCACTGCCAGGCAGGTGCCACACAGCACTTTCACGCAGTCTCTTTGAAGTCAGTCCAGCAGACCACAAAAGCTGTGATGCTTTCAAGCCTCCCTTCCCTCATGTCAGTTTTTGAGAATGCTTACCCCGGCTTTGATTGCTGGGAGGCCTGGACTGAGGTAGGAATTTCTCTGCGTTCCCAGTCAGTGGGTAGACAGACAGGGGGATGGATAGCTAGCCCGGCTTCTCTCCTCCTAACTCTAAACACGTATGATCTATTTCATACATAGGTGACCCCTATTCTCCTTGCTCCCTCCCACTAACTATGTAAGAATAATTTTCATGGAGAGGCATTGCTCTACTCCACCAATGGCTCCTTTCCGAGTCCAATGCCTTTGCAGCCTGTTCTGCATGGTGCTACCAACCAAGAAGTCTGAGATGAGAGGACAGCACATGTGGTCACCCTCATTCCCAACACTAGCTGCCACTGCATTCCTCAGATGGACCCACACAAGGCTTTAGACCCCTCTGTGTCCCCTTTATGTCACCTGCATGAGGGCCACAGGGCCTTTGCCTGCTCAGACAAGGAAGGCAAGTCAGACACTTACAGAGCTCTGGACTTGACTCACTCAGAGCAAGCCTTTCCATGTGGAGACTGACCAAAGTCTTTTGTCTTTTTTCAGAATTAGAAAGTGCTAGGGAAAAGATAAAAACCCAAAATGTACCTTTTTGTCTACTTTTAAGTGTATAGTTCAGTTGTGCACCCACAGTGCACACTTGCCACCGTTGCCCATCCTCAGAACACCTTCAGCTGAAGTGCTACACAATAATAGTCTCTGTCCCCCTTCGCCCCAGCCACCTTCCTGCTTTCTGTCTCTGTGGTTTCCTCTAGGGACCTGTCATAACTAGGAATATACAGTATTGTCCTTTGTGGCTTGCTAATTTCACTCGGCATAGTGTTCTCAGGCTCATTCATGTCGTGGCATGTGTCAGAATCCCCAGCCTTTTCTAGACTGAGTAGAATTCTACTGTGGGGGTGAAGCACCTCCTTTTTGTCCATATCTTCCTCAGGGAGCACTTGGATTCTTTTCGCCTTTTGACTTTTGTCTGTTTAGGACATGGATGTCGAGAAAGCTCTCCAAAATCCTGTTTCCATTTTGGGAAGGTGTGCCATGGTTTGAATGAAAAACTTCCCATCTACTATGAACTTGGTCCACACAGGTGGTACTATTCTGGATGGTGGTGTCAACCTTGGGAGGTGGGATGGAACTGCAGGAACAAAGGCACCGGGGGTATGTCTTGAAGGGTGTCATGTCCCTGGCCACTCAGTATCTCCCTCTGCATCCTATTCCCCATGACCTGAGCAGCTTTGTTCTGCCTCATGTGTCACTGCGACCCTCCTCCTCACCATGCATAGGCCACTAACAGCAAGCCAAGTGACAATGGAACTTTGGGCCAATGTAATGTCTTCCTCTCCCATGTTGTTTTCTTAGGCAATTGTTCACAGAGATGGAAAGCTGGTTAAAATAAGATACAGACCTAGAAGCAGAGCTGCTGGCAAATCTATGTGAGTTTCGGCAAAGGATTGCGGACAATGTGACTGGGGTTTTAATGAGGATTGTGTTGGATCTATTGATCGCTTTTGGTAACAAGGTCATTTTTTTCACAATATCAATTCTGCCAACCAATAAACAAGGGAGTTTGTGCCATCTTCTAGAGTCATCTTTGGTTTCCATCTTTGGCATCCTGACGGTTCCACTGGAGAGAATTTCAACCTCTTTTGTTAGATTTATTGATTTGTTTCAGGAATAAAACCCCTAAAATGTATACAGAAGCACAACAGACTCCAAGTGGCCAAGGGGGTCTTCAGCAGGAAGAGCAATGCTGGAGGCACCACCACACTTGGCCTCAAATCACATTGCAAGCCATAGGAACAAAACCAGCATGGTGCTGGCGCAAATCGGCAGGTGGGCAATGGAAAAGAAGGGACCCCAAAATAAGCCGATCATAGCTAGAGCCACCTAAGTCTTTTTTTTTCTCATGGTTTATTTTTTTTTTATATTTAAAAATTTCCATCTCCTTCCCTCCTCCTACCCCCTCCCTCCGCTCCTCCTCCCCCTTCCCTCCCCTCCTTCTCCCCCTTCCCTCCCCTTCCCTCCACCCATACCTCCCCACCCTCCCTCTCAAGGCCAAGGAGCCATCAGGGTTCCCCGCTCTATGCTAAGTCCAAGGTCCTCCCAACTCGCCCCAGGTCCAGGAAGGTGATCGACCAAGCTGAGAAGGCTCCCACAAAGCCCGTCCATGCAGAAGAATCAGAGCCCAGCGCCAATGTCCTTTGCTTCTCAGTCAGCCCCCGCTGTTGGCCACATTCAGAGAGACGGATTTGGTCGCATGATCCATCAGTCCCATTCCAACTGGAGTTGGTGATCTCCCTTTAGTTCTGTCCCACCGTATCCATGAGTGAACGCACCCCTCTCGTTCCTGACTTTCTCCCTCATGTTCTCGCTCCTTCTGCTCCTCATCAGGACCTTGGGAGCTCAGTCCAGTGCTCCAATGTGAGGCTCAGTCACCTTCCCCATCTGTCGCCAGCTGGAGGTTCCCTCACGGTCCTGACTTTCTTTCTCATGTTCTCCCTCCTTCTGCTCCTCATCAGGAACTTGGGAGCTCAGTCCGGTGCTCCAATGTGGGGCTCTGTCATTTTCTTCATCTATCGTCAGGTGGAGGTTCTAAGTCTTAATAAAAGTCAAAATCAGTTTGGAGAAAAGACAGATTTTTCAACACATTGTGAGAAAACTGGATGTCTGTGTATAGAAGGCTCAAATCACAGCTCTCACCTTAAACAAAAAGCAGTTCAAAACAGACCAAAGAACTTAACATAAGATCTAAAACTCTGTAAATACTAGAGAAAACACTTCAGGAACTAGGCAGAAGCAAGATTCTGAAGGGGACTTTAATGACACAAGGCGGAAAAAAACAAGAATTGATTATAAACAGGATTGCATGAAATTAAAAGGCTCTGAAGAGGAAAGAAGACCTTCAGCAAAGGGGGGCGCGGGGAGAGTGGGGGGACTCTTTGCCAGCCATACTTCAGAAGGGCGATTAACATCTAGGATGTATTTCAAAACTGGAGAAATTAAATACCAGAAACTAAATCATTTAATCAATACATGAGTTGAAGAGCTGAGTAGATATTTTTTTAAAAGAGGAAATACAAAAGGCCAATACGTACTTGAAAAGCATCCCATATAATTAGCTATCAGGGAAATGAAAATTAAAACTCTTTTTTAAAAGGAGTCCCTCACCCATCACAATGGCTGTCATTAAGAAAACAAATGACAAGTGCCGTCAAGAGTGTGAGGGAAGAGGAGCACGTATTCACTACACTCCTGCTAGGAAGTAAACTTGTGCAGCCACCATGGAAACGAGAAAAAGAAAGAAAAAAAATTCACCATATGACCCAGCTATCCCAAGTCCTGAGAACACAGCAGAGGAATCTAAGTCAGTGTACTACAGGGTCACTTGAATGTACATGTTTATTGCTGTACTATCGCTACTGCAGCCAGGAAATGAAACTAGCCTAGTCATCCATCAACAGACAAATGGATAAGGAATATGTGGTGCATATACACAACGGAATTTTATTCAGCTGTAAAGAAGATAGATTCGTGACATTTGCAGGAAAACAGATGGGAGTGCAAAGACAGACAGACAAATTCTGTGTAGTTTTCCTCACTTGTGGAACTGCATGGGTGTGTCTTAGTTATTGCTCTATCACTGGGAGGTGACACCATGACCAAGACAACTCATAAATAAAGCATTTAATTGAGGGTTTGCGTACAACATCAGAGGCTGAGTCCGTGGCCATCACGATAAGGAACAAGGCAGCAGGCAGGCAGGGATGGTGCTGGAGCAGTAGCTGAGAGCTCACAGCTGATCTACAAACTTCAGGTAGAACAAAAGGTGAGACTGGCTCTTGTGTGGGCTTTTGAAATCACCAAGACCCACCCTCTTCCGGTGACACACCTCTTCCGGCAAGCCCGCCTCCTAATCCTCCCCACACAGAAGACTTCACAGGAAACCCACGGTTCCTTGTATAAAACCTTATAACTTTAGTATAAATTCTAAAAACATTGGCAAAAAAATTTGGTTTACGAGACCTCTTAGAGAGGTCCTTGATGAGTTCACGGTGCTTTGATAGTAGATGCTGTCCTCATAAAAAAAAAAAAGCCACAGATCTGAAAATTGTTCTCTGTGGGTTCCTGTGTTAATGTCCAGTCCCTGCAATGGTGGGTCTTGGTGTCAACTTTACTAGTTTAAGAGATGTCTATGGCTGGTAAAGGGCCCCCTCTGTGTGCCTGTGAGGATCTTCCTGAGAAGAGTGGCATACAGGATGGTGGCTGAAGGAGAGAAGCCTGTCATCAATGCGATGATGGCACTGTCCAAGGGGCTAGAGGCCCGTGGGAGGAAGTTAGAAGGAGGCCATGTGCACCACACTCAATTTTCTTTTTTTTTTTTTTACATTCCATATTTTCTTTATTTATTCATCTATTGGTGGGCATCTAGTTTGGTACCCTGTCATGTGACTAAGCGCAACAATAAACATGGATGTGTGGTGTCCTTAGATTCCTTTCCATATGTACTCAGAAGTGGTATAGCTGGATCATTTGGAGGCTTTATTTTATGTTTTTAGTGTTTTGAGAAACCTCTAAACCAATTTCCATAGTTTCTACACTGGTGTATATCTTTTTTTTTTTCCTCATGGTTTATTTTTTTTATATTTAAAAATTTCCATCTCCTTCCCTCCTCCTCCCCCTCCCTCCCCTCCTCCTCCCCCTTCCCTCCCCTCCTTCTCCCCCTTCCCTCCCCTCCCCTCCACCCATACCTCCCCTCCCTCCCTCTCAAGGCCAAGGAGCCATCAGGGTTCCCCGCTCTATGCTAAGACCAGGGTCCTCCCAACCCCCTCCTGGTCCAGGAGGGTGATCGACCAAGCTGAGAAGGCTCCCACAGAGCCCGTCCATGCAGAAGAATCAGAGCCCAGAGCCATTGTCCTTTGCTTCTCAGTCAGCCCCCGCTGTTGGCCACATTCAGAGAGACGGGTTTGGTCGCATGATCCATCAGTCCCATTCCAACTGGAGTTGGTGATCTCCCATTAGTTCTGTCCCACCGTCTCCATGAGTGAACGCACCCCTCTCGTTCCTGACTTTCTCCCTCATGTTCTCGCTCCTTCTGCTCCTCATCAGGACCTTGGGAGCTCAGTCCAGTGCTCCAATGTGGGGCTCAGTCACCTTCCCCATCTGTCGCCAGCTGGAGGTTCCCTCACGGTCCTGACTTTCTTTCTCATGTTCTCTCTCCTTCTGCTCCTCATCAGGACCTTGGGAGCTAAGTCCGGTGCTCCAATGTGGGGCTCTGTCATTTTCTTCATCTATCGTCAGGTGGAGGTTCTATGGTGATATGCAAGAAATTCATCATTATGGCTATAGGAACTGGCCTTTTCAGGCTCCCTCTCCTCAGCTGCCCAAGGAACTAACTGGGGGCATCTCCCTGGAAACCTGGGAACCCCTCTAGGGTCAAGTCTCTTGACAACCCTCAGGTAGCTCTTTAAATTAGGATATATGCTTCCCTGCTCCCATATCCACCCTTCCCATATCCACACACACACACACGCTTTACAAGTGAATATGGCATATAAATCATCAAGACCGGACTTCATTAGGACCAAGGGATTAAGTCATCACCAGTGCCAGGTACTCTTTAAAAGTGTTAATGGTGATGGAGACAGGAGGATGGCTGAATGGAAGCCAAATGTTAAAAAAAAAGATTTTATATTTCTGACATGACAAGTCAAAAACAGTTTGTGCCAGAACTAGATGTTGAAAACGGGCTCATGGATTTAGCTCCCTGGCTGACTCAAGCTCTCATTTAAATGGGTAAGACCTTTGTCTTCAAGGGAAAATCCATCTCCACACAGTGTTTCAAAACACAATGTTTCCAAATGAAACAAATTATGGTGAACTCAAATTAAAGCAAAAAATTTTAATCATTTCAACAACCTGACTAAACACAGCCCTGCAGAGAGCAAACATTATATAGACTTGGTTTTCTATTTGAAATAGGAATTTGAAAGCAGACTCAAAGACTTCTATGAAAATAATATTTTGGTATGTTCGTGACTCCACTTCCAGCCAGCAGCAATTATAACTACAAATTCCACATGGTATATGCATAAGGATGAAACCAGACATGCAATGTGAAGACAGCTTTGATCTTATCTCTTCACAGTTACATCTCTCTGGTGTTGCTGCTTTCTGGGGGCACCTGCATTGTGGACCACTGTTTTTAAGAACAAAGCACACAAAAATTAAAATTAGAACCTAAATATTGGACAAGCCAAGAAGAGTTAGAGGGATGTATGTGAACTAGCAAAATGGAAGCAGGCTTCCTAAGATGGCTCTTTTCCCCAGAAGACACCACGAGAGAAGGTGGGTATGGTGAGTAGATCAATAGACCAATGGGGGAGGGGAAGCACTTAAGGGTCCTATGAAATAGCTGAGCCAGGCATTATTAGACTTTCAGTCTCAGCTTCTCCCATACCGGAGAGATAAAGCTACTAACATCTCCCTCCTTTACCCGGTCTTCTGTCTTTTCTGATCTTTCAATTCTTTATTGGTGCCTAGAAACAAATTTGGCAATCCCCTGAACAACCACTATTACTACCATTAAAACAAGCACAATGAGATCTCACTGACAGATGAAACTACTTCCATTGTATTTGAGAAAGAATGTCAAAATCCCGCTCTTTCATGATGCCCTCTTTTTACTTTTATATTTCAAAACATAAAAAAATCAATGAAATTTTATTACTTAGACATGTTCTTTATCTTCACTAGTGATCAAACTTGAGACCTACTGGGCAATTTTAAAAGGATTTCCTAATGGGGCATGGCTTAATTAGGACAATAATGTGGAATACTTGTTTTTTGTCTGTGGTGGTGGTGGTGGAGGTGATGGAGGTGGTGGTGATAGTGGTGGTGGTGGAGGAGGTGGTGGTGGAGGAGGTGGTGGTGGAGGTGGGTGGTGGTGGTGGTGGAGGTGGTGGTGGTGGTGGTGGTGGAGGTGGTGGTGGTGGAGGAGGTGGTGGGTGGAGGTGGTGGTGGTGGAGGAGGTGGTGGGGAGGTGGTGGTGGTGGGAGGTGGTGGTGGAGGTGGAGGTGGAGGTGGTGGTGGTGGTGGAGGTGGTGGTGGTGGTGGTGGAGGTGGTGGTGGTGGTGGAGGTGGTGGTGGTGGTGGAGGAGGTGGTGGTGGTGGTGGTGGTGGTAGTGGTGGAGGTGGTGGTGGTGGTAGAGATTTGTTGGTGGTGGTGGAGGTGGTGGTGGAGGTGGTGATGGAGGAGGTGGTGTTGGTGATGAGACTGAAAATCCTATTTAGATTTTCTCCACTCCTCCTTCATTAGTTTTTGTTTTTGAGACAAGGTCTTACTTATAGCCACAGATGTCCTGGAACTCCATCTGTAAACCAGGCTGCCCTCAAACTCACAGAGATCCACCTGCCACTGCCTCCAGAATGCTGGAATTAAAGGCGTGCACCACCACACTTGGTTTCTTGTTAGCTCTTTTTAGTGTCTGTACATGTAATATGTGGCCCAAGACACTTCCTCACCATTTAATGAGGCCTAGAGAAAGTTAGACACACAAGGTCTAAAACAAAGAGGCTGAATAAATAGATGGTTTATCATCTTCTCTTTATATATATATAAAACATCGTACAACCCGCAGCCACATCAGGCTAACATGGTGGGGTTAGCTCTTAGCCCTGGGAGCTGCAGGGATGCTGGTGGAATAAGCTCCCATTCCCTTTCTTACCTACTGAGTTGGGAGAACCCCCACTGTGCCTTGCCTCACTTCTGTGTCATGCATCCAAGGTGTCTCCAAGCCTGCTCTGTGAGCTGGGCTGATACTGAACCTCCTCGGCATTGGGCAGAGCTGCCTCTGCATCCCAGATGACAAAGCATGCCCAGCCTAGACCCTGACTACTGCAGATTAAACACAGTGGGGGAGAGCATGAAATTTCCTCCAAGAGATTCTCCAAGATGTTCTTTTTGAGACATCAGTCCATGAATTGAAGGAAACTGAGTCAGGCCCTTCCTAAGACATGACCCTGAGGGCCCTTCCACCTTCTCAGGGTCTGCCCTAGGGTCGGCACTTGTGATTTCCCCTCTGCAATGGCTTGACAGACTCACACCCGTGGGCTGATAAAGGTCCCTCCGAACCAGAGACTGGTCTCCACTGTGGTGAGCAGAGTGGGGCTCTGTTCTGTCCTTCCCACAGAGAAGAGCTCCCAGCACAAGAGGTCCAGATAGTGCAGCTAAAGAAGGGAGCCTGCAGACATGCCCAGGCATGGAGACAGCCATTCATTTTCTCTCTCCACAAAGATCCTCCAGTGTTTGGAGTTCGCCATGCTTTCACAGCTGGAAAAGAGGCAATTTCCTACCAAGAGCCACACCCATACATTCATTCCCACGGACATACATTCCCATGGGAGCACAGGCAAGGTCAGGGGGCACCTCACATCTAGGAGGGTACACAGAAGTCACAGACACCTTCCACCCCTCATGATAAGACCCAGCATCTTAGACACCCATTCACTCAGAGCCCAAAGGCCTCAAAATGTCCACCTGAGGGGTCACAGAGGTTTGAGAGAGATGTCATTCTGTTCTCTGAGAATGGCCACAGCTTAATGAGGCTCCATTGTCAACCCAAGCCCTGATGTCTCCCAGTACTCTACCCCTGTCCTATCCATGTACCATGTTTATACTCCCAGGTGCTGCCTGACATCCAGAAACCCACAGGATGGACGCATTCTCTGGAGAGAGTCCAGGCGTGTCTCCCACCCTCTCCAGCCTATCTGGTAAACCCTTTTCAGGCTCTGGGCACAGGTGAGAGTAGGGAACACAGGCCCAGCCTCACCAGGAACTTCAGATACAAGGTCAGGAAGAACGATGACAGGACGTGGGCTGAGTCACAGCAGAAGTGGCACACATCCACTAGGAGTGAGCCACCCTTCCAGTGCTCAGCAGCTCGAAGAGCAGGCTCCGAGACAAAGGCAAGAGCAGCCACCAGAGCAAGATGTCCACAGGGGAGCCATGAGTCTTGTCTCTTCCAAACAGATGGGGTACCATAAACCTGTGGGGGTCCTATGGACAGGGTCTTTGTAGAATCAGAACATCGAGGCCTGGGGAGGGGGTCTATCTAAGATGGAGGGGAGGAGAGAAAGAAACAGTCTGCCTGGCTAGGGAGAAGAGGCTTTCAGAGGACAGGGTGCACCACCCTGTTCCTCACACCACTTCTGGGACCTCCAAGCAGCCTTCATCCTTATAGAAGGTCACCCAGCTTCCCATTCTTAACCCTTGTAGCTGGTCCCCAAGTCCTGGACACCCTGACTCTTGCCATCCACAACTATGTCCAGCCTAATTTTTCCCTCTCTTGCCTGGTACTAGCCTCTGGTCACTCTCGGTTCCATTGCCATACTACAGCGTGATTCTAGATCAGTAGTTCTCAACCTGTGGGTTACGACCCTGTGAGGTTAGAATGACCTTTCCATAGGGGTCACCTAAGAGCATCTGCATATCAGATATTTACATCACAATGTATAGCAACAGCAAAAATTACAGCTATGAAGAAGCAATGTAAATACACTATGGTTGGAGATCACCACCACATGATGGGTGCAGCATTAGGAAGTTTAAGAAGCGCTACTCTAGATTGATGATTCTAAGCTCCAGGTTCCACTGAGCCCCAGTTCTTTTCCAAAGACACTGGACTGCTTTTATAACTAGCCAGCTAGCCCGTGTCCCCAGTGAGGCGCCACATCAGTCCACAGTATCACTGTGTTTTTTCCATCCTCAACTCAACCTCATGCAGGCATTGCTCGAAGAAACCCTTCCTTCCACAGGCAGTCACATCTCCAGGCTTCTGCACACCGTTTCTTCTGCTCACGGGCCTCCCTCCACCTTTACCTTCTAGATTAGCCCATGTGGCCCTGCTCAAATGTCAAAAGCTTTTCTGTCCTCCACCTGCCTCTCTCTGACTACCTCCTGCACCCTTGTGGGTGGGTTTTTCCACACAGACCACGCCTCCTCTACACTTTGACCTGTGGGCATCTTTGAACCAGAGACACCCAGACCCATCCCATCCTGCTCTGCCCCTAGTCCTTGATCCCCTTTGCAGGGGACAGCAGTGAGGAGCCTCTCAGTAACTATTAAGTGGAGGAATTACCGAACAGGTTCTAATGGAGAGCTAAAGCCGTACTGCCCTCTGGGGCCTGACCCACTTTCCCAGCCTACACCAGCTGCTGGGGAGCGGCTGCCCCTCTCAGAGCAGCCTGCTTCTTGGTAAGCCTTTGATTGAGTGGCTCAGCCTGGTGCAGGACTCAGGTAAGGATGATATGGAGGAGTTCCAGTGCCCGCTAAATAAAGTGCTGGATGGGTAAGTCTTTCCATCCTATGTACCAAACCCTTCACATCCAATCCCATTGCAGCACACACTTGTAGTCATGGTGAGCTAGTTCGTGAGTCATCACACTATACAAAAGGAATAGTAATATTAATTATTATGTTGTTATTATTATTATTAATATAGAATAAATATTTGGGGCTTTGTGGCTCAAAATCTCCTCTGTTTGCAATGAACCAAGGCAGCCTTAGATGAGACGCACAGGCAAGGGCAACAGCATGGAAATATGCATGGGTGTGACTGGCTCCCCCTGGACATGTGCTGTAGACCCCCACCAAAAAATACAGACTATTGCAATTGCTCTTGGTTGCCCACCAGGACTTGATGGTGAGACCCTGTTGTTGGAAACATCATGTGCACTGGGGGCACAGGAAATGGAGACATCAAGTTAACACTAACGAGAAAACCTCCTCTGCGCTCACTGGCTCCCATATTACCAGAAGGTGCTGTGTAGGCCACCGGGGAAGAAAAGTCATCAACAGTCTTGTCCAACTCTGAACCTGCGAAACCACAATAATGGCGAACATGGCAACATATGTCCATCCATTGATGAAAAATAGTGGTACAAGTGTTATGGGAGTAGCGAAGCACTCTCTGAATTAAGGTCCACTCCACACACACCATGTACTATAAATCTGGTCAAGAATGCATGGCTGAGAAGCTCACAGGACCCAAGGGTGAACCCATTACTATTATCCTGCTAAATGGACATAGTAGCCAACTGCCCTCTAAATCTGTGTCTCTCTACACATAGTGCTGTTCTCAGATCTCACCAGAGACATCTGTACAGCGATGGCAGTAATTCAGAAACTCATAGCCAAAGTGAAGAGAATAGCTGTCGGTGGAGTGCTCACCCACAAATAGGACATCTGTTTCACTCCCCTCCCCAAGACCCGGAGACCATCATGGAAGACACAGTGGAAAGATTGCAAGAGCCAGAGGTTAGGAACGGCCTGAGACGAGGCCTTCGTGATATGACAGAATCACTGAATCCATGAATTCATGACAACTGGGGTCACCTCAGAAAACCAAGCCAGCCAACATTCTAGCATAAAGGGGGAAGTGATTTATGAGACCCCAACCCTAACTGAGGAGCTATGGACAGTTTATGGCTTCTGGGAGAGGGAGAGTCAGTTTTCTTCAACAATGTGACCCCTGGCTAATCAGTCACACTCCAGAGAGTGGCCCCACACCCATGAGTACATGGTTAGCACAGACTGTGCTCCATGAGCCATACATTGTTAACAAACAGAACTCAAAGTTAGGAGGGGTTGGAGGAGGAGAGTGGATCTAGGAAGAGTTAGGAAGAAGAGTGGGGAGAGTATATGACCAAAATCTATCATATGAAAATCTCTGAATAGTAATAAAAAATATGGTATGTTTTCTGAAAGAAATATTTCTCCTTTCCTCCCCCTTTAACCCATGGCCCTTTTCTACTCTCCTCACTTCAAATCATGTGCTCCAATCTCAACATATAGGCACTTAATCTCAGCACTTGGACTAGTTATGTGTCTGATTTAACTGCTGACCAGTGCCGAGAGAGGCTTCTCTGGCCAAGGTTGAAGACAATACTAATGGATGTATAAACAAATATTTGGAAGGCAGTTTGACAACACACCCACTTTGCAAGATGATAGTAGTAGGTTCCCTTGGGGCCTTTGACCTCCCGAGCCATGGTCTTTTGACTGGGTTTACAGTACCAGGCATGAATTCGCTTCTGTTGAGCAGGCCCCGAATCCAGTCATAAAGTGATTGGTTACCCCTGCAACTTGCACACCATTCTTGCACCAATGAGCAATTCTTGCCTAGAAGATCAATACTATAGTGTGCAGGGTTTCCCTCTGGGTAATAGTGTTGATCACTTTTCACCCGCAATACATTTCCTTTTCTTTCTAGCTGAATAAAATCTCACTGTGCATATGTACCATGTTTTCACCACCCATTCATATGCCCATGGACATGAGGGCGTTTCCATTTCCTAACTGTTGTGAACAGAGCAACATGGTGTTGAACATGAGTGCACATGTGTCTCTGTGGTAGGAATAGAACCCTTCAAATAAATGTTCAGGGGTGGTACAGCTGAATCATACGGTAGTTTTATTTCTAGACTTTTGAGAAACCTCCACCCTGATTTCCATAATGGCTACACCAGTTTGTACTCCCACCAACAGCAAAGAAGGGTTCCTTTGCTTGTCCCCACCCCCATGCCAGCACTAACCATCATTTGTTTTCCTGATCTTAGCCACTCTGACTGGGGTGAGATGAAACATCAAAGCAGTTTTCATTTGCATTTCCCTTATGACTAAGGATGGTGAACACTTTTATAAATATTTCCTAGCCATTTGGATTTCCTCTTCTGAGAACTCTCTGTTCAGTTCCGTAGCTCATTTTAATTGGGTTGCTTGCCTTCTTGCTGTTTAGGGTTTCTTATTTTCAGTTCTTTGTGCATTCTGCTGGATGTATAGCTGGCGAAGAGGCTCCAGTTCTGTCTCCACTCTATCACTGTTTCTTTGGCTGTACAGAAACTTTTTAATGTCATGAGTCCCATTTGTCCGTTATTGATTTTGTTCTCTGAGCTACTGAAATCCTCTTCAGAATGCCCTTCACCTGTGCGTATATATGTTGAAGAATACTTTGTATTTTCTCTTGTATCAGATTTCAGGGCATCAGGTCTTAGGTTGTAGTCCTTGACACACTTGGAGTTTGGTTGGTACAGAGTGAGAGGCAAGGATCTAGTTTCACTCTTCTGCCCATAGCTATCCAGTTTTCCCAGCATCGTTTATTGAAGATGCATCTTCCCTCCAGTGCAGCACCGCTCCATGAGCATGTGGTCCTAGGTTGTATGAGAGAGCTAGCTGAGCATGGGCCGCCCATCTTCCAGCCAGCATCTCCGTGGATCCTCGTGTACTTTAGCTATAAAGGGAGTTCCGTGTGGCCTGGAAAGCAGGCCTGCCTCCATTTCCCTGCTTGAGCTCTTGCCGAGGTGTCCCCTCAATGGCGCGCTGGAAAACTGTAAAGTGCAAGCTGGAATAGAGTTTCCTCTTCCCTAAATTGCTTTTGGTCATGGTTTTTGTCACAACAACGAAGTGGCACTGAAACAGTTACCCACGAGGACTTGATAGTGAGACTGACGACTCCACGTACCTGGGCCACGGAACGTGGAAAAGTCAGGCTCGTCCTGATATAGCTTTCCCAGAACTGCCAAGGCTCTTGTAGGCTTCTGGGGGAGCTATAACAAGACCACCTCGACCAATTGAAGACCCACTCCACAGAATGGCATTCATACATGGTGCTGCAAACTAGGCCAAGAGTCCATGGCTTGGGACGTCATAGAACATACTACTATTATTTCCATCAATGGACCCTAAATGAGACATCTGTATCACATCCCCTCCCTAAGGCTCGTAGGATGTTGTGGAAGGGAGAATGGAAAGATGGGAAGAGCCAGAGGTCAGAGAGGACAGGAGTTAGACGGTGTCTTCTGGACATGACAGGGCTGTCACACTCACGAGCTCACAGCAACTCTGGCGGCCTGCACAAGACCTAAATGAGTTCAACCCAGTCACTACTCTTTCGTGGCTGAGAGAGGCTCACAAACCAACCCCTAGCCAAGGAGCAATTGGAAGTTGATGACAACTGATGGAGGAAGAGTTAGATTTCCTTTAAGGGTGTAGCCCTGGCAGGTAGGCCCATACTCCAATGCACGGCCTCATACCCATGTACATATAGGCCACATTATTTGAAGTCAGGGGGCTAAAAGAGGACAGGAAGTTGGGACAGTGGTGTGGAGGGGTGACTTGGGAGAGCTGGAGGGGGGCAGTGAGAGCCGATCTGGTCAAAACAGATTGTACACATGTGCAAAACTCTCAAAAGCATAACCAAAAAGTATTTTTAAAGAAATAACCCCATTTTTCCCAGGGCGTGTTATACCTGCCCAGATGGGACCTCAAGCTCCCAGCTCTCAGCTCAGAGACTCTCTACAACCCTGCCCAGGGGATTCTGGATGTGCCAGGGCCTGGGCATGGTGGGAGAGACGTGCTTACAAGTGATTGAGCACCCACAGATTGGCCATCTGCTCTCCTGCCTGAGAGCGGCAGCCTCCAGGATGAGCATAAGGGACTGGCAGGGCAAGAACGAGGACTCATAGGACTGCTGGGCAGGCCAGGGACACGTCCTGAAATCAGAGCGGGGACAGTCGGCACTCTGCCAACGGGCAGCCCAGCGTCCGCTGTCTTCCATTTCAGAAGAGCACAGGAACAAAGCCAGCACAGCTGCGTGCTGCCACCAGGCAAGGACAATGACTGGCATTCTGTCCTGATTGTTTCCACTCTTTCCCTTTCTAAATGTAAAATCCAGAAACATGCCTAATAATATTGAAGTCCTCTGTGTGCCCTGCAGTTGGGCAAAGCCAGCCAGCATTTCCTGCCATCCACCCACTTCTGCTTAGGGGATAAAGTGACCTTCTGGAGCAACGTGTACCCAGAACTGCTCAGCGGTTCACCTCCATCAGCTTTGTGCCTCTGGAAGAGGAACTCCAGAGACGAGTTCTCTCCCTGCTGTGTGGGAAGGGGCTCTGGGCAGCCATTTGGAGGCAGAAAGCGTCTCTGTCCCAGGAAAGGCCCACGATCCACACCAGCCCTGAGCAGATTGCTTCAGGCTCCAGGTGTCCAGAGCAAGCATTCTGATTCTCCTTCTTCCATTTTTACCACTGGGGTGAGTGGCCCAGGCCCTCAGATATTGGCTTCCACGGATATCACCTGCACGTATTAATGCATCTTCAGAAGAAGGGCCACTTCTTCTGTTGCCATCAGTCTCTTCAAAGTTAAGATGCCACTTCAAATGCCTGTGTGCCCCCTTGGGCAGTCTCAGGGCCTGCACACCTTGTATGGAACCACAACTGGCAGGCACAGGGTACCTGTCACTGTCAGTCTTGGAGAAGAAACTACACATAACAATTGGGGTTCCTTTCATAAGGGGAGCATAGCGTTTTGAATGAGAAATGTCCCCTACAGTCTCCATCATTTGAATACTTGGTCCCCAGTAGGTGGCACTACTTGGGAGGCTTAGAAGGTGTGGTCTTGCTGGAAGAGGTGTGTCACTGGGGTGGACTTCAAGAGCTTAACTCCACTCCCTGTTTCTCTCCCAGGTTCATGTTTAAGCATATTTCAGCTTCCTTCTGCAGCCACCACACAGTCCCCGCCATTACAGAGGTTAAACCCTGGAACCATAAGCTAAAATTTTAGAACTCTTTCTTGTATAAGATGTCTTGTGTATGACATTTAATAATATTCAACAGAAATGTAACTAATACAGGGAGGGTGTCATGTAAACAGTGCTTCAAAATCACCAGGGTTAGCCAGGCATGGTGGCATATGCCTTAAGCACTTGGGAGGCAGAGGCAGGCGGATATCTGTGAGTTCAAGACCAGCCTGGTCTACAAAGTGAGTTCCAGGACAGTCAGAGCTACACAGAGAAACTCTGTCTCAAAACAGTGAATTAATGAATGAATGAATGAACAAATAAATGAATGAATGAATGAATTAAAAGATAGCCAGGGTTGCCCACTCCTGGGAGCAAGTACCAGTAGCTGGCAGGCGTGAGGTGGTGGGGGTCACATCCTTGTAGTCACACCCTGTGTGGCACCTCCATGTCACACTCTACTCACTGCCAACACCAAGTCCCACCCAATCAAGCTCCCAGAAGACCGTGATAGAACAGTTCTTAGAAAGACATCACCGCAGCAAGGCGTCAGATGGCCTCCTGGGCTCTCAGCCCAATGGGACCTGCTTATGAAGCACAGAAGCGGGCCTGGGAAGGGCCCATGTGTCTTCCAGTAATTTGGACTTAGAAAAAGCAGAAACACATTTAAACTGGAATAGGAAAAAGTCCAGCACCTAACAAGGTCAAATTCCTGGCACCCGATCAAAGTTACCAACCAGGCAAAGGAGAAAACAACGGCCTCTCAGAAAAGAAAACATAATAGGAGAAGTTCTGGAAGTGGCCAGATGACTAGGGGAGCCAGGGGATCGAGAACAGACAGATACCGAGAAAACAGAGGTGGCAATGAGCGTGAGGAGGAACAAAGAGAGTAGAATTTCAAAGATTCAAACTGAGCTTGTAGATAGAGCTAAAACAAAGTATTTGGGGGCCTTTGAAATGATTAACTTGGTAAAGGCATGTCTTATGTTCTATAGCTGCAAAGAGGCACTGTGATCACACAGCTCATTAAGGAAAGCATTTCATTGCGGCTGGCTTATAGAGGTTTAGTCCATTATCATCATGGCAGGGAGCGTGGCAGCAGGCAGGCAGACATGGTACTGGAGAGGTAGATGAGAGTTCTACATCTGGATCCTCAGGCAGCAGGAAGAGAGGGAGATTTGGGGCCTGGCTTGAGCAGTTGAAACTTCTGCACTCACCCCCAATGACACACTTCCTGGAACAAGGCCATACTACACCAGCAAGGCCACACTTCCTAATCCATTCATATAGTGCCACTCCCTGGTGACTAAGCATTCAAATCTATGAGCCTATGTGGGCAATTCTTAGTCAAACCACCACAAGGTGTTTGACAACCTGAGTTTGATTTCCACTTCCTGGATGGTGGAAGGAGAGAATAAACTGTCCGCTGGCCCTCCACACTGAGCTGTTGCAGGTATGTACACATGCATACATACACGCACATGTGCACACACAATAAATAAATGTAAAACAATTAAGAACGCATATGAGATGGCAGTGACTAGTTGGGACTAACTGCAGGCTACGTGTTAAAGGAGCGCTAAGCCATTATAATCATGAAGACAGTTCAAAATGAGAGAAGAAACTGACCCCAAAGTAAACAAAGTTTCATTGTGTGGGAAGATGCTTGAATGGTTTAATGAACGCACGGTTGATTCTCCTGGGTGAGGAAAGGAACCTGGAGAAACAAAGCAGTTTTTAAAAAAGAATAACATCGCTCTCTTCCTGCTCTCCATCATGTCGCCAGATCAAGGTGAAAAGGAGAACCCCATGAGGGAACTTTGCATCCGCAAGCTCTGCCTCAATATCTGTGTTGGGGAGAGCAGGGACAGACTGACCCGGGCAGCCAAGGTGCTGGAGCAGCTCACAGGCCAGACACCTGTCTTTTCCAAAGCTAGGTACACCATCAGGTCCTTCGGCATCAGGAGAAATGAAAAGACTGCTGTTCACTGTACTGTCCGTGGAGCCAAGGCAGAAGAAATTCTGGAGAAAGGCCTGAAGGTGCGGGAGTATGAGTTGCGGAAAAATAACTTCTCGGATACTGGGAACTTTGGCTTTGGGATTCAAGAACACATTGATCTGGGCATCAAATATGACCCAAGCATTGGGATCTACGGCCTGGACTTCTATGTGGTGCTGGGCAGGCCAGGTTTCAGCATCGCAGAAAAGAAGCGCAGGACAGGCTGAACTGGGGCCAAACACAGAATCAGCAAAGAGGAAGCCATGCGCTGGTTCCAGCAGAAGTATGATGGAATCATCCTTCCTGGCAAATAAATATTATCCAAAAGGCCAATAAAATTTTTCTCAGAAAAAAAGAATAACATCTAAAACTGTCCAAATTGGAAATATAGAGCACTAAGAATCCCAGTGTATACAATATAGGGAAAGGAAAGAATAAAAGAAAGAACATGAGCAAGCTAGGCTTGGTGACCCACACCTGTAATCTCAGCCATCAAAGAAACACTGTGAACTCCAGGCAGGTCTGGGCTACAAAATTAGAGACTGCCTCAGAAAAAAAGAAGAAGAAAAATCAGAAGAGGAGGAAAAGAAAGAGGAAGAAAAAGGAAAAAGGGGGAAGGGGAGAAAAGGGAAAGAGGGAAGGGAGGGAGAAGAAGAAATGGAAGAGGGAGAGAGTTGTGCTGTAATCAAGTTGTTGAAAACCCATCAAAGCAGAGTAAAGACAACCGCTACAAAGAAACAGCACTGCCGGATGCTCCACCCACAGCAGTAGAAGACTGGTCCTTCTTAAGGGAGTACGGCAATTTGTCAAAATAAAGTCTACTGGGGTGATCAAAGCCCCAGCAAATCTGCAGAGGGCTGGCATCCCAGAAAACAAGCCCTCCGGTCACTGTGAGCCTACATTTCCCATGCACAGTTTTATGTCACAAACTAGAGCTCTCTGAAAGAAAGGAAGCTCATTTGAGAAGATGCCTCCATAAGATCCAGCTGTAGGGCATTTTCTTAAGAACTGATTGATGTGGAAGAGCCCAGACCATTGTGGGTGGTTCCATGCCTGGACTGGTGGGCCTTGGTTCTATAAGGTAGTGGGCTGAGCAAGCCATGAGGAGCAAGCCAGTAAGCAGCACTCCTCCATGGCTTCTGCATCAGCTCCTGCTTCCAGTTTCCTGTCCTGTCTGAGCTCCTGTCCTGACCTCCCTCAGTGATGAAGTATAAACCAAATAAACCCTTTCCTCCCCAACTCGCTTTTTGATTGGGGTGTTTCCTCACAGCAATAGAAACCCAATTTAAGACACCTGGAAAGCACAAAATATCCGGATGCTAAGTCACAGACTTCTAAGTAACCCACAAGTCATGGGAAAAATCACAACTGATTATAAAATGGTTTCTTGGGGCTGGTGAGATGACAGGCAGAGTGTTGGTTCGAGTGAGAATGGTCCCACAGGCTCATGTGTTCGTTAGTAGAACTGCTTAGGAAGGATCAGGAGGTGTGTTCTTGTTGAAAGAGGTATGTCACTGGGGGTAAACTTTGTGGTCTCAAAGCCCATGCCAAGCCCCCCTTTCTCTCTGTCTCTCTCTGTCTCTCTCTGTGTGTCTCTCTGTCTCTGTGTGTCTCTCTGTCTCTGTGTGTCTCTCTGTCTCTGTCTGTCTCTGTCTCTCTATCTCTATCTCTCTCTGTCTCTCTCTGTCTCTCTCTGTGTGTCTCTCTGTCTCTCTGTCTCTGTCTGTCTCTGTCTCTCTATCTCTCTCTGTCTCTCTCTGTCTCTCTATCTCTGTCTGTCTCTGTCTCTATGTCTCTCTGTCTCTCTGTCTATCTCTCTGTCTCTCTCTGTCTCTCTCTGTGTGTCTCTCTGTCTCTCTCTCTCTCTCTCTCTCTCTCTCTCTCTCTCTCTGCCTCCAGATAAGATGTAAGCTCTCAGCTACTACTCCAACAGCCTACTTGCCTGCATGCCGCCATGCTTCCACCATGATGGTTATGGACTCAACCTCTGAAACTGTGAGCAAGCCCCCAATCAACTGCTTGCTTTCATAAGTCACCTTGATCATGGTGTCTCTTCACAACAATAGAACAGTGACTAAGACAGGCAGTAAGGGTCCCTGCCAGCAAGCCTGAACACCAAATTTCAATTTCTGAAACCCACACGGTGGAAGGAAGGAGCAAGCCAGGTCCTCCAAGTTGTCCTCTGATTTCCACATGTGCACTGTGGCTTCACACACAAGCACAAACACTGGACAAACAGAAAGAGAGGAGGCAACCTGAACACAAAGAACAAGACAGCAAATCTTTTGTTTAATAACTTCTTTATTGACTGTTTGGGAGGTTTACATCATGTACCCTAAGTCTGTTTACCTCCAGGTCCCCTCATTCCTGCCATGCCCCCATAAGAAAACAAATCAAGTGAACAAAAACAAAAAAAAAAAGCCCACAACAAAACCAAAACAAAATCCACAACGAAAAATCTCTTTGCTTCTCCTTCTTCCCTGCTTCTCCAATACCTCTTCATCCATCCTGGTGGCACTGGAGGCTTCAGTGTGCCCTGTAGTGTACCTCTTTGTCCCATCATTTTACTGTCAAATGTTCATTGCAATGAGTCACTGGTCGGGCGCAAGGCCTCTGGTTTCGGGACACCAGCATCACTGGGTCCTAACCGGGACTCCTCTGGGATATCCTGTGGCTGCCACCACTGGTCTTAGAGATCTTGCGGGGATCATTCCACAGGACCAGTCTTTTCATCAGCTCCAGCAGGTCCTAGATGGGGTAGTTGCTAGGGTGGGTCAACCCAAGGCCCATCTGTGGGCCTGGACAGTCGCCAAGTTGGTCCGTCCAGGCCTTTGGGGCCACCACCTTGAGTGAGTGGGTGGAGTCAACTCCCCTACATGCATGCCTTCAGGTTTGGTTCACCCTGGCCTGTCACAAGGGGTGGGGGCCATCTCTCCAGCATGCAGGGGTCAGTTCTCTTGCTGTAGTGTCCAGCAAGAGGCAGGGTCAGCTTTCCCAGGGTCAGCAAAGGGCATGGCCAGATCAACATAGCCCTCTGATTTCACCCTGCATGGTTCTTAGGACCTCTGAGGTGACACAGGCCTCAGTCATCCCCACAGACTCCAGCTGTAGCTGGGCTATGGACAAAGACATGGCCCTAGGTGCCTGCTTGGGTCTAGTAGACATCCTGGCTCTGGGTGGAGGGACTGGTCACTCAAGTGGGAATGGTTGTGGCCCTAATCTTAGGCCTCTATGTGACTTTTGGTGGCAGTGCAGGACCCAGACTTCAGCACAAAACCCAACTGCAGTAGAACCATGTACCCCAACATGGTCATCAACAGTAGCTGTGTCTGAATGTCAAACTGCTCCAGCAGCAGTATGGCCCTGAGACACGAACACGGCTCTTAATCTCTGGTGTCGGTATGGCCTTTGATGGTAACAAAGCATTGGACATCAGCACAGACCCCAGCTACAGTAAGGCCACAAAGCCTAACATGGCCCTCAGCTGCAGCTCTGACCTGAATGACACCATCATCTTGTGTAGCAGCGCAGGCCACTCAGATCTGGATACTTCCTGGCCCTTGGATACCAACCTGGACTTAGGTGGCTGACCTGACCCTGAGCATCCTCATGGTGCTTAGTGGCAACGGGTGCCCACACATCAATCCAGACCCTGGCTGCTCTAGGACCAGGGACCCTGACATGGCTCTCAGCAGCATCCTGGGCCCAGATAACCCCATGACTCCAGATGGCACTGCAATCTACCCATATCTTTATAAACCTGCTAAGACAGCAAATCTTAAACAACAATCTACCCACAGACGGGTGGATCCCAGTGTAATAAACAGCACAGGTCATGTGGAGAGTCAAGAAAACCTGTCTCCTTCATATGTGAGCAACAGCATATGAATGGCCACCTATCAAAATGACTTTGGTGATATTTCAGATATAGAATTCCAAAGGCTGATTTAAAAAATTCAAAGGTGTGACAGCACTCAGGAGGCAGAAGCAGGAAGACCTCTGTGAGTTTGAGGCCAGCCTGGTCTACACAGCAAGTTCCAGTCCATCCAGGGCTTACATAGACCCTGTCTCAAAAAACTCAAAGAAGACCCCAATATTTTCTAAGAGAGCACAAACAGACAACTGAGGAAATAAGGAAGTCAGCCTAAAATATGAAAATAAAACTTAGTAAAGAGGTAGAAATACTGAAGGAAGCTCAAAACAAAATGGTGATGGTATTGAAGCAACACCATAGTTCAAGGCACAAGTTCAGTGAGCGGCTGGAAAGATGGCTTGTGATTTTCCAGAGGACCCAGGTTCCACTCCCAGCACCTATATGGCAGCTCATAACCGTCTATAACTCCAGTTTCAGGGGATCCAACTCTCTTCTGGCCTCTGTGGGTGCTGCATGCATGTGGTACACAGACATGCATGCAGGTGAAGCACTCATACACACGAAAGTTTTAAAATTTCATTAAATCTCAAAAAAGTATTTTTATCTTAAAAACAAAAAAAGGCTAGGCTGGCAGAAAGCCTCACCAATAAAATGAATCATGTGGAAGACAAGATATAATGGGATATAAAGAGAAAATGGAGGAACTGGATTATTTAGTCATGGTCCAAGACAAAAAAAAATATTTATTTTACATCCTGACTGCAGTTTCCCCTCCCTCCTCTCCCCCTATTTCCTCCCCCCATCTCCCTTCTATGCCCCCTCAATCCACTCCTCCTCTGTTTCTGTTCAGGAAGGGGCAGGCCTCCCAAGGGTGTCAACAAAGCATAGCATATTAAATTAAAACAAGACTAAGCTCTTCTCCCTTATTAAGACTGGGTGAGGCAATCCAGTATGAGAAAGAGGTCACAAGAGCCAGGCAAAAGCATTAGGAACAGTCCCTGCTCCTATTGTTTGGAGTCCTACAAGTAGACCAAGCTACAGAACTGTCACATGTATGTAGAGGGCCTAGGTTGGTCCCGTGCAGGCTCCCTGGCTATTGGTTCAGACTCTGTGAGTTCCATGATCCAGGTTGTTTCTGTGGGTTTTCTTGTGATGTCCTTGAGCCCTCTGGCTCTTACAATCCTTCCTCCCTCTCTTGAACAGGATTCCCCAAGCTCTGCCTAATGTTCACCTGTGTCTCTGCATCTGTTTCTATCAGTTACTGGATGAAGGCTATCTGACGACATTTGGGTTAGTCACCAGTCTGGTCATAGGAGATGGCCAGTACAGGCTACATATCCACTATATTTAGGAGTCTCAGCTGGGGTCATCCTTATAGATTCATGGTGATCTTTTCTATTTCCCCTTTGCTAAGAGATTTATATGTTTCCCCCCTGAGCTCTCCTTATAAACTAGCCTCTCTGGGTCTGTAGGTTGCAGCATGGTCCTCCTTTATTTTACAGCTAATATATATGAGTGAGTACATACCATGTTTGTCTTTTTGGATCTGAATTACCTCACTCAAGATTTTTTCTAGTTCCATCCATTTGCCTTTAAATTCCATGATGTCATTGTTTTTAACAGCTGGGTAATACTCCATTGTATAAATGTACCACATTTTCTTTATCCAGTCTTCAATTGAGGAGCATCTAGGTTGTATCCAGGTTCTTGTTATTACAAACAAAGTTGTTATGAATATAGTTTAACAAATGTCCTTGGGGTATAATTGAGCATCCTTTGGGTATATGCCCAAGAGTGGTATAGCTGGGTCTTGAGGTAGAATTGATTATCAGTTTTCTGAAAAACTGCCATATTGATTTTCAAAATGGCTGAGTAAGTTTGCACATTCACCAGCAATGGAGCAGTGTTTCTCTTACTCCACATCCTCTCCAGCATAAGCTATCATCAGTGGTTTTTATCTTAGCCATTCTGGTGGGTGTAAGAGAGAAGCTCAGAGTCATTTTGATTTGCATTTCCTTGATGTCTAAGAATGTTGAACATTTCTTCAAATGGCTTTCAGCCATTTGACATTCTTCTATTGAGAATTCTCTGGTTAGGTCTGTACCTGTGTATTAACTGGATTATTTGTTTTTGGTTTTGGTTTTGGATTTAAGATAGGTTTTTCTCTGTGTAACAGCCCTGGCTGTCCCGGGACTTACTTCATAGACCAGGCTGGCCTTGAACTCCCAGAAATCCACCTGCCTCTGCCTCCCAAGACTGGGATTAAAAGCATGCACCACCACTGCCTGGCAATTACTTGGTATTTTGATGTCTAGTTTCTTGAGTTCTTTGTATGTTTTGAAGATCAGCCCTCTGTTGGATGTGGGTTGGTGAAGATCTTTTCCCATTCCTTAGGCTGCCATTTTGTCCTATTTACAGTGTCCTTTGCCTTATAGAAGGTTTTCAGTTTCATGAGGTCCCATTTATTAATTGCAAAGGTGGAAATGTTAATGTGTAAGCAGAACATGCAGAAACTCTAGGATTTCCTAAAAAGGCAAAGTCCGTGTAGTATGAGCACATGGGAAAATAGGTTTCAAGCAAAATGCATAGAACATACTTTAATAACATCAAAGAAGAAAATTTCCCTAATCTAGAAAACTAAGGGCCCATCTATATACGGGAGGTACACAGGACACCAAACAGATAGGACCATAGATGAAACTACCCTTGCTGTATTATAACCAAAACATTGAATGTACAGAACACCATCAAAGTATACTGAAAGCAGCAAAAGAGAAGAGTCAAGTTACATACAAAGATGGCACAGTCAGAATAGCTGCTGACTTTTCAACCCAAACCATGCAAATAAGAAGGGATAAAACTGATGTCTTCCCAATTCCAAAAGACCACAACTGCCAACTCAATCTACTATACCCAACAAAACTCCCCATCATAATCGACAGCACAACAAAAGAAAAACTTTCCATCATAAAGGCTAAAGGAATTCATGAGTACCAAGACTGCCCTACAGAAGATGCTGGAAGAGATACTTCAGTCTGAAGAGAAAGATTAACACACTCAGGGGGTTTCACTAGGGAAAACTAAATGATGGGAAAGGCACGATTAAACAAAAGGAGATGAAGAAGGCCCCCCAAACACTACAAAATCAACAAAAGGATAAAGAACAACACACACTGTCTTAGTCGGGGTTCTGCTGCTATGAAAAGACATCATGACCATGGAAACTCTTAAAAAGGAAACCATTTAATTGTGGCTGGCTTACAGGTTCAGAGATTTAGTCCATTATTGTCATGGGGGATGCATGATGACTTGCATGTATATGTGGTGCTGGAGAGAAGTAACTGAATGTTCTACGTCTGGATCACCAAGCAGCAGGAAGAGAGAGACACTGAGTGTGGCTTGAGCATTTTAGACCCCAAAGCCCACCCCCAGTGACACACTTCCTCCCACAAGACCGCACCTCCAATAATGTCACTCCCTATGGGTTTATTGAGGGCCATAGACTCAAAAATAATGAAGACATACTTTAAAATTTTTATTCCACTAAACTAGAAAAACCTAAAAGAAATAGATGAAATTCTAGATGCATATGACCTGCCAAAGTTGAAGTAAGAGAAAGTAAATAATTTAAATAGACTTATAACAACCAGCAACACAGAAGCAGTGGTTTAAAATATTGCAACTAAAATCAGCGCAGGTCCTGGTGGATATGGTGTAGATTTCTGCCAGGTCTTCAAAGAAGAGCCAATACCAATACTACCTAAGTTATTCTGTAAATCAGAAAGTGAAAGAACACACAAAAGCTCTTTAATAAAGCCAAGGTTCCCCTGATACCAAAACCAGATAATGATCCAACGATAAAAGAGAATCACAAATTCTCTTGCTTGTGAGAATCATCACTTTGCTGATGAGCATAGTCCATAAACCCTGAAACTTCTAGAAGAAAAGAGCGTGCACCTCAGGATATAGGCTTAGGCAGATAGGACTCTGGTTGCCCAGGGCATGAGACCAAGGATTCAAGAATCAGCAGGCAGGACCTTGTGAAATGGCAAAGCCTCTGCACCACATGAAGACTGTTACACAGCTGAAGAGCCCACAGATGGGGTGGGAAAGTTCTTTCCAGTCACGCATCTGACAGAGGGTCCATCTCCAGAGTAAACAAGGGACTCAAAAACTAAACACCAAGTAACCAAGCCACCAATTAAAATGTGGGCTATAGAACAGAACAGGGGCTTCTCAGAAGAGGAAATACAAATGGCTAAGAAATATTTTTTAAAGCGTTCAGCATCCTTAGCCATCAGGGAAACGCAGATTAAAACTACCTTGCGATTTCATCTGACCCCAGTCAAAATGGCCAAGATTAAGAACATATAAGACAACATTTTATATTTAGCAATTTAATTTTATTCGCCTGTAGAGAAAAATAGCATTATTAAATTTTCAGGCAAATGGATGGAGCTAGAAAATGTTACATTGAATGAGGCAATCTAGATCCAGCAAGATAAATGTCACATGCTCTTATACGTTTGTGGAGCTTAACATGAAATCTTTGGGTCTGTGTGTTTAATAAGGAGTGTCTGTGAAATCCAGGAAACTAGAAAGATCTCAGGTGGGGAGGGGAGATGGTAGAGCAGAGGTGAGATGAAGAGGGAGGTGGAACAATGGGGACAGGGGTCGCAAAATAAGGCAGAGGAGTGGGGAAGGGAAGGGAAGAGATGCTTAACACTAAGGATGTTTTTAAAACTGCATTTTATTTTATAATTTTATTTTATAAATTTCCAAAATAGATGCAAGGACAGATAGATAGATAGATAGATAGATAGATAGATAGATAGATAGATAGATAGATAGATAGATAGGCAGGCAGGCAGGCAGACAGACAGATGATAGATAGATATTATTAGTTTTAAAAGTCTAATTGGAGTTGCCTTACACAGAGGGTTTTAGCCCCGCCAGAAGCCAGAGGATGCCAAACAAGGAGCTCAGTGCTGGGTGTGGGATACCTCACCTCAAGTCATTGATCAGAGATATTTTGGAGACTCCCCCTCCCAAAAAGACTACTATAGTCTATTGCTATTTCTCTTGTCTGCCCACCAGAACTTGATGGTAATATCCTACTGCCGAAGAGACCACAGGACATGAAGAGATCAAGTCAGTACTGGCCGGGACCTTCTCCTTACTGGCTAACTTTCACAGTACTAGAAGATGCTATACAGGCTCTGGGGTGGGGGTGACATCACCAGTATTACCTGTCTGTTTACCCAGTGAACTACAATAATGACCAGTATGTCAAAATACAACCATGGGTACAATAATGGCACAGATGTGGGTAACCAACTGCTTTCTGGTTAGATTTAAAGCCTGCTCCATGTCAGCTACTGTGAATCTGGTCAACATCCCATAACTGGGGTGCGCACAGGCCCCTACTACTATCATTCTGCGAAATGGACACAGTATCAAATCATACTCTAAATTCATATCTGTATGCCCTGAGGTAGATACCACTCAGACCTCATCAGACAAATTCCTCTGTGCGGTGGACAGTGCTTAACTCAGAAACTTTAAAATGGTCAAACACAGAGAACTAGTGTCAGTGGAGAGTTCAGCCACAAATGGAACATCTATTTTATCTCCCCCACCCCGAAACATCTCAGGGACCATCACAGAAGGAGAAGGGTTGAAGATCACGGAAGTCTGGAGGGAAGCCGTGTTTTCCGGACATGACAGAACCACTGTGTTCATGGATAACCACAGATCTGTGAGTATACAGGCAGCACAAATTGAACTCGGTGAGTTGGTTTTTTTTTTAATCTAAAGCTCGAAGTTGGTGTGGGTATAGAAGTGATGTGGGAAGACAGAGTCTTTGAGGATGAATATGATCAAAGTACATTGTATGAAATTTTCAAAAAAATAAAACACTATTTAAAAATAGAAGGAAGGGGAGGAGGGGAGAAGGGAAAAGTTGAGGAGAACTTGAGGGAATGGGTTAGTAGAGATGGAGGAAGGACAGAGATGAGAGCAACGAATGAGATATCTTGATTGAGGGAGCCATGATGGGGTTAGAAAGAAACCTGGCTCTAGAAAAATTCCCAGGAATCCACAAGAATGACCTCAGCTAAGACCCTAAGCAATAGAGGAGAGGGTGCCCGAACTGGACTTGCTCTGTAGTCAGACTGATGATTATCTTAAATATCACCATAGAACCTTCGTCCAACAACAGATGGAAACAGAGGCAGAGACCCACATCGGAGCACTGGACTGAGCTCCCAAGGTCCAGTTGAAGAGCAGAAGGAAGGAGAAAATGAGCAAAGAGGTCAAGACCATGAAGGGTTCATCCACTGAAACAGTCTACCTGAGCTAATGGGAGCTCACCAACTCCAGCAAGACCGGGAAGGAACAAGCATAGGACCAAACTAGTCCCTCTGAATGTGGTTGACAGTTGTATGGCTGGGGCAGACTGAGGGGCCACTAGCAGTGACATTGGGATTTATCTCTACTGCATGTACTGGCTTTTGGGGATCCTAATCTTTTTGGATGTATACCTTGCTCAGCATAGATCTAGTAGGGAGGGCCTTGGACCTTCCACAAAGCAAAGTGCCTTACCCTCTCTTAGGATCAGATGGGGGTGGAGTGGGAGGATGTGTGGAGGGAATGGGAGGAGGGGAGGGAGTGGGACTTTGGATTGATTTTTTTAATCTAATAAATTAAAAAATGAATAAATAATAAAAATAAACACATTTAAAGGCGATGTTTTCTTGCATGGAAATCATAAAAACGTGGCACATAAAAAATGAAGCTGCAGGGATGATTTTAGGGAGCATTCTCACACAAAAGTGCTTATATGATAACGAAGAAAGAGAGCCTGGTGTGGTGTATGTGCATTCGCGGTGCTTGAAAGGTGGAGGCAAAAGGATCAGGTGTTTAGAGCTAGCCTTGGCTACTTAGTGAGTTAGAGGACAGGCTGGGCTACATGAAACTAAGTCTCAACTGCTCCATACCCCATCCAAATTAAAAAAAAAAAATCCTAAGTAAGTAGATTTATTTTAAAAAATAAATAAATAAGTAAAATGGAAAACTTAAAACAAACAGGAAAATCAGTTAAATCAAACATTGGTTCTTGAAAGGTCAAGAAGCTGAGGGTGTAGTTCAACAGCAAAATGTTTGACTAGGATGCTAGAGCCCTAGGGTCTATTCCCAGTACCACAGAGATGGTGAGAAGAGGAAAGAGAAGGGAGGAGAGGGAAGAAAAGAAATCGTCAATAAAGACAACTTCTGTCATTGCTAATAGGAAGGGGGAGAAGGGGAGAGAGAAAGGGAGAAAAGGAGGGAGAAAGAGAGGGAGAGAGGGAGGGAGGGAGGGAGGGAGGGAGGGGAGAACGAATTACCAGTACCAGTACTGGGGAGAGCTGAGACACTGAGGATCCTGCAGATGTGGAAAGATAACAAGGGAATTTTTAAATAACTTCATGCTGGTGAATTTGATACCTTAGGTGAACCAGAAAAAAAAATCAAAAGGAATTTATAGCCAACCCACATTCATTAAAGAAATGGCATTTTAGTCTAAAAATTGTCTACAAAGAAACTTCCAGAGGCTATCAATTTGAGAGGAAGTAGGGGGAAGGGTCGGAGGAAGGAATGGGAAGGGGGAAGTGATATAATTATATTTTAATTAAAAACTTCTTTTTTAAAAGAACGCAAAGCTCCTCAAGGCCTGAGGCAGTGAACTGCAAGATATGAGAGAAAAAAGAAATTTCCAGATCCGGATGACTTTTCTGGCAAAACCACCAAAGTCTTAATGAAGACATGGGAGTTATTCTATTGGAACGCTTTCAAAAACTCAAAGAGAAAAAGTTTTCAACTGGTTTTTTGAGGCTAACGTTATCTCAGTACCAAAGCAAGACAGCAACATTAAAGAGAAGAAGGCTACAGAACAGACACAGAAAAAATTGTTAAGAAAATATTTGCATATTAGGGGCCAGGTTGGCAGGTAGAAGAGTCAGTAGAGTGCTTGCTTCAGGAACAGGTTTGAACCCCTGCACCCTGATAATCCTAGAGCTGGGGAGGTAGAGGCAGGTGGATCCCTGAGGATTGCTAGCCAACCAGCTTAGACAAATAGATGAGTCCCAGGGCCCATGGTCTCAAAAGACAAGGTGGACAGTTTCTGAGGAACAGCATACAAGATTGTCCTCTGACCTCTCTGTACACACATGCATGCACATATGCTCCTACACCTGTGCCATACACACACACACACACACACACACACACACACACACACACACTTGTGTGCATACACACAAATGTTTTCAAACTGAATTCAATAGAATACAAAAAGAATGGCATCCATCAATCCTGTTGAAGATGGAGATTATCTCAGCAGTACAAGGATGGTTCAACATCTGAATATGGAATCCAATGAGTTAACAAACTAAACACCAATGATTGTCTTGAGAGATACAAAGTAACTTTTCGAGAAGCTTCCCAGTCCATTCCTAAAGATTCAGTAAGGCTCAGAAATGGCATCCTAGAGGAGCCCTGCACTGGTAAGTTTTATGTCAACTTGACACTAGCTAGCTAGCATCATTGTGGAAGAAGGAACCTCAGTTGAGTAAACACCTCCATCAGATTGACCTGTAGGGCAATTCTGACAGGCCTTTTCCTGGATAATGATTGATATGAGAAAGTCCAACCCACTGTGGGCAGTGCCATCCCTGGGAAGGTGATTCCTGGGTTATATTAGAAAGCAAGCTGAACAAGCCATGGGAAGTAATCCAGGAAGCCGCATTCCTCTGTGGCCTCTGCTTCAGTTCCCACCCCCAGATTCCTGCCTTGAGTTCTGCCCTGACTTCCCTCAATGATAGACTGCAAGCTGTAAGACACTCCCACCCAGACTGCTTTTGGTTGTGGTCTTTATCAGGACAGTTGTCTATGGTGGGTTACAGCTAGCCGAGAACTTAAAGCTTGTCCCAGGCAAGGATGGCCACTCCCACCACTTCTCCCAGGCATTTTATTAGAGCCTAGACAGGGCAGGTAAGCAAGGAATTGAGAAAAGTCATAAACTGCAGAATAGAAATGAGGCTGCCCTTTCATGCCGATGGCATTCTGTGGTGATGGAGTGGCTATGGTTTGTCCCCATGTTGAAACAGCATCACCCTGACAGTTAGGAGGACTTTTAAAGCAGCTTTGCCATCAGGGGGTTGGTGCTGGGGATGGAGATTCAGGCCGCATGCATTCCAGGTAACTCCTTTACCACTGAGCTACACCCTCAGCCAGCCCTTTATTAAGGGACTAAGTTAATTCCCACCAGAGCGAACTCTTGCTTTGGGGACTGGATTAGTTTCTAGAGTAGCAGGTGGCCAGGACCAGGGGACCCTTGGGTTCTTCCTCTTCTCCCTTTCCCACATGAGAGGCCTGCCAGCACCCTGTTATCTAGAAACCTCCAAACCATGAGCCAAATAAACTTCTTTCCTTATTCATCACCTGAACCCACTTTATTGTTGCAGCAACAGAAAGCAGACTGAGATAGTCACCCATATAAATGTCGCTAAGAACTTTACAAAAAGATCCTGCTACATCAGCAAGGTTGTAGGCATAAAGTGGACTAATTGGCAGACGTGGTATCAGCAACAACTGCTTAGAAATGCTGTCTTGGGTTTTTCCCCCTCTCTTTTATCTCTTTTTTATTAATTAAATCTATTAATTTATTTTACATCCTGACCACAATTTTCTCCCTCCCCTCCCTCCCACCTTTCCTCACCCCCCCCCCATCACTTCTCCTCAGTTTCTGCTCAGAAAAGAGCCAGCCTCCCATGGATGTCAGTAAAACATGACATTCAAGTTGAGGCAGGACCAAGCGCCTCCCTTTGTACCAAGGCTGGGCAATGCAACCCAGCCTGAGAATTAGGTTCCCAAAACCCAGCCAAAGAGTTAGGAAAAGGTCTTGTTCCCACTGTCAGGAGTCCCATGGTAGACCAAGCTACATAACTATCACACATATGCAGAGGACTTAGGTAGGTCCCATGCAGGCTCCCTAGCTGCTGGTCCAGAATCTGTAAACTCCTATGGGCCCAGGTTAGTTGATTCTGTGGGTTCTCTTGTGATGATCTTGGCACGCCCCACACACCCCCCACAACTTGTACAATCTTTCCTCCCTCTCCTTCAAGCAGATTCCCTGAGCTTGGCCCAGTGCTTGGCCGTGGATTGCCACATCTGTTTCTACCAGTCGTTAGATGAAGGCTCTCTGATGACAACTGGAGCAGCCACCAATCTGATCACAGGAGATGGCCAGTCCAGGCTACCCATCCGCCATTACTAGAAGTCCTAGCTGGGATCATCCCTGTAAATTCGTGGGAGTCGCCCCTGCATCAGGCCTCTACCTGACCCTGAAATGCCCGCCCTTCCCAGTCATTTCTTTCATTACTCTCCCTCCTCATCACTGCCAATCCAATCCTTCATGTTCCCATCCCCACCTGCCCCTAGTCCACCCAGGAGATCTCCGCTATTTCCCCTTCCAAGAGAAATCCATGTGTCCCTCTTTGGTCCCTCCTTGTTACCCAGCCTCTCTGGGACTGTGGATGGTAGCATTGTTATCCTTTATTTTACAGCTAATATCCACTCCTGAGTGAGTACATACTATGTTTGTCTTTCAGGGTCTGGGTTACCTCACTCGGGATGATTTTTTTCTACTTCCATCAAATTTCCTGATATCATTGTTTAGAAAAACAGTATTAACACAAATTATTAGAAATTGGTATGTGTGAACTTTAGCACAATGAAAGACGTCCTCTCAAACGACAATTAAGAAAGTGGAAAAACAAACCAAAGACTTTATAAGGTCTAGAATACAGAAAGAGCGTTCCAATTGAGTAACGGAAACACAGCCAACCTAATTAATACACAGGCAAAAGACTTGTGAAGTAGATTCCCCCTCATGTCTGCTGTCCTGTGGAAAATGGGAACCGAACGCAGGTGGCTAAAAAGAGCATGCCAAGAGTTGCCAAAAATATGGAGCAACTACAGCGCTCAAGCTCTGATAGCAGGAATGGAAGATGATCCCGGCATTTAGAAACAGCATGGCAGTTGCTGGACATAGCACCTACTGTGTGGTGCAGCTCTGCTCCAAGGTTCTTACCCAAAGGAAATCAAAGAACTGTGTCTACACATAGTGATTTGTGCATGGATGGTCACGGCGACTGTGTTTACAGTAGCCAAAGTAGAACTGGAAAAATCCAGGTGTCAATTTATATAGGAATACATTTTAGGAACAATAACATATCCAAAGGAATACTACTCACCATTTTAAAATGATGAACTATTGAGACACATGCTTGGGTGAATCTCAGACTCATGCATGCACGTGCGCGCACACACACCACCACCACCACCACCACCACCACCACCACCACATACCACACACATGCAAAAGAAGAGCACAGAAGAGTCTAAAGCATCCAATGCTTTAGTAATCTGCAATGATGGAGGCAGATCAGTAATACTGCTAGGGCGGAGGGAGGGGGCTTTACTACAAGCACCAGAAAATGTTTGCAATTGACAGAAATCCACGTTCTCTTGATTGTGATGATGGTTTCTCAGCATCTGCATATGTCAAAACTTATCATGTTACACTGTAACTATGAGCTGTGTACTTCACGCCTCAATAAAGCTGTAACGCGCACAGCAGAGAGTCTTCCAATGGGTTCAGCCTACTTCTGAGCCATTGTCTTCCAGCCTTGCCAGGGATGCAGCCTCCTAGGCACACGGGGACTCAGAAGGGCCATTACAGTCTCAGTTCCCTGTCTTCACACAGATAGCTGAAATAGCATGAGCATCTCGAGGCTAGATGACATAGCTATGGGTAGCATAGTACGTAGCCAGAGAGTGGGTGCACAGTGAATCATGGGAGCAGTGTGTGTGTGTGTGTGTGTGTGTGTGTGTGTGTGTGTGTGTGTGTGTGTGTGTGTGTGTGGTATACATGTATACATACGCTTGTGCGCACATGTGTGGGTACCTAAACATGTACAAAAGGCCAGGGGTTCATGGAGAGTGTCTCCATCATCAGTCACTCTCCACCTTTATTTTTCTGAGACAGGGTCTCTCACTGCATCTGGAACTCTGAGATTCAGCTGGACTGGCTGGCCCATGAATCTGAGTGATCCGCCCATGTCTGCCTCCCTGATGCTGGGATTAACACATGTGTACCGCGGTGCCCACATGTAGGGGATCCAAACTCGTGTTCTTATTGATGCTTGTGTGGCAAGCATTTTACCATTTGAATTTTCTTCCTAATCTTCTTATTTATTTAAGTTAGAATTGAGCCAAAAAAAATTCCATTTTTATTCTGACCTTTTTTTTTCGATAACATGAAACCTTAAGGCCATGACCTACCCCAGGGCAAGAATGGGCCAGTTGAGCTCAAAATTTAGGTCAGGCCTGGTAAACACCAATCTGAAGTTCCCCTGTCCCTTGAAGTGCCTGACCAGCCAGAGAAAGGCAAGAATGAGGCTGCCAAGGAGAGGCAGAAATCGAGGTGGCCCTACCACCTGGGTATAAGGAGATCAATTGCCAGGGGGGTCAGAGGGCAAGGCTGACTTGGGAACAGGCAGATCCCTGTGCCAAAGCAGACTGCCTCTTGGAAGTGCCCAAGGATCTCGGTAAAAGCTTAGCAGAGGTTGCCTTCCTAGCCGAATACTTGGTTTCCTCGAGTGCTGGAGCCCTCACCACCTGCAGCCAAACTCTTTGCCTTGAGTCACCAAAGTTCTTTATTCTAAGCCTAAGGCCTGTCAATCCTTTCATAACTGTCCCATTTTTAAAGAGAAAGTCTCACGTTCTAGGAATTGGAGCAAACCAGGCACCTTACTTGTGTTTCCCACTCTGCTCCAACCCCTGGCCATACAGGAACAGCACTCTGGGCCTCTAAGCCTCATCTCTGGCCACAGAATGTTGAAGGCACGGCACCTCTCTGTGTCCCCATCCCCAGATCAAACTGTCCTGAGATAAACACTCCATCAGCCCCCCTTGCTACAGACAGCCTTGGCCCTTGCCATCCCTGACTGATTTGAGTCTGTTGAGCCCAGTGGCTATTCCAGAGCTTGGGCATGGAGCAGTCAGATCACTGCTGATTCCCATCCCAATACCCCTTTAAGATAGTCCTGGGGGCCGTGGGTGTCTCCAGGAGCTGTGTGCCTGGGAGTCCTTCTAGGGTGTTCCTTTAGGGCCCTTTCTCCCTGTGTGTGAATCTGGGAATGAAGCCAACATTCTGGTTGGGGGTCACTAGTATAAGTGTCCAGAGAAAGAGACAGTAAGGCTGGGAATAGCCCTGCCAACCTGCAGGCACCAGAGGAGGCTGGTGGCCGAACTCTGCCCACCAGCTCAGCCAAGGCTTTTTCCTGCCTCCTGCCATCCAGTCCCACTGGAGTAGACCAATCCTGTCCCCAGCACAACTCCAAAACTCCCAGGACTGACAGGCTAGATCTCTCACAGGCACGCATACTGGCTGGGACACACAAAACTGGTAGAAATAATTTTCCTGCCCAGTGGAGTGAAGAAAATTGGTGGCCGCCTCTGAGCTCCTCTTTTCAACAAGGGCAGCCCGCACATGTCCCGGCGGCTGTGGCCCTGCTGCCACCTTGCGTCCCGGCGGGGAGCCCGTGCCTGGCACATTGGCTCTGCCCGGCATCGGAGTCTCCTGGCGGTGTGACCCTGCCTGAGAATGCAGACTCTTCCTTCAGGTTGAATCTTGCCCAGGATCTATTCATTCACTGTCTTTAGAACAGTATATGGGAAAGGGCACAGACAAAGGTGGATGCCCATTCCAAAGGTGACATGAGGACACTCAGAGAGGACAGAAGCATGGCCATCATCTCCCAGGGCCCAGGCCAGACGTCTGGCCAGTGACTATGTGGGTGACTCAGGTCACTAAGGCCTTGACTAGCCATCCTGGGTGGGAGTGGAAAATAACACACCCACGAGGGTGCCACATTCTTGCTGGAAGAAGAATATGTGAAGGTATTGAAACTTGGAATGGAAAAAATCAAGCATCTCCTTAGGTCCAGAAGTTAGGGATCTGGACAGAGATGAGGGCAGGTAGCCCCACCCTACGCCACTATTTCAGGGGCCACTGGAGTTTTCTTCGTTGTTTGAGCAGGATACAGTAAGCATGTCTGTGGGTGGATGGGGTTAGACAGGCCCAGAAGGGCTACGAGACAGAAAAGCTCTGTGAGCCTGTGGCTGGAGAGCCCGATCTGGGCTGTCCCGGGAACCAGGCTCCTGGCTGTAGAGCTGGGGAGACAGCAAGAACCTTGCCTGACAGACTCACAGTGCGGCAAGAGCTGCACCCTGTGACAGTCCCCGGTATGTAGAGACACAGCAGTGTGGTCAGGGAGGAGGAGGAAGGACCTTGGAAGAAGAGGTCTCACTGAGACAAATGCTCTTTGGGGGACCATCTTGTGACTGTCCCAGCCCAGCAAGGACACCTTTAATCCCAGCACTCAGGAGGCAGAGGCAGGCGGATCTCTGTGAGTTCAAGGCCAGACTGGTCTAGAGTGAGTTCCAGGACAGGCTCCAAAGCTACAGAGAAACCCTCTCTCTCAAACAAACAAACAAACAAACCGGGACACGGCTGAGGGAGAAGCCCCCACCCTTTTTCCTAGATGGCACAAGTATAGGGAACAGATACGGAATCCTAGGATCCAGACATCTGGGAAGGTGACAATGAGGGTTCCAGTGCCAGCGCTCTGTAAGCACCTAGTGTTTTCTACTGTTCCACCCAACAGGAGCTAAATGGGGCCAGGAGCTGAGGACAAAGGCCTCTGCCACACAGGGCAGTGTTCCCCCAGCCCACCCACCTTCAGCCCTCTGGGAAGCCTGCTGGGTTGCTGTGTTCTGCTGCCCTGCACACAAAGGCGCTGGGCTCTGCCACTGTTGGGGGACTTCAGGTGGTACTCCCAGGCTTTCCTCCACCTGGGGGAAGGTCCTGTAGAAGGTCAGACGTGGGTGGGAAGCACTGGGCCATACTCAACCAAGCGCTCAAACCCTTGATCATCTTTCTCCTTGCTAGTAAGTAGCCTTTGGGAAGGGACATGGACAGTAAGCTCCAGCTGCACTGTTTGCATAGGGGACTAAGACCATCTCCTATATGGAATATGGCAGGGACAGAGACCCACAGCCAGGGCCAGCTTTCTTCCTGCCTCCCCACCATGGCTGGAAAAGGGAGGGGGCCTGCAGAGGGAGGAGTGGAATAAGACCTTGGGAACAACTGGAGAGCCGGGCTAGTTGAAGCAAGGGCTAGTTGAAGGCAGGCCTGGCCTGAGTCTGCAGGCTTTCTGGGTATGGCAGGCAGGATCCACCAGCTCCTCCCCCTCCTCCCCAGCCATCTGTGCGTTGGCAGCGGAGGAGGCAGGGCGGAGGAGAACGTTCTGGCTTCATCTGAGCAGGACCCATCTCTAGGGAAAGGCTACAGCCTAGGGCAGAAAATGTAGACAGAGCCCTGTTCTGTGGACTGCATCTGCATTCTGTGTTTTCCCCTTCAGGACTTTGAGGGGGGGTGTATGGGGAGGGAGTAGGACCTTTTAGCTGGCTGGGCCCTTCTACCTCTGTTAGAGACCTGAGTGAGGTCAGAACCTCAGAGATGAGGAGTGGTCCATACCTCTCTACTCAGGATGGGGCAACCCAGGTCCCCAGAACAAAGGGCATATTGCTAGAGAGTCAGAGGTTAGCCTGAGCTGGCCACCATGGACTGTAGCTGCCTTATTGTTCCTGTCCCAACTGTGGTTCATGCCTCTAGAGTCAAGAAAGAGCATCCTGCGGCTCACTTGCACCTCCCCTTCTGTACCTGTTACCCAAGAATGTCCCTGGTACCTGGGGGAGGGGAGCAGTGCTTAGCTTCAGCCTCCTAGGCTGCCAGCTCCTCCTAGAGACTCGGTTGTATTGCCTTCTCTCTCTGCCATCAGCACCTCTTCTGTGCACTGTCACTGTGCCTGAATGCACCAGCTACTCCCCTAATTAAAGGAGAAAGAAGAAGCCGCAACGTACACAGCACACAAGAACGAGGGGTGGATGGTGGTGACAGCCCCGTGACAGCTGCCCCTGGACTGTACATTTAAAGGTGATTAAAATGGTAACTCTTGACGTGCATATTTTACCATAGTACAAAATCAACATACATGCTATATTCACTGGCAATACCCTCTTATCTGCCTTGTGCTTGAAAACTATTAACAAGCACGATCCATTGAGCCAGGAGGTCCTGAGTGAGGCCAAAGGCACGCCCTGCTGTCTGTCTCACCCTAGATCCTTCCTGGCCCCGTACGTTCATATGCTGGCTGCTGCCAGCATATGAGACATGTCCCAGAGAGACCATGGAGTTCTCAGGACTTATGCTGACTTCCACCCATGCTCCCGTCTAGTTGGGGACATCAGACCCTCTATGCCAGGGTGTCTCACCCAGGGCCATGATCGGGCAAGTCCTGAATGCTACTGGGGAAAAGGAGAGGAATGCTCTACCCCAGTCACAGTGGTCCTCCTAAAGTCACTCTCCCTTTCTGATTACTTCTTGGAAAGAAGGAAGATGCCCTCACCCCCAGGCTAGGAAAGGGGCGGGAAGGCTGTACCAGTTTAAGGAGTCCCTGACTGGGATGGGGGCCAGGCACTGGCAGAAGCCTGAAGAGCAGGTCACACCCTTGGAAGCTACTTTCCTCGACTGTAAACTGTAAACTTCCTGAGTTCCCTGAGGACAGGCACCTGTCTCTTGATGCCAAGTTAGTCCCTGGGGCCCTGAGAGGGGGCTACCTGGTATACAGCAGGTGCCTACTAAATGCTGACCCCCCCCCCCCCCAGCAAGTCAACCCAGGCACTGCCTGGGACCCGAGGCGTTGTGCCCCGCACTCCTTCATTCATGCCCGCCGTCATTCATGTGCGCGGGACTCATTCACCCCGTACGCCGCCATTCCGCGCCCCGTGCGCCCCGCGCCCACCACGTGCGCCCAGGCCGGGCGCGGCGCGGAGAAGCGCCGGAGCAGCCGCGGCTGCGCGGGGCCGGGGCTGGCGGGGAGCCGGGCCGGGGGCGGGGGGCGGGCGCTCCCTGCGGGAAGCGGGGCGCTGGGGAGCCCCGGCCGCGGGCTCGGGCGCGCAGAGCCGGGGCCATGTGGACGGGCAGCCGGCGGCCGGGCCGGCTTCGCCGGGCGGTGAGTACCCGGGAGCCGAGCGGGCAGGGCGCAGGGCGGGGCGGGGCGCCGGGCACCACGCCGGGGCGGTCCCTGCGCGCGCCCGCTGCGGCCCTGGGTGGCGCCGGGGCCCGGGGCCCTCGCGCGGGGCGGGGCGGCTGGGCCTCCGCGGCTGCTGTGCGCGTGCGGCCTGAGGACGTGCGGAAGGCGGGTGCAGGGAGCCCGGCTGAGCCCACCCCGCTCGAGGAGGGGGGGCGGCCGCAGAGAGGCCGCAGAGCCGGAAGGAGACTGGACAGGGGCTGGTTTCCGAGCGTGGGCAGCAAATGGGCACGCGCAAGCCTCGGGCACCTTCCTCTCAGGCCACCTTAGCAGGCCGCCAGCCGCCCTTCTACTGACAGGGGAGGAAACTGAGGCTGGGGAGGCAGGGCCTCGGCCAGGGCCGCCCCGCAGACTCTGACCAGTTCACAGAGTCTCAGCACTTTGGCTGGGAATCTCTGCCCCTAGCATTTCTGCTTCCTGCCTAGTTTAGAGGTGTTTCCTTCTTCGTATGTGCCCTCCCCATCATAGCGAGGTTCCTTTGGGGCAGGAGCTGTGTAGGCGACATCCCAGAATCTCCTGAGTGAGCAGGATGGGAGCCGGGAAGGTCCCCTGGAGCAAGGGCTGACTGCAGGAAAAGTGATACATGCAAGTGTGCAGCCAGCCCTGGTGGCCAGGGTTGACCCCACCAGTGCAGTCCCTGACCTAACGCTTTAGGTGCAGATGGGGGCATCTTCTTCATGGACTGCCTTATCCAGAGGTCCCAATACCCCAGGACCCTGGAGACCATGGGATGGTCTCTTCAGTTCTTTGGACCTCAGTTCCTCCACTGGCCAGGAGCAAGTCCCGGCTATGAGAAGGTCTCTAGGAGGAAGCCCCTTAACCACTGTGGTGTGTCTGGGCAGCCCACTAGAGCAAGTGGCCGTTGGGGGCGGCACTGCCTGGCATCTGTGACAAGGAGGGCGGGGAGGCGGCAGCAAGACCTGGCAGCCTCCTGCAAACCCTTAATTTGCCCACATCTCACTATAATCAGGGCGGCTCTGAAAAGTGAGCAGTGGCAGATGCAGGCACAGGGCGAGGGGCTGCTGCACAGTACCGAGGACCCTCCCGAGTTACTGTCTCACGTGTGTACATTTCTATGATCTGTGTGACAAAACCTGGAGCTGTTGGAACCTGTGGGGAAGCAGAACTGCTTGGGGCCATGGCCTGTAGGAGCTTCCCATGGGCTGGAAGTTGAGTGAGGAACCCTCAGGGGCCCAAGAGCATAACTCAGTCTGGATAGGAACTTTCCAGGTACTCTCTCAAAGGCCTTGAGCACCCGGCTGGCCTGCAGCCGGCTTCCATTTATAGAATACCCAGTGTGTGTTGGGTAGTGTCACCAGCACCTTGCCTACAGCAGCACCTCAAAGAATGAATGGATGGATAAATGGATGAACGAGCAGATAGGAGGAAGTGACAGCATCCCATCAATCCATGGCTTGGAGACAGTCTACAAGATCTCCCCACAACTCACAGGCTAAGTTGGAGGATGTGAAGTTGGCATTGGGGTAGAGGAATAGGGCTTGCAGGGAGGAGTCAGAAAGCCTGAGAGAAGCATCTTGGAGAAATGTGGCTGTCAAAGGCCAGGGTCCTTCCAGCACAGGTCTGATGTTCAGAGCACCTAAGCTTGCCATGTTGGTCGATAGTTGCCCCCACGGTCCCTTCTCTGCTTCCATCCTGCCTCGGAGGTGGTCATGAGACTGATGGAGGACTCTGGACTCGGTCTGAAGCCCTGGGACCCAGTCTCTGTTCTGCTAGTGATTTGCTGTGTGATGCCCGGAAAGGCCCCAGACCTCTATGGAGACCAGCAGAGGCCAAGCACCTGTCACAGCCTGGAGAGTGACCCAGAGCAGGCCCCAGCAGATGACTAGTGGCCGCAGCTGCTGGGGCAGCCATAGGAATGTGGAAAGACGGGTGAATGAGTTGGAACATTATCTGTTCACCTTGCATAGTTTCCTCGGACACACTTCGGTAAACTGACCTTCAGGAGTTTGCAGTCTAATGAGCGATGTGGACCCTGGCCAGTGTAGCAGAAGATGAGAAGGTGTTTCTATGCCTCACTAGTTGAGCCTGGAGGTCAGGCAGGGGCATCATCTAGGGGAAGCAGCAGCTCCCCAGCCCTAGGGGGCTGCAGTGGTGTCAGACCAACTGTCTCTGAACCAAGGTGGAGTAGGGAGACCGGTGAAGAGGTCCTAAGTCATGCCGCTGATGGTGCATGCTGGGAAGGAATGGAGGGAAGACATCAGGCCTGGGGAAAGTGATAGAGATGGGTGTTGGTGATGTATTGATGGGAGTTTGTAATGGGACAGACCGTGCATAGGCGAATAGAAAGCTGGAGAGGTGGGTGATGGGAGGAAAGCTCGATGGTTATAGGGGGAGACAAGGATGGGTGGAAGGAGATGCAGAGTTGGTCTAGAGAGAGGACCCGATAGGCAGAAGAAAATGTCCATGACAGAAGGCCCGAGGGCAAGTCCCATGTGTGAATGGGTGGGTGGCTGTATAGAGGCCAGGGGATAGAGGGGTGAAGAGCTGGGTGAATACAGAGGTGGCATCAGAATGTGTGGCTGTAGACATGCGAGAATGGGTGTGTAGATAGACGGGTTAATGAGAGAGTGCTGGGGTAGGGAGGGCCTTGAGTGCCTGTAAGATGATGATAGGATTGGATGGGCAGAGGGATTCAGGAAGAGCAGTGCCGTTGGATAAGATGTGGCCCTAGGTGTGGAAGGGCATGTCTGTGCACAGGTGTGCACATATCAACCCGTGAAGACAAGTCGGGAATGGTTGCACGGCTGAGCGGGTAGCCAGTGGATTCAGGAGTGAGGCTGTGAGTAACGGACAGATAAGTGCCTGTCCGCGGATGGCGGGTGCGGAGTTACAGGACCTGTGGGCGGAAGGCGGTTGGTATAGTGAGAAGGTGGAGCATCTGGCCATTGCTGGCTGTCCATATGTCCCTCGGTTCCCCCTGCTCCAGAGAAAGACAACTGAGCAGGCCTGAAGGAGGATCACACCCTCATGCTGACCCCTCCGCGTGGGTTTCAGGGTGGGGAGAAGCCCAGATCAGCAGCCACTGTGCTCATAGCACCAAGGAATGTGCCCATCTGTGAATGAATTTAGGGAACCACATGGCAGCCATGATGTCCCATCCAAAGATGAGCGACCAGCCTGACAGCCCCACAGGGACTTCTCTCCTGGATTGGGGGTGGGGGCTGTGGAAGGTCTGAGACCTGAGCTTACCTCCTTTCTGGGGAATGAGGGAGAATTCTGGGTGGACACAAACCACAAAGCAGATATGAACTGCCAGGGACTCAGATACCCAAGAGCTGTGGCTGCCCTGAAGGATTCTTGGGTTATCCATAGGAAGCTGTGTCCCAGGGGACTTTACAGAGTTCTCTCTGTGAAGGGGAGCATGGTACAAATTTGGCGCTTGGAGGAGAATGTGAGAAAGAGGCCGGGGTCTCTGTGGTGCTTGGTTCATACATGGTCTACGGTGAGGCCTGTGAGGCTGTGGTCTCTGTCCCATTTGCTCCATACGTGGTCTGTGGTGGGCCATGTGTCTTCCCAGTAGCCCTGCTCATCCCATTTCTCCCTCTAGATACAGAGCGGCTTCCCTAGCTTGGAGACTAGTGAGAACAAGATGACTTGGATTTCCAGGGCTTACCACCTGCCTGTGGGGGGGACTCCTGGAGCAGCAGGCAATGTCTACCTCTTCTTCCGGTGCCCAGGGTCTTTGACATCTTCACCTGAAAGACCAGCACAGGGGAGACTAGACCTGCCATGCGAACCACCAGTGGGGTCGTGGTGCCGTGACGAGCTCAGGCAGTGTGTGTGCAGTTCAGAAGCAGGAAACCCCTTCAGAGATAGTAACTCGGACTACCAAGAGGCCAGCAGGACCAGACCGCCAGTTGTGATGGCCAGCATCATCCTCAGGACTGAGAGCCAGTGGGTTGTTACAACAATATAAAGTTGTCTGGTGTGGTTGGAACTCAGGAATAGGCTCAAAGGACCTGCTGGCTAGGGCCCTAGGGCCCTCCAGGAACCATACATACTAGTTAGTACCACAGACAATGTGAGCCCCTGCCAGTGAGCTCCAACCCTGTCCACCACATTTCCTATTGCCCTGTCTACCCTGCCAGCCTGGGTACAGTTACATGAGGTAGCACCCTAAGGTCTGATGGACCATTGTTCTAGCAGGTGATGGGATAGGGGATAATGGGATGTTGGGAATACAGGGGAAGCTGCTGTGGGTTGTGGCAGGGGACACTGGTTCTTCCAGGGACTGGAGATTCCTCCTGGTGTCTTCATCCAAATTCCAGCCCACAGTAGGTTCCCATCAATTTGGGATGACACTTGTGAGCCAGCATCTGAACCTATAGGTCTTTCACTCTACCCACCCACCCCTTGACATATCCATTCATCCGTTCCCCTACACACCCCTCCATGAATCTATCGATTCACCCATTCCTGCATCCATCCATTCGTCAGTCCTCCCACTCCCTACATACCCATCTGTCTTTCAACATACTGCTCCATCATCCACCTACAGATTCATCCATCCATCCACTCACTCCCTTACACACCCATCCATCCACCCATTCATTCATTCACCTACTCATCCATTACTCTGTCTATCCACATGTCCATCCATCCATCCATCCATCCATCCATCCACTAACTCCCATACACACCCATCCACCTACCCATCCATCCACCCATCTACCCTCCCATCCACCCACCCACCCACCCATTCATTCATTCATTCATTCATTCACCTATTCATCCATTACTCTATCCACATACCCATCCATCCATCTACTCACTTCCTTACACACCCATCCACCTACCCATCCATCCATCCACTCACTCCCTTACACACCCATCCACCTACCCACCCATCTACCCTCCCTTCCTCCCATTCATTCATTCACCTATTCATTCATTTTTTATCTATCCACCTACCCATCCATCCATCCATCCACTCACCTATCTATCCATAGTCTCCTTGTTAAGTCTATGCTATGTGCTGGTTGCAATCAGAAAACTGGCATTCAAATGAGAGTCACAGAGTAAACAGATGAGTACTGGGAGCCATGTGCATGAAAGAGACTGTGGCTGGCATGTATGATCTAATTGTGGGGTCAGCAGGGGACAAACTATTGAATTGGGTCTCTAAGGTTAGTCAGGAGTTAGATGGTGAGGAAACTGAGGGGCAAAGACAGTTGCAAAGGACCCTGAGCCACACAGAATTTGATACATTCAAGAACTAGACACATCCCTCTGGGTACAATGGAGGGACTGCTCTGGGTCTTCAGAATTCTGCAAACTGTGTAGACACGTGTCATTGTCAAGTCACCTAGACTGGAGATTTACAAAGCTGGTGCTGCCACATGTAAGAGGCTGGTGACCACAGGGGTGGGAGTGAGACTTGGTGTCACCTGGGCCTGAGAAGTGATGAAGGAAATGGTGGGGAGGTGATCAGGGTGGAGCAGAGCTGTTGTAGTTTGCCCACATTGGACAGCTGATCCCTGCAGCCACTTGGCTGGCTATTATGGGCTTCAAAAGGGTTTCTAGCAGCACCCAGAAATCTGGGACCCTGGGGGCTTGCCCTGCAGCATCTCAGCAGGCTTCCAGGTGCACAGTGTGGACAGGCAGTGCCAAGGTAGTAGTGGAGGCTGCCAGCTGGCTGAGGGCCTGGACCTGCCACAAGCTTTTGCTTCCTTTGAAGCTGAAGGTGGCACCAGTACACAGCTTTCCTCCCTCATCCCCTCCACCCACGTCACTGCACCTGGGCCAGTACTACAGGTCCCTGCTCCAGACTTGGCAGCCACCACCTCCCACCTCATCCCTGTGTATCTCAATTGTATGTAGCTGCTAGCAGCCAAGACTAGAAGTAACTGTGACTTAAGCAGTACAGGGCCACTTTTCTCAGGCTACAGTGACACCACAGGCAAGAGGTATGGGGCTACTGTGAGGATGCAGTAGTCAGCAAGAATCCAGTTTTGTTTTGTCTTTGTGTTCTTCTTGCCTTTGCATATGGCCTTTGCCACAAGTACGCTTCATGGTGCAATGTGACTGCCACGGCTCCAGCTACAGAGCATGATGCAAGAGGGTATTAGAGCTGGAGCCTGAAGGACACGGGAGAGCCGCCTGGTGTGTGTTAAAGTGCCCCCAACTGATACGCCCGGCGTTCTATATCTCCCTGGCTGCAAGGGAGCCTGGAAAGTGTGGGATTTTAGTTGGCTATCTTACATCTTAGATGAAAATGCAGGTTCTTTTGGGAAATGGATATGTGTGTGTGTGTGTGTGTGTGTGTGTGTGTGTGTGTGTGTGTGTGAAGGCCAGAGGTGATGCCTTCCTCTCTTCCTCTATTGCGCTCGATCTTATTTTCTGAGACAGACTTTCTTCACTAGACCTGGAGCTCACCAGTTCAGCTAGGCTGGCTAGCCAGAGAGCTCCAGGGGATCCTCCTGCCTCCATCCATGCAGTGCTGAAGTAACAAGATATGCACTGTCATCCCCCACTTTCGTTTGAGGATCTGAACGCAAGTCCTGATGTTTGCACTTTCCCCCGAGTCATCTCCTGGCCCTGAATGCCTGCTCTTGATCAGGAAGAATGGAGGTACAATGGGCACCAGATTGTAATTTGGTCCCGTTGTTGCAGTTATGCCTTCCCTGTGCCTGTACTGAGTGGTGGCTGTGACAGTTGTCTGTCCTTCTGTCCCCTGTACCTACTCCAGCCATGGTAGTCCCTGTCTGCCCACCAGGCAGAGATGAGGACATGACCTTCTCTCTCTGGCATCCAGCCCCAAAGCTTGCATTTAGTGACAGTCAATTTTGGGGGTGGGACCACCACATGCTGGCACTGGGTCGATGAGTAGCAGGGCATTGGCTGGTCTGCGTGGCCTGGCCCCAGAGGGCATGAGTTCTCAGCCTGTGGAAACAGATGAAAGAAAGTGTGACGCTGGACCGCCTGAGAAGGATGCTTACAGGGGGCAGCTCCCAGGCCCAAAGCCCTGACCCTGCTAGCCCTGAGTGGGTAGATCCCAGCTCCCTCCTGCCATCCAGGGCAGAAGCCCACATGAGGGAGATACATGGCCACAAGCAGAGCCCTGGCACAGGTCTAGAGAGCATTGTTTCCCACCCCACTTGGACAGCAGGCCTCTGCCAGGCCAGGGCATTGAGGTCTCCTGGCTCTCCTTCCCCTGAAGAACCCCCTAGCTCAGGCTGCAAGGTTGCTGGGGGATCCCTTGCCCGCTTGAGCCGCTGGCGGGAGGCCAGGCTGCCTTTCTCCAAGTTCCTGGATGAGGTCACTGTGCGTGTGCTGGATCCAGTAACCCTGGAGGGCTTCAGGGGCCCTCAAGGCCACAGCCAGGAGCCCTCTCCAGGTGAGCACAGCGTGGTACCAGCCCAGGAACCTAAAGCCAAAGCCTCAGAGGAAAAGAACCTGGCTCAGAGCCCCCCGCATTCCTTGGAGGCCAAAGGCACCAGAGACCTTGGCATGGGCAGCAGCAAGCAGGGAGATCCAGCTGGTTCTCCCAGCAGGTACCGGGTGAGTCCCCATCCTACCCCACACCCACCACGAGCATGAGTCTGTTTCCCCACAGGTCCTGTCTGACCCTCTCATCATACTGTATTATATGATTGTGTCAGGCTATAAGCAACCAAAGCATGAGTCACTAAGAGAGTGAATGTTCTGGCTTCAGAGCAGCAAACTGGGTGGGGTCTGGGCTCTGAGTAAACAATGCTAGTAACAATATTAAAATCATTGCTGGATCAACAGAGCCTTCCCGGTTCACCACAGGCTCTGAGCTGCTAAAGATACCCTGTGTACCGAGGACAGCGCTCATTCTATCGTTGTGATTCTGTCTCGGCAGACTCAATTAGCAAAGCACTATAGCTACCAGGATAGTTAGTGGTCTAGAGAGGTTCACGTTTCTATTGGCTCATCCTGCTCTAAGCTCCTGACTGTCTTGTTCTGTATCCCTCAGTATTCAGGGAAGGACACTGCAGAACCCAGCTACAGTGAAATGCCAGTCTTCCCTCATGGCCACCTCCAGGGCCATTCCTAGAAGGGGGACATGGAGTTCTGCTTCTCAGAGGTCCCCAAAGCCTCCGCCAGGGTCCACCAGAGCCAGCTGCCTGCTGTGTGACTGGATGGGTCTTCCTGCCTCCCTGGGCCTCAGTTTTCCCAGCAGTACATGACTCTTCCTGTTGTCCCCATCTCCCCAATGAGGCACTACTAATCATCTGGGATCTCGACTGTCTGCAGCTCTGTATATGTTACATCTGTCCCCCCCCCCCCCTCTCTCCCTCTCCCCTCTCTTTATGAAGACCGTGGCCCCAGAGGAGTTCCTGACACCCAGGCTTCTGGAAGGCTCTGTCCCAAGGCTCCGGTTAGAACCTTGAAGGGGTGCCTTGAAGTCAAAAGTCTTGGGGACTTGTTGGACCAGGGGTTCATAGTGGGGTGGAACCAGCCTGGTGCCTGGCCTTCAGCAGCTCCTCTGGGGAAGGAGTGGCTGCCGAAACACATGGTGCCAGGTTGGAATCCTGCCTCTGTCCAATCTGGCTGTCTGGCATGGCTGGATGAGTGAGAAGTCAGTGTGGAAGGTCTCAGGAAACTTCAAGTGCTACAGACTTGGGACTGAGGCTCCCTCATACCCCACTGCGAGTGACTTAAAAGCCAACCTTTGGTTGTTTTGTTTTCTGAGAAATCAAGAAGCAGCAAGCCAAAGGTGTGATACGGTAGAGTTGTGACAATGTGCTGGGTGGTATTGAGTGTCCTTGAGCAAGTGGTTGCCTCTGGGTTTGGAAAGTGCCTCCCTCACGGAGCCCCAGGAACCTCCGAAGGGCAGCTGCTTCATGCTCCCTGTCTCCTACCATGTGGGAATGTGGGACGGAGTTGCTAGATCTTCCAAATTTTTCAGTAGAAGCCAAAAATATGGATTTTAAAATGTAAACTCTTCCAATTTTTAAATGTTGGCTCAAACATTTAAAAAGAGAGAGAGAGATAACGAAAGAAAGAAACCTCAAACAGGCCAAATACAACATGCTAGCAGGCCAGATTTAGCCTGGGAGGCCAGTTTGCAGGCACAGGCCTTGGAGATGAATGTATTGGGGTTGGAGGGGGATCCCTGTGAGCCCTCACAGAGCCCAGAAAAGCCCAAGGAGGCAGGGTCTACTGTACCCAAGGATGGCTTGTCCCCTTCTTGGACAGCACCAAGCCAGGCTAACTTGCTAGGCAACCTTAGATGGGCATCCTCCTTGTCCCCCATCAGCTGAAGTTGCCATGGGGACCCCACAGCACAGGCAAAGCCCTGGGGATCGCCTAGGGATGATAGATCCTTTCCTTAACTCTTCTATGACCCAGCCATGACAGAAAGATGACCTCTCCCTGCTCCTAGAAACTCCCCATGGAGCCTGCAGGTACCATCCTGTCTCCTGTGATCTCTGTTGGCTACACTGACCAGTATGGGGGTCTTAAGTGTCACCTCTGCTCTGGCATCTCTCACATCTGTATTTCCTGACCCTGTTCCCCAATTCCAGGCGTCTTTGTCTCCATCAGTGCCTCGGCTGAGTGGCTAGGCAACTTCGGACCCTCTAGAGCAGAGTCCCATTCTCCTCTCGTCACTCGCTAGCCCGTCTGTGTCCGACAGCCTTTCTGCCTCTACCTTGTCCCCTCCTGACCTGGTGCCGGAGCTTCTGCTAGACTCCTGGGGTACTGAGTGTTCCCAGCTGGAGTAGACACTTCCCTTCCCCAATACCGGGTCTCAGCACCCAACCCGTGTTTGTTGAATGAATGCACATATGCCAGAAGCAAAGTAAGATCCCTTGGGAGAAGTCTTTCCCCAAATAGCCATATAAAGGCTGACTCTCTGGAGCAGACACCCTTTGCAGTCTAATCCTCAGGACAGCCCCTTCCACAGGCCCACCTGTCGGATAAGCATCCCCAGAGGATATCCCATCCTTCCTTACTAGATGAAGCACGGAGACTCGGACAGGGAGAGAGCCTTGCCCGAGGTCACACAGCTACTCAGAGGATTTCCCCCTCTGCAGTCAGAGAGGGGTAGGGCCTGCCTCTCACCCACGTGTTTAGGCTGTCTCCTCAGTTCCTGTTAGGGTGGAAGTAAAAGAGTCATAGCTAAGGAAGGAGAAGTTAGGATGAACTCAGTAAGTCCAAAGTCCAGGCTTAATGCAGGCCCTCCCCCCATCTGACTTGCTCCTTTGGAGGGTTTCTAGTATGTACCTCAGATGTGTGTGTGGAGCAGGTAGTGTGAACGTCCCCATTTCTTCAATGGACAGAGCTATTCGCTGGGTACCCAGGGGCCCAGGCCTCCAGCTGGCAGTAGCAGGCTTCAGGGAGGGCCAGGGAGGATGAGACTCTGACAACAGGACTGAATATGAAACACCTTCGTTCACAAAGGCTGGCCCTTACCTGTGCATCGGAATGCCACCTTGCTCTGGCCATAGTGACATAGTAACCAGTGCGGAGGGGTTCTGTGCTCCTGGGGTAGCTGGAGAAGGCATCCTCTGGGTGGTAGTCTGAGCATAGCATCCTCAAAATACAAAGATCCTGAGACAGGAAACTGTGTGGCCTGTGTGCAGAAGGATGGGGTCTCTGCTAGGCAGAACCCAGTGTTCCAATCCTCGACAAGGCACAGCCACCTACCTCCTCAAGGGAGTACATGGGGTATGCAAGTTGCCATGCCTAGGTGACACAGAGACAGTGCCAAGTCAAGACAAGCCTCTGGGCCTCTGGCATTTGGCATCTGTCTCATGAGGATTTTACAGGAAATAAAGACACAGGTGGTGGGAAGAAGATGGCCCACCTTGCTTGGGGCTCAGGGCTTATGATGGGGGGGTGCTCAGGGCACTCCGATGGGTCCTGCAGGAGGTGGCAAGTGCCTGAGAGAGAGGCGCGTCCTTAAAAATGCTCAGGTAAAGATGCTGAAAAGCAAGGGTCCCGTGGGCCACACCTCTCCAGGTCTGAGGTTAGTGAAGGCAAGAACAAGTCTTGAACTGCACAAGGTTTAGGAGGGCCAGCCTCAGTTCTCCAGTTCCTTGAAACTCCAGGTTTGACGGCCCCTCCTCCACCAGATCAGGCTGCTCTCATCCAGAGAGCACTGGCAAAGACATGGGCTTCTATCTGGCTGGAACTAAACACAGTAGCTACCCCACATGCAGTGTTCCTTGTGGAGTTGGGCTAGAAAGGCCAGGACCTGTGGTGACCCACTGGTCTTGGGGGTAAGAGGAGGATCAAAGCCAGGACCCAGAATCAGAAACAGCTAAGGAAAGGGCAGGGGCTGCATTCCCATTGTCTCCTGCCTCGCCCAGCCCCCACCCTAGCCACAAAGCTACCCACTACCTCCCTTGCCTCTTCCCCAGTCCCTTGGGAGGTGGGGGGTTCCCAGACCGGCCTTCTAGAAGAGCTGAAATAGTCGATGTAAATAATTGATGCTAGCTTTTTAAAATTAAATTTTAATACATTCTTATTAATTCCAGACAAATGCCCCGGCAGGTCATTGACTGTGAGTGATTGAGGAGGCCGAAGACAGATGAGGGATGGCCCCTGCCTTTGGGTGGAAGAGGCCTCTTATGAATGGCGTCCAGACCCGAACAAGCCCTGTCAGCCTGAGGGCCACGCTTCTTGTAGCTCTAGGGCCCTGGTGGCTGGAATGAGCTACCACCCTGGGCTGAGGGCAGGTGTCTTTCCTTAAAATGAACCCCAGATTTGGGGTGGAAATGTGCCTCCAGATTAGCCCCTGGAGAGCCTGCTGCCCTCCCTCACGCTCCTCCCTGGTGGTAGAATCTCCGCCAGCCACCGAATGAGTGGGGAGCCATTGGTGGATGGATGGGTAGATGAGCTCTTGGATTGGGGGGGTTGGTTTCATCCTGGCTGGCTCTGACCCTGCGAGTGGACAGCTCCTCCCACCCTGCGCTGGCTCCAGGAGGCCAAGACTGCAGGGTGTTGGGTGTCCTGGGAAGATCCGGGGCTCCTGCGTGGAAACTCGCAGTCAGCCAGGGGAAGGCTGGATAAGCCTTACTTCGGTGCCATAGGACCCAGGCATGCGATGTCCGTGTTTATTGAACGCCTGCTATATGCTGGGACCCAGTAAAGGAGATGAGTACTGTGATGGGAAATCGGAAAGGTGGGCCTGGGGATGAGGGGCGCTGGGGGTCGTGCTGGTATGCGCCAAACTCTTAACTATAGAACTCTGATCCTGAAGGAAGACTTGTAGAAGGGGGGTTTGGGCTTGTGCTTTTTGTAAACTTTTATTAAAGTGTTCGGGGAAGGGAAGCCCACCGGGCGCCCCAGGGGTCCTTTCCCTAACCCAGCCCCTCTGCTGCCGGCCAGAGCTTGAGAGCATCAGAGCGCCTGTCCGAGCTCCTCCCGCCTTTCCTCTAGATTTCTGGAGAGGAAACTGAGGCTGGGGGTGCGCAGGGGTAGGCCTGCTCGAGCGCTCGGGAAGTTGCTGGCCGAATCTGGCCGAGGCTCCGAGGCCGGGCTGCGCCCTCGCTCGGCGGGGCGGTGGGGGAGGCGGCGTGGGGCCCGGACCGAGCGGAGCGCGCTCCCGGCGGACGCGGACGCGGGCGCCCTGCGTGAGGGTCCGGGATGGGCAGCCATCAGTCTACTCAGGTCTGTGGCGTCGTCCCAGGGTTCAGTCTCCAGCGCAGCCTTTAGCGGGAGGGCAGGGGCAGCCCCGGGGACGGCCTCGGCCGAGCGCAGAAGAACCCGTTGTGCGCAGGAAGTACGATCCCGCTCGGGCCGCTCGCCGTCCCCGGGGTTCGCCAAAATCCGCAGGATTAACAGGGGCTAGTGGGTCCCGGACGTGCGGAGGTGCCGTCCCGCCCAGAGGGTCTTCACACCGCGCACGGGCGGGTCTGCGCCAGCGGCTCGGAACCCCGCCGGAGAACCGGGCTTGCCGGGGTTAATCCCTCGGGCCCAGAAGGGGGGGCAGACCCCGAACCCCAGGATCAGAGACAGAAGGGTCCTGAGCGGAGACGAGAGTGCCTGCTTCCGATGCCGTTCCCCTCGGGCTGTGTGAGCGCCGACCGGGTACGCGGTTCTAACACTCTAGCGACTCAGCGCTCCTGCGCTGCGGGGCTCTGGAGGGACGGAGGGGGGAACGGGGCAGCAGGGGTTAACGGAGGGCCGGGGAGCAGCGGGGTCCGTGGCCGCCCGAGAGTCGACGGGCACGGAGGGGCCCCTTTGACAGCGAGGCCGCTAGCCTCCCGGGCCGCTGCACCTTGCGTCCCCGACCGGTCCCCAGCTCGGTCCGGGGGGCGTAACTCGGTGGCGGCCCGGGCAGGCTCACCTGTTACACGGCCTTGGCCCGGCGCGCCCACTGAGGCACGGGGGTACGGGCTGGGGCGCGAGCGGGGCTGCCCACGGAACGGGCCGGCGGGGCGCCCTGCCGCGCGCTGACCCTCTCCTTTGCTCTCCGCAGGCCTCTGCCGCAGACATGGAGAAACTCAGGTGAGTGCCGCGGGTGGGCCGGGGGTAAGGGGGAGGGCGGGCTGGGGGTTCGGCAGGGCCAGATGGGCGCAGGGTGGGCGCGGGTGACAGATCGGGGTGCGCAGCTGGGCGCGGGGCAGCGCACGGGGCTCGGGGCGGCCGCTGCAGGGGCGTCATCATGGGCAGGTCCCCGAGGGCATTGCGCACTCGCCCCCTGGGACCCCAGGACCCCAGTGTCGCGTCCCCGCCGTTGAGCCGACAGTTGTCACGGCCGGGGTGGCGAAGTTTGCGCCGATGGCGACGGGCGGAGATGGAGCCCGCGCGACTGCCCAGGCCCCGCATCTTGGAGCCATTTTGGGGGAACCCCGCGGCCGCAGCCCGGAGCACCCCCAAGGCCTTTCCGCGCACCCCAATTTAGAGCGGGGGACCGGGCTCCGAGGGGCCCGGCGCGCGGCAGACCAGGGACCAGCCCATTTGAATATTCGCAGCTTCTGCGATGTCGCCCTTTTCTTCGGACAATCCCCCTTCCCCCCACCCCCCCGCCCAATATTTTCCTTCGGAGCTAGGGCCCAGGCTGTGTGGTCAGCAGGCCCAGCCCTTTGGTGCTGGGTTCGGGGCCATCGCCCCTGACCTGAAGGGTCTTTTGGCCCTTTTGTCCAAGACAAAATTGTCAGTATGGAAAAAACTGGGTAGCAGGCCATCAGTCCCTGAGGGGTAAGGCCTGACTGAGCTCAGGCCTGGCCCAAAGTAGGGCCTGGCTCCAGGGAAGGGGCTGGGCCTTCCCAGCTGACCTTCAATACTGATCAGTGGTCTCAGATATCCAGGTATCTGGAGACAAGAACAGAGGACCACAGTCCTGGAATCAGCATATCCTGAGCTGTGAGGGGTCCAGTCTTTTGGGACCTCAGAACAAAACCTGATGATGTCAGTGGGCCAAGGCCCACCTTGCATGATACAAGCCAAAATGGAGGCATCCAGGCCTAGGGAGTCATAGTTACATGGTCATTGCAATGGCTTCAGGCCCAAACCCAGGCTTCCCTCCTCAGGCGAGGACCCTCACTGGTGCCCCTCATTGGCTATTATTCATCATCACCCCCACACTGAGACCCGGAGGGGACACTGCTCAACCCAACTGGGACTGAAAAAAAAATTCAGAGATTTCCAGAAGCCAGAAGGGCTCCCTGAGCTTCCTTCCTCTCTCCCTCTCCTCACGCTCAGCCAAGGGTCTTGAATGTGGTCTGTGTGTTGGGCCTGGGGTCTGATCAACCTGACTGGGGACATAGGTAGGCGGATGACTTGTCCTGGACTGAAAAGGGGGACTGGGAGCAGTGGTTAGGGCTTGGGCCCCTGGACTGAATTGGATCACATGACCTTCCAGACTTGGTGGGGTCTTGAAGATGGAACTCACAATGCCTCCTAGAATTGGAGTGGGAAGGGTCCTGCCCCCTGGGGTTGGGGAGGGTCCTATTGTTGTCAGCAACTGGTCCTCTAAATCATACAGCTTCCTCCAGAACCTTCCTTCACTGATGGTATGGGTACCAAGAGCCACAGTGGGTTTCTGTCTGGAGATGAGGGTTGGGCCTGAGGAAATCCAGTCACATGACCTCCGGCAGGGAGGTCACAGGATTGGTGGTCCCATAGATCTAGCTAAAACTCCGCCTATGGATCTTGAATTTCCTCAGCTGCAGAATGAATATCTCTGCCAAGGGATATTGGGAGGTGGGGGGAGGTACCTAGTCTGGGGCCAGGAGCACACCAGGGGCCCAGACAGAATGTACTGGGTGAGGAGAGGGGGTAACTCCCCAGTCCCTGGCAAGAAGAATGGTATTTGTGGTTGAGTGAAGGGGTCTTGGTTATCCAGATAGAGGTGGTAGGTATGAGCTTGGTTCTGCTTCCTGGGACAGAGAATGTAGATTCCTCTATGCTATAGCCTGGGCTTTGGACCTAGGTTGAGTTGGGGGAAGCCTAGCCTTGGCTCTACCCACTCCTCTACCCACCCACCCCAGGCTTGAGCCTGGGTGACTAACTGGGTAGCAGCCTTTTGTGAGCAGATAAGCAGCCGGACTCTCATTGCCTTCACCCCTCTGCCAGACTCTCACCCCATATCCTGATCCCGCCATGGAGCTCACAGCAAATGACTGACCTTCCTATGGTCCTTCCTGCCCAGGAAGCCTTCTCCCTACTCTTTTAGCTGCACAGAAAACTTTGAGACTCTAAGGACCCTCTTCACTAGGGTTCTTACTCCATCCAAGCACCTGGCCCTGTATGGGATGCTGAAACCCAACCTAGCCATCCAAAGCAGGCACCCAGGCTAGGGATAGGAGACAGTGAAGTCTGCCCAGGATGCTCTGGGTACTAGATTAGAGACATTAGCCTCCTGAGGTATTGGAGGATGATCCCAAAAATGCCTCAACTAGGGCTCAAGATGACAGGCTATTCAAGAACCCTCCAAGAATGCAGAGACCTCCTGGTTCTGGAAGCAATATGGGACAGAGGAGGAATGGGGAGTAGAGGTCAGGGGGCTGTCCCAGACACCTGGAATGAAGTCCCTCTTCTTCCTAGTGCCACATGTGAGCACCGTGAGAACAAAACTTGACTCTGACCTCTCTTTTACTAGCCTCAGTACCTGGTAGGGACTTGCACACAGTAGGACTCCTTGGCCCCATTGACACATAGTAGGTGTACAGCCACATCTATTGATGACCTGGCCACCTGGCTATAGCCTAGCATCTCTCCACTCCCTGAATCCTGCACATCTCTGCTCAGCTCCTCCATTCCTGCTCAGCCACTCTACCTCCAGCCGTCTGTAAAACTTTCTGTGGCACTGCAGCACTGAGACAGCCCTGTATCTCAGCTGCCTCATGTGTGATGGCCATGGGCCTCTCTCTGCTGCCATCTTAGGCATTCCCCCTTCCACTTTGAGCTGCAGTTTCTTCTCTGTCCTGAGGTGCAGGGGGGCTACTCAGCAAGCCCAAAGATTCCCTCACTGGGGACCACACCTTCAGCCCAAAGCAAGTCCTTAAAGTGAGAGTGTGGCCATTCCAGGAAAGCAACCCAAAGCCAGTGATCAACTGCGGGACTAGCTGCGAAGTTAGAGCAAGCTGGGGACCACCTACCCACTGCCAGCCACACCAACTCTCCAAGATCCTTCCCCAAATACAGCCCCCACCTCAAAGTTACCAGGGCCCTGGCTTTGAGATACAGGATCCTGGCTTTTGAATTCATGAACAGCTTCAACTGTGTCTCGCTTGGGTCCCCATCTGTGCCTCTGGAATTCATCTGTGTCATGGCTGTGGGAGATGCCCAGTGATTGGCCATCTCACTGAGCCACAGGCATTCCTTAGTGATTGGATCAAGGTAAGCAGAGCTGCTGTGGATATCCACGGATGAGTGTCCTACGTGTGCCAAGGCACCACGTGATCATCTTGGGACAAGTGACCCTGCCCAAATCCTCACCAACTTCCCCCATCAGGTGCGGGAACGAGGATCTTTCCTAGCTGATTCCTGTCATTTGATGGCCCTCTTGGGTGCCATCTGCAGGCATCCAAAGGATCCAGTGTGACTTTGGATTGTGAGAACTCTTTATACAGCTGGTTCCAGCAGACCAGCGCCTCCTGCTACTATATGATGCTCACAGTGGTTCTTGGGTAGATGGGACTTGGGGGCGTTGGCACTGTTGCCTGTCTCAGGTTGGGGTGCTGGGGTTACATCGTATTCACAGTGCTAGCAGATACTCCAGCGCTGAGCAGAGCCCAGCCTGCTCCTTTTTTTCCCCGGATTGAAGTCTTTTGTGTGCTGCTAATGGATTTTCAGGTGCCTTCAGCGGCCTTCCTCTCCTTGAACTTGATCCCTGTGTCCCGAGGTCGGTATTATTTTCACACGGATACTCATGCATTTGGCCCACAGCTTGATCTGTTCACCTACCCGCTTCTTATCTAGCCTTGCACAGACCAGGAAGGCTGTCCTCCATGCTGGGGCAGTGGGGGAGAGGGAAGCACCATGCTGGCTCCATAGAAACAAGTGACTATCAGACATCCTTACACCTGCCTGAGCATCCCATCCAGGGCCTCATGTGCCTTTCCTAAAGCCAAGGCTGGGGGTGCATTTCAAGCCTCCAGACCCCCACTGCCCAGGTTCCTGTGCAGCCCCCAGCTCTGCCCCCACTGCACCCCTGACATGATACATCTGCTCCCATGCACTGGATCTCCCCTGCCCTGAAGGTCTGGCCTTGGCCCTCTCACTTGTCACTTGGACTTTTGTTTGCACATTGATCACAAGCCAAACACATTTATTAAGCACCACTGTTTACCAAGGGTATTGTAGTCAAAGGAGGATATAGAAAAAAATATTGTTGTTAATGGTGACAGAGACCTTTTCTAAACAAGTAAAATTCACAAGTGCTTTGGGGACAGAAATGGTGAGGGCAGCCATCATCTGTGGGGCAGGGCAGTTTTGCAAGCCCGAGAACAAGAAGCCCGAGGTCCAGGCAGATGGGAGATAGCCGGTGCAAGTGCCTGGTAAGAACAATGGGGTGGGATGGAGGGGGACAGGGTCTGAAGGTGGACCCAGAAGTGGGTTCTGGGTGTAGAGAGGGGGTCCACGGAGCCAGGTCTGCTGATGAGAGAGCTGCAGCTTGGTAAGTGCTGAGCCTGAGCTCCTGGCAGATATGATGGGAACCCCTGTAGAGAAGCTCGTGCTTTGGGGGTACCTAGACTTGGGTCTCCTTGCACATGGGGGTACCCCCCTACATCAGACCCCCTACTCTTCTTTTCCCTCCGGCCCACCCACCCACTGTGCCTCTCACTAAATGAGGTTCTTCAAGGCTCCCACCACTACTCTTAAATCTGATGTTATTAGAGGAAGCCTAATTCTCACTAAGGTGTGAGTGACTACTTCTTGAATTCTTTCTTTAGGGGTCAGACCATTGTAAAGGGACCTGGCATATGAAGTATTCTTTCTCACTGTATTTCCTTTCAAAATCTCCTGTCCCCACAGCCCATCTGAGACCCTACTCTGAAAAGCCTCCTTTATGGAGTATGTCATTTTATGAAAGTGGGGTCCTCTCTCTAGCTCGAATGCCAGGTCTCTACTTCGTGGCTGTGTGGCCATGAGTAAACGTCTGACCCTCTCTGGTCCTCTGGTAACGGTGCTTACTTTAGATAGACTGAATGCGTTTGTATGAACTTGGCATTCAGCTGCTGCTGTAGAGACTTAACCCATGCTAGTAACTACCTCCCTCTCTCAAAGGGTCCATCATTGCCCCTCGGAGGCCATGATGCCCCACTCACTGGGCAAGTGACATTATACCCCTAGTGAGGAGGGGGATGGAGGCAGGATGGAGACAGTCTAGAATTTGGGGCAGGGGTGTGGTGCAGTGTCAACCCTGTCAACCCTGGATGGGAAAACATCCACAGAACTAGAGCAGGTAAGAGTACTTGTTCTTGCAAAGGACCCAGGTTCGATTCCCAGCACATACACAGTAGCTCAGAATTGTCCATAATTCTAATTCTAAGGGCCCCAGCACCCTCTTCTGACCTCTAAGGGTACCAGGTACACATATGATGCACAGACATACATGCAACAAAAATACTCATAAAGTAAATCTTTAAACCTTGAAGAAGAAAACAGCCATGAGTACAGGCCTTTCCAAGCTGGGCAGCGGTCACCTGCTCCATCACACCCCACGGTGGTCCAGGTAGCCCTCCACCCACTATTAGACATTCTATCCACAACCCTACCCAGGGCGCCAGGTGTCAGGAGGCCTCATGACCCTGCTACAGGGGTGGAAGAAGGCCCTGGGGCCATAGAGCAAACTTCTGGAAGGAAGCCATGGTAATCACAAGTGGCTCCGTGGGCTTTTGTTGCAGATGGGGAAACTAAGGCACACCAGAGACAGCCATGTCTGTTGATAGTTGTGAGGGGCCTGAAGGTCCTCAAGCCAGGTTGGTGCCCAGGTGGCTTTGCAGCTCCCTTACGTAGGCTTTGAGGCACATGCCACCCAGGGGACATTTGGGAGCCCCTGAGGAGATACTGTTGACATTGAAGCTCACCTTGAGGCCATCCACCCACTGTCCTATCCTGAATGCTGACCCTGCCTTAGGGTGGGGGACAGCCTGTTGGGGGAGACAGCCTGTGAGGGGGACAGCCTGTGGGGGGGAGACAGCCTATTGGGGGAGACAGCCTGTGAGGGGGACAGCCTGTGAGGGAGACAGCCTGTGGGGCAGGGGAGGGATAAGAGGGTCAGGGAGGAGAGACAGGAACCCAATGAAGCTGGGGGCTGTAGATGCTCCTGAGGCCTGTGTAGCTCCTCTGCCTAGCCTCCACCAGGCTCCTATTCTGACTCTACCCCCCGCCCCCAGGATGGCCCCAAACATAGCACTCCCAGCTTCGCCAATGAGGGGCACCCCTGAAACCTGTGCCTTTTCCCCACTGATTGAGGCCCCACACCACTTCCAGACCCCCAACACAGTTACAGCCCATCCCCAAGATGTAACTCCTCCCTCCTTTGCCCCAACCCTAGCATAGCTTGCTGGCCTCCCTAACACAGTGTGACTGATTCAAGACTACAGTCCGAGGCAGGGAGGTTAGCACTGAGGGGCACAGGAAGGGACAATGGGAGGGTGGGGATGTCTAGGAATCTTCAGACACAAGAAAGGCTGTCTGTCCAGAGCATCCCATGAGCCCTGCAGACAGGTGAGGCAGTGTGACGGAGACACCTGGAATCAGATGCACTGGGGACTGTGGCAACCCGCAATATTTGCTACTGGGATTGTTGTGAGCGTGTGCACCCCTGGGGAGGAAAGCGCTGCTGATAGGGAGCAGGCATGAGGAGCATCCTCAAAGGACGCTGGGAAGGGTAGCCAGCTCAGCCGGATGCCAGGTGAGGGACACGATGGGAAATGACAGGCACCATTCAATGGTGGGAACATAGAGACAGACAGCAGGGACAGACTGCGTTTCTGCTTTCCTTCCCGGCAGCAGAACGGGCAGGTGCCTGGAGATCAGAGAAGGTGGTTACTGAAGTGTGAAAAAGAAGCCACCTACTGGACTGCTGGAGGGAATGATCTAGAAGGAGGGGGCTCACTGATTCAGAAAGAAGGGATTTGCTGGAGCTGACGGAGAGCTGGCAAGAGCTCAGAGGGTTGTCCCAGGCACAGAGGACAGGTGTCAGGCAGATGTGGGTGGCACATGAGGGTGACATCTGTGGAGGTTCCCTTGGACAGCTTCCCGTGCTCCATGCTGTAGGTGGTGGGAACAGGATGAAGAGGGTAGGGTAGAGACATGGGGTGGTGGTGACAGGACTCCAAGTCAATCCATCTTGAGGGACTGAGTCCCGGTGGGAACCTCCTGTCCTTGGAGGGGGGGGGTCTGGAAAGCCTGGAAGAGGAGTGCAGGAACAGAGAAGGGGTATGTCCCTGGGGGTGGGGTTTGTGTGTACCCCAGACCCTATGACTCTGTAGCTGCCCTGGGCATCTAGCTCTACCCACCCCAAGGGCTCTCCAGGACACAGTGCCCGGCTCCCTGCACATAGCTCTCTTGGCAGAGGAGGGTGCTGGGGCAGAGCTGCAGTTGCCTGATAAGATGAGGTGAGGAGATGAGGTGAGGAGCCGATTTTTCCTGCTGTAGCTCCTGGCTGCTGCCCCAAGAGGAAGGAGTGACGGGGGACGTTGTCAGCCTGAACTGCTTAGCCATGGGCTCTGGAGGTAGAATCAGGGCAGGTGCCCAGTGTGGATACCTGTGTTCCCTAGCGGCAACCCCCTTCCAGAAAGACCCTGCTGTGGTCACAGGACCACATGTATGGTCCTGTTCTCTAGCACATGCCAATGGGAAGTCACCAGAGGCATGCACGGCCTTTCTGCAGGGGCTGTTTTGTGACATCTTAGTGACCATGATGGCAGCACAATGCTGAGACTTATGTTAGCGTCTAGTCTCTCACACTCTAAGCGAAGAAGAAAGACAGCAGAGCTGAGGCCCAGCCAAGTCCTGTGACCTGGACAAGGCCTGACTTTAACCCATGTTGCACCTGTTTTCTCCCAACTGGAAAGTGGGGGTGGAGAAAGATCTGAAAAGATGATGAGAAAGATGGATAGGGGCACTTGGCAAGCAAGAGTGTTGAGCTCGCTGTTCATGGCTCACCTGCCCTTGGGGGAAGGCAGCCACAGGGCATGAACGGTAGAACCATCCAGGGCGTGACCAAGGCGCAACAGGAACTCTAAAGATGGCACAGAAATATAGCTACCAGGCATAATGCAGCACAGATCAGAGCCCTGAGGGTGTCACCAGCAGGAGACGCTCTGCCCAGAAGCCCAGGAGGTGGGTTGCTCCATGGAAGAAATGGCAGAGCCTTCACAGGGAGAACTGGGGAGGATCCTGCACAGGATAGAGCTGTTTTCTACCACGGTCCAATGGTTCTCAGGGAGCTAGTTCAATGGCTCAGGAGAGGACAGTGTTAGTAGATAGAGGTAGCGTTGGCAACAGCTTTGAAGATGAGCATGCTAGGCTTAGTTGAGAAGATGAACTCATCCCTGGGTGGTCATGCCTGACCTTGCTCCTGCAGCATCAGACTGCCATGTACCCCCTAGGCTGGCTGGGTGCTGATATCTGAGATAGCCCCATAGGCTTAGTGGGCGGGTGACCAGCTAGGTCACCACACCTGTCCACTCAGTACTAAGACTAAGCGGGTTACCAGAGGAGGTGGTGTGTAAGGGGAGGCCCTCCTGAGGGAATATTCCAGGCCCTGAGGAGGCAGGAGAGCCATCAGGAGCTCCCAGGCTAACACAGGCAGAAGCTGGGGGGAATGGTGGCCCAAGAGGTGAGAATCTGTGGCATTTAGGCTGGGTATAGGGGCCAGGGCAGGATGTGGTCTGCTAAGGGTTAGAAATGAGCCATCCAGTTGCCGGAAGAAGCTTGGAGTTGGGAGGCCAGGGTGGCCATATAGGAGACCTGTGCACCCTTGCAAATCAAAAGTAGATTGGCAACTTAACCATTGAGGGGAGCAGTTGTGACCTGCATGGAGAGAGGGCCTGCTGGGCTTTCAGGTGGGGAAGGGTTAACCTGGGGCAGGCAAGCAAGATCCTGGCAGAGGGGACATGGGGACAAAGTCACCAAGATGAGAAAGTGTTTGCAGCCAGGTGAAGAATGACAAGCAATTTGGCGTTGTTGGAGCATGACTCCGGGCCAAGCTGAGCCGTGCTGGAGAGCAAGCCAGGCTGAGCCTAGGCATTCTGCAAGGCCCCATGGAGTGGTCAGTGACACCGAGCCAGATCAACCCAGCCCCGCCCCATCACCATGTGGGCTGGCAGGCAGACACCAGGCAAACAGGAGTATGAGCCCCATGCTGGCAGGTGGCCCCAGAGGCGAGGAGAGTGTCAAGCTGAGCTTCCCAAGAAAGGGGGACGGTGTGGAGGGACAGCATGGCAGAGAGGAGCGAGGGGCCAGTGGCTGGGTGAGACTGAGGAAGGCGGGCAGAGGGAGGGATGGCCTGGGTAGCTCAGAGCCTTCAGCTGTAGCATTGCATAGAGTCCGCAGGTGGGCCTGGAACCTTCTTTCTTGCCCGGGCCTGCTGGAGCGAGCACAGGCAGCCTCCAGGCTCCATAGGCGGCAGTGGTTGAGGTGAGTAGTGACAGCCCCCTGCTTGTCTGCTGTGAGAGGAAGGCTGTGGTCTATGCCTGCTGTTGTCCCTCAGTGTCCTGTGCTTTCTCTGTCTCCAAGGACCCTTGCTGGTCAGAGCTTGTTTGGTGGCATTTTCTGGGGGAGGGAAGACAGACACATGCATCAACAGATTCCCTCCATAGAAGAATGGGTTGCTTCCATGCTAGGAAGAAGGAAATGGGCTCCAGGCAAGCTGGGGAGGCAGCCGCTTGACAGGGCGCCACCCTGTCTCTTCTGAGAGGCGCCCAGTGCCAGGCCCTGGGGGGCTCATTGATCAGAGTAGGGTAGTCATTGCTCTGCTGGTGGTGGGCCCAATCTTCTCTCTTGAATGGGGACACAGGAAGGGAGTAATGCGCTAGTCCACATCTCAGCTCTGAGGTTTTGCCTCAGATTGGGGTCTGGTACAACCCTCCCTGGAGCCCGCTTCCCTCATGTCTGGGAGATTGTCCCTATACCAGATGCCTCACTGACAGTCTCCATGTGTTACCTGCTCAGAACAAAATCAGACATTCAGTGGTGCTTGATAAATGCCCTGCTGCCAGTGACCAGAATCAGACCCCAGGGTACATCCAGTTGTCCCCGAGACCCAGTCTCCCTTTGGGTTCCAGACTTCATCTAGGGCTGAGGTGCCCCAAGCTGAGGCCTAATGGAGATTTGTCTTCAAGGGCTTTGAGGACAATGAGGCCACTGCTGGCCTTGTCCAAAGCAGGGAGAGAGACAGCCCAGCCTGTTCCACCCTCTACAGCCTTGGAATAGCTACCATGTGAAGGGCTGAGAACCCCCAACCATCACAGGTGCTTACGGGAACTTTTTCCCCAGTGACAAAATTTAATCCTAAGTAAATTTTTTTCTTCTGATATTTTATCTGTAGAAAAGATGACAAATCCAGAAAAGCACACATTTTTTCAATTACCCAGCATTCCACCACCCAGGCGTAACAAATGAACATTTCTCTTCTTCTGTGATGGTCTGTGCAGTGAGTCTTTTAAATGGGATTACGCAGCTCTCAGCACATCTGCCTCATCCTGAAAACCCGCCTGGTTTCCAGGCCAGCCAGGAGCTATTGAGGGGTGTTACTGGCCCACCTCAGTGACTGCTTGACAGTACCTCAGCTCTGAGCATGCCTGCACATGTGTCTTCACGAGTCCATGTGTCAGGCCTGACCACAAAGGCTCCAGGGAGGCCATGGCCCTATGGCAGGCACACGTGGTACTGTCCTCCTGCAGGGCGGTGCCAGGGCAGGGCTAAGGCAGACCTGTGTTCACACACTGTCCAGCCCACCCCAGCCACAGGCAGGGGTGGATGAGCAAGGTCCCAGCATGAGAATGGAGAGACTCTTAGCATCGCAGGCCTCACAGCCTACAGATCAGTCATGTAGCTCTCTGTACATCAACCAATGTCTCCTCCCTACAGAGAGGAACCACCTCCTTGCTCCTCTGACTAGAAAGTCATGTATACCAAGGGCAGGGTCTGCCAGAAATGCAGTCCCAGGTCAGGGCATGCACTTTGACAGATCCAGAGTTGGGGGGGGGGGGGAATCTCCCTACAGCATACCTGAGGCTAAGGTAGAGCATGCAGGCCTGTGGGTGGGAACAGAACCCCCAAAATAAACCTAACCAGTGATCAAGGAACCCTACTATAGTGGGACTGAGCGCCACCAAAGAGCTCAGAGCCTCTGGAGCTACCAGCAAGGGCTCTCAGATGCACAGCTGCTCCTCAACAATCTTCCCCTCTTGGCCTCAGCCGGGGGCTGCAGCCCTACCCTGAGCCCCCATATTTCCGAGCAGCTCTGTCCTCTTCGTCCACAGGCTGCACAACCCCTGGGTGTCCTTGTGCCTCAGGAAGCCCCGAGTCCAGCAGGGCTGCCTCCCTAAGTCCTCACCCTCACTCTGGGACAGGTAGGGCACCTGTCGTCTCCACCTCTGCACCCTTGCCCCTTGGTGCCTCTTTGCCTGTCCCAGGACTTGTGTCCCATGTCTGCATCCTGGGACAGACTGACTCGGGGTCTCTTGACTCACAATACATTGTCCCTGTAGCCCAGCTCCATTCTGAACTCCTGTGAGTGGCAGAGAAGCCTTCTGAAAGGATAGAGGCCCTTTCAGGCCCCTCTTTGAACCATGGGGTCGGCTCTCTAATGCCTACCTAGGCTTCCGGTGGAAGACAGGACTCAAGACAGTGCTCTGCAGCTATGCCTCGCTCACTAGGGTCCTCAGCCTCACTGCTGGGGCAGGTGGGGCTCTGGCAGCTCAGTTCCTCGGCCCCCCTCCCCTGTGCAATGTTAAGGGGCTGTTTCCGTAGCTCCTCTTGATGCCTCGACAGACCGTTGTAGCCTGTGGACTGAAATAACACCTCCCCCCAAGAAGAGAAGAGGCTGTTGCTGTGTCTGGATGCCAGGGTACACTGACCAGGCCCTTCATAGCTATCTCCTTACCCCTTAGGAGTCCAGGAGCCTACAGCTGACCCTAGCAGCTCCCACATAGCCACACCTCCCACACGGTCCCATTGTGTCAGGTGGCTCTCATACCCAGCATAGGTGTAAGCGACAGCCATGCTCCTTGTATGTGGATATACTGTTCTGCTGTATGGGTGTGGAAACTGAGGCCCTGGGAGGAGTCCAGTTAGTCTGTTAGAAGAAAGGACACTGGACAGAGATGTTGGCAACACCCAGGGTCCTCTCTCCAGAGCTACTGACCCCAGGCTGTGACCAGGTGTGAGAGAGGGGCTGCCATGGCCCTCTCTAGGTTGTGGGGTTCAGGAGCAGGCTGGAAGCAATGGGACACGGACTGGCAGGTGGGGCCCATGAAGGGACTGGGCATGGCTGGTGTGGGGACGAGTCTCAAACATGACCCAAGGTGCAGTGGCAGGCCAGGCCAGGCAAAGTCCTGCAGGTAGGACAGCACCAGACACAAGGGGGACATAAAGGGGAAGACCCCGGGCAATGACTAGGGACTGAGCATGTGTGTCTGGGTGATGTAATCCCTGGAGCAAGCAGGCTGGGTGGAGATCCAGAAGCTTGGGCTCTTTTGACCAACAACTGTCCTGGAAATGTAGGTGGCTGTGATGGCTGAGAGGGGAATGGGCAGGAAGGGCTGGCGGGCCATTGAGTCGCCCTTTGGAAGATCACCAGATGGCCCAGGTAAATGAAGGCTGTGGAGCAATGCGCGTTGGTGGGTCCCAGCGCTGCACCGAATGCGTCATGGAGCTCCTGTCCTATTCCTGTGGGTTCCCAAGGGAGGGCAGAGGGATACAGAAGCGAGTCTGACTTGGGCTTGCCAGTGTGGGCAGGGTCCAGGTAGCTGTAGGCATGTGGGGTCGGCTGCCTTATAGATCCTAGAGAGGAACAAGGCCAAGTGCAAAGGCCTAGCGTGCCACAGGTACAGCTTCCCAGAACTCTGCCTGGAGGCTGGAGGGGATGAGGAGTCACGCTGAGGGGGCCGCTCTAGCAGATGGACAATACCTCCCCTCTTCCCGGGGGCACAGGAGCCCCTGGCAAGGAACTCCCAATATCAAGAGCGGTCACCCACTGCAATTCTGCTTTGGACGAAGCGGGTACTCAAGGAAGCTTGCCACGTGGGAAGAGGGTCCTGAATAGCAACTGCCCAAAGTGGGCTGGTGCAGCTGGTGGGGGGACTGCCCGGAGGAGAGCAGTATAGAGACAGCTGGGAGGGGCCGCAGAACACCTGGCAGCTGGGCCTGCGTGGGCAGCAAGGCCTTGCCTTTGGGTTTCCCTCGCTACTTTGGATTCTCTTTTGGGGACTGAGTCTCAGGAGGACCCGCCCCCTTTCCTTAGGCCTGGGCAGGAATCCAGGGATGCTTAATGGAGGTGGCTGGTAGGGTGCCTGTGACATGTGTGGCTTACTCACAGAGTTGAGGACTCTTCTGATAATGCCAGCCTGTCTTCCACACCTCACACTGGGTTTTAAGTCAGGGGGGTCACTAGAAATTAAGTCCCACAGCACATCTGGACATTGTTGGGGCTCCCAGCACCTGCCACCCCGCCCCCAGGTTTCCAAGATGGCACCTCAACTTCTACTACAAGTTACACTCTTGGGTGTTGGGGCTCAGGTGGGATGGAGTGTGAACATCCGGGAGGCAACACAGGTTCCTGACCCCTGAAGGGACATGAGTGCTGGCACAGTCACCACTGGGAGGGAGGTAAGCTGAGTGAGTGCACGGCACATGCCCACACATGCCTGGCTGGCCAATGTGGCGTCAATTTCCCCATGCTCAGTGCCATAGCCTAGCCAGCTGCCTGGTATCTTGCAGTGCCCTGCAGGAGCAGAAGGGCGAGCTGCGCAAGCAGCTGTCCTACACCACGCATAGGCTGGAGAAGCTGGAGTCGGAGTTTGGCTCCACTCGTCACTACCTGGAGATTGAGCTGCGGCGGGCTCAGGAGGAGCTGGACAAAGTCACAGAGAAGCTGCGCAAGTAAGGACAGGGCTGTGGTGGGAGCGGGGAGGAGCTAGCTCATCAAAGTGTCAGCTCTGGGCGTGTTCGGCGAACGTAGAGCAGCCTACCTAGGGCTTGAACCTGCGGCCCACTGATGATGCCATAGGCAGACTCTTTCAGTGCCTTCTTCCAGACCTGGCTTCTCACCACCTCATACCTGTACCACTCTGACACTGAACGAGCCAGCAGCAGCACAGGAGGGGCCACTTCCAGACCCCACCCCACTGGCCACAAAAGCTGAACCTGAATGTAGAAGCTGCATCTTGAATGGCTTGGGGGAACTCAAGATGCACTGAGAGGAGGACCAGATTCTTAGGATATTTTCCTTCTGGCATTTATTTTTCTAAACCCTATTTTGGGTATCCCCAGCTTAGAAATACAAACAGGATGCAGGCTGCTGCTGTTGGCTGAGTTTGTTTTAAGTCCTTAGAGAAGCAGCTGGCATTGTCGCGAGGGCAGTTTGTCCCTCTTCGAATGGCCCCATTCTTCTGGGCTTTTGAACATCACCACCAAGCCGTGTGGAAGCCAAGCTAGGGCAGTGCAGCCAGACCTTGGTTAAAGTCCCAGCTCTGCCACTTAACTGCATTAAGCATCTTTTTGTGTCCCTTTTCCATTGGCAAGACAGCAATGGTACTGCAAAAGTTGTCTAGAGGACACGCAGCCACCACGCCCAGTCCCCCAGCCACCAGCAATAGAAGCCCAAAGCATAGCACTCCATCTCTACCTGCTTGGCCCTGGCACTCATCCCAGGGCCACACATACATGTGTCTCTTACTGTGCAGTTGACCTGTAAGCTGCCCTGCCAGCATCTAGGACCTGAGCCCAGCTCGGACAGGCTCTCGTGCACATAGGCCTCCCTGTGTTCCTTCCAAAGAGCCCTACTGTGTCGGGGAAGAACAGTGTGGCTTTGACCATGGCCTAGGAGAAGCTGTGACAAAAGTTAGCTTTAATCAGATCTTCAGGGCAGACATTGAATTGGGTAGAGCTGGTGGGACAAGCTTAGGTGAGCTGACAGGCATGTTAAGCAGGGCATGATGGCTGTGAGGTTACTGGGGTTGTAGAAGGTCAGGCCTTGCCAGTCATGACCCTGTTGCCTCCCGCTGCAGGATTCAGACCAACTACATGGCACTGCAGCGGATCAACCAGGAGCTGGAGGATAAGCTGTACCGGATGGTGAGGCCCCAACGCACATTGTCCTCTCACTGAGTGTCCCCTTGTGGGAGGTGCTGTCAGGATAAAACTGAGGTGGGGTCTAGGGAAGCCAAGCCTCTGCAGGCAGCACAGAGAATGGCCATGGGGTTCTGGCACCTCCCCTACACTTGTTTTTGTTCGGAGAAAGGTGTTCAGTTCCTGCCTATCTCCAAGCTGAGATCAAAAAGGGCAGGACAGGTAGGGACTGGGTTGTGCTGAGCGTCACTCTCCCAGCTCATTGAGTGAGATGGGCAAAGCAAGCCATAATACTCCCACCCCGAGAGCAGGAGACATCAGGAGCAAGTGGCCTAGGCTAATCCAGGTCGTCGTTAATGGGATGGAGTTAAGCCTGGTTGAGTCTGTTGTCTTAATTCCCACACCATCATTAGCTTTTCAAGCTCCTTTCATCAGCAGCTGTTGGGCTTACAAAAGCCTTGGCCCAACAGCTGGGCTTTGGCACTAACCACTGACCCCTTCTTTCTCTGTCCCTATGACCCAGGGCCAGCACTATGAGGAAGAGAAGCGTGCGATGAGCCATGAGATTGTCGCCCTCAACAGCCACCTGCTGGAGGCCAAGGTGACCATTGACAAGCTGTCAGAGGACAACGTAAGTGCCATGTGCATTTGGCCCCTGGGGGGATGGGACAGTGAGGGCTTGGAGAAGTGCATGGGGCACCTGAGAAAAGATAGACTCCCTTGACGGAGAGACTGAAGATGGGATACAAAGAGGCCATCCGTCTCATCCGCACAGACTTTTGACTTCAGCCAGGCCCAGTATCACATCACAGCTGTGTGATTATCCAAAGGGGCCCCATGAGCTAGCCAGCTGCCTCCCACTGTCCCCTATGGGCTGACTGTGGGCACACAAATTAGCCTGTGCTCCTCTGCCACAAGATCGTATGGAGTTTTGAGATGATGATCTGACCAATGGCTGCCCTTGTGGATTTTAAGTTCATATAGGGAAAGTAGACAGTAAATTGGGCAGTCAACAGCTTGAGTAGCCTGTTAGAAGGGCTACGTGCCCAGCTACATGTGATGGTGGCAGTTCCTTTTAGTTCTGCTAGATCGTGTCACTTAGGAAGGATTTGAAGACTAAGCACTTCATGGCCAGGCAGCCTGGGCCCTTTCCCAGAGTAGGGAAGGGGGATCCCACGCACACACAGCTCAAACAAGGAGCCTAGCTGTAATGTGCAAGGTCACCTGTTTTTCCAAGAGGCGTCCCCGACTCGCTGTGGCTGACCTGAGCAGTGCCCACAGCCTTCCGGTTCCCATGACAACTGCTGGGGAGGTCTCCTAGGGGATGACTTTCAACTCTGTTCCTAGGAAGTTCAGGGGGGAGTTGAGAGGGGCTGCGAGACCCATTTCCCTCCCCTGTGCAGATCTGGTACAGAGATGGGATGAGAGAGGGTTGCCCAGGACACTGGTCCTGGTTGAGCAAGGCTGTGGCAGTAGTCCTGGGTCCCCTGGGCAATGCAGGTGGGTCCTAGGGCAGCAGATGGGTCGACTTCTGGAGAGCAGGAACAGCCCAACACAGGCACATGCAACAGATTTATTTCCAAAGGCGAAATTCCTATTGTTTGCATCTGTTTACAGCTCAGGAGTCTGAGCAGGGTCCCTCCTGCACCTGGGGTCACACACCTACGCTGACCCTGGCCCAGACTGGGCAATCAGCCCCAAGGCCTGGCAATACCGTGAAGTGGGTTGAGCACAAGTGGGAGACCAGCATGGGGTGCATCCCTGTCCCTGACTTGTGCCCAGCGCTCCCACAAAGTCATCTTTGGAGGGATTCTAGGAGCTAGAGGAACAGGAAACCCAACCTCTGGGATCTCAGAGCTGGTGGGGCCACCTGTTGTTGCCCCAGCCTGTGGAGGGCCCGTGTTGATAGGGCATCCTTCACACACCGGCAACTCCAGCAAGAATGTGGGACCTGGACAGGGACTAGCCAGAACTAACGGCCCTGCCTGCTCTGCTCTCCCCTCCCATCGCCCTGCTGGCACCGGGCACTGACCAGGGCGGCTGCGCCAAACACCTTCTCTTGTCTTCCAGGAGCTCTATAGGAAGGACTGCAATCTAGCGGCCCAGCTGCTGCAGTGCAGCCAGACCTACGGCAGGGCCCATAAGGTGTCCGAGGTAACGTGGCCCCGCCCCACAGCCAGGCCCGCCCCGTCCCAGGACCACCCGGCTCCTTTTGGGCCACCCCACCCCGAAGCCTCTCCCCACCCTCCAAGAAGAAGCTGTCGGGTGAGCCTGAACCCTCGTCCCTCATGCACCTGGGTCCTGGCTTCCTGATGGAAAGGTGCCCCCCCCCCCCCCCCACTGCACTTCCCAGGGCCATCCTAACCCACTTTGGCTACACACTTGTTTCCTTTGGGGGCTGCACAATTAGAGACAGGCCCATACCAGAGATTTAAAAAAAAAAAAAAAAAAAAAAAAAAAAAAAAAAAAAAAAAAAAAAAAAACAGACATCAAGGAATCAAGGACAGGGCACACATTGAAGGCACACAGAGTGAACTGGCAGCAGAGCCCAAGTTAGTCCTAGGTTGCCTGGTGCCTACCATCCTGGCCAGCCTATCCCTCCCAGCCCACATGCACAAGTCCTGCCCAGGCTCCTACCCATGTCCCCTTTCCCCAGGCATGGCCAAACCTGCAGCACTCACAAAATAGATCAAACAGTAGCATCCCCGCCACACACACACACATACACACATACATACACCTGCCACCAGGCACTCCATGGGAACCTTTGGTGCCTGGCACTGGCCCCTCCAATCTTTGTTGCATCTGTGTTCTGAGTCTGTCTCATTCAGCAGTCCATGGGATGGGGCAGCGGGGGAGAGACGGGACATGACACAGACACTGTGGGCCAGCAAGAACAAGTCACACCTCACGAGGCAGGACCCAGAAAGGGTGCCAGATAGTAGCCTAGCCAACTCTGCTTGGCCCGTTGTAGTAGGGTGTGTGGGCAGAGGTGATGGGGAACCTGAGGTGCTGAGGACATCCTTGCCCTTGGGGGTTCAGCTGGCTCCCACTGATGTGATGTGAGACACCTGGGGGTGGGAGCTGTCTGCTGTCTGTCTGTGTCTCTGTCTGTCGGTCATGCTGGTGTGGTCCTGGCCTCAAGCCAGGGCTGAGCTGTTTTGCTGACTATGACCTTTTTCCATTCTCCTCTCCTCCATGCCCGTTCCAGCTGCCCTCGGACTTCCAGCAGCGTGTGAGCCTGCACATGGAGAAGCATGACTGCAGCCTGCCTTCCTCACTCTGCCATTCGGCCTACGCTGACAGCGTGCCCAGCTGCGTCATCGCCAAGGTGTTGGAGAAGCCGGACCCTGGCAGTCTGTCCTCACACCTGTCGGATGCCTCTGCCCGCGACCTGGGCTACCGCGACGGAATGGAGAAGTCGGGCCCACGACCCCAGTACAAGGAAGACATCTACTGCAGCGACACGGCTCTCTACTGCCCTGAGGAACATGAGCGCCAGCGTGACCGTGACCGTGACCGTCGTCCCAGCGTGGACACGCCGGTGACCGAAGTGGGCTTCCTGCGTGCGCAAAATTCCACCGACAGCGCCGCAGAGGAGGAGGAAGAAGCCGAGGCGGCGGCCTTTCCCGAGGCCTACCGCCGCGATGCCTTCCCGGGCTATGCGGCCTCGCTGCCCACCTCCAGCTCCTACTCCAGCTTCAGCGCCACATCCGAGGAGAAGGAGCACTCGCAGGCCAGCACGCTGACCGCCTCGCAGCAGGCCATATACCTGAATAGCCGCGATGAGCTCTTCAACCGCAAGCCGCCCTCTGCCACCTATGGGAGCAGCCCTCGCTTCGGCAAGGCCGCGGCCAGCCTGGCCTCCCCGCTCGAGGCCCAGGTAGCCCCAGGCTTTGCTCGGACTGTGTCTCCTTACCGGGCCGAGTCCTACCGTAGCTACTCGCCCTCCGCAGATACCCAGTCGGGTGCTATGCCTTCAAACCTGTGGAACCTGAGGGCCAAGCCAACCGGTAATCGGTTTGCCGGAGGAGACATTCGAGGCCATTGGCGCCCCCTGAGCGTGGAGGATGTCGGCGCCTACAACTACCAGGTTGGCAACGCAGGCCGCGCCTCGCCCTGCAACTTCGGAGAACGTTTCTATGGCGCTGGCCGTGGCCACGGGCGCCACGGCCCTGGTAGGAGCCAGGGCAACCATGGTGAGGGCCGTGGCAGCCCCCTCTATGCCTCCTACAAGGCTGATAGTTTCTCGGAGGGCGATGACCTCTCCCAGGGCCATCTGGCAGAGCCCTGCTTCCTCCGTGCAGGTGGTGATCTGAGCCTGAGTCCTAGCCGTTCAGTTGACGCTAGCTATGCAGCCAGTGAGGGGGATGGGGATAGGCTCGGGATGCAGCTGTGTGGGGCTGTTAGCAGCCCCGAGCCCGAGCATGGTTCCCGGGATTCCTTGGAGCCAAGCTCCATGGAAGCCTCTCCTGAAATGCACCCTGGCAGTCGTCTCAGCCCCCAGCAGGCCTACCCCAGGACTGGAGGTTCTGGGCTTAGTCGTAAGGACAGTCTCACTAAGGCCCAGCTCTACGGAACCCTGCTCAACTGACTGCCACCAGTAAACTGCAGTCGGGGGCTCCCACCAAACCTGCCCCGTATAGAGAGTAGTCAGCCCCCACGTGACCAAACCCTGCCGAGGAACTCTAGTTCCTCCGACCCTCTTACCAACAACCCAGTAAACCCTGAGAAGACAACCCTCTCTGCCACTGTGGTGTTCACCCCTAGCCTCTGCTACTAACTCCACCCAGATCATTTACGCAGTGCGCCCTTCCCTGAAGTGAGCATCCCCCATTTTGTAAGTGAAGCTATTTTTATAGGGAAAAGGATGTTTCTTCGTGTGCTTGCCTCCAGTTTCTGGATGGCAGCCTTGGCGGTCCCCACATGAAGCTCCTTCATTTCCAGTGAGGGTGTGTGGGGCCTGCCCCAGGGAAGGGGAGGCTGGGGCCCTAGGGAGACCAGTCTCCACATGTGGGGAGAAGCTAGCAAGCCAGCAACAAGGGAATGCTGATATTCTGTCCACTAAGGAGGGGAAACAGCCACTTGGGGCGCAGAAATCATCTTAAGCACCCATCTCACAATGCAACTGACACTCTGCCCTGATCTCCCCTGAGCTCGTCCCATGGCCTGGCCTGTAGGCCCAAGAGAGGCCAGAGATACCCCTAGAATAGCCGGTGCTTGGTCCTCCCCTTCCCCTCCCAATACCACCCGACTCTACCTCCGACATGAGGTTTCTCCCACCGCACCTCCACCCCAGTGAACCTGTAGTGTGTGATGCATGCCGTCTACTTGTAGTTCGAACCCCTCAATAAAGCACAGCAGTGAAAAGAATTCAGCTTCATGGTGTTTTTTTTTTTTCTCCTTGGCGTCTACCAGTTAACCAGAAGCAAGGATCTGGTGTCCCTCGCCTGTTCCCCCACCTTGCAGCCAGCCCTCCCTGACACAGCATCGAAGCTTGCCCTGCCCAATGGCCAGCTCAGTATTTCCGCGTCCCCTGGGGTTGTCCCCAGCACTCTCAGCTCCTCTCTGCTCCCTCAGATGGCTCCCTTCCGAGGCAGCCTCTCTCGAGGGTTGCCTTCACCTGGTGTGGCTCTCCTGGAGGCAAGGTCCACTCTTCTGTCCTGAAATGTCTTGACAGCGGCCCTGATGCTAGCGATCTCTGCTTCCCTCGGCTCCTGGCTTCTTGGGAAAATGTGGAGCTCCTGTTTTGGTTGTGTCTCGCTCTCTCTCTAGCTGGAGACAGCCTTCTCTTTGACTTGGCTGTGGTTTCCCTAGGGTGTGACTGTGCGGGGTTCCTCCTTAGGACTCTCAGGGTTCATCAGTTCTGGAAAACCCTATATCATTCTTTAAAAAACCTTCTGCCCATCCCGCCCTCTCCCTCTTTTTGGAAGAGCCTCCAACTCTGTCCTCTGGTTGCACTGTGTGTGTCCCTCCTTTTGACTCACGCTGCAGGGGTCTGCACAGTTTACCTTGTAGCTCATGAACCCCTGTGTCCACTAAACTGCCAAACAGAGGCACTGCGTTCCCATTCCAGCTGCTAATCACTGCCATGTCCAGGTACCGTTCGGTTGGTATGGAGGCTCTATGCTCTCATCCAGTTTCCTGTTCCCCAGAGTTCCTTTCAAGCTCACCTCTTATTTCTGTAAAGCCAGTGGCCATTCCAAAGTCGGGGTCTGGCACTTCCACTACACAGGGTCTGTCTTTGCTTCCTGTCCACGTTGCCCTGTTTCTTTGTGTGCCTGGTTATCTGACACATTCATTCAATCCTTGGGAATGCATTGTGGGGTTTTCTACAACGCCTAGGATGGTGGCTCCTTCCTGAAGAAGAGACGGGCTTTTCATCTGCTTCCTGTCGACACACTCGGGCCTTTCCTGTTGAGAACTATTTCATCCCACCCATCCCCTGAAGTTCCCAGGTGCCTCCCTGACAGGCTCAGCCCTGGAACTAGTAGTTCTAGATGCTCTGTGCCTATACCATAGCGAACAGTTGCTTCCGGCACTACTCATACACCCAGGTTGCCAGGTGAGTCCCAATAGGGACCCCCTCATCCACAGGCCACCCTCTCAGGAGTCCACTCAGACCTGCCTAGTCTTCAGTGATGCCCATCTGTGTGCTCAACCCCTGCAAACTTTCCATGCCTCCCCCCGAATCCCAAGGGCAGTCAGTACGTGACTATGCTCCCGTTGGCTGGCTATCACCAGAGGTAGGTCTCACTTTCCCCTTCTGCAGCCTGAGGACACTGGTCCTTTCTGGGCGGGGGGGGGTCTTCTAGACAGTTGTCACACTCTGTATGGAGTCCAGCTGGGTTGGGAGAATATAGAGAACCATTTGGAGAGGCAGTAAAATGAGTCAAGGGTACAGGCTTCAGGGACGGGTGGTTCCAGCATGTCTGTGTGCCCTTGGAACAGAGGCTTCCTCAGCAGGACACCAGGGGTCATGGCCATGCTGTGGGGGGGCTGCATGCTAGTGACACTCACTCGGTGGACAAGCCAGCAGCAGATACAGCCTGTGGAGGCCTCTCTAGACAAGGCCGCTTTCCTCCCTGGGCACCTCTGATCTCAGGTTGCAGATGCAAAAGTGGGGTGGGGTGAGTTCGGCCCAGGAGGGTAGGTGGAGGGAGAACCCACACTCCAGGTTCATCCTGCTCTGTGCTTTCCAAATTTAGCTTTCCTATTTTTAAATTGCAAATGGTGAACTCCCGACACCTCAGCTGGGATCAAAGTCAATCTTTCTGAATGTTCTTTGGAAGAAGACATTTGAAGAAAGAAGGGGAAGCAGGAGACACACTTGCCCTCCAGCCCAGAAGCACAGGGCACCACGTCGACAGGGGAAAAAGCAAACACTAGGGATGGCAACAGGAAACAACCACAACGGGACTCCTAGAGACCCTCACTGGTCCCCTGGACCTGAGTCAGAGCATGGAGCATTCAGATGCTGTCTGCCTGTCCTAGTGACACCAACAGTCTATAGAACTCTTTCCTCTCCCTTCTGTCCCAGCAGGCCCGCTGTGTACTGAGAAAGCAGAGGTTCAGAGAAGCCAAATCCCACAGCATTAGGGAGCGGGCCCAGAGTCTGACCAGGGCACCATGGGCAGGAGGGGGCTGGGCACTGAGGTGGACAAGGAAGCCCTCTATAACCACCCGCTAGCCCTCCTGAAAAAGCCTGATGACCAGAGCCCATCAGTGATGATGCCAACACTGCAGTGGGGACAGTGATCAGAAGATAACCCTGGGGTAGAGAGAAGCTTTGGGATGACAGCTGCCCAGGTGGAGAGCACTGGGAGAGGCTGGAGGCTGGAGGCTGGAGAGAGGCTGGAGGCTGGAGGAGGCTGGAGGCTGGAGGAGGCTGGAGGAGGCTGGGGGAGGCTAGGGGAAGCTGGGGGAGGCTGGGGAGAGCACTGGGAGAGGCTGGAGGCAGCACTGCAAGAGGCTGGAGGCTGGAGGAGGCTGGGGGAGGCTAGGGGAAGCTGGGGAAGACTGGGGGAGCACTAGGAGATGCTGGGAGAGCACTGAAAGAGGCTGGGAGAGACTGGAGGAGGCTGGGGAGAACACTGGGAGAGGCTGGGGGAGGCTGGGGAGCACTGGGAGAGGCTGGCAGAGGCTGGGGGAGCACTGGGAGAGACTGGAGGATGGGGGAGACTGGGGAGAGGCAGGGTGAGGCTGGGGGAGGCTGGAGAAGGCTGGGAAGAACACTGAGAGCAGCTGGAGGGAGCACTGAGAGAGGCTGGAGGAGGCTGGAGGCTTGAGGAGGCTGGAGGAGGCTAGGGCAGGCTAGGGGAAGATGGGGGAGGCTGGGGGAGGCTGGCCTACTATGTTCTAATTTATTCAGTGAGACACTCATGAAGATACCCTCAGGGGCCCTGAGTCTTCATGGAGCACACCAGTCCTCTGGCTCATGCTGGGAGCTATTGATCACAGCACCCCATCTGCCTGGGCAAGGAGTCCTAGTCCAGCAGGGCTCGAGACCCAGGAGTTCATCACGTGGGAAGGAAGGAAGCAGCCTCCTGTCAGTATCCTCCACCAGGATTGAATCTGGACCTTGCTAAGGCCCTGAAAGCAAGAGGGAGAGTAGCAGCGGGAGAGGTCCCATCAGCCCTTGGCCTACCACAGCAGAGCCTTAGAATGGAACCTGGCCCAGGTTTCCACCCGAACAGGCTCGGTTCCACACGACAGACTCAAGTATCCTGAGTGCCCATTACACACAGGAGGGGAAACTGAGATACTGAATGACCACACAGATTCCCTAAGGTCCCACAGTAATGAAGGAAACACAGGGCAGACTTCAAATCTGGGCCTGACTGGCCCTAAAGTCCGGTCCTGACAGGTTACGTAGCAGTTATTCATTGCATGCTTATATGCCAGGGACACAGCAGTACACGAAGCTCTGCCCAGTGTCAGTCACACAGGACAGCACAGGGTGGAACCTAGTGCTTGAGGGAAGCAGTTCTGTTGTTAGGGCATGCTTATGGGGGAAGGACAGTACCTAGGCCAAGATGGTGGGTACAATGGCCCTGAGGCACCCAAGCACAGAGAGGAAACCTGAGCTGACTTACTGCGGCAGCAAGGACATAGGGGCTTCAGGACAAGCCCCAGCACAGGGCTCTGACTTGCTTTACCCTGGTGGGAATGGCCCCTCAATGCCTTGGACACTAGAATAAATGTCCTTACACAGCATCCCTGAGCCAGGCTGGCCTTAGACTTGGGCTCACTATGCTAATTCATTCTTCCAGCTCCCCAACACATCCGCAGGCAGCTCTCCTGACTTCTGGCCTCACAGATGAGGAAAGAAGACCTTGCCTGAGACTAGACTATAGAATGGAGTAAGGTGTGAAGCCGTACGCACTCTGTCAAGTCCCAGGCCCTCTCCCATCCTCCCTCACCCCATCCTGTAAGTGAGTCCCCAGGCCATCAGGCAGTCTCTCAGTTACAATTCTAGTAGTATTTGAGATTCATGGGCTTTCCCAGGACCCTAAGGAGCTAGGCTTCCTGTCTTAGTCACTGTTCTATTGCTGTGAAGAGACACCATGACCATGGCAATTCTTACAAAAGAAACCATTTAATTGGGGCTTGTTTACAGTTTCAGAGATTTAGTCCATTGTCAACAGGGCAGAAAGCACGGAAGCATGCAAGCAGACATGGTTCTGGAACAGTAGCTGAGAGTTCTATACCCTGATCTGAAGGCAAGGGGGGGGGGAGAGAAAAGGGGGAAGAGACTGGTTCTAGCATGGACTTTTGAAATCTCAAAGCCCATCCCCAGTGACACCCTTCCTCCAACAAGGCCACACCTCCTAATCCTTCTAATCCCTTCAAGCAGTTTCACTCCCTGGTGACTAAGCATCAGATACATGAGCCCTTGGGAGTTTCTTATACAAACCACTACATTTCCTAACCCAGCCCAGTCAGTTCCTGAATTGGCTTCTGGGACCCTGCTTTTCCTCATCACCCCTTCCAGGACAGACACATAGTTGTGGCCAGCACAGTCCACCCACCTTGGCATAGGCAAGCAGCAGGGTAGAGGACCAGAGAGGTGACCAGAGTGGAGCAGGAACACAGCTTTGGTGTCTAGTAAGAGCAGGTGAGTGGCAGGGCCCTGTGGAGCTCCTACACAGAGTTCCTGAGCAGCTCGAAGACACAGAGACCCACTGTTCTGAGGATAACACCCTCAGGACCAGAGGTGACAGTCCCACCTCAAGCTCCCCTACCTGCCGTAGAAAGGCAACAGGAAGCAGCTATGTGTTTATTTCCAAATCACATTAAGAAAAACTACAGAGTACACACTGATTGGTTGGGCATCACCAGCCATTTGGCAAATGCCTTTACTAATGCAGTCCTTACATCCTGAGACACTTCTCACCCCCTCTTACAGACAAGTCACTGAGGCCCAGTGCGGGGACAACCCCTGCACTGGCCTAATCTCCAGCCAACTTCAGAGTCACCAACCCAGGGGCAGGATCTCAGTTGCCAGTTAGTGCCAGATCTTGATGTCTCCTCCCCAGGAGCAGGTGCCAAGGACAGAAGGCAGCACGGGGTGGTAGGTGGTGCCAAGGCAGGCCTGAGCATGCCCTTGTAGCGTACACGCCCGGCTGGCAGTGCGGAAGCTGAACATCAGAACCCGGCCATCAGCACTGCCTGTTACCAGCAGGTCACCACATGGGGAGCACTCGCAGCCCACAGCGTAGCCTTCCACCTGTGGAGAGAGACAGAGAAGGCAACCTATGAGGTGGCAGCTCTGATCCCACACTACAAAGGGTGAGCTGAGGCCAAGAAGCTGCAAGCACAGGGTTGGCTTTACACCTAGTGATCTTGAGGCCAAAGGCTGAGCTCCTGCTATAAGCCTATAGGTTGGTGAGGTGACCTGTATCCCAGGGTCACTAGCCCCAACAGTCATGTCAAGCCTGTGGCCATGGACTGCAGGTCTCCAGTACATGAATGCCCAACACAAATTGCAAACTTACTTAAAACAGTTTGTGCATTTTGTTTTATTGTAGCTCAACTGCACAGCATTCAAGTGTGAACTTCATAGATGACATCTAATAACATCCTGGTAATGGAACCTAGATACAGCAGCTTCTGTAGAGCTGGGGTTGGCACCAAGTACTAGGTGACTCCCCAGCCTCTTCCAGGCCAGCAAAGTGGGTCTTGGGCAGGAAAGGGGTACACAGAGAAATGGCTCCCAAGTCTGTCCTACCCTGTTTCTGTCCCCACCCCATCATATTTGAATTGACACGTTCTCCTGCCTATGGCTGGGCATGTGGCCCGGGCCCTAAGTGGACAGACCCTTATCCACACAGCCAGAGGCCATTCACTTCAGCAGCGGAGTGCCCAGAGGGTCTACATGTAGTCCTGCTGATACCTGACTGGAAGTTTTGGGGCCAATGGTCAGCATTTGACCTAGGTAACAAAGATGGGGGTACCTTGTGCCCCTCATAGCGCCGCCGTCTGCTCATCCGATAGGGCCACACAGAAGAGAAGAGAGCCAGGTAGTTGCCATTGGTTTGTGCCAGGAACACGGGTTCCCTCGGATGTAAGGCGAGGCTAGGACAGGTGTACCTCTCCTGAGAAAGCAGGACCAAAGAGGGATGAAGGCTACCACTGTTGGGGTTTCTGCCTCCCACAGATTGCCACCCAGCCTGCACTCTGCTCTTGGGGTTTTGTCCCTTTCTCCTGAGCCTTGGCTTGGGCGTCTACATGGGTTGTTGTTGCTGTGTCCAGTTATATATACTCAGAGCTTGAAACCAACGCAACTGCCCTATCCTGCTGCTCTGCAGTCTAAAGTGGAGCTCAGTGGGCTAACCCAGTGTTAACACACTGCCCCTTCTGCAGGGTGCTGAAGAAGGTCTCACTTTGTAGCCCTGGCTGGCCTGGAATTTAATGTTTAGACCAGGCCGGTCCCAAACTCAAGAAGATTGGCCTGCCTCTGCCTCCTGAGTGCTGAGATTGAAGGTGTGGACTACCACACCCAGCTCTAAGACTGTCCTTAAGCTACCATCCTGAAAGTAACCCAACAGAGCAAACAGCTCTCTGGGAGCAGCTGGGTCATGATGCCCACTGGAACAGCAGGTGATAGGCTGGCGCCCTGTGAGGTATTTCAGCAAAGCACTCACTCAGCCCCGAGCACATGGAGGCAGAGTAGAGGCAGAGGGTGGCCAGCAGCACACTCGCCTGCCTGGCACCTCATCTCTGCCAGGCTCATGGGGGCAGTCTCAAAGTCAGCTTGCTCAGGTTCGCTCAGAACCCACTGAGCGGAAGGACAAGGCAGGGAGGAGGAGAAAGTCTACAAGTCTACATGCACTCATGGTCACACCTAAGACCAGGGGCGGGGCACTCAAGAGATCAGCAACAGTTAACCGTCACCAAAAGACGGTAATGTGAGCACAGGGAGTGATGGTAGTGACCACCAAAACGGTGATGGAGATGGTGGCAATGGTGGTTGTGGTGACAGTGGTGGAGATGGTGGTGGCAATCAGGCATGGTGGTGGTAGTAGTGATGTTGTGGAGGTAATGATTATAGTGACAGTAATGGTGGTGGTGGCAGAGAAGGTGATGCTGATCATGACAACGTGGGGATAGCAGTGACCACAGACACAATAATGATGGTGATGGTAATATTGGTGATAAAGGTGGTGGTGGCAGTGGTGATCACAGCAATGGTCCCCCAGACAGAGAGGGGCCCAGGACCCCAGCCCAGGGCTACAGGAATATCCCATCCCCACTGCTGAAACCAAGAACAATTCTACACAGGGCTTCTCACATGGAAAATTTGGTTCGATATTTTGGCAGCAGTCCGGAAATCCCAGGCAATGATGGTTCGGTCAGCTGAGTCTCGAGTGGACGCGTCAGTGCTGCTCAGGAACTCAGACCCTTCTTGGAGGAAGAGAATGTCCAGAGTCTGCTGGATGGTTGCCTTATAGCCCTTCACCACCTACAAGAATGAGCACCAGTCACCATGGTGGGCTTGGGAGCAGGGGGCAGGTGCCCACACAGGGAGAGTCAAACAGAGTTACCAAGTACCGGGCAAGGGCAGAATCAATAAAAATACACTAGGCCATGCACACATGTGGTTTCATAGGGCTTTCCAACTTCAACAGGACAATGCCTATTGCTCTTTGGAGCAACTAGCCTCCCAGATGCAAGCTGACCGCTGGTTATGTCCACCCCGCCTCTATCAGTACATGGGGGTCCAGTGAGATGCAGCGGTTTCCTGGGATGGCAGGGTCCCTCAGCAGCAGCTGTATACAATGAAGGCACATTAGGAACAGGGCTCCAACCTTGCCCTAGGTGCAGAAGGGAAGAGTGACATCCAGTGATAATGGTGTTATATTTCTGAAAGGGCCTGAAGGTGTCATACAGCTCAGACAGCTACAAAGCCTGGACTGCCTACTGTCGCTGGATGAGTAAGGATGGCACAGGGAGCGAGCATTCTTGGAGACAGAAAATTACATCAGAATCCCAAATCTCAGAAGGCATTTTACTTTTCGTTTGTTTGTTTGTTTCCTGGAACTCACTCTGTAGACCAGGCTGGCCTCAAACTCAGAGATCTGCCTGTCTCTGCCTCCTGAGTGTTGGAATTAAAGGTGCATGCCACCACTGTGGGGCAGAATTTATTTTACTTTTACAGACATGAGTACAAAGACTCAAACAAAGCACCTGTGCTGAATGGGCTCTCAGGTGGCATGGTGCCAACTACAATACTGAGAAGACCACCCACTGCTGTCTGGACAGGAAGCACAGACAGGACTCCAGCTGCCCCTAGGACTGGCCATGAGAGTCATTAGCTCCCTGGGCACTGCCGTGCCGCTACAGCAAAATCACAGTTCTCAGGCCATCTGCTCCCCTGGCTACCAAATGAGCAGTAGTCACACAAGCAGGTGAGGCCAAGCTTCTCCCATCCCAGCCGCTCCCCTGGGGCCCACGACTGGGTAACCCGCTGGCCAGTTCCTGCTTCTGTAAGTTCCTAGGGACAGACACGGGCAACTTTACAAGTTGTAAAGACTTGGCCTCTTTACAAGCAGCGCTTTACCAGGAGAGAGGCCAGCCCTGCGGATGCATGAAGGCTAAGGGGTGCTTGCAGCAGCTTCTCGGACAGCAGGAGCTGCCTGCTGTCTTGAATGCTAACCCCCGTACCCAGGATTCAAAGACACAGCTTCATAGGGTAGCAGGGAAGAACTCCAGGCAGTCAGGGGCCACACTGCTGCAGAGACACACCACAGACAGGTCAGCTGGGACAGCACCCAGGGCCTGGGAGAGTACAGAACACACCACAGTCCCCAGCACCTGCTCAGACAAGTGTACACACATCCAGCGTTCAGGGCAGAGCTGGCCGCTGCAGCTGCTGCAGTTCACTGGTTGGCAGAGGGTTCTGGAGAAAACAGAGGGCTCACCTTGACTCTGGGAGTTTCTTCCCTGGCTCTGCCCATGCCCTAAGCCAAAGCTTCTCAACATTCCTACTGCTGTGACCCTTTAATATAGTTCCTCATGTTGTGGTGGTCTCCAATCATAAAATTATTTTTGTTGCTACTTCATAACTGTGTACTGTTGCGACTGTTATGAATTGTAATGTAAAATATCTGTGTTTTCCCATGGTCTCAGGTGGCCCCTGTGAAAGGGTTGTTTAACCCCCAAAGGGGTTGAAACGCACAGGTTGAAAACCACTGCCTTAAGTAGTTCAATCCCACACCCTAAAGCCCTTCTCACTCCATGAGAACATACTCCATGGCCACTCCATGGGTATGTTAGATCACATACATCCGCTCTCCCTTCTGCCTCTCTCCATCAGCTGCAGGCCAGGCTGCCAGGCAGTCAAGAGACACCTAGGATGGAGATTAAATGCACAGTGAGAAACAGGTCTAGCCCAATGCTGATCTTGGACATACCTCTGGAAGTAGCCCACATACTTATCCCTGGCAAATACATGTCAGAGCCCTCCAGTTCATAGAGAACAGTAGTAAGGAGGCACCATGTGTGCCTTGGGACACACATGGCCTTAACATCATGCACTCTGCAGTCTCCTTGGGTTTGCTGAGTCAGGACAATATCCCAGAAGTGCCTTCTCTCAGGAAGACATACCCAGGGGCCACCAGCCACCCATGACTGAACTATCCACACCTGTACCTCCCAAGGAAACTTTACCAGAACAAAAGGCCTACCTACGTCTTCTCAGAATGGCCAGACATAGCTCAGTTCATTAGCGCATCATAAGAGCCAATGGATGGGAAACACACCGTGGTATGGAGCGAACCCTGCCAATAAAGCACAGCTGTGGGTAGGAGGCTGGCCCTCGGCGTGCTCATCACCGCACGTGACAGACTCTCCTTCCCGCTGTGACTTGCCCCGTAGAGCAGACACGTCATTTGTGCAACTGGCTGGGGAGTTTTACGGCAACCTTGATTATTGCCCTGGCAGCTGGCACACCCTAGCCCAGGCACGGAGCCAAGGAGGAGAACCCCCGCCCCCACCCGGCCCAGCAACCGCAGGCCCACTGAAAAAGCCTGGCCTTGGGGGAAGGAGCGGACAGCTCATGCCATATCTGCACCCCTGTGGCCACTCAGCCTGGGTTCCACTGTACTGGCAATGCTGACAAAGGCACAGCTCTGCCTCTTTGGGGCCCTGGCTCTCTCAGACTGGGTGAGCTGCTACAGCAAGGGTCTGGCCCTGGCCCAGGTCTCTTCTCCTAGACTGTTTTATTTCCCCGATAACAGGCATATGGGCTTCTTCAAGTGCAAGAATGTGACAGTCTATACATGCCAGCTCTAGAGCATGTGTGCACTTGACTCTAGGATTTAAGGGAACATGGGTAAAAGGAGACAGTCACATGACCAAAGTGTCTGCAGACTTTAAAGAAGCAACTAAAATTTTACACTGAGAAAAGAAAGGGAACTATATAAATATGAGAAGACAACACGGCTAGATTCCATCTATAAACCAGCCCTCGGGGAACTTCCCAGCTACAGCTCTGGAGCGAGAGGTGAGAGGGAAGCCAGCAACACTGACCAAGTGGGAGAGTAACGCACACACCTCACTCACAGGCAGAAAGCGGCAGATAAATAATAGATGAGTAAAGGAGAGCCAAGCGGAGAGGCATTCTAGCTGTGTGAGATGCGAAGGTCACCATCTGCAGCATCAGAAGCGGCTGCGACAAGACGAGAAAGCCTGAGTTCCACAGGAGATGGTGAGAGGATGCATCTCATCAACGGGGAAATGGCTTTGACCTTGCTCCTAACAAGAACAATTTAAGCAAACTTAAATGTCATCCCTTGCTTATTAAATGAGCCAACTCCCAGAGTTTGACAGTACTTTTGTTGGGTGGTGTCAAGGTGCCGGACAGCTGTAAGCTGCTCGCAGAAAGGCACAAAGTTGGCAAGGAGGAGCAGAGCAACACTACAGATGGGCTGGTATTCCACAGCCCACAGCCCAGCCCACCCACCACCACCCACCGTCTAAGAGCTGCCCACAGAGCTGCACCGGCAAAGTGCCAAGATGTCAGCACTATGTCAAAGACCGTGAAGAACCAGAAATAGCCCGGCTCATGCCACAAGAAGCACAGTGAGGACCTGGGCACTGCCGTGCCCATCACAATAGCAGGGAGCCTGCCTTGCTAAAGCCACCTCCAGGGCTCCATGTTCAGAGCAAAGGTGGAGAGAACGTGACAGGGAGTGACAGGCAGATATGTGCACTAGCGTTAGAACCATCAGGAACGGCCAGGTGTGGTGGAGCAGATCTGCAGTGTCAGCACTTCAGACAAGAGGATCTGAAGCTCAAAGTCATCCTTAGTATGCGTTACCTGTCGAGAAAGGGGGGGACAGCATGCGAGAGTCGGGGTTACCAGTAGAATTGATGATTTCTCTAGGGGCTGCAGAAGTAGCTGAGTGAGAGCTGAAACAGCAGCAAGAGGACTTCCTGCTCTTCCTGAGGACCTGGGTGCTGTTCCCAGCACCCACACCAGCTCACAACCTTCGTAATTCCAGCTCCAGGGGATCCAACACCCTCGCCTGGCCTCTCTGGGCACCTGCACACATGTGGTGTACATGCATAGATACATAGATACATGTATTCATACATACACACAAATTTAAAAAATAAAAAACCTTTTTTAAAAATATCTTATTTTGCAGATTTTATCCATAAATAAGGATCACTGATTTTTTTTTTGTTCGAAGGGCCAGATAATAAATAGTTTAGGTTTTATGAACCATGTATAGTCACTGTTGCAGTGTGTGTGTATTTGTGTGTGTATGTACATGTGTGTGTGTGTGTGTGCATATTAGAGTTGATTACAGGCATAAAACCCACTTCTAGCCCAGGGGCCATATAAAAACTGGTCACAGGCCAGATGGGGCCTGTATGATCTGGTTGCCAACCTTTTCTCTAGATTCATGGGCATATTTTATTAAATTAAATTATACTACAAAATTAACTTAAAAAGCAATTTTTAAAATGTGAAGGCATAATTAAGCAAATCACATTAACCAAGTATTGATTTGGTAGGTTAGCCACACAAACAGGATTGCTTTTAAAAGGGTTTAAAGCACGACCATTTAATGCAGCTCCTTAGCTGAATACACATTATTAATGGAAAATCAGCAATCTGATGGGAGGTCCTAAATGGATGTACATTGTGAACCAAAAAGAAAACAACAACAACAAAAAAAAAACTACAAGAAGGTGAGAGCTAATACCTAAAAGAAAAGCGTCGAGGTGAATAGAAGTAAAAAATTACCCTTAAAAAAGTTTAAAATCAACCTGGAAATAAAAAGCCTGCAATCTTGCAGTATTATATATTTTGTCTTAACAACAAAAATACTGCTGGGTGTGGAGGCAGAAGGATCTCTGAGTTCAAGATCAGCCTGACGTGCAGAGCTAAGCCCAGGACAGCTACAGCTGCACAAGAAACCCTGTCCAAAAAAAAAAAAAAACCAACCAAAACAAACAAACAATACTGCCCCATCTGTTCACAGAGAGGGCAGAGAAGTGAACACTACCAGAGAGCAGACTGCGGTCCCTAAGCCCAGCAAGGCTGGCCAGAGCAGGCTGGGTGACAGGCCAGGACTTTAAGAACTGCTGTAACTTTGTAGCACACATTTGGTGGAGAAGGACCAAGGTGAATATGTCAGACAGCACTGCTGGCAGAGTCGGCACTGCAGAGGAAATCCACACAGAGCGTGGTGGGTGGAGACATCTCAGTTTGTGCCGTGAAGACATCACTGGATCTTACAAGACGGAGCAAACCAAGCCCACAAGGGTCCCTTCTCCTTACTGCCCATCTACACCTTGCAAATAAAAGCTCTGGATTAAACTCAAAAGGCAACTACCTGAAGAAAAGCAAGCAGCAGCGGGTGGGCCAGGAAGTCCAATGATCAGCTACAGAAAGATGAGTGGGAAAGCGAAGACTAAGTTATAAACCACTACTGGCAAAAGTCTGATCAAATTACTATTCCAAGGTAAAAACAAATTGAGCCTTAACTATCTTGTCCATGGACTTTCTGAAGGGGAAGGGGAAGGGGGGCACGATAGGTGAGCCATGGAAACACTCGCCCAAGTACAGCCCCTGACATGAGAGAAAATGCTCATATAATCCAAAGAAGACAGGAGAGGCGGAATAGAGATAAACAAGACAAATGGAAAACAGTAAATGGTAGGGCCAATTAAACCACATCAATAAGCACTTTGCATGTAAACTATTTAAATCACCAACTAAAAAACATCAAACTGGATTTAATTGTTTTTGAAGACCCAGCAAAGCAAGATGTAGTGCCACCCACCTGCAGGCCAACCTGCTTAGGAGGCTGAAGAAGGAGGGTTGTTTGGATCTAGGAGTCTAAGGCCAGACCCCGCTTCAAAAATAAATAAATAAAAATTTAAAAAAGCCTCAATGGAACCATTACCAGAAAGCCACTTTAAATAAAATGAAACAGATAGACTACAAGTGAATGGCTGAAAACCACACCATATTACAGCTAATCAAATGAAAGCCGGAGTGGCTGCGTTAATATGGGGAAAAGCCACTGTGAATAAGGAGAACATTTGCAGAGATGGAGGCATCCGCTTATCTAGCAAATACACACCTACAGACCAGTTCAGTGCACAGAGCAAAGACGGGCAGGGAGGCCAGGCAGGGAGGAGTCCAGTTATACCTGGGCATCTTTCTGGCAGGTAAGACAAACCATGGCCAGGTCATTTTTCATGTGTGGAAACCACACAGACCCATGACATAAACTACAAGATGGGAACAGGCCAAGTGCGCTAAAGGCTTCCTACAGGACACAACTATGCATGCGCCCACTGACCTGAAGGTGAAAAGCTCACGGTGCACAATGCATCAGGTAGTTTCCTGCTAGCGCCCGAACCTCAGTGTCCCCGTAGGCTCATGTCTTACATTCTTATCTCCCTGCCAGTGGTGCTAGTCAGGGAGCCCATGGGACCCTCGGAGTGGGTCGCAGGAGCGGGCCTTTGAGGTTCAAGTCAGGCCCTGAAATTCAGAAGCTGAGCCAAAATCAATCGCTCACCCTAGAACTGTTTCTCATCACGGGCTTCGATTCATGGAGACACCGGACTAACAAGGACCACAAATCGACAGGGTGAAGGGGGCTTGCATGGACAACTCCCCTGCTTCCACTAGACAAAACTGCGAGGAAAGTGGCATATTAGTAAGACGGACATGTTTCACTGGCAAATTTTTAAAAATAGCTATCTCTGTCAAAAACACTAACAATGTGTCATAGAGAGGCTGAAAGTCTATAAATGGTGAGAGTCGTACAGAGGAGAAGCAACAGAACTGAGGAGGCCAGCCATAAGAACTTCCACAACCCAAGGCTGGTAACACAGTTCACTAGGTAATGGTGCCTGCTACCAAGCTGAATGAATTGAACTCAAGTGCTAGGACCCAGGTAGTTGGAGGAAAAAAACTGACTTCAAAAGCTGTCCTTTGACCTCCACTGTGGTACGGCATTTGTACACACATAGCAAATAAAGATAAATATAAAAAACTTTAAATCCGTAACACAGAATTTAGGGGACCCTGAATCCCATGTTCCCATGGGAAGCAGTTTCACGAAGTTTTTTGTTGAAAACAGCACGAAGCAGAGAATCCTATCTAGAGGCACTGGGCTGCCTGATGACTCGCGGCTTTCAGTCGACAGAAACTAGAGTTTGTTAAGTTGATACATTCCAAGAGGTTTCTGTTAGTCACAGGACATTAGGTCTGACCACAGAAGTAGGCAGGGAATGGTTCGGGGAGATAAAGATCACCCAAGATAAATTGTAATTAGTCTGTGGACCCACAAACATTTCAACCTCTCCACCCACCATCACTGAAGGAAGCTCTGGTGTGCTAACGGGCCTTGCAGAAGGTTCAGTCGGAGCTTCTTTTTTGGGGAGCTTTTGTTCATAGCAGAAAATAAGAATCCTGGCCCTAAGGCAACTGGTACAGAACTTCAAATAGAAGCAGGGAACTTGAAAACCGAAGAGAACTGAGAAGGATCAGATCTGAATCTTAGTCACGCGCATTAGCTGGGGTTCAGTGGGATACCGTGGGATGAGAGTGTCATCTCTCACGGTTTCACACTCTGGAAAGCTCAAGATCAAGGCTTCCAGTGGATGCAGTGTCTCGTGAGGTTCTGTGCCTTCCTGCTGTATCTCACCGGGCAGAGGGGACCTGATATTCCCCTCCAGCCCTTTGATGAGGATGTTGATGCACTTGAGAGAACAGAGCTTCACGACCCCCCAAAGCACTCGTCTCCTACATGCAGCCTCCCAGAGCACGCGTGGCTTGTTTAAAAGTTTTACGCTGCTCTTAAATTTATTAATATGACTTATATTACGTGTGTCGGCACATGTGCCACCACCCGCATATGGAGGTCATAGGACAACCTTGTGGGGTTGGTTTTCTCCTTCCACCTTCACGCAGGTCCCAGGGACCAAAACTCAGGTTGGTAGACTTGTGTGGCAAGCACCTTTCCCGCTAAGCCATCCCACTAACGCTGGACCAATCTCTATACACATCACCCTTGTCTGAATGTGAGAAGTCCCCCACTGGCTGCGTGTGGACACTTGGTCCTCAGCTGGTGGAGCTATTTGGGAAGGTTGTGGACCTTCACGAAGTGGAGCCTTGCTGGAGGAAGTGAGTCACTGGGAGATGAGCCTTGAGAGACCACAGCCTGTTCTACTTCCTGTCTGCTCTCTGCTTTCTGATCACGGATACATCCCATGGGCCACCATGTGTTCCCTGTTATGAGGGATTACCCAACTTGAACTCCAGGGCAGACCAAAGCCTCCCTCCCTTAAACAGTGTCTTCTCAAGTCACAGCCACGAGAAAAGCGAGCATTGCAATCACTTAAGGGTTCATGTTCTAGCACATGAATGTTGCAAAACTATAAAACATTCAAATCACAGCACAGCTGTTCCCATACAAAGACAGAGCAAACAAAAATGATTTAGAAGACCTGCACAATATTGCCAACCAAGCTGATATAATTGATACTTGATATCCCCCATGCCCAATCACAGTAGAGATATAGCATACAGGCAGAATGAAACAGACCGTGCTAGAACATCAGATAAGCCTCCATTTAAAAGGACTAAAATATACAATGTACATCCTGTACCCACCGTGGAGTTAAGTTAGAAATGAATAACAAAGGCATTTGGAAAACTCACATGTGTTTGGAATTTAAATATGAACTTTTAAATAATCCACAGGTCAAGAATAAATCAAAAAGGAAATGAGAAGGTGTTTCAAACTGAATGAAAATAAAAACACAATGCATCAACATTGTTCAGCCGCGATGTGATGCCTACAGGGAAATTGACAGTGCTGATCGAGTAAAAGAATAAAAGTCTCAAGCAATGACCTCAACTCCCACTGAAAGGAACTAGAAGCAGAAGAGAAAATGAAATTCCACAGTAGGCGGAAGAAAGGGGTAAACAGGATAGTAAAGAAATTCCTGTTTCTTCAAAAGGCAAAACAAATATAAAAAAAACTGAAATCAAAAGGTGGCTCCTTTGAAAGACGATATTTGTAAATCTTTACCTGGACTGATGGGGTGGGAATGACTTAGCAACACCAGGGATGTGTGCGATAGGGAGACACCACTGGGGATTATTCAAATATAAAATGTCATCAAGACAAACATTATATCCAAATTGTAACTTTGATGAAATGGGGTAGCTATCTTGAAAGAGAAAAGACACCAAGAGTAACTCAAAGAGAAATACAGAACTAGATAAAGCACAGGTTTATTAAATATATTTTACTTAAAGTTTCAAACCTTTGAGAAATTTTTGTGCAAAACTGCTTCACTGGTTAATTTCAGAAAATATTTATGGATGAAATAATAAATAAATTTTAACAACTTCTTCAGAAAACTGATGAGAATCTCCAGGGCTCCCCATGACATTAAACCCACACACAACTTCCTGGAACCCTGAGACCCATACACGCATGATGGATGCAGAAATCCTGAGACCCACACCCTCACAATGGATGCAGGAACCCTGAGAGCCACACCCTCACGATGGATGCAGGAACCCTGAGAGCCACACCCTCACGATGGATGCAGGAACCCTGAGAGCCATACCCTAACGATGGATGCAGGAACCCTTAGATCCACACCCTCACAATGGATGCAGGAACCCTGAGATCCACACTCTCACGATGGATGCAGGAACCCTGAGCCACACTCTCACAATGGATGCACAAATCATACAGGGAAGACATGATGATATGAGGCTCATACCATGAACACAAGCGTGTTCTAATGTTCGAAAATCAACCCATAAAACTCACCTTGACAGAATAAAACAACATAACCTCATAGAAACTTGCATCAAAGCAAAAAAGTATCTGATAAAATCCAACAACTCCTAACTGAAAAACCTTAGAAAATCAGGAAAAAAAAAAAGAAGTCCTAAAACTGAACTGTTCCTTGACCAGACAGCCACAGTCAACATGACCTATAAGTGGGAGAATACTCCTCTAGGACCAGGAGCCATGCAAAGCTGTCCACTCTTACCACATCCAGACAATGGGGCTATGCATGTCTGAGGCAGGACCCACAGCAAGAAATAATAAACAGGTTAAAATTGGTAATTAATAGATATGAATGGCATCTCAGATGGAAAAGAACAACTAAAGTTGACTTTTCTTACAAGTGACATAATTACCTATTTTTAAAAACCTGCTGGCATCTACAAAGAACATAGCAGAACTAAGGAGTGTAACAGAACTGAAGGATTCAAGGTGACTATTCAAATGCCTATTGTTTCTCTAACAATAAATAATCATAGATTGAAATTTTAAAAACTAGTTACAAAGCTAGTTCATGGCTCTGAATTACAACTTTGGCATCAAATACGTAAATACTCAGGGATAAGCCTGACCAGGAACTAGGAGAAGCACAGACGTTCCTGACAGGTCTCCAAGACCGTGCTGCTGAATCAGAAACCTCACCCTCATTCGGAGCTCAGTTCTCTCCCACCTGCAGACACAATACCAAAGCTCAAGTCGACTTGTCTCATCTCGTGAGAATTTGGCAAAGTGACTGTAAAATCAAAATGTAGATGCGATAAACTCGGAGCAGTTAAAACAACTGAGAAGGAACAAAGCATGTGCCAGACAGATCCAAGATTCCTTAAAAGGGAATAAAACCAATTCAAGACTTAGAGAGATGAGGAACTGAGCAGAAAGACAGACCCACCCAGGTTCAACTGCTAACACCACACAGGGTAGAAAGGCACAACATACAGGAATATGGAACACTCATAGTTGGACACACAAAACTCCATCCAATCTTGGCCATATGCAATATTAATTCTAAATCGATTCAACTGTAATATAAAGCCCCAAACTATAGAACTTCTAGAAGTGAATACAGGACTGCAAAACTTTCTGAGAGTGATGGAAAATTGAATTACTTTGATGTGGTGTGGTTTTGTAGAGATACTGATGTGGGAGAGTCTTCTGTTTGTGTTGACTTCATTCGTTAATAAAGAAACTGCCTTGGCCCATTTAATAGACCAGCCCTTAGGTGGGTGGAGTAGACAGAACAGGAAGAAGGAAGTGAGGTAGATGGCTCAGGCAATCGTCATGCCTCTCCTCTCTGGGCAGTCGCCATGACTCTCCTCTCTGAGATGGATGCAGGCTAGAATCTTCCTAGTAAGCCACCCCTCATGGTGCTACACAGATTACTAAAATTGGGTTAATCAAGATGTGAGAATTAGACAATAAGAGGCTGGAACTAATGGGCCAGGCAGTGTTTAAATGAATACAGTTTGTGTGTTGTTATTTCGGGTCATAAGCTAGCCAGGCGGCCGGGAGCTGGGCAGGACGAAAAGCAGGCTTGCCCGCAGCTCCACACTACAAGATACATATTAAATATATACATATTCTACACATCTATAATATAAGTAGCTGAGTGTGGTGGTTGCACACCTCTAGTCCCTGCATTTGGGAGGCAGAGGCAAGAGAACTGCTGTAAGCTCAAAGCCAGGCTAGACTACAGGGAGAGTTCCAGGCCAGCCAGGGCTAGAGGGCAAGGCCCTTTTTTATACACATAAAAATATGTATGTAGCCAGGCGATGGTGGCGCACACTTTAATCCCAGCACTTGGGAGACAGGGGCAGGTGAATCTTTGTGAGTTTGAGGCGAGCCTGTCTACAGAGTGAGTCCAGGACAGCCAGGACTGTTACACAGAGAAACCTCGGACTCAAAAAAATCTAAAATAAAAAGCATGTATGTATGTCTATATATGTCAGAGTTCATGAAACGTCCTTCATACTTCAAACACAGGCTGTTAATGTCAACCAAGCCTCTACCACAGCATAAAGAGGGAGCTAAGGACATGAGAAGAGCCATGGCAACTAAAGACGTTTATCATGACAGAGAACTTGCCAACATCAAACTCGAGTACAAGAAATGCCAAAGGAAGGTCCTATGACAGAAGTGACACTTTCAGGAACAGGAGCTGCTTCAGCACTGAAGGATGAGGGCACATGTGAGGCCGCAGAGTTGGTGATTTTAAATGACATCCAAACGTCCTTGTGAGGCAAAGAACCCAAAGATAATCAAGGGAGAAGCAGAATACCCAAAGAGCCCTTTAGTACACCAATTCCACGTTATTATGTATGGCATTACATTGTTATATATATTATGTGTTCCATTATTATACATAATATTATTATTATTATGTGTGGCATTATATATCATTATGTGTGCTATTATACTATTATATATTGTTATGTATGGTGTTATGTTATTATATGCTGTTATATGTTGTATTATATTATTATAACTACTGTATTTTGTTATTTATGGAATTATATTATCATCAACATCATCATCATCATCTTCCTACTAGACAACTCAGCTCCAGACGGCCTCGCTGGCGTACTCTGTCAAGGATTAAGGAAGAACTAGAGCCAGTGCCACATGAATAGTTAGAAAATAGGAGAGGAGCCTCAGTTTACTTTCCTCACACGAAAACTAGACAGGAAATAAAATAGAGATTGTAGCTCTTGGCAAGGCTCCACGTGACTCTTCTTTCCTCTGACAACTTTCCCTCCCGCCTGGAGGAGGCACCTCATATCTTCCCTTCCACACATGGAGCAGGTGATGTCACCGTGACTGGGCTTGGGGGTTATTATTAAATAAACAATGGTTACATGAGCACAACCACGGGGACGTCACAAATGACTGTCTAAAAACTGAGACAGTAGCTGGGTGACTGGCAGGCAGGCGGCAAATACAGCGTGACTACTGTGCGCGGTGTGGGACGGCACGAGCGGTCAGCACCTTCAAACTCTGGCTACTGTGCGCGGTGTGGGACGGCACGAGCGGTCAACACCTTCAAACTCACAGACTGTGGATTTTGGAGATTTCCATAGGATAGTCTGGGGGCTGAGCACTGGTATGGGAAACCTGGAAGAAAAGCCCTGACTGGGGAGACCCTTGCATCATATGTGGATGGACGACAAGAACAGGAGTGGTGCAGAACACAGCTCCCCGACGTGACCTGTGTGCATGGGCCAGGGTAGGAAGCTGCAGGACAGAGTGGCTCATGAGACACGCGGAGACCACAGGTATATGTGAGTGATACCACAGGGACAAAAATCAGGAAACTAAAGGACAAGCAACCAGTTTATTACCCAATAAATACGTTACAGGAAAACCTGCAGAGTAAACAAGACTGCAGAGACTTATCAACCAAATGTTTAGGCCCTGATCTGAACAGGGCAACAATTTAAGGCAAATTATGATGCTATAGGGAAATCTGAACAAAGACTGGATATTTGACGGTATTAAGGAATTACTGCTAAAGTCTTAGAAGGGATAATGGTATTATAATAATTTTGAAGTCCTTATCTTTAAAAAAAGAAGTATTAACAAATGAAATGAATGTCTGGGACTTGCTTCTAACTAATTAGGTGGAAGAAGAGTGGAGCGGAGTGGAGGCTACTGGGGAAAGGGTGGGATTAGGAGAGGACGAGGCCGGTCACCAGCTCATAACCACTGAGAGGAGTGGCACCTGTGCAGAGCCATTAAGTAACTCCTCTACTTTGGTGGATATTTAAATTTTTCAGTAATGAAAAGTTTCTTTAAAGTGCTCTGCAGGGAGGAATTAGCTCCACAAATGTTCATTCTACCTCTCATCATCTGGGCCTGAATAATAGGCAGGGTGGGGACAGCTGAAATCAGGCAGTAGGTGGAGAAAAAAATTACTATTGCATGTTACAGCTGTGGCAACACGCATCTGTCCCACAGGATCCAGTCTTCAGAGGTTGGGTGTGCCCAGTATTGCGTAAGCAAACCTGGAGCACGGCTGTTCTCCTACCTAGGTACCGGCCGTTTCTATAGAAACCACCAGAGGGATGCTATTCCAGAGAGCACAGCACACCTCCACTGGCCTCACCGCTCTGTGCACACTTGCCCATCAGCATCTGAGAGCCGGCCTATCAAAGAGCCCTCACCGCTCACTTTTAAAATAGGTACAGCTCATTATAAAGCACCTGCTCTCAAATGTTTCCAAGGAAACAGAGGCCCCAAGACACCCCTCTCTAAATTCATTAGCATTTAGCACTCCCTAATGAGGCTTAAAGATGGCGTACTTTAATAACCATATGCTGGGAGGGCACCTTCCCCTTCACACCTAGGTGTGACTGATGAGCTGCCTGGCTCCCTGGGGACAAGTTGAGCGTAGTCTAGGATATCTGAGGAGGTCCCCATATCCAAAGACTCCTTTTGGAGTGTTTGGCTCTGGGACACATTCCACAAAAAGCTGGGGTGGAAACCCTGCCCTGACCAGCTCAAAACACCACCTGACTTTCTTTCTTAACTTTTCCTCTGAATGAGCTTGCATACACACACGCACGCACGTACTCATGCACACGTGGAAGCGATGCGGTCTCTAACTAAAGGATGCATTCTCTTACATATGCTATCCTTGCCCAACACTACTGCTGGGCCTAAAATACCCTAATGTGATGTGTCACCTGGAAAACTCCTATGCACACTTTAAAACCCCTAAATGTACCTATACGAACTCACTAGCTCATTCCTTTGAGATCTGTCAACTCCACTGTGTGACCACCACAGACCAAACAATGGAACCAGTTTCCTCTTCTATGGTGACATCAGGGCCTGGTGGAGATGAACCCCTATCCTCTTCCATTTCGTGGCTTCTTGGCCTTTCTTTGTTTGGCTGTAGACTTCTGTAAGGAGGAATCTAAACTGACAGGGCTCTGGCAGACGGGCAGTCAGCAGTGGAGCGCAGCCTGCGCAAGTCCCCACAGCTCTGAGGCAGGAGCTGTCTACAGCAGTGTGAAGGTCTCAGCTGAGTCTTCTGATCCCCACAGACCACACCACGGGGCTAGGCTTCTTCCTGACAGTGGGAAGAGGGAGAATGGGGAACCAAGAAAGTCAGTTGATAAAGAATTTCAGTCCACTAACCCAGAGGACATGACGACACTGGCTTCCAGTACCTTTCACTCAGTGTGAGAGGGAGAACAAAGGCCTGAATACATGGTCTTCCTGGGGTGAGCTGCACAGGGCATCCCAAGGAGCTGCCCTGGGGGCGGGTCCTGAGGCCCCAGACTTGGAAGGAGCTCGGAGCAGATGGCCCTACTCCAGCCATGGCCACCCCTGTGGGCCATCCACCTTTCCTAGTGTGAGGGTGTCAGTGCCAAACTTCCATGTGGAGTCACAGTTCTTGGGCCAACCAGGGCTATACCCTCTATGGTTGACACAGAAGACTCCACACCTCAGCTTCTCCACACAGTCTAACTTACTTGGCAATGATTAATTTACTTTTGCCTTTTAAAAATTAATCAAAGATGAAGAACGTTTGCGGGAGCCCGTGATCCCCTGCATTGGCCACACCATTGCCCTGGGTAATCATCTTGCGCCGATGGCACAGATACTTGGCATTTTGGCCAGGGTGCACCCAGGTGCTGGAACAGATCCACCCCACTGTTAGCAAACTGAGGACAGCTTGACTATCATGAGCCCATAGAGGGCTGGGTCTGCCGTGACCATTTGAGCAAGCAGATTGGCTGTGTGATCCTGGGCAGGATACACCCTCTCTCTGAATCTGAGTCCTCATCTGCACAGTGAGGGTGCTAACCTTGACTTCCCAGAATGTCCGTGGGGACTGTATCCTGCCCGGGGTCACACAGCCAGCTGGAGACCTTACTACAGTCATGACAAATCCGTAGCCTGACACTCATGCCTGACCCTGCCATGCTCTACTCCACAATAGTAGCTGCTCAGTTAGTGCTACCTGGCTGGGACTGAGACCACAGCAGCCTCACAGAAAAAAGGAGAGCAGCAACCACTGTGCAATTCCAAACTGTGGATACAGAACATGAGGGAAAGGGAGAAAAGTAGAAAGAGCACATGCATCCGTGTTGCCAGTCCTCACAGGAGAAATGCTGCTTTCGCTCACAGTGGAGCCATGAATTAGGAGTGGCTTCCAATGGTGCAGCTCCCCAGTCCCCCACGCTGGATGCTGCAGCTATCCATCAGCCCCTCAGGCATTCCCAGCCCTGGGAAGCAACACAATGGGAGGCACAAAGGCTCTCAGGCTGCATAGGAGGGCAGACAACATGGACTCACCTGCTCCAGCCATTACCAACCCAGGCCCTGCCATTCCTGGAACCCCTTAGGGCTCCAAGAGGAGGGGGCTCTCTTGGATAAGGCCAGGGTGCCCTTGACTGGGATGCAGGGATGACTCTCCCCACTTCCTGTTCCTCCAATAACAACCACCCCTACACTTCTGTACCCTCCAGTGCTAGGGCACCTGGGAAGGAGAGCTTGGGCTGAGCTGGTCTAACTAACAAACAGGCCAGTGAACTGGGACAGGGCCTCCCCTAGAAACAAGCAGACCCTGAGCAACACAAACTGCAAAGGGACAGAGGGAAAAATGAAGCCCTCCTGTGTCCACATGCCTGAGTACACACAGTGTACATCAGGGTGACTGTTGGTATGTATGATCCAAGCAGAGGAAAGCAGCAATGGCCTGGGATTCTCTGTGGACTAGACAGGCTGCAAGGCCCACTTCCCAATACTGACCACATAGGGAGCAAATCCCCTGTCACTTTAGGGCCCCCTCTGTCTCCTCATCCAATGCTTATTTTCAATATATCCTTATCTGACTTCTGTCTGACATGCTGTCTGAATTCCAAGGATTCTATGGAACTAACAAGCAAACAGCAGACGGTGCAGGGACATCAGGAACTTCATACCCTGCTTCTGCTCCTGATCCAGGACACCCAAGGGGAAGGAAGGCAGCCTCCCCTGGCCTATCTATCTACCTTAGTTTCTTCCTGCTTCCTCCTAGGACCCTGGCCCCAGATCCCTCCTTGGTCACCCTACCTATCCCTTCTCTCTGCACCAGCTCCTCTCCAGACAGAACTGGGCCTACAAAAGCAAACACAGTGACCCAAACAAGCAAAGTGATGAGTAATGAACAGCGTGAGGCTCAGGCAGGCAGCTGTCCTCCAGAAGGAGGTGGGTTACCCAGACTTAACAAGCATGTGCACATCTTAGCAGCACCCCACCTAGGAAGTTAGACACTCGCTTCAGTGTTGTAATAAAGAAAACACAGAAATATTATAAATACCCACAACAAAGGACTGGTTAAATGCATCATGGCATACTGGATAATTGTTAAAAATTATAGCATCCAAAAGTCCTTTAACAATATGGGAAATGCTAATGATGCGATATTAAGCTGGGAAAATCACATTAAAATGCAAATGCATGTGCCCAAAGAGCTGCAGTGGAGGGTGCCAGCCACTGGTGGAGGGTGCCAGCTGCTGGTGGAGGGTGCCAGCTGGCTACGCTGAGCATTGGTAGGCATCTTCCTCTTCAAACCACTTGGGTCATCATGTGACCTAGAGGTCATAACTCCCCAGCCCACCTACATCTTTCCTGGTCCTAGGCCATGCATGGGTCTCTAGTTCCTCTCATTCTAAATCACTCTAAGTGACAGGGGACCTCACCCACATCCTCTGTACAGTTCATAGTTCCTTTCATACCAAGTAAGGGACAGCAGCGGAAGAGATAGAGCCACTGCGGCCAATAAGGCATCTTCTGGAGGAGAAGGGGGGACAAGAGAGCATAATGGGTTGAATATGATCAAAGTTCATTATATACATGTATAAAATGTCATAATGAAACCAATGGTTTGTATACTATATGGTGTGTGTGTGGTCCACATAGCACCCTTCAGTGGAGCTCACCAGCATATGGGCCTTGCTTGGATACTGGTGTCCTGCCATCCTCTGGCCAGATATCTGTGTGCAGTGGACAACTGAAGGAGGGAGCATGAGGACTTGGGGTGGGATGGGGCTAGGAGACTACAACCCTGAAGCTGCCACAGAAGGTCTGGGCCAGCACCTGCACGGACGGTGTTGCATTACCCAAAGGCATTTCCTACAATCTCTCTGGGCCTTGTAAACCAGAGAGAGCTCATGCATACAACAGGAGCTCAGAGCATGCTCAGTGAGCAGGTGGATGGGGTAAAGCAGATAGTGCCTTAAAAACTCCAGTATTCTGGTTAAGAGCCAAGCAGTGTGCTTGACGGAGGCGTGAGCCGAGGCCCAGCCCTCATTTTCTCTGAATGTGTGCAGAGGGCAGGCTCTACACAACTACAGTCCAGACCCGCCACTTCCTCTTAGCATGGCCAGCATATGCTCAGTCTTCCCGCAGGACCCGCTGGGAAGTGGCCATCAGCTGTCTGTGGGTGAGAAGAGGCTGAGTGAGACGGCATGTCTACCGACAGATACAGCAACACCCACATGTGAAGTCACACAAGCATCAACTGGCACGGAACAGAGTTCCCAACTGCAGAAGCCTCCTCAAGTCATAATCTCAGAGTTCCAGATTCACGGAGGTGAAAGCCATCGGTCACTCAAGTCCAGTCCCCAAGCCAGCACATAAGCAAGGTTCCTAGTGATCCTGTCCAGTGACGGGCAGAAAGCCTCAGGTCAGCTATCCCCCAGGTTGTAGAAGGAATAGTCAGTGATTTGGTGGGGGTGAGGTGCTGTGGAAAGTGTCTAAAGGGACAGCCATGGGACACACAAGACAGCTGGCATTTAACCAAAGGAGGCCACGTGGAAGAAATGAGTAAGGACAGACCCAGAGCTGATGGGAACAAGTCAACGACAGCCCAGCGCCACCGACCCCAGCCAGAGTTCGAGAGAAAAGACACAGGCACTAGCTGAGGAAGGAAAACAGTGGGGTGGGAGACACACGCAGAGGCCTTCCTCCTCTTTCTTTCCCTCCTCCCTCCCTTCTCCTTCCTTCTTTCTCCTTCCTCTTCCTTTCTTTTCTTCTTTCTTCCTTCCTTCCTTCCTCCACCCCTCCTCTCCTTTCCTCTGTCCCTTTTTCTTGCTTCCTTCTTTCCTTTTCTTTCCTCTCTAGAAGCTTTGGCCTAACAGCTGGACCTCAGTGGAGCTGTTCTGGCAGGCTTCTGAGACTGTGAAGCAAAGAAGACAGAACCAAGAAGAGATGAATCCACAGCTACAGCTGGAGACCTCCATGCACTCCTCCCAGTAACGGAAATACCAAGTACAGAAGGGTAGACCAGAAGGCCCCCAGCCGCCGGACTGACCCTAGTGCACCATTGGATCATCTTCCCCAGGAAGGCCAATGTGGCATCCGAGCATGTGCCAGCAGGTCAGTCAGTAGGTTCGCCCTACTCTAGGTGAGAACAGCCCTGACAAACAAAGAGTCAAACAACCTGTTTCCAACCGCAGCAGAATTAGGTTCAGCATTAACAACAGAAGGATATCTGGAGAATCTCTTCATGTTTGAAAATTAAATAATATAATTCTAAACCCATATGTCAAAGAGGACGTCAGAATACAATTAGAAAACTTTTAGATTGAATTAAAACAAATTTTATTTTTTATTGGTAGCTGGCAGAAAAAGAACATGGGTAGTATGTAGCTGTTACCGTTAAAAAAAAAAAACTAATGGCCTAACTTGTTTGATTACTAAAAAACAGAGATGTGAAAACAAAGCAATAAGATTAAAAAATGGAAATTAGAGCAGAAACCAATGAGGCTGGAAACAGAAAAGCAAAAACCAATACTTCATTGAAGTGACCAACAAGATTGACAAACTTCTAACCACAGAGTGGGAAGGGGATAACGTGAACGTCATAGTCAGAAATGATGAGGAGGCACCGACAAACTAGACACCGTTAACACTGAGGGACACGAGCAACAAGTTCTTGCATGCGCTTGTCACAGTTCCCATGAGATGAGACAGTTTTCCGAGACTCTGAAAGTGCCTTAACTCACTCATGAAGATATACACACTCTGATTAGCTTTCTCTGTGACCTCCAAGAGACCACGTGACGCACACTGTTCCCAGGAGGGTGGAGTGCAGAGGGCACCACAATGTTCTGTGTTACCTCCAGGTGCTCTCTCAGGTCACAGTGAAGACCGGAAGCCCCACCCTTGGTTCAATCTTCCAGGGTCTCCAACCCTAAACTCTGAAAAGCACTTCAAAGTCTGAAACCTTTGCGTTTCAATGAGATGCCACAGTTGAGATTCCAAACCTGGTGCACTAAAAATAGTATATTAAATGAACTTCAAGCCATGGATACAAGATGTAAAAAAAAAAAACATAAATATTCTAAAATTTAAAAGAATAAGAAATCCCAAACCACTTCTGGTCTCAAACGTTTAGGATAAGTCTACCTTGAAATGTCCTGAGCATTCTGTTAAGGAGTCCTCAGGAGGACTGTTTAGCAGAGTTCAAGATATGGTAGCTTTTCACAGCCTAACTGATGTGCAGAAAGGACACCATCAACCCCAGCTGGCTCACACCCTCTGTGTGGCAAGAGAACACATAGTTCTTGCGATGCTGGCTTCTACTTGTGGGAAAAAAAAATACCCACCCCAGCCCATTCTGGCCTGTCCCATCTCAAGGGTAGGGCATGGGCACTGAGAAACACATGAGGTTCAGGAGAGGCACAGCTCACTAGAGGCTTGGTCTGGCTAGGACTAGAGAGTAACACCTCCCCAGCACAAGCAACTTGTACCATACGGGAAGCCCTACCTCAGATGTGCTCACCTAGCACAGCCTCCTAGCAGGCAGGTGAGCATGACAAGGTGCATGCCGAAAGGCAAGGCAGGACCAGAAGGATCAGAGCAATATGAGACTTGAGAGATGCTGGACTGACTGCTAATGAGAAATAGCTGTGGTCTCCATACTATGGGCTCTAGTGAAGTGTGTGGTGTGGGCAAAACAGGGCACTGCAGGCAGAGGGGAGACTCCCAGAAAGGATTGCCCAAACAGAAATAAAGGGTTCTTCTGACGGGCTTGTCAGCACACTGGAGATGGCTGAGGCCATTTCAATAGAAACCTCCAGAACTTATAAAAGCAAAAAGAAGAAAGACTAGAAGGGAAGCCCAGAAGAGACTATGGAACAACTGTAGGACATATGTAGAGGCATAATACCAGGGAAGGGTGGCTCTGGGAGTCTGGATCCCCAGCATCCACACAGAATGAAAAGCTGGACAGACATGACCCCTCACCTGTAATCCCAGCACTCAGGAGGCAGAGGCAGATCACCTCCTGGGCAAGCCAGCCAGCTAGAATAGTCAAATCAGTAAGATCTGTATTCAGTGAGAGACTCCGTGAGCACACACACACACACACACACACACACACATATACACACACACAGCTATATGGAATGATGGAGCAGAGAACAAAATAGTTAGGATGGTAATATGTGAGAATTTCCCCCAGATTAATGACAGGCAGCACATGGTAGGTAGGTCCAGAAGCTCCAGGGAACACAAAGTGGATAAAGGTGGAACAGACAAAAATATAACACAGCTATATCCAGACATAGAATTTTAAGCTGCAGAAAACTGGAGACGAAGAAAACACCATGCCAGCAGCTGCGTAGCCGAGAACCATGTTTGCAGAGAAGCAAAGCTAAGAACCACACTCAGGCTCCTCTGGGGTCACACAGAGAACGAGGAGCCCAGGAGTGGGGTGGGGGACCAGCAGCTGAGAAGTCTTTACCTTGCAAATGTCGCTTTGAAAAGTAGAAAAGGGGCCAGTGAGAGGGCTCAGTGGGTGAAGCACTTGCTGCGTAAGCCTGACAATCTGAGTTCAATCCCCAGAACGCACAGTAAAAGGAAAAAACAAGTCGATAAAAGTTGTCTTCTGACGTCCAAAGCACAATGTGGCACACATGCATGCCTGTGTATGTACACACAATAATACTGATTACAACAATTAATAATAATAGTAGCTCTAGTAGCAATAATCATAATAATATGGAGGGAAAATAAAGGCTTCTCACAAAAGAAAATATTCAAAAACCTGAATAAATTTGTTTCCCACAGGCCCATCTTACAAGACGTTCTTTAGGGGGAAAAATGATAAAGGTGAGGCACTTAAGCGAGACGGCTCAGAAGGTAAAAGCACTTGCTGCCAAACCTGGAAATCTGAGTTCAGTCCCTGAGACCTACTATCTCGTGATAGTTATTCTCTGACATCACACACACATACACACACACACACACACACACAGACAAAGAAACTCACACACACATACACTTAAATAAAAACAAGCTTTAAAAAAAAGTCTGAGTGTGGGGATGCACACCTTCAATCCCAGCATTCAGGAGGCAGAGGCAGGTGGGTCTCTATATGAGTTGGAGGCCAGCCTGGTTCAAAAAGTGAGTTTCAGGACAGTCAGGGCTATATAGTGAGATCCTGTCTCAAAAAAAAAAAAAAAAAAAGGAAAAAAAAAAAAGGAACATACAAGATGTATAAAATGGAGTTATGTAAAAACTCATTTTTCTTAACACAGCAAATAATGAATTTGTTTGAAATAACCACCATAGCAATATACGCAGGAATGGCGGTTATGACGAGGGCAGAGGGATCAGGATTACTTTGCTGCTATAAGGCGCAGCTTCTTACACAGGACAGGGGTCGTGTGACTCAATGTGAGGGTTGCAGTAACAGGCCAAGGTGAAGAGCTTCTAAGTGCACAATCACTAAGAAGTCATCCAAACTCTAACACGTTTAACTCCAACTATTTCTGGCGGCACTCGCTTTGTGCCCCAGCTTCCTGCATCTTGGCCCCAAATGCATAAGTGCCATCACACCAAAAGTCACCAAACAACGCTGCCTGCAACACCTCGGTTCCAATTCCAGGACATCACATTATGAATCGTGGGGTTTTTAGTGTATGTAAGATGTTTCTATGTTTATATAAACGCAATGGTTAAATTAACAGAAAGCAAAAACTGACTATTTACCGTGGCCATTCTTCGGCATATCAGTATTAAAGCAGCACAACGTGGGGTAGTATTAGAATGTCTGACTTAAAAGTTGACCACTGCCAGAATTGCTAACTTGGGTTCCATAAAAAAAAAATTTAAAAAATCATTAACTGAGACACTAGATAGCCTATTGGGAAAGTGCTTGCCTCAGCAAACATAAGAACCTGAGTTCCATTCCCAGGACCTACATTTTAAAGAGTCAAGTATGATAGTGTATGTTTGTAATAATCCCATTGCAGGCAGGCAGGCAGACCCCTGGGGCTTGTTGGTCAGACAGCCTAGCCTACTGGGCAAGTTCTAGGTCAGTAAAAAGAGGGGGGGGGGGGGAGAAAAGAAAAAAGGTGAATGACACCTGGGGAATCATACCTCCAACTGTCCTCTGGCTTCCACACACACATACACATGCACAGCCACCTATATAAGCAAGCAAATAAACACACACATACACACACACACACAACCATTAAATGGGTTTTGGTTTGGGTTTAGGGCAGAATTTCTAATAATTTCTGAAGTGACCCCAAACATACTTCTGTAGTTTTATAATTCATGTTTATGCAAAGCAAAGCAGAGTTCTCAGCATTAACAATTATAAAATCCAAATATTCATCAGCTATGAAAAATGATGAAGCTGCTCATGTCCTTCAGTATCAAATGATCTGTCAACACTTAATGCTTTGTGTAAAAACACACAAGTGCACCTACCTGTCTCATTAGTATATGAATTTGTGTTCATCTTTAATAATGGTATGTACATAAATCATGTGCATATCAAAGAACTGTTACAATAAATTTCCTGCGACTTAGTACCAGTAAGTGCTTGAATTATAGATGTATTTTATATAACTACATACCTGGAATTGCATAAAAACTTGAGCAAAAGGGGTTGCAAATGGAAAAAGCTGAAGAAGGCCTCTTAAGAAGCACTCAGCGTATTCTGAGATGGCTCAAGAGTAGGTTAACAGCACTTGCTGAGCAAGCTTGAAGACCTGAGTTCAAATCCCCAGCCCCCATGAAAAAACCTCCCAGTGTGGTTGCATACCTATAACCCAGAACTGGGCTGGGAGCAGAGAGACGGAAAGATGGCGAGGGCATGTGGGCTGCTGGCAGCTCCAGTTCAACGTAAACTCCCTCTCGGAACAAAGTGGAAAGTGACTGAGGGCACCTCACGTCTTCCTCTGTGTCCACGTGTTCACATACACAAATATTTAAAACAAAATTAAAACACTAAACTGCTCACCATGCCTTTGGAATCCTACAGTATCAATGGAAAGTAGATCTGAATTAGCTTTAATGTAGCAAATTCCATAGCAATCCTCAGAAAATTAGAAAAGTAACACCAGTGTGCTAAGATAGCAGCAAAGACCACAACTGTACAAATGCTCAACTACAAGCAGAGAAGGGCAGAGAAGGGGGCGGGTCTGGCGGCCAGGGCCTGTGATCTCACAACTGACAGCACAGAGGCAGGAGTAGCAGGAATTCAAGAGCAGCTACACAGTGAAGGCAAGCAGCAGAGGCCATGCTGCATACAAAAAGCAAGATTATCTCACAATATCAAAAGAGAGCCAGAAACCCCAGGATAACATATGATCAGGGAAAGCTAAGTTATGAGGAACCTGGAGGGGCCAGTTCTCCATGCCTTACAGTATAAGCAGCTGGTAACAAACTGTCAAAATGCTGAAGGAAAACCTGACAGGCTTGCACTGTGAGTCAAATGAAGCCACATCACAGTTGGGGCTGCCAACTCTGCCTTCAGAAAAGGACAGACCCAGGAAGAGGAGCACAGTTACAACCCCAGCACTCTGAAAGTAGGGGAAGGATTGCTCTAAGTTCAAGTCCAGCCTAGGCTACAGAGGGAGATCCTGTCTCTTTAAAAATGAAAAAGAAAAATGTCTAGCAGGGAGAAAATCAATAAGGACACCAGTAAGCTCAACAAGACTCATAACTAACAGCCAGAAACAGGAATAGGCCTGTGGTTGCAGGGCCTAGGGACAGAGGCCAGGCTGCTACAGGCACAGGGCTCCTTTACAAGTGATGAAAATGTTCACAATTGACTGAGATGTTGGCTTCCGTGTGCTGGAAACATACCAAAACTGCTGTACTCACACTACAAACAAGTCAGCTGGACGGTATCTGAATAAAAGCTGTTATCAGATATTTAAAGTAAATGCAAACAAAATAAAAATAACTTGGACATCAAGCTGGTGAGTTATGGACACTGCTAGCCATGGAAAGGAAGTCAGGTAAAGAAAAAGAAGCGATCTACAAATTAAAATAATTTTAAGCACCTCAGGGTGAGAAACTTTGAGTCCAACATAGAGCTTTCCTCGGTGGCAATGTGTTTGGTAGAGAACACACGAATCAGAAATCTATGCACACTGCATTTACAGAACCATCACATGTCTACAGAGCAGGTCTCTAGTCTCAGCTCTTCATATTCAAGTTTCCTAGTGGGTGGGTGCTAATGACAGCCCTCGGCTATTGGCCTCTGGGCATCAGCAACTCACCCAAGGAAACAGACTCAGGAAAAAAAAAAAAGTTAGGGGGCCAGTCTCGGAGGTTCTGCACTTTAGGAACTAACTAACTGCCCTCCTCTGCCCATAGGGGCACCCCAGCCACTTGCCCAGCCACTTGTGAAGGCAACCAGGGGAGCTGACAACTGCACCAGACATACTAAGACACAGACGCCTGTCTTCCGCAGTGGGCTTTGCTCTGAAGACTGAATCCCTTGAAGGAATGGTTGGTTCACCTGGGCTGTGTTACATCACGCCCTGGAAGAACACTGGTATCTGGTGTTCTCAGAAAGCTTCTGTGTCATTCACAAATAGCAGGTTTCCTCTTTCTGCACTGGAGAAAGAGAAAGTAACACCTAGCTTCAGGTCCACCCTCCATGGCTGCCTGCCCCTGCCTTGAGAGCTGACCCTGTCAGGGATTGGCTTCCTCTCTAGACTGTAGGCTTACCCTCGCAGGGGATTAGGGTACACTGGAGATAATGCCAGCTCTCCCTCCCAGGCCTACTAGGACAGAAAGAGCTATAAAATAGGGTAGATGGCGGTACCCACAGTCTGATAACAGAGGTTTGAGGGGTGGCCCAGAGCCTCACCCATCTCCACCTGAGAGGCAGAAATAGAGTTCTGGGGAAAGCACCACACACCCGGAGTCTTGCCACATGTCTCCCTGTCCTACGTCCCCAGCTCCGGGGGTCTCCTAGTCTCGTGTGCATTGAAAAGTTTGCAGCAAAGCTTAGTCAGAACTGCAGAGAGGACAAAGAGTCCAGATAGAAAGGCGTTTTAATATGAAACAGATGAAAGAGACGGATGGAAAGTAATCAAAACCTCATTAGGGCAAATAAGCAACCTGCCTACAGTGTCACCAAAACTGATGGCATGGAGCACAGCGTGGGCGAAGCTGGGTCTCAAACAGCTGCCATCGGGGAGATGATGGCACATGAAACCCTGACAATCCCACTCGGGGCACTGGCCTGGCACCCACACTAAAGCCTCAGGAGTGGGTCACCAGGAGTTTTCAAACACAGGACAGGAAGGCAGGCACCTCCCAGATGTGTCCACCCATTGGACCAGGTGTGTAAGTGCAGCTCTTCTCAGCTCAGGCCACCCCAAGCCAGGGAGGACGCTCCAGCTAGGGAAAGCTGCCCACAGCAAGGGCCACCAATGCGATTAGTGGATTGTGCCTCTGCCTACATGCCAATGGGCTGGTTAATTGCTCAGGATCTTTGCATCAGTCTTGATTAGCGCTATTAGTCTCTCTTGTAGTGTTTTCTCCCCCAGAGCCTACTATGTGCTCAGCACAATGGCAGGCGCTAGGACACAGCAGCAAAGAGGCCCAATTCCTGCCTCAGAGGAGGCTCCCTCCTCCTGTGACACTCCAGCTTAAATGCAAATAGCTGTGATGACAAAAAGCCAGGCTGAGAGTCCACCAGGCCAAGGGCCGGCCAGGGCCCTGCTGTCACCTCACGTTAGGGCACATGCCACAGGGAACCTAGCACATGGCTCCAGAAGGGGGTCAAGAAGCCAATTCAAGAAGTCAAAATGTCCCTTTAAACACTTAAGAAAGGAAGGAAGAATGTAGAACAAGCATGAAATATTGATGATCCGTGTCAAAGCAACACCAGGGTGTGCTGAGCAAAAGTGAGCTAGCCTGTCAGAGCTGATATTATCGGGAGAATCCCGGAGGGTGGAAGTCAGGGGTTTAGAGGAGCAGCGGGGGGCCTGCAGCAGACACACAGCGAGTCTCAAGGCAACACAGCTGTCCTTCTCAGGGGTAGAACAGGAGGCAACCAAAAGCTCTTAGCCCCCTGCCTGCCCGGTGTGTCCCCCCCCCCCCTCCACCCCCGGCACAGGGAGGAACTGGGCCAGAGTCCAGCCTCCCTAGTTCCGGGAGGCACTCGTCCTAGATTCTCCAAGGCTTGCTCCAGTTCCCAGTCTAGGCCTGCCTTCTTCAGGCAGTGACTTGCTGAGGCTGGAGTTCCATCATCCGGCCTTGCGAAAAGAATTCCTAAGCACGGGATCCAGCGTCTCAGGTTCTGTGGGGCTTCCTTAACAAACTGATATAGGAGGGAGGAGCCACTTTGAGGACTTAACTTTGACTTCAAGCACAATGAACTTGGAGGTGACTGTCATGAGGCACAGTGCTGGTGGGTCTTATGTCTCGATGTTCTAGCAAATCTATGGCTCCCACATCATGCAGGGCTCAGAGCCAGGGTATCACCAGACTAGAAACCAGGAGGCTAGTGTTCCTGTTGCTATTTACTTATGTTACAGTTGTTATACCACCAGAACCCAGGAGCTGGAGAGGCCAGCCTCAGCTAAGAACCACAGAGCCCAGCTCACACAGTACCTTACCCCACACAGGATCTCCTGGGAACTCCCTGCAGCCATCATTCTGAAGTGCAAATGCCTTCACATCCATTGTCAGAGCGGCCTCTCCTACACAGATCCCCATGGTCCTGGTGCTGCTCTGGTTCAGGTTCACTAGAAGATGCAGAGGTGACCGGGCAGCCACTGAGAGGCACCTGGGGATGAAGAAGCCATAGGTGCCCAAGGAGACCAGAAGCTGCCACAGTCGTGGAAAAGGATCACAGCTGAGTCAAAGGCTGAGAGGGTTCACATGAGAGAAGCCAGGTACCACTGAGTTCAGAGGTTCCAGACTGGCTTCTCATAGGTTTTCACTCTCAGCTCCTTCTGCATCCCCTGGAGTCTGCCGACATGCAGAACTTGCCCCGCCATAAGGGACTATGGAGGCAAAATCTACACCTAATGAGGGCTGGAGCTCTCTTCCATGTGGCCACCATGAGAACCCTGCTCTGTGGACATCCTCCCTATTTCCTTCTGCCACACTGACGGGGGACGGTGCACCACAGCAGGTTTGCCTATTTTGCCTTGAACCACCCAGGTAAGTGAGTAGCAAAGGGAATATTTGAACCTCAGTCTCCTGCAGCTCAAGGCCCTGGTTCTGGAGAGAGGGGCACCCACAGCACCATGGAAGCCAGACTAAGGACACCCTGGGTACCAGTCAACAGCCCTCCCAGAGAAGATGATGGAAGTAGTCACAGAATGTGGCCCAACAGCATCCAGCCAGCTTAATGTGGCTGAGTACATCCTGCAGATGCTGGAAGTGAAGTCTGGCACTTTGTTGTGATGAGATGGGACTCCAGTCATCAGGCCATGGCAAGGAGAGCAGCCAAGAAAGGAGGAAGAAAGCCAAGCAGCCCATTTTCCATAATGAACTAGGCCGGGCTGGATGCAGCCAGAATCCCAACGTTTGACATTTTGCTGAGTTTCAAGATTCAGAAAAAAAAAAATCTACTGTCTTAAAAGTTACACTTCAACTATTCATCAGAGCTTGTGGCTGAAGTCTTCGGGTGAGGCTGCTGGCCTGAAGTGATCACACAGTGATGGGCTTGGGACCCTTGGTCTTGATAGCAGAAGCCTGCTCCTTGCCTGCAAAATGTTGGCTTAGGTTGACCCAGAATTTGAGTTTTTGCACTTGTGCTTGAGAGTCTCAATTCCTGGTGGAAGAGCTCCAGGAACAAAGATGCCACTGCGGTGGACTGCATGACATACTCAACCTTAACAGTCCATGGAGAGGAAACAAGAAAAATGACCCAAACACCACTGGCTGGAGAACCATCCAGAAAAAAAAATCTCTGAGCACACAGTATCTTTGAAAATGCATGGAAAGGGGCCAGGTACAATGGGTCCCACTTCATCAGCAGCTCATGAAGATTAATCCCAAACAGTTATCAGAGCCAGGTCCCTCTATGCTCAGTGTCAGACAGACTATGTATCTGGGGCTCTGCAGGCTGTGCAGTCTCTGCTCCGCTGCTGTGGTATGAAAGCAGCCACAGAGGGGACATAAATGAATTCATGTGGCTGTGTTCAAATAAAACTTTATTTATAAAAAATAAATAAATAAAAGGCGAGTTGAAGAAACCCTTTTTCTGATTCCTTCTACATAGAAGTCTACCAAGTGCCTATCAGATGCTGTGCTGGGCACAGGAACTAAGGCAGGAGCAAGTGAGGAAGACACACGAAGCCAAAGGGTATCACGGAAACTTGATCTCAAGCAAAACCCTTCCAAGAGTTGACAGTAGGCGAGGGGAGTGGTGAGACTAAACTGGCTCTATAGCTCTATATTTAAAAAGAGACCCAAAGGTACTGGGAGCAGTGGAAGGAAAACTGCCAAACATCACCATGTCTCTACCCTTGGTGGGCTCTCTGGCCTCTCCCCCTGGACTGCAGTCATAAGAATGTACACTGCTGTCCCATAAACACTCCTTTTCTGGGTGATGACACAGAAAGCTCAGTTTGACTGTGAGCCAAGGTCTGTGTCCCTCCTGCTTCTACCCACTTGCCTATTGCAGCCCCAACAGGATGGTCAGAAAAGGGCCACACTGCTGGGCGTAGAAGCAGAGGCAGTCAGATCTCTGTCTGAGTTCAGCCTGGTCTACACAGAGAGTTCCAGATGAGCCAAGACTACCTCTAAAACAAAAGGAGAGAAAAGGGCACATAGCTCTCCGCAGACTTCAGCACCAGGGACAGAGCCCCTGCGGGCCCCATTCACTGACCAGCAGCAGCAGTGTCAAAGCAGGAAGTGTGCTGTCCCCAGAGCCCAGCTGATGCAAACAGAGCCACTGCACCCCACGCTCTGTGACCCTGTGTGGGAGGACTGTTGGTGAAGAGAAAGTAAAAACAAACACTGCACAGATCCCTTCACCCACGTTATTAGCTTGGGAGAGACTCACAAACGTGCCGATAGCAGCAACAGCAACATCTGCTTCTGATTGCTTCTCCCCAGAACTCGTCAGCTGGCGTTTGCCCCAGGAGAAAAGCTGGTATTTGCAACAAACTCTTAAATCAGATGGCATCCAGAGTGAGTAATTTCTTATCTGTTTGGTCTTTGAGGCCAGAAACACAGAACACACCTTTATAGGAGAGCTGGAGCCATACAGTGGTCCCACACCAAGGGTCTGCTTACAAGGTTTCTTTTTCTGGCTGTTCAACACAGGGTTTCTCTGTGCAGCCCTGGCTGTCCTGGAACTCGCTCTGTAGGCCAAGATGGCCTCAAACTAGGAGATCCATCTGCCTCTGTTTCCCAAGTGCTAGGATTAAAGGTGTGTGCTACCATCACCTGGCTACAAATTTTTGATTTGCATACCATGCTCAAATGTTTCCTTCTATTTATTATGTATTTGTGTCCTAAAAAAGGGAGGTATTTTAGTGTTTTCAAAAATTCCACTGTTCCCACTAGTTTATGGGTGATATTTCTTTTATTTTTGTAAAACATTTCTTTTACAGTAGAAAAGTAGTATTTTGAAAGTGTATGGATCTATGTTGCCATTTAAGAAGTGACCTAAGGAAGAGACCCACATAGTACTCTAAAGCAAGCATCTCTGTTTATAGGTTCTGCTCAGAAGCCCACAGACCTTCCATAGCCTGCAGGGTACCATCTTCCTGGAGAGCTAGTCTGGTACACAGTGTGGATATGGATAGCGACTCTGGGCTTTGAAGGCTTTGCTGCATTGTCCCACATCAACTCCACATCCAGTGTCACCAGGATGGGGTATCGCCGGGTGACATGGAAGCCTTCTGGTAGGTTCCCCCTATGCTGCAGACCCTACGACACTGGTCCTCTTCATGATGAAATGGAAGAGGACACTTCCTGCTGCCCCGTACCTCTTTCTTCCCTATGAGCTTTCACGCAGGTGGAACAGGGTGCAGGAATGGCACAGGCTATGCCTCTATCTTCCTAGGTCAAACTGAGAACAACCCGGAGTCACCGAGTCCCCCAGTCATAGTCCTGACAAGCCTCTCACACATCTCTGCTGCTCCACCTACTCCACAGCCATTGCTACCAACACAGAGCCCTTCCTCAGCCCAGCCCACCAACCTCCACAGGGCCAATAGTTCTGACTGGACAACCCTCCTCTGGCCCTGGCCAAGACACAGCACTGACGGTCTCTTCCAAGCCCATCCCGCTGCCCAGCGCTCTTGCCAGTCAAGTCTATGTATCTCTCTTAGAGCTCACACTCCTACCTCCTATACATGCACAGTTCACACGGCCATCTTCCTTAACTCGTTCAGTCAGTCATGGCTCGCCAAGTGCCTGCCTGAGCCAAGCATTCCAGCAAACCACAGAATCTCTGCCCCACAAAAGCTCACATTTGATGGGAGAGAGACTGGCAAATACAAGAACATGAAAAATCCAAGCTGTGCCAAGTGATGGTAAAAACCATGGAGAGGAATAAAGGAGCAGAGGGGACCAGTGCACTAGAGGAGGGTGGCAGGCAGGGAAAGCGGCATTTGAGTGATGTTCCCTCTGGGAATGTGCTCTACATAGAAAACTGGAAGAGCATCCGTACACGGGCAGAAAATGTGCAGCAGGTTCTGAGAAAGGCAGAGCGTGGAAGGGCAGAGCTCATAATCAGGGGCTTTGGGGAGATCATTTAAGCCGTGTGGATCATGGGCTTTCGCTGCAATTAAGACAGGAACCTGGAGATGCTGCCGGAGGACGGAACCATCCGATTTAGAGCACTCCGCTGCTGTGTGGTAAACAACTGTAAGGCCAGCAGCAAGGGTAAGCAAACAGGAACCCCAAGCTCTCCTAACTCAAAGACAGTGGCGCTCCAGCCAGCCACAAAGCAGTGGACATGGGCAGAAGGGCTGACGCTATGAAGGGAAGAACATGGTTTGCTGGCAATTACAATGGGGGTTCAATGGGAAGAGCAGAGACGGGGCTGGTGTTTGGGACCCAACTTTGAGTCATCGTGAGTTAAGAGACAAGGCCAACACCTCCTCCAGGAAGGCCCCTCAAGACAAGCTGGCAAGCACTGTGCTTCTCCACCCATGTACATGTACACACTGCAGGACATTCTCTGCGCTGGAGTTGTTGATCTGCTGGAGAACTACAGGCTGACTCACTTCCCACACACAGTAGGTACTCAACAAATCTTCACAGTGATACCCTGCATAAGCTTGTACCTGTGATGTTTTAATATCTAAACTATCCTCTAAAACCTCTAAAAATGATGCTCAGACCTCAGTAAATAACTATTCTGCCTCAAATATACAGGTGCAGATCTGTCCCTACTTATTCGAATTGTGAAGGACAATTCTCCCATAGAAAGAATGGCCCAGCAGGCACTAAGCAGATGGTTTAGTCAGTAAAGTGCTTGTCTTATAAGCATTGTGTCCCTTAATTCAATCTCCAGAGCCGTGCAGAAGGTCAGGTGCAGTGGTGTGAGACTGTGCTCTCAGCACTAGGGAGGTAGGACAGGCAGAGCCCTGGAGCACTCTGGCTAGCCAGCCTACCCGATCAGAAAGGCCCAGGTCCCAGCATCTCAAAACACAGGTGACATCTCCTGAAACACGCACACATACGCATGCACAGCCACACACAGCCACAGCCACACACACACACACACACACACACACACACACACACAGGCGCACATTCCCCACACATGAAAGGCCAGCCTCAGAAAAAAGGTGTCACCTTGCCAGTCCTCATGTCCCAAGCTTTGATTTCAGAGCTGAAGCCGCCACATAAAAAGACGTTGTGATCTTTTGGATGAAATTTCAAGGTGGTGATTCTGAAGCCACTCTGACCACTAAATACTTGGGTCCCTGCAACACAGACAGACAAGAAAGAGTGAGAAAATACTCAGATCACACGTATTTCAAAGTGGAGATGTTCACACAGCTCACCAGGGCCTATGTAGCCCAGTGTGGACCTTCTGGAAGCAGAGCAGGGGTGGCAGCTCATTTCCACTCCCTGTCAAACCCCTCCCCTGCCAGGCAGCTGATCCCAGGACTCGATCTCTCCCTGGTCTGCGAGTCATGAGTGTCATCTCATTTAACCGCAGGACAGCTGAAAACGGGCTCAGGGAGGCTCGGGAAATTTCTCATGCTGCATGGGCAATACAGGAGATTGTTTATCTAAAATCTAAAAGCAGAGTTGGTTGGAATTTATTTCAGGATACATCTTCCAATCCTTATAAAAATAAAGATGGGTTTGTTACAGAGTACAGCAGGTGCAGGTGACCTGACATGCTGGGCCACAAATGACAGTGACCCGCACAGCAGTGCAGCTACAGAATGGACATCAGGTGTGGCTCACTGGGGTCTCACTAGCTCTACAGGACTCGAGACAGCCCTGCCACTTTTCACATCATCATAAATGGGTATGGAGTCCCTGTGTGCACTGCGGTAAGTATCTGACACATACAGGTACATATGGTGTGGAAACAGCTGTCGCTATGGTTTCCTAGAGGTAAGCATTATAAACATCAGAACTGTCCATCATTCGGAGCCAGGTAAAGCGAGCACTCCCTCCACTGCTCAGTGTGACTTGTGCACCCCACAGCGCAGATGGGATTCTTATCTGTCACACTTAATTTGTCCAAATCTGCACCAAGAAATCAGACCAGCTTTAAGAGACACCACACAGGGAAGCACCTGGGTTTGGCTCCTGACACAGCACTAGGGGCCAGGCTCATATACCAGAGATAGCACCTGACACCTTGCAATAGCAGAGCAGGCTGACTTCCTCAGTCAAATAGGGAAATCTTGGCTGCCTCTGGCTACCAGGACTCCTCCACTGAACCAGCACAGTGACAGAATGGAGCACAGGGGCTGACAGCCAACGAACTGGGAAGGTGGCTGTCTGTAAAATGCATGCCACAGAAGCATGAGGAGATGACTGCGGTCCCAAAACCCACATAAAAAGCTGGGCCTGGTGGTGCACACTTACAACCCCAATACCAACCAGAGATGGGGAGACAGGCAGATCCCCAAGGCTTGCTATCTGGACAGCCTCACCTCATCAGCAAGCCCTAGGTCCCAGTGAGAAGGTAAGGCTCCCAGGGAATGGGACCCAAAGCTGACCACCGGCTTCCACACACATGTACATATGCCAGCACCTGCATGCACAAAGCTGGCGATAAATACAGTGATGAGATGTCAAAACGAATGGGTCCCCTTCTCAGCCTTAAAAGACTGTGTTTGTTCATTCCAGGCAGAAAGCACTCCCTGGTGGCTGCCTCTGTCTGCTGACCCAATACACTGAGTAAGAACTCGACCAGCTCCAGTTCATCCGGTAAGGAAATGAAACTCATCAATCACAGCTTATGAGAGTCACAGAGGGACAACACAGATCCAATGGCCAGAGCCACTGTCTCCAGGCCTGTCTGCCTATACCCATTCAGGAAAGACCTAAACAGACATCACTGTCATGCAGTGATTTGTTTATGAGTGACAAAATGCACCCGTGTGCCAATATAGCATAGACACGGTTTTTAAAGGCCTTTTTGTATTGTTTGTGTGTGTGTGTGTGTGTGTGTATTTGTTTAGAGTGTATGCCATGTGAGTGCAGGTGGCAGCATAGGCCAGGAGGGGGAGTCGGGTTCCCTAGAGCTGCACTCCTCTGAAAGAAAGAAGTGATCAAACCACTGAGCCATCTCTAGAGTGCCATGATCACACGTTTTAAACATCAAAATTAGGATCTCTTACACAGTGAGACAAAAATAAAAATAGCCGATTCAAAATATATCTTAATATGCCATACATAAAGGACATCAAGCAACCTATTTTTTAACATTTGACTTATTAACTTGGGGTGAATGTGCACGTGCTACGGTATGCAAAGGTCAGTGGACAACCTGAAGGGGTTGTTGGGTCTCTCCTTCAGCCATGTGAGTTCGGGGTATTCAGCATAGTTCTCCAGGCTTGGCGGCACATGCCTTTACCTGCTGAGCTGTCCTGCCAGCCCAAGGGCATGGTGACTTCCTAGAAATCATGAAAGCCATATGAGCTAGAGTCAGAGCTATGGCACTGTTGGTGGCAGCAACAGAACCAAACATGCTTTCTCTTATCTAAACGCAGACGGCGTCCTGTGACCCAGGGCTTGAAAGCCATCCAGCTGGAGTTTCTGTTTACCCAGCGAGCTCAGTGAGGCTGACAGAGACTCCTCACAGAGATGCACCACTGGTCACAAAGGAGACACTCTCTACTTCGAGCCTCCAGTGACCACAAGGGACCGAGAGCCCATTTTCTCTGGCAAATAACAACCCTACACCTAGCCAGACAGTTTTATCACTATATTCCTATGTTTTCAACAACTTGGTTCAAAGTCAGATGAAATGTTCATTTAAAACAGATGGGAAATGGTCAGGGTGCAGACACTAGCTTTTTGTTGCTGTTGTTGTTCGGTTCTTTTCGTTTGGTGCTAGGAACTGAACTCAGGACCATGAGCATACTAGACACGTGTTCTACCACTGAGCTACACTTCCCATACACAAAGTAAAGTCTCCAGTGGATGACATTTAAAGAATAAATACATAGATCCATTTGCAGGTACCAGGGTATAGCTCTATAGTAAAATTTGTGCTTAGTATGTCCAAGGTCCTTGGTTCAAATGCCAGAACAGGAAAAAAAAAGAATTCTGTTTCAAAACATTCTCTCCAAAGTGAGAAATAGTAATTATTAATTTTAAATTTTGGGAGGGCAGGGAGACGTCTAGGTACATAAAGTGCCTGCCATATAAGCATGAGGATTTGAGTTCAGATCTCCAACACCCACAATAAAAGCTCAGCATGGTGGCACAGTAATATAATCCTTGTGCTAGGGGAATGAAAATGTGGGGGGATCCCTGGGGTTTACTGGCCAGTCATCCTAGCTGAATCAGTGAGCCCCCAGTTCAGTGAGAGAACCTGTCTCAGAAAAATAAGGTAAAGAGTGAATGAGAAAGACCTCACTGTCATCCTCTAGCCTCAACACATGTACACACACAGATGTGCTTGCACGTGTGCATGCGTGCACACGTACACACACACACACACACACACACAAGGACAACAGAGTCTTGCTGTGTAACCCACAAAAGCCCCTACTGAACTGCTAATGCTCCTGACTCAGTCTCCTTTGCACAGACAGGTTATCCCTGGGCAAACCTTGCTTTGTTTTTTTTTGTTTGGTTTTGTTGGGTTTTGAGACAAAGTCTCATCTATAGCTCAGGCTGGGATAGAACTCACTGTGTAGCCCAGGCTGACCTCTCCTGGCGATCCTTATGCTTCAGCCTCTCAAGTGCTAGAATCCCAGGTGTGAGCCACCACACCCAGCTGGCACACACTTCCCCGAGCACAGTCACTCCCACACTGCACCTGTGCCTGCACCTGCCCTTTCCCTCAAAGGATGACTCAAAGCGTTCGTTTTTTTTTTTTTTTTTTTTTCTTCTTCTACTCTCCTCTGGAGTCAAGGATTGGCAGTCACTTGTCATCATAGGAGATTCTGGAAATACTTGGTATTTTATCAAGGAGTGCTTGTAAGCTACACAAGTGCTCAAGGCCCTCAGCTATGCAGCAAGTGGACACTGCTGACCACCTGTCCCCCAGCAGCCCAAGAATTACAGGAGGAGACACTGTCACAAGGCAATGCTAGAAAGGAAGGCTTGTGTACAAGCCTTTGTCATTCACTGCTCCTTTTCATCCAGGATACTTCATGCACCCTCAGATACGTAAGCATATGCAGTAGGTGCAAACAACAAATATTTGCTGGTAATAATCATAAAAATATTTAAAAGCAATTCTTTGGCATACATATAATTTTACTATTTACTAAAGATTAAATAAAATTTGCATACTAATGAGATGGATTACTTGTTTATTTTTACACCGAGAATTAAATCCTGAGTATGTGTGGCAGGTCCTGTACTTCCAGGACTCAGGAAGAAGGCAGGAGGACAGTCTGGGCTACACAGTAAGTTTCAGACCAGCCCAGACTACAGAGTAAGACCCTAACTCAAAATATAAACAACAAAAAGAAACAAGAATTATATTTAATACAACACAGTATATCATACTTTCAAAGTTTTTCAAAATTGATTGATATTCAGAGATGCTGAGAATTCCACTTTGCACAAATCCATTTTTAAAAAATCACAGAATTATGTCTAGATCCATTCCAGAAACTGCTGGAAATTCTATCCCAGGCCAAACTTCATTCACCATGCTTAAAATGAAGCTGATTTGAAGAGCAATTTAAAGCCAGCACTCTGACACAATACAATCCAAGGATGTCTAACCTGACGCCTACATGCTGAGTAGTGTAAAATATTAAAAGTCCCTCTGTCCCAGAATGGAACTGTTACATTTCTGCAAGAGCAGAAAACTTTGTAAACACAGGACTAGCACTGCACTTCATCACACGGGAGTCTTGAATCTGAGCTGAGGCTTTGGGGGTGGGTCTCACTGGCATTATCCTACCTGATGGCACTCACAGTACAGAAGGTCCATAGTGCATGCTCAGGCCGAGGCTGCAGTAAAGTCATGAAACGCAGCATGGGTGAGTACTGCTGGAAGCGTCTTGGATCCGTTATGCTTTTGAACTTGAATTCATTTTTGGTCACTGCACACTCAGAAACCTTTAACAGTTGCTGAGTCTTCACAACCCCACGCTCAATTCTACAACCCTGTGGAGCTGTGATCACAGTTTTCAAAACTGGGTTCTAGAGAGTAGAAGATGGCCTTTTAAAACTACAGCACTGTTTTTATGTTGCGCTATGTTGTTGCTCAGGGAACTCAGCAGGCTGTGGGTGCCACATTAGGACTTCACACCCTCAAACCACCCTCATAAACAATCACCGTACGGAAAGCTAATCTAACTGGGAATATGCTTTTTCTCCAGTTTACTCTTTTTTCCCACAGCCCAAGCTTTTCTCCACCTTTTCTGTGGGTGTACGCCTGCATGTAGGCGTGAAGGAAGGGTGTGGAGGCTAGAGGTTGATCTTGGATGCCTTCCTCAACTTACTTTTTGAGAAAGTCTCTCACTGAAGCTGGAACTTTTCAATCTGCCTGGACGTCTGTCTCTGCCTCCCCAGGGCTCGGATTATAGGCAGGAGCTGCTTCAATTGGCTTTTATGTGAATGCTTGAGACCCCAACTCAGGTCCTCGTGCCTAAGAGGCAGGTGCTCTACCCACTGAGCCGTCTCTCCAGACCCTCCTCCACACCCCGTAAGCCGCAGTCAGAGATCAGGCACTTGGTTGATATATAGGTAGCAAATGGCCCACCGAATAGAACGAGGAGAGAGTCTCTTCCCCTCTGCACCCCCAAATCTGGAAACTACTGTCCATCCTCAGACCCACAACAAAGGAAAACTCTCCCTGGGGGTGGGAGGCAGGTGCTTTCCTGGGTCCTTGAAGCACAGCATGAGACCAGCCATGTTTTCATTTTGAAACGGCAGCAAGTCCCCAGCTTGCTAATAAAAGGTGGGTGACACAGCCTCGCTGGTGACAGGGAAGAAAGGGGGGCCGCTGGGCCGCTAAAAGGTGGTGGCTGAAGTTTTCCTGCTAAAAATAAAAAAAAAAAATCTGAATGTTATTCCTCTCAATTCCCAAAGACACTGAAAATCTGTCTTTGAAAGGACTAAAATTTTCCACTTAGAAAGAGGCTGTCGTAAGTATTTTCTACTTCTAAGAGGTAGGGCTTTACTATTTTTCTTTGTTAAGGAGTCCAAAGCTAAGATATTTTTAATAAGCTAACAGGTACTTAATGGAAAACACTAAAGAAAAATTCTGCTAAGACTTTAGTTCAGAAATCAGCATCACAGCCACCATCATGGCCGGACAGTTGAAGCAGTCAGGGTGATAATGCTGAGAGCCAGGGAGACCCAACTCCCAGACCAGCTCTGTCTCTTGAGAAGGGACTCAGTCTCGTGCAAGCAGGAGGACTGAAAACTAAGTGCCATACACAGCACTCTGTGGAGTAAGCAACCAAAGTGAACCATTATTGCTTGAAAAATTAAACCCCAACTTATTGAATTCATCTGTGGTTAAATTAAAAGCTAAAGCCAAGGGATGCTGGGTTCTAACAGCGGGAACCTTAAGAGACTAATGACTGTTGAAGCTTTTGCATGAGGCTTGGAGAATACAGCAGGCTGGGCTGGCTTCTGCCTTTGCTGAAGAGAAAGGCAGAAAGGTTAGGAGACATTCATCAGGGAGCAGCCTTGACCAGGGGCACTAGCTACTCTCGAGGAGAAGGCCTGGAATCCGTGGCCACTCTCTCCCCTCTCCCAGATGGGGGCCTGTCCATCAATTCTCTTCTTCAGCACTTGGCCTAGCTGTAACAGACCTTTATCTTGGGACTATCTTGCTTGTCTGCTTGTTATAGGAAATTCTGTTTATTCACTGCAGGCTTATAGGAAATTGAGCTTTAAAATATGTAATCCATTGGCACTTGGCTGTATTGATCTGGTTATAATGAGCTCAACCAGTATAAAAACTGTTTGGATCTTCTTGGAGTTAAGAAAAATTACTTCTTTTCCTCTTTGGATCAATAATGATACAAATAGAAAATATGTTTCTGGGCTGGCGAGGTGTGGCTTGGTGCAGAGTACTTGCTTAAGAGTATGAGGTTCCAAATGCAATCCCCAGTCCTAAAATAAATCATCCTTAAAGCAAAACCATGTTTCAAGGATTCTGCTCTCTTGACACCATCATTCCCATAGCTTCACCATCCAGTATCACTGAGGCGACGCTGGGGTGACCCTGGACAGGCAACTCCTTTGAGCTGTGCCTCTTCCTTCCTCAGGTAGAGCCGTTAGGCTTCCCTAAAGGTAGCCACCCATGTAACCAGGGTAACATCATCTGTCAGCCTAACGTCTGCACGAGGGGACACTATGGTTAGGCAGGCTCCAAGGGCCCCCAAAGGACCTCCATTTCCATTCAGTGTGTCTGGTTCCCAAACCATTCCTGCCACATCAATAGCATTTCAGGATTAATGAAAGCCAAGCGCTGATCCCTAGGAAAGAGGGGGGCCATCTGTTCCTCTGCAAGAGCTCACCTTAACTAAGTTATTGTGAGGTCACAAGTGTGACGGGAACCAATATGCTCCATAAGTCTGTCCTTCGGGCCTCTCTGGACCTTGCACTTAGCACCATGGCAGGAATTAGCCTGCATCTCAGAGCTGAGGACAGGGAGTTTGGGAAGGGAAAAGACATCTGGCCCTACTGGCTAGCCATGCAGACAGTGACTAAACTTGTGTGACCCTAAAGTCCCTCTGCCTGCACCCCACCTCCAGACCTGCCAGCTACTCATGACCTTTCCTTCTCTATAGCTCTTTGTTGCTAGCCATAGACTCATGAACATGTAGGAAAAATGTTGACAAGGGAAAGCTTATGTTGTTGGCTTGTGGTAATTGAGCCTGTGTTCCCAGGCAGCAGGCATATGACTCATTTCGCTAAAATCAATATCGTTACACTCATCCTCTGGGAAATATTCAGCCAGCTGTAAATTTAACCATCCTGACTCAAAGTTAACGAGAAAAGAAGCTTGCTAACTTTCAAATCAACCTCCATGTATCAGGAGCAGGGCCCATGTTGGCAAGTGGGCAGAGGACTGGCAGGACGCCAGCTGAGGGCCAGGTAGGCCTCGTCGGCATGCCCACTAGCAGGGTTCTGGAACTCACGAGCAGTGTAGCTCAGAGCCTGGCATCCTTACCGTAAAACTGGGCTCAAAACTGCCCTTCAGGAGTAGCTGTGAGAAAAGATGCAGCAAAGGCAGGAGCAAGCCCCAGAGTAATGAATGGCGGCTGTAGAAGGCTGGCAGTTGCTATCACTCTTTTTCCGAGCCCAGCTACTTTCAATTGTCTGGACTAAACTGAATTTCTTAAAATTAGGGGGTGGGGAGTTAGCTTGCAAACCAGCTGTGTTTAGCTATAAGCAGCTTTGTTGAAACACAGAACCAACCATGCTGAAATCAAACATGCCCCAGCCGCGTTCAGCTCCAGGGTCAGACGACAAAGGCAGCCTAACCTAAGAAGGGCCAGTTGCTCGTTGATGACTGCTGCCCACACACAGGAGGAACACAGCTTCTGGGAGCCCGTGCCAATTAATAAAGTCACGCTGGGGCCTAGGTGCTGCCTTTTTCATGAGGAGGGCTGGCATGAGCTTCCCAGCTAAGGATGAGACTGGTTTTTGGAAGTGCAGAAACCCTCCCCAGAGAGGGGCCAATGAAAGGCTGCTTGGAGAGCTTGCAGGAGGGGGTCACAGATGACAGACACATACAGAAGGGGGTTAGGGAGGGGCTTGTGACAGGGCTAACAAAGGCGGTGGGAGGGTAGCTGTCTACTGGGCAAGAGGGTACCTGAAGGACAGTGGCCAGGGACTATATCATCAGCTCAGCCCCTGCTAGGCCTAGATGCAATCTCACTGGGCATAAAGTGGTAGATAGACAAGAATGCCAGTCTGAAAGCAGGCCCTGCCCACTGAGACCTGGTACACAGCCAGCACACACTGTTTTCTTCCTGGTCTCCAGGGGCACTGAGGGCCCTAAGCAGGTTCTCCTGGAGTGTGCCACAGAGCTTGAAAACCTACAGAGGCTCTGGCTTCAGTGCGGCACTTGCTTCAAGCACCAGTGGGAGCTAGTGCCACTTCAGAGGCTTAACCTGACACAGAGCCTTCTTTCATGGCCTCTCCTCCAAAACCTCAGGAGCCGACAGCACTCTTCGCTGCGGCCTTCATTTGGACACTATTCACTCTTCCTATGCCAAGTGCTCTGAAGCTGTCAAGGCGAACACTGCTCATACTGGAGCATAGCTGTCCACAGCTCAAGAAGCATCCTTCAGCCCACCACTTAATCAGAGGGGTTAGTCAAGACCATTCGGGCACTCCATTCTCCCAAAGCCTGTTTTCTGCAGATGTTGAGCCACTACCGGGAGGCAGCCAAGCACCCTGCCAAGATAGTTTGTCCAGGCAGGGAGAGGTTAGGGGAGGCCATACCAGTCCATATGTTGGCAGGACACCTTTGCCAGTCCCATAAGCCCAAACTATCTCAGCTTCACCCATTGGTTGAGTGACCTCAAGAAGTCACCAAACACTCAAAGCCTCAGCACTACATCAAAGAATGGGGATACAGATGGGGTTCTCACAGGCTAGTGGGGGACTAAGCATGATGCCCAAGCAAAAGGCCCAGTCCATTTATCTGTATCAGCTCAATATAGACCTAGTGGCATGTGAGACACCAAGGCTACAGCAAGAACTCTTTCTCTATGGCATCAGCCCTAGTCATATGATGGGGCCAAAGACAATTCTTAGAAAAGGAATAGTCATGCAGGGTGTAATTGCACCTGGCCAATCCCTCCCACCCACCATGACCCCAACAAAAGACACAGTGGTATCGAGATAAGAAGAGGAAGTCAGAACGGTGAGCATCCTAGAGAAAAGGGCTGATGTCTCTGGCCATGACTGCCAAGAGTTCTGCAGAAAGCTAAACTGTGGGGTTTAATACTGTCAGGAGGAGCTGCCACCCACCGTGGAGGAGAAGGACAACTCTAAGAGCTGAAATCGGCAAGAGGGGCCCTCGGAGCTGAGCAAGTTCCAGGGGGACTCTAAGGAGACGACCAGCTGATTGGTTTGCAGGACAGGTCACGTACAAGGTCAGTGTCACTCAGGGCCTGGGTGGTGTCTGCCAGTGTTCCCTGAGGCTGCCTGTGTGCCTAATGTAGCAGAGACGTTTGTTAGGAAGATTGTAGACGGAAACAAGAGCGCCAAAAATAATTAATCTGTGAGCAGATTTGATTAAGTGTTGATTCATGGCTGTTCCGTAAGCCAACAGCCCGTCAGAACTATAAATTAACGAGATAAAATGGTACTGGCCCTCCATATTTCAGGCCGGGTATTGACATTTTAGAATCCACAGATTTTTAACTGTATTGATTGAGGACACCAGGATAAATGGCCTTGGCGCCAAATTCCCATTAATGACAATGGGCACCGAGTGACTAATTCCCAAAGCACTGCAGAGAGAACGCCCAGCGCTGCCTTCTCCTGGCAGGGCGCTCTAATTAGATTGAAATGAAAAAGCCAAATCACCATGGGCGGGAGAAGCCGAAGAAGAAAATGGAAGATCAGACTTCAGGAAGAGAAAGGACAAGACTAGTTAGAGCCGGACAAAGGCCACAGGGTGCACAAGTGCTAAGACCCAGGGCCAGGGAGGGGTGTGCAAGCATCTGCTGTTTCCCACCCCAGCAGCCCTGGGAGCTTCATTACTCAGGATAGGAGGATACAGAGGCCAGCCTCAGCTCTCCAATTATGCAGATGCGAGCCAGCCTCATCCAAGCAATGAACAAAGAGACCACCAGGATGGGCCCATCCTTGGGGACACACACTTGCCAGGATACATACAGAAATGCCAGTTATCCTCACAGAGTTATCTGGGGTCCAGAGGCCTTCCTGGAGACTGAGATCAACTCTGTCCTCTGCAGGGACAAAAGACATCCAGCACACCCCCACACAGGCCATGCACACAGTATGTGTAATAATAAGTAGCAAATTAAAGGAATGAAAACAATTCTGCAGTAGATGAGCCCCATGCAGACACCATTCTTGGCAAAGGAAGATGAAGGCCTTCCATCGCTTCCTACTGGACAGTAGCACTTAGAAGTAGGGCCCTGCCTCTCTATACCAACTCTGAACACAAGAGCCCCTGGGAGCCCTGGCAGCATGCTGCCCTCCATGATTCAGAACACCTGAAAAGACAAGCACCTCTTCTCCCACCCCTGCATTGAGCCACATGTCACATGATAGCAGCTGCAGTTCCAGGTCCTCCTAGCTGGAACACAAACAGAACCACATCCCACTGCTGCCCCAGACTCTCCATCAGTCACCCACAGCCACGAGTCCCTAACTTGTCAGGCCTCGGGGTCCATTGCTACTGACAGCCAGAATGAGAATTCTGCCCAGGAAGCCAGGGCTGAGTTGGATACTCTAGGTTAGACTCCATATTCAACAATCCCCATTCTCCCTTGCCGTCACTGAGTGACCCAACCCAGGACTGCTGTATCGACCCTGCTTGGGAAAGCTCCTTTTGCTGGCTTCTCCCTCCTTCCCTAACAAATGGAGGCTTCCTGAGGATTTTCCTACATGAAACCCCCTTGCCCGGGGGCCTCTCACTATAAATACTGGGAAGAGCCCCTCTGAAGAGTTCCCTACGGAACTTAGTTTCACCCCATGGACTGGCAGGAATTCTAAACTGATGCCAACCACAGGACACCGTGATATTTTGGTCCAAATTACACAGCAGAAGTTGATTAAAAATCTGCCTCTTTATCCGGCCCTGCGACTTGGGGCAGAGACAACAGTGGCTGTCCTTTGCTGACTGGCAGAGGACTGGTCCCAGGACTTTGTAGACAGCTGCAGTACCACTGCAAATGGTCTGCACACCCGTCAGGGAAATGCGTCTGTCCTGAGGCCCTCACCACACCATGACTATGGGTAGTTTGCAATCAGGACCCACTGGAGAGGCTTTCCCAGTGAGAAGGCTAACCTGGGGTAGTGAGACATCAGGACACACCTGTTTCGAGGTCTGTTAGGTGCAGGGCGAAGTCAAAGCCACCACTGAGAATGCGCCGGCCACAGGGAGACCACCGCGCAGCCCGTACCGCCTCACTGTGCACAGAGTAGGTCTGCAGACAGTGCCCCGAGTCCACAGCATTCCACACCTGCAAAGGAAACACAGAGAGGCAGTGCCAGACAGTGTGGTGAGTGCTATGTTCCAGGTCAGCAAGGGGCTCCCGGGAAACTGGGTTTCTATTATCCCACATCAAAACAAAAGCTGTAGTCGCTTTCCCTGTCCTCATAGAAACGTGCAGGCTCCCTTTCTCTGGGGCTAAGAGAACAGCATGCCCTATCTCCACTCAACCTTCACACCTCTCCTACCTGCTGGCTCCAAACATGTCACAGTCCTGCCCCATCCTCCATTGGCCTGTTACTTGCTCTGTAGCAGACAGAACACGTGGCCAGGCCATAGTCAAAGGAAGTCTTGAAGACAGACCTAGACAAGGGCCAGCCACAAAGTACAAGAAGCAGACTGGGTGCAATTGTGTGTCTTCTTAGGAGAGGGGTCCTTCCCCCTCACCTTCATCCTGCCTCCCCATCCGAGAATGAGGCTCCCAGGAGACTGTCCAGTACACAGCTGACTCCAAGTGGCGTAAAAGCCCAGGCAGGAGCGCTACAATACCACAGCTGGAAGGCCTAGCCACAGAGGTGTTTGGAGCTGGTTCTCCTCACTGTCACTACAGGGTGAAGGGCACACTGTAGACACCTCCCCTCGACACTGCATCTTGCTGGTCGTGTGGTCCTGTGATCCGGTGGCTCCACCTCACTGAGCCTAAGTCTTTCTCTCCACGAAGTGAAAACAAAAGCATTGCTCCAGACAGGGGTGAGGCCGGAGCAGGGGCAGTTCTGCAGCAGGAGCAACAGTAGAGTTGGGAAGGGGTGAGGCCGGAGCAGGGGCAGTTCTGCAGCAGGAGCAACAGCAGAGTTGGGAAGGGGTGAGGCTGGAGCAGGGGTGGTTCTGTGGCAGGAGCAACAGTAGAGTTGGGAAGGGGTGAGGCCGGAGCAGGGGTGGTTCTATGGCAGGAGCAACAGTAGAGTTGGGAAGGGGTGAGGCCGGAGTAGGTGGTTCTGTGGCAGGAGCAACAGTAGAGTTGGGAAGGGGTGAGGCCAGAGTGGGGCGGTTCTGCAGCAGGAGCAACAGTAGAATTGGGAAGGGGTGAGGCCAGAGCAGGGGCGGTTCTGCAACAGGAGCAACAGTAGAGTTGGGCAGGGCATGTGGGGATTAGAGTTCTGAAACAGCAAGATTCTCTGAGTATCAGTGGCACCAGATTTTCCTGAGTAAGTTCTAGAAAAGCCCAAACAAGTACACCCACGCATTCCACAAATCTGCTCCTAGGACAACTTCCACTCAAGATGAGCTAACTCTACCTGCCAAGTCCTGGAGGCTCTCAAATTGCTGAAAGGTTTCTGGGAATATGTACATGTCTATGCTCACCCGAACAAGAGGTCATAAGGAAAAGGTCCCACAGAATGTGGGGAGGGCCCTTCTGTTCTCCCCTTCCATGCCAGGGGTCAACAGCTAGGTCTCAAACTAAAAAGACTAAGACCAAGAGGCAGCGGTAGTCATGTTTAATTAAAAACATGGAACTAATAGGAGCAGCCAGAAGGCTGGGGAGTGTAGGGGGGATTGGCAGCAGGGCAGCGGAGCGCAGAACGTGGCTGCTTCTTCGGAATTATGCACAAGTATGACGCTAATAGAAAAATTAAGTGAGCAAGTGAAGCTCTGCAGGGCTCACACAGTCAGGCAGTAAGAGGCCAACACCGTGCACACAGGACAAGCCGCATTTACAAAGTGTGACGGCATTTCCTAAGACACATGAACTACAACATCATACTAATTAGGCAGGCTGGTATAAAAAACAAAACCAAAAATAACAGGCATTGGCATGGACGTGGAGAAATCAGAACCCCCTACAATGCTGGCAGGAAGGCAAGATAGTGGAGTCATGATGGACAGCAACTTAGTGATTGCCAGAATCCTGTAGGGTCACCATGAAACCTAGCAATTCCACTTCGGAGAAGAAACCCAAACATCTGGTACTGGGGTCTCAAGGAAGTTTTGCTCTTATTTATATGGGAAGAGGGTGGAAGGAGCCCACTTGTCCGCAGACAGATGAAAGGTGAACACAATGCAGTCGGCCCACACAGTGGAGGGCCTCTAGGCAGTGCTCCCTGATAGCAGCCACGACGTGCAGGAGCCTTGATCACACTGTACTCAGTGGGGCAGGCCGGCCCCAAAAGGATGGATGCTGGACGGTTTCCCTTCCTGCTGCTTCCTGAGTAGTCAGAATCCCAGACAGGAAACAGAAAGGCTGCTGCCAGGAGCTGGAAGAGTGGAGTGTGGGTGGAGTGTGGGCAGAGTAAAGAGGCGTCCTGGGGATGTGTGCAGCCGAGATGGCCAACAGTATCAACTGCAGCCCTAAGCCCAGCTGCAGTGGTAGAGTTTGCTATATTTCACCATGTTTTTTTAAGCATACACACACACACACACACATACACACACACACACACACACACCTTATTTACTCATGCATTTTCAGTAAGACCCCAAAACCAAGCTCAGAATGGTTGTTGCTCCTAGGACTGGCAGGAGCTATGAACACTGCTCAGTACTTCCTCTGAGAAAGAGAGTGGCATATGAGGGGAACAGGGAGGAAGAAGGCGGCTCTGAAACAATGGTGTCCAATGTTTGCCTCTGTGAAGCTCTTCCGCTTACTCATTCAACAAACACTCCTGGGTGCTTATTAGCTAGCCAGGCACTGCTCACAGGAAACAACCAAATCAAACGCTTGCTTTCCAAGAACTGACCTTACTGTCAGGAAGATAGGGCCCACACAAACCAGTAGAAGGAATGTATCAGGCACTAAGACTGATGGTCCAAGGTCAGCAAGAAAGGGGGCTCTAAAGCCGAGAGAAGAGGCTGAGAGGGTGGCCATGGTAGGCCACACGAAGGGGTGAGAAAAGAGTTCTTCCTGAGTATGCAACATCACAAAGGCCAGTCTGGCCAGAGAGGTGAACAGGATGTGACAAGAAGGGGCATGGTGAGAGTGTCTCTACGGCAGTAGAGCATTAGGGGTCTCCTGGGGGAGGAGGTAGCCAGCTCCAGCCTACACGACCCATTTAGCTGCCCTTCAGGCAGAAGATGCAGGGGCTTATGTAGGAATTTGGGACAGAGGTAGCAACAGTGGGGACAGGGGTCCATATGGGAGTCAGAAGCAATAGGAACCCCTTAGAGGGAAGGAAGGCTGTAGAGAAGTCAGAGAGAACAGGACCACCTTAGGTCTGGGGTCTGGGCAGCAAGGAGAATGGCCAGCTCTAACAGAACCAAGCTGGAAGCAAGGCCAGAGCACAGCACTGAGTGAGGGAAGCCATGAGAAGGAAGAGTGGGGAAGTCCCTGCCCTATACTTCCAAGTACAACGCACTGACATATAAACCTTTTGTTGTGTGCAGTAAGGTGTTGAGTTAGAGAGGAGGGAGAAGAAAAAGAAGTGGGGTGAAGAGATGAGAGAGAAAAGGCAGGGAGGGACATGGAGCAGATGGAGGGAACTGGGACATGGACAGGGTGGAAGGAAGCAGAAGAAAACTTAGACCCCAAGATGCCTGAGGGCAGCACAGTGAGCTAGGATTCTTGGGCAGTGGTGTCCTGCCTCGGCCCAGGTCCAAGGAGACAGAGCTGGTAAAGGTGTGACAGTCCCCGCTAGGGGAAGTTGCACACCTGTCTGCTAAGGCGCTCTGCTGATGGCGGCAGCAGAACAGATGAGGACCAGTCAGTCCGGGCTTGCTACCAGGGGCGAAGGCGAGAGGAATCTTCGCCAATTGCTCTCCCTAATTGAATTGAATGTTCACTGTCAGGCTTTGAAGATTAATTCCCAAACACTGCTACAGCCCTGAGTGTCTGCCTTTTTTCAACCAAGTAATTAGAGATCCCAAACTGCCTTCACAGGATTAAGGAGCTCAGTCTACTGTCGAATGTTCTGAGACGGCTCCATGTATTAACTACAATTATTAACACGGTTTGTGTGTCCAGCCAAAGCACAGATTTGACAAGAACATGATGAGTAAAATGCAGTAGGACTGGGTATCAGCGCCCTGGCTACCGCCACTCCCACAACAGCCTTTCTGGGTCTTCAAAGACCATCCAGCCTGTTACTTCAGTCTCAGGCCACACTCTTGATTGCCTGTTGGTTTGGGTTTTGCTTTCATTTATTTAACTTATCATCATTATTGGGAGGCAGAGGACATCCCTGAGGATTCAATTCTCTTGCTCCATCATGGGTTCCAGAGATCAAACTCAAGTGGCCAGGTTTGTGCAGCAAGCACCTTTACCCGCTGAGCCATCTCATAGACCCTATTCCATATTTTAAGAGAAATGCAATCTTCTTACAAAACACTCAAACTTTACAAAATGCAAAAAAGGAAAGCCCTGTAGGGACCCCTATGGGATGGATGTTTCTCAGGTGACATGGGAAATAAGCATGTTCCACAAAAATGTATTTATCAAAGACAGAAAAAAAATCACCTAAGAGTTGCCCATATCTCAACACCTGGAGACCGTCACTGTCACATTTCTGGGGTGACTGTGCTTGCTGTGTGGTCCACAGTAGCTCCTCCTGCTTCATCAGCTCTTCCAGCCAGTCTTTTACAGTTTATGTTGCTAGAGCCATCTTAGTGGAAAGCCCTTATCAGTTGAGAGGTTCCCTACTATTTGCTCAACATTGCTTTTAAAAAAAAAAAAAGTGGTGTGTGTGTGTGTGGGTGTGTGTGTGTGTGTGTGTGAAACAGTGATCTGTATGTATGAGTACAGGAGCACATATGCCATGACAGTTCAGAGGACAATTTGAGGGAGTTGATTCTCTCCTTCCACTATGAATTCCGGGGATCAAACTCAAATTATCAGGTTTGCTTGGCAAGTATTTTCACCTATGCGAGTCACTGTGCTGGCACTGAGAAGTTGTTTTTGGTCTTCTACATATATAATCAGGAATGAATGTTAGGTATTGCCAAAATCCATCTACTTATAGCTTTCTCTTTACAGTTAATCACTAATATTACGGTTCCATCATCAACCACTGCACTGATTGATCTTCAAAACCTACGCTAAGCTCCCATTCCTGGGACTGACCCTGCTTAGTCATGATATTTTAAGTGGATGGTTGGATAGATTTGCTAAAATTTTTGTCTAAAAATGTTTGCCAGTTCATCAGAGATATTGGATGGATGTTTGCTTCTATTATGTCTTTTTCTTGTCTTGATTGTCAGAACTAGTCAGGGGAGGTGTCCCTCCTCTTTGACATCCCAGGATAATAGTGGCCAGTGTAACAACATCCCCCCAAATACAGTTTCAGGAGCTAGGTCCCTCTGAGTATGGGCTGGCTCCTTTCTCTTCTGCCTAAGCGCTGCCTTCATGTCTGCATGCCAGTCTTCCTCCATAAATGCCTGGTTCCTGATCTCCCGTCTATGAACGCGAGTCACATAGCACTAGAGCCCACCCTACAACCTCAATTTCCAACAATTACCTCTGTACAGATTCAATCTCTGAATATGGTTATGTTGTAAAACACTAAGGATTGGGACTTTGAGAAAGAAATTGAGGGTGACAGGAGTACATGTAATTCAACCCACAGCAAATGGATACTCTTTCCCTTAGATGTTTGTTAGAACTCATTAGCGAAGCCATTAGGGCCTAGAGTTTTCCTTGTGGGAACAGTTTGAACGAAAAATTCAATTATTTCCATAGATATGAGATATGTTTCTTCTTGGGTAAGCTTTTATTATTAGGGTCTTCTGGGGGATTGTTCGTGTCACCTAAGTTGTGGCATTCATTAGCACACGCTGATCATGCATTACCTCTACATCCTTTTAATATCCGTAGCGTCTATAATTAGCATACTCTAATCATCTCTCATATTGGTAATTTGTGTCTTTCCTCTATATTCTTGACTCTAGCTAACAGTTTAACACTCATTCATCTCAGAGAACCACCTCCTGAGCTGGGCGTGGTGGCTGGCTCCCATAATTCCACACTCAGGAGACTGAAACAGAGTGTCCCTGGGAGGTCAAGGTCAGCCTGGGCTGCAGAGAAAATAAGAATAAAATAAAATTGGGCCAGAGAGATGGCTCAGCAGGCACTAGTGCTTGTCATGCAAGTCTGATGACCAGAGTTCAATCCCCAGAACTCATGGTGGGAGGAGAACACGACCCCTGGAAACTGTCCTCTGACCTCCACATGTGCACCATGGCACACACACTCCCATGTGTGCTATACACGCAACACACACTAAACATTTTTTTAAATTTTGTCTTTTTAATAGCTGGTTCTCTTTGTTGCTTCCTTTCCCTCTATTGAGGGCCTTCTGCTCTGTCCTTTATTTATTTGGATCTTCCTGGTGTTTTAGTGGAAGTTGAGTTTAGGTGTTCGTAAACGGCCAGCATTGTTTTGTTGTCTCTGATACAGCTGAGGCTGAAACCCAGGGACTCTCACAAGCTAGACAGAGATTCTACCACCACACCACACCCCAAACTGACCCTTCAGCCATTAGAAATGTGTCTAGTTTCCAAATATTAGGGAATTTTCCAGTTATATTCATTATTGATTTTTTTTCTAATCCTATCCTAGGAAATCAGCTGTGAATGATTTCAGTATTTCTGAATTTCCTGATTAATTTGTTTCACTGCCACACATGGTTATCCGTGGATATTCCATGTGCCCTGGAAAGGAATGAGCATTCTGTTGCGGGGTGCGGAGAGTCGCACGGATGTCAATCAGGCCAGCTGGTGACAGTTTGCCCCCGTCCTCCACGTCTAAACTAACTTTCTGTCTGTGTGATCTACTGATTATTGAGAAAAGGCTAGAAATTCTGAAGCCTTTGGTGGGTTTTACTGTTCATATATCCCACCCTGGCAGCTCTGCTTCGTGTGTTTTAGGGCGCTCTTCTGCGGTGTGTATATAAATATCTGTGTGTCTGGTACTCTGCACCTTGGGGGATGCGCAGTGATGAACAGATCCCTCCTGTTATGATAAGATGACTCTCTTTATCCCTGTAATATTTCTGCTCTGAAATCTGCTTTGCCTGATATTTATATAGCCACGCAAGCTTTCTGTTATTACTGTTAGTATTGCTTATCTTCCTCCATCCTTTCAACTTAACCTTTTTGTTTTTATATTTAAGGTGGGCTTCCTGCAGGCACCGTATAATTGTGTGCTGCCTTTCTAGCCAACCAAACAACCCTTGTCTTTTAAATGGAGTGCTTAGACCTTTTCACCTGCTTCTGATAAGGTTTAAGCTTGTTTTGTTTACCCAGCCTGTTGTTTTCCCCTCATTCTCTGTGCCTCTTTGTGATCTTTTGTTATTTCATTATACTTCCCATTGTTAGGACCCATAACCATAAATCTTTCTGCTTCTCTTATTATTAGTCACTTTAAGGTTTGCAGCACGCATCTTTAATTTATCCTGACCTGCCCTCAAGTCACAAGACCCCTTCCCTTATGATATAAGAACCAGAAAATAATGCACCCATTTCCCCATCTTTCGTCATGTATGTTACATCTCTATATGTTAATGCATCAGCACCATGATTCTATTTCAAATGGTCAATTGTCACTGAAAGAACTCTTAAATAAGAACAGTGTTTGCATTGCCTCCAACGTACACTGTACGTACACTCACCATTGTGTACTCGTCATTCCTGGAACAGATGGAGACTCTCACCCAGCATCAGTTTCCTCTGCCTCAAGAACTCCCTTTCCTAAAGGAAATTTCCTGTATTGCAGACTTGCTGGTGAAGCATCATTTCAGCTTTTGTGTGTCTGAGAAAGAATTGTGCCTTTGTCTTTTCAAGACCTTTTGCTTGGGATTGTGAGCAAAGGTTCCTGCAATGACCTTCACTTCCCAATAAGCATTCTGCAAGGTTGGTTCACTGATTAGACTTCAGTAATTGGGAAGAGGTTGGATTGTTAACGATCCAGAGCCTAGTCACAATTTATCTCGGGCTACCGGTCCCACTTTTGTGTGTGGCCTAACATCCTTGTGAGTAGAGGTGTAATCTTTTGAAATGTGTTTACCTACCACTAGCTTTCACTAACCCAAAGACTAAGAAACCATCTGAGGACTCGAGTAGAGACTCCCCTTGGCTTAACCCACTTACATGATGTTTTACAAAGGCATCTGAAAAGTGTCTTGTTACTATAAAAATCCAGCCATGTGGGAACATGAATCCGAAGCACCATGTATCTGTGTTCCCAGGCCATGACAGTCTCATCTTTGGGTCAATGATAAACTACCTCTTATTCCCACTAAGGTGAGAGTTGTGTTTGGCTTTCTGTTTGTTTCTTAACTAGTGCTTTCAGGAGTTTTTTTTTTCTATTTGTATTTCTTTATTTCTATTATGTGAATGAGGGTTTACCTGCACATGAGTCTGTGCACCGTGTATATCTGGTGCCCGAGGAGGCCAGGGAGGCATCAGATCCCCCTGGAACTGGAGTTAGATGGTTATGAGCCACCATGTGGGTACTGGGAACTGAACTTAGATCCCCTGCAAGAACATTCAGTGCTCTTAACTGCTGAGCCATGGCTCTAGTCTATGAGTTGTGCTTTTATGTTGACCGTATCAAATTTTCACTTGCAGTGGCTTGGGTTTCTCTTCTTGCTGTCTTATAACTGAATTTCTTCTACCATTAATCTTTGTTCCTCTGTATACCTTGTGTCTTTTTCTCCTTTTCAGATTTCTAAGTCAAGCATGCATGAAGGCCTGAGTCTGAACCTCTAGAACTAATGTAAAGCTGGGTGCAGCAGTGTGTACAATCCCAGTGATCCTGGCCAGGCAGCTTGGCAGGCACACACGACAGTGAACCAGAGAGCCTGTTTCAACTGTCTCAAACAAGAGAGAAGGCAAGAGTTGACACCTGAGATTATGCTCTGTCTTGCGTATGTCTACCAAAGCACGTGCATGCATGCATAAACTCGTGTGCAAGCACACACACACACACAAAGTTTTTTATAGGGGAGGGCAGTGATAAGGGCTGTCCTGGAATATACTTTGTAACAAGCTGGCCTTAAACTCACTGAGGTCTGCCTGCCTCTGCCTCCTGGGTGCTTTAAAAAAAAAAAGAAAAAACTTTTTTTTAAATAAAAAGATTTTTCCAGCCAAGTGTGATGATGCACACCTGCAATCCCAGTACTCGGTAAACTGAGGCAGGAGGAGCTCTGGCTCCAGGCCAACCTGGGCTACACAGTGAGACCTTGTCTCATTTTCTACATTTGGCCCTTATTTTTAAATGTTTTACCCCTCTGAGAACATTCATTTCATGAGTGCTAGGAGTCTGAGGTTGTCCCAGGGCTCACTGATGCTCATGTGTCCACACCACATGTTACTCCTGGTAACATTACCGTCCTTAAATCTGTAAACGTTCCCATCTGTAATTCCCAATCTATTAATCTCATACAATGTATTTTTTTTTGTTTAAAATGGTTTCCCTCTCTAAAAGTTCAAGTTTTTTTATTACTATATTTATCATTAACCATGTACAGTCCAAGGACAGGATTGTCTACCATGTGAGTCCCAAGTTGTCAGGCTTCGTGATAAGCACTTACCCGCTAAGCCATCTTGCTGGTCCTGGGTGTTGTCATGCATGTCTCTGTCTAGCATGGCCATCCCTCCTCTTCTGGCACAGAGGGGTATATTCCCTTGGTTTACTGACTGTTGCTATACCTCCTCTGCACCACTTCCAAGCCGTTTTCTTTTTTAATTGTTGCTGCCTTTTAAGCTACAGCCATCCTAGTCAGCAACTGCAACTCCACCACAACCAGCAGTGATTCAAGAGCCACAGCCTGAGGAAATTCTGTTCCCTCAGGCACCGACTCTTTCAAAGCTACAAAAGGAACTTATCTAAATCTCTGTCCCTCTAAAGAACTCAATATTCAAAGGTTGAGGTAGAATTTGCTCCCTAGAGAAGCTGAATAGCAAGCAGCTCTCCTCCTTGGTCTCCCAAGAAGTTCTCAGGCATCTCCTCCTCCTCAATATCCTTCTCCACCTGGCTCCGCCCCACAACTTCCAGTCAGCTAGTTGCTAACGCAACCTCCTGACCGCAGGTGAAACACATCTTTGCATCATTAAACAAATGTTCCAGAGCGCAAGCAAAAGTAACACACCTTAAAATACTATTTTATAACAGTCTGGACCTCTGCGGAGCTTCCCTCTTGATTTCCTACTCCGGATGCTTTGTGCTCCTTACTTGGGTACTAGACAGAATGAGCTTTACTTTACAAATGTTTCCTATTTCTGTCTTCCTAAAAAGAGCTTGGAAGTTTGTTCTGGAACATACTTAAATTCGTGGAGACAGCAGGCTCTGCACCAGTACAATTCTCTAATCCACCACTCCCCCACAGTGAACTTGACTGCTAAGCCACCTCAGCCACTTGGGAACATCACAGGACCAGGGTTTCTCCTCCTGGGAACCTGAAAAGCTCCCAAGGCAGTAACAGAGACAATTGAGCACTTGTCTCATTTGCGACATTTGCCTGCACTGCCCATGTTCCCGAAAACCACTGTACTGTACACTTTGCCCAGTTTCTTACTTGTTGAAGACTGGGTTATAAACCCAGTCTCTTAGAAATTGGGCCAACAAGATAGCTCAGCAGGTAAAGGTGCTAGTTGCCAAGCCTGTTTGATTCGAGTTTGATCCCCAGAACTCACATGGTGGGAGAAAAGAACTGACTTCCTCAAGCTGTCCTCTGATCTCCACATGTGCAACACAATATGACTGAGCATATGTGCACATACACACACGTGCATGAACGCACGCACACACACATTCACACACACACACTAAATGCAATTTCATAAAAGTTTTGAGATACTTGGAAACTAATGCCAATGTTCCGCTTTCCCTTTAGCTTGATGAATCGTGAATCCTTACTGACCTAACCCCATGGTAATCAGAAAGCCTTCGACGTATGCTTACCTCAAGGAAGTGGGATTGAAACTGGGAAGTGCATGTGCCCTGCACTTATGTAGAGTGGTCAGTATGTGTCAGAGCTCTCTGGCCTGCTTTTGTTGGCTTGTCTGGTTCCTACAACCAGCTGCTTGGAGAAGGGCATTAGGACTCCAGCGGCAACTGTGGATTTGCTCTGACTCTCAAGTACCCGGACACACTGCTGTCTGCTGCACACGCATGCCCAATGCTACCTTCTTAGGGAATCTACCCTTTTACCACCCCGCAACACCTGGCTTTTCTCCAGTGACAGTCTCTTCCTGGTCAGCCTCCCCCTCCCCTTCATGCTCGCTGTCTGGAAACTGCCTCTTTATTCAGCCTGCTTACCTTCTTACCCTCTCCTGCCAAAGCCATATCACATCTCAACAGCACAGTTTGCTCTTTTTCTTAATGCACTTTTTAAGAGATTTTTAAAACATGTGTGGGTGTTTTCCCTACATGGATGTCTGTGGAACACAGAGGCCAGAAGAGGATGACAGATCCCCTGAAGCTGTGAGCTGCCATGTGGGTGCTGGGAATCGAACCCAGGTCCTCTGCAAGAGCAGTCAGTGCTCTTAACTGCTGAGCCACACCTGATCTAACTTTTTTTTATCTATTCTTAAAAATCTCTTTTCCGCTGTCTCATTTACTTCTTTTAATGTAGTCGTTGATGGAATCAGATTTCTATTAGATATTTGTTTTTTTAACTTCTCTTTTTATTATCTTTCTCCGCTACTAACTTTTTAAAAATAACTCAATATTTCATAATTCCATTTTACTTAGCTCCTGGCCTTTTAGCTATCTCTTTACATTATCCCTTTAGTGGTTGCCCTGGGAATTATAATATACATCCTTAATATCTTGTCATCTTCTTGCAAATAAGATTGTACCAGTTCCCATACACAGCGCAGAACTATAAATGCTCTTCCACTAAGCCTACTGTTCACCCTGTAGCGCCATGTACTGCAACGATGTGTGTCATAAACCACACAATGCAGCACTGTCTGCCTTCACCAGTTATGTGTGTTTTTAATCTAAGGTAAAATTGCCTTTCAGACAACCACACGCTCCTGTGTCTTCCAGCCATCACTGCATCCTGAAGAGCTCCTAACACCAAAGGCAGTTAATTCTCATTTACCCCAAACACATTAATCTCACCTTCATTCTTGAAGGACACTGAACCACAGCTAGGCAGTTTGGGGGCTCAATCGGCACTCTGGAGGCACTATCCCAGTCTCTGGACACCACTGTTTCTGGTGAGGGGTCGGGGGATTCCCTACCACAACTCTCGTTGGGTGAGAGTCATTTTTCTCTCAGAGACGTAGATTTTCACTTTAACCTCCAGTAACTTAGTGTGATGTCCCGTCATGAGGTCCTCCTTGTGCCTGTCCTGTGGAATCTGCACTGTATTGTTTTCTGCTCTTTAAATGGACTTGGTACTCAAGGTATTTTTTCTTTCTCATCATCTGAAACTTCTATTGCTCGTGTAATCGATCTGACAACACGGTGCACCAGGCCCTGGGCATCTGCTCTTTTTCTCCTCCATTTACCCCTTGGCTGTGAGCTGCAAAGGTTCCAGGGCCCAGCCTCCTGTCGTCTCCACTCTACGGTATGGCCACATGGTGCAGTCCTGCCTTCAGACACCACTTTCAGTGCTGGTATTTCTACTTGCTTACTTGTAGTTTTGATTTCCCTGAGAAGAGTTCCTATATTTATTTATTGGAGGTGTTTTCCTTTATGTCCCTGAGCATATTTATGATGGCTACTTGAAAATACTTGTTGGCTAATTTCAATATCTGGACCATCATTGGAATAAGACTGCTTCTGGAATTGCCATCCTCCCTTTGCAGTTGCTGTGGTTGTCCCCAACTCTGCCCTCTGCCAAGACAACAACATTGCAGTTCTTTTATTCATCTGTTCAGCACTGGGCCTGCTTGCAGGTGAAAGCACCTTCCGCCTACTGTCTGGCTGCTTCTGTGTCCCTACAGTACATTCGGGGGACATCACTACTGCACAATGTTGACAAGCAGCGATGAGAGGACAGTCCGGGGGGTGCCCTGTTCACTGCCCAAACTCCTGTTTCACAACAGTGGAGCGCACTTCAGCCATGCCGCTGGCCCTCACACTTGCTCCACGCATACTCCAGTATCTCGTTGCTTAAGGAGACATCTTCTCCACACCCAAAGAATATTCAGGACAACTGAGGAATGGAGGAGTTGTTCCCTGGGACACACCGCTACATCACAGAGTGGGACTAGACTGCAGTGAGTCCCATCTCCTCCACTGTGCAAATGAAGACACGGAGACGCATACTCACTGCAGAGTTTTTAGCCTACTCGGGCAATCTCATGTGAATTCCTACAGGCAGAGTACCCCAGCAGCTACCTGGGTGGCAGGGGTCTCTCACATCTGCTCACATAGCAAGACCAAGGTCAGTGTCTTCTTACACTAGCCTCCCACCCATTTCCTAAAATGTCCTGGATGCCACGAAATGCAAGGTCTCCCAGAGTATGGGCTGAGAGAAATGAGCAGAATCTAGAAGTACACAGAGAATTCCAGGCACTTAGTTTCTCTATTCAACACCATCAGAACAAAGGACAGAGCTTTAAATGTCAACAGAAAACGTAAAGGGCAAAGGAGCGAGAGCGAGACAAATGGATTAAGAGCAAGATATCACTGAATACTCCAGAGAGGGAGGCGGGATATGGGGAGATCACCAGGGACACCTGCTTGAGAGTGGCCTGCAGGGTTCCCAGAAGATGACAGTGGAGGACACAGTAGTACTGGGAGATTGGGAGTAACTAATCCCCTTTCCTAAAGCTTTGCATCTTGAACCTTCTTCTGAGACAAAAATAAAAAATAAAAAATCTATTGTTGCCCTTACCACCTCCCAGTGACAATGATGTCTTGAGCAGGTATGCTTAGAATGTCTTTAAGGACTTCACCAGAACCTCGTGGAAGAGATGGGGAGAGTCAGGAGATGGTGCTGGCTGGACATAATTAGGCATTTGTCTAACACCACAGAACTCTATCTGTTTAAGGATGGTTAGGAAGGAGCTGGGCATGGAGGTTCACATTTGTAATCCTAGCAGCAGGGAGCTGAGAACTGAGAGTTCAAAACTGGGCTAGTCTATACAGGAATATAGCACAGTGAACAAGAAAGGTTAAAACAGGAAATACTTTCCTTTCCTGCAACTAAAACTAAAATCTTGTGAAATGCAACAGAGTTTTGGTGTATACCTTCACCTCATGGCCCACAGCAAGCAACAAGCAGCAGTCTTGAGCGGAGGCCCATTCCATCTCTCCCTGCTGAAAACTATTGAGAGGGTCTCATCATAGGCCAAAAATTCCTATCAGATGCCCTGACATAGGAGTCCCCACCCCACTCAGCCCCGCCTCTCATACTGACTTCCACACCACGCCACCTTCTCCAGCCATGTTCTCTGAACCCTCCTGTTCCTCACTTGAAGTACAACTCTCCTGCACTGGCCGACTGATCCCAACCCCTTCCTCCAGAAAGCCCTCCTAATCTCTCCAAGCCAGGTGAAGCCCAAACAGATGTTTCCATGGCACCTAAGGCTTTCAAGGCTGAGATAGGAGCGTACAGGTAGCCCGCTCTACACTCTGTATCCTGCGCCACTTCACCATGTCACCTGAACTGTTTTCGAATCCAGAAGAAACGCGTGCACCTTACAGACTGTGGTTTAGACTCCCACGCTCCACACTGCCAGGCGCTTCCCCAGCTAATGGAAGTTCACATGGTCCCTCTCACCCTCTGTCATGGCTGTGACGGGGCCACTTTACAGATGACGGGGCAGAGATTCCCAGTAGAAGGCACTTGTTGTACAGTGAGCATGTGGACAGAGTGCGTGTGCTTCTCACCCAGGCGGTCTCCACTGTGTCCACAGCTGGGCAGCTGAGAGAGTGTGGACAGGAGACAGAGCGTGCCGCTGGGTCTGAGCCTCACACTCCGACACAGATGGGAGCTGCGAGCCTGCCTGCCACAGTTTCCTACTGGCACACTCCTGTGCCTGCTGCTCTTTCCGGGACCCCCTGAATGTACAATTGTCATCCTGTTTCCACTGCTTAACGGCTTCCAGTGCTCATAAAACCCCATTTTCAAAGGTGTTGTTCCTCATCAATCCCAGAACCGGAGAGCACAGATATGGCGGGGGCCTTGAACTTGACCATTTTCCCCTGGTGCCAACAGCTACATGCACACAGCAAGAGGATGTAATGGCCTGATTTGGCATGGTGGGAAGCAGTAAATTGCTTGAGTCTGCGAAATACATTACCTCAATCTCACAAATGGTTTCTGAAAATCATTAGGCTACAGAAACGTCCTCTGCAAGCCCGCATTGCTGCCTTCCCCACCCCCTCAGTGCCACCCAGTCATTGCTTCAGGTGCCACCAAATTCAGAGTGCTAAAGCCTGTAGCAGGCTGAGGCTCTAGCCTGGGATTACCCCCAGTCTGGACCCTCGTGAAAGGCAATAGGATGTCCACAGCTTCCCTAGAAGCAGCCAATCAGAGACGTGATAGCTGATGAGTCTTGAAAAGTAGCTCCCTTCCTGCCTGGGACCCCCACCTCCCACATGTGCTGTCCAACCAATTCACTCACATGTGATCACCCACATGCTACTACCCATGTATTGCTGTCCACACACTGTGATCATGTACCTCTTCCACAGGGGCAGCTGCTACCTGCCTAGAAACAATCTTGGAAGACTCCCTGGCTACATAGGGTATAGCTTCTGAGCTTCTTCAACCTTCCGCGGTGGAAAGCAGTTCTCCAGAGTGCTAATACTCAGTTGAGCCTTCAGTTCGCCTCACCCTTGGAACCTTACCCTGTCTTAAAATTAAAAGGCCTTTTTAAAGTAAATAAATAAAAAGGTTGGGGATATATTGCTTGGTATGCTTGTAGCATGCACAAGATTCTAGGTTGAATACTGTGTGTGTGTGTGTGTGTGTGTGTGTGTGTGTGCATGTGTTTAAACCCTCTTGTGCAGATATTTAACCCTCTTGAAGCTGCTGTGGCATACATTACAGACAAAAGAACAAAGCTGAGTCTCTGAGGCACAATTTTATTAGTACCTTGAAGGAGCGCCATATCATTTTTCTTGCCATAAACATGCAAATCTGGCATTCAAAACAGTCTAAGTTGCTTTATTCTCTGCTTATTTGCATGACTTTTAATGGCAAACAGTAATAAAGTGTAACCGAATCCTCTAATCCTGAATGCGTCAGCCTTTGCTGCAGCGAAACACACTGATAATAGACTTCAAAGTTTCTAGGAGAACTTGTAGGGTAGAACTCGGAGACAGCTAGAAGACATGAACAGTGCCAGAGGGCCCTGGGTGACACAGGAGGACAGCAAAGAGGACACAGAAGCCTGACTCCAGGATGCCTCATGGGCTGACAGCCTGCTCTGACCCCTTGACCCATAAGGCCGGGGTGAATGACCACGCCTCTGAACCTCCATTCCCATAGCTAAGGTTATCTGTTCCCAGGGCCAGGGGCACTTGAGCACATTAAAGCAACGACAGCAAAGGCACCACAGAAGCCATAATTAGCTCTTGGCTCTTTCCCAGCCTTCCCTGCCTGCTGCCAAAATCTGTGTTGGTATACACAGGGCTATGGGCCAAAAAGCATGGCAGGGAGGGGGAGATAGGGTGTCTATTGCTTCCTTCTAAGCAGGGCCACCAGCATGTGGGAGTGTACATATGTCCTTAGTTTATGGTATGACCCAGAGACCCAACACTAAAGCCCCAACACAAGGCCAACATAAGCACTCATTAGCTAGATGTGGCAGACACACAGCCAAGTACAAGAAGGCAGCTACTCTACACAGGCCTAGCCTGGGATGGGCATCATGTGCTTTTACCACGCACTTAAAAGACATTTGTCCTGCCCTTCCCTGGGGCAGCTCTCTTGAAGAGCTCATCCCAGGCACACTCCCAAGCCAACCAGAAGGGGACCACTACTTTCAAAGGATAAGTGCTGCCACCAGCCACTGGGAGACCCTGAGGTTCTCTTCCTGTGTGCTCAGAATTTATCAAGACACACTATAACGTGATTCTCAGGCAACTCCAGCTGGGGTAGAGGCAGGGTGTCTTCCTCCTGCGGACAACATCTTTGTGGTGCCCAGTGGGCCAAGGGAGCCCTGGACAAGGTAGGCCCAGACCTTTGCTCTGGAGGTTCACCCCTCGGAGGAGCCTGAGTTCCTGGAAAGCAGGACAGGAAGGTGGCCAGGAGGATGAGCGTATGCACAAAGAGCTGTGCCCAGCGCCTGACTATTCCTCATGCGCCATTCAGTCAGCAGATATTCCTCACGCCTTCCAAAGGCCCTCGTTTCACATCAGCCTGCAGCACTCCCAATTAATGAGAGAACAAATTAAACTGTCATTACTTTAGTTTAATTCTGTAATTAAAGAACTTCAAGAGGCGACAGGCTCTAAATAATGCATGCTTTTGTCAGAGGAATGTGGAGTTCTGGGCAGAGAGAAAATAAATAAATAAAGGGAGGAAGCTTTGGGGAAAGGGAGAAAGCAAAGAGATGAGGTGCAAGCAATGATGTTTATCCCCAAACAGAGGAGAGAACAACCTAGAGACAGCTGAAGGACTCAATTTGTTTTTGAATTAAGGCTTCAGCTATCAGGAAAGCAGGGGAAAGTGTGGCCCCTCCTCTCGGCGCATCTGCCATAAATAGGAATGGCGTTGGGAGTAATTCAATCTGTGGCTTTTCCAGTTGACGAGGCAAAGCACGGCAGTCATTCTGACATCTGCTTCTTGTGACTCTCCTTTTGATGTCAGTTCAGGGGAAAGAGAAGTTTAAAAAAAAAAAAAAAAGGAAACGCATGTGTCACGTAAATTTTTTTAAGTGTGTGTCCCTCATCCAGCAGATCACTCAGCTGCCACATGCTACAAACCTAATGAGGCTGTTACATGCAGCTGGGGAGAGAGACTAGCTGGAAAGGATTCAAACCCAGCTCGGGGCACTCTACTGAGCAGACCCAGCCTCCAAGCCCCTGTACCTTCCTAGGACCAGGACTCAAGGCGACGGGCTGCATGGGGGCATGCCTGTGCCCTGGTACACAGTATAGGAGGCCTGAATTAGTAGCCAGCACCCAGGCCTGCAACTCCAAATTAAATAAGATACTGGGATGTTTTCTTCTTGTCAAGCATTAATGTTTTCATAAATCCCATCCACAGTATAATTGCTGTGTCCTGATTCTCTGAATCACATAAAGAAATGGCATTCAGACACAGCCTCTGTTTATGTTCCTATTAGCCACAGAACCAGAAGGATGAAACATTATTAAATGGGACTTTTGTTTCCCCTGCTCTATCTTGAAGTTCCAAGAACAGTTTGGAAGTTTCCCTGAAAAGGCTGGCAGTGTATTTAGTACACATAAAAGCGGCTGCTTTACAAACTGCACACTTTTATCTAATTACTGCCCCTGCAGCATCCTGCCAGCCATGGGATTAAAAGCAAAAGAAATTCAGCTGACGGAAAAGGCTCTAAGCAACAGGTTGAAGGCAGGGATGGATCTAACTTCAAGGCCATGCTGCTAGGGAAGCAGAGATAGGTCAGTCAATGCACATGAACTCACTCTCAAAGTACTGAAAGGGTTCTGATTCACACTGCAAAATGTGGCAATTTCCCCCTACCAGCCTGGAAAGCCCCAACCTCTGGCTTAGAGTCACATACCCATTACTATTAGACTGTCAGGCATTCAGTAAATGCTTACTGGATCCTGGCTTAGTGGCTGAGTGAGTGAAGTATTTGACTCAGGGTCCATCTAGAGGCAGTGCGAGGACCCACTGTTGCCTGGCAGGGAGCATCCTGACTCAAGGATCCTGAGTTGTCAAGAGAGAGTTCAGGCTGTACAACAAGGGAATTTTCTCCTCCTGCCCCTGGACAGGCAACAGGAAGCCCCAGAGTCTGCTCCCAGAGCAAAGAGGGGCTTTTTAACAAAACAGAAAAAAAAAAAAAAAAAGGAAACTGAGAAGCATACCTCAACATAGCACGAATTATATACAAGAAACCTAAAGCCAACAGTAGGCTAAATGGAGAAAAGCTGAACTTCCTCTAACAGCTGGAATAAGGTGAGAGTGTCCACATCACCATTCTCTTTCACTACGGTGTTTAGAGTCAAGCAAGAAGGCTTGAGAAAGAAACAAAAAGAATACAAACCGCAAAGGAACAAGTCAAAGGATGCCAGCTTGCAGACATTATCCTATATTAAAACGTCCCTGAAGATGCCACAAAGAACTTTAGGTCTGATAGACCTCAGCAAAGTAATAGGATACAAAATCAATGCACAGTAACCAGTGGTTTTCCATACATCTACAGCAAACATGCTGAAAAAGAAACTGGTAAATACATTTTAAAAACTACTCAGCATCCTTATCCATGAGGAAAATGCAAATTAAAACACCTCTGCAATTCCCTCCGTAAAAGTGGCTAAAATCAGCAAACAGATAAATACTGGCAAAGATGTGGGGGGATTACTCACTGCTGGTGAGGATGTGAACTGGCATGTTCTCTATGGAATCAGTATGAAGGTCACTCAAAGACAAGACTAGAACTTCTGTGTGACTCAGCCAACCACACCTGGGTCTACCACCGCAGGGGTTGACATCAGAGCACGACAGAGATACCTGCATCTCCATGTTCCTGGAAGAACTGTTCGCAACAGCCAGGACAGGAAACCAGCCCCTACGCCATCAGTAGATGACTGGATAAAGAAACCGGGAGAGGGCTGGGGAAATGATCAACAAATAAGGCACGTGTACATAGACGGGGGGTCCTGAGTTTAGAGCCCAGAATCATACACAGCAGCACGTTTCTGCAGGACCAGCTCCCCTATGCTGAAACAGGAGGTGGATAGAGAAGAATCCCAGGAGTTTGTGTGCCAACTAGACTTGTGTGTGTACGCATATGCACACCCAATGGGGTTTTATCCAACTGTAAAGAAGAACGAGATAGCCAGGTGTACGAGTGTTCACCTTTTATCCCAGCACTTGGGACGCAGAGGCAGGTAGATCCCTGATGAGGTCAGCCTGATCAACAGAGCGAGTTCCAGGACAGCCATGACTACATAGTGAGACCCTGTCTCGAAAGGAAAATGAATAGATGGAACTCGGGATTCACCACATTAAGCAAAATTAGCCAAAATCAGAACGGCAGATCTTGCATGTTTTCTCACATATAAAATGTAGGTTTAAATAGGAAATTAGAAAGCGGCCCCTGTGGGGTAAGGGAGAGGTCCAGAGGGATGGAGAGCGGCAAACAAGTGAGCGTGGAGAACGAGAAGATGGAAGCTGCGGTCTCCTCTCCCGTGGAAACCACTTTCTAGTTGTTTGGTTTGGTTCAGTTTTGCGTTTTTTGGTTTTGGCCGTTTTTTGAGACAGGGTCTCACTATATAGTCCTGGCTGGCCTGGAACCTCCTATATAGACCAGGCTAGCTTGGAAAATACACCTGTGTCTGCTTCCTGAGTGCTGGGATTAAAAGACACCACTACATCTCGTCTACCTTGAAATGTGGGGGAGCTGGGTAGAAGGGGAGCAACTGGGTGGGGGGAGGAAGGACCCAGAGAGAAGGAAACAAAATTAGGTAAACGAGAGAGGGATCAGATATGTGCTGCATACAATGATATACATATATAAAATATAATGAAATCTATTCTTTTTCACATTAACCAAAAATGATTCTTTACACTTGCCTCCTGAACTGGCTTTCTCTCCCATTCAGTCTGATAGGCCTATCCTGCCCCGATAAGAGCATGTGACTCTCATCCAAATCTTCCTGGGTCCCACTCTGCCATTACTGATCCTATGGAAAGGCCCCCTAGCCCCATACCTCGGAACGTAGCACACAGTAGGAACTCTGCTAAGTGATGACTAGATGGATCACTGAACAGAGAGCCTCCTATGTGTCCATGATGGTGATGCCAGAATGTTCTGGAAAGCAAGCCGGAAAACAGAGTCTTGTCTCTGGCCCAGTTTCAAGACCAAATCAGGCAGGGCTCTGTCTGCCTTGGCTGATTAAAGTGATGAACAGGAAGTAAACACAGGCTGTTTATTGGCCCCACACCGAGGCCTCTCGAAATGCCAGGGACCCAGTACTTTGACACAAACTCAGCAACAGCATCTTTAATCATTTCAGGGTTAATAAAAAATGTCAATTATGTTTGTCATCATGGTTATCCTGGGGGAACGATCCCAGCACAGACAATCTCTGGCCAAATGACAGCCTGGTCTGTTTGTCACACATCCCTCCAGCTGCCTCACTGATGAATTAATCGAGTTGGTTGCCTCCCCCTGGCCTGTCCGTTCATAAATAATCAGAAGTAATATGGGTCTCCCAAATAAGACTGACCTGCAAATTGTTGATCTGACCATCCCTAAATAAGGAAGGGGAATAAAAATTAGAGACAAGGCTCTAAGTCCATCCAAAGATGTGATGCCAGCTTGGGGAGGGCCGTGAGTGAGGCAATTGGGTCAGGCAGGCTTCCCCGACAGGGGCATGACTCCCCTTTTTGTAGTGGTACCTCTCTCCTTTGGAGCTCAGTACAGTCCTCACAGGGCTGTTCTCGGCATCAGGCTCATCGGCCTCTCCCTGCTCCCACCCCAAACCTCATTATGGGCTCCATTCTACAGTCAGCACAAACAGAAGCTCAGAACAGCCTGGAGAGAGGCAAGCCTCTCGGGGACTCAAAGCCAGGTGTCTAGCGCCACCCTGCTGCCCGCAGCCACAGGGCTGGCTGAGCAGCTGCTTGTCGACACTGGGGAAGGTGTTTGCAACCAAAGAATCCTTGAAGGCTTGCTCTGGCAGCAGCAAAAGTACCAGGAGAACACTGCCCAAAACAACTGCCCTCAACATGCAGAGGGAAATGGAGTCCGGGAGGGAAACACTACCTTCTGCCCCCCAGTTATATCAAACACCGCCTCAGTGAAATACTCTATCAATAAACAGCTTGACATAAGCACGCAGCTTCAGGGCCTTTCAAAGGAGAGCTTTCCACTCCTTCAGAAGGAGTCCTCTTTCCCTGACATGTGGATCAGAGCCCTGGGGCAAACTTGCCACCTTCCCTTCGGCACCTGAGAACACTCTGGCTCTGTCCCAATTAGTACAAATGCTTTACCAAACCCTCAAATATTTGAGTCATTTGTATTTTCAGAGAGAACACGAACAGCATGAGAAATCTGCGGCTATTTCTGGAGTCGGAGTTAAAGCTGCAGCAATTCAAAGGGTTAAGCTGAGCATAACTCCTCGGAGATCACTGTTAGCTTCCCTGCCTTGCTGTCACATAAAAAGTGTCCACCCCCACACGGCAATTGGGAGACGCCAACTGTCCTTCCAGAGAGTTCTGCTGCTGGTGAGAAGCCCAGATGACACAGCCCAACAGTTGTTAGGTTTGCGAGTTCACTTTCATGAGGCAGGCAAACCTCCCTTCTGACAGCTTCCCTCAACTGTTGGCAGTTTTATCTCCTTCCTACACATTAAGATCTCTTGAATGACTACTATGAGTGGAGTATACTGTGCCAGGCTGCCCTTCACAAAATGCCATCACCCATCCCTATGGGCAGTCAGCCATGTGATGCACAGGACTGAAGTGGGAGCAGTGGGCAGACCTGACCAGCCAGGGATGTCCGGAGGGCCTGCCTGGAACCAAGGCGTGACATCCATGCTTCACATGTACGGCCTATGACCGGCAACCACCTACGATGGCATAGTACCATTCAATCACCCACAAGTACAGGAAAGGTCAGGAAGAGAAATGCCACCTGCCCAGGACACAGCCAGAGAGTACCCAAGGAAAACCCTTGGCTCGGGCCCACTGTTTCACACCACACTGCCAGGCTATCTCTCATGAGCCAGGAAGCGTTCAGACCCTAGAAAGGTTCTAGAAAGAGCTACAGTTTGGAAGACTGACTATACTGAACTCAAATCTCAACTCTGCCTGTTGCCGGCTGTGTGACCTGAGCCTCATACTACACCTCTCTGAGTCTTTTTCTCGGATGTAGGAGAGGAAAACATGAGGAACTTTAAGGGGTGTCTGCGGAGACTAAAACAGGCTAAGCAAGATGCATAGCCATTGAACTCAGCCTTCTTAGTCAACTGTGATGAAAACCAGCTTCAGAAGAAAGAGCTTGAGTCAGACCCACTTCCAGCCCCACCCTCCGGACCAGCCGACTGGGGGCGGGGGTGGCTGTGAGCGCTAACCCTGCAAGCCCTCAACCTGGCTTAGCTCCCCATAGCCATGAGGCAGTCCAAGGGTTAAGGAGCTGGTGTCTGGCACAGAGTGGGTGTTCAATAAAAGCTCATTCAATTCAATTTGACTTAATTAAAAAACCTTACTCATAGCCCCGGGAAGGGCAGGAACACAGAGGGCTAAAACTCCAAGCTGAAATCCATTTGAAGCTATAAATCCCATGCCCTGCCAATGGATGCATTTTCTTATTAAGTGACAATATTATAAAGCTCTTCTAAATTCCCAGCGATGTTTAAGAGCCCTGTCTTCATCGGGCTGAAAGCTGCTGTCAAGTCACAAAGAACTTGAAGGGGCTCTAAAGACAACTGACGAAAAGGGACAACCGAACACACCAAATGACGCTGTGGCTGTGCCTGCCTTTGCAAAGCTCCTCCAAATTACACTTCATTATGAGACTCGGAAATTAGACACCAGTAACCAAATGAGAACGCCAGAACACATAAATATTTACATAATCGTCAGAATGATATTCGTCTCCTGTGCAAATCGACCTACCACTTTGTTTATTCTTATTAACTCAAGTTTAGAAATGGGACAATCATGTGAAATGGGGCCTTGGGGATTGCCTCCCCCAACTTAAACCATTTCCTTTCTTCTTCTCAGAAGACAATGGTATATCAGGAGAGGACACCATAAAGGAGCAAGGAGGGAAGGATGTATCCTCAGCTTCCTACAGGACTTGGTTCCATGGAGGTGGGAGAAATGAGGTGTGGAGGTGGAGTGATACGGGGAGTGGAGGTGGAGACAGGGGCCAGGGTAGCACCAGTAGAAGGAGTAACAATAGAAGTAGCTTATGTCCCTACATGAGGTGCCAGATGCCTGTTGCTTTAAATCTCCACAACTGCTCTGGGCAAATGGGGATTCTGATCCTCACTTTACAGGGAGGGAACAAAAGGTCACCAGAACCAAGGGATCACTATGCCCAGCCACATGGTTAGAGAGGGCCATGGCCAGAGTGATGTCCAGTAGCATTTTCTGCCTTGCTAGCACCACTTCTTGGATGCTAAAAACCACACTGCAATGAGGTTCAACCCTTGGAAGGGCACCAGCTGACACCTCAATGGTGGGCCTTGCTGGTGTCTGCTATGGAGTCTGAAGCAGACACTGGGGCAGAAGCTGCGTGATGCCGAGGATGGATCCTGATGCAGCCAGGTACTCCTCCAGACTGGCTGTGCGTGGGCCAGGTCCTGAAGAAAGCTCTTATGCTGGGCCTGTCTCTACTCTCTTGCCATGCTCTCTGGCTTCAGACACATTCAACAGTCAACACAGACCATGAGTCCTGGCTTCAGCTTAACCAATCACAGTGAACTGGGGTGGCCTCATGTAGCTCTGGTCCAGTTCATGCTGAAAGTTCTCCAGGGCCAACTAGACAAGACTTTGTTGGGTCACAGTCTCCAAAACAAGAAGGTGGGATGGATATCTCGGTATATGGCACAGCACAGGAACAGCTGAAAGCAGTGGCATTTACATCACAGCCCTCTTGAGGCTACCAAGTAGGCTTGTCATGTCCTCTACCACAAAGACTGGATAGAAGGAAGAGACTGGAGCATTCTGTTTTGGAGGCCCAGCCAGACAGTCAGGTACAAAACAAATACTAAGGAGGCATGGGAAAGCTGCAAAGGATAGACAACATAAAGCCTTCAAACCAAGGGATTCTGCACATGTGGTTCAGGAGAGCTCACAGCCATGCCGCTCCATGGTGGCATCATACAGGGAACACGGTGACCAAAGCAACTGCTTGCAGATCCACAGAGACACCACGAAAATGATACCACAACCCCATCAGAACATCTGAGCCCCAGGTAAAGTCGTTCAACACTGCTGCAGAATTAACAGAAGGGAGGTTGGGAAAGCACTGAAGCATCCAGAAGGGAAACTGAGCTGTTATCAAGTGCCAGAAAACTCAGGCTAGGACAGGTTTGTGGCTGTGGCAAAAAGTCAAGCCTGGCAGTCACCTCAGCCTCCACTGAGGATCCTGCACAGGGCCTCTCCTATCTGAACTCCAGAACACACCCTGTCCTGGAAGGCCTAGAAAGAGAAGTCGAGAGTGAGAATGTGGCACGGCGGGCCCAGGCAGAAAAGGTCCCAGGGACAGCTATTAACTGTAGTGTCGGGTGTGGCCTCTGAGCAGACAAGAAGCACTTCCAGAGGCAGAACCTCCTTTTCCCTTTCTAGGGAGAGCAACTGAGGCCAAAGAGACTCCCTCCTAGGTGATTTAGCACCAGAACTGAACTTCTTCCCCTTCCTAGGCCTGTCTGCCCTATACATAGATACACAGACACAGACATACAGATACAGACTCACACACACAGACACACACATACAAAGAGATATACCATGGACACACACAGAGACACAAACAGACACAGACACACACATACACAGAGATATTCACACAGACACATACATATATAGAGATACACACACAGAGATACATACACACACACTCCTAACCCTCTGTCCAGCTGTCCTGCTCACTGCATGGGCTCTACTCCATGAATGCATGTCTGCATGCCTCCTTATACAGACCACAAGCCTTCTTCTGTGGATACCAGGCCAGAGTGCCTCTTTCAGGGATATCCCAACTAAGGTAAGAGATCACTGCTACTTTTCAAAACTTGATGTATACATATATGCTGTTCTGTAGCAATATGCAAATACAGTTTCAAAAGATGAGCTGAAAATTAAGGATGAGAAGAGTGTCTCAAGATCTCTCCTAGGGAGCCCCTCCATCCCTGAAATCTTTTTGCACAGCCCCCAGAATGGTATGTGTGCTGTTATTGACATCTCAGGTGTGTAATAGATCCCACAGGAGAGTCTAAGTGCATCCTCATGTCTGGGTCTAAGCTCAGACACCAGACAGCTGACCTGGACTCCAGGACAGCAGGTATCTGTGTAGCAGTAGCCACCCTAGACCCTTCTCTCTCGAAGTCAGACAGAATCCATGAGGTCCAGTCAGGGCCTCTATTATCTGTGCTATTACCAGCTCTTAGAGACACCGCACAGTCCCTGAGCACCTAAATAGCAGCCCAAATGGCCTAAATGATGGTGAACAATAGACAACACTCTGCCGCCACAGAAAGAATCTAAGCAGCTTTGAGAAGGACTAGTGTGGCCTGATTGGATGTATTGTTAAATGAAAAAGCAAACTGCAAAAGAAGTTCTATAATGTTCTACTATTTATGAAGAAAGAAAGGAAAATGAGAACAGCCATTTGTTGGGGTAGGGGTGAGAGCAGAAGTGTGAAAAGCAAAGAGTAAGGAGCCTAGTCATCTGCCTAGCAGGGGCAGCGAGTAGGTAGACAAAATCAAGAGAACTGGACAGGGTGGGAGGACTCCTCCCAGAACTTTTTGTACTTGCCTGAATCTGGGAGGTATCGTGGAAAGGGAGGGAGGGAGAAATCCTAGACAATACAAAGAGAAATAAATGAGCCAAAGTATCTTTCCAATGAGTAAAAGGACCACAGTGAAAGGTGAAAGGGGGGAAAAATAAAAAACGAGCCCCAAGTAACATCTGAAAGTTGAGTTGCATACTCTCATACCAAAGCCAAAACAAACCAGTAAACATCAGTAGACTTCTTCAGCAACCCTGACCTCTTCTTCACATGCTGGGATTGAACAACAAATGGCCTATGGAAATGGGAGCTGCAAGGACTGGAAAGATGGCTTAGATGCCAAGAGCACTGGCTACTCTAGAGAACCTGGGTTCGATTCCAGGCAACCACATGGAAGCTCACAAGTATCTGTAACTCCAGTTCTAGAAGATCTGGCTCCATTACATGGACATACCTGCAGGCAAAATGCCAATGGACATAAAATAATAATAAATAAATTATTTAAAAAATAGGAGCTGCAAATGGTAGAAAGCAGAAGAAGCTTTGCTATGCTCAAATGGAACTAGAGACCTCAGTGTGCAGTCCTGGGTTTCTACACAACACATGTGTGTGAGCTTGTAGGTTGTCCAGATCGATTGCTGAGAACTGCAGCACAGCAGTGATGAGCACAGCTAATACCCAAACTATGGTTTCCAAATGCCTTTCTCCACTCAAAGGAACCAGGGCTCCTTGGACATGGTTGATTTCAGAACTCAGGCAGAGAAAGAGCAAGAGAGCCTGAAGCAAACTGCTGTACACTTACACACACACACACCACTCAAATGATGGATTCATCTCAACTAGACAGTGAGCTGGCATGAAGGGGCTTCATTAACCAAAACTGGATACAGTGTATCATTAAGCTAAGAGTACAGGGAGTCCACAGAGATACAAATTAAATAAATAGACTGCTGGGAAAAGAAACAACTCTTTGCAGCCAGCAAGCAATCTGAGAATTAGAAACCACATTTTGACAACCATTATCAGAAGTCTGGTTCCCGTAAGAAGAAAAACAGCACCAAGGCCAATAAACGAAAGTTTGAAAAAATAGCAGGGCTTTTATATAGACCCAAAGTATGTCCTATATAATTTTTAATGTGGAAATGCCATCAATAGGACTAACTGGTGGCTACAGCAGCCACCTCCTGACAGAATGCTCTGAAAGTACACACAGATCACAAAACATTCCTGCCCAAAGTGTAGAATTGGAACCTGATCACAAGGAAGCACATGGCAAAGCCACAAAGGTAGCGGTCCTGTGCTCTCTGAGCAAGTGGGTGTCATGAGACACAGAAATTATCCATACATAAAGGAGACAAAGAGAGAGACATTGCAAGTCACACCAGGCCCTAAACTCCTTTAGACCATGGTGGTAGAGTGTTTTGTCTAGCAAGCTGTGAGGCTTGGGTTCCATCCCCATCACCACAGAAATGGAGCCAGCAAGGAGATCTGTAATCCCAGCACTGCTTTGACTACTGTGCTGGCTTATTTTATGTCCACCTGACACAAGTTAGAGTCATTTGAAAGGAGGGATCCTCAACTGAGAAACTGCCTCCATAAGATCCAGCTGAAGATATTTCTTAACTAGTGATTGATATGAGAAGGTATAGTCCATCGAGGACAGTACCATCCCTGAGCTGGTGGTCTGGGATTCTATAAGAAGGTAGGCTAAGCAAGCCAGGAGGAGCAAGACAGTAAGAAGCACCCCTCCATGGCCTTTGCAGCAGTTCCTGCTTCCAGACTCCTGATTTCTGCCCTCACTGCTTTTGATAATGAACTGTTATATGGAACTGTGAGTGAAGTAAACCCTTTCCTCCCCAAGTTGCCTTTAGTCATGATATTTCATCAAAATATTAGCAAATTTCAAGTCAGTATGGGCTATGCAAAACCCTGCCTCAAAAAAAAAAATAAGACAATTGACAAAAATCTCAGGAAGGTATGCAGACAGCTTCAGTGTTGAAAACCGCTCTGTGGGTGTGGAAGAAGCTCTCTTACTTTAAGAGACCTACACTGGAGTATTTAGGAACAAGCATAGTGGTTTAGAAATGTGTGTGGATATATATCAATAATGCATGTACACAGGGTGTGAAGTGATGCTGACACTTAGAGAATTCAGTAAAGAGTGTCCAGGGATTCTCTGTACTATTCTTGGGATGCTTCTGTAAGGCTGAAATATGTCAACGTTTTTAAGAGGAGGAAGAAAGGACAGAAGACGGGTTTGTGTAAGCTAGTAAATTCGCTAGGTTTATTTGTAAGGTCTCCTTCAACAGGCTACACTTTTCAAAGATGGAGATGTTATGACAGTGAGCTTCCAAAAAACAATAATGAGAAGAGTTGACTCTTCAAGGGAGATAATAGCTGAGCGTGTGCTACACTTCGCAGCCCAGGCTTCTACGGGCGCCTTCCCTTTGCTCCACTGTAATACTTCTTCCTTCTCAAACAGCCAGCTTTGGCAGACTTCCTAACTCAAGAGAGAAGAGAACGGAGCTCCTGGATTTGCCTCGGGTTCCCATCTCAGCCACTGTCATGAGATGCAGTTTGCTGACACTGAGCTTGGGATGCTCCGCGTAGAGCATCGATGGCACTCAGAAGCAGCATGGAGAAGCAATGTGCTGGTCTCTACGGAGGGACTGGACAGAACGGGAGTCAGCAGAAATGCAGTCCTATGTCTCTAGAGCAAATCGCTCCAACAGCCATGTCTGCTTAACATGAGCCTTAAAATTAACTCAGCTCTTATGGACTTCCACAATATACTAAGAGGGAAATGTTAATAAATAATCCTTTAACTGCCTTTATCAAATGTATATTACTTTTAATTTGAATTAAGAAAAAAACAAAAAAAAACAATTTCTTTTTGTTAACTAGGGAATTAAAGTACCTTGTCTGGACAGTTATATGAGTCTAAAAAATCCTTTAGAAAATGCAATTAAGTCTAAATGCTCTAAAACCATTGGTCATATCAAAAGTTATTTTATTAACTGAAGTGCCAATGGTAAAGATACTCCAATCAATCCATGTCAATGTTTTAATGCCATGCGTTAATTAAGCCACGCTAATAAAATCACTATGCACCTAATCACACGTCAGGGGCAGACCAGAGTAACAGGTTAACTGGCTGAGCAGAAATGGCATCGACTGAAGCCTAGAAGTGTGGTTAATGTGTTCTTTCATTGATTTGCTCAGTGAATACTTACGGAAGACTGGTCACATGGAAACCTAATACCAGAGGGAAGCCCTTTTCCAGAGGTATGTCCCACAGGCTGAAGTCAGGGGCGTCCTGGGCATTTCAAGAATTAGTGGCTAAAATGACCCACAAAACAGGGGAGTAAGCACCCCTTGGGGCCCTACCTAGCCAGTCCAGAAGGTGCACCATCAAGTTGGGGAGCAAAGGGCAAACTTGTTCTGTGCGGCTCACCCCAGCATAGCCCACTTCCTGGGCTACTCAGCACTCGATCCTCCACCCACCCACCAGGATGCAGGCTCCCTCCCTGAGTTACCCACAGTAAGCTACCCTTCCTTCTGTGCTTCAGTGTCCTCCGTGTGTAAGCTGTGAGGCTCTCTACATGGCATCCACTCTGCTTGAGTTAGCACACAGCGGTCGGCAGCACTTTGTGCCTGACAGACAGTTTCTCCATGTGTTTGCAGTGCTGGAGCCAGAGCCAGGACCCTGCGTATTCTGTGCAGACACTCTGCTAATGAGCAGGGTCTTGCTCTATAGCTCAAGCCAGCCTAGAACTTACTATGTAGCCAAGGCTGTGCTCACATTTGCAGTAATCCTCCTGCCTCAGCCTACTGAGTACTGGGAATACAGGCATCTCGCTCTAGACACTGCTGCACTGACTAGGGAAAAGGGCAACACAAGCACAGCCTTGAACAGAAACATTGAAGATCTGAGCCAAGAGTATCACCTCCCTCTTCTTAGTCAAGGTCACGATTTCTCTGTTGCAGAAGGGGCAGGGGTGGAGAATGCGGAGGCCCCAACCAGTAAATCATGTCCCTAGCTTTCATGCAATATACTCACCAGAGTCAAGAGGCAGAGTTTGGCAGGCTCAGGGTAGGCCACCTGCCCTAAGGGGCCCCGTTGGGATCTAGGTAGAGCCTCAGAGACCAGTTCTGTCTCACTGTTTGAAATCTTTCAAACACAACACAAATTCGCTGAGCATCTGCTAAGGACCAGGCAATACCTGGGTATGTTTAGGGTCATGTCATACAATGGAATCCTAAACCTCCTGTCTGACTGCATTTAGAGAGAGGCTTCTAAGGAAGTAACTGGCATCCTAAGGCAGGGGTCTACAGGATTCTTTTTTTAAAAAATATTTATTTATTTATTTAGTATACAATATTCTGTCTGTGTGTGTATGCCTGCAGGCCAGAAGAGAGCACCAGACCTCATTAGAGATGGTTGTGAGCCACCATGTGGTTGGTTGCCAGGAATTGAACTCAGGGCCTTTGGAAGAACAGGCAATGCTCTTAACCGCTGAGCCATCTCTCCAGCCCTCTATAGGATTCTTAGCCTTCTGAAAACAGCCATTTGATAGTGTGAAGTGTGATTTCCCTGCCCATTGTTGTACACACGTGCACACATACACCCACTGCAAAGGCCTTGTGAGCACACAGTGATCGAGCAGTTTTCTACAACATAAGAGGAGGCCCCCTCCTGACTCCAACCCTGCCAGCACCTGGACCTGGGGACTACTAGTCTCCAGCACCATGGGAAGCAATCACCTGCGGCATGTGCCAGCCAGTCTACCGCACGCAGTTGCACATGGCGAGTCCTTGGCTGTCTGATACTCACAAGCTTAGTGCGTGAAGGGTTGCTTAGGCCTCTTTCAAGCCACTGGAGCCTCCCGAAGAGCCCTCCCGAAGAGGGACAAGTGGGTTTCTAAAGCCTTCTGATGCCTCTAAGACCTGAGAAACTGCTCCTTTTCCTGTCTTTCACTTCAGTCTGCATTATCTTAGAGAAGTGTGTTCACTTCATGGGGCGGGAGCACAGGAGCTCTCCATCCATGGCATGTGGCTTCTGCTGTGCTATTTCTCATCCCCAAGAACGGAGGAGCCAGTGACAAGACAAGTATACCCCGGAGAAGGGTATAATGTACCCACTGTGTAGCACAGGGTCATTGAGAGGGGTGGCAGGTCCTGCTCTACAGCCCTGACTAAAACTCGGGGGGGGGGGGGGGCAGGCAAGCTGCCTCAGAGTTTCACAAACGAGTGCCTGAGGCGAGGTGGAAAAGTTCCCGGTGGCGGCAGCATACTGTGATTCACCGAGGGCAGGATCTGAGAAGGCTGACGGGAAGCGAGGCTGACACGCTTGCTGGAGAAAACTGCATTAGATGAGTCAGAGTGGCTCGGGGGATAATGATGACACCGACGCCAAAGACACCAGAGGAAGCTCAGCGATACCACTCTGTGAGAGGTAGGAAGGAAAACAACCCGGCTTCATGAAATTAATTCCTATGAGATTTTAAATATGAATGTGCAGCTGAATTAAAGTTCTATTCGAAGAATAAAAGTGAAGGTGCAGTGCTTTGGAAAGAAACGTCTCAAATGTTTAAAACATCTCTACCTGACAGAGAAGGAGTGCAATGGCTCCTCACAGGGGCAGCTGAGGGGAGGACGCCTCCTATGGAAAAGTACCAGGGCAGGATGGCCTCGGCCAGTGAGCCCCAAGGAGCCCCTATGAGTAGCACAGGGATGTACTAAGGGTGACACTGCCACTGAGACCTGTGCGTGACCAGTCCAGGGAGGAGGAAACCGAGGTCCAGAGAGCCTAAGCTGCCAACCTGCACTCTATCAATGGCAGAGCCAGTACGGGTACCCAGGCCACCTAACTCTTGACCCACACTCTGATCTGCACACTAAGTTCAGTCACCCATATCTTTGTGCCTCCCCCACTACTCAGAGGTGGGAGAACCCAGGACAAGCAACACAGCCTACTGACTTCCTGTCCTGACCTCTGCGCTCTGAGTCCTCAATACTTTGCTCACGTGCACCAGTGGCTTTAACACTTAAGAGCATGTGACAGATGTTTCCTGAAAGGAAAGTGAGGTTGAGGAGTTCTCCAAAGGGAACAATGATGCATCCCTGGCTGTGAGGGAACCAGGCAAGGCAGGGGATGAAGGGAAGAATTCTGGATCTTCTGAAGGGAACCTCCACCCCTCAAAGATGCATCAGGATCAGAATGGCAAACTCAGAGAGAGCTATCAGCTGCCTTCCCAGTAGAGAAACATCCTAGCACCACAGGCCTAAACAGACAGAGGTGCAGGAGCCTGCCACGGGGTTCCTGCATACCTGGAAGAAGTCAGGGTGTCCATGAAGACGGCAAATACCAGCCTCGCCCAGCCCAGCATTTGTCAGCTCTCTTACAGCAGCATTGGTCCAGACACCCTTAACTTGCACTTTGACCCAAGCTTGTTCTCCATGGTTCAGGATGGATGCTAAGTGACAGGATCTGTCTACTCAAGAGAGTGAGGCCTGGAACCACAGAGTACATTCTCTTCCCCATGGACTCAAGCCCCGGCCCAGACTGCTGCTGCTAACCTGGCTGCACAGGACAGCTCCCTCATGCAGTGTTCACAATGTTCCAGCCATGTGCCACCTGCTGTGATCACACCAGCGCCCAACAGCAAACAGGAGACACGGGTTCTTTCCCCGCAGTCACCAGGAATTGGTCCAGTGCTATGATAGAGGAACTTCAAGGCAGGGGAAATGTAGCAGCAGCAGAGAGATATCCCGGGTGGCCTTGGGGGGTCAGGGATGACTCCCTGGAAGAACAGACAGGAATTATTCAGACGCAGTTGGGAAGACAAAAAGAGGACGATGGGTCAGGACAGGGAAAGACACACAAAGCCAGACATGATCGCACACACTTGTAATCCCAGGTGGCCTTGGAAGTGGCAGCAGAAGGATTAGGACAAGGCCAACCTGGGCAACACGGTAAATTTGAGACCAGCCACAGTTATATGCAAATCTGTCTTCTGAAATAAATAAATGTCATGTGTGGTGGGTGACACAAGCCTTTAATCCCAGCACTTGGAAGGCAGAGGCCAGCCTGATCTAGATAGCAAATTCTATGACAGCCACAGAATTTGAGATATAGAAATAAAGAGATTTATCTTGGTGTGTGTGTGTGTGTGTGTGTGTGTGTGTGTGTTTTGTGTATAAAAGAGAAGGCTCAGTCCAGGCAAGGGTAGAAAGGCAGGAGAAGAGAGCCAGGAAGAGTGAGGAAAGCTCCTGGAGGCTGGGAAGACATACTGAGGACTCATGGCTCTGTTCTGGAGACTGAGGAGGAGGCTGTAAGGGCTTCTGCAAGCCTTAAGGCCATCAGTAGCTGTCCTAGAGAAGTCACCAGGGTAGATGATAGGCACAGAGTCTCCTAGGGTTTGAGTAAATGATAGCAGGGCCATCAGTACCCAACCAAGCAGCATAGCCAGGGCATGGGTATGTCTTTCCTTCCCTAATTATCCCTAATGCTTGGCATAATACCTGGTCCACAGCAGGGCCTCAGTAAATGAGGGATGGAGGGCTGTTCTTCTGGGGACAACAAGATAAGTCGAACTGGGCCCTGGTTCTGGAAGACAGAGGGTCCAGCAGACCCTACGCCAGGCCAACTGTGGGACCAGAGGAGCAGCAGAGTTTAAACCCTCCCTCCAGTGCTGAACAAAGGGCAGGAGAGCAAGCATTCAGCAGGTGCCAGCAGGGGTAGCAGGGCCTCTGCTAGGACTTGACTGACTCTTACAGCTCGGCGCCCACCTGAAATACAACATCTGGTACCACTGTGTGAGATTCTCGCTTTCTTCAGAGAATCTGGAACACAGCTTTATAACTTCTTGTCAAATAAATGCCCACTGCCCTCTGGAAGGACAATGCCACTCTGGAAAAATAACCAATAACTCTTCTGAGTTGGGGGCCCATTCTCAGGTTGATTTCCCAAAACACTGTAGAAGAGAAACAAAGCGTAACTGCATAAAACAGCAGCCCTGCAGACACAGCCCAACGTGGACTCCATTATCGTCTCTGCACAACTAACAAATCTGCTATGGGTTCTTCCTAAAAGCTTAATTTGTACTTTTAATCACAAGTTAATGAGTCAAAAAAATTAATTCTAGCTTAGGTTCACAGAAAAAAACCTAAGCAATATCTGTTAATATTTTAGCTTCCCCACTGGGGGCTCTGGGTGCACATTCACCATGACACTATGCAGAGAACAGCCTTATGCTCACTCTGTGCTTGCATAAGTCTGATTTATAAATCTAATCTATGGTGGAAATGTCTGAAAGAGCCCTCAGAGGGCCTGGGGTCTAACCCTGCTCCCTCGCACACCCCACAGCTCACACAGACAGTCACAGACAGTCGGCTTCCCCAGATCATTCCTCTGTCTGCATACTCTACGCCTAAAATGAGGCTGAAATTGTCTTAATTCTGTCCCTAGCACACAAGAGCTTTGAAAAAATAAGCTCACAAATTCCAGCCAGGGACACTATTAGATTAACAAAGACCCTTGAAATGAAGCCTGTCATTTTCGAGAACTCCTTCAAAACAAAATCGTGACAGGGCCTTCAAAATCAGCGGGCTGAGTCTGCGTCAACATGAGACCTTGCCCGCCATCATCCGCCTGTGACAGCACTACCTAATGGGTTTTGTGCGTGGGAGAGTTGAGCTGCCATGGACATTTACGTGAAATACACAAGCAGGCTCTGGCCCGAGTACCTGCCCTTGTCAAACTTCCTTTGTAATCAATGGGAAGAGGTGGAAGGCCCTGGAAACTAACAGATGTAGGGCTTGCCACTTTCTCTGTATGTATTCACCCTGCAGCTGCACCCCAACACCTGCTACATGCCTCCCCACACTGGGTGCTAAGACAGCTGCTGCTCAGGCCTGTGAGGAAGAGACAGGACTGCACACCAAAGGAGGCAGGCAGGAGACCAGGCCACCCAAGCCCTGGGAGCCAGACCCACATAGAATTCTAGAAATGCTGGCTTCCTAGACAGGTGGAAGCAAGGGAGACACTTGCCTAGGGCTGCTGCCCTCGCCCTGGCCTGCCTGAAAGCATATGATCTGGACTACAGACTGAGTGAAGACAGATCCATGAGAGAGACAGACAGAGAGCACACAGGCACATGACTTGACAGACCCAGTCACTGAGCAGGTGATAGGATCATGTATTAAGAGTGTTGGGGAAGATGTAGCCTTACCAAGCCTCAGTTTCCCTGTCAGTGTAATGGGATGATTAAGCTCTTACACTGTGGGATAGTAGGTATGTGGCAAAGCCAGGTCCAGAGCAGGATCACCTAGGTGGTATCAGCTGTTATTACTACAAGGACTCCTAGTGATAGCTCAAGCCTGAATTTCACTAACCAGAAAACCAAGACATTAGGCCAGAAAGGGCTGGTCCCAGAATCCAGGGCCAGAAGCTCAGGCCCAGAGCACTAAGAAGATGGCAGTGTACTGGCCCTAGGCATTCCAAGCAAGGTGGGATCCTTGGATGGTTAGGAGCAGATTACCCTTTATACAAGGCCCCATCAAGGTGCCATGTGGTTTCTCATCTCACCAGTGGTCAGTGGGCAAATTTCCAACAGCACGGCCAGGCCCTGGAGACTCTCAACATGCAAGCAGGGCTTGGAACTTAATGAGAGCAACAGGCAAAAGAGGCCTGCATTTGGAACTGCTAGGCTGTGAGCAGTCTCTCAGAAATGGAAACAAAACCCAGCCCTTTGTTTGGCTTACTGGTACCAAGAATGCTGTTTGAAAACTCCTAGGCTCTGCAACTTGGCTGCCCGGAGGGATGAAAGAGTGTAAGTGCATGAACTAAGGAGCAGTAACCATGCCAACCTGGGAAACTGGCCTGACCTGTTCAGGATACCCTGGTAGATCCATGGAGGGATGCTCAGATCCTCCAAAGTCATCTTCCTTAAGACAAAAGGAAATGAGGCCAGGTGTGGTGGCACATACATTTAATCCCAGTGCTCGGGAGGCAGAGGCAGGCAAATCCTGTGAGTTTGAGGTCAGCCTGATTTGTAAAGCAAGTTCTAAGACAGTCAGAGTTATATCTCAAAACAACCATCAACACACACACACACACACACACACACGGACACGGACACAACAGAAAATCAAATCCTTGTTTCTACTCACTCAGTTGGTATAGGAAGAGCCCATGAGATGGCTGGTGACACACCTGGCTTTTCCCATCCCATGGCAGCAGGCACTGTTCTCCACCCGCCTCCCAGGGACCACCATGGAGCCTCTCCATGGGGTTGCTCTCCCTACAAGTCCTGCAAAGGCCTGTGCCTTCTCACTAGCCCTGGTTAGGGCTTCCATGTTCACAAGGAACACTGCACCCGAACAACTTAGAACAGATGGCTTAACACACATGGCTAGCAGCATGACGCTGCAGGTACAGCAGGCCACTTCTGGGCACTGCAAAGCACAGTTCTGCTTCTGTGCACCTCCATATCTACAAGCAGGGTCTAGGCCCCACATTGCGCAATACCCGCAGCCCTTAGGAGGAAAGCAGAGCAGGTAATGCTCTCCAGTGAGCAACAGGCAGAGTTCGGAGTGTTCAGGAAGAACTATCTTAACTTAAAAATAACCCCAACTTCACTTTTCAAAGATTGTTAAGAAACTTATCAAAGAACCCCAGATCGCCGGGTGGTGGCGGCACACACCTTTATTCCCAGCACTTGGAGGCAGAGGCAGGCGGATATCTGTGAGTTCAAGACCAGCCAGTCTACAGGAGCTAGTTCCAGGACTGGCTCTAAAGCCACAGAGAGAAACCCTGTTTCAAAAAAACAAAACAAAACAAAAAAAAAGGAACCCCTGGTCAAACACAGCAATTGTCCAGATGTTTCTGAGAGAAGTTAGTAGATCAAACTGATAATTATAAGAACCAAGCACTTATTATTACTTAGTTAAAAGTGTATTTCCTGAACAGCACCCCATGCCAGGATTCACACCAGTATCTAAAGGGGACGGGCCTCCCCTGTGGCCTCACAGTGCCACTTTCAAAGGTGTGCCTGAGTAGCTAGTTGCAGTAGTCCATAAGGAATCCACTGGAGACCTTGGCTTCCAGTTTCCCCTACAGGTTTTACACAGAGACCACAGGAAGGGAATAGGTCCAGGGTAGTCAGATGTCCACAGAAGAACTGGGAGATGGCCTGCTGAGCAAAGAGCTTGCTGCACAAACATGGAGACCTGAGTTCTGATCCCAACACCCATGTAAAGGCAGGGTGTGGCAGCGCACGATTGTGATCCCCGTGCTGGGGGGAGGGAGAGACAGGTGAACTCCAGGGGCTCACTGACCAGCATATCTAGCCAAAATGGGAAGCTCTAGGTGAAAAATAAGGTAAAAAGCAACAACAGAAGATGCTCAACATTGACCTGTGGTGTACACGCACACACACACATATACACACACAAAATAAAAATTAAAAATAAAAAAAAAAATCAAAGTCCACAAAGACAGTGAGAACCAGGAAACACACACTGGCACCATTTCTTACTTCTATTATTGCAGCTCAACATACTAAGAACAGGGCTCCCAGACGAAGAAAAAGCAAGCCTCAGGGCATTTTTAAATTGGGCAAATTACAGAGAGGTGAGAGATTAAATGGAAATCTATGGCATTACAAATGCAGCCTGCAGTTACTGGGATCCTTTTTTTCATAAGTGAGTCATGCCAATAGTAACTCCAAGATCTTCACAGTAGTTCACAATAAACTCTGTGGGAAACTCACCACTTCCCTCTTGAAAGATTGACATCATAAGCCAAAAAATAGCACTTTGACGTTTCTGTCTCTTCAAGGCAGCCAGCTGGGAAGGGAACACAAAGCCATCCCCACAAGGCCCCCAGGGTTCAGCCTCACCAGTGGGCAGGCAAATGAAATAAGAAGATCTGATCTCACACCCACCAGAGGGGCAAAACTCAAAATCTAAACGGCAAGAATTGGAGGGGGTGTGAAGGCACAGAGCTGTCAGTACACGGGTGGGTGTCAGGGAACAAACACGTGGGAGAGCAAGTCAGCAACACCCAATGGGTCCAAAAGGGGCCCACGCCAAGACCCAGGCCACAGAAACCCTCCTGCTATATACAAGGAGACAGACCTAAGGGTGCTGATCTTAAAATAGGCCTGCCAAATCAGTGACACTCACCCCACTCGAGATGAAACTGACTGCTTTTGCCCTGGATGGGCCCGGCCTTACGGACTTGCTTCTAAAGGACAGAACCTGGAGAAAAGAACAGCCTGGATCACTGATTATTTCAAGACATGAACCCTAGAGCCCAGCTACTAGAGGAAGCCTAGGCCACATAAACAGTGTAGGCCATGAATCCCAGCTGATACAGCATCACTCATCAGACACCAGGTAAACGAGCCTGCAGATGAGACCAGAGCCAGCCTGTTAGCTCCCCTACACAATACCTAGTCAGACAGACTGCAGCTCTGCACGTATAACAAACACCACCATTCTAATGTACCAAGTTCAGAGGTTACTATACATAAACAGATAGAAGAACACATGTTCACCACCATTTTATTGGCAAGACATAAAGTAAGTAAAGAAATAAAATACGCCAGGCAGTAGTGGCGCACACCTTTAATCCCAGCACTCGTGAGGCAGAGGCAGGTGGATCTCTGTAAGATCGAGGCCAGCCTGGTCTACAAAAGCGAGTTTCAGGACAGGCACCAAAGCTACAGAGAAACCCTGTCTTGAAAACAAACAAACAAAAAAGAAATAAAATACTTAATTCTCATTAATTCATACAGAGGATAGATACACAGATATTAAAAATGGATGAAGTAGGGGGTAGAGAGATGGCTCGGTGTTGGTTAAAAGCACATACTGCTCTTGCAAGTTCAGTTCCCAGCACCCACCTCAGGTTGCTCCAGGGAATCAGATGCCTCAGGCTCAAGCACACAGAGTCACTCAACTCCACATAAGTAAAAATAACTTTAAAAAAATATTTTAAAAATGAATGAAGTAGATGAATGGATTGATAGGTAGGATAGGTGAGTAGATGGTTTTCTTTCTTTTTCTTCTTTTTAAGATTTATTTATTTATTATGTATACAGTGTTTTGCATGCATGTACAACTACAGGCCAGAAGAGGGCACCAGATCTCATTAGAGATGGTTGTGAACCACCATGTGGATGTTGGGAATTGAACTCAGGACCTTTGGAAGTGCTCTTAACAGCTGAGCCATCTCTCCAGCTCCAAAACCATAAGGCTTAGTGTTTTATAAATTGAAAAAGGACACAAAGTGTAATAGCATTGCTATGAATCTTAAAATTTTAAATGTAATGCCAGGTGGTAGTGCACACCTTTAATCCCAGCACTCAGGAGGCAGAGGCAGGCGGATCTCAGTGAGTTCGAGGCCAGCCTGGTCTACAGAGCAAGTTCCAGGACAGCCTCTAAAGCTACAGAGAAACCCTGTCTCGGAAAAAAAGGAAGGAAGGAAGGAAGGAAGGAAGGAAGGAAGGAAGGAAAGAAAGAAAGAAAGAAAGAAAGAAAGAAAGAAAGAAAGAAAGAAAGAAAGAAAGAAAGGTAGGTAGATTAAAAGTAAATCTTAAAAATTTTTAAATGGGGGCTGGAGAGATGGCTCAGAGGTTGAGCATTGCTTGCTCTTCCAAAGGTCCTGAGTTCAATTCCCAGCAACCACATGGTGGCTTACAACCATCTGTACTGAGATCTGACACCCTTCTCTGGCGTGTGGGCATACATCAAGACAGAATGTTGTATACATAATAAATAAATAAATAAATAAATAAATAAATATTAAAAAAATTTTAAGTGCAAAAACATGGCCAGCAGGATGGCTCAGCAGGTGAAGGTAGCGGCTGCCAACCTGATCGCTCGAGGGCCAACTCTGGGACCAGCATTGTAGACTCAAAGATGACTCCACAGATACAAACAAACATATAATAAAAATAAAATAAATAATAAAACGATGCAATTTTTAATTAAAAAATATAAAAACAGTATCGTACATTGCTTATGGATAGACACATAAAGGGAACATTCACATACCCACCAAAGGCAAGACAGTGTTGTACCCGGGGAGAGGAGGAGGAAGAACTTCAGCTACCTTATCCCTATCATATTCCTTACAAAACAAAAAGAGGGTCCAACATAAATATGGCAAATGCTCACAACTATAAAGCCTGGCAGTGGTCATGTGAGAGGGCTGCTTCTCACACTTTTCTACAGAATTAAAGTAGGTCACAAAACACTCATTTCTACTCAGCCACCCCAGTTTGGTTTGCACAGGAGCAATGTGGCAGTTTAGAAAGCTCCAGATTCCTCCCCTCTTCTGCAAGCTCCCCAAGGGCTGTGACTGCAGCTCCCACCACACCCAGGGGGAGCTCAGCAAACTTACTCTCCAGCCTGGGGGCTGGGGCACGACTGAGCCTGGAAGCCTCTGTTCTCTTCCTGACTCCACCATGCGGGGAGCAAAAGGCGTTTTCTAACTTGAAACGAGAAAAGAAAGGCAGTCCTGTTAAAAAAGAATGAGCTCTTCCTGGGCCCAAGGCAGGCTCTTCACTGCTCCATCAGGACTCAGGAGTTTCTGCTCTGGCCGGATGAAATGCCATCAGACAGGCAGCCGAAGAGTGAAGGAACAGGAAAAGTAAGTATCCCACAATGGCCCACGTGCAGTACAGCTCTGAGTAACAAAGATGAACAGAAATGACTCAGCTGAAGCGGGAGAGGCCCATTAAAGGCAGCCAGGAGCTGTCAAGGGAGCAAGATTAGCAGAGGAACAACCACACTGAAGGGCAAAGGGCACGGGACAGGAGGCGCCCTGTGGCCAGGCTCTCCAGTGGCATGGCCATGATCACTCTGAGACCAGCCCAGTCTCTCCCCTGAAACTCCCTGGTTCCTAGGGTTCCTGCTGTTTGCAGCCCAGTGAGATCCTGGCTGACACACTTCTTGGGGCCCATGGCTCATCTTTATTTCTATTTTCCAAAACTATAAGAAATTTTTAATTAAAAAAGAAAAGCTGTTCTTAGTCTTGGCTGGTTAGTTCCAGACATGGAATCAAGCCTAGGAAAGTAACTGCACGGAAGCTAAACATTACATACCTAAGGAGATTGTTGCGGCACTAGTTATAAAACCATGGTAAAAACGGATGGAACAAAGCCTCCAGCACTCAGCACAAGAGGTACAATTCTGCTAACCCTGGTGTAGCCACAGCACGGAGGGTGACTGTCAGAGCTTATAAACATTAGCCAATTTACTAATTAGTTTTGAAAACACAACCCAAATGACACATGAAAAAATCCCTACAGAACTAAACAATATGTTCACAAGTGAAAGACACAAAACAGAAGTTATTTGCTGTGGGCTTGGATGGCCCAGCCAGCAGAGGGAGGTGAGGAGGTAGGCAGTTGGGGCCAGTGCCATATACAAACACGGCTGTGGAAGCAGCAGCTTCAGGCCCCTGGGCGCCTCTTGGCAGGTCTAGGGTTGGAAGGTTCTTCCCTGTGATGCTATAGGCACAGTTATAGACTGACATCAGGCAGACCCTGTGGCACAGTTTGTTCCTAGGTCCCGTCCCACAATCCAGGGGGAAAGAAAGATCCCAGAAGAGACTCCAGAGCATGGGCTGATGTATGCAAAAAACTTCAGCTTCCCATTATTTCAAATATGCACATCCTTGAATAATTAGCACAAGAAGAGCGTCTAAGAGTCTAATGCGCTGGCCTTCAGCACTAAGCCTAAACCAGGGGACACGGGCTGCCTAGGGACACAGTACAGGCCCACTTGTGAGAAGTGAACATGTTCATGCCCCTATCCACGATCCTCTTCCAGCTACAGACAGCTCTTGACATTGTTGTCTGAAGCTACTTATCAAAGTTATTACAATAATGTGAATGACTACAAAACTATACCTCGCCTCTAAATGAAAACACCAGGCTGCCAAACCTTCTAGCAGATACAAGATTGTTAATGTGGTAAAGACTATTACATCTCCAAAGACATTACCATAGCCCCCACCCTTTTCAACATGGAGAGATGCTGAACTATATTGGAAACCTCTGTGAATTGCCTAATTATAGTTAATAAGGTCATCATCTTCCCATGAAATAGCCTTTTTGTTTTCCAACAGAGCCCTCAACAATTCTAAAAGCTTCATTTGAAGACTCCCCAAGAAGGCTATCACATTACAGGGCAGGCAGTAACAGAAGGGAGTGAGGCATGAAGGAAACGGGATGCTCTTAGGGTCAGCATCTCAAGGCAGGATCCTAAGAGAGAAAACAGAGGGGGAAGCAATGAAACTCCCATGAGTCGTGGGTGTGAGGGCCCGGGACCATGGGCCCAGTGCTAGGTCCATCTTGGAACAAGCACAGCTGAGTGTGACTTCCATCTCCCAGGCTGCCCCACAAACTCACCTTAGCACTCACCGTGTGTGCCTATTGCTCTGGCAGTTGAGACATCACTCAAATTTTTCACTTTTAATAGTTGCAAAGACATCTCTAGGATACCAATGTGTGAGGCACAAAGCTTTAGGCAGCAAAAAGAAAGAAAGAAGAAACCAAAGTGACCTTTGAGTAAATCTACAGGTTCATGCTAGGAGCAGGACAGAGCTATGAGTCCCCATGGCAAGCCTGTCCATGAAGAGATGATGGAAGGTAGATGGCAGAAGGACAAAGAAGAGTTAAAAGTCAGCACAAGCCATACTCTTGCCTCTGTGCATGCCCCAGCCCCATGGAGCAGCAAGAGGGTGAAGACAAGCTCATCTGCACAGGCCTGACCCTGGCTCTCCCAGCCACAACTACCAAAGGGCTCAGTCTCTAGCACCCTATCCATGAGAGGAGGAATCACTCCAGCAGCTGTCCACAGAGGGGATGAGGGAGGCTTAGCTGAGCCAGCTCACCAATAGGGAGTCAACCAGGAGGGTCAGCCAACAGCTCAGGACCTTCAAAGAGGTTCCCTGGAACATAGGAAATCACCTGGCCTTACAACTGGGCATTATCAGACTTCTGCAGGCTGAAACACTTATCACCAATCTGACACACGTCGGGTTCAGCTACTGACTCCTACTTCCACCCTGAGCTGGTGGGGGCACAAGTCTCAGCACAGGAGACAACCAGAGCTTACCATGACTGATAATGGGAAATAGTGGCCACGCAATCACCATGTGGCACCTGCTGCTTGCCTGGGGCACACGAAGCACTTCAGTGTGTTCACTCTGACCATCTGAAAATATACTTCCTACACAAGGAAGTACAACTGTAGTGAGAAACGGGACACACTCAGGAAGACTGTGCAAGTCAATGAGTCACAGCCTAGTGATGACGACAGCAAAGGCTACACAGCATGTGCCTGCTCTATGAGGGCTGGAACACAACCCCACCTCTCGGTCTCCTGCCCCTGGGCCTGCCATCTGGTAGAATGCTCATCAGGAGCAGCAGGGTAGTGGGGAGGAGGTAACACAGCCAGCTGTGCGTGGTAGCTCACAGGCACTGTCAAGAACCATGTGACATCTGAACTAACCCTGCTAGCAAACTGACAGACTAGACTGCCAGAGAGTCTCAACGCACTGCAGAAAATGCAAGACTCTTGAGGTAGAGAGAAAAGCAGCCCACTATTCGTGGCAAGGCCAGCAGTCAGAGAACACCTCCAGAGTACACAGGTGATGGGATGACGACCAAGTAGTACCTGAGAACACCTTAGGATGCACCCCAGGGAAGGGTTCCAACACTGGGAAGGAGAGGCTGCACAACCTCTGATCGGGGGAAGTCACCCTAGGATGTAACCTAGGATGTAAATAAATAGGCTCCACGCTATCTTCACTGTCTAAGCTGCTTGCTATACAAACATTCATGAAAGCATGCCTGGGCAAACTGGCTGTTCTTGCCTTTGATCAGGAAACGATGAGAGGGGCTTACTTCAAAGGGTGGTTTGGGCACAGGACTGCAGGCAGCTGGTGATGGACTGGAGGATGATGATCTGGCTCTAGTAACTGAAAAGGAGATGCCACGTAGTATGAGTGGGAAATGAATCTTGACACATCATACCCTATCCAGTCACTGGAGCCAGAACATTGCCCCCAGTCCACCACTGGAGTCCCTCCTCTATAAAGTAGAGCAGACAACTACCACACAACCTGTGCTCCACTCCTAGACGTGCGCCTGAGAAAAACAGAATTTGTCCATATAAAGGGTCATTAAAGTATGATCTCTGGCCAGGTGGGGGTAGAGCACGCCTTTAATCCCAACACTCGGGAGGCAGAGACAGGCAGACCTCTGTGAGTTTGTGGCCAGCCTGTTCTACGGAGCAAGTTCCAGAACACGCTCCTAAGCTACAGAGAAACCCTGTCTCTAAAAACAAAACAAAACAAAACAAGTATGACCTTTTGACTGCCCCAAATTGGAAACAAAGAAGATGTCTACAACAAAAGAATGGAGAGCAAATCACAATATTTTCAGGCAATGGAACACTACTCAGCAATAAAAAGGAATTTCGGGCCGGTGCGATGGCTCAACAGATAAGGGTGCCTGCTGCCAGACCTTACAGCCCAATCTGTAACACCTAGACACCTAGAATCCACATGGTGAAGAAGAGAGCCAACTGTAGAAAGCTGAAAGCTGTCCTCTGACCACAATCACACACATGTGCAAAACACACACACCACACATGTATGGGTGAATAAATAAATAGATGAGCAAACAAAATGTAATAAAAAATTAAAGGAATATATGATGAACATTATGGATAAATATCAGAAATATTTTGTTATATGAAAGAAACCTGAGCTGGGCATGGTGGCTTATGCACATAATCCCAGGACTAAGGAGATGCATCAGGAAGACTGCCATGAACGCAAGGCTACCTGTGCATTCCAAACCAGTGTGGGCTAACAGCTATATCCTGTCTAGAAGATGGACGGGGGGAGGGGGGCAGTGAGAAGGGCATGAAATGGGAGAAGAAAAAAAAAGGAGAGTGAGGGAAGGAGGGAGGAAGGGAGGGAGGGAGGGAGGGAGGGAGGGAGGGAGGGAGGGAGCATACACAACAGCTATGTGTTTCCTGGGGCTGGGGCTGAAAGGGAGACTGACTGACAAAGAGCCCCAGCAACACTCTGGACCGGAAAAGATGGGGATGACAGTTACACAATGTATAGACTGTCAAACTCAGCCCAGAGTATTCTGAGAGTGGATATATTTTTCTGTATGTAAACAAATCCTTACAGAGTTAATCTTCTAAGGTTCAACCCTTTGGGAGCTCCCCACTTTGGTATTTCAGTATGAGGCAAACACAGAGACCCAGTTTTCCCAAGGAGAAGATAATAAACACATCTAAGAAGTTAGGATACATGAGTCCCAACATGTGCTCATGTTGTCTCCTGACTCCTATCTCAGATGGTTACACTTGTAGAAACATGGAAGAAATAATTGAAGGTCTGTGCTTACATTTAACCTAGTAACCAACACACACAAATATATCAACAGTCACCCATTGCCAGAACCACTGACTATTTCAAGGCCAACTCACGCTAGGTGTGCTCCTCTCCCGAGGCATCAAGGGCAATATTTCTTATTTCTAGGAAATGGTATTTAGACCAGCAAAAGGCACCCCAGGGCTGGGGGGCAGCCATCACATTCCAAGCACTGCCCAGATCCTTACAAGGATCTTTTCACTGAATCATTAAAATAAATAAATACAAATAAGTTACCTGTGCACTGTCACAGCAATTCCCAGGGGTGCCCAGTGGGCTATTTTAATTGTTTAAGAGAAACACAGCAACATCTGCTCAATGGTGTGTCAGGGCTGCAACCTTGATTTTGACATCCGATCTCTCTCCATCTCTTTGGAGGACATCACCTCTCTGCAAAGCTGGGCTCTGGGTAGCTGTTGTGATGAGATAAATGTCTAAGTATTGGGTGAGAATAGCTGGAAACAGGAAGAGAGGTGGCCTTAGAACCTGTAGATGTGAAGATAGCAGGGCCATGACTGTCACACTCGTTGGTTCTCCTTGGTGATCAGGACTATGAAGCTATGCTGTCCCTTCTAGAGGAGTTCCCTGCTCCCCCAAATCTCTTCCGGTCCATTATAGGTTTTTGTGAGATTCCACAGTTCTCCCCAACCTGCCCAGTCATTTCATGTTTCCCAATAAAAGCAACTTCACAATTAAAAATCACCTAAATGAGGAACAAATTTATCAGGTTATGCCTACCCTCTAGTAGTGCCTGGCCAATGGCAGGGCATCATTAAGAAGTGGCTGCCTTATCTGTGTTCTCTCTTCTTATTGGCCTCTCTAACTTCACCACAAAGCATGGTACATACCCTCACTCCAGCTCTGTGGGTATGGCCAAACCCCAGAATGGATGTTCCCAAGGCCCCAGAACCAGGCACCCGCTAGCATACGCGATGAAGGGCACCTTTGCCTTGCCCTAGCCTCAGTAGCTGCTGGTCCTAACACCGCGTGATTATCTCCCCTCCTGAAATTCAAATGGGCTCTGGCCCAGAGTGTTCTTACTTTTAAAATACTTGTTTTCTAAAATGGTAAGCTTTTGCAGCTACTGCAAACAATTAAAATTGAGAGAGAGTCATGGAGAGATGGAAGGGGGGAGGGTAATTATTACCGGCAAAACCAATGAGAAGGAACAAATGTATTGGGCCAAAATCTAATAAAATAAGTATGCAGATTCTGCAGCAGCTCCACAGGAAGCAAATTACTCTCCGGCATCTTTGCAGACAATATGTGGGAGAGGCAATTTATTAACTTGCGCCACGTCGGCCTCAACATTAACCTGTCCCCCTCACGTACTTAACTCTTACCCAGGAAGCTGCTTACTTGACTTGCATTAGGACACACAGGGCCGATGCAGGTTTGCTATTCACAGCCACAAATTCAATTTCAAGGAATCCCTGTTCCAATTTCCTGTAGAAAGTTACTCCGTGTTCTAATACATCAGTGTCAGGAAACATGGTCTTTACTTAATTTCTTCTCATTATTCATACAACCAAGGATCACCCAGAGCAATTTCTCCTCCTTTATACACCTAACAACAATGATGGGCTTTTACTTTCTATCTTTTCAAGTACCAGCTGCTCTGGGGTCTCCCTGCCTTAAACAGCAAGCCCTTTGGGGACCCTCTATCAGCTTCCCAGGGGGGAGGGTCTCCACACAGTGCCATAGCTTATGACAATGATTCAAGCTAAAGTGCCAATATTTCTAACTGACTCTTTCTAAAAGGCAATGGTGAGTCAGAAGCCATGAAGACTAGCCCAAGCCACCAAGTCACCTGGGGCCAGCCACATCTCAGTGGCCTGGACTTTCTCACTTGTCAAATGAGAGGCTAGGCTAGATCCCCAGGTTTTCAACTTGATAAACCCACAACCATCATTCAAACGCAGCCATAGAGAGGTCAGCCAGGAAAGGCTGATTGGGAACTCTGAGGATGAAGTCAATACAACAAGCTTCCTTTCCTGAGGAACCCCTAAAGACTTTCATGGAGCCTGTGGAGACCCCGAAGCATGGCCTGAAAACTGCTTATCTCGTTACCTCAACAAGTCCCTCAAATAAGTCTGGTGCTCCAAATTTTCTTTGCATAAGCAAAACATCCTTAATAAGACTGTAATGGAAAAATAATCCATGCATTTTATTTCCTAGTTAATGCATTCATGTGTTTTCCACAATGAGCATACATTAGTTCAATAATCAGAAGAAAACAAACATTATTAAAGAGAAAATCATTCACATAGATTTTGAAAAGAAAACAAAATACCCTAGGCCCAAAAAAAGAGCAGCTGGGCAGGTCTGCATACTGTTGGCGTCATCTGCTACCGTACTGGTAATTACTTTCATCCCTCCAGACGAGGAAAATATCACAAGTGTTTGGAAAAGGTCTGATGAGCTGCCTAACGCTGCAGCATTCAGCTGCGTCACTGAGTCCTGTGCTGCCTGCGTAAATATTCATAACCCTCCAGTTCACCTCGGGCTTCAGAGACAGGTGCGGGGGTGGCACGGGGGAACTGCAGGCAAAAGACAGCACCGCAGGGTGGGGGCTCCAGTTCAGACCCTAACGTGCCAGGGATCTTTCCATAAGAATGTGACCTTTTCAAATCTCAACTTTCTTCCACATTGGCACTCAGGGCTGAGAAATGTAGAAATTCAATATTCCTATGCAAAATACATAGGTTTTCTATAAACAAAGGGGTTCCTAAGCACTGAAAATTTAATTACATTACCTTCATATCCTGAGGCTCCATAAGAAAGAAGGGGAGTCATGGCAGAGCTACCTGAAGTCAGGATCAATACAACCCCACTGTCCTCAGGCCCAGAGCACCACAGGAAACTCGTAGCAGGTCTCCCTAGGAATCCTACTTCACAAACTGTTGATAGCTCCCAGCTATATAGTCAAACCTCCACATTCACCGCATGCCTCAAAAACGCTCCATCCTCATGGCAGACAGTCACCGATTGCTACCCTGACCATTGCACAACCTGCCCATGGCCCCCTTACTCCCGGAGCCAGCTTAAGTGTCCTTTCCTCCTGGTCAGCAACTGAGCCAAGGGTCCTTCCCGTGTTCCATCTTTGCTTATCTGTTGAGAAGGCCCCTCACACTTGGTACCACAAGCTCCCACAGAGAAACTGCCAGCTCTCTGTTCCCCAGACCCAGACTAGCAAAACTGGGAGTCGGGTCCTGCTGAGGCACCAATGTGTGAAGCTTTGGTACCTGATCTTAAAAAGTTTTAGCGTCTGGGAGAGCTATCTCCAAAGTCTGCAGAAAGAATGCATCACCATTCTCAGGGTATTTATGGTCCAAAAGTTTTCATCAATTTGTATGCAAGATGTAGCCACCAGCAGCAACTACCCTGGGAATGAACCAGCTTCCAACAAGGGCACACTGAAGAAGGGAGCATGAGAACCTAAAGCCTCCCTGTCCACCACTCCAGCTCCACCTAGGGCCAGATCACCACTGCCCAGATGCCGGCTTCAATCATCTCATCAGGCCCCTCCAAATCCCCCTGACCTGAGCCGAGGACATGAGCGAGCTAAGTTACGAGCCTCTCAGTACTGCCTCCCAGACGCTCAGAGGTGATGAACCTGGGAATGAAAAGGGTTACTAATGCCACAGGACAACCAACTGCTCCAAACTGTATGCACAACAGTAAGAACCTGAAAACCATGCCAACAAATGACTGAGCACTGAATATAAGCCATCAGTAGATCTTTCAGAAACTTCCTGATTACTACTAAGATGTTTACTACAGGCTCAGAGAAGCATCCATCATCCCCAAGAAGCATATTGACTCTGCTTATCCCTGCTCACCCTCCTCCACTCCACACTATTACGTCATGCTGGCCAAGGGGGGAGGCTGACTGAGATGGTGGATCCCCACCCCCACACCTCTCTTCCCATGTTCCTTCTTTCTCTAGCCAGCTAGAGTATCCCTCATCTTCATTCCTTCCCAGCCTAGGTGTCTATCCAGCACTTGCTCTGTGGAAGACAGGTAGCACAGGAGGTGCAGGACCTACTCCAACCTTGATGAGCCAGGTAGGACAGGCACAGCTCTAAGATGACTCCAGTGGGAATCTATATGCACTCGAGCTGTGTCACTAGGTGGTGTGACCTTGCACTCTGATCCTTGTAAGCCACCTGTGAGGGGCATGGGTCACCCACTCCCACCAGTGTATTCCCCTGTTAGACTTCAGCTCTTCACATGAAACACAGGCATCACGAGCTTAAGTCTCAATTTCTTCAATTACAAAATGACGCAAAGATGCCTGGAAGGGACTCCTATGAGGCTGTGGCAATGCATGCACAGATCCTGCACGTAGCAGATGCTCAGTGAAGAGCAGCTGCTGTGATTGCTCTTCCTCCACTTTCCAACTGCTGCACACATACCCTCAAAGTGTGCCAAGAGCAGAAAATACACTTCCTTGTGGTCCCAAATCAAGCCCTCATCCTTGCTGCGAACAGTCCACCTGACCTCCAAGGTCACTCTACGTCAGCTCTGGAGCACTTGTTTTGATGTCAGGGGGCTCAAGCCTTTTTCTCTAGCCTATGCTATGGACATGGGCCCACCTAGCACGTGTGGGCCGAAGCATCCATGTCCTGGAAGAGGCTAGCCCACAAGTCCTCCCCTTGCACAGATAGATGGCCATCTCTCTAAAGGCAAGTCCATTGTTATCTACTCAGTCAGCAAGCACATAGTCATGAGCTAGCTGTCCCTGGCTAACCAGTCAGCAAGCACTGCCTAATCTCTTTGGGCCCCATCTAAGCACCTAAGAAACCCAGAAGCCTACATATGGCCAGGCCCTGCTTCTAAATGGCCAATTACAGGAGACCATATCCAGGCGAATTCCCTCTTTAGTACCTTCTCTTGAGCACTGCCATCAGTCCTTCAGAAAAAGTGCCCAAAGCCAAGGTACATCTAAGCTTGGCTTACCAGAGCAGTAGCTGCCTCACATGAAAATCTCAAGGAGGAAACAGAGGAGAAACACTTGGCTTCTGTGGACCAGCCCTTACTGCCTACAGCTTCTCCAGGAAAACAAGAACCTAGGCTTCAAACTTCTGGTATATTCCTAGGAAGCATGGACAAACAGAAAGGACACAGGTTTTGGAAACCAGCAACCCAAGACTCTAGTTCCAGTCCTGCCACCATGTCCCTAAACCTTATGTGTATGACAGGCAACTCAGAGGTTCTAGAATGATGAATCACTTGCCTGTGATACTCTATGCTAAGTGCATGATGGAAGTTTGGAAAACGTGGAGTTTTCAGTGTTACCAAAAGTGAACCTCAGGGAACTGGCCATGTGGGGTTCTTACGACACCAGAGACCCTTGAGCCTCAGGAACTGGCCACGTGGGGTTTTACGACACCAGACAGAGACCCTGATAGAGCTTGCACCAGCATGGCCTAGCTCTAGTCTAGGCACTCCATCAGGCAAGCCAGAAACCGGCAAATGGGAATAACTTAATGCTCTGCTTGGCAGTGCCTCTCTGGGTCCATCATCCATCCTGACTCCCTGCAAGCTGCCAGCCAAGCAAACTGGAATATTGATCGCTGCAATCATCTCGATGGAAGTCTGAGGACCAAGCACTTTATGTATGTTTCAGTTAGAAAAGAAGGTTTGCCATTTGAATTCTGTTTCACTCCAGCCAGCTTCATTCTGGGCAACAAATGGGCTCCTAAAAATTCAGTTAATCAGCCATCTATTAATGGAATCACACCTCTGCATTGATTTTATATTATCATTTCGAAATGATACATATTCATTTCAATCCTCAATTTTAAGAAGAGGAAAGGAGCAGCAGCTACAGCCCATGCCAAGCTCTGGGAGTCGCTCAGTTCAGCCACCTAGCTGACCATGCACATGGTCCTGCAAGCTCAACACACCAACCTGACTGTGCATGAGGCAGGGCTCTCCCAGGCCTCGACTATAGCCATCGCTCCAATCCAAGGCCACACTCCTTCCAGAAATCCTTCACCTCTAGTCTGTTCCCTGTCACATGACCAGACATGCTTTGGTAGGAAGGGTAGCCAGGCAACATGGCCCAAGCCAGCCCTGCATCCCACAGTAAGCAGAGTGCCGCTAGGTATGGAGATGAGGCAAATGTGGACTCTCCAAGAACCAGGCAGGAAAGGGAAGAAGGCATTTTTCTCTCTACATCCTTTTATCTCTTTTGAATTTTTTACTGAATTCATGTATTCCTATTCTTAAAAGAAATAAGAATATTTTCTCACCCCTGCAGAAGAAGCTTACAACAAGGACTCAGGTGCAATCTATACAAGAAAATTTAATTCATCCCAACAACAATTTATTGGGCACTTCTGATACAGAAGAAAGGCAAGACAGGGTCACAAATGTAATGAGACGCAGCTGCCAGTTCCTCAGAGAGCAACGTAAGCAGTATCCACTTAGCAAGCCTCTAGAATGCTGGCTGTCTGTGCTATTCTCACCCAAGTGGCATTTCTTATACAAATGTATAAGAGACAGGACTAGCGGGTACCTTGGTCAATTATCCAGGAAAACAAAACACACAGGCTCATGTGATACTGGATGCTGAGATGGTTGAGTGGTTAAGAGCACTGACTGCTCCTGCAGAGGACCTGGCTTAAGCTCCCAGCACTTCATGGCAGCTCACAACCATCTGTATGTAACTCTACTTCCAGGAATCTAGCACCCTCTTATGGCCTCCACAGGCACCAGGCATACACATCTCACACACACACACACACACACACACACACACACACACAGGCAAAACACTTATACACATAAAACAAAAAAATTAACAAATCTTTTAAAAATAAATATATTCATGGGAGGCCAGGCATAATGGTGTACACCTTTAATCCCAGCACTAGGGAGGCAAAGGTAGGAGAATCTCTGTGAGTTCGAGGCCAGCCTGGTCTACATAGTGAGTTCCAGGACAGCCAGAGCTCACAGAGAGACCCTTTATCAAAAACAAAAGCAACAAAAATTATTCATGGGCCAGATAGATGGCTCAGCAGATAGTTTGGTTGCCACCAAACCTGACAACTTGAGTTTGATTCCTTGGATCTACATAGTAGAAAAAGAGAACTAACTCCCAAAAATTATCCTCTGACCTCCAAAAGAGTGCTGAGGCACAAGCAACCCTTCCCGACACACACACAAATAAAGTTTTTACAATAAATATTATTCATGACATCAATTTTAGAGCAGGTGTTTAAAGAATCGAAAGGCGCTTAGGGAGCCTGCTCGATGGGTAAAGTGCTTACTGCTGTCTTAGATAGGGTTCTATCGATGCGATGAAATACAATGACCAAAGCAAGTTGAGAAGGAGAAGGTTTGTTTGGCTTAAGCTTCCATACCACTGTTAATCACTGAAGGATGTCAGGGGAGGAACTCAAAGAGGATAGGAACCTGGAGGCAGGAGCTGATGCAGAGGCCATGGATGGGGTGCTGCTTACTGGCTTGCTCCCCATAACTTGCTCAGTCTGCTTTCCTATAGAACCCAGGACCACTGGTCCAGGGATGGCACCACCTGAAGTGGACTGGGCCCTCCTCCGTCAATCATTAATTAAGAAAATGATTTACATGGGCTGCCCACAACCTGATCTCATGGACGCATTTTCTTAACTAAGGTTCCCTCCTCTCAGATGGCCCAGCTGGTGTCAAGCTGATATAAAACTACCCAGCACACTGCACAAGCATGAGGCCTTAAATTCAGATCACCAGCAAAGTCAGGTCCAGCAGCACATTCTGTAATCTCAGCATTGCATTAGGAGAAGACAGGCAAACCCCAGGGGCTTGCTGGCCAGGCAGCCTGGCTGAAATATCAAGTTCCAGATTCAGTGAGAGTGGAGACCGATAGAAGACAACTCTCGATGCTGACTCCAGCCCCCACATGCATGTGAGCACACATAGACAAAGAATCAAATGGTATAAAAATAAATAGTGAAAGCAAATTTGCACAGATGAACAAATGCAGGTGCATAGTTGGCATTTAAGGGAGGTAAGGGTACTGACAGGTCCTGGATGGCCTGGCCACAGTAAAGCCCCCAGCACCATGTACTTCTCTTTCCCCAACCCACATGACATATGGCAGGCTTGTGGCTCTACCCAAGTGGCTGGAAACTGTTAAGAACGTCTCTCTTTGCTTAATGACCTCCTCTGGAGGTCACATGGAGAGAAAATCAATGGAGAATAGCAAATGCTCACTGCAATGGCTCTGCAGGAAGGGTTGCCACCTGCGAGCCTTTCATTACCACACTGTTCTGCCGCTACTCTGGAGACCACAGGACTACTGTGAGAAAGGGCATCAGAGATCAGTAACACCTCCCTGTTCTCCCAAATGAGGAAGCCAACACCCAGAGGCTGCCTGACCTGCCCGGGGCCTCAGCTGGTGACTCAGTATGAACCTCTGGCCCCTGGCAGCCAGTTTCATCACTCCATCCATCCCTTGTGTCCCACCTGTCTCACCCCTGTCCATGGCAATAACCTCATAAAGAAATGAGTCACTCCTCCTACAGATCATGTCTGTAAAGTCAGGAGGTTGTTGTTTTTTTTTTTTCTTTTTCTTTTTCTTTTTTTTCCAGAGAAGGTAATAACAAAGGAAGGGAGGAAAGTGTCTTAAATAAAGGTTGTCCTTCCTACACGACAGATGGAAAGCTTTCGGGCACGAGATGGAATGGCACATGATTACACCAAAGTAATAACGGCTGTCACATGTCACTACCTTTTGACAGAGGGCACTTGGGAAGAAGAAGTCACAAATAGAAAGCTTTCCCTTTACCTTCTGAGGGGCAGAATAATAATTCACCTGAATTGTCGGGATCTGATCCAGGCAGCATTTGCGCAATAAAGAGAGGTTCAGAAATGCTCCCATGCCATTATGGGCATTCATAGGAGCACAGTAATAACTGGGTTTTAAAAGCCTCTTGCGATTGAGCAAAAGTACTTTCAAGCACTTACTCCTCCTTCATCAGTACCAACTGATGGCAGTAACACCTCAGGAAGTGAGCTGAGAAGAGGGTGATCCAGCCCCTCCTAGCACTCATAGTACAAAAGACGCCCAAGCCATGGAGCCTGGGGAGGCCAACAGAAGCTCAACTACAGAGGTCACCCACCAAGACTGCTAGCAGAAGCCCAAGGGCCAGAGAAGGCCACATGGCTGCAAGCTGCAGGTAATGATAGATCAGCCTGCTTCCTGTTTTCTCCAGTATTTTTCCATTCCTCTGAATGATCATGTTTCCCCAAGAAACAGAAGCAAAGTATAAAGAAGCCCAATATGAAAATTTTAAACAAACAAAAAGACCACAATCTGATAGCACAAAGCTATAGGAAGGGTATGGATTCTCATGGAGTGAAGGGATGCCTCCAAGAAGAGACCCAACTTGAAGCAGCCATAAAGGGCAGGAACCTACCTGGTGGGGGCATAGGCAGAACACTCAGGGTCATGCATGCCAGGGAAGCCTATGACCTTGAGTGGGGAGATGCCAGCTCCCACAATACTTGGAAATCAATGTGCAGGACTGTTCTAAGTCCCTGAGCCAACCAGAGGTGATTAATAAGGAAGTGCTTAATTAGGCAATGCACAGGGGACTGCTGTGGACTGAAGGCAGAAGGAGCAGGGCAGAAGCAGGAACCTGAGCAACCCCACACTCAATCGCTGAGTCTCAAGGGAGGCAGGAGGCCTCTCTGCCCCAGGAATGGAGGGGGGGCAGCCACTGACGCGCCCCAGAGGCCCAGAGGAAATATTATTGCAAGACAAAAACTGAATTATGAAATCCGCAAGCAATAATTAGTTTAAATTACTACTTCTACTTGAATAATTAAACACGCTTATTTTCACTCACTGATGTTTTATTCATTACCATACATCTTTCCTGAAAGTTGTTTTTAACGTGGATATTCTTTTATTTGCAAAGATCCCACTGAGATTTACTATGCTAATTTCAAACCTTTCTCTAAAATAAAAACAATAACAAAACACTCCCAGATCATCACCCATTAGCAACTACTGTGTGTGGTCCATTATCAATTTAAGTCACAGCAACCGACTGGCAATGCTATGGGTAGCCATGAAGTTACCCACGCAACACAACGCCCTCCCTTGAAAATTCACTAACGAAAGGGCAGTATTTAACTAAGCTCCAAGTGATTATGAAAATAAAAGACCCGAGTGCAGAGAGCCCGTTCAGGCAAACGGAGCTCGCCTGTGCTGCTAGCACACCCTCTACTAATGAACATGTTTGTGCACCGCCACAAATAATATTTGAGTTTTGTAAGTTGTATTTGTACACCCTGGAGCCAGGATACCCATAAGCACAGTAATAGAGGCTTAAGGTTTTTATTAAACAAAGTTACCTTTGGGAATAAGGACTAACTTAAATATAATCCATGGACTAACTCTTCCCTGCTGGGCTATTAGCTGGTGTTGGCTGAATGGCAGGATTCCAAATCCTCACTAATGCCAACAAGCTGGGCCTGAGTCAAACCCAGATGGAGTGTGGCTGCCACCGCTGTCAACCAGCTCCATGGCGGACCAGGAGCCAAGTGCTTTGTGGTTCCTTCAAGGGGACCACAAAGCCTAGTTAATGTGCAGCAGAATAGGCACCAGCTGGACTCACTGAACTACTGTGACAAACCCCCATGTAACATCAGTACAGCAGTGTGTGCATATAGCAGCCCTGCTGCTACAGGACGGACTCCTGAGGTGGCACCGGGCTCTGCACACTCCTACCCAAGGCATCAGTCTTAGGACCAGCAAGCGTTTCTCAAACACCTGCTGAACAGAACTAAGATGCAAAGTTTTACAACTCCAACTAGACCTGAAGTCCCCCTCCTAAAGCAACCATTCGTTTATCCCAGCAGTTCAGCAAAGACTGCATGTGACTTGTTCCTGAAGCCCTCTCTCTCCCTGACATCTCCATGTAGGTGAGTTCAGGGGACGCTCTTCCACACAGGTGCAACCAGTATTTTGGAGTGGCAGAAAAGCAGATTTCTCAAATTTTGAAGTTTCCAAATAAAAAATGAGCATCAACTAAGCAGAACTATGAGCTGTGGCGCTGATTTGGCCTTTGGAAGATGAAGGGGGCCTCCAGAGGCCACAGGTCAGAGCTCAGATGCTTCTAGAAGTCAACACAATCTGCGTCATTCCGTTAGATGCATAGGGAAAGCAGAGCAGAGCCTCTGCTAGGCTTCTGTTACCGTGGCAACAGCTTCACTGGCCTGTTGCTGGGAAAGGAATGCAAGAAGGGAATTGGAGAGGGGGTGGGGAAAGGCGAGCGGAGGCGGACAAAGATGATGGAGGACTAGGGGCAAGCAGAAGGGGAAAGGAAAAACAAGACATGAGAGGAAGGATGGAAGGGACGGGGAGGAGCAGGACAAGATGGGAGTGCCCACAGATGTGCAGCTATCTGTATGCAAAGACAGCTTGTCTCACTCATTAAAGGCAACATATTTCAACTCTCAGTAGCTGCCTCAAGACACACTCAATTACCCGATAAACCACAGGAAAACTGTGAAAACATCAATGTGGTAGAAATGCCTAAACACAAACTCTCGCTAATGTCAGCACTAGCACAAAAGGCTGGCTGGGTCAAACCTAGAAGGAAGAGAGGAGGAGGGGGCAAGGGCATGAGGCACCTGGAGTGGGAAACAGCAACCCTTACAGGCAGCCTCGCCAAGGAGCAAGCTCTCGCTCTTGTTCATGATTTAAGAAGGCATGAAAGTCTAGACTCAGCTAAGCATCATCACGCTTGGCCCCTGGTGAAGGGCAGGTAGGAGTTGCTGCAGTACTGGAAACCCAGAGTAAGTGGTCAGGACAAGTCCCAGCCATTCTTCTGATATTCCAAAAGACACCTGCCAAGTTTCAAAAGCCATCTAAATGCAGCATAGTGCCCTGAACTGGATCCTGAAACAGAAAAGAGGCATTAACAGAAAGTTAAACTTCAGTTTAAAACTTTTTAAACTTCAGTTCAGTCCACAGCTACCAGAGCTGTCTGATGCTGCCTTCTTAGTTGGTCTGATGCACTGGGGCTAGGTCAAGGGTCAGCCCTAGGAAGGCTGGGAAGGGTTGGGTGTTCTGTGCTGTTTTACAACTCGTCTATAAATCTAAAGTATTTTTAAAAGTTTTACAAGGAAAATAAGAAGGGCTGCTAAAAACTAAGAGTCCCGTTTTTCTCACAGTGATTCATCTCTTTCGTATAAACCAGCACCCTTGACAGGCTTAACCGCCATAAAGTTTTATTGGCGTGCTGGCTGAAGCATTACCGCAAAGCTGCACTCCCACAGCCAGAGTGAATTATTAAACCCTGAGTGTTCTGGCAGCGTCCTTCCCTCTGAAGCTGGAACACAGAAGTGACATGCTTCCATGCATCAAGGAGATGCAGCTCAGACCATGAAAAGTAGACACACTTTGAAGACTCTTAGAATCTCTTTGCCCTCCCTGCTCCTCAGCTCTGACTGCACAGGTCACTCTGGACCATCTCCCTCCTGGGCCTCAGGTATCCAACCAGCCATTCTCCTTGGATTACCACAGTTTGCTGATGGCGGGACACTCTGCCACGTGGCTAGGACTTTGCAGTCTGCTTGCAATGCCCTTCCACAGCTTTGCTGTGCGTCTACACATCCTCCTCAACACCCTAACCCCCTGTGCGGCTTCCTCTCAGGGAAGACCATGCCATGCATTCATCTGTCTCCCATTCTGTCCAACCACCCAACTCTTGCAACAGATGTGGGATGAATGAGAGACAGAGTCAGGAATGCAGGCAATTCTTCCCAACTCTTTCAAAGAAAATACCAGTAACAACCAGGCCCCCTCCTGTGAAAAGGTCGGGAATATTCTATCTGCTAGAGGAAAGGAAACAAGACCTCCAGAAGAAACAGATTTTGCTACAGAAGGACAGGTCCATTCCCACTGACAATGTGAGTGTGGCACAAGAGTCCTCTTCTGATGGGGAAGCTGAAAATCTTTTCAGAGGCTTTGGTTTCCTTGACAACAGCATTGCTGTAGACAAGCAGGGAAATAATTAAAAAGTATGTTCCCTTTGCTCCAAATGCCATAAGTGTTTAAGCAACAAGAAACAGGCCATTCTGGGTGAGATCAGTGTGGACAGAGCCAAGGGCACACAGGAATACCCCATCCTGTCATCCCCATATGCCCTCCACACTTCCTCTGCACGTAGGGGCCTGTGAAAAGGACCAGATTCATTAGCCCAGTACAACAGTGACCACAAGAATTCTAAGTCAGATTAAGAACAATACTTTCCAAGGACCAAATTCCAGGCAGACACAGAAAATCAGTTCCTTGAACTGACTCTCGTTAACATCATGTGTTGGAAAGAAACTGAGGGACAGAAAAAAGAACAACTCAGGCTGTATGGCCAGGGGCCTATATACAGCCTCTCCTCAGGCTGACTTCAGAGCCTGCCACCCCTGGAAGGGACTCACTTCCTGTCCTCTGCACTCTGATCCCCATGGAGAGACATTCATGCTGGCTGCTTCCCATGGCAGGACCTGGGGAGCCATGTGCCTCCTACAGAGCAAGGGCACACAAAGCCAGGAAGTTAGGTTGGCCCTGTCCCTGATCTAAGTGCGCCCTCTCTTTTCAGAAGGCTCTAATGTTCTGTTTGTTTTAACAGCTTTACAGTGTTCGTGTCTTTTATTGTAAGCTTCCTCAAATCCTCTCTGGATTTATGATTTATAAATAAGTAATAAATAAACACACAAGCTGCAAGCGGCGGCCCAAGACTATTACCTGGGAGCATGAATACAAACATCTCAGCAGATGTGGCCCAATCATCATTTTGATTTAGCTCCCGGCAGCTTCGAAGGCCATTGAAGAAACCTGAACACAGCTAACACATCACCCTCTGCAGGGACGCTTCCTGCATGCTCTGGAGCACAGCACGGGACCAGCGAGGGAGGGCAGCGGAGACTCTGGAAGGTCTCCCAGACGCTGTGGCTCAAGGGCTTCATCACAAATGTCTTCCTAGCACTGACTCCATGTGCTGCCCTCCTCTAGGACTGGAACTACATGATAAAGGACAGAGTCCTGTGATCATGGAACCCACAGTAGAGCCCATTCATGACAGAAGAGCTAGCTCAATAAGGCTCGAAAGAATGGAGGGCCTCAGCAGAGACACACGACTGCCTCTGCCACTCTAAGGAGGGAGTGTCTAAAACAGCACCAAAATAGAAAAGAAAGGACTAAGTGCAGAAGCCAGCACTTGTGCTCACATAGCCTTCAGAGGCCCCTCTGGTCCTGAGTGTTCTCCTGTCAAATGGGCAGAAGGAAGTCGCCAAAGACAGTTGGCATTAAGGAATGTCCATCATGGGCCTGTAACTAACCAGTATTCTCTTGTTGGAGCCTCGGAAGGCTCGGGTGGATGTTGTCACACTCCTTTGCTTACTAACAGGCAAACTAAAACCAAGAGTTGAACCCAGTTAGGAAGAATGGGATGTAAGGTAGAACCCCAAGATAAGATTTATGAGTTCATTGACTTCCCTGTGCCCCGGTTGTGGAAAAATAGCCTGGAAGCCCTGAAGAAACCCAGTCCTCCAGACACACAGGAAGCCGTTGTGATGACCATTCAGGCCCAAGGCCAATAACCAGGCCTGCTCCGCATCTGACCCACTCACACTGCCATCCTCCCTAGCCTGCTCTTCTCGGTTATCCAGTCCAGGCTCAAACTCACCTTCCCTTCCACTAAACCTAACAGATCCATCCAACTCTCTTCTAGACTGCACTGTCCCAACACTGGTGGTGCCTACAGAGTTGACATTTTCATGCTGGTGTCCGTCCCCAACTAGCCTTCTTGATGGCCAGTGTGTGCCTGCTTCCCTCAAACCTAGAGTCCTGCATCGATCCAGAATTTCCTCCATGATTGGATGAACAGATAGATGACCACATGAAGGAGGAAATGGAAGACATACTTTCTGATACTCCCAGTCAGTCTCTGGGGCCCTTGTTGCCTATATTTCAGACAGACAGACACACAGTCCCAGGCAAAGCTGTAGGTACTCACAGGCCATGCAGCAACATCCCAGAACTCTGGCTGGCAGAACCCATGACCTGAGCCATCTCCAACTCTGCTCCCTCCCCACCACAGCCGACACCATGTTACTAAGCTAGAAAACAGTCAGCCATGCCAGGAGGAGCCAAGGCCCCTGAGAGACCTACTGGAGTCAGTATGTACAATGGAGCGTGCTAATCAGCCGGGCCTACAAGTGCAGGCAAATTAGATGGCAAGCCTCACCTGCTCAGCAGTGAGGCTTAGGAGGCAATTACAGAATAACCCCATTTGGAGCACCGGATAATACCTTCCATTTGTAAGGGCTTCATAGTTTACAAAGTGGCTTCACACATCTAACCTCCCGATCCTTCCAGCCCTAGGAGGTAATTAGTTCACAGAAACGCAGGCTGCAGCTCAGAGCAATGAGGGCACAGTGGGCCCGACTGTCAGTGGCATATGCGCAGCATGAAGCCCTGCACTAGGTTGAGCCAGACTGGCCAGTGCTTCAGGGCCACACTCAAGCTCTCTCCAGAACTGCCCACAGCTAAAAGACCAGCACAGAATGCTGGGTCATACAACTCCCAAAGAGGCCTCAAAAGTCACCTAGGCCCCCAACCCCACCCAGCAAAAGCATCTTCTTCTGCCAACTGGCAACAACAGAACAGAGCCCTACCACACTGGTGCTCTAGCCCTGTTTCCAACAGTCCACTCCCCAAGTGCATCTTCCACATAGGAACTGCTGCCCTCAGGACCAACGTGAATGCACACAAGTTCCCTTTCCTAATAGCCCTAGCCTGATGACAGGTGTCATGCCCCCAGAGAAGTGATGACATGAAAGGGTCATCACAAGGTGCCAACACATTTCAGAACACATTTAGAGTGAAAGAATGTGAAAAAAGGCACAGATGAAAGCAAACAACTTTTCTAGCCAAAGGTTACAATGAAAATGTGATTTAATTTGTGTTTTTGAACCTTTTGAAATAACACTTCAGCAAGTGTAGAAAGAGATCACTTGTGTTTATAAAAAGCTCTCGCATTTCCCTACAGTGGTTGGGCCGTGTAAACACACTTAGAGGAGGGGGAGAGAAATAGCTACTTGTGAAACTTTTAATACTAGCATGTATGAGAATCAGAATTCTAAACCCAGCAGGTTAAAACCGTTCTGAAAGCAATTTTGGTGTTAGTCTAAATAATTATAGATGGTGCTCACTTAGATAAGGGCCTTTGCCCCCTCGGGGCTCCAAGGGAAAATTCTAGGCATGATAGTTAAGCAAAATAGTTGGTTATTATGGAGGCTTTGCGGTGGCAGTGCAAATTGGTATAATCCTCCTGGAAAGCAATCTGACAGGAGACGAATCTGGACCCATGGAAATGTACAGCCCTTTGACCCAGCAGTCCCACTTCTGGGAATCAATCTGAAAGAAATAATCCAACAGAAAAGGGTTTCATGCATGAAGATAACCACTTCAGTATTATCTGTAACAGCAAAAATTAGAAACCACCTCGGTGTCCAAGGGCGGCTAAGTAAATTACAGTTAATCAACTCGATAGAGCGTCACAGAACCAGTGAAAATTGACGGCCCTCCAAAGACACAGAGCGGCTGGTGGTGCAGTGGCAGGCAGGGCTCTGGGAGAATGTTAAGTGGCAAACTCAGGCTGTTAGATCTGTGTGTGCACTCTGAGAAAAGCCCAAGCCTGTGTGGACCAGAACAGGACAGGGGGGTGGCACCAGGATAAGCAGGGCTTTGGCACTCACTGAAGATGGAGGAGTTACCCTTGTAATCCTGCAGCACCTGAGAGCCGATGGTGGCTCAGGACTACCCCCATCATGGTCTTGTCACTCAGTTTGGAATCTATTCAAGTAAAAAACAGGGACACAGCTAAAGCAGAACATAGTCACTTACCCCAGAGCTGGGACAAGATGTCATTTCTACCAAGTCAGTTACATCCCCAAATGAGATTGCAAGTTACTTAAAACTACACTTATCAAACCTTTTGGTCTCTCCCACACTGTCTAGAATGACTATGGGCCCCAGAGAGCTGTTGATTATCTACATGACAGCTACTGCTGGTTAGCACATCCGCTGAAAACAGGACACTGGAAAATATTTATTAACTCGTGTAGAATTAGCAATAGTAAACCCATCACTTGTTAAAATAAATAATGCATATCTTATAAAAATAACTAGATACTTCACAGCATAAAGAAAATTAGTGAGAAGGCATTGTTTACATTTTATGGGTCTCATTATTGCCTGGCTTAATACAAGACAGCTGGGCTTTCATATCTGCTTCGGTATTTAATCTATGGCAACAGCGCCCATCATGTAGCCTCAGGAAAAGTCCATTTACACTCCTGAGAGAATGAGAGTAGAAAAGGCAAATAACTTCTAGGTGTGATTATGAAAATAGTTTTGACCCTCTGGAAGGGTCTTGAGGACCCCTGGGGTTTTCAGATCACACTGAAAACCACTGCAATAAATTACAGCATACCGAGCTACAGCTACAGGGCAGTGGGGTAGTTCATAGTTGGAGTGCAACCACACTGAATTATTTCTAAGACTAGATGGAAATATATCCAAAAGTCTACACTTATGGCCTCCAGAGGCGACAGTGGCCTTTTTACTCCTTTAACCTTTCAGGCTTCTCTATAGTGTGTGTATATTTGTTTTAGAGTCAAAAAACATTTTTTGAGGCAAGGTTTGGAAAGTCATTGTGTACTCACACCCTGAAGAATGAACTGGATGGGAAGGTTTGGAAAGTCATGGTGTACTCACGCCCTGCAGAATGAACTGGATGGGAAGGTCATTTGAAATCATTAGTAGCCAGTGTTGGTGTGGGGGAAGGAACGTCACGAAGCAGGGCTGGTGGGGATGGCAGCGTTGCTCCTTAATATGCTGATCGATCCCTGGCACCCAGCACACATTCATCATGATGCCATGTGGCCTGCCTGGGACCCAATGACGAGAATTGAAACTGGCTCAAGCTAATCACTGCTAGATGAAGGTCAAATATAGGTGACTATATATCAGCTATCGGGGTATGAGCGGACATGCCACTGCCTAAGGCTGTTGGACACTTACAAAGGGGGAAGTCCACACACTTGACTACAAAAGATGTTAGGTTTTCCCTGCTTAAAAAAATTAATAATGAAATACCAGAACTCAAATATCACCTGGGGGAAGGAGAAGTAGGATATGATGAGGGTCAATATTGTTAGCAAGTAAATTGCCTGGAGAAGGGGAACACTAAGACCACAGGAGATTAATGGACAGGAACCCCAATGACAAACCACTTATTTAGCATTCACAAGGTGCCAGGCCTGAGTCTAACCATGCTGTCCTGTCTATAAATTAACTCATCTGGTCCTCAAACAAGATGCCATTAAGTTAGCAGATGTGGGTGGGGTGGGGAGAATATCTCTGTCTCTACAAAGGACAAGGAGACATGGTCAGTGTGCACACAGGCATTGGTATGAACCACCAAAGAAATAATTGCTCTGAGTCTGTATACCCAGAAGTGATGCACTGGTGACTAACAAGAGGGAGGGACAGGAGTGGGCATGGCAAACAACCGAGACCCTTCCTCCTCCAGAGCACACATGACAAGAGGCTACAGCAAGCAGAGAGTCCACCCAGGACATAAGAGACACCAGTCTGAGAGAAACTGCCCAAACTAAAAGAAACTACACACACACACACACACACACACACACACATACACACACACACAAACACACGTAGAGGACTCAGCATACCACCTCATAACCCTCAGGCAAGCTCACCATAGACAAGTTCTTCCATACCCAACTGACCTATGCACACTTCAGGAAGCTTGCTAGCGGGGAGTGTGGGGATCCTAGCTGACAGCAGGGTATCCCCACATTGCCACCACACCTTGATGTTCTCAGTCCACACAGGAAGGCAACATCGGAGACACCTGCACCTGCTTGATGTCTGTCCATTAAGGCAAAAGGACAAGAGAGAGATTCGGCAGCTGTGCATGGTGACAGACATCTGTAAACCCCAGCACTCAGGAGGCTGTGACAAGAATGCCGTAACTTCAGTGCCAACCTGGCCAACTTGGGCCACTGGATGAGTTGCAGACCAGTCTAGGCTACAGAGTGAGACCGACTCAAAACTAGACAGAAAGCAGCAGTGGAAGACAGTGGCGCTGCCCATCTCCTCTCTTACTGGGAAAGTCCTGGTAATACTAACGAGAAATCACTACTTTGAAAAATTATTTTTGTGGGGGAGTTTTGCTTTGCGTGAGATGTAACCCAAGCTAGCTTCAAACTATTCCCTGCCCCAGGCATTCAAATGAGAGATCATAGGCATACACCAACACAACTAGCTATCAAAAAATTCATCTCAATATTTTGTACTGTGGGTTACAAAAAGTGCCTGTGATGAGAACCTGATGGTGCTTGCAGAAAGAGAAGCTGGGGGATGCTGGTCACAAGATGCTGTGGCCGGCATGCACAATTAGGGGCACTAAGGCTTTTTTTTCATTTCTGCCATTTTCTTCTCAGAGTTTGACCATTTTCACAATAAAGCTAAATCAAATATAAAGCAACTCCCATTTTTAAGAAGCAAAAAGACCTTGCTCTCACTGGGCACTAGACAGGCTCCTTTAACAGTCTTCCGTGTCCAAGTTTTTAAAAGCAACAAGAAATAATTCACTAGACTGTCTCAACTCCTAAGTGTGCCAATTTTGCAATCTGCATTTTTCAATTATATTAAAAGCATTTTTCCAAATTGCTCTATTCTCCCCTTAATAACACAGGATGAGATTGGATGAGACTTGCTCCCCGAGGACAGAGCCAGCACCTCCATGCACCCTGGTTTCTCCAGCAGCACTTGCACATGGGCTGCTCTTGACAAGTCAAGTTCAACAACAAGGGTTCCCAGAGAGCAGAAAGCACAGGGTCAGCACAGCGCTGCTCTCAGTCAGCTCAGTTTGTTCCAAGAGCCACACGCTCAGAAACCAAAGGGAACAGGAAGTGTCTCATGTATTGGCCTCAAATTCATCGCGGTTTTCACTTGAGGAAAGAGAGTGTCAGAAACACTTTGCCTCCCACGAAAAGAAAATTCCAGCCCAGAAGCTTACAACTTTCTAGAGGCGCTACAGCCTGGCTGTCAACCACCGGAGCCACCTCAGGGGCAGCCCAGAGGATAGTCAACCTTCTCGGGAAGGTGGGAAGGAAAAGAGAGGAGGAAACAGGGCCCAGAAATGTATAGCTCGGGGTGTCTGCCTACCCCTCCCTTGGTCTCTGTCAAATAAAGAAGGACCAGATGATCTCTGCGAGTGCTGGTGTGTGTGCGTGTTAACACACACACAAATTCTCTCCTTGCCTTCACCTAATTACCCTCAATGCACTGTTAATCATTCACTCCCCAAATACCAAACGCCCACCACCACAACCCGCACCTCCTCCCCAGCTGCGCCTCTCATTTCCAACAGATTTGCCTCGTGCTCGGAATAAATTGCCAATCATCTGCATAATGCTCCACGACTCCTTACTCCACGCATCAAATCACTTCTCAATCTCATTTCGTAAAAATCCATCAAGAATAATTCTTTCAAAACTGAACTAAACCCTCGCTCTGGCACTTGGATCCATAAATTCCTTGTCTTTGAATGTGAAATATATCACTTTTTACAAAGCACATCCAAGATACCCTAATATAATCAGATCCACTAACAATGATAAATCAGCAAGATCCTGTAATATATAAAAATGCAAATCTAAGCCACCATGGAAATCATCTCTGCTCCTCCTGCCCCTTAACAGAAACCAAGGGGTGAGGCCCAAGAGATTCTGGGTCCAACTGGGAGAGGGGCTTGCTCTTCAGCTGGGCATTTCCAGAGGTGAAAGAGGGAGGAGGCAACAGCTTGCTGGTTTTGCTCAGTCTCTACAGCCTACCAGCTCCCCATATTGCCTCCGTCATACACTTGCTGTGGAGCTAGGAACAAGTCCCTCAACCCCTGTGGTAAAGTGTGCTACAAACTGTGCCTAGCAGCATGTGACAGGCCCAGCGTAGCCGCTGACTCCCCATTCTCTCACGTGTTCCTGGTCACCACAGAACTGGTGATCCACATGAGAAGGCTCCAGCTGGGGTCACCAACTTCCAACACAGGGCTTTCAGCTATTCCTGAACGCAGTTTGCCTGAGGGAGACAACGCAGCTCCCTCCCAGGTCTCCAAAAGTGTGAGGCTGCCTCCCCAGTACTGCCTGAGGCTCAGACTTTTGGAGTGAAGCAACTATCTATCACCTGGTGGTCAGAGTGAGCACCTGGCAAGTGGACCGGCTCTCAGCAGGGCCTGGCAGGTGCACAGCACAGCAAAAGACTGCATAGGTGGCTTGGTGTCGATGATCACAGAAGCCCCATAAATTTTAAAGGTATTTATCTCAGGAACACAGAGAATGAAACTCTCTAAAATCCATATGCACAAAAACAAACTACGAAGAGATTCACAAAGGCAGAAGCTATATTAAGTCAGAAGACCCTAGGTGAGGTGTTTTTCTGCACGTTATGTTCTAACCAATCAATACAGGTCCAGGAGGGATTTCTTGCTTATGCCAGGCACTGGGCTAGATCATTTCTTTTCATATTTACAGCAACAGTCCTCGTCAATAGGCATTCTCTCTACTTCACCAGTGACACCCGTGGATCATAGAGACTAAGTGACCTTAAGAAAAGTCACACTGGTACTGAGCAGCGGTAGAGCGCTGCGCTGAAAGCCCGCCAACGTTCAGGTTCCATTTACCACACACAGGCCTTCTGCTGAAGCCCAATAGTGCAAAGCCCATCTTCACTACATTAAGCAGCAGAAAAGATGGCATTTATGCACAGTGTGATCGCTGCGGGACTCCTTGCTTTCAAATGGACTCCAGAAGCTACAGGGAACAACACACAGGAGACAAGGGCAAGTGTGAGGAATGATACCATCACAAGATGTTTGAGGGGAGTTTTTTTGGGGGGGGGGGGTATTGGGTGAATGAGGGCAGAACCCAAGCATAGTGCACGCTAGACAGCATTCCACCTCTGAGCTATACCCCAGCCCCACAACAATACAGAGACAATCTGGTGGCAGACAAGATAGCACATGACCAGCTGGATTATGTCAACACATGGGATGCCGCAGCCAGGCCAGGATGGACCACTGATGAGTTCGGGCTGGAGTAGTTTCACCTTTGTACCCCCTTTATCTTCGTCTGCAAGGTTTTCCAAATAAGCATCAATTTCGCTTTTTCTAATATATTAAGGAAATTTGTTATTGAAAAAAATCTAAAACAAATAAAGCAAATAAACAGCACCTAACTCACATGCTTTATGTGTGGATGGATCTGCCTGTGTAAGAACTCAGGTCCCCCACAGCGGGAAGCTCGCTGAAGCAGCAGGGAGTCCCCTGGGGGAGAGGGCTGGCAAAACCCCTGTATGGACAGAAAGGCAGGGCTGGCTGTGTTTGGTTTTTTCCCTCAGAAAAGGCATCAAAGGCTGAATTCTATCTTGACGTGCAGTGGGTGTTCAAACATGTAGAGCCGAGCGAGTTTACTGTGAAATGAAGAGAGAGTCTAAAAGGGTATCTGTGCTGGGATTACAGCCATGAAAGCCTGAAGCTTGCGGCGGAGGGCAGAAAGGATCACTGCCTGCGCCCACAGAGCAGCGGTGCAGAGACTGTGACTCATTTATTTTACTTAATTGCTCTGGCTGTAAATTTTTCAAAACTAATATAAGCATATTTTACAGCTCACAGAACATTTAGAACATATTAAAATACATATCTTTCCACTGTAGTGTGTCTAGTTGAAAGTTCTGAGCTCTAAGGCTATGAAAGACTGGCATGCGGCACTCTGCGCCAGTCAGATGGGCGGCGTTGTTCTGCTCCGGATCAGAGAAAAATCCTTTCAAGCAAATGTTCTGGTGAGTCAAAGATTCTACCACATTCTAGAAGCTTGGCTGGGCCAAAGATTTAGTAAGTCTTACTGTGCCCCCTAGAGGCGAGTAGGATTTCTGCACTCACAAAAAAATCTTCCTAAAGCAAGGCAGTAAATTCCAGAAAATGTCTTTAAATCTTCATTGATCACTTAACATGTACCAAATTTCATGCCAGATGCTACAGAGAATATAAAAGTGGGTCTGGCGTGGCTGATGCCCCTGCAAAGCTTACATCCTATCTATCAGCTCAGATCCCAGAGAGGCACCACCACCTGGCAGGGAAGCAGGTAAATCCCTTAGATAGCAAGACCCCAGCATTCTGAGTGCCAGCAGTGCATGCCAGGTCCCAGCCCAGGTGCTCATATCCAACTTCATCTATTGTTCAGAAAGACCACGCAAATGCAGATAATCGCCTGCACTTCGCATTCAGCTGAACTTGGTTTACTGCTGTGGACGACATCTCTGACATGAAGGAGGAGCAGTTACTGCTAGGCAGGCCACATACCAACCTCATCTAGGGCAGGACTTCCATCCCCACATGCCCACCTGAACCCCCCTCCATGCCCTAATCCTTCTGCCCATCACAGCTCCCTGGTCCCTACACCCCGTTCTGCATCCTAAACTTACTCAAAGTCCCACTTATACAACCCCAGTCACTAAAACTGCCGAACATCTTATGAAAGTCCCTGCTCACTCAGGTTCCAGTTCAACATTCACCTCCAGCTTCTAAAAGCCTCATTTTCAAGACCTCTCAGTGAGAAGAACAGGAAACACTGATCCTAGCAGCCACGGTCAGTATTGACCCAAATCAACTACGGCAAGTGCTTTGCCTCTGAGGTCATCCCTGGGATGTATTTGGAGGACTAGACAGGAGGGTGGGGCACTCCCTGAAGCTTCCTACCAGCCAAGGAGCCTCAAGCTAGCATCATCACTTCCAGCCCACATGCCTCCTGGGGACAGGCCACACAACAGCACCCTAAACACGGTCCTAATCTCAGGCTTCTTGTCATTCCAAACAAGGCAACTGTGACTTCTCCTGGACCAATCCTGGCACATACATCTTCACCAAGCCCAGAGTCAAGGCTCCAACTCATAGACTCCTTTAAAAACCACCATGGAGCATGGTGACATATGCCTTTAGTCCTAGCACTCTGGAGGCTGAGACAGGAAGATCTTCATGAGTTCATGGCCAGACTGGCCTATACAATGAGTTACAAGGCAGAAGCCCAATCCCCAGAAATGGCACAGTAAAAGGAGAACTGGCTCCCCAAAGTTATCCTTTGACCTCTACACATGTACCATAGCATGCATGTTGTCACACACACAAACACACATATAATAAATAAGCAAACAATATTGCATTCCCAGCTTTACGGAAACAGACAGGCAGATCCCTGGGATATACCAGGGATATACCAGCTGGCCAACCTAGTCTCCATGGCAAGTTCCAAGCCAATGAAAACCCCTATCTCAAAAAGGGCACCTGAAGAACAACATCCAAGATTGCCCTGTCCTACACATGCACACACATGCACACATGTGCACACACATGCCCACACAGACACACATAGACAAAATATTCATGGGGAGTGGGAGTATATCTCAGTGATAGAGTATTTGCCTGCATGCACAAGGTCCTAGCCTCAAGCCCCCAGCACCCAAAACCTCAAAAGAAAAAACAAGCAAACAAAAACAGGGATACCTACAGTGTCTGTTCAGAAAACTAAAATTCCTTGTCAGTAAAAACCCAGGGTAGTCAAATGTTCAGTGGGGGTTTCAGGTAAAGACCAATTCCACAGGGCTCAGGTCTGCTTCTTCCCACCAATGCACAGGTAGTTGGCAGGTGGGCATCCATGAGGACACACCTGCCCTCTCCATGAAGCAGCATCATACGTTCAAGGCACGATAGCCATGGCAACCCTCTCCACCTTCTTGCTGGCTTGAGCTCCCCACATCTACCACACTGTACTCTCCTCCCTCTAGTGGCCTAGAGACAGATATGACTATAGCCCCCCTTTAGAACCACAGGTAAGTTCCCACCAGAAGCCAAGAGCACACTAGATACTGTGGACACAGCACATGTAGGTATCTGTGCCACTAGAGAACCCTCAAGCCTTGCCAAGGGCATAAAGCAGCAGGTGAGCCAGTCCACTGTAATGCAACCTCCTCCACCCTATGAGTGCTACCTCACCCTTAGTACTGAGTGGTTGGGGAAGGAGCCCAGCCTACTTTCAGGCTCATCTAAGGGAAGGACCTCTACATTCAAACAGTGGACAGTGCCCGGTTAAGTGTAAGAAGACAGAAGGCTAGATACAAAAGCAGCTTGTCGACTGTCTGATCCCAATAGGAAGAACATGACCAATCTGTCTTGATGAAGCTCCTGCTCCTGGCACACTGCCCAACCCAAGAACACTGTTCATTGGTCCCTTTCTGAGCTGGGTCTTGACTGTTCAGTGGAAACTGGCCAAGCAAAAAGCAAAGCAGAAGAACCCTAGAGAAAGAAGGACAAAAGAGGAAAAAAGTTCAGCAATCAGGTGAGCTCAAAGTCAAGGAGTGTCCTGTGTACTCCAGAGCCAGCCAGACACTGCCAGGAACATGGGCCCAACTGAAATCCTTAGATAGGCCCCAGGCTCTGCTGGCCTCTGTGCATCAGGCTCTCGAGATGGAGAACTGAGAAGCCCGGACTCTGGGTAGGTCCAAGGATGTCATGAGCCACTCCAGGAACACGGAACACCCCGCACACAGATTACATAGGCAAACACTGCAGAAGCACTAAAGCCTGACTCAAAGAAGCCAGGACTCCAGCTGAAGACTGAACAAGACATCAGCCTTGCCAGAGCCAGCTACAAGAGTTTCAGCATGATCTGTACATGTCTCTCTAAAACTACCACACACAGACATAGCTCACTTCTAAACACTCGGGCCCCCTTCTCTTCACTTGAGAATATGCATCCTGGGTTGGTGGGTTGGAGCTCAAAACAAAATCTCAGACAAAAGGACTCAGAGAAGTGGTTTTGAGAATGCTGAGGACAGAGTGGGTAAGGCCATATTTACTGAGCTTCTATGGGGTCCAGCTCTGCAATAAATGCTTATTTTTTTTGTAGTTGTGTGTGTATGAAGGTATGTGTATGTGTATACGCAGGTGCACATACATTTGTGTGGGCAAACATATAAAGGTCAGAGGATAACTTCAGCTGTTGCTCTTTGGGCCCCATGCTGGCTAGTTTTATGTAAACTTAACACAAGCCTGTACAGAATTTTTCTTAATTAGTGATTGATGGGGGAGGGACCAGTCCATTGTGGGTGAGGCCACCTCTGGCCTGGTGGTCCTGGGTTCTATAAGAAAGCAGACTGAGCAAGTCACGATGAGCATGCCAGTAAGTAGTATCCCTTCATGGCCTCTGAATCGGCTCCTGCCTCCAGGTTCCTGCCCTGTTGAGTTCCTGTCCTGACTTCCTTCAGTGATGGGCTACAGTATGGAAGTGTAAGTCAAATAAACCCTTTCCTCCCCGACTTGCTTTTGGTCATGATGTTTCCTCACAGCAACAGTGACCCAGACCAGGACAGGCACCACCCTTGTTTATTAAGACTGGGTCTCTCGTCAGTCTGGAACTCACTATATAAGCTAAGCTGGCTAGCCAGAGGACCCCACAGACCCACCTGTCTGCACCTACCTAGCAATGGGATATAAGTATGCACCCACTTTTTTATGTGGATTCTGGGAATCAAATTCAGGCTCTTGTATTTGCAAGTACTTTACTAATTAAGCCACGCCCCCAGTCTACATGGTGTGCTTTTTAAAACACATTTCTCAAGTGATCATGTAACAAAGGTATGAGTGTCCCTCTTGTACAGACTCTGAGGGAGACCCACTTGGCCCAGAAACCAGCTACTCTTTGCAGGCTGTTGGAAGCCATGTTCTTCCCAGGAAGCTTGTAGTTCAGCTAGCCAGGGAGTCACTGGGTTCACTCAGTAAACATCAATATTTGGCCCCTATAGCTTATTTGTTCTGCTGGCCCGAAATTGGAATTACAGGCTGGAGTTAAATATATCGCATGGTTGGCATGGTGGCACAGGCTTTTCATCCCAGTATTTAGAAAGTAGAGGCAGGCGGATATCTTTGCCTTTGAGGCCAGTCTGGTCTACATAGAACATTCCAGGCCAGCCAGAGCTAGCCACACAGTGAGAACCTGTCTCAAAAAAAAAAAAAAAAAAAAAAAAAAAAAAAAAAAAAGAAAGAGAAAAAGAAAGAGAGAGAGAGAGAGAGAGAGAGAGAGAGAGAAAGAAAGATCACACTGTACACCCTGCATCCCCTGAAAACAGATGCCTAATTTCTCTGACATCACAAGCAATAGAATATCTATCTTCTTTTCTACCTCTATCTCCCTCTCTCTTGCTCTCTCTCTCTCTCTCTGTATCTGTGTGTCTGTGTCCATGTGAGTGTATCTGTGTTTATGTCTGTGTGTGTGCATGTGTACATGCACGGCACACATGTGAAGATAGGAGGACAGCCCCCATGTCAATCCTCAGGTGTCTTCTACCTTGTGTTTCAGATAGGGTCTCTCGACTGACCTGGAACTTTGCCATATAGACCAGACTCTCTAGCCCCTTAACTTCCAAGGCTCCACCTGGTGCATGTCACCCTGCCAAACTTTTTCCTTGGATTCTGGGGATTCAAACTCAAATCTTCATACTTATAAGGCAAGCATTTTACTGACCAAGTCATTTCCCCAGACGTGTTAGTTGTTGTTTGATTTAAAGCTCTCCAAAGGTAGCTGGGGGTGGTGATGCATGCCTTTTAAACACAGCATGATGGGGGGGGGGGGAGGATGCAGAAGCAGACACCTCTGTGAGTTCAAGGTTAGACTTGTTTACATAGCTAGTTCCAAGATGGCGAGCTACACAGAGAGACCCTGTATCAATCAATCAATCAATAAATAAATAGGCTGGAAGGGGGTAGCACATGCCATTAATCCCAGCTCTTAGGAGACAGAGGCAGGAGAATCTCTGTGAGTTCGAGGGCAGTCTGATCTACAGAGCTAGTTCTAGGACAGCCTAAGGCTACCAAAGAAACTCTGTCTCAATAAATAAATAAGCAAGTCTCCAAAGTTAGATTATCAAAACTCAAGTGCTGATAATTCCGTACCAGGGTTCAAGGTGAAACAAAACGAAGCATGACAGTTTATGAGTAAAAGATTAAAAGAAACAATATTCAGGGCTGTGAGCACATTGGAAAATGTGCTTGTTCTACTTCAGCTATTCCTGAGTAGGGGTCGCCTGTCTTCAGGTTAAGCCTGGCCTGCTGCTATGCAGACCAGGGTCTGGCAGGGGGGTGTGTAAGCAGCAGCATGCTTACAGAAGCATGGTTCGTGGGAATGTGCCACTGAAGGGTGATGAAATGACCAAAACAGGAAAGGAATGAACTATGGCATACTTGGGCTAAAATAATGGGTTATTATAAAATGAAGTAAGATGTTTATCATCTGGGCATACTGTAATTTATTTAACACTGTGGTGCTATGGCAAGGCAGCCTTGGGAAAGGAAAAACGAAAGATCTGAGGCAAAGCACAGAGAACCCTCTCTCAAATGGACCAGAGTGAACTACAGAAATTCCCAAAGCCACTGTCCCAACTACCGCCTGGCTCTAATCACAACATCCCAGGAAGAGAGCCACTGCAGGCTGTTTTCCCTCACCTTACCTTGAAGGTTTTATCCATGGAAGCAGAGAGAAGCATGTGGCTTTTACAAAAGACTGGACACCACTGAATACTGTTGACAGGGCCCCTGTGGCCTCGCAGGTGGAAGAGCACTTTCCTGGGGACCTTAGTCTCTCTGTACTGACTGTTCAAATATGGCTGGATGGACTCAGACACAGTGGGAGCCACACAGAGCGGGGCTGGGGCACAGCCTGCAGGGGGTTCTGGAGGCTCTAGATCTTTGCCCCCACCAGCTTCTGGATTCAGTGCCTGCAGCTGCCTCAGTCTCTTGGGAGTATAGGGAACCACACAGTCCTCACCCCTTTTCCTCTGAAAAGAGCTGGCATTTCTAGCGGTGCTTTCAACTTCGCTTTGAGTCTGAGAAGGTGAATGGAGGGCATCCCAAGCAGGTTTTACTGGCTTTAAGCAGGCAGCTGCCAAGGGCACATGGCTGGCTGGAGCTCGGCTCATCCACAAAGGACGAGGAGGCTCACTGGTGGGGAAGGTGGTATCAGGGTCCTTTGAGGGCCACTGTAGCCTCTGGCTGGGACAAGATCCTGGGTGACTTCTCCAGATCCGAGCCAGTGGCAGACGTTGGTCCCCCGGGTCTTCAAAAGGACTATTCCCTGTGTGTTGTACCCCCTCTTTTGTCATATCCACTGTACCAGATACAAAACCCGTTCCAGAAGGTCTGGTCACACCAGAGGCATCATCCATCTGACCTTCAGGGTTCACAGTTCTGGCATGCTCGGTCTCAGTCTCTGAGTCAGAATCATCATATGCCACCAGCGAGGCCATGCGGACACACAAAGGTGGCTTCCTAGAACTGAAAAAGGTCAAGAGTCAGCAACTGTGAACAGGAAAACAGTTCTGTACTTCAGAGCAGGAATGTCACTTTGAAAATCTAAGACTTCAAACTCCACTAACATGAACACATAAAAAAACAAAGGCTGCATTTTCAAAAGAGCTAAAAGAAAGGATTTCAGATACTCCAACACAAAGACATGATTCTGAGGTAGGAGAGATGGCTCTTCCAGAGGATCAAACACAGTTCCACAGGTAGCCCCAGTTCCTAAGGACCCAACACCCTGCTCTGATCTCCATGACTACCCACACTCATGGACACACTCACATACCGATATATATGCAAAACACACACACAATTAAAAATAGAAATCATATCTTTTTTTAAAAAAAAAGGAAAAATTAAAAATAAGTGATGTTTTGGGCCAGCAAGATGACTAAAGTGTGTTAAATGTGCTTTAAGCTGCCAAGCTTAAAGACCCGAGTTTGATTCCTGGAACTTACATGGCAGAAAGAGAAAAATCAACTCATGAAAGTTGTCCTCTGACTTCAACATGTGTGTCTTGATGTGTATGCCATTGCTGAACCTTATAACTAAATTAATGTTTAAAAAGGAAAGAAGGTAAGAAGAAAGGGAGGGAGGGAGTGGGGAAGGAAGGAAAGATTGATGGATGTTAGGGAGATGACATGGGTAGATGGTATGTTCGCCCTAATTTAAACACAACATAATATATTTTTAAAAACCTAAGTAATTTTTTAAAAATAAATGGATTTCCAGTCTTCAATAGACATACTTAGAACACACAATTTTCTAATGGGAACCTATGTGGAGCTGGATATGAAGCTCGCTAACAGAACACTTGCTAACACATGCAAGGTTCTGGGTTTACCCATTAGCACTGCAAAGCAGAAGAGGAGGAGAAAGTAAAGAAAGGAAAGAAGACAACAACAATGATCTAGGTATGGTGACACCCACCTGTGAGTCCAGCACTCGTGGAGCTGAGGCAGGGGAATTATTTCAAGGCTATCCTAGAATATATAGCAAGACCCTGTCTTTAAAAACAATCAAAGGAAAAACAGAGAAAACAAGGTTTTGGAGATGCAGAGCAATAGTAAGAGCACCTACCTGGCATGCCAAAGCCCAGGGTTGGATCCTAAGGCACCAGGCTACCTATCCAAGTGTGGCAAGAGCAGTTTTGGTCATGGCATCCAAAACTGTGTTTCACCCCAAATGCACAGATTCATACAGTAATGAATTTCCTTTTAAAAATTCTTCCTGGAATTCTGAGCCATCACAAATTGTTATTGGCTAGTTCTGAGTAAGAGGTGGTTTGGTATTTTAATTCAGTATTTTAATATCATGAAGAGAACAGCAAGAACAGACAGTAAGAAAATAAGGGTGCTAAACATATCATAGCCAGCAGAGGGCATGGTGGAACAGGGTGCAAGCCTGAGCCGTAGACCAACTTCCCTGATGAAAGAAAACCCAGCTAGCCCCATGTTTTGGGTTTTATATTTATTTGTGCATCTGTGCATAACTATGAAAGTGTGCAAGCCTGTGCTTCTGCACACGAGAAGGCCAGAACAAGGCATCTGTGTCTCCTCTATTGCTTTCCATCCATTCTTCTGAGGCATGGTCCTCCTGTCTCTGACCTCTTAGGGGTTGGGTTATAGGCGAGTATGTAATGCCTAGCTTGTTAACATAGGTGCTGGGATCCAAACTTTGGTCCTCATGATATCAAAGTAAATGCTCTTAACAGCTGAGCCTCTCTAGTCCCAAACTGTTAAGACACACGTTCACTATATAAGCCAGGCTGGTCTTAGTCTCATAATCCTCCTGCCTCTAATGGCACTATTTATCTAAGAACTCCACTGCCACACAAGTCTGTTAATGCCTGTGGTTACTGTTCCCACTAGTAGCTGAATCCAGTATCAATGTCCACATTTAAAGTCGTCTTCTAAAAAGGACTTCTAAAAGCAGTCAGCCAGTCTCCAACTGAACCAAGAGCACACTGGGGACTAATTACACACAGATGAAACCATGCTCTGCAAATAATTTAATTTCTACATACTCAGCGGGGATCTGAGGCCAAGCTCCTTGTCCCTACCTGTCAAATGAAACCCATCAGATTTCCACCACCAGACAAAATAGAGCTCAGTCACAAGCCTGGATTTCGAGCCACACAGTTATCTGCAGGGTTGACTCACAGAGAGGCGTATGGTAGATCAGAGGACAGCATAGCCCTTCAGTTCCACAGGGCATGGAAAATGTCTGAGAATGGCAAGAGGCTGGACTCCCAAGGCACTCTCATCACAGGTAGATTTCATTCACTCATTCAACAGCTGCAACAATAGGCAAAACAGTACATGACCTTCACTCAGCACACTCACAAGTCAGAGAGAGAGAGAGAGAGAGAGAGAGAGGGAGGGAGGGAGGGAGGGAGGGAGAGAGAGAGAGAGAGAGAGAGAGAGAGAGAGAGAGAGAGAGAGAAGCACATCCCCCACTCCATGCATTGTGAACTCAAAAGGAGAAACGGAAGAGCAGAGCAGAGCAGCTGGGCCCAGGACTGCATGATCTTATGGAGCCTAGACGAACCTCAAAGAGAGTACACCTGTGCGGTGACACTCTGGAGAAGCTGAGAACCAGTGATCATAATACTTGAGCCTAAACAACAGAACCAATAACGATCTAGAGGAGTCAAGGGTGAATCAAGAAAACACGCGAGAAGGGAGAAGGCTGAAAGCTGTGGGAAATGCACACGGTTTAGGAGGTGATGGCTGCCATTTTGTACCCAAGATCAAAGGATGTCATGGGAAAGGGGGTGTGTTGAAAACCAAGAGGAAGAGGCTAAATGCGGGGGGGGAGGGAAGGTAATGAGGACGGAAAAAAAATTAAAAAGCTAAAGGGAGCACAGACATGTGGAGCAGGGTGTCCTGTGTGTTTCGTTCACTGTTCAAGAACCCTCGATCTAGACGGATTTGTAGACTGAAAGCCGGTGGGCCAGGGTGCTGAAGAAGTGAAAGACAGGCGGGATTTTCCTGCTCAAAAAGCACTTCCTTGTTACCTACTCTGTGGTTAGCTCTACGTTGGATCTCATGTGGGCGGAAATTAAGCTCGGATCTTGCCCCCGTGGCCACAGATCCAGAGGGGAAACAAAAAGATATCACCAGACACGGGTTTTGAAGGATGAAGAGAAGTTAGCCAAGCTGTCAACAGTAATGGGTAGAATTCAGAGCACTCTAGAAAGAAATGGGAGGAAAAGGAAGGCGTGCGGCACCCTAAACCTGGCACAATGAGGCGGGAAGCACGCGGCTACCAGGTCCCGGCCCCCTCCCGCCCGGGCCCGCAGCTCACCACACACACGGAAGCACTCGGTCCACCTCTACGGCGGTCCGGCCTGCACTCGGGCCGCCCAGTCGCGTTCCACCACGACTCCAGGGACCTCAGCCAATCAGGGACGGGTCATGCCCCGCCCCTGGATGAACAGCCAATGATGGCATGCCAGGACCGGAAGCTGTTCCAGCCGGATGGGGTTTCCACGGACGCCCTGGATGTACCGGTGGCTGAACCATCGGTGCTGCCTGGTGGGTCCCAACAGGGGCCGGTAAGTGAGAAGAGGGCAGCCGCCATTTGGGAGTGAGGGAGGGACGCCGAGATGGCGCCGGGGTCTCACTGAGCCCTGAGGACCCAGCTCCGAACCGGGCACACTGTTCTCTGGGCACCGGCACCGCGAGGGGCGGGGAGTCTGCGGCGGCGCCGCCCACCACGGGTGCATGCTGTCATCGTTTTCCACCGCCTGAGGCTTTGCCCTGTAGGGTCGCCATCAGTCCCCTCCACAAAGTATTAGGATGGTTCCTGGTAACCATTTCACAGACGAGGAACCCTAGAGAGAAGCAGAGAAGTAACACTACTTGTCCACGGTTTGAAAGCAATCTTACGCTCAACATCAAAAGCCTGCTCTTGACCTATCTTTTCTATCTTTCCACTGCAGCACACCACTTCAGAACAGGACTGCCTCAGAAGGTACAGGCTGACCTGCCCTCCCCATTGTCTCTACTGTACACACAATAACAATGATGCTGTAGGCGTGGGGGGGGGGAAGAGGAGTGGGGAGGTCACATGGCGGTCAACTTGAAGACGGGACAGCTGATGCAATGGCAAGTAACTCGGGGTTATTGAGAGTTTGATTGGTCTCAACCTCCTCCTCTCCCAGCCCAACCAGTCACTGGCTGAACTTGCTCATTAAGAAAGGTAATCAAATGGCTAAAATGTTCTGGGAACCTGAGTGATTTCTGAGAAACCCCTAAGTAAGTGAAACTGAAAGGGTGGGGCAAACAGGAAGGAAAGACAATAGACTCTTCCAAAAACAGAAACCGAAAGAAAACAGAGGGAGAGTATTAAAGACCTCCACCCTGCCTGCTAGTTCTCATCTGCTCCACCGTCCCTTGTGACCAGGGGCCACTGACTCCACAGCCAGGGTATGTATTGCCATCTTAGCTAGGCTTGGAGGTTCTTTTCTGTTCTAATGGGGTTTTGTTTTGTTTTCCGCCTGCCTTATATGAAAGCGCTAAGGACTTGAGAAGGGCCCATGTCAGGATTGGGATGTTGCGTGTGTTTATTTCAGGTGACTCCCTGTTTTTGAGGAGTAGATGCAGTGGGTGCCCAGTGGCCTGTTTGCAGTCAGAGCTTGCCCTTCAGCAACTTCAGAGCTTTTGTCTGATTTGGCCTTCTTCAGGAGTCAGTGTCGGAATACATTGGCAGTTTCATTGTGACAAACCTTTGTAAATTAGGGTCTTTTTCTTTTAAAGTAGTATTCATGGGGCTAGGCATGTATTTCGGGTGTTAGGAGGCTACTTGGCATGTTCCCAGCTCTGGGATCTATCCCTAGTGCCTGGGAAATAACCTTTCATTGACTAGACCATCATCTACCCCCAAGTTTAAGAGTGTAAAAAACTGCTTGCTCTAAAGAGTCTTCTGGGATCGTGTCAATCAGAAGCTATTGTTACCTACTGTTTGCGGCCACAGTCCTAAGCTGTCTAGAAACGTTCATAGGCTATCCCCTTTTACAAGCTGCCCCTAAAATCTTGCTGCCCTCTTCCCCCAGGCTGCAGATTCTGTGGATCCTACCTGTGTGGGTTTTGCAACTATCCAAGTTCTTCTCATTCTGTATGCTTAAACTATACCATGCCCACTTTCTTTAAGAGCCCACAGCATTCATGCAGAACAATGACATCTTTCCAAATGAGCGGTAGATTTAATTCCTAAAAGGGGGAAGTCAGGGTGGAGGAGCCTTTGTGGGTTTCTCATCAAAGGCTTGCTGAGGTTCCTCTGGGTTGAGCAGTTGGACTTTTTACAATCCCGGTACTTATTTTACAGGGGATAATAGATCATTTCCTGATTATAACGCCTTTCCTTTCTTCCATATTGGGTTAGTAGTTAGATAAAAGAGCATATCCTTAAGAGAGACACAACTTCTCATCTGAAGTTGATATGGTAAGCCCTCCAAGCAGTGATCATTAGCCTTTTGGGGTATCTCGACTCCTTTATAAAGTCATTGAACCTGTGTTCAACTTCAGGCTAAAAAGTTAAGCTTGATTCTAAAAGTTAATAAAAATAGAAATAAAGGATGGCAAGAGCTCTTCACACAATACACAGGTGAGTGCATAACTGCGTGAAGTAAGGAAAAGGGTAGCTGTTTCTTTGTCCTAGAGCATTCACTCAAGAAATTGCCTCTTGATCTCTCCCTCACTCTTTCCCGCATCTACTTACATACAAGATTTAAAAGTGACCATGCGAATGCTTGTGGTCAGGGGAGCAGAGATCTTACCTGTTGTTCCCTCCATCAGATTTAGTTTATGTGCCTCTTCCAAGTCAGAATTCTACTATTTAGGTGTTCCCATACAACTTGGAGCCTGAATACAGGTCTAGTTCCCCTAACTGATTACACTGGTGGGAAGAGGCTGGCTGTCCCAGGCTCACCCACTCGTTCTCTTTTTTCTAGGGCTTGAATGGAGTTGTGACTGTGACTGTCTGTAGTCTTTGTAGAGCCCCTCATTTTGTGGAGGAGCAGGCTAAGCAGAGAAAAGTCCAGGGGTAACCAGGACAGGGTAGATTTTACAGTGGTCATAGAAGCCAAACTACAAGCCTAAGACCTGGAGGAGACCCCAGGTGGTCTGCCTGCTCTCCCTGGAACTCAGAGGACAGGACTCAGTGCCAGAACACTAAACTAGTGTTAGTTTCTGACTAACTCAGCCATCAACGAGAACGAACACTGATACCTATGTTTGCTGGTTTTGGAGGATTTGAGGGATGGGTTGCAACAGGGTCTTATTTATATAACCCAGGCTAGTCTAAAATTTACCACAGCTAGAATTGGAGGTATATACTCCCATGCCCAGCTAGAAGCCACTTAACAAAGATGATGTAAAAGAAGAGTCTAGATGAAAAGGTTGAACTTACTGGTTTTGGAGAGTCATTCATAGCAGATACTAGAAATACATGATCATGAAGCTGGTGCACATCCTCACTGTACTGAAGATTCAGTGAACTCAACAGCAGAGGAAGTGATGTAATAAAGGTAGATGTTCCAGGGACATGGGGTGGGAATGGCCCAAGGCTTCAGGAGTTGGGAAAGGCTATGAAAAACTAAGGTTGAGTCTCAAAGATAGCAGAGGCCAAACCAAGGAGGAGGAGACATCCTAGACTGGAAGAGCAGTGGGGACCCAGGGCCTATGACTGGGATGGGCTCTGGATTTGAACCTCAGGCAGATTCTTCTGGCTTCCCTAAGCTAACAGGATGTACAGTTACAGCTTGCTCTTCCAGTACACTGGGAAATTGCAAACGGGATATCGCTTGACCCTTTGTGTCTAGAAGTCATTTTTATTGCATTCATTATTATCTGACCCAGGCAAATATACCCAGAGAAAAGCAGGGTCCGGGAGTTTCTTCTTACTCCCTGGCTTCTACATGCCTCCTCCCTGGGCTACTGGACGTTGCTATCCAAGTCAGTCTCTCACCAAACTTCCCTTAGGAATCAAGTGAGATGATTCTCAATGGTCCTTGCCCCATCATGCTTTGGTATTATGAGTTGATGAACTTGTATGAAGATAACAAGTAGACAAATACAAAATCTTCACTGTAATCTGACTCTGAGAGATGAGTAGGTGGAGGACAGTGACTGAGACCACCCTAGCTTGTCTCAGACATATCCCTTCTGTGGCTGCTTCCTCCAGATGAAATCTTCATCCTGCAGGGAAGCTTGTTGTACCACTGGATGTTGACAGGGTGGTGAAACAACAGTGTTCTAAGAGGGGGTAAAAGTTCCTGCCCTGCAGGTTAAGGGAAGCACAGTAAGCAACTTAATAGCTTCAGGAAATCCCTGACTGGAACCAGATTCCCTAAGTCTCTCCCCTCCCTCAAGCATTCAAGTAAGGACTGCTGAGAGGCTCTGGGAGGAGCTCTGCGGCCTAGAAGAGGCTCTGAGCACTCCAGGTGACTGGTTTCCTTGAGCCATCCCCCATGCTGCACTGGGTTTGTCTTGGTTATATAGCTGTAGTTGAGTCATCCACCCAGAGAAACTCATTGGTTCAGAGTAGGGATGGGGGCACAACACGCACTGGTTCACCACTTTGGAAGTGTCCATACTCAGGTCCCTTCTCAGAGATGAGGAGACATTTGTTTGTGTGTCCTCAATAATGTCACACAGGACACTCCTCAGTAGTCATGAACTTCTGTATTCATGAGCTGCGAGGACAGATCTGTCACAAGATTCTGGTGAGGTTCAGGTGACTTGGTGCATAGAAGAACTTAAACCAGGGTGTCATGACAGTCAGGGTACTTGGAGTTAGTGGTCCAGCCAGCAAAGCCTGTGGCTCCTCTAAGGTTAAGGTGAGTCAGGTAAACTGAGGTGGGCAGATCTCCAGAGCCCTCACTCCCAAGCCCAGGAATAACACGACCAGATGTGTTCCTGCATCGGTTTTTTTCTTTAATTTTTATAAAAGGCCTATCAATAAGTTAAAAGTTCATAGAGTTATCATTTTTTTTTTTTTTTTTTTTTTTTTTTTGGTTTTTCGAGACAGGGTTTCTCTGTGGCTTTGGAGCCTGTCCTGGAACTAGCTCTTGTAGACCAGGCTGGTCTCGACCCGGCTAGAGTTATCATTTTATAGATAAGAAAGTGACTATCTTATCTATAGAAACCCGAAAGGCTCCAGATGGCCCAATCTCCACCCTTTCCAGTGTCAATAAAAGTAATGACTGCTAGCATGATGTCGCAGACACACCTTTCCAGCCTTCAGGAAGGCAGCGGGGATGGCTGGGGTCGGGATCCTTGCTGGTCCAGAGCTCTGGTCCTCTACCTGGACCTCGCTGTGAGAACACAGCAGCAGGTCCACCGAAAGCCCTGTGGAACATTACTTTGTTTATGTCTACAAAGGCCTGCGAGTTTGTACTCAAGGCAGTAAAGATAAAGAACAAACGATACTTTACAATATGTCTTTCTCTCTGGTGAACACAGCATTGGTATTCTGAGCAAACATTACTTCCTTTCCTGGGCATTCAGTGTGAACAGATATCACTATGTGCCAACTTACTGTTTACCAAGGGGGCCCTTCTTTGCTGACCTCAAGTTGGCACGTCCAGTAATGCATTTAGTTCTTAATGTCAGCATTGATGCTTCTTTTCATGAGCCCAAATTTCTCCTTATTTCTTTACATTAATATTCTGTTACCCAGTTTCTGTTACAGTTCAACAGTTTCCACATTTTTCTGGAAGAAAGACTGAGTTCTGGGAAGGAAATACAGCTGCAGTAATCTGTTCATGGCTCTCCACCCTCAATCCCATTTCATTTTTTTCTCCACAGAGTCTTGTCTGAACTGCTGAACACATTTGCTCACTAGCCAGCTGCAGGCCTAGGTCCTAGAAGATGGCAGACATGCCCAGTGGCGAGTCCTGTACCTCTCCACTGGAGCTGTTCAACAGCATAGCAGCTCAAGGGGAGCTCGTGAGGTCCCTCAAAGCTGGAAATGCACCAAAAGTAGGTGATTCGTTGGACTCGCCGATACATGCACCATTGTCTGGTTATAACGTCTGTTAAATTCAGTGGCCTTGTTGTGCCTGTGCTTTAAGACCCTTTGTATTGTAGGGAATTGTTCCCAGATCCTCAAACATCCATGATGCCCAAGACCCTCATATACAGCAGCATAAGATTCATGTATAATCTGTCATATATTTTCATCTTAGTATTGTATGGGTTCTGTGTAAATAGTTGTTATATTCTATGTATTTTTTTTTCTTTCTCTTGCTATACTGTATTTTTTTTGGTTTTTTGAGACAGTTTCTCTGTGTTGCCCTGACTATCCTGGAACTTTCTCTGTAGACCAGGCTGGTCTCAAACTCACAAGATCTGCCTGTCTGTGCCTCCCAAGGGCTAGGATTAAAGACATTTACCACCACCACCGAGCTGCTATACTGTTATCTTTAGACGATCTATTAGTTACATTTTTGTCTGCTACTATGACAAAATGTGGAACAAAGGCAATTTAAGGAAGAGAGCTTGTTTTTGCTCGCAGTTTGCTGTTATAGTTCATCACGGCAGGAAAGTCATCAGGAAAGTGAGACAGCTGCTTACCCTGAAGCACTGTCAGGAAATGGAGGTGAATTTCTATGCTCAGCTCTCTTTCTCCGTGGAACGATGCCGCCTGCATTTAGGGTGTATTTTCCCACCTTAATTAGCCCTTCCTAGAAACTCCTCACAGACATACCCGGAGGTGTTTTTCCTGGCCGCTTCTAGATCCTGTTGGGTTGACAGTGAATAAGGTGACAGAATGAAAATCTGCACACACTCAGTACAGGTGAAGAATTGTTTTGTGCGCTTAGTGTTTCTGTCCTGTGTTAGTTGAACCCAAAGATACAGAACCCACAGACATGGAGATCCCGACACCTCCATGCCTTCCAGCCTGTTCTCCCCAGTTCTACTCATACACAGATAGATGGTTTCAGTTCTTGTACAGGTTTGTACCTCTGCACCTCTAAGCGACTTGCCTACTATTTCCTTCCTTTTTAATTCCAAACTAGGGCTTTGGCTGTGGCTAGAAAAGATTCCTGCTCTCACACATACTTCCCAGTCTCCCGGGATGTATTGAGGTTCTAGTTAGGTCATTATTAGTACAGGCGTTATTACACTACGTAAACACATAGACAGCTGAACCATCATTGCATGAGTACTTCTCCTTTCCTTCCCACCATCTGTTTTCTCTGGAGTTAATGATTGCTTTAATTTCTGTTTGCCTGGCCTTTTCCGTGCTGTTCATAATGCAGTTGGGTGCCACATAATACCATCCAGTCAAAGACACAGGGCTCCAATAGGTTGTAAACATAGTCAACATTCTATTTATGGTGAATTAGTTTTGTATAGTTGTTGCTTTTGTTTCCTGTTTGGGGACTTTGTTTGTTTTTGGACAGTGAGACATGGCACATGCCAAGGAAGCATGCTCCTACCGTCTCAGCTGCTTTTATCATTGCTGTAGCCAAATAGCTGACCCACAACATCCACATCAGAAAGGAAGAGTTATTTATCTCACTGTTTGAGGGTTCAACTTCTCGTGGGGAAGACACTGCAGCAGATGTGCCTGGCAGCTGGTCATGTGATACTACAGTCAGGGAGCAGAGAGAGATGAAGGCTGACTCTCTGCTCACATTATCCTCTTTCTTCTGTCTGAGACCCCAGCCCATGGGATGATACCTGCCTGCATTCTAGATGGGTCTTCTCTCATCTGTTAAACCACTGTGAAAACATCTTCTCAAACACACTCAGAGGTGTCATCTGGTTGATTCCAAATCCAGTCCATGTGATGATGAGGGTTAACCATCACAACCTCAAGACCAGACGTTCAGGCCAGGTTTATGCATTTAATATACACTTTATCCTTAAGCTTTTATGCCTATTTACTAAAGAACAGCAAGATTTGTGCCATATTATCTTGGCAGAAACTCCCTATACTGCATGTTTACTCCAGGTCACATCAAGTAGTGGTCCTGTACCGTCTAGGTTAGTACACTAACAATGTTGATATTTAATGACATATTCCCCCAACTCTATCCCCACCATCAAGCAGTACAGGGCTAGCTTGTCTCTGCCCTGGTTGTTGAATTTAACACACAGCAGCAACTGTATAAAGGTAATTTCTTGGGTATCTTGCAAGACCTCTGCCAAGTTCCCTTTGGATTGGTGGTTCTTCATCTGTTGTTATCGTCCTTCTCTGCTTTACTCTCTTTGGGTAGAATAATTTTCTCATTAAAAGTCCTGCAAAGGAAACAATCTTAAGCTGTGTGTGCCTGAAAATATATTTACCTTCCCTAAGGTTTGATTGATAGCTAAGCTGGGTATGGAGTTCTGAGATGGAACTCCTTTTTTTTTTTCCTTAGAATTCTGTTATTTGTTTCATTTTGTCTGACACACTGTCTCGTGTAGCCCAGCCTGGCCTCAGCCTGCTATAGGCAAGGATAACCTTGAACTTCTCATCTTCCTGCCTCTGCCTCCTGGTTGCTAACAGGGATGGGATGGGAATCACAGCCAGCCGAATGCTTTCACTGTGCCTAAGTCACCGTTGTTTGTCAGTGCCTTTTGTCTGTGCTCAGTGGGCATCAGGACCCTTTTAGTTCCGGTGCTTTGACATTCCTGGGACAGGACCAATGAATGCTCTTTGCAAGCTTTAATTCTCAGACGTCCTATCGTTTCTTTGATCTCTTTGATGCTCAGTCTTTTCTAAGTCAGAAAACTCTCATCTCGTTTTCTTAGTTTTTGCCTGCTACTTTCCATTTCCTTTTTTTTTTTCTTTTTTTGAGACAGGGTTTTTCTGTGTAGCTTTGTAGTCTGGCTGGCCTCCAACTCACAGAGATTGGCCTGCCTTTCTGCCTCCTGCGTGCTGAGATTAAAGGAGTACACCGCCACCACCCTACTTTCCATTTCTTTCTGTTCTTCCCTGGCTATTTCCTCACCTCGGCTCCCTCTGTCTTCCATTTCTCCTTCACGTTAAACTCCCAAGCACCCCTGTAGTCATGTTCCTTAGTTCACTAAGATGCTGGTGGTAGTTTTCCCAGTGTTCCCTGCTCCCTTTAGAATCCCGGTATCCCCATGTGAGTTTCTCCCTCTTCCTTTTATATCACACGCATCTCAGATATGAGCTATCTCTTGCGCATCCATTCAAGGCCTTGAGGACAACTGTCAGTCGGTCACAATGTGAGGAGACATTATCTGTGCACGGCCCTTTTCCTGGATAGCATCAGGCTTGGTTTGGTTAGGGAATCATTGGGCTCAGAGTCTTAATCTCTTTCCTTAGAAACCAGATTCTCTGATCTGCTGTCTGGGGAGTGTGAGTGGCTGCCACACCCTCCCCTAAGTGGGACACAAGTCTCTGTGGTTGTCTCGGACTGTTCCTGGTGCGCTTCACTGCCCACTGCTGTGTACAGCAGTCTCTAATCTACATGCCCTGTCTTCTTCCTATGGAAACCTGGATAGAGTGGGGCCCTGGGCATAAGCTGGACAACTGCTTCCTAAGCAGACCGAGCCCACTGCCCACAGTGCGTGGGTCTCTCTGTAGTCCACAGTGTGACGTGGGGTCGCCACCCGTCCACCAGCAGTTCTCAGCATTTGTTCATCTCGTGTGCTCAGTCACACGAGAAGTGTGTGTCAGTTGCCCCTGAATATTGCACCTTCCGGGTCTTGTTGCGGCCACGCTCCTCCTGTTTTCTTTGTCCCTTGGAATTATGCCTTTTTTAAGGATCTTGATGGCATAGTGTAGATCTCAGGAGCATAGTCGGTCTGTATTTCATGGTCTTTGGTGCCTCCGCTCCTAGATCTCCAGACTTTCTTCTCCTCTGCCCCTCTCCATTCAGCTGTCTTCTCAAACTCCTGTGTTTGTGTCGCCAGACGGTGCCATCACCGCACTTTTAGCCCAGCGGCTTTAGTAGATTGTTGATCCTATGAAAAGTAAATCATTACAGTACAAAAAAAAAGCCGGGTGGTGGTGGCGCACGCCTTTAATCCCAGCACTCGGGAGGCAGAGGCAGGCGGATCTCTGTGAGTTCGAGGCCAGCCTGGTCTACAAGAGCTAGTTCCAGGACAGGCTCCAAAGCTACAGAGAAACCCTGTCTCGAAAAAAATAATGGTATAGAAAGAAAATGATTTCCAAATTTCCAAAAACCTGATTATCTAGAAAAACATTTACTCACTAGGTGGGCTCAATGAATTGGGCTAAATGGTTTGAGGCAAAAACCTAAAATAAATAAAAAACTCAAGTATTGATCATTTCTTCTGTAAACCTACTTTGGAAGGTTAGCAGTGGTATATTCGTCAGTTTTACCTTAAATTTGAATAACACATTTAGTAATGTTTTTAATTATTACTGTTTTTTTTCCTCACCCTCATAGCCTCACTATGTAACCCTGGCCAGTGTGGAACTCAGTCACCTGCCTCTGTCTCCTGAGTGTGGCACCACTAGAACACTGGCTTGTAAGTTGAGTCTCTGTGTTCTGGCCCATACTACACAGAAGAAGGAGGCCAGGAGGGTCTATTTGTCACCATTTTTTCCAGGCTACAGAAGCTCCCTGGCGGTGGATGGGGTTCAGTGTTTCCTCTTTGCAGAGCCTTCTAGTAGCAGGTAGTCAGGCCAGGAGGAGAAACTGTCACCAGTCGTGACTGAAAGATGCCGACTACAGTGCACTTCAGGGCGAGGCAGGTCTGCCCATAGGTAATTCTGCAGATTACACTTGTTAAACATTGGTTTTTATTTCCAGAGCTGAGCCTAGGGCTGCAGAGACATCAAGGCAGCTACCCGGGGAAGGCATGTTCTCACTTCTGTGAGCTATAGACATGGGGTTATTGATTGCATGAGGCAAACTCATTTTGATAACAAATTCCAGATAATTTTGTTTGAAGCACTGACCACTACAGAATCCTGGTCCTCTTTGGCCAGGGTGCTGTGCCCTTTGAGCAGCTTCCTAAATGAGGTTGGGTCATGGTAGTTCTTTGCCAGGAAACCCAGTACATGCTGCATAAATTCTGAGTGAAAATATTTGTGTTGCCCTAGGCAAACAAATTAGACTGTGTAGCCTTTGTGGTCTAATCCAGCTGTGCCAGCGGTGCCAGTTACCAGTCTAGAACTTTGGGGCACAGCAGGATTGGGTCGCCTTAATTAGGCCTGCTCTTTTAAATGGGGTGGCCATTGTGAGCTACTAGAAGAAGGGGATCTTCAATAAGTTTCCAAAGTAAGCAAGGATATAGCTTGCGTTTGCTGTTGCTGCTGCTGTTACCTTATCTTTTATTATTATTATTTTTAAAATAAAGTCTTGTGTACCCAAATTGGCCTCCAACTTTCTATATAGCCAAGAATGGCCTAGAACTTTTGATCCTTATGCCTTCACATCCCAAGTGCTGGGATTGCAGAGATATGTATGTATGTAGACACTAGAAATAGCTTGGTAACTGGCTAGAAGGATGGCTCAGCAATTATGAGCATTTGCTGCTCATAATTCATAATGTGGGTTCTCAGCACCCACATGGTAACTCACAAAGGTAACTCCAGTGCTAGGAGACCCAGTGCCGTCTTCTTACCTCCACAGGCACGTAGGGTATGCATACATACATAGAGGCAAATAATCATACACATCAAATGAAAATAAATCTTAAAAAGAAATAGCTTCATAAGATTGCATCATCTAGGCAGGTGGTGGTGGCACACACCTATCTATCTATCTATCTATCTATCTATCATTCTTTACTTATTTATTTATTATGTCTGCGCACTCCAGAGAATACAAAGCCTCTGGCCTCCCTACACAGTCAAAAATAATTAAAATTAAAATAATTAACCTGGTATTAATAAAGAAAAAAAAGGAGCTTTGTGGTGGTCGCACACACCTTTAATCCCAGCATTTGGAATGCAGAGGCAGGCAGATCTCTATGAGTTCAAGACCAGTCTGGTCTACAGAGCAAGGTCCAGGACAGCAAGAGCTGTTACACAGAGAAATCCTGTCTTCAAAAAAAAAAAAAAAAAAAAAAAAAAAAAAGGAGGAGGAAGAGAAGACGAAGAAGAAAAGAAAGAAAAAGAAAGATTGCATCATCTAGTGGTGTGCCTATTCCTGAGCATCCCTGGAGGCTTATAGTTTCCCATTGCCTTTATTTGCTTTCATGTCTTTGAGTTGCCATCACAACTCCTCTGGCATCTTTGGTTGTATCTGTAAATTTCATCCTAACCAGTGCAAGATGCAGCACTCTGACCTCCATTAAAGGAGTTGTCACACATGTTCTCTGCCATCAGTCTTGTTTAAGGAGCTTTAGCATTGCCGGGCGGGCGGTGGTGGTGCACACCTTTAATCCTAGCACTCAGGTGCAGAGGCAGGCAGAGTTCAAGGCCAGCCTGGTCTACCAGAGCTAGTTTCAGGACAGGCACCAAAGCTACAGAGAAATCCTGTCTCAAAAAAACAAACCAAAAAAGGAGCCTTAGTATATTAGCTGTCATAGACAGTAGTGCACTCCGTATTACTAGCATAATCTGTAGCACTGGAGTATCAAGTAAAGGCAAAATATGGCTGAGCCCGGCTTTTTTCTGTTGAGGACAAATCCCTGGCTCTGACAGTCCTCAGCAGGCCTAGACAGCTTCAGCGGTGCCCACTTGTCCAGGCTGTAGATCTATACAAGGTGACGAGTGAAAGTCCTTGGCACAGTGCCTGACACCTGACTGGTGTTCTGCAGACGTTCGCTTTGTCAGCATGTTGAGCATCCACCTTTTTCTCTTTAGGATGAGATAGATTCTGCAGTAAAGATGCTGCTATCGTTAAAAATGAGCTATAAAACCGCCATGGGTGAGGATTACAAGGCTGACTGCCCCCCAGGGAACTCAACAGCTGGGAGTAAGAGTGATTCAGATGCCTCAAAAGCCAGTGAGGATTTCGTGGACCCATGGACAGTGCGGACAAGCAGTGCAAAAGGCATCGACTATGACAAGCTCATTGGTGAGTCCTCAGCGTCTTCCCTCGCAGCATCCGCACTGCCCAGTGGTGACCACTGTGTCAGGCCCAGTGGTGTTTCTAAATGTGTGTATTTGTACAAGCACTTTTGTACATTTTTAACTTGCACAGTAATTGTATATATTCTTAGCGTAAAATGATTGTCCATACATGCATACCCTGGGTAATGACAAAGTTGGGATATTAAACATGTTTATAACCAACGACATTTTTCTTTCTTTGTGGCAAAGCTTTCACAGTCCTCTCTGGTAGCTGTTATGAAATATGCAATACATTATTGTTGTTGATTGCAGCACCCTGTTGATGGCCACCAGAACTTACTCCTCTAATCTCACATAAGATGAGATGCTGCAGTACTTATCTGTGCATTGCTGATTTGGCTTGTTCTTATAGCTCATCTCTATTGTTGTAAATAACAGAATTCCGTTTCCTTCGTAGCAGTGGGGTTGTGCTCTGGGTGGGTGGGTGGTGTGCGTGTGAATGTCGCTTTTTTTGTCCATTCAGAAACACAAAGGGAGATTCCATCTTGTGAATAGCGCTGCAGTCAACAAAAATTCAGATATGCTTTAAACATAATGATTTCAGTATCTTTGGACATATATGATATTTTTAAATTTCAAATTATTCCTAAGTAAAAAGGTTTGATATCAAAAAACATGCATATCCTAAAACCCTTTGGTTATATATTATAATCCCAAAGGATTTTTTTTTAATTAGATAATAATTAACCAGGCATGGTGGCTCATACTTGTTACCCTGCAGTCAGGAGTGGAGACAAAAGGATCAGAAATTTTAAGTCATCCTCAGCCACATAGTAACTTCAGTAACAGCCTGGGACACATAGATTGTGCCTCAAGAGACCAAAGTTTTAAATTATATGAAATGACATATTTTAGAATTATGATCTAAGCAATCGACCTGGTAGATTTACCTGTCTTGGGATACTTTGGAACTTTAGAAAGCTCTATTGCAGTAGGCATATTTGCTAGTGAGGTCTCACCATCACACCCCTCTTCTAAGGTGCTACCTGCCCACTCGATATCATGTTTACGTCTGTATCAAAGCTACTTCCATGACCTAAAACAGACTCACTGAGGGAAAAGTCTCTTCAGGACCAGCGTGAATCTAGGTCAGCAGTTTGAGAAATGGGAAAGTTGTGGTTCTTGTCGGTGGGTGTAAGCTGCGCCTTGAGGTGTGTGTGCATCAGAACTGACTGTGTTCTGGATATGTTCCCATCACTGTCTAGATCAGGCACAAAATACTGTAGTGTATGGTGTGTCCCTGTTTTGCTGATTGGGGCCTCAGCTGTTTTGATACAAAGGTCTTTTCACTTTGAGGAGAAGGATCACAGCCCAGAGCCTAAAGAGATTTGGGTCATTGGGACAGGTCACTAAGTCTTCTGGCATCTAAGAAAGTCATCTCCTGTTTTTTGCAGTTCAGTTTGGAAGCAGCAAAATTGACAAAGAGCTGATAAACCGAATAGAGAAGGCAACTGGCCAGAGACCACACCGCTTCCTGCGCAGAGGCATCTTCTTCTCCCACAGGTCAGGGCCCTTCCTCTGCTCTGGGTTCATAGAGTTGGGAGGTACTAGGGAGAACTGGTGCTACGGTAAGACACTGTGGAGTCACCCGGTACCTTCCCCTGCAAGTCCTCAGTTGTTCTCTGTAAACTCCCCACTTCACAAGGGGAGGTCAGTTCTTTGCAGGTGAAGTACAGTCAGCCATATTACATTCTGTAAATCATGAAAGCAAGAGAATATCAGGTCCAGCTTTTGTCCTTCCCACACTGTGAGCTGTAGGCTTCCTGAAGTTACCTGTGCTCTTCCACCCACTCATGAATGACATCAAGAGACATTTACAGCGGAACCCATGGTACAGAGTATCCCTGCCATGGGCCATAAATTCCATGCAGATAACATCAAGAATGGGCAAGCTCCAGAAGACTTCTTGCCTCTCCCATCCCACAGATCGCTTTTCCTCTTTGTGGAACCAGTGACCTGGGGCCAGGGTGTTCTGTTCTACTTACACTTGAAGGAACACCCAGGAAAGAACATTTCTATCCTAACATTTCACATCATGTCTACAGAGAGCTCTGGGCCCTGCTCAGCCCACATTCTGGGCAAAATATAATCAGTATTTTTTCTTAATTGAAATTGAATTCTGGGCAGAATATAATCAGTATTTTTCTTAAATGAAATTGAATTCTGGGCCAGTGATATGGGTCAGCGGATAAAGGTGCCCACTGCCAAGCCCAACAACCTGAGTTCCATTCTCAGGATCCATATGGTGGAAGGAGAGACGAACAGGTTTCCACAGAGTATGACATTCACATACACTCCATGGCATGAATACACTCACAGAAAGACACAAATGAATCAATAAAATGTAATATAAAAACAATTGAGGCCAAGTGTGGTGGCACACACCCTTAAATATAGCACTTGGGAGGCAGAAGCAGGGGTTCTCTCTGAGTTTGAGGCCAGCCTAGTCTATGTAGAGTTTCAGGATAGCTGGGGCTACATAGAGAAACCTTGTGGGAGCCGGTGGGGATGGGGGAGATTGAGGGCTGGTTAGATAGCTCAGCAGGCAAAGGCACCTGCTTCTAAACTTAACTTGAGTTCAGTCCCCAGGTCCACATGGTATGAATTTGGGAAGAATTAATTCCCAAAAGTTGTTCTTGACCTCCACACACACACAAGAACACACATTCACGTTCACATATATACAACACACACAAAAAAAAAAAAAGAAATAAAAGTTATTGTGAGGAAATTTAATTGACGTATCATAGAGTTCAGCTCTTTAAACTGTGCTATTCAGTGGTTTAGTGTATTTGCAGAGCTGCATAAGCCCTGCAGCAATCTAATTACAGAGCCTTTTACCACCCAGCAGAGAAACGTCCCTGTCAGCAGTCACTCCCAGAACTGGGTGATGGGACATACCTGTAATTACAGCACTAAGGAGGCGGAAGCAGGAGTATCACACATTTGGAGTCATCCTCGGCTGCATAGCCAACTCAAGGCTAGCCTGGGAAACTTGAGGATTATATCTCCAAAATAGAAAGAAAACAAATTCTGAGTTAAAAATACAAGTCTTCCAACTTCATTCTTTTTCAAGAATACTTTTATATTCTTAGCTCACTTCAATGTGAGTTTTAAAATCAGCCTTTTCTTTTCTACAGGAAAGGCATCTGGGATTTTAGTAGAGGGTTGTCAATGCAGAAACACAGTTCTCACCCCTCAGGGAATAAAGGGTAGTATATTTTCGAGCCAAATATGGATGTGACCGGAGCTCAGGACAGATTATTCCCCAAATACCATTTCCAGTGTGGAAACAGCTTAACAGAACCATTCTGTTCAGAACAAAAGAAAGGCATGAATCAATCAGGGCACTCTTCAGATGCATTAACAAAGACAGCAGGTCAGTATCTGCAGTAGGCCTGAGGTGCTTTCTGGTGACATTCCTAGCTTTTGAGTTGGTGGCAACTCTAGTACATTCCAAAACATTACCACCTGACGGTCACTAGGCAGTCCAGTCACACACTAAGGTGAGCAGTGACTGGCTATTGGGAAAGCTAACATGGTCCAACCCCATAATGTTCTGGTCCACCCGTGTGCACCCCTGTGACTGGTCAACCCGCAGTCTTGAGCACAGGTGGAGCTTTCTCCTGGGACTTCGGTGTACACACTATTCCAGATCTGTTGGCCAGTTTGGGGAACACTGAGCTTAAAGTGCTGTCGTAAGTTTAGGGGTTTGGTTTGTTTTTTGAGACAGGATCTCACTGTTTTGCCCTAGCTGGTCTGGAAACCATTGTTTATTCTAAGGCAGAGTCTTATGTTTCCTAGGCTGGCCTGGAGCTCACAGTCCTGTATCGGGCTCCAAGGGCTAGGAGTGCAGGACATACCATCGTACCCAGACTCCCAAACTCTCCTTTGTGGGAGTGCTCAGATTGTTGTGAAAGCCCATTCACATGTTCTGCTCTTTTTTTTTATTATTATTATTATTTAATTTTTGTGGGGGGGGGGATGAAAAATGTAGACATTGCACGTGGATGTCATAGGACAGCTCACAGGAAGAATTTGGTTCTCTCCTCTACCATGTGGGCCCCAAGAACGGAACTCTAGTCATCAAGCTTGGGAGCAAGCGTCTTTGCCCACTGAGCTATCTTACCGTGATGTTGATCTTAAAGCACCTAACATCCTACGGCCCTCACTGCCCTCAGAAAGGCATTTACACATTCTGAAGTTTGGCAGAACGCACTACCTAATGATATTATGAACCTGAGGGTGAGATGGCATCTATAAGCTCGTCTCTAACAAGGCCCTTCTGGAAGGGTATGCATAACGTAGATGGGCCTTGGCCAGGGCCTAGCCTAGTGAGCTCTCAGATAAGGGCTGTGACCACATGAAGAGCAACTCATGGGATGGTTTTCTCTCTTGCATGTGCCCGTTAAAAGTCAGCTGGGTGAAGCAGGGTGTGGTGGCCTCTAATTCAGGCACTCACGAGTCCTCAAAGGCAGGCAGATGAGGCCAGCCCGGTTTGCATAACACGTTCCAGGACAGCAGGGCTACACTGTGAGACCCAGTCTCAAAAACAAACAACAACAAAAAAGTAGTTACTCGAGTAAGTTAGAGAAGCAGAAAACTCTTCACAGTTAGAGGAACAGAGAAGCAGCTTCACCAGTGCAACACAAACCCTGTGGTGTGGGGCAGGAGTGGGATACCCAGGCTATTCTTGACTACATAGCAAGAACCTGTCTCAGAGAAACGGGAACCAAGGTAGTGGTGCACACCTATAATCCTGGCACTTAAGAGGTAGAACCCAGGCAAATTAGGGGTTCAAGGTCACCTTCCACTACACATTGCATTTAAGGCCAACCTGAGCTAAATGAGACCCTCCCTATTTAAAAACAACAACAAAAACCACTGTGTACAAAACACACAATGTAAATAAGTGTGCACAAGCTGGAACCAGTTTTGTGCCTTGCCTTAGATCATAAGAGAAGGTGCCACTAGAATGTTTCTTTCTGTTCGTTTCTTTTTTGAGGCAGGGTCTCAATAATAGCCCAGGCTGATCTCTAATTCATTATGTAGCTGAGGCTCTCCCCGAGCTCCTGACCCTCCTGCCTCTACCTCCAAAGTACTAAGATTGCAGTCCTGCGCTACCGCTGCTGACTATAGCACACTGTTGTCTAGATTCTTCTGTCCAGGCCCCTGGCGAAGGGGTTCTTATTCTTTATCTGCAGCACTTCTGCCCAGAAACAGGATGCCTAGCCTTTAACTGGTTTAAAATACATTTTAAAAAAGAAAGAGGCTGGGCATAGTGGCACAAGCCTTTAATCCCAGCTCTGGGAAGTAGGAGGATCTCTGAGTTTGAGGCCATCCTGGTCTGCATAGTGAGTTCCAGGACAGCGGGAGTTACATAGTGGGACCCTGTCTTTAAGAAAGGAAGAACGAAAGCGAAGAAGGAAGGAAATGTTGCCATCTCCTGAGCCACATCACAAACCAGGCATGATGACAACATGCTTGTAAACCAGAGCTTGGGAGACAGGGAAAGGCTGGTTCCTGGGGCTCACTTGTCACCCAGCCTAGCCTACTTGGTGAGCCCCAGATACCTGTGAGAGACCTTGTTTCAAAAGTAGTTCCTAAGAAACCATACCTGAAGTTATCCTGACTCCCTCCCCACCACACCCACACAAATCCCAGATACTGCTCAGATCTTAGGCACTTACAGGCAGAAGAGGACTACCAGCTGATGCTGATCACAGCCAGCAAGTAGGGCCCCCACAGCACTGATGGTACCCCATCCTGGGGAAGGAAGGAGGGTGACTCTGGAATGGATCCCAGTGAAAGACCCAAGCCCCCCAAACTGGCCTGGGTTACCATGTCAGCTCTTCAGCTGGGGACTTCACACTGGACTGCCAACGTACCTTTCTGTCCTCCCCAAGCTAGGCACCCTGAGGTTTTCCTAGGCTCGGTCTCTGCAATTGCAGGACTGGTGGGTTCTAAAGGGAAGTGTATGTGGTACTGACCCAGTGTCTCATCCTTAAAGGTTGTAGAAAGCACTGAGTGCATTCACTTTGGTCGTTGGAGCATTCCAAGAAGTACCAGTGGCATGTTCATGCTCTTCCTTTAACGTGTTGTCCAGAGACAGGGTCTCACTATGTGCCACTGGTGTCCTGGAGTTCACCCTGTAGACCAGACTGTCCTCAAATTCACAGAGATCTGCCTGCCTCTGCCTCCTGAATGCTGGGATTTAAGGTGTGGGCCGTCATATCTGGCCCAGATTTTAAACCTTTTATTCCTAATTCGCATGTCTTGGCTTCCAAAAGAATTATTCACGGGAGTCCTCTCCAAGTTAGTTGCCTGTCATCGTGTTTCCCAGCTCCAAAGAGAACACATTCTGATTATCACCTGTTATTTATCTGTGATGGCCATCACATCTGCTTTAGGGTTTTGGTACTTTTTCCAGAAAATGATACTATTTCTTTTTTCTCTCTTCCTTTAGAGATATGAATCAAGTTCTTGATGCCTATGAAAATAAGAAGCCATTTTATCTATACACAGGCAGGGGCCCCTCCTCTGAAGCAATGCATCTGGGTCATCTCGTCCCATTTATTTTCACAAAGTAAGTATTGCTCATGTGACTTGTCACTCCCCAGTGGTAAGAGTGGAGTTTATAGGGCATCTTAGCAGACAAGGCTGCTTCTGCTGGCTGAGCTACAGGCCACCTCCTCATTGCCTTTGTACCTAGGCTCGCTCCAGAAGAGCCTGGTGTGATGGGAGAGCACCCCCGTGGGCTCAACCAGCCTGCTCCACTCCTCTCCCTGCTCCTTGTCCTCGCCACCTAAGCCCACTCTAGTCCAAACCTCATGTTCGTGTCTACCAAGGGACAGGAATTTCTTACAGGAAAAAAGCATTAGTGAAATGTTTGGCATTGATAGTGCAATCTTACAGTTACAGAGGAGGTAGGAACTGTGTTCACCTCAAAAGTGGCATTCTTCCTCAGGATCTCCATTCTCCGTGTCCCTAGACTCGGCTACCAGGCACGTTCATACCTACAAATACCTTCATGTTTTGTAGGTGGCTGCAAGATGTGTTCAATGTGCCTTTGGTCATCCAGATGTCTGATGATGAGAAGTACCTGTGGAAGGACCTGACTCTGGAGCAGGCATACAGCTACACTGTGGAAAATGCGAAGGACATCATTGCCTGTGGCTTTGACATCAACAAAACTTTCATCTTCTCTGACCTTGAGTTTATGGGGTAAGGAAGAAACATGTGGCTTCCTTCTGAGCAGTGGGTGCAGACCTCATGACCAAACTGAAATGCTGGAGATGGGTGATGGCCTGGTCTTTCTTCTGTTGTGATCTGGAATGTTGGTGTCATTTAGCAGTAATTTTTAAGGTGGAAACTGTGCATAAAAAGAAGTAATATCAGAATTACTTCTTCATAATCTTCATAAGATTGCCTTCATATCTTCTCTACAGAAGTCATGAACATTTGCCCGGCATAGTCATGGTATCCCCCTCAGCTGTCACAGTGAAGTATTTTGTACTGTAGTGTCAAGGACAGCCAGTCTGAGTTTGGTAGCCTTCACACTTTCAGTATGGCTTTTTCCTCAGAGAAAAGTGTCACTTGTTAGATGCATTCTATACCATCCCATTTCTTAAACTGGCCTTGTTTAAGTCAGCACACTTCATTCTTGAACTTCATCCCCAGTGATTACAAAGTATGGGAAAATCAAACTTTGAAGCAGGTATGTTGTGGCCTGCACCTACAATCAGTCAGTCCCATTACTTGGGGGCCTCAAGGCTACCCCATGGCTACATAACAAGACCAGAAGAAACCAAGTGAGTGGAGGTGGCTTTTAGTCAGCCATAAGAATGACATTAAAGCCCTGTAGCACATACTTCTAAATCCCAGCACTGAGGCTGCTGATAGAACTGTGCTACTTAGTTACTTCCCATCTCAAAAGTACATAAAATGGTGAATACTATTTAGCGCCACGAATATTTTTGAGGGCTGGAGTGTGACTTACCTAGCGTGTGTGAGGCTGGGTCTGTTTCCCCACCATGGGAGGATTTGGGAGGCATTGAGTCTTGAGCACTGGAGGTATGGACCTTCACTCCAGGGAGTCAGTTCAGTGGGTGGGCTCGGCTTTGGACTTGAGGCCCTCTTGTGTAGAGTTACAGCCAAAGATTAAGCTAAAGCAGTGTGAGGAAGCACACAGGGCCATGTGGGCACAGAGGCAGCTGACTGTTGCTGTTCCCCAACTGCCTTTGTAAGTTCTTGGAGCCAAGTGGGGGTGTGTCCACCAGGAACCACAAATATCCTGACAGGAAATCTGACCTTTTACCAGATGAGAAAATACTTAAGATTTTACTTAATATTTTTATTAAGTAAATAAAAATACTTAATATTTTTATTATGCTGGGTGTGATAGCACATGCCTTTAATCCCAACGCTAGGGAGACAAGGCACAAAGACTCTAGGTTTGAGGCCAACCTGACCTACATTAGACTCTATCTCAAAAAAACATTTTTTAATTACATTTTAATTTATTGAGTGGGGGTTGAAGGGGACAGTTTAACAGCTGAGCCTTCTTGCCTGCCCCTGCCCCAACAGATTAATTTTTTGAGTTTCGCCTGTCAGACTGTCTTTCAATTATTCCGTGTGAACACAGAGGCTCTGCTATCCCCGAAGGGATTTAGATCTGACCGTGGGTCTTCAGTGGTCTTGTGGTAACATAGATGTCATCAGACTCGTCACACCCATGCCATTGTTTTCACCTCACTCCCTAAAATAGCCCGGTGCAAGTGCGAGCCTCAGCACAGACGCCATGGATTCTGCTCCTCCTCTTACGGCCAGGCTGTTGACAGGGCACAGTGACTGGTAGCTTTTGTTTTTGAGTCACTCTCTGTGTGTTTCTTAGGCTGTCCTTGAACTCCTGGGCACGAGTGATCCTCCTTCCTTAGCCTCTCCAGGAGCTGCGGCAGGAGTCTCACATCCAGCTTCTGCTCTGTGCAGCATCCTTAACCACTGCAACTCCTCCCGCTCTTGTCTGCCACACCTCTGCCTTGCCTGGTGCCCAACATGGGACAGCAAGAGCTCACCTTGCTCTTTGCACACAGACCCTTGTGTTTTGGCCCTATGTTCCCTTCAGCAACACTGCCATTCCCAATCAGATGGACAGTTTACAGTTCATGTCCCTCATCTTTGCAAACAAAATGTTATCCTCTGAAACCTTCATCCCTGTGTGGCTCTTTTATTTTTCCTCCAAATGAATGTCAAGACCCCTTTTCCTGAGGAGATTCCCTTCTCTGCCCCCTGCTATACAACTACCAATCTGACACAGGGAGACCCTTGATGGGCATCAAACACATAGCTCCTTCATCTGCACTCTGGGGAGGAAGTACCTTTCTGAACATAGCAGGGGCTTGACTCACTCTGTCCTCCCTAGATTCAAATGTCAGTGTCTGTATTAGTTAGGGTTTCTGTTACTGCAATGAAACACCATGACCAAAGCAAGTCTTCCTCCCAGAGCTAGGTACAGATGTGACTGCTATAGTTGTCTACCTGCAGATGACTTCTCTAAACACTCTTGTTACGTGTGAGCTAAACACATGTGATACCCAGTGTGTGTCTGGCACGCCACTTACTGATACCAGGTTTTAGCCACTGCTTACTTTGTTTTCCGTGGAAGCTGCCCTCCAGCTCAAGTGTGACTCTGCTCATCTCTGCAGGCAGAGCCCAGGCTTCTACAAGAACGTGGTGAAGATTCAGAAACATGTCACTTTCAATCAAGTGAAGGGCATTTTTGGCTTCACAGACAGTGACTGCATTGGTAAGGAAGGGGCTGTTGCTGCCTGGGGACCCCTTTAACTCTCTCTGTGGGACAGGCAAGCTCAGAGGAGACTAGCCAGTGTTCATAAGAATCACAGAGCAGCAATGCTGGGCAGTGGTGGTGCACGCCTTTAATTCCAGCACTCAGGAGGCAGACCCACTTGATAAAACTAAATTAATCAGTCAATAAATTTTAAAAAATAAATAAATAAAACACAGAACAGCAACACCAAAACCTGAGCTATCGTACCTGGTGTGTGTGTGTGTGTGTGTGTGTGTGTGTGTGTGTGTGTGTGCGCGCCAAGAGATAGATTCATACTTGTAAGAAATGCTACCACTGAGCCCCACACGACCCCAAGTATCAGGTCTGTAAAGCATCTGCCTAGAGACCTGAGATGTTAGTACTTCATTTAAAACACTCAGAGGTGGGTGTTCCACCAGACGCAGACAGACAAGACTGGCTGGAGTTCTCCAACGTGCTGGTGTGACCCCAATCACTATAGAGCTTGGTAGGGTTACAGAGGACAGGTGGATCTTCTGCTCTCTTATAGGAGCCTTCCCTGGGCCCCGGTATCCCCACTTATAAGATAAGAAGTTTTAGCTGAGTATAGTGGCACATTCCTTTAATCCTAGCACTCAAAGGCCAAGGCAGGCAAATCTCAGATTTTGAGGCCAGCCTAATCTATATAGTGAGTTTTAGGTTAGTCAGGGGCCACCTAGTGCAACCTTAATAAATAATTGAATACATATAAAGAAAAGGGGTTTGACTAACTACAGGCTCCTCCCACTCCTTCTTACTCTCCTCCCCATGACTTTGACCCACTGATACACTGTAATGCCAAGTGTATACACATAGTTATGTCCTCCACGTGTCTCTGTAATGTATTGGCCTTTGTAGGCCGTCATCTTGAGACTTGTCTGGGCATTCTGCTCCCTGTGTCCAGTCCCCTGGTCCCCCTCACTTTGATGGTTCAGTCAGATTCATTCCCAGCAATTGGAGCATGGTCTTCCTGATTTTGAGAGGCACTTGGCATTGGGGTAACAGCATCCAGGATAATTCCACAGTGGAAGTGATGAGCAGTATCTTATAACAAATCCCGGTCCCGTCCTTCCCTGACACCCCATGTTCAGTCCTGGTTCAGCCAGTCACTTGCTGTGTGCAGCTGTGGCCAACCACATAAACACCCTGAGCCTGCATGTTTGTAAGATGGCAGGAGGTGCCTTGCCGTGGGGTTTGAAGAGTAGCACACTGAGAAGTGCATACAAGAAACATCTGATGAGAGACCTGGGGCGGGGCTCGACTTTTATCTAGCCCCCTCTGCATTTTTAGGCTGTGTTTAGTTTGTTTTCAGTCAGGAGGAGACCCACTGTTGATTCCTGTAACTGGATCGATTACCCAGAGCAGTGGTCGGCCCAACACACAGGAGTGTCTCCCTTCTTTCAGGGAAGATCAGTTTTCCTGCTGTCCAGGCTGCACCATCATTCAGCAACTCTTTCCCGAAGATCTTCCGAGACAGGACGGACATCCAGTGTCTCATCCCATGTGCCATCGACCAGGTTGGAGGCAGAACCGGCTTGTGGGAAGTGAAATGGGACTGCCTGAGGAGGGTGGAGGTGGGCTGTAAGTGTTTAGAGAAGAAAAGCCAGTCTGAAACTGACTGCAGGCTTCACAGCCTCCCATGAGGGGGGCTCCTTTGTGGTGGCCCATTGGCGAGAGCCTAGCCGAGTGTTCCATTGTCTTCACCCAAGCCTTCTCCACCCAGGATCCGTACTTCAGAATGACAAGGGACGTGGCCCCCAGGATCGGCCACCCTAAACCTGCCCTGCTGCATTCCACCTTCTTCCCTGCCTTGCAGGGTGCTCAGACCAAGATGAGCGCCAGTGACCCCAACTCTTCCATCTTCCTCACTGATACAGCCAAGCAGATCAAGAGCAAGGTGAGCCTGAGAGAAGCGGGAAATGCCAGCTCCCTTAACCTACAGTTTCTTACAACTCAAACTCCCAGCAGTGCTGAATTCCACAGGAACCCCCGCCTCCCCTCTCCCCCCCCCCCACTAACCACAGCAGGGGAGTTTGGGTTTGGGTGGACTGGGGGTTTGGGACTTTGGTTTTTGGTGTTAGGGAATTTATTAAGTCCCTTCGTATAGGTAAGAACCTGGGGACTTTTCCAGTTTCCTCTTTTCTTTTCTTGATTACCAGCATGTTAGTGCAGAAGCAGGATCTTGGTAGTTTGCTTTAAAGCATAATTAATGAAGCTGTTGTCAGCTAATAGAAAAGATGGGCCTGTGTTCTGAAAAATCAGAGCGGGCTGGGCCAGTTACCATGCTAATGGTTTCTGAGTTTCCTTCTCCCTCAGTCCCTGCCAGTCCCTCAATAAATGGTTTGTTTATTGGGACAAAGTGTCAGTGTAGACTAGGCTGTCACAGAGATCCACCTGCCTCTGCCTCCAGAGTGCTGGGATTAAAGGCGTGCGCCACTTTGCCCAGCCACCATGCCCAGCTACTCTTGTCTGTTTGGAGCGGAGAGTCATGAGACAGAGAGGATGACCACTCAGTGTTACAGCTCCTCCCTGGCACACTGCTCCGGAGTGAAGGCAACATGGTAGGCTGCTGTTCTCTAGAATGCTCTCCTGGGAAGAACTGAGAAGTACCCTCCAGCAGGATTGCCATGTCTAGTTGTGCCCTGTCTGGCAGGCTGTGGGTGTTTGGGAAATATTTGCAAGTTAGTTGGAAACTGGAACTAGAAAGGAGTTTGCGCATCCACATGGTTCAGAGCCCACTGCTGTTGCTCAGAACTGAGCTGCTAGTATGTGTGAGCCCTTGATAGTTACAGGAAGTCACTGATGTTTCCTTTGGACCCGACTATTTGTTTGTGGCCTGGATGGTCTAAGAGAAGTAAGAGGAACATATCTGGGGGATGTTATACAATAGTCAGAGTCCCTGCCAGGTCCACAAGCCCTCGGAAAGTCCCAAACAGGTTCTGGTTAACAATGGGGACTTTTCACATCCAGCCCTTCCTCCGGAAATGGCTTTGGCTAACCCTGCGTAACATGAGAGCTAATAGGATTGGGGATTTGGGGGAATCTTTCTTTCTCTTTTGCTTTTATCTGAAACTTCCAGAATGCAGAAGGAGGGGGAGGAGTGAGGTGTGTGGGGAAACATGTTCTGCTCAATTTTGAGAAGTTGGTTTTTAGAAGCAGCTTATGACTCTGGAGTATTTTCCATTTGCAAAAGCCAGCAGAGACCCAAGGCCTTGGTGAGTGTTGTGCACAAGATCAGAACTACAAGGGCTGCAGAGGTCAGGGTCATAGTCAGTTCCTCTCCAAATCCCATGCCCACCTCAGCTCCAGTCACTTTGGCAGAGGACCTTCAGACAGACTCTCCACAGCTCAGCTGGGCTGAGACCCTGCCAGCAGCAGGGTCAGTCTTACAATGAGGAAGTCTCGCTGCTGATTCATGCAGCTGCCAACAGTCTGGGGCCCTGATTAGCTTGGCCTATAAGTTAACAAGGCAAGGGGACTTTTCCCTCCACCTCTGTGCCTGCCAAGTTGTTTTCCAGCAGACACCAACTGACTGGTGTCCTACAGTCAGTTCAGTCCTGATGCTTTTGGCAGCCCAAGGCTGGGGCATCCCGATTCTTGACTAACCAGTTCTGTGCCAGGCTCCCACAGCCCCTACCAAGGCTTCACTAATTTGCTGGAACAGCACACAGAACTCAGGGAAACACCGTCTCTTTATTATAAAGCAGGAACAGCCACCCATGTCTTGGCGCATTTGTTCTTGTGAGTCAGCAACCTGAAGCCGAGAAGTTCTCTGAGAGGATTTGGGAGATCCTCAGGTTTAGGAACTTTGTCCTAGGACAAAATATTCTGACAAAACATGACCCTATCAACTATGAAGAGGAGGATCTTTGCAGTCTAGGCAGCTTTTGTGAGGTGCAAAGTCCTGGTGACCTTTACCCCTAGCTTTCATTTGTTTTTATTTATTTATTTACTTACGTTTCTGAGACAGGCTCTTACTGTGTACCACTGGCTGGCCAGAAACTCACTATGTAGCCCAGGCTAACGTCACTCACAGATCTGTATGCTGGGTTAAAGGTTTACACTGTTCTTTTGTTTGTTTAAAGATGGTGTTTCTCTGTGTTGCTGAGACTGGCCTGGAACTCTTGAACACAGGCAAGCCTCCTGCCTCAGCCTCCTGTATGCTAACTCCCCAGCACTGAGCTCAGGTCCATTATGTTAGTTTCTGGGGTTTGTTTGCTTGTTTTTATGTGTATTAGTGTTTTGCTTGCATGTATGTCTGTGCTTCACATAAGCGCCTGGTATCCACGGGGGCCAGACAAGGGCATCTGGAGTCACAGACAGTTTTGAAGTGCCATGTGGGTGCTGGGGGTTGAACTTTGTTCCTCTGGAAGAGCATCCAGTGCTCAGTCACTGAGCCATCACTCTAGTCTGTCTGGGGTTTAACCACCTGACACATGGCCTGTCTGGGTGGATATTCCTTCAGCTGTGCTCCCCTGACCTCACAGCTTATGTGTACATGGGGTGGGGGCAGCATTGCTGTCAACCTTTCTGCTGGCCACCTCCTCTGAAGAGGACTTTGGCTCGCCCCCAGTTTTTAGCACAGTCGGCTTTGGTTTCCAGACTGTTCTGTAACTCAAGCAGTAGAGGTTTTCAAGACCTGCTCTCCAGCCTCCCTGCCCTTCGCCATGAGTCACTAGTGTAACTGCTACCCCAGAGGCCCTGACCTGTGTCCAGGGACAGGGCAGCACTCTGACTGGCCTCTGTGCTGGTGCAGGTCAACAAGCACGCATTTTCTGGTGGAAGAGACACCGTGGAGGAGCATAGGCAGTTTGGGGGCAACTGTGAAGTGGATGTGTCCTTCATGTACCTGACCTTCTTCCTTGAAGATGACGACAGGCTGGAGCAGATCAGAAAGGTGAGTCCACCCCAGCCCTGCCACCCACCCTCATGAGCCTGACATCCCAGCCAGGCCTTGTGTGTTGCTAGAGCATCCTTGGTGGCCTGGGCTGAACCAGGCTCAGTTCTTATAAGTAAGTTCCTATGTACTCAGGGAACTGAAGCAGGCAGACTACAAATCCCAGGCCAGCCTGGGCTATACAGCAACATGCTGTATTTAAAAACAGAACAGGTGCTTGCTTCGGCAGCACATACACCAACACTGAACAATACAAAGAAGATGAGCATGGCCCCCGCTCAGGGATGGCACAACATCCATGAAGCATTCCGTATGTAGAACAAAAACCGGATAAGACCACTCAGATTTTTAACCACATGGGAAGAACCCTTGAGTAGTTCACAAAAGTAAGAGCATAAAGAGATTTGTCTTTCTTGTCAGGGGAGAAATGTAGGTGAACCGCTTGCCGGCAGATTGTTTAGGTGTCTGTGGTTCCAGGACAGCCTCTCAGTGAGCTGGTGAGGACAAGCAGAGCCTTGGCCTTGGAGTCTTTTCCAAGGAAATACTACACAATAGTGTTGACAGAGGTTTTCGTCACACCCAGTCCCAGCCTTCAGTCCCAAAGAAACACAGAGGCCTACATTAGTTATAAACTGGTTGGCCTATTAGCTCAGGCTCCTTATTAACTCTTACATCCTCCATTAACCCATAATTCTTGTCTGTGTCAGCCACATGGCTTGGAAACTTTATCGGTGAGGCGTTCTTATCTTGCGCCCTCTGTGTCTGGGTAAAGACTGCAGACTGAGACTTTCCTCTTCCCAGAATTCTCGTGTTCTTGTAGCCCCACCTATACCTCCTGCTTGGCTACTGACAAATGAGCATTTTATTAAATTAATACAAGTGACAAGTCTTTACAGGGTACAAGACCATTATCCCACAGCAGAATAGGAAACAGCATTTCATATAAAATACTAGCAGTAAAAAGTTACAAGTATGCACGTGCAGCCAGGAGGCCAGGTGAGAATGGTTGCAGGCACACTGCACTATTGTGTGGATGTCTTTGGTTGTTACCGTTTAAGACAGAATCTCACTGTGTAGCCCTGGAACTCCCTATATAGACCAGACTTACGCTGGACTCATGACAATCCTCCTGCCTCAGCACCTGAGTGCCGGGGCTACAGAAATAAGCAATTAAAGGGTTTCCGTGACACCGGACCCACTGCCAAGGCCAGTGAAAGGACAGCAGTGAGAAGAGCGCTACATGACAGTCACCAGAAGTTCTCGGAGGAGATGTGCAGTCACTGTTAGTGGCTGGTGCCTGTGGTGTGGAACTGAAGGGGATTTTCCCCGACTTGCTGCCACCTAGGGTCTGTTTTGTCTGCTTGAAGAGTGACACAGGCGGGAAGGAAGGTGTCAGGGTGTGTGGAGCCATCGCTGGGAGCCGAATCAGCTCTCTTTTCTCTTGTGAGTGACAAAACAGATTGTGAGTGCGGCCTCCACTCCTGCTCCTCCCACCTGTAGCCACTCCCTTTCTGCGTCTCGTTAGGAAGCAAACAGGCATCTTCAGACAATATGAAATATTATAAGGTAAAATAAAAACTAACACATCAGAATTAGCACAGCAACCAAAGGAAAAGGCACAAGAAACAGGCATTTTAATGTCCTGTAAGACCCAGGTTACTGTGACACTTTAGGCATAGCTCCTAAAGGGACATAAGCTGAACATAAGCTCTAGCTCAGGTGGGGAGGACTCAGACACTAAGCCACTGCTCACAGCATCCCATTCCTGACAGGATTACACCAGCGGAGCCATGCTCACTGGGGAGCTCAAGAAGACACTTATAGACGTCCTTCAGCCTCTGGTGGCCGAGCACCAGGCCCGACGCAAGGCTGTCACCGAGGAAATTGTGAAGGAGTTCATGACTCCCCGGCAGCTGTCCTTCCACTTTCAGTAATGCTTCTCTTCTGTGTGCATATAAAGAAAAAAATCTATCAATAATCCCAGCCCCTCCAATCAAGTCACACTCCCAATAGGTTTCTGTCACATGGTAATTCCTGGACCTGGGTCTCTATACCCTTGTGCATTCTGGATGCTGTTTCCTCTGTGATGTCTCTCTGCCTGTTGTCTGCTGAGGATGGTCAGGTACTGCTAATGTTGTGTGGTCACATAGAAACCCAGCCGAGAATCTCCCACAAAGAGCCCAGGTGTGGCACCTCTGTGCCCCACAGGACTGTCCATCTAGCACCCTAGGGTTCCAGATAAATTCCCAAAATCTATTGGTTTTCTTTTTAAGTATATGTGCTATGCATGGTGGTGCACGCCTTATAATCTCTGTATTCAGGAGGCAAAGGCACAAGTTCTGGGCCAGCTGGGGCTACCTAGCAAGAGCCTGTCATAATTTGTGTTTGATTCGGAGTCTATGGAGTCCGAATGTCTTTATTGTAAAACTAAAAACTGCTGTGAGAAACCAATGAGGAGACTTTTAGTGGGCAAAAGATGCTGTGCTTGAGCCCATGCCAACTCTATATACATAGATAGATTTATACATTTGCATATAATATATATATGCTTTGCTGTTACTGACTAGGAAGTGATCACCTTTGACCTGTAGATGTAGCTCTGTAGTAGAGCACTGGCCTAGCGTGCATGATGCCCTAGGTTCTGTCTTCAACACCACAATGGAGGTGGGGGATCATTCAGCTCTAAAGCTGCTTTTAACACTGATTATGGACCAGGCTGGACCATTTCTATTAACCTGAGTCTTGTGGGTGAAACTTGAGGCTGAGGTAACTAAACTCCGGGTCACACATGTTGTCCACTCCAGAATCATGCTTGTTGCCCTCAGTGTACTAACTTTTCTACAAATGGCCCAGCCTCCACTTTTTAAAACCCAGCGGTGACTTCTCCCGACCATCAGACTCTAAGGACAGTCTGTTGCCTTTGCAGATGCTTTTGTTTTGACACTTGACTGAAGTGGAGGGCGGCACAGAACAGTGCTGGCTGTGCCCTGGGCCGGTGGACCATAGCTAGACAGGAAAGAACAACAGCCGTCCAGGCCCTGTCATTCTCCTTCGTGCTGGCCCTGTTTGAGCCACCACTCAGAGTCTTGGCAAAGCCGAAGCCGTATCTCAGGGAAAGCCCCTGGTTGGACGTTTCTGTCCTCGCTGAAGGCACAAAGGCTGCTCTCGAATGTTCTGTCCTTGCAAAAATAAACTTTGTTGTGCTCCTGCCTTTGTCACCGTCTGTCCAAGCAGGTTTCAGAGGTACCTGCACTTACTGCCCCAAGTCTCACTACACCCATGCTGAGGCTGTGGCCATCCTCCTTGTTGGGGTAGGAGGGAGAGGGGCCCATGGTGCTTAGATGTAGGCTCCCAGGGACTGTTTTTGTGTCAGCCACTTGTCCTGAGAAGCCACCCTGTCCCTGTGACTGCTTTCCCACCTTGTTTGACGTTCTAACGGCCTGAAGAGAGCATGTGTGTATGCTGTCCTGTCTGCAGAGGCCTGGGTGCTCAGGGAGGTACTGAGGAGGGAAGTGTGACTCGCCTAAGGCCACACAGTGAATGTGTTGCTGAGCAGTCTGTTCTGACTTAGTATTGAGAGCACTAAGGTTCATACCTTGGGAGGCCAAGGCCAGAGACCGTTTTAGTGTCAGCCGTGCGAGAGTCAGAGTATGGCATGAAGTTCATGCCGGCTCCTCTCGAGGCCCTGTCCCACTGGACAGGCCACACTTTGTGGCCAGAGTTGGTGACGCAGATGCAGAGCACTGCCTTGTGCTCTTTCTCTGATCCAGAGTGACCAGCGTCACTTGTGGTGCCATTGCACCCATGGGACATAGAGCTGCAGACGAGGGAGAGATGTTGCTGTCGTTGTCTACCCATCCAGAGCATCTGACAGCTTAGCTAGGATCCTGGTCCCAGGGAGGAGTGGGCACCCAGGCCAGCCCCCTCCTCCCACTGACCACACTTTGAGAGAGTCACTTGACCTCTTGGGAACTCCGCCTCCTCCGTGTAAGACAACACAGAGGTGACAGCCAAGGCTGCTGCTAGTCATGGTGAGGGTAGAATAGCTGACACTTTTGCTGAAAACCAGCGGATTCTTGAAGTTCCCTGAGAGAAAGGGGCAGCCTGGGGATGGTATCCAATACCAAATGGTCCAGAGACTTCCCAGGAAGAACAGCCTTCACTCTGAATGGTATCCTCACCACACAGATGCAGGTGACAGCTCCCATCTAGAGCAGTATGTGCAGAGGTGAACAGGCCTTGGTGAAACTCTCCAGAGCTGTGCTGTTAGCCCTTCTCTGGGCCCATGGGTCTGTAGCCAGCACAATCTGTGGGAGCTCTCAAGGGGCAGCTTTTAGCTCTCCCTGAAACGCTCAGCTATAGCCTTGAATTTTCTGGAAGTAACCCTGTGGGAGACCAGCTCTTCCCTGGTGTGTGATCAGGAGCAGCCAGCACCTTCCCTCTGCTCTTTACTTCTGTCAGCAGGAGTGAGGCCGGTGACGGTAACTTCTGCCTAGAACCCCTGCACTGGGGAGGCCGGGCAGGCAGACAACGAGAATTTGAGGCCAGCCAGGGCTATGTAGTGAGTTCCGAGCTCTTCCTGCTGAGTCACTTCCCTCACCAATGGCAGCCTAGACACTGGACTGGGGCAACAGATCAGCAGATTAAGGTCAGCAAGACCCAGAGCATCTACCTGCCCTGAACCATGTGAACATGGAACTTCACACCTTTATACATTTTAAATTTTTGACTGTTTTTTATATTTATTTATTATATATACAATACTCTGTCTGCGTGCATGCTGCAGGTCAGAAGAAGGTACCAGACCTCATTACAGATGGTTGTGAGCCACCATGTGGTTGCCGGGAATTGAACTCAGGACCTTTGGAAGAGCAGGCAATGCCCTTAATCACTGAGCCATCTCTCCAGCCCGGAACTTCACACCTTTTAACCCCAGCCTTTGGGAGGCAGAAGCAGGCAGATCCCTGAGTTTGAGGCCAGCTTGATCTACATAGCAAGTTTCAGGCCAGTCAAGACAACATAGTGAGACCCTGTCTCAAAAAAAAACTGAAAGAGAGAGAGAGAGAGAGAGAGAGAGAGAGAGAGAGAGAGAGAGAGAGAGAGAGGAGTGGTACCGGTGGCCCCTGTCAGAGTTGGTAAATTACTGGGCCCCTTCGTTGGTTGTCCTTTTCCAGGCACCGGCCCAGAATGTTCCAGCATCTTGGCCTCTCTAAACTAGGTGAACTTTCAAGTTTGGGAACTAAAACGAAAAGGACCTAAGGATTGCAATTGAAGAGGCATGTGGTGTGCTAAGTCAGGGTTGGAGAATGCGAGCAGAATGGGAGTGAGCCCACAAACAGCTCCTAAATCTGCACAAAGCAACTGGAATGGTTTGAAGAGACTATAACTGAAAGTGGAGAAGAACCCAAGGCTGGAGGACTGCGTGTCGCAAATGAGGGGAAGAGGACATTCGAAAAGCCCACAGCAGCTGTGTGTGTGTGTGTGTGTGTGTGTGTGTGTGTGTGTGCGCGCGCGCGCGCGCGCGCGCCCCTCCCAGGTGCCTGCGGAAGGCGTCTGGGCCAGCTCTCCCTCACGCTGCAGCTGGAGACGTGCTGAAGTCCTGTCCCTCCAGAAGCCTCCCAGCCCCACCTGGACGCTCTGGCTTTCATCATAACCAGGGCCTTACTGCAAAGCTAGTTCCCCTGTTCATCAGAGGCTGAGAAGTCCTGGGCAGCTCCCAGTTTTAAGATGGGACAGATAAGCAACCTCCAGCTGGCTAGGCTCCATGGGAGGAGCCCAGAGTATCTCTTCCGGGAGGAGGGGAGGCCCAAGAGATGACATCAGGCAGCAGGAGGTCTTGCAGGCAAGGGCCCTGGGTGTAAGATCTGGTGCTGAAGGGCCTGCGTGACAAGGGCAGACCCAGAAACAAATTCCGCGCCTTCTAGAAAGTTTTATTGGAGGAGAAAAACTGGAAACCATTTGGTGCATGCATGACTAGGCTTGGCATCTGAACCTGCCCAGCTGAGGCGGGTATCAGCCAGCTTTATCCCAGGGCTGCTCTGTGAGCCCAGTGGGCTCACACTGTACTGCCAGCTTCACCCCCAGTGACCCCCATCACCGGAAGCCACAGGGTCTCCAGAAAGGGAGGCCTGAAGCACGGGCGAATCCCATGTGTGCCTAAGAGCAGACACTAGTCTCCCCTCCCCTCCCGTCCAAGCCGCTGGCCCGTAAAGCCTTCGTAAGGGACCCTGCACTTTCCCACCCTGTCGCAGTGCTCCAAGTGTTTGGCCTGGTAATGACTCAGATAACAGACTACACAGCCCAAAAGTAAAGACTGCAGGTTTCCCCAGGGACCCTACATAACGGGCAGCTGGCTACCCACATAAGAACTGTAGTCCATCTTAGCCAGGGCTCCACACCGCCTCTCCCACCATGAGCTGATAGGTTTCATGGCACCCCAGGTGAGCACAAGGTTGGAGGGCCAGCACCACACAGAGCACAGAGCAACACCGCTGAGCAACTTCAGGAACATTTATTGACCCAGGTTCCAGGGTCTTCATATGGCAAGCAGTGTAAATATGAATACTCAGTGAAGCCCCACACCAGTTCGTAGGCCAGTGAGGACTCTGGGCCCTCTTGGACAGCCTGGGACAGGGAAAAAGCCCAGCCTGTATGCAGCCAGATGGCTCAGCTTGCTGTCTGGTCCCTCATTTGTCTCTTAGGGAAGTACGTGAATGGGAAGATGAGTGGGACTGGGGGTGGTGAGGGAATGCTCTGAGGTCATGGGTGTGGACAAGGGAGGACACTCAGGAATGAACAGTTGCTCGGTGACTAATGACTCCAAGTGGCACATCCTCATCAAGGAGACCCACACAGCCTTGACTCGTGACCCTCCCCCCAAGCAGATCGACCCACTGACGTTGTGAGCAGCAGCTGGGCAGGCCGAGCTCAGGCCTCACCTAAGTCACTGCGCAGAAGGCCCTCTGCCATCCAGTGACAGCCCTGTGGGGTCCTGAACCCACCCATGCTCCCCTTGGCCTCCAGCGGCTGTGAGCTGGCTGCTACTGACTGGTGGCCCTATGGGAACAATCTCTGAGTGAGCCGCAGCACAGCCTCATAGGCCACGAAGACCACCATATTGACAGGAAAGGCACGGCAGCAGTTGAGCGTCAGCCCTTTGAAGAGCACCCTGGGGCCCTCCTCCCGCACGCTGGTCACCACACAGTGCAGGAGGCCCCGGTAGCGCTGCTGGCCCTGCCCGTCTGCCTGCAGGCGTGACTTGATCACATCCATGGGGGTGGCCACGGCCCAGGCCAGAACGCCAGCACATCCTCCAGCCACCAGCACACCTAGGACATCTGCAAGAGACACCGTGAACATGCCTTATTGCAAGCTTCTCAGAGACAGGACCCAGCCAGGACAGCTCACTAACACTGAGTCAAGATACACCCCTCTTGTCACAAAGTCACTGTGTGGCCTTAGACAGATACACACCTCAGAAACCATTGAAAAATAAGGCAAAGATGCTTAGCTTGATTCAGTGTTGGTGAGCTAGCTGCACTGTGCAGATTCCTCTCCCAACCCCCATCCCACTGCGCCAACTCCACCATTTCTGCCTGTCACTCACCTGGATGGCTATGGCCAGCAGGGGTGAGCCACTCACAGAGCACGGCATAAGAGAGGAAGTAGGTGGCGAAAGAGTGACCTTCACGAAGGAGCAGGGCTGAGCTGCCCTTGTAGAGCCCCCGAAGCCCCTCTTCGCGGGCCACTGTGACTAAACAGTGCAGCGGCCCACGGTACTTAGGCCTTGGTTCCAGACATGCATTGGGTGCAGCACACAAAGCAGGAGCCACTGATGTCCAGGAGGCTGAGGGCCGCCGCTGCTGTGTCTGAGCTTGGGCCTGTGTCTGCAGGCGGACCTTGGCCACCTCCGTGGGTGATGTCAAGAACACCTGGGATAGAGAGGAAGTAAGGTTAGGACATGCCTACAGCCTACCTGTTGGCTCTAAGACCCAGTGCTGAGAGCCCAGATCCCAAGAAGCTGCAAGCTGGTCCCAGGGTTTTGGTAGTGCTGGGTTGAAAGCCAGCTCAGCCCGATGAAGGCTGAAACCAAGGTCTCCTGCATCGGAGAGTCCTGGCTTGACACTTATCTGGTGCTAAGTGAATATGGCTAGTAGTCAAGAGCATAATTGACACACTTGTTTGCGCTGTAGCCATATTACTAAAAGCAGGGCATGGTGGTCACTGTGGGACTCAGATGGACCAGGCTGCACTGGGGTCTTTATACCTCTGGTCTGCCCTAATTCTCCTCACACCTCATGTAGATCAGATGGCAGCTCAGAGGCTGACTAGGCTCATTGGCCTTTGATGTCTGCACTGCGTACTGGATCCAACACTTAGTCCCTCAGCCTGTGGAAGCTCTGATTAAGGATTGAGTGGTGTATCCGTGCTCCACCCTGACCTATGAAGGACCTCAGCTGCATTTGCAGCCCTTGTTCCCATCTGTGGTGCCTGATGCTCCATCTCCAATGAAGATGAAGGATGCCAGGTGTCCATGGTAACACTAGATGGTGTTCAGGTATTTGTTGGGTACCCTGAAGATGGAGCCCTCCCAGCTGGGAAGTCACAAGCACCTGAGTGCTCTCTCTGTGGCTCCCCACACCCTGACAGGGAGGTTCTTTATGGTCATTTCCTCCTCTCTACTGGAGCATTCTGGGAGGGACACCAAAAGGAGCCTATCCCATCCCAGGCGAGATACTAGTTCCTCACCACAGTCCCCATGCCCTGTAGGTTCTAGCTTCCCAGGGCCTCAGTCTTGACACCTGCTGGGAGGTAAGATTCAAACGCCCTGGTTATCTCTGGTCCCCTTCCACCCTCAACTGCCTCTACTCACCCGGACAAGGCCAGAGGCTCCTCCCGAGAGTGTGATATCAGCCTTGGTGGGCTTGGCGTCAGTACTGCCGTACCGGAAGCGGCAAATGTGAGCCAGGCAGTGGTGGTAGGTGCCAAAAGAAACAGATGACACCAGGGACACGGTGCACACGGGCAGTGAGAGGCCCCGGTAGAAGCCCCACACCTGGTGGATAGGGACCAAGTAAAGACAGGGCCCAAGAGAGAATGCCCTGGGGCTGGGACATCTGAGACTGACCACCATCTCCCTTGCCACCAATGCCTCCAGGTATCACCCTTGGGATCTCAGCTCTTGATGTCTGAGGGGTTGAGGACAGCTGTCTGGTCTTGATGGTGGAACCAACATGATGCTTATCTAACCCCTGCCTGCACCAAGTACCACATCACTTGCATAAGTGTCTGCAAGACACTCCCCTGGATGGGCTCCTCCCTGACCTTCAGAATCCCAGGTTCCCCTATGCCCCTTCCCTGAAAGACAAGGGACTTAGTTCTGTACCAAATAGGGTTCCCAGTGTTCTGACTTTGGGACTCAGAGGGGATCCCAGGGCTGGGCACAGCCATGCCTGTTTGGAGGGCTAAGGGGCTAGGGTTCTAGGGGAAGGGTATCACTAGCAAGTCCCAGTCCCTGATGCCACCCTACCATTGGGCCCCAGTCCTACCCGCTCTTGACAGTACGTGTCCCGGATGCAATGCCAAATGCTGGTATACTTGGCCTCAGTCTGGATCCTGACCTATGGGAAAGGGAGAAGGCTTCAGGAAGGGCTGGCCCGAGGCCTGGGGCAAAGCCAGTAGAAGACTAGGTTCAGCCCCTTGACAGTCAGGCATGCTGCTGTAGACTGAGTAGGGACAGTGAACACCTTTTAGAATGAGACCTCTGAGGCACAGGGTGAGAAACCGACAGTCCCAAGGGCCCTAGGGAAGCATTGGTGGTATTACAGTAGGAGAGGAATAGGTCCTATTAGCATTCTAATTGAGGGCCAGAGCTAGGTACAGAGATACTAAGTAATCTAAACCAAGGTAGGGCCTTGCTGTACCTTCACTGTATCCAGAGGGTAGCCCACAGCAACACCGCAGACTCCTGCAAGGCAATCAGAGGACCCAGTGAAGCAGTAGGAGATGCCCTGTCAGCAGTGAGAGCCCACCCATGCTGAGGGATGGGAGAAGGTGGCCTCAAGCAAGCCCCCCTCACCCACCTCCAGCTGACCCTACCTGGGCTCTGCCTCTCCGCAGCCAGGTGAGAAACCGAGGCTCTGTGTGCACCTACCAAGCTTGCTAGATATCTCCCAACCCCTCTCCTGTCCCAACAGTGCCTATCCCCATTACCCAGGCCAAAGACATCCCTCAGCCTCCCCTCTGACATCACCTTTTAGGAGAATGCCTGGTTCCACTCTGGCTGACCCTGTCTCTAAGCCAGGCAAACTTTGCCCTCAGGCTTCAGCCTGTGCAGGGTTTGTGTGGGAGCCAGGTGGACAGCCACACATTACAGGGGTGGGGGAGGGGCGTGTTCTGAGTAAAGGCCGGCTGAGGAGCCCTGACCCCACCGGGTTCCCTGAAACACAGGTGTGCGTGGGACAGAATGTGCACCGCTGCTATGGTCTGGACAGACTCCCCCAGAGGGCCACATGTGAGAGTGGCAGAGCCCATAGGACGTCTTTAAGTCACTGTGGTCACGTTTTGGAGGGGACTATGAAATTGTAACCCCTTGCTTTTCAACTTCCTGGCCAAGAGAACTCTCTACCATTGTCCTCTAACACTCACACGGAGGTCCAAGCAACGAGGCCACCTTGTGGTCACAGCTTTGGGAACTGCCCACTCAGGAACCACTTCTCTGCTTGAGTGGATTAACTGAAGACGGGGGGGGGGGGGGGGGGGCGGAAGGAAGACAGCTGCCAGGGGCCTGTAGTACCCACCCTGGCTTTGGACCAAGAGAGCCACACTCCTGGCCCTGCCACTCCATCTCTGGGGCCTCCACAGCCTTGAAGGCCAGCAGAGCCTTAAGGAAGTTGAGGAGCCAATCAGGGCCTTGGGCTCTCTAACCCCAAGCAAGGACACTAAGGACACCATGAAGGATGGCAAGGTCCGTGGGGTTGTGTCCTGGGATGCATTAGAATGAAGAATGAATGCCTGGGAGGGGGCAGGGAGGTATAAAGCAAGTGCCTGGCAGGACACTCAGATAGAACAGCCTTCTATGTCTCTCAGAGCCCTCACCAACTCCTATCAATCCCTCAAAGCCCTCCTCTCTTACACCTTTCTACTGTGCTTTTGGTTGCTTCTGCCTGGAAGCATGTTGATCAGAATCTGTGTCCCATGGCCTTGCTGCTATGCCCCACATGCCATGGCCACCTCTACATTTAGAGTGCTTAAAGGAAAGGCTTGGGTCTGAGTCCCTGGGACCTAGGACCCAGGACCCAGGACCCAGTACAGAGCAAGGACCCCCTCACTAGGGCCTTTCCTGTGGCTATGAGGAGGGCATGACCTGTGGCGCTAACGTCCAGAGGAGCAGCCAGCCTTGGTAGACCCCAGGCAGCCCAGACAAGCCAAGGACTCAATCCTCCCCGAGGCTGATGCTGTCTATCCTCTCAGGCCCCCGGCTGTTCCCAGCAGTGAGAAAGCTACCCGTGGCTATTTCACAAGAGCTGCGGGGCCAAGGGTGCCTCACTCAGAATAGCTGCACAGCCTGAGGATCGATGGCCCATGGAGTCCCTGTGGGCAGCCACCTCTCCCCTCTGTCGTTTCGCCCCAGGAGGGAAACAGTTTCATCCACAGATGGGCTAGATCAGAGAAACCGTCCATCCGGGTCTGCTCTATGCCTCGTTCCCACTGCCTGCAACAGAACTCCTGGGTACACTGCTCTTCCCTGGAGCCTTCAGCCCTCCCCCATGATTCAATCGCCCGTACCACGGACCCCAGCCATCTCCTAACCCCACAGGGACATTCCTGTTCCCAAGACAGGGATTCCTAGCCTACCTCAGCATCCTGCCTGAGCTTCAAGGCCTTACCCCTATAGCACTCAGTCCATGCCAGGAGTCTGCTTGAATACCAACTGCCTAAGGCTCCCTCCCACTTACCACACACACAAAAGCACCATCCCCAGCTATTCCCAACCCCTGCACCCCTCCATCCCTGGCTCGTACCTCCAATGGCCCCAGCAACAAAATCCATGGACAGCGTGGAAAATGGGAAGAGCTCTGGTCTCTCGGTCTAATGCCACAATGGCCAGCTCCTACCAATTCTGCAGATCTTAAATACCTGTGAGCAGAGGCGGAGACATGGCTATTTTGATGCCACATTCACACACCCCACAAGGATCCTGGTGTCAATGACCTCAGCATCAGGAAAGCATGTGAGAGGTCATGGGAAGTGGCCAACCCCATAGGCCTGCCTCTATTTCCGAATTCAGACTATGCCTGGCTTCTGACTGCTTAGAATGACTGTATAAACAGTGATCCCTCATATGTGTACCCCCCTTTACAGTTTACCTCCAGTCCTGGAAGGGAAGGGAAGCAAGGACCTCTTCTAATCATGGAGCCACCAAGACCCCAAGGGGGACTTGCCTGAGGCAGTCACTATCTTAGGGCCATCCTATCTGATAGACAGCCTTGAAGGGAATGCAACCTTGTCTGTATTGAACAGCACAGCTAGTTCCCTTCAGAGGCTCAGTGACCCAGGCTGCAGCCCTACAAAGTGACCTGGAGGGCACCCTCAGGGCCAGAGAGTCGCAGAGTGGCAAGAAGGGGCGTGTTGATGAACGTTTAGCAGTTCTATCTGGATGGCCTCGGTCTAAGCCACGTGTCCACCTGTTTTCCTATTATTTGTACACTGTCCTTGAACAGGCTAGTTTCAAACTAGGGATGACCCCCCTCACCCCGACAGTTTGTCTGCTTTTAGGCAAGTAGGCGGTGCTAGCTAGCTGCCACGGCAGAGGACAGAGGGCAGAGGGCAGAGTGGGGGACAGAGGGAGACTGGAAGTAGCCTGGCCGAGGTCAACCTTGATGTCCTTCCTTGTAGAGGGACGTGGCTCAGCATCCGCTTAGAAGTTGACCTGCCTGCCTTCAGATCCCAACCCTGCCACTTGACTTTGAGACAAGGCCTTTGGCCTTCCTCTACCCCCACTTTTCCACCCACAAAATCTGTGATCACACAGCAAACTCCAGCTGTGTTCCTGTAGAACTGCCAACCAAATTCATTAATAGAAGCAGAAGGTCTAGAAGGAGGGATGCATCTGCTCTGGAGAGGCAGCTGGGCCAGATGTTACAGTCAAGACGCTAGGACCTTGGTTAATGAGGGAGCCTAAAACACACTTTCCACCTGAGAGGACAGGGACCCTTCAGTCCCACATTGCCAGCAGAGTAGGACCATCCACCCTGACGCAGGACCCCAAGGCCCCACAGTTGTCTGGATACCTTTCTCTCTCTGGCCCACATCCAGACAGTCTTGCTGTCTCTCCTCCACTATCACAGTCGGGACCATTTGCCACTGTCCGCCTGCACTGCCCTAACTGTGTCATTATCCCTGGACAGCAGCCCGCCTGTCCAGGCTCCTGATGCGTGCAACCAACACATACCAGGTGTCAAACAGCGAGACGCCCTGATAAACACAACAACCTCATCCCTGCCCTGGACACCTGATGTGCTGGCAATGACACGGAGAGCCCTAGACGGACAGGGAATGTCTGATGGAGTCAGCTGCAGCTTCCAGTTGGGCACGCCCCTTACTGTGAAACAGAGCAGCTGTGACAACCCACGGGACACTCTCAAGAGAGTGAGCCTAGCGATGTCCCTCGTGATGCAGGAGGCTCCTGGGTCTCTCAAAACCTCTCTTCACCCCAAGGTTACTTAAAAAAGATCCCTAAGCACACAGTGTCGGAAACACAGATGGCACGTTTCCTCAACACACATTTCAGTCGTATTGACTGTGACTTGCCAAGTAACCCAGATTTTACCTGATGGTGTGGCCATCGGCAATCGGATTCTTCTATTCCAATCTTAGTTATTAATATTAGTTCTCAGGTCGCATGTTACACAGTAATACACACACACACACACACACACACACACACACACACACTGATTAAAAATGGACTCACCAGGCAGTGGTGGCACACGTCTTTAATCCTAGCACTCGGGAGGCGGAAGCAGGTGGATCTCTGTACGTTTGAGGCCAGCCTGGTCTACAGAGCAAGCAACCAGGGCTATGAAGAGAAACCATCTCAGAAAACAAAAGTGCTAAGGAGTGGTTATAAAGAGGAGTCCCAGTTGACAGTGGATAAGCACACATGGAAGGCTGTGGAGAGGAGGCTTAGAGCTGCAAGCACAGAGACGTCTGGTGCAGTCACTGAAGAGTCAGCCTGAAATGGGCTAAGTCACAGGCAGAGAACATTGCTCTTGAGCTGAAGCAAGGGACAGGTTCAGTCCTCACTGTGGCAAAATGCCTGGACAGGGCTGTGACTGACAGGCCACTCAGTGCACCTGCCCTGGTCCAGTCTTGGGCATTCCTTTTCAAGATCCAGGGGAGGGGTTCCATCTTCTTTAATGATAAATTCATGAGTCTGGTGTTCCTGGAGTGATGCTGTATTCACAAGCGTCATTATTTAACATCCCAAATAAATTGTTTGTGCCTCCTGGTGTGCTGGCAGGTGGTGTTTACCTGTGTAAACATGGTGTAAAAATCATTCTTTCTTGGCGCTTATACTCAAAATGGAGTGTGGTGGTTTGACGAGAATGGTCTCCATAGGTTTATATATTTGAATGCTTGGTCACCAGGGAGTGGCACTATTTGAAAGGATTGGGAGAATTGGAAGGTATAGCCTTAGGAGAAAGTGTGTCACTGGGGGAGGGGGGTCTCTGAGGTTTCAAAAGTCCATGACAAGCCCAGAGTGTCTCTCTCTCTCTCTCTCTCTCTCTCTCTCTCTCTCTCTCTCTCTCTCTCTCTCTCTCTCTCTCTCTCTCTCTCTCTCTCTCTCTCTCTCTCTCTCTCTGTGTGTGTGTGTGTGTGTGTGTCTGTCTGTCTGTCTGTCTGCCTATGGCTCATGATGAAGCTCTCAGCTACTTTTCCAGCACCACGTCTGTCTGTGTGCCACCACGCCCCCTGCCATTGATGATAACAGACTAGACCTCTGAAATTGTAAGCAAGCTCCCAGTTAAATGCTTTCTCTTTTATAAGGTCTACAGAGCGAGTTCCAGGACAGGCTCCAAAGCTATACACAGAAAAACCTAATCTCAAAGAAAAAAGAAAAAAAGAGTTGCCTTGGTCCTGGTGTGTCTTCACAGCAATAGAGCAGTGACTAAGACATGGTGTAACTCATAACAGTTACTTCAAGAGACAAACAGCTGGCCTGACAAGATGGCTCAATGGATACAGATGCCTGCCTGCTACCAAGCCTAACAATCTGAGTTCGATCCCAGGGACCCACATGTTAGAGGAAGGAAAAGCTGCTCCTCAAGTTGTCCTCTAACCTCCATATGTGCACTATATGCACATACGTGTGCACGCGTGCACACACACACATACGCACGCGCACACACACACAAATAAATAAATGCGCCAAATAAATGTTTTTTAAGATTTATTTATTTAATGTGCACTGGTGTAGCACAAATTCTAATTGGTATTAATAATAAAAACCCAGAGTCAGATAGTAAGGGGTGAAAGCTGAAAGATCAGAGAAACATCAGCCACCCACTAGTTCTTACCTCTATGAAATCCTCTGACTGAAATGGGGTATCCTGTGTCTAAAAGTCCTCAGACTGAATGCCATCTCTATGAAACCTCAGACTGAATCCCGAGCTCCTGTTTCCTCCTGCCTTATATTCCTTTCTCTGCTCAGCCATATCCCTTCCTGTTTCCACCTCCCTAGTGCTGGGATTAAAGGTGTGAGTCACTACCACTTGGCTTTCTCTTTTAGTCTGATTCAGTCTGTGTAGCCCAGGGTGGTCTTGAACTCACAGAGATCCATCTGCCTCTGCCTCTGCCTCCTGAGTGTTGGGGTTAGAGGTGTGTGCCACCACTGCCTTGCCTCTATGGCTAACTTGTGGCTTAGCTCCACACTCTGATCTTCAGGTAAGCTTTGTTAGATCACAAACAAAATATCATCACACACCAGTGTTTTGCCTGTATATTCTCTGTGTGAGGGTATCAGATCCCCTGAAACTGGAGTTACAGACAGTTGTAAGCTGCCATATGGGTACTTTTGTTGAACCTGGGTCTTCCGGAAGAGCAGCCAGTGCCCTTACCTGCTGAGTTATTTCTCCAGCCCCAAATATAATTTTTCTTAAAGATACAGATAAATAGGATGAGACATCCCAGCAGCATAAATGCCTTTGACTGTCTTATAAATAATAAATTCATTGGTTCCCCAATCTGGACTTGGGTAGAATTCTTTCTTTGGTCTGTTGGTCCTGTCTCTATCGGGAATGAAGGGTCATTCTTTATATTGCCTGGGGGAGAGTTTCATGACATCCAGAATTTGAGAGAGGAGAATAGGAGGTAGGGGAGCTGAGGTGAGAGTATGAAAGGGAACGTGACACTGGGACAATGATGTTCTCTCAGTCACCATAGCTTAATTTCTCTTGCCCTTTGTCTTCTGACTCATCAAAACTACAACTACCCCCCAAAGTGTATCCCCCCAGTGTCTTGTACTGGTTCCTCATTGGATGTAAACTTCTCACATCCTTCCTCTACACCCACAGTATACAGTTCAGGGTGGGTTGCTGCTTGGGTACTTAGGTGAAGGTAGATGAGAACAGGTCAGTGAGCAGATGGAGGGACAGATGGATGGGTTAGACGAATAACAGGCAGGGTGAAGAGGGATGGGTGGGTGGATGATGGATGGGTGGGTGGATAGATGGATGGATAGATGGGTGAATGGGTGGGTGAAGGGTGGATGGATGGGTGGGTGGGTGTATGTATGACTGGATGGATGGGTGGATGACAGATGAATGGATGATGGATGGATAGATAATGGATGGATAAAGAGATGAATGGATGATGGGTAGGTGGGTGGATGGATGGATAGAGGGGTGAGTGGGTTGATGGATGACAGAGGGAGGGAGGGAGGGATATACGGATGAATGGAGGGGTGGGTGGGTGAGTGACTGGATGGATGGATGATGGAAGGATGGATGGATGGATGATGGATGGATGGGTGGGTGTATAGAAGGGTGGATGGATACAGGGGTGAGTGGATTGATGGATGACAGAGGAAGGGAGGGAGGGATGGTGGATGGATAGATGGATGGATGTGTGGGTGGGTGGGTGGATTGAAATAAACAAAAGATGGACAGATATCAGAACAAATAAACAAGGGGAAGATGGATGAGTCAATGGATAGATGGAGCAACAAAAAGGTAGGTGGGTGGGTGGACTCAAAGATGGAAAATGGATGAATAGATAAGGGAAAGACAGGTTAGTAGAAATAGAGAACAGATAGATAAGAGATGGATGGATGGAGGCAAAGATGGTGTGTGGAGAGATGAAGAGACAGATGAGGAACAAGGGAAGGAATGATAGGAGGAAGGAGCAAGAAGTACGTGGCTAAAGGCTGGCTCAGGCCACGGGAAGGGAAGGTTTGTTGCAGTCCACGATAAAGTGGAGGGAGGATGGGCAGAAGAAGGGAGCTGTCTGTGCCGGCCTTGCCTCCTTCTGGAGTGGCTGTAGTTATGAGAGGGACTGTAAAATATTGGGGTCACCTCCCACTCTTTGCTGGAGCTGAAAGATGTGTCAAGGAAGGAAGAGGCCTCTGCCAGGGTGTCCCTCTGTGTGTGCTGGGGAGGTGTGGGGACCCTTGCCCTAAGTTTGTTGTAGAGAGCTACCTTTCCCAGCTGAGGACCTTGGGTCAGTGACATAAACTCCCTAGACTTGACTTTCCTAGTAGGCAGTGGATCTCATAGACAACAGGAAAAGACCAAGGGGTGTCTGATGGGGCCACATCCTGCCATGTTACTATTATCCAGGCCAGCTTTAGGCCTTCTTCATGTGGATGTCACAACCCATGCCTGGGGCTACCAGAGAGGGCTCTTGGGAGGACACAGGCTTTCTGACACACCACAGGGGATCAGGGCACATTCTACTCACCTTCTTACTTAACCATGAGTTGTACCCAACCCAGCAGATAGTAAGTACAGGACATACAACCCAGGCCTCAGGGACCTGCTGCCCAAACGGAGTCTGCAAACTCTCTCCTGCCAGGCATGCTGACACATACCTGTAACCCCAGCATTTGGAAGCTGGAGACAGGAGGATGGGAAACTCGCAGCTACAGGGCACATTTGAGGTCAGCCTGGGCTACTTGGGACACTGTCTCAAAAGTAATTCTTCCTCAGCTTCTTGAGTGTTAGAAGCACAGATATGAGCCACCCATCCAGCACGACTGGCTTGGACTTTTTAAAAGGATCTTAAATTTATTTTACGTGTATGTGTGTGAGTGTATGTGTGTGCACCACAACATGCATGTATATTCAGAGGTCACCTGAACTGGAGTTACTGATGGTTGTTTGCCACCCAACATAGGTGCTGGGAACCAAACCCTGGATCCTCTGCAAGAGCAGGAAGAGCTCATAATCGCTGAGCAATCTCCCCAGCCTGAAATGTTGCTAATACTGGGTTCCAGACTATTTCCTTCCTTTTCCTGTCCATGTGTCCTCACTCAAGTGCCTAGGGATCCACGTATGATACATGTCCATAGCACCCAGAAGAATGACCCAAAGCCGGAGGCTCTGAGCCAGATAACTTGGGATAGATCGGCCCTGTTCTGCTGCACGACCTGGACAAATCCTGTAGCCTATCCAGGCTTCACTTTCCTTAACTAGAAAGTACAAACTGTTCAGTAAGGGTAGGAGGAGGTTAGGTTTCAATTCCCCACCCTCCAGTGCTGGGGATGGAACCTGGAACCTCATGCATGCTGGGCAAGCACCATATCGCTGAGCTACCAGTTCCTAGTTCCTAGGCTCCACCTTTTAGGGACAGAGTGCCAAAGATTTTGCAGACATACTTTTTTAAAGTGTGTGTGGGTGGGTGGGTGGGTGGGTGGGTGGGTGGGTGGGTGTGACATAGAGACCAGAGAAGGTGCTGGATCATCTGAAACTGGAATTACAGGCAGTCGTGAACCATCTAACACGAGTACTGGGAAACAAAGGCAGGTCCTCTGGAAGAACAGCAAGCATTTTCGATCATCTCTCCGGCCCTGTGGAGGCCCACTTCCAAATCATGAAGAGCCAAGAACCAAAGCTGGGAAGTGCAACACGCTGCCCCCTGCTGGTCTATCCTAGAGGCCCAAGATGAGCTAGCTGAACCATCTGGGAGGGGCCTTCTTCGCAAGCAGCAAGCACGAGTATGTTCCAGAATAGGCTCCAGGGAACCAGTGGGGTGAGCTGAAGGGTCACTGTAGTTTGGGATACATTTTCTAGGTGCAGGCATAGCCTTACTAGGAACAGAAGCATGACCAGAGGGTGGCAGCAGTTTGGGAAGTGAAAATGGGACAAAAGGCCAAGAAGGAGGTAATGATCCAGGCTTACAAGCCAACTGCTAGCTGCAAGACATCCTTCTTCTCTGGGGTCAGGAAGACCTTTATGGGGTCACGCCTCAGAGGTGAACCACACCCTTTGTGCTCTCTACCTTGCCTGACACAAAAGCCTGGCAAAGCAGACAGAGCTCTGGTGTGGGAGGTCCTTCTGTATGTGTGTTGCTTTTATTGGTTAATGAATAAAAAATCTGCCTTGGCCTGTGATAGGGAAGAGTAGAGCTAGGTGGGGAAAACTAAACTGAATACTGGGGGAAAGAAGGCGGAGTTGGGAAGAAGCCATGTAGCCCCGCCAGAGACAGATGCCGCTGGATGGAACCTTGCCGATAAGCCACAGCCACGTGGCAAAACACAGATTAAGATAAATGGGTTAAATTAAGATGTAAGAGTTAGCCAATAAGAAGCTAGAGCTAATAAGCCAAGCAGTGATTTAAGTGATATAGTTTCTGAGTGATTATTTCAGGAGTGTGGGCAGCCAAGAACAAACAAGTGACCTCCTACAACAAATTGGCACCCAACAGAGCTCTACACAAAAGGGCTTGTACAGAGGATAGGTAGAAGCTGAGTTCCCTACCTAGGGCTGCCCCTAAGGCTGGGCAGGAAAGCTGGGAAAGCTGTGGACACTGCCTAAAACCCTGCAAAGTTCATGGAGCTCCTGGTTCCAAGGCACTAAACCTTGTTCTCCAGCCTTCTCCCTTAGGCTCTGGAGTGACCCTTTGGCCACATCTGATATTCATTGAGTGACATACCTGCTATGACAATGACCAGCCTGGGCTCAGGACACAGAATCCTCCCTGCCAGCTGTTTCTTCCTCTCCTGCCTCCTGTGGTATCAACTCCAGCTAGTTCTACCACACCTCAGATCAAGACTGTGCAGGGCACACTGCCCTCTAGGGCCCGTGGATGCTGACTGTGGGCTGGGGACAGACTGCCAATGTGCCAGAGGGAGCCCAGAGGGCATGCAGACCAGGCTACATGTGACCAGACATCCATGAGGGACCCCCACAACCTTCCAGTTCTGGGGCACCCCCAGCAGCAGGGCTCCTGCAGCCTACTTGTATGTATCAAGTCATTGCCATGTAGCTATTTATACCAAGTCCCATCTTGAGTTTCCGGTGTCCACTGACTCCTGACGGTCAAGTGGGTTCTGAAGTAGGCCAAGAAAGTCTCTGGTCAACCAAGAGCTGACCCCAGGGGAACCGCTGGAAATATAGTACTCCCACACACATACACCCAGGGCTAGGAAGCAAATTATTAAATTATTCCTCGTCTTCTTTTTCCTGGAACCATGGGGAGCAGGACAACAGCAGAGTTGGATACTATCTGTTCCCTGGCTCCTGCCCCAGCTCTGAAACGAACGTGACCTGAAACAAAGGCCCATATGGTGCCAGCCTGGACAGTCAAGCAAAACCAACCAAAGCACCGGAGAACTCTGAGACACCGTCCCCAAAGCCCTGAGGGTATGCTGAGGAGGCTGGCTTTGAGCAGTCAACCTCTCCTGCTCAGGTGCTGGGAATCTGATTTAGCTCTACAGGAACTCTATGCTCGACCTCCCTCTGGAAAGTCTGAAGGGGACATCTCATCAAGGCACAGCAGCCAGACAAACCAGTCCCAGCCTCCTTTGTGGCAGCCTGCCAGGCTGAGGGAGCCTCTCTTGGTTCCGGGTTGTTCCCACTCCTGCAAAGCTGTCCCTTCCAGCACTTCCCTGGCTCCTCAGGGTGGCCTACTGACTAACTGAGAAGAGATCTTACTATGTAGCCCAGGCTGGCCTTGAATCATGGATGATCCTCTTGCTTCAGCCTCCTGAGTGGAAGACCCTGCTGGAGACCCAAACTCAGGTCCCCTTGTGCCTGCACTTTACCAACTAAACCATATATATCCTCAACCTCTCACTAGATTTTTTATTTTTATATACAGTTTTATTTCTTTTGTGTGGGTGGGGCCTGCATGCCACAGTACAAGTGTGAAGGTCAGAAGACAGGGAGTGGTAACTGGTTCTCTTATTTTTACCACACGGGTCCCACGAACCAGACTGGGTACCAGGTACCTTCTACTCCATCTAGCTGGCTGGCCCCTCTATACAGGATTTTGTTGCTGCAGAGAGTTTTTCTCACTATGTAGTTGTAAAGACTGTTGGTGGTTGTCAAGCTCTTGGTTGACTATATCTGGAATTAACTAAGACCCAAAAATGGAGGGGCACATCTATGAGGGCTTTTTGCTTATTTGGACATGGGTCTACTTCTTCTTCTTTTTTTTTAAAGATTTATTTATTAATTATGTATACAGCGTTCTGCTTGCATGTGTCCCTGCAGGCCAGAAGAGGGCACTAGATCTTATTACAGATGGTTGGGAGCCACCATGTAGTTGCTGGGAATTGAACTCAGAAGCTCTGGAAGAACAGTCAGTGCTCTTAACCTCTGAGCCATCTCTCCAGCCCCAGAAAGGTCTACTTTTAATCCGGATCTTTGAGGTGGAAAAACACAACTTCAGCCAGGTGGTGGTGGCGCACACCTTTAATCCCAGCACTCGGGAGGCAGAGGCAGGCAGATCTCTGTGAGTTCAAGTTTAGCCTGGTCTACAAGAGCTAATTCCAGGGGCTGAAGAGATGGCTCAATGGTTAAGAGCACTGGTTGTTCTTCCAATGGACCCAGGTTCAATTCCCAGCACCCACATGACAGCTCACAACTGTAACTCCAGGTTCCTGGGATCTGACACCTTTACACCAATGCATATAAAATAAATTTAAAATAAATTATTTAAAAAACTCAAAAAAAAGAGCTAGTTCCAGGACTGGCTCCAAAGCAACACAGAGAAACCCTGTCTCAAAAACACCAAAAACAAAACAAAACAAAACAAAAAACCCCACAACTTCAATTCAGATCTTTTCAGGTGGGAAGAGCCACCTCTAATCTGCGTCACACCTTCTGCTGCAGTCTATATAAAGAAATGGAAGAAGGAAGCTTTTACTCTTTGCCAGCTTGTTGTTAACCTTGCTAGCAAATCCATTCTTTCACTGGCACTAGAGCCTACGACGTCAGGACTCCAGCATATATTGTGACCAGCTGAGACATCCAGCCTCATGGACTGAGCAACTACTGGATTCTTGGGCTTTCCTTCGTAGACAACCATTGTTGGATTAGCTGGACCTGTAAGTCATTCTAATAGATCCCCTTTCTATAATAGAGAGACATTCATCCTATAAGTTCTATTCATCTAGAGTACCCTGATACAGTAGCCTTGGCTAGCTTAGAACTCACTATGTAGACCAGGTTGGACTTGAACTTGTAAGAAACCAGTCTGCCTCTGCCTCTTGAGTACTGGGATTAAAGATGCAAGATATATCCCATCCATCTTTACAGGATTAAAGACATTTTAGAGTGTGTGTGTGTGTGTGTGTGTGTGAGAGAGAGAGAGAGAGAGAGAGAGAGAGAGAGAGAGAGAGAGAGAGAGAGAGAGAGAGAGAGAGAGAAACAGAAGAGGGCACTGGACCCTGGAGCTGGAGATACAGGTGGTCATGAGCTTCCAGACACGGGTACTGGGATCCAAACTTGGGTCTTCTGAAAGAGTAGGGAGCGCTCTTAACTGCTGAACCATTTCTCTGCCCCTAGGAATTTTTTTTTTAATTCTAAAACGTACATTTCAAACAACTGGAGCTACCCTTGCCTTTCACAAGACATGCGTCCCTAGAGAAGGGAGACACTGTTAGCCAGTAAGGCCCTACTCCCAAATGTCATCACCTGGGGGCTAGGATTTCTACCTGAAACCACGGGGAGAGGACATTCAGACCACAGTGATGTGCCTGTCAGCACCTTAAGAGAGAACTGGGGAGAGCCCAAGTTGCAGAGCTAGGTTAGGGGAAGGGCTCCCCAGAAGGAGCAGCCTGCACGAAGGCTCTGAGGCAGGAACACGCTTGGCGTGTGAAACCGGAGCTGAGCAGAAGGCTGGAAGTTGAGTGGGTGCAGCCATGTCATTATGGGCCTCCTGTGTCCTTGGTATTGAGCGTGGATTTCATATCAAGTAAGACCCTTTTGTCACCCGGTGTACAGGTTCCAGGGTAGGGAGATCAAAGGACATGATGCTTCTTTTTGTCCACTGTTGGTTCTGTTTCTACACTGGGACTGTCTTATGTAAGAACTCAAGAAAGACATTTCCAAACAAAACATGTCACTGTGGGCAGTGACGGTTCCTTCCCCACACTGCCTCTCTGCTACTGTGTGCCCTTTGGCTGGAATCCTCAGAGCTAAATGGACCCCAGTCCCTCTGGAGCAGAATTTGAAGAAGTAGATGCCTTCCTGCTGTCATTTTATCCTGGTAAAAATGCAAGAAAACAATAAAACAATACAGCCCCAAGATGTGGGCACCCTGGTGCTCTTTCTGGTCTCTTCCCAGCTAACTACCAAGGTCAAGTATTTGGACCCATCTTGTCTTCTGACCCAGATCACCAAAGGCCTGTGCAAAGGGCTCTCAGCAACATTGCTGTCTCAAGTGATTCTCTCCCCTATCAGTGCCTGCTCCTCAAGGTGCAGACCAGTGGGCCTTGAGGACACACTCAGCCCCACAGGACAGATCCTCACCTACCTAGGGCAGCGTAAAACCTCAGCTTAGCCTTCCATTCCCTCACACATTTTGCCCCCAAACCTAATAGTTCCAGATATAATACCAGCACCCCCCCCCCAACTGGCCCACCCATGCTCTGCCTACAAGGTACCTAGAGGACAACCCTGGGCTCTCCCTCCAATGGTTCTGAAGCTCAACTATGGAGTACCTGATGTGTACCAAGCTTCTGGGCCCCTCCCTAGCACTCCTAGAGGGTCAGAACGCCACACAACCAAGGCCAGGAATGACATCCACGTAAAGGCAGGCTTTCCCGAGTTCCTACCTGTCCTCTGGCTTTTCGATGCATGTTCCCTTAAAAACAAAACAACAGCAGTAGAGAAATGAGGCTCAGCAAGTTGCACACCTGCCTGTCAAGCATGTGTGAGGCCCTGAGTTTCACCTTCCGGAGAAAGAAAAAGAAACAAGATGTCATGGTGCACACAGGTAGCCTGGGTGCTCAGGAGGCTGGGGCAAGAAGGGGGCAAGTCCTAGACCAACCTGGGCTACATAGCAAGATCCCGTCTCAAAAAGAAAAATGCCACAAGCAGAATGGGCTCTTCTTGTCTCATGGGTTGCCCTCTAGTCTCCTAGAACCCAAAGTCAGAGGTGAAGGTATACAGATATGAGTTTTACCGCCTGGGCCCCCAGGGCATTTTTGGGACTAAGTCCCTGTATGAGGACTGTTGGGTTTAACTGCATGGGCCTCGGGAAGGGCCCTATATTCACCCCAGTTCCAGTGTGGACTTTCTTCTCCCTCTCACCACTTGCCTCCCAAAGGCACCCAGATGGCTCAGAGGCGGTGGAAATCAAACCCAGGCCTCCAGACCCCTAAGTTCAGGGCCCAGTAGCCACCACAAGCACTGGACTAGGAGTCAGCAGGCCTGGATTTGGATGTCGGCTTCAGGAAGGGTCCATTCACGGACAAACACCACCTCCCAAGGTCCCTGCTCCAGGCATCACTGGAACTTCTTAAGACCTGCCCCTCCATTGAATCTGCCACCCATCAACTCCTGCCCAGTTCCGAGAGGGTATAGGTTAAGAGCAGTGATCACAGGAGGCTGTTACAGGACTCTCGGCTCAGGAGAGTCACGACTAACAGAGGCCCTGGGAGTTGTAATTGTGTCCATCACTGGGACCTGCTTCAAGACTCCTTGTTGATGTAAATATTAGGGGTAGCTACACGTAGGGGTCTTACTCTACCTTACCCTTAGTGCTCTCCAAGCCAGCCGCACCTGCGCGCTCCTTGCTATTCAGCAAGCTCACCCTGTCCAAAGGCCCAGCGCTGCATGGGGTTTGCCCCCATCTAGTCTGCTGCCGGCTCCCAGCCCTGTCCGGCAGCATCCCTCTCTCCACAACCTTCGGTGGCTCCCAGGAACACCTCAGGGCTTGGCGGCACCCTTCCATCCTTGAAAAGTTCGTCTCGGCGTCATCCAAATCCAAGTCTCTGACCCTGCCGGGGCGTGCTCGGAACTCAGACTCCCAGCTCATCCGCTTAAGGAGACCCGGGCGTCTAGGAGGCCTCTCCAGATGGGGAGCCATTCTCGAACGTTCACAACTAGCGGCGTCCAATCCCGCAGGCCTTAGAGAGTCAAGACGTTCCACGTGTGCTCGCCACAGTGTCCCCATGACACTGGCAAGGACGAAGAGGTTGAGCAGCTGAGTCACATCCAAACACCTTGAGGGGCCCCAGGGCCGAAGCAAGGCGAGCGCCGCCCCTCGCAGAGTGCAGTTGGAAGGTTACCGGCTCCAGGTCACAGTGTACCCACTGCACTACCCCTGCCCCGGGCCGCGCGGGCGGGCCCGAGAAGCACAGTCTTTGTCTGCTGCGCCCTATGATGCCCCTGCCCACTGTGTCCGAGGCAACACCCTCTAGGAGCGCCCAACCAATAAAATCTGGCGGCGACACCCAGAGCGCGGGGTGTTGTCCGTGCCTGGTGTACCCATTGGTTGCGTTCTGCACCGGGGACTGCGGCTGGCAGGGCGGGGCGCACGGCGCGAGGTGATGCCCCGCGTGCTGGACGCAGGGGGAGCGCTTCCTAAGAGTCATCACCCAGCTGCCATCCGGACCAGGCTTGCCGGACAGTCGGAGCCCCGACGGCCCGGGGGCCATAAGAGTAGTAGGACTCAGGCGGCTCGCAAGGCCGGGCCATGGCGCTCGACTTCCTGGCTGGATGCGCTGGAGGTAGGGGGACTCCAGGCATGCCAGGCTTCGCAGCCTGCCTGGTGCGCGGGGACAGGTGTCTTCTCGGCTCTCCGTGTGGTGTGCACTGGGTGCGAGGTATCCCGGTGACACCGCGACTTGGTCAGAGGCAGGGACAGATCGGAGGATGCGGGCACGCAGCCTGCGGATTCTTCCCTACTAGCAGCTGCCCAAGCTCGGTGGTGACACCGAGCGACCTCCTAGAGGGCTGGCCTGACCCTAGGCGCCCAGTTCTTCCCAGGTGGTGCTTTGAGCTGCTGGAGGGCGCAGAAGAGGAGGCAGTCCACCGGGTGGTCAGGTCAGCCTGACTCAGGAATGAATGCTTGAGGCGGAGAGCAGATCAGGTTTGCCCATGACGCTAAGGTGCGAACCTGTTGAACCCTTAGTGCCTTTTCTTGTACCTAGAGGCGTAGCTTATTTAGTAAGTATTAAGTACAGAGTCTGGATCCATTGGGATTCCAGGTAAATTTTCCGAGATGGCAGTGGTCTGGCTGGTTATGTCAAGGCTGAGTTCAGCCCTGAGGCCCAGGCCTGGCTCACCCACCTGTCCTACTGCCTTCATCAGCTACCGTCATAGCCCTACCCGGAAAGGTCTCACCTGGAACAGTGATTGACTGCCCTTGGCCTTAGGTGTTTAATCCATGCTTGTGTCTCCCTCCCTGGGTGGAGAAGGCTGGTCTGTCAGGATACCTTCCCAGGGCAGTGATGTACCCACAAAGTGCTTGAGAGCCATCAGGCTGTTACCCAGTCTTTCCTTTGTGAGCCGTGGGAGGGGGATGAAGCCCAGGGATTTCTAAAAGTTGGTGAGGAATTAGAGGCCCAGAAGGGGTCCCATCTTAGCCCCAACCTGTGTGTGTGTGTGGGGAGAGCCCCTTTTATGGCCAAGGCCCCCTTATGTTGTTGCAGTCTTCCCAGGGCCAGGGTTCCTTCTGTGGTTGCACCTTAGTCAGTACAGTTGTCCGGGGAGCATCTAGTCACCCCTCGGCCAGCCTGCTTAGAGAACCAGACCACCCCCATGATTCAGCCACCCCTTCCCTTGGACTTTGGCTCAAGAAGGCCTTTCTTACCTGCAATGCCCATCCATCTTCACCCCGCCTATCTCAAGGGCATCATGTGCCCTACATCCAGCCCCAGTCTGCATTCCCACTCAGGATGCATAGAGAGTGCCCAACTAAACGGAAGTAGTACAGGGTAGGGCTGAGATGGAGGTCACTTGCAGAACCCCTCTGGACTCATCCAGTAAGGGAAGAAATGACAGGGGGTTGTAGCCTCAGGCTCAGTCTTTCTGAAGGGATGGGGCTGCTGGGGGGAGGGGGCAGACAATGGTCTGATTGTGTCCTAGGCTTGCCTTCCGGATTCCCATCACAGATGCTCTGATAGAGGATCTGACCTTCTAAAGCACCTGCCTGGGACGGGTGATGGTGGGGCCTCTCTTCCCGAGGAAGAACACATGTGGGTGTGCCTGAGTTACCCAGGACACATCCTATCCTGCCTTCAGTCTCTGTGGGAGACAGGGCAAATATCTTGACTAATGGTTGGCTTCTACCCACTCCCTGTGTAAGGATGGGTCTCAAATCTTGAGGACACAGTGGGCCCTGGGTTCTGGATAGGGCATGGACCAGTGCGACAGAGAAGTACCAGGTCAGCAGGCAGTGTCTGTGTGGAGGGAAGAGACCTGTCATCTCTGCCAGAACTGTGATGCCAGGTGTCCCTTTCTGTCCTCGGAAACTCATGATATCAGATTTGCCCTGGCTTTGGATTTGGGGTATCCTCTTGGAGGTGGTCAGGCAGGGCTCCCTGACTCTCAAAGGGACTGTGAGGTCAAAAGGATATGAGTAGGGAGTGGGGGTGCCAAGACCTGCCAGCTTGGAACTCTCCTGGGACTTCCCAGCAGAAGGGGTAGATAAGAGGCTTCATAGTCTCTGCAATAACTTGGAAATGGCAAAGACTGTTGTTGGCACCTGTGAGCAGCTGCCCACAGCTGGGCTTTCTGCTGGTACCAGGGGGCCCTTGGAGGAAGAGGGAGGAAGGCTAACAGGGTATCCCAGATGCCCAGCATACCAGCTGTGGGTGCTAGGCTTTCCGAAGCCCTAAGAGATTCAGATTAGCCAGAGAAGAGAAGTCCGGAAGTAGGATTTGCAAACACAAAACATGGTAAACAGGGGGTTGGACCACTGGACTCTGTGAGTCCTGGTTTTGCCCCTGCAACTACTAACCAGGAAGTTAAAAGCAGGTGAGAGCTGGTGTCCAAAGGGAGGAAACAAGGTCCCACCACTAGAAATAGGATGTGAGGGTCTCCAGGAGAAAAGAGCCTGCCTGGAGATGGTGGCGAGGGTCAAGAGATTATAGTGGAAATTTCCCTGGGTTGGAACTGAATGAATCTGCAGCTCGAGGGCTGGCGGAGTGCCCATCGGGGTTGCTTTAAAGAAACAGGCACACCCTTGGCATCCCCTGGCGACATTCCTAAAATCCACTCGTGAAGTCTCCAAGGCGTCCTCATAGAACAACAAGGAAAGGCTTAGCAGTAGGCTTCCCAACCCCAGCACCGGATATGGCCTAGCAGACTCCGAGGGGAGAGGAATCGTGGGAAAGTGGCAGTGATGGGGGCCGGGGTGGATGGGGGCTCAGGGGTTGCTCACCTTTTCTCCTATGCAAAGATTGGAGTGTTACTAGAAAGTTTTACTGAACTAAAGTGCTGAACACTGAGAGAGCAGATCTGAGGAAATCTAGATGTGGTAGCACACTTGCAGAGACGGGCTCTCTGAGAATTTGAAACCAGCCTGGTCTAAATAGGGACATCCAGGCCACCCAGGGTCACATAGTGAGACCTTGTCCCAAAAAGAAAAAAATGTTTTCTTAAGAACAGAAGCAATGGGCCGGGCGGTGGTGGCGCACGCCTTTAATCCCAGCACTCGGGAGGCAGAGGCAGGCGGATTTCTGTGAGTTCAAGGCCAGCCTGGTCTACAAGAGCTAGTTCCAGGACAGGCTCTTAAAAAAAAAAGGCTGCAGAGAAACCCTGTCTCGAAAAACCAAAAAAAAAAAAAGAACAGAAGCATGAGACATGATGGACATTACTGAAGGGTTCAAGGCAGAGTCTGGGAGCAGATGTCACCCTAGTGTCTCCCGGCTGGTTCTGTGACCAGTCCTGTCTGGCTAAAACCAGAGCAGGGCTGAAGTTCCAGCTGTGTCACTTACTGGCCACGCACCACAGACTACTGCTGTGAGCTTCTGGGTTCTGGTTTCCTCATCTGTAGGATGAGTTAATCGGCTCTGGGGTGGGAGGGTTAAGATCGGTGTGAACCAAAGGCAGTGACCGGAAGTTGGTAATGTTATTGTTCATTGCCCAATATTAACCACTGTAGTTAGACATAAAGTACCAGCAACCAAAGGGGACTTCTTTCTTCCTGCATTGCTAAAGCACTGTGAGCGAGCACTCTGCCACTGGCCACCGGCCAGCCCCAAAGAGGCTCTTTGGCAGATGCTTCCTAGAGAAGGAAACCTCACTGACTTCTGTTTCTTCTGGGAAAAAAAATGGGGTCATTTGGGCTGTGGGGGGTGGGTGCAAGGGTGTCACACAGCTGTTCACTACCCGCAGGTCACACTGAGGAGTGTTCTTAGGGGGAGAGGTGAACCTTGCTCTTGTGGGTGGGGTCTCTGGCAGGCCCTTAAGTGATAAATATACCCAGCGGTGACTCAGAATAGAGCCGCATTTGGGAGGTAGCTGCCAGCAGGCAGCAGGTCCCAAGGCAGTATTTCCTAGGAGTTCCATCCAGGAGTGTGGTGGGGTAGGGCAAGGAGGATACTAAGTATCTTTCAGGTGAGCTGAGTAGGGTCAAGACACTGAATCCTTTTGTGAGCGTTCCCTGAAGGTAAGAAGTAACAAAAGGAAAATTCAAATCCTGATGGTGGCAGGCTAACTTCAAACTCCAACTTCCCAGAGCCTCTTGTGGTGTCATACTTCTGGAAGGTGCTGTGCAGTTCCCAGGGGACACAACACCTCAGGGAGCTGCAGGGGAAGGCAAGGGACACAGCTTTTTAGTTAAGGGGGTGCTGATTACCCCCGTTACCAGAGTGGTGGTTGCAGGGATTCCTAGGATGGGCCCAGGGTGTACACACACACACACACACACACACACACACACAGGATTCTTCAAAGTTCTGAGGCACTTGGTCACGGGCACCTTTTTCTTCCAGGTGTGGCAGGTGTGCTAGTGGGACACCCTTTTGACACAGTCAAGGTGAGTCTCTTATGGTGGTACAGATAGGTTGGGTCAGGCCTGCAGGGTTTCTGCCTCAAGACCTCAGCTTTTGAATGTCCCTCACTGAACGAAGTGACCTAGCCTTCCTCCTGGGCATCTCCCACAGAGGCTGAACTGCCTTACTTGGCAGGCGGAGGCTGAGGTGTTGATGGGCAGGTTTCTTATCTGCCAGAGAGAGAAAGCCTACTCTGTTCTGATGTATAATTTCCCTGGCATCTTCTTTGAATTATTATCGTATTTTATGTGTTTGCCTGCATGTATGTCTGTGTGTCATGTGTGTGCCTGGTGGAACTGGAGTTTCAGGTGGGTTGTGAGCAGCTGTGTTGGTGCTGGGAATTAAACCCAGATCTTCTGGGGGAGATCAGCCAGTGCTGTTAACTGCTGCTTGTTGGGCCTCATGAGTAATGCTATCTCTTTAGCCCCACCCTTAACATCTTCCTGAAAAAAAAAAATAAGAGGTGGGAAAAGACAGAAATATAAACCCTATTGAGCCAGGTGTGGTAGGTAGCACACCTGGAATTCCAGCCCTGGGGAAAACTGAGAATTTGGGGCCAGCTTGTGTTAGGAAAGCCTGCCTCATCAGCTGGATGTGGTCGCAGACACTAAAGTAGTAACATCGGGAGGCTACGGCAGGAGGACCACAAGTGTGAGGCCAGCCTCACACACACACACCTGAAATAAACCTGAGGGTGTTTCTCTCCTGGTCCTTCTGGCCCGGTGCTTGTCATGACTGCCATGTCCCTGCAAGGCAGTGTCACCCAGGAAGGTCCTAAGGGCCACCACTTTCAAATGACCAGGGCTCTGGACATGGATTCCCTGGGGTGGCTACGCCCTGAATCATAACCTTGATTAACTGGAGCTCCAGGTTAATCAAGGAGACAGACCCACATCCTGTGGTGGAAAACTCCCCAGCTGCTGGAGTTATAAGTGTTCAAGCTAGTCACATCAGGACCATGCCTCCGTTGTTCTCCCGGTGCCCAGTGGCCTGTAAGCGGAAGGGCCCTAGACCAGACTTGTGCTTGGTTCAGGCCCTAAGCCAGGCTCCTTTCCCACTTGTGTGAGGAAAAAGCTGGAGGCAGAACACAAGCACACTATCCTGCGTTGGGCTGAGCCTCACTTCCTGGTTCTTCCTTTTTTTTTTCTTCAGTGAACCAGGTATTTGTTGGCAAAGAAAATAGCCCATTAATTCAGTGGTGGGATTTTTTCCAGGGTAGATGTAAGAGCCTGCCTTGTGCACTGGCTTCGACCTTACAAAGCTGTCCTTGGTCCAGGCGTCTGTGAAGTGAGGGAATGGATGAGCTTACTAAGGTCCGCTGTTCACTGTGCACCAGGATGACTTGTGGCACGTTAATGGGTTAATGCAGGCTCTAGATAGCCTAGCCCCATCACCTGGTAACCCTGGGGAGAAGGCTGGAGAGCAGACTCCTGGCAAGCAGTGGCCCATGAATTCCATTCATAGGCTTGCAAGAACGATGCCCTGGTACACCCTGTCCACAAGACGACCCACCATGCCCACATTCTGCCTGGATGCCCACAATGGGGCTGGCCATAGTCACATATCATCTTGTTTCTACCTTGTGGTCAAATGTCTCAAACACCTCCCACAGCTGTGCCCAGCTAGTAAGAACATGGATCCTCAGCCTGCCATTGCAAAGGCTGCTGACTTGGCAGGTACTCGCTCCTAAAGCAGGCCCCTCAGGCAAGAAAGCACTTTTGTCCTGGTAGTCCCAAGAGTTGCTTAGCCCAAGAGCATCCCCCTGAAGTCATTCAGCCATAGGAGTCACTCCTCTGCCTGTGGATACCTGGAAAGTGGTCTTTCAGAAAATCAACTGTGGTTGGGCCATTGGCATTCAAGCAAAGTGGCCATAAGAAAGCTATTTGTTTGTTTTTGTTGGGTATGGGTATTTTGCCATCTGTCTGCCTGATGCCCTATGGAGGCCAACATTGGATCCCCTGGAACTGGAGTTCCAGTTGAGCCATAGAGTGGGTGCTGGGAATTGAACCTGGGTCCTCTCATAGAGCAGCCAGTGCTCTTACCCACTGAGCGCTCTCTCCAGCCCCTTGCACATGCTAGGTAAACCAGAGTAGCTCTGTCGCTGAGCTACAACCCAGTCCACGGCTGACCCTTTCTGAATCAGGTCTAGGGAGCTTCCGAGCTCTCGAGACCATGATGTGACCTAGCTTCCCCCAGCCCCAGCACGAACATGGATTCCAAGTTCAGTATGCTCCCCTCATGCCGCCATGACGTCAGTGTTTCAAGAGCAGATAAGCTCTCAGGCAACAAAGAGTGCTTTGAGGTGGAAGAGGTTCTGGGCCACTGGGCCTGGCAGTGTCCCCAGGTCCTGGAGTTATTACTATGAGTACCTAGGGAAGCAGTCAGCTGTCGGCCACCACCCGTGACTCATGGCTATGGCTGTCAAAGGGCTGCTAGCAGGAACAAGGCAGAAGCAGAATAGAAGCCCAGCATCCCACCCTGATGGAGGTTAGGAGTGTGACCCCAGGCTGGGATTCTCCTTCGGCCTCAGCCCTCAGAGCTTGTCTGGTGGTAGTGCACATGAGAGACCTCCCCTCCACTTGTCTTGGGGGCTCCCAGCCCATCTGCAGCTGGCTGTCCTTGTAGCTGGCATCTCTCAAACACCCAACCCGGCCGCACCCTGGGGTCCTAGGAACTGCTGCAGTGGCTCTGCCTGTCCCTGCTCACTGGCTCTGCCTCTGCAGGTGCGGCTGCAGGTACAGAACACGGAGAAGCCCCAGTACCGAGGGACGCTGCACTGCTTCCAGTCCATCATCAAGCAGGAGAGTGTAAGTGCCTGGGCGGGGCAACTGTAGGACTGGGGGGCAAGCCTGGAGGTGCTACCACCTGAGGTCAGAGGCCCAGGGAAGGTCATCGGGGTACCCACGAGGGCTTTTGGGGTATGAGTTGATTGTTGGGGCATCTTGGATTGAGGACTTTGCATCTAACAGAATTCTGCATGCTTCCTATGAGCAGCCGGGTGGTTAGGGCTGCCACTTGTGTATGGAGGGCCTGAGGAGAATGGCTGGGCAACACAACCCCTCATCCTAATGGCATTTCTGTCTCTGCAGGTGCTGGGCCTGTATAAAGGTCTGGGCTCGCCACTAATGGGGCTCACCTTTATCAATGCGCTGGTGTTTGGGGTGCAAGGCAACACCCTTCGGGCCCTGGGCCAAGACTCACCACTCAATCAGTTCCTGGCTGGAGCAGCAGCAGGCGCCATTCAGTGTGTCATCTGTTGCCCCATGGAACTGGCCAAGACAAGGCTGCAGGTGCAGGACGTGGGCCCCGCTCGAACCTACAAGGGCTCCCTGGACTGCCTGGTACAGATTTACCGGCACGAGGGCCTGCGTGGCATCAATCGAGGCATGGTGTCCACACTTCTGCGCGAGACACCTAGCTTTGGCGTCTACTTTCTCACCTACGATGTACTGACGCGCGCCATGGGCTGCGAGCCAGATGACCGCCTGCTGGTGCCCAAGCTGCTGCTGGCTGGGGGCACATCAGGCATCACCTCCTGGCTCTCCACCTATCCTATGGACGTGGTTAAGTCACGACTGCAAGCCGATGGGCTGCAAGGAGCCCCTCGCTACCATGGCATCGTCGACTGTATGCGGCAGAGCTACCAGGCTGAGGGCTGGCGAGTCTTCACACGAGGACTGGCCTCCACGCTGTTACGTGCTTTTCCCGTCAATGCTGCCACCTTTGCCACAGTCACTGTGGTGCTTACATATACCCGGGGTGAGGAGGCCCAGCTAGACAGTGAGGCAGTTTCGGGCACCTCTGCCACCCCTGCTGGGCCTGCTCTGGCCCAGCCTTCCAGACTGTGATGCTGTCTCTCCCAACAACTTCCCTAGGGCTACTTGGCTGAAACCTGACACAGATAATGTGGCTCCTCAGCCAGTCTCCTTGCTCCTTGGCTGGCGATACTAGCCAGCCTATACCCTGCTGACCTTCAATTTTCTTAGCTGTAAAATGGGGACTCTTCATACATGGTACATTCAAGAAGGTCAAGCCTGGTTAAGTCTACACTCTGCAGACAGCACTGCCAGTGAGAATTCCTCAAGCCCTACACTCCAGGGCTCTCTCCTGATCCGACTATAATAAGCTGGCCAAGGACCCACCCATTCCCCAGATCCTCCATCCACAGAGTCCCAGGAAGATACTTGGCCAGCTCTCACGGGTAGGGGCAGCGGATAGTGTAGAGTGCTCCTCGTGCTTCTGAGCTGCTGCCCTTGAACTGCAGATGGGGTCTGGGGTGCTGGCAGCAAGTCTGTTGAGGATCCTTCCCATGCATGGGGAGCAGGCAGGCCACTGCCTCAGTGTCTCCACAGTGAAACTGTGTGACAGCTGTGGCAAGAGGAAATCTCATGCCTGGACTTCTAGTTACCTGTCTGCAACATGGGGACCTGGGTCAGCCATGTCTGCCTCACTACTGCCAGCCAGGATTCCCAATAGTGGGTAGGCAGAGGGCCCAGAAGAACACAGTGTGGGTTGCCCCACTTCCCAGTGCCCATGTCCCTGGTCTTGGCAGCAGGTACAGTAGAGCCAATTTGGGTGTCTCTCCAGCAGCCTGTCACTGTTGGACAGGACCCTCTAAAGGAATAAAGTCTTGTTTTCTAAGTGTGTGAGGCTCCTCTCTGCATGGTGCAAGGGACATCATTTCCTTCCTTATATCCTGGATCCAGTGGCTATCTATGGTCTATGCATGTACTTGGACCTGGCCACATGACTTGGGCAGGTCAAGGGCACATCCAAGCGTTCCTGGTCCACAAGGTGGTGAATGGAGGCGCAAGGATTACTTAAGGTAAATCACAAGCATGCCCTTTAGCAAGCATTGGCTGTCATTCCAGGAACTGGAGGCCAGTGGTGGGGACATAAGTCCCCTGGTAAAGGAAAGGTACAAGGGGAGCTATCTGAGGACCTGGGCAACTAGTATGTGCCCTGTAACGTGTCTTTCTCTATCCTGTCAGCTCCCAGTTTTGATGTGGAGACTTATTAATTATGAAAGCTCAGCTTTAGCTTAGGCTTGTTTCTAACTAGCTCCTATAACTTTAACTCAACCCATTTCTATTAATGTTACCATGTTGTTCATGGCTTTTACTTCTCCTCCTGCACGTCCTGCTTCCTCTGCATCTGGCTGGTGATGCCCCCTCCTTCCCAGAGCTCTCTCTGTCTGGAAGTCCCGCCTATACATCCTGCCCAGCCATTGGCCAATTAGCTTTGTATTAAACCAATCACAGTGACATATCTTTACACAGTGTAATCAAATATCTTGTACCATTTCCCCCTTTTTTGTCTAAGTAAAAAGGAAAAAGTTTTAACTCTAACAGTAAAACTATATACAATAAGATAAAAATTACACTTACAATATCCAGTCCATTTGTATTTGGCAAATTTGGATAAATTACTCTATTATCTATCTTATCTTGGTGAGTTCAAAGTTTTATACCTAAACCATTTTTTATCATAACTTGTATTGCCAACCCAAAACTATTTATTTAGACCTCAAAACATTTTCTTAGATGAACAATTTAAGCTTTTATGTTTTTCAACCTTATATGCTTTATACTTTTGTGAATTTCTTTTCTGAATTTGATGGCAAAGAAAACTACAACTATCTGGTCTTCAACTCCATCAGAGATCCAAGAAGGACATAATATTACCTGAGTAAACAGCAAACAACTTCCCAAACTATAGAAATGGCAGAAACAGCCGGCTGCCTGAACAGTCACCTAAGTTTCCTCTGCAACACTGGGGCATCCATCTGGGGCCTGCAGGCCTAGAATATCTGACAGACTTTTCGGTAAAGCAGGAATTTTGAACAACTTTCTTACCTTGTCTTGGCAAAGTGAGGCAGTTTCTTTCGTGTCCTGCTTGTCCAGTTCGGACAATGTACTGCCAACAGTTGAGGCAAGGGCAGTTTCTTTGCTCATTGGTTAACTTTTCCATAATAAAAGCAAAGTCCAGATGGAGGTTCTTTGATGCCCATCTTCTTTTGAAGTAAATTGGTGTTGCCAGGAGCAGATATGTCTCACTGTCATGAAAAGCCTGATGTTATTAAAAACATTTTAAATGTCATATTCTGTAGGTTTTGGAAGTCTTTGAAGATTACCTATCTATCTAAAATATATCTGTTTAACCTTGAAAATCTAAAACTACAGGTTTGCTTATTATGGATGACTAACTAATCTGTAATTTTTTTTCTTTTGAAACAGGGTTTCTTTGTGTAACAGTCCTGGCTGTCCTGTAACTTGTTCTGTAGACCAAGGCCTCAAACGCACTACGATCCACCTGCATCTGCCTCCCGAGTGCTGGGATTAAAGGCGCGTGCCACCACCGCCCAGTGTGCATTGTGTTCTCTAGACTGCTTCCTGTTGTCTGTGAAAGATCACATTTAGGAACCCGAGGAAATTGAGATACTGATCAGTTCCTCGGAAAACTAGCTGTAACATTTGTTCTCCAGTCTGTGGAATGGGAAGACACAAGGCTTATCTGCAGTCCTGGCTAGAATAGTCTGTGAAGCTGGACCATCTCAGCCAGCAGCCTTGATGCTGTTCTGGATGCAGAACTCTGAGGAAACTGCAGCAGAGGCATCTGAGAGGCTGGATCACCCAGGCTACTTGTCTTTATTGGTACCTGGTCCTTTTATTTTTTTATCTTTTGAAAATACACAAACTTTTAAAGGTAACATGCATATCTGCATTAACACAGTATGGAATGTGCAGTATGCACAAGTCAGTTAAAGATATTTTGCTGTTTTTTTTGTTTGAGCAGGTAAAAGTCATTTGTTAATTTTATGCTTATGTGGTCTGTATAACCAAACTATATTATAAATCTCTATCCATACCTTATGAAAGGATAGCATATAATAATGAGTCATGAGGACTCTGTAGCCAACAGGATTTATCAGTCTCCTCCAGTCTCAGGGCTGTTTCCAGGTTGAAGGATCAGCTATACATCAACTGTCTTGTAGCTTTTCTTTTGTCCCTTGTGTTTGTAATCAAGATTATCAGGAAGACTCCCTCAGTCAAATCTAATCTCAATTAACTTTGAAGGAATCCACAGCACAACCTCTCCACCAGTGCAACACAGCTTTCAACTTTCATTCTGAAGCCAAGACATCTCAAAAGTATCTAGGCTGGTTTAATTCCACAGTCCCTCCCATAATCCAATGTCTCTCAGCAGCTGTCATTCACTCATCAGCATTCAAAAATTAAAAGTCAAGGGGCTGGAGAGATGGCTCAGCGGTTAAGAGCATTACCTGCTCTTCCAAAGGTCCTGAGTTCAATTCCCAGCAACCACATGGTGGCTCACAACCATCTGTAATGAGATCTGGTGCCCTCTTCTGGCCTGCAGGCATATACACAGACAGAATATTGTATACTTAATAAATAAATAAATATTTTAAAAAAAATTAAAAGTCAACAAAGCACCATACAGGATCCAGATGCCCTGTGTAGTTCCCATCCTTATGTGTTTTTAAAATTACTTTACTCTTTCTTTAAAGACTTTATTATTTTTTTTTCCTCTGATTGCCTATACTCATTTTCTCCCCCCTCTTTTTAGCATTTAAGCACATTTTAAAGCATTCTGTACCTATTTAGATGTTTTTTTTTAGGCCTGGACTTGGCTTTACTAAGTGCGCACAGCAGCACAGCAGTCTCTGACCGTGTGATCCAAAGCCTAAATGGCTAGGTGGCAGCTGCTCTGCCGACTCCACCCTCCTTGGTTCCCTGAGTACCTAGCCTCATGCCAGTGCTGCCCAGTTCTTGGAAGTTGCTGAGCTCACTTTGCGAAATCTCTGCGAGTGGCAGCCGACTCTTGAATGCTTGCAGAGAGGCCCACGTGGTGACTGCAGCAGCACAGGCTGGCAGGACTTCTCTGTCAGGTATGGTCAAGCCATGTGTTGAAGCACCAAGTGTAATGAGTCTTTCTCCATCCTGCCAGCACCCAAATAATGGCACGGAGACTTCTTATTATGAAAGCTTGGCTTAAGCTTAGGCTTGTTTCTAACTAGCTCTTACAACTTGAACTAACCCATTCCTATTAATCTATGTATTGCTACATGGCTCGTGGCTTTTACCTCTTCTCCTGCGTGTCCTGCTTCCTTTGCCTCTAGCTGGCGACGCTGCTTTTCTTCTGTCCAGAAGTCCTATCTACACCTCCTGCCTAGTTATTGGCCATTTAGTTTTTTATTAAATCACAAAATCCTATCTTTATACAGTGTAGCCAAATATCTCGCTACAGTGCCCAGCTCAACACCAGGGACAACGTCCTAGAAGAGGCCTCCCTAGCCTGCCACATGAAGTCCCCATAGCCACCTAAGGCTCTTCCCAGGCTGAGACCCAAAGTCTCCTTAGTATAGAGTATTCTTACGTCCCGGCTCTGTCCATGTCTCCTTAGTACCTAACTCCAGTATTGTGAAATCAAGCTTATTCAGCTTCTAAGGACAGGAGGAAAGAAAGGGGTGTCTGGTTGCCCTCTGGGGCTCCCACCCTGGCCTTCCTTCTCTCTTTATTGTAAAAGAAAACAAATTATACTCTCTGGGCAGATGTACAGGAGACTGTCTCTGGTCCTCTCTCAGTCTAGTGGCTGTGCTTCCCAAGGGCAATCTGGATAGGGCTTGGGCCACAGGGCACTTAAGGTCCCTGTCATCCTCAACTCCACACACCTGCATTTCCAGAAAGGTCCTACCATGACCAAGCACGTCTGTTGGTACTAAGTTAGCCGCCTCCTTTCAATGCTAGGGCCACAAGACACAGATACAGATACAGATAAGCCCCTTGCTTGAGTGATGGACAGGAACCACTCACTCGAGGCTGCGCTGTGGCTTCCTTTGAACTGGTAACCTCAATAGTAACTCGAGACAGTAGAAACTGGTAACATCACATGGAGCCCAGTCCCCACTTCCACCATGAGAGCTGACTGATGAGCTCAACAATAAATCTGGGTTAGAAGTGGTGGTGGTTAATGCTGGGTGCACACATGTGCCATGGCGCACGGGTCTGAGTTAGAAGCCATCTGTGGGAGTTGTCTTCAATCATGTGAGTTCCAGGGACTGAACTCAGGTCACCAAGCTTGGAGGAAGGCGCCCTTATCTGCTGATCCAATCTTGCAAGCCCAAACGTGTTTTACATTCTTTTCTTCTTGACTTGAACTTAATCTAGTAAGTACTATATGAGAGTTATTTGTTGTGCTCGAGACAGTGTCTTGTTATGCTGCCCAGGCAGGCCTCAAATGGGTCAGATTCCTGTGTCACCACAGCCAGCTTTTATGAGGGGAGGGAGGTGGTGTGAGAAGAACCCAGACCAAGGGTGTGAAGGGAGCAGCTTCCTTAAGCTGGGCCTGACTCAGATCATTCTCTAGTTCCTGGGCCACCTGCAGTCTCAGGGCATGTCCTGTCTCTGCACGGCTCCACCCTGTCAAGTGTGGCATAAGCACTTACTGTTTTGTTCTGTTATTTTTAGTACTAGGGGTTGAACCTGGGGTCTTCCGCATGCACCCACACCTTCAGCCCCTTATACCTTTATTTTGAACTTAGTCTGTATCCCAGACAGGCTGTGAGCTTGTGATCCTCCTGCTTCAGCCTCCTGAGATAGTGGAGGGACAGGCTGGTGCCACCAACCCCACACACGTTCTTTGTTTTTGTCACGGGTCCCTCAGGCTGTGGCTAAGGTTCTTCCCTCAATTCCCAGATTCCCCTTAGAGGCTTCCAGCCCACAGCTCTGAAAGACAGTTCCTGATGTCCCACTTAAGGTGATGAATGCTATCCACAGATGCTCCCTGGTGCTGCGATTAAAAGCACACACTACTAGTTCGGAATGTTCTTAGACTGACACACCTACCTGGGTCTCAGAGTCATTAGGAACTGTCTGTTATGGAGGACGAGCAATAGCTGAAAGGGACCTAGGAGTATGTTAGCCAACAGCTAAGTGAGAAGAGACAGTCCACACCTAGAGGTGGAAAAAGGAAGAGGAGGAGGGTAGTGTGTCCTAGAGACCAGCCTGGGCCATCAGAGGGTTGGAGTCACAGAGATGTAGGGGATGACAGTCTGCAGGCGGGGCTTGGACTTCAGCTACTTCATCTTATAAACACCACAGCCTTGACCTAAATTGCTCAGTTTTGAGTGTACATGCTGAGAATGACTCCACATTTTGGTAGCACAAGTCAACACCATCGGCCAGCATATCAGAAGGGCACAATATCACATCATATCAGAAGCACCAGACATGAATCACTGCATGGAACCAGCTTACCTGGGACTATAAAATGAGCACTGGGCTAATGAGATGGCTCATTGAGGAAAGGTGCTTGTTGCCAAACCTATCAACCTGAGTTCAAACCCTGGAACCCAGAGAGGAAGGAGTCAATTCCTTCAACTTTCCCTCTGACCTCCACTAGAACCCACCCAACTCACAGTTCACCTCAAAAGCCACCACACAGGCCTGCACTTGTGGTTCCCAAGATTCATGGGGTCCCCAATAGCCTCTTCCTGTGTCAGTTCTCTGCCTTCTGTACAGCCTTGCTTAAACTAGAAACCTCTTCAGCCCTCTGGGGTCCAGTTGTGTGATGTGTGAAGTGTAATGAGAGTGAAATGCAGCTGGTTGTTTTCTGTTTTTGTTTTGTTACTCTTTGGTCTTTTGGGGGCCCGCTACCCAGCTCCCAAATGAACACAGGGATGCTTATTATTACTTATAAATGCCCGGCCTTTGCTTGGCTTTTTTATTTCTTACCAACTTTCTGCAACTTAAATTATCCCCTCTACCTTTTGCCTCTCGACTTTTACCTTTGCCTCTGGTCTTTTACTTTTCTCTATCCCTGCATATCTTACTTTCACTATTACTCCATGGCCAACTGTGTAGCTGACTGGCCCCCCTTGTCTCCTCTTCTGCTCCTCTCTTTCCTTTTCTTCCCAGACTTCTCCTATTTATCTTCTCTGCCAGCCAGCCCTGCCTATTTCTCTCTCTTGCCTTGCTATCTTCCGTTCAGCTCTTTATTAGACCAATCAGGTGTTTCAGACAAGCACAAGGACACAGCTTCTCGGAGTTAAACAAATGAAACATAAAAGAATGCAACACATCTTTGCATCATTAAATATTCCACAGCATAACAAAGGCAACACGTCTTAAAATAATATTCCACAACAAATTAATATAAAACAGAAATAAGGGTTGGAGAGGCAGTCTGGGTTAAGTAAGAGCACTTTCTGCTCTTGCAGAGGAACTTGGTTTAATTCCCACCATCTGTAACTCCACTTCCAGATCTGACACCTTCTGCTGACCTCTGCAGGCATCAAGTACATGGTTTAAGACATAAATGTAGGCAAAACACTCATATACCTAAAATAAATTGATCTTAAAAAAACTGAAACAAAAGATTGGTGACTATCAAGCACAGTTGAGATTTACTCAACAAATATTTGTGAATTTCTTTTCTGTTTCAAACGTGGTCTCAGGTAGCCTCGGCTAGCTTGGAACTCACGATATTGTCAAGATTGCCTTTGAACTCCTTGCTGATGCCATGCTGGGATCAGAGGTGTGTGCCCGACTAGTAATTTATTGCTATTTAATAAATTCCGACACGGGGAGACACAATGTGTGTCCTCTAATGTTTCTGCCTGGGCTATTCCTGGCTGTTGGGTTTTTCTGCTGCCCTGTGAAGGATGGTGGGGTGCTGCGAGGCTTGAGAGCCCCAGATAGCACCCCCCCTTCCACAGATGACCTTCCTGCAAACCAGACTATGGCACTGACCTCGTAAAGCTGTTGAGAGAATGTCACATGCCACGCTGCTGTCCCTACCGTCCAGAACTCGCTAATGTGGGGTCCTATGAAAAGCTTGCTTGCATAGCACAAGGTTATGATTGCTTTTCATGAGAAACTACTCACTGTAGGCCAAGGCACAGGGCAGGAGGCTCCAGTCTTTCCTTGGCCTCTCCAGACTTTGTCTCTCAGATTATTCCTCCAAGAGATCTGGGCTGCAGCCTTGCCCTTTTATGGCCCTTTAACTCATAGGACCAAGGAAGAACTGCACTGAAGTTTCCGGATTCTGCCAGTTAGTTTTGCTTCATTTCTTTGACTGCACCCAACACTTTCAGGGCTGTTGCTCCTTTAACATTCGAAGATTTTTCCTGCCCTGGAGCATTTCATTCCTGGATGCTGGGAACACTGTCTGCCCTGAAGCATCTAGGTCTTTAGGTACACCTTGCTCAGATACCCCAAGCCTCAGCCCCCACCCTAAACTGCTCCTTTGTTCACTGAGCCCACTACTCTGGTTTTTTTTTATTTATTATATATACAATATTCTGTCTGTGCGTGTGCCTGCAGGCCAGAAGAGGGCATCAGACCCCATTACAGATGGTTGTGAGCCACCATGTGGTTGCTGGGAATTGAACTCAGGACCTTTGGAAGAGCAGGCAGCGCTCTTAACCATCTTAACCACAGAGCCATCTCTCCAGCCTACTACTCTGGTTTTTAAAGCATAGACCAGGATCCTATCACTTCCCTAGATAAAACCCATCTGTGGCTGCCAGATGTAACAAGATAAACACCTAGCTCTGCCTTGAAGCTTGGATGCATCTGGCAGCATGCAATAGAGAAACCAAGGGGCAGTGCCAAAGAGATGACGGAGAGCTCTCTCACAGGCCTACCCAGGCCAGTCTCTCTGCTCTCTGGGGTTTCTGTTAAATTGCAACATGAAGAGCAAGGTTGGAGGTCAGCACACCGGGCTGACAAAGCTTCTTCACAAGTCCCAGCCATTAACTTCAGCCCACCACTAGGCTACCTTGACTCATGTCCACAGGGCTGCAGGGAAACTGGCACAATGAGTCTTTTTATTTTCATGTTCATACATTTGGCCTGCAAGTATGTGTGTGTACTATGTGCAATGCCCGGTACCTGAAGAGACCAGAGAGGGACTGTGGTTACAGACAGGTGTGAGCCCCACGTGGGTACTAAGAATCAAACCTGGATCCTCTTTAAGAACAAAAAGTGCTTCTAACCACTAAGCCATCTCTCTAGCTCCTCTCCCCACCCTTCTTTGTTGTTTTGAAACAGGGTTTATGGATCCTTGGCTGGTCTGGAACTCACTATGCAGACAGGGCTAGCCTCAAACTCATAGAAATCCACCTGCCTCTGTGGTGGTTACTTTGAGACGCAGTCTTGCCAAGTAGCCAAAACTGCCCAGAAACTTGAGTCTTTCTGGCCTTCCTCAGTCTTCCAAGCTCTGGGCTTATACACGTGCCCTTACGCCCGGCTTCAGATCAGGATTCTACTACAGATACGAAGCTAACAGAAGATTCTGCCACCTTCTCAAATACATGGCCAAGCTGTGGCCAGAGGTAACAGAGAAGCTGGAGTGGTAGGTGGTTCAACCACCAGTAGACTCTGGGAGCAGCCAAGACCTACTACATGCTTTGCTGTTTCCTACTGCTCACGGACCTAATACCTCACAGTACCCACCTAGGCTTCCTGACATGGCAGAAGGGAGAGAAATGGCCCCCTCAGTTCGTATTCACCTATGGTAGACAGAACTGGGATTCCATGAGAATCAAATCAATCCTTTCTTCCAAGGTCAGTATCCCCATGACCTAACAGAACCCCCTTTGAGACACAGCAGTGAGGCAGAAAGTCAACTTGGTTCAGAGGGCCTCAGAACCCAGATCCTTTCCTTAAGACTTACTTGACCCCATCCCTTAGATCCTTCCTTACCCTCACCAGTTCTTAACCTATCTCTAGGACAGCAGGCTCTCCCAACTCATCAGGGACAGCATTCCACTGTGTTCTAGGGGTGCACATGGTGCCAATCCACCCCAGGTCACCTGGCTACTGCTTCTTAGGTGAGGTTGGCCCACCCATTTAGGGGTGAGAGGAGCTAGGTCCCCACTTTCCCAATCTCCTACCCCTCCCATCTAGCCTCCCTGTACCACACATACCCAAGTCTTGAACTGGCAGGCTTGCACCTTGCTCATTTATAGCTTCTTCCATTGCTGAATGCACGATGGCCCAGTGTCCTTCCATAGCTGAAGATAGGAAGGCAACTGAATAGCAAGGAGTAGAGGAAATGTCTAGGATTTTAAGTAGACCAAGGCCAGAGCCTAGAATGTTTCCTTGTACAGGAGGGTAGGCCCAACATGTGCAAAGGGTGAAGGACAATGGGGACAAGTACTAGTGGCCCCTACCTAGTATATAACCTGTGGCAGGAACTGGAAAATCCCAAGTTCGTATGTGCCTACTGTTCTGCCTCCTCACTCATTCTCCCCAAGCCTATACTTTTTCTTAACTTCCTTCTTGTTCTGTGTAGCCCTGTCTGTACTGGAAATTAAAGATCCACCTGTCTCTGCTTCATGAAGTGCTGGGGTTACAAGCATGAATCACCACTCGCAGCTAACACTGCACTTTTTCATAGCATGACATTTACTGTTTGTCTCCCTCTACTAGGTAAGGTACAAGTGCCAATGACGTAGGGCCATGATTTCCTTAAACAGGATATGCACGTGTAAACACTAGATGGAGGAGTCACAAACCTGGCGATCCCAGCAAGGCAAGCCAGGGTACTGTGATTCCTCTGGAGGTTGAGGCATAGGCCTGGGTTGAGGCTGAACTGAGTGTTACATGGGAATAGGCCACTTTCCAGTAGGAACTGGGGAGCTGCTACAGATCTGGTGCTGAGTCCCTGGTTGCTGACAGTGCAGTCTAGCAAGGCCAGCAAGGCTCAAGTGGGGGCAGCTGGCACAGCTTTCTCATGTGTCCACAGCAGCTTACTGTTCTGGCTTAGAAAGGCCCAGTTGGGACAGAAAGCCCCATGTACTGTATTTGTAAAGGGTAGCCAGGGCTTCTCTAAAAGGAGGTTGGAAGAGATAGGCCAAGGGGACCAGAGTGAAAAGCTAAAAGGCCTGTTCAGGGCCCGTTTCTTCACTCTTATTGCAATATGCATGTTCCCAATTCCTCCAGTGGTTTGCAGATGAAAGGTATAATCACCTGTCAGTCATTCACTCAGAGAATCAGGCTGGTAAGTCTTTGGGAATATCTGCAGAGAACAGCCCACTTACCAGCCAAAGATGTAGGAACGGACTATTCATCCCAGATGCTCAGTATTTTGTGGCCTCAGCAATTTTGGAGCTCACAAGGGCTGGGGCCTTGCCACCTCAGCAACATTATGCCTGCAGCCCCATTTCAGTATGGGGGTGGGAGGGGATGGGCAGGGAGCCTTGCTTGCAAACACCATAAGGCTCCAGGGCCACAGGCAGGCAGAAAAGCACATTCCCAGGCAAGTCCTGGACAGAACCATCTTTTGGTTTCTGAGCTTCTGAGGCTAACACTGGGGATCACAAGCCCAGCTGCTCGATAAACACTTGGTTGTGCTTTTTCGCGAGTAGGTGGGGCTCTTACTACAACTTCTGGCCTGGGAGTGGAACATTTCTTGCACTTGTGACACTGTTCCTGGGTGATAAAGGAAGCCACTGCATCTTCCCTGGGAATTTAGGACCCCTCACATCAGGTCGAGGGTAGGGTACTCACCTCCGGGCTTAAGGTGTAATGACACTCAGCAAAGTGAGGAACAAACAAGAACCACAGGCATTGAAAAGCTTAACATTAGCGTTTATTGTTATTGTATAGAGCCATGTTACACATGCTTGGTGCTTCAAACTGAGTTATGTTTTCCTGGATGCGAAGCCATCTGATGCTTGATGCGGATGCTTTAAATACTATAATATTTCTGTGTATATGATCTATGAGCTAAGGAAAAACCAAGGACAATTTCAGAACTGCAAAGAACACTTAAAAAGATGTACATGACACACAATGCAAAGTCCTTGAGCCAGGGCCTACGCAAGTTCCCAGAAAATGAAAACACAACTTTTCCTGTCATTTGTAGACATCAGGGTCTAACAGCTGCTGGCATTATAAGAGGCGAATCTGGTACTGATGCCTTTTCCCTCCATTATGCTATATATGTAGACACCATGTGGCCCCAGGCAGGAAGACAGACAACCTGACACAGCTGCCCATTCCCAATGTCATTTCTTAGGGTGTCTGAGTGGCCTTAAGTAGTATTCTCAAACCTGCCACTCTATGGAATGCCAAGCAACATGCTGCCAATTAATACACCCTTTTCCTCAATGAACTCCAGAATGCCGGCTGGGCACACCTTGTACCAGTTTTGGAAGGTGCACCCTGCCTGATAACCTGCTGCCAACATTCAGCTCCAATGCTTCAGTACTGTTTTTATAAGAGACACATTTGTTCACAACTGCCACCCACCTTTCCTATAAAGTCTAAATAATGTCCCAGCTGGAGGATGATTTTCCTGGCAACATAATGACCAATTAGGCAAAAATAAGATGCCAGGAAGCCCCTTAGCCACACACCTATCCTCTCCCGCCTGGTGCCACTCATCCGAAGGACTAGTACTTAAGCCATCTGAGGCAAGCAAGGCACCTGAGCACACCCTGAGAACAGCAACAAGTGGTGGGAAAAGGTCAGTACTTTGGAGACCTAACCAGTCTGGTCAATGCTGCTGGGAAGTTAAGTGATTTGAAGCATGAAGTACCTTTTGTTCTGATCAGTCAAAGAGCAGGATATGAAGTGCTCGCCCAGAGTTGCAAGCAAGCACACATGCCTCAAAGTTCTGACTTAATAGCCTGAGCTGAAAACTTAGGTGGAGTGCATCTGCCAGGACCTGCTAGGCCTGGACTCTGGACTAACACCAAGGGGTTGCAAAACCAGATAGGGGCCTCTTAGGCCAGAGCCAAACAATCTACACTAGAAAAGGAGCTGGCTTCAGCAGCCAGTAGGACTGCTAGGACAAAGACTTTTAGTAGTCATGACATCTACTGGCAACTGTGTGCTCACCTCTGGTTCGGACTCCCAAAGTTCCCGCTCTTGCTGTAGGCTAGATGTTGAGAGAATAAAACATGAACACTGCAGACTGACAGAATCATGCCAATTCTGGAGCACAGAAGGAAGGTAGAAGCAGTCAGGTCTCCCTGCCTGTGGTGGGGAGTGGGTAAAATTAGGGACAAGACTTCCTGGGTCATAGACATACACTCCAGTGTGAGTGATCTGAGGTTATACCACAGGTGAGTCCTGCACAGTGGGAAGGTGGGTGGTGCAAAGTCAGGCCAGCACCATTATCACCCCTGGAGCACCACACACCTCACTAACAGTAGGTTCTCATCTGTGAAGACACAAGCTACAGGTCTACCTAGAAACATGGGCAAGCATTGCACACACCATCCCTTCAAAGGGTCTTATCTCCCCAAACTTAGCAAAACAAGTGGCATTCAGAAGAACCTGTGCATGGAAACCAAACTGGGGGAGGGGGGAAGTCTTGGGTTTTCCTCAGCTCCTCCGGCCTGGAGTCTGGGCAAAGCACACACATCGCATAGGACCACCACCACGGCGTGAGCTCAGCATCTCTGTGGGAGATAAATGCCACCCTAGAGTGACAGTTCTGTATACAGATAATATGCCCCCAACCCCACTATCAAAGAGGGGCAAATAACAAATTCAAAAATAGAAAACAACATCTTATTAGGTGTAAACTTATCCTCTGGAGTTTTTACATTACATTTGCTAAAAACATGCATTTATTTCTGCTCAGATGTAAGAAAATATGTCTATCAGTATTACTTACAAATCAGATTAATTCTCTAGACAATGGACTCACTGTTAGAACACCATTTCAAATTTTAGTAAATTATATCTATAACAAAATAATAAATTCTAACAAGCAAAATGGGTTTAAGCCAAAGCCAATGAGAAGCAGCTTTCCTCTGGCCACTGCCACTCTTTCGTTACCTTTGCTGTTGTCCTAAGCCCAAACTGTAGTCAGCAAGGACCTGCATACCAAGCTGTCTTTGAACCCCCAAATGAATTCCTAACAGAAGTTAACTGCACACTGGGAAGACAACGCTAACACAGGAAGGGTGAAGACGACGACTGTTCCACTCAGACAAAAAGGGACAGAAGAGATGGATGAGGGCATCTCCCAAGGAATCAAGGCACAGAAGATGAGGCCTCACTCCATACAAGGGCCTGGCTCTCAGGGTGGCTGGAAGGGCTTGCCACAGCACAGGTCTGCTCTGCTGTGTAGCCTTGGGCAAGGGTCTTAAGGAAGTGCCAGGGCCAGGCTCAAGGGTGGCACAACATTGGGTGAGGGAGGGCAATGTGGCTCTGGACTCCTACTGCAGGGCAATTGGGAAAGCTCAACCTGATGGTAGGGAGCGAAGCTCTGCCCAGGCCCGGCAGAGAATCACACGGGGCACTTGGCTTGGAAGGGGCCCCTCCTTAGGCTTACCTCTCTCCTGACTGCCAGGCACAGCAAAGCCTGCCATCCAAGCACAGCTGGGTCTGCTGATGCGCTCAGTCCCGTCAACTACTCATTGGATAACAGATTCTGGACGAATAAAAACAAGTGTCCCAAGTTACGATTTTCATTTATAGTTCAGAAGGCACTTCAAAATTCCACAGAGCCACAGGGTCACTGTTTCTAGGTCACCAATCCTCCTGGTGAGGCCGTAAGAAATCAAACTAAGTGTTCGACAGGTTGGTCTCCCGGCCTCTTTGTGACTAAATCTGGTATTGTTTTTTGTCATTTACCTTATAGTTAAGCATTCAGCACAGAAAGACAGACAGTTAGGTTTGCATTTTGAATAAATGAGATTCTGATGTATCACGGCAGTTTATAAAATATTTAACAAGTCTGGTATTTGACTCTAAGTAAAATTCAAAAATTATATTCATACATTGAAGAGGTCACAACATGACAAGTCAAGTACTCACTGAGTACAACTTTCTAATCTAATCGCCTTGCCGCTCTGCCCTTAGCGTGTTTACAAGCATCAAACTGCTACTGGCACTCAATTGCTACATCTGCTAGCATCTAATAAGGACTGCACTGGATTTCCTATTGGACAAGCCAAGGAGCCACTGCCCTTGAAGGCAGCCTGAGTGATGAGAAGGCCCATGCTCCCTGGTGCAATCATTGCCAGTTGGTGCCTTCCATTCAGAAAGCTCCAGGCCCCATGCAAATATATCACTCCCACACGCACCAGGATATCAAGGGCAATCCTGTCAGACATGGGCCATCTGGTGTACTCTGAGGTAGTTCCTTAGCTTGGGGTGCCTACTGCCTACTCTTCTGGAATTCAGGGCATGTAGGAAATATTAAGTGTCTATGCACGGATCTCATCACAGTCACTGTCACTGAGTGCAAAATAAAGGAAACTCGAGTTGCTTTATTTAGCTTCCAATTTCTGGGAGGCTCAAGAATTATAAGTATTCTGGACAACAGAAGAAAATAAGGCTGTGCTTACAGATCTCTTTCTGCCATAATCTTTCTTTAGGATCGCTATTTTATTGTTGCCCTTTCTGTTACACGGGATGTACACATCAGGTGTTAAAAGGTACAATACATTCTACAACTGAGCACCACTTTCTGTAACTGAACAGGCAAAGAAATTACACTGAACATCAGCATCTGGCAGTATTTTTTGGAAAAAAAAAGTGACTAAAATGGGTTTAAATTGATTAACACTATTAAATCACATCTAATATTTGATACTACATGATTCAATACAGCTATACGATACAATTATACAAAATGTGTTAACATCAAAGAATACAACCAAAATTAAGATAGCAAACAAAACCTATATAACTTTTTTTTGTACAGGAAAATACTTTTGAAGTATGCATGTAACTGCCCATTCTTTTAAAGAAAATCTACCGCAAGCAAAGTTATCAACCTCCAGAAAAATCACACAGCATTACTAAGCATATCCCCAAAAAGTGTACAATATGCACACTTGGAAAATACAAAATTAAAAAAATTGTAAGCAACAGGTGAGCTTCATATTTATAAGAATGTGAAAAGAAGTCCCATTTTTAGCACTGTTGTATAAAGAATTGTCTTTTGATGCGAAGTTCATGAACTGTCCTCCTGTTGGGACCACACTTTACAAAAACACCTTGTTTTTGAAACGAGATTACAGAGCAAGATAGAGCATCTTAGCAATGTCATCTTATTAAAGTATTTTTTTAAATTTTACTACTTTATCAAAACATGTCCCTTAGGTGTGTAGGATTCATTTTTAAAATTCTTCCTAGAAATAATATACAAAGGAGAGGCATATTTATTCCCAATCATACTCCTGAAGATGCTTCCCGTGGTCGAGAAGGTCTTCTCTCTTCTTTTCACTGGTTGTTTTTGGCTTTAGCGTGTGTTAAGATGTGAGATTTCAGGTTAGTTGACTGAGCAAACTTCTTATTACAACCGTCGAAGGGGCACACATAGGGCCTGTCTCCGGTATGGATTCGCACGTGCGTGCGCAAATTGAAGTCCAGTGAAAAGCGCTTTCCACAGCCTTCGAATGTGCACTGTCAAGGAAAAACCAGACATCAACCCACTTGGAAACTGGGACCAGACCCTAGGATCAATAGCACATTGCTTGGATGGAACCATCTATTATTTAACTGAGCTGGTCTCCTTCCTCCCCTGGAGAACCTTCTGGAAATATTCTAGAACTGACAGACGGAGGGATCTCTGACACTACAAGTCCATGGTTGGCTCTTGTGCTAAGTGCCGGTTTAAAGTTCTAGTATGTCCGAAGACACCCCAGAAAGTAGAATACAATGACCAAGACATTTAATGATGCCAACTGCCACAAAGAATTGTGTTATAGACTCATTCACTTCCATAAGCAGCACTGAGTATCACCTGAGGCACACATAGCCACAGCACCTCATAAGCACTCCATCAGTAATTCAACACACTATTCACTTCCAAAATATGGGACCTTTGAATCTTTGTGAACACACTAGAAATTTAGTATGGGCTTACTCTCATATAATCCTCTTTCTCTCAACAGACAGCACCACCCAGTATCCAACACTCGCAGTCACACACAGTCACCAGGAACTCAGGCAGACCTTCAAGTAGCCATACCAGGAATGGGAATAAGAGTCCACCAACCCCCACCTGCATAGTATCACCACCCAGCCCAGTACCCTAACCTGCAGTTTGGGGAACAGGAACTGGCTCTACCTGAAAGGGCTTCTCTCCAGTATGAACCAGCTGGTGTCGTTTTAGCTTTGAGCTCTCAACGAACGCTTTGCCACATTCTGCACAGACGTGGACTCTGGGACCGTGGGTGTGCAGATGCTTTCTCATAGCAGAGTTATCCCTGAACATCTTTGTGCAGCCCTTAAAACAGAGAAAGAAGCTTAGTGGTTCACACTGCAAACTGTGAGAAAGGACTCAACCACTCAACAGCTTTTACTGATGTTTTTACAGCAAACAACCTCCCCAGCCCTCCTTTAACTTTATTTAGCACCACAGAACATTAAGCTATTTTAGGCTATTTAAGACAAAAATAAATAAATAAATAAAAAGTAAAAGAAAAAAATCAGACAGCTGAGAAAAAGGCCTTATTATTTATGGCAAACCCGTGCTTTACAGATGAGGAAACTGAGGCTTAGAGATGTACTGAAGTAGACTTGCCCAAGGTCACACTATTAGCATTAGCCAGCCAGGCTGGGAGTAGAACCCAGCACCCTGGCTTCCAGCTATACCACAGCCGCCTCACCCACTACAGTCCCCAGATGAAGTAACAGAAGCACTGAGAAATAAACGGAGTTAAAATGACGGTAGTCCACCACTACCTTTGGTGGGCCCCGTATTCTGTGCTGCAACAATGGGCTGTCATTCTCCATCGCCTACTGTTCCCTCTTCTCTCTTTGCCTCTTTCCCCTTCTTGACAGAGAAAGAAGCAAGAGGGTCTCCAAGGAATGGCAACTACAGAAGAAATTTATTTGGTGAGACACTGGGAAAAGGAAGAGGCAGGCAAAGCGATACCAGTGCGGGGGAGGCAGATGGATGTGTGGTGCCCGAGAGCAGCATGTCCTCAACAATTTCTTCTGCAGTTGTTGCCCATGATGGAGTGAGTGGGGAAATGGTGAGACAGCATGACAGAAGGACAGCACAGGTCACCACTAGACAGCTTCACAGGCAAAAGGGAGGGGAAAGCCAGTTTTCCACCTTGACCTCTAGCTTCAGCTCCCACTTATATAGAGAAGCAAAGAGATCCCGGCACTTATGGCATAACAGTTTTCAAATGCGTCTTAATTTTGACTCTGATAAAAGCCACCATGCACACTAAACCTCCATACTACAAGTATTCACAAGGAGTATAGAGACTTTTAAGTACATGGTCTTCAGTAGTCATCTATTAAAACATACTTATTGTTCTTCAACTGCTGTTTTGGCAAATTATTTCATTAATGGTTTCTTCCCTTTAGTTTCTAAGCCATTTATATCTTTTCCCCCTATTTAAGCCCAATCAAATTTGAAAACTGACTGCCACCCTCAAACTGCTTCAGTCACCCCCCTCTTTACTTTAAAGACCAGAGCTGCGTTTGAAAACAGTTATGCACCTTCCTAGTAGCACAATTAACAGAGTAAAAAGAAAACTGAAAGAAATTACCAAGTTTTTATTTGGTCTATTCTAGCAACATTCAACATAATCTTCACGCTTCAGTCATTAGAGTAGAGTCTCATAATGATTTATGGGTGAGAACAACCCACTGTCTTAAGACAGACTTGTTAATGATCCAAAACAAACAGACCTAACACAGTACAGTCAATATACAGAGTAAGAACACTGGCCCCTACAGCAGCCCCACTTAACATATTTAAGTGTCCTTTACTAAACAAAACAAAATTGTCTCGTGTTTATAAAACAAAAATTCTAATTCCTCACTCTGTTCTAGTTACAAAAGTGAAAATTAAAGTACATATTCCTTACAAACTGTCTGAAGCCTAAGCAGCAACTAACCAACACTCCCCTCGCATTACTTACTTTATGAGGGCAAGCTATTGTTCTTGGAGCATCATCTTCTTTAATTTTCCTTGGCTTCATTCTTATTGAAAAAAAGAAAGAGAAAGAGAGAGAGAGAGACAGATTTGTAGGAGTGGGTCACACTACACAAGCATAAATCAAATAGTCCCGAGACTGCTCCTTGTAGCACCAACACTAAGCTCATGGTGCTCCCCTTCCACAAAGGGAAAGGACCAAACTGCTCAATCTGCTGAGCCAGAAGAGCAAGAAGTGCTCTTCCGACGTCCTAGGTAAGTGCTGGTACTCCAAAAGGCTGCATCGCTGGCTATTGAGAAGCTGGTGCAGCTTAGAATGGCACCATCAGCACCATTATCGTGTGACTCCAACATCTGCTCTTCCCACCTAACCCCATTAGCAAAAAAAAAAAAAATAATAATAATAATAATCAACAACCCTGACAACTTCAGACTTATCACTTAGTCAGGGTGGGGTCATGGCAAGTTACCCTAAATCATCAGCTGCTTTTTGGAGGGAGGGGTAGGGTTTCAAGATTTTTTTTTTTTTTTTTTTGGTAATAGCCCTGGCTGTCCTGGGCCTCACTCTAGACCAGGCTAGCCTTGAATTTACAGAGATCCACCTGCCTCTGCCTCCTGCATGCTGGGATTAAAGGCATGTACACCATCAGTGCCTGGTGAGGAACTGTCATTTACATTGCTTGTAAAGTATTCATTTTGGTAGTAATAGGAGATGACGGTTTTTACAGAATTTTTAATTTTACTTTGTTTTTGAGACAAGGTTTTGTCACCACAGCTATCTTATTTTTACATTGCTGGCTGTGGCTTGGGAACTCTCCGTGAGAAAAGAAGTTTGGTAGTAAGACAGCTGGGAGAACCCCAGGTGAGGCTACTATCTACACAGCTTGCCAACAAAGAGCCTGCCCATCTGCTACTTCCTCAAGCAGCCTTGTTTTTCATGAAAACTTTCTCTCCAAACATTCTCTACAAATCTATGTATGATCAAGGGACAAAAAAATAAATTCATAGAAAACTAAAAAAGATTTAAAAACAGCTTTTTATCCCTAGCTCTGCCACGTCATACTCTTCCATGAAAGTTGATATCTAAACAATAACTAAGCCAATGGTCTCTTAACACTAACAACAGTGTACCAAAGTGACTTGTAACAGTAAGAGAGGCTCAGGTTACTCTTTCTACTCAAACACGGGGAGAGGGTAACTGGCGCTCCCTACACTGTCAAACCCTGCAACCTGGCCAAACCTTCCATGCCTACAAAAAGAGGAAGCTTCTACAGTGCCTAATGATCAATCTCAGAATATTCTTCCCAATTCCAACCCCGCAGACAAACTTTAAGTAGATTACCAGTATGCCAGTTAACAAGCTTAAGTGCCTGCTCTTAACTAGTCTTTGCTGGTCTCAAATGCCTGTCTTCACTTAAGTGCTAGGATTACATGTGTAATGTTCACCAGTCTCTGTTGCTTTAAATGCCAGCAAATCTTCAACTTTGGGGTTCAGTTCAGAGTAGGGTAGCCTGGTGCTACTGCGCCACCTAGAGGTTAGATCAGCACGAAAGAGCAGTAACTCATGAATCTCTCTCTCTCTCTCTCTCTCTCTCTCTCTCTCTCTCTCTCTCTCTCTCTCTCTCTCTCTCTCTCTCTCTCTCCTACCTACCTACCTACCTACCTACCTACCTACCTACCTACCTACCTACCTACCTATCTAGTTAGAGGCGGGATTTCTTCGTGTAGTCCTGGCCATCCTGAATTTCACTCTATGGCCCAGGCTGGCCTCAAACTCAGAAATTCGCCTGCCTCTGCCTCCTGACTTTCTTTCCATTCTTAATGAGGTGTTTAGAAACAGGCTCTCGGATACATCCCAGACTGGCCTTGAACTTGTGACCTTCCTATTTCTACATGCTAAGTGCTGGTCACAGATATGTCACCATTCCCAGTGGTGATATTTTTTCCCTTTAAAATATCATTTTCAAAAATGTGTGCTAACATTCAGTATCAATTTTAGAATGAGAATTTACAATGCATTTGGACGAACCCAAGACTCAGAATCAATGAAGGACTTAACCACCCATAGCAACAGAGAGGGTCTTCCCTCAGAGAAGCTCTGCTGTGCAAGTGAAGAATGACAGCCACTCCCACCCCACCCCAGCACCTCAATGTGTTTTCTATCACTGACTGAGATACTTTACAGACCCAGACACGATGAGGACGACAGAATGGATGTGACTTGGAGTTGGCTTCTACTAGCTTCATGACCTTGAACAAATCACTCAACTTCTCGGCCTCAATTTCTTACCTGTAAGCAGGCACAATGCTCCCTACATCAGAGCTGCAAGGCATCAAAGAAAACACACACTAGACCCCTGGGAAGTGACAGTCACTACTATCACTGGTCATGTAGCTAGAAATAAGTTCATTCTTTTGTTCTTTTGGCTTTGGAGACAGGGTCCCAATCATATAGTCCAGATTGGTCTTAAGTCAGTCAACCTTTCACCTCAGCCTCCTGCATGGTAAATCTACAAACATCTGCTACTGCACCCAGCAAAATGAATTCATTCTTTAAAATTATCATGTCACTTTTGCTAAACAATCCATAAGGTTCTGATATTCTAAACTATCTTTCAACCAAAAGACCAAGAGACTAAAACAAACAGCACAAACAGAAAGGCACCATTAATAGTTTTCTACTCTAATAAAACTAAAGGGCAGAATGGCTGGTGGACTGGACAGTACACCATCCTGTCACACATGGAAGGAGCACCATCATGAAGACTGGACTCCAAAGCTCACCCCTACAGCAATCTCCCAGACACAATTTTAACAAAGCACTGTTTAAACTAAAGTCCCAACTAATTTGATGCACAACAAACTAGCTTAAAGCCAGTAGGCTGGACTTAAAGCTGCTAAGACAGCCTCTGCTGCCATGCAGCTATACTCTGCAAGCACCAGGATCTCATTAGGAAGCACAGTGTGACCTTGAATTTGCAATCCTCCTGCCTCCACTTTTCAAGTGCTGGAATTAAAGGAGTGCACACACACCACACCTACCTTAGACTACAGGATTTCACAGTGTCAGCAACTCTAAGGAAATATACAAAAAGAACTGCCTGCTTAATTAGGAAACAGAACTTTTTTCACCAGGCCCCAGCTTAAATAGGCAACTCAGTGAAGTATAACGAATACCCACCACATGCCACCACCTCAAAATCAAGATTAAACCTTTTTTGGGGAGGGGGGAAGGGCAGGATTCATTATGTGCAGCCCTAGGCTCTCATGAAATCACTTTGTAGACCAGGCTGGCTTTGAAATCAGAGAGATCTGCCTGCCTCTGCCCCCAAGTGCTGGGATTAAAGTTGTATGCCACCACCGCCCAGCCCCCCCCCCCCCCCTTTTAAAAGAGAACATTTCATGTTGTATCCCAGCACTAGCTTCAAATTCACTATGTAGCTTCTCTTTAGCACTGGAAAACAGATACACAGAAGCCAACTTACAGACTTACATGGTAAATCTAGAGTTTCCATCATGCAAGGCAAGCATTTCTTTTAAAAACCAAGTGATTCCACCCCTCAGCTTTAAAGACAGGACTCAAGTAAATTCACTGTAATTTTTTTTAACTTCCAACTGTCTACTTGTCTAGGTGGAGTGTAGCAGGTCTTTGATCAGTTCCATGTCCAGGAGAGCATACCCACTCTGCCACAGGATAGAAAGAGAGAAACAGGAACTTGCAGCCAAAAGCTAAGAGCAATGTAGCTCCCCCATCACAGCACAGAGGGCCAGAGGAAGACCAGAAGAACAAGTTTTGTCATAACTGGCAGAGATCATATGATGTGGCCACCAACAGTAAACTTGGTAGTCTATTGTCAGAGTCCCAGATAAAGGCCTCCAGAAGACCCTATTCCATGATGACAATATAGTCTTTCAATGTGGAGACCTGAAAATAACAGGGCACGTAGGTTCAGATATTTCTCTCTACCACCACTGTCGAATAAGTCCATGTAGGTTAACATGATTTTTAAGGGATGTAATCTAAAATGGGACTGAGTCCAATTCTTAGTCCACCTTGATGCCAAACTTTTTTTTTTTTAATTTTTTTCATACTAGCAAAGTGAGCAAGGTAAAACCCAATTCTAATACAGAACCAAAGTCCTAAGAGCTGACTATAAAAAAAAGATTGCCGAGGGTTCGGCTGCAGTTCAGCCTCATTGCCAGGCACGCACAGGCCCTGGGCTAAATAAAGACTTTTAACAGGGAGTGTTCCTCTTAAAACACCTAGTACTGTCTTCTCATCACCGACCGTGGCCACGGCATTCATGACATCATTTTCTCTAAGTAGTTTTCTCCCTGAGCTTTAGGTCCTTCATCTTTGGTGCTATGATATATTGTGGGGGGGGAAGGGATCAAAGCAATGCCAAGAGTCACCTGTGCCTAAGCTGTACTACTCACAACCTATAGCTTCTCTCTCTCCAAATTCTTTCCTCACTCCTGATGCTGAAGCAGGGCTACAATGTGTAGTGGAGATTGGATTTCTCCCTCCCCTGGTCTTCTAGAAGGCTATTCATTGGCAGTCACGCTGCTGCACATACCAATTTCAAATGATTCTCTTCTACTTTCATTGCTTCCTTTTACTCTCTAAACATAAGGATTTCCCCCAAACTTCCCTTTTTAAAACTTCCATAATGTCTCTAACCCACTCCATTTTTGTGTCCTCACTCAATTCTAAGCATCAAGAAAGAGTTGGTTAACTTTAGGAGCACAATGTTAAACTCAGGCATAGTATTTGGTTCAGTATGCCACCAAACTATGCTTCATTGCCAACTCTGTACATTATAAATTCAATCTTTTATTTGTAGCTTTTGGAGGGAAGGATGCTTATTATTTGATTCTAGTAACTGTACCAGAAATACAAATGGTAACAAAATCTGAAAAGCAGTGGGCTCTGCTCAACCCTGGGCAAGATAAGATGCTGGACTATTAGCAATTCCATTTTACTTAAGATGTTATATATTTGTGGTCCCCTACCCCCATACCACCATGTCCTCATAAAAACTGCCTACAACACTAAAAACTAACTAATATATATACCAGAGACTTCTGCAGGAACCCATCCTATTTCAGGCAAACAAACAAATATCAGTGAGTACGGATCTTGATTGCTCAGCCAGGGCAGCTATAAGTTCCAACTTAAATTAACACCAGGAGTTACACTCATCGTATCTATGAACTGGTGATATCCCTGCTGTGATCAAAGCATCCAGGATAATCCTGGACACACTGTAACACGCTTGGACCAACAAAGAGGCACAGAGGTGATGTGCACAGCCACCTCAAAACAAATCATGCGCAACTTCCTTAACTTCACAGCATCACCAGTTGTGGAACCAGAGTATTTGCCTCATCTCATAGTCTGCAAAGATCTAGAATGCTGCCCCCTTCACACATTAACAGCATTAGCTATTATCAAAATCAAGAGTGGCTGTTTTGTTTTCAGAAGTATCCCTCTAGAAAGAATACAAACCATCACTGTCACTTGGAAACAAAGAATACAGCTGGCAAGATTCACACACTTCCTATAACAGATAAGAAGTAAAGTTCTTGTAACTTACCTAGCAAATTCTGCCAGTTGCTTAGGGTCTGAGAGGTCAATGCCAGGTATCCCTCCAGGAGGGAGTTTCTTGCCTGTCATATATTCAGAATAATCAGGAGGTGAGTTCTCGCCAATGATCTGCTCTTCAACCACTGTTTCATGGTCAATATCTTTTTTTTCATCTGAAACAAATGAGATCGATCATCTTAACTAGAAAAATACACTGAATATAAAAATAGCTTTCAATGGAATCTTAAAATAACTATACTGCCTCAATTTCTCAACCACTCATTCTGCGTTCTCCAACTTTTGAACTACTGATTTTTCTTCTAGGTCACCCAAACCTTCAATGTCAAGTCCCACAGACCTTCTGAGTTAGCCTACCAGGAGTGGCTAGCTCTCCATTAGTGTACTGTCACACTCTCTCTAGGTTTACCTTTCTTGTCTAACTGGCTTCTCCATGTCTCAGTTTTGTCTTTTTACCTATTTCACAAACTAGTACAGGAAAGAAAAAGAGAACACTCTTAGAGTCCAGTAATCATTACAAGTTCAATCACTCCCAGCAAGGAAAAACAAAGGAGACACAAAAATCAATCACATCTCTAACCTTCCACAATTGTTTTTATAAAAACATGTTTTATTTTGTTTAAAAATCATCCTATTTGCTAAGCGGTGGTGGCACACGCCTTTAATCCCAGCACTAGGGAGACAGAGGCGGGTGGATCTCTAAATTCAAGGTCTACAGAGTGAGTTCTAGGACAGAAACCCCGTCTTGAAAAAAAAAAAAAAAAACAAGCCGGGCCAGCAGTGGTGAGGGAGGTGGATCTCTGTGAGTTTGAGGCCAGCCTGGTCTACAAGATATGGTTCCAGGACAGCTAGGGCTGTCACACAGAAAAACCGTTTCGAAAAACTAAAAAAACAAAAACAAAACAAAACAACAACAACAAAAACCAGGTCAACCTTTAGCGGTAGGTTTTTTCCTTTCATACTGAATAGGGATCATCATTCCAGTTTTCTCAGTGAGCACTTTCAGCTGCTGAGCCTCATCCCTACTCACTCAATTATTTAAACTAGCCTGAACCTCCTGCCTCCATTTCCCTAGTACTGGGATTTCAGGTGTGTGAGCCACCACCTCACACAGCTTACTTCCCCAACTCTTCAGTTGAGAAAACATTATAAATCAACACTAGAAATCTGACATAATAGCAGTGACATTTTACTCAATGTTTATGTATTACACTATCTTCATCATTACACATATTCCCTATGAAGTGGGCAAGCTACTATCCTCATTGATTTTGCAAAGAAACTGAGTCACAGTAAAATTAAACACAGGTACACATGGGAAGATGTGTGTGGTGGTCAGAACTAACTCTCCCCCCCTCCCCCCCGTTCTCTTGACCTGGGGACTAAACTCAGGTCATCAGGCTTTGTGCGATTTACCGGGTAGATCAACGGGTCTCACTGCCCCTCCTTTCTCTCTCTCTCTCTCTTTTTTTTTAAAGTAAAGGACAAAATATAAATGAAACATTTTTATTTGTCGGGTATAAACTCAAGCCTAACCCTGAGACCTGTGTGCTGAACCGTTTAGCCCAAGTGTTTTCTTAGGAACTAGAATGAAGACACTAATACATCTATGTACTGATAAAGATAAATAAACATCTACGGATGGATGAAGGGTCAATTAAAACAGGCTAGGCTGTGTGACTGATTAGCAGTTACAGAGCTCAGACTCCACAGTCAGATATTTTCACTTCATTTCTAGTTTTCTGTCCTCAGCAAGGTCAGTCTCTCACCGAGATCCACCACACCACACCTAACTGTACAGAAACATGATGACAGGCAGGGAAGCTAGTGTTCTTTTCCCCAGCTCCCAGTCTTACTACTAGTCATCCCAAGCTGGCCTTGAAGTTGTAGTGACCACCCTCCTGCTGGGTCAGTTTATACACATTTCTGATACAAAGATTAAAACAAAGGGTTCTATGGATGTAGATCAGTTGGTCAAGTGCTTGCCTACCTAGCATGAAGCCCTAAGCAATCAATCTCCAGTACCACATAACTTGTGCCTAAGGGCACAGGCTCATAAACCAGAATTGGGGGATTCAAGGTCATCCTCCAACTTCAAAGAAAGTTTTAGGCCAGCCTGGGAATATATGATGAATGTCAAATCCACAGCACAAAGAACTCCCAACCTAGACCAACCCTTGCATAGTTCCACATGTATGAGCCAGGGCCCTGAAGATGTCTGTCACTGGCAAAGTTGCCAGAGACAATAGTCTCTACCCTCAGGGAATACACAGGGAAGTTAAATGATGAAACACTCTTAATGGAGCCACATCTCCAACCCAAAGAAAACACTTTTTTTGAGGCTCAGTTCTTACTACACTCAAAAGTACAAAAACCCAAAAGAGGGGTTGAAGAGACAGTCAAGTGTTCCACAAGCCTGAGTTCATTCTCCAGCACTCATGTAAAAAAAACAGGCAAAGTAGCATGTAGAATCCAAGCTCTGGGGAGGCAGAAAACATGCAGATCCCTAGGGCTCACTAAACACCATTCTAGCCCACTACTCTGAGGATCCAAGCCCCCAGTCCAAGGCTGTCAATATTAAGATAGGACCAGGTGGGATGATACACGCCTTTAATCCTAGCATGGAAGAGGCAGAAGTAAAATGAATGAGGTCAGTCTAATCTATATAGTGAGACCCCATCTCAAATGAAAACGTTTGAGGGGCTGGAGAGATGACCCAGTGGGGTTAAGAATGTGTACTGCTCTTGCAGAAGGCCTGGACTTGAGTTCCCATTCCCAATAGCTCACAATTACCTGTTAACTCCAGTTCCTGGAAATCAGATACCCTCTTCCTCACTCAGCTGACATACGCATACACCTACACATAATCAAAAAGTACCCCTACTTTATAAACAAAGTTGTTTGTTTATACAATCCTTTCCACTTCTTTACGGGCCATCGATGGCTGCTTTCCTGATGCAAAAACATGGGGATCTGACTGGCTTCAATAAATAAAGAACACAAACCCACAAAACCCAGTGTTACTACCTGGCCCTTCATAAACTTGCCTATAGATGACATTTTACTTAGAGGAAAGGGGGATTAAGATATTTCTTTTCTGAGTAGGAAAATACTAATTTTTGAGAAATGTGATTTGGTACCAAATGAATACATTTCCAGGAGTTCCTTAAAACATGGTAAAGATTTAAAGACTAAGCCATAGCTTGGTAACAAACCAGATGCACTTCTTGGAAGATGGTGGTGTTACTTGCTCAGAAAGCCAAGTGTGGGACAGATGATGAACAATAACAAGATCTAGTTTCTCTTTGCTTTGCCTTTACAGGCTACCAGAAAGCAAGTACAGGGAATAAAAAGGAATCTAGTTGAAGAATGGTGCCATTTATTGGCATACAGACTTCATTTATAGCCATACACATTGAACACACCCACTGAAAATAGAAGGGTCCCAGAGCCACCCCCAATTCTCCTTGCAAAGGAGACCAAACACTTAAGAAGGGGGTAAGACACAACAAGTGGAAGTGTATGGCAGGGCTGCACCATCAATTTAGTCATCACCACATACCCACATCTGCAGTGTCAGCAAACTTGGGCCCTCTGCAAGAGCAGTAAGTACTCTTAGCCACAGAACTACCATCTCTCCAGCCCCATTTTGGTTTTGATGTTAGTTAGCATCTTATGTGGTCCAGGCTGGCCTGTTCTCATGTTCCTCCAGCCCCATCTCCTTACAGTGAATGTTAGTGTTGGTTACGGGCATGCACACAGCACATACAACCTTCTGCACTGGCTATTATTACTTTCTTTTAATCTTATAATACTGAAAATTATTCTGTACAGGAGAATGTGAGCTGATCCACTTTGAATGTCAAATACACTATTGATTTCTCTGAACTACAACAGGTGATACTATACACATGTCAAGGCAAACTGTTCAGGAAGCAAATGATCTAATGCTAGTCTAAAATTACTAATGCAGCAGACCCAGGTGAAATGTCCAATCTTTGGCCACTGTCATATACAAATGTGTTAGGTCATGTTCATGGATATACTATATGGCCCATGGACTTCAGGTTGGACACACCTTTAAGAGATTCATTGCTAGAGTTGCCTTTGAAGGCAAGGTTAGCATGGAACCTGGTTTGACAAGGTAAACCAAGGCCTATTTGGAAAAGGCTGAGAACATAAGAAAGTGACTGAAAGGAGTGCAGTGACAAGAATTCCCTGTTGAAAACCAAACTAAAATTGTCCTGTATTTCCACCAAAACATTATGGCCAAATGCAGATGACCCAGAACTACCAGAGCAGAGCTAAGCAGCCCAGGATGAAGTCTTGAAGAAACCAAGTCTAGCCAGCAATGTCTGTTAAGTGAGCAGAGACTGAGCTATTCATCTACATTCAATGTTCTCTTTCTGCACACAGTATGACCTGAAAGTCAGGAAGGTATACAGACTAGTCAGTCTGTCCTGGTCCATTTCCTGGTAGTTCAGTTCCCTTAGCAATGATCACTTCCAGTTTGATGATAAGTAAAGTAGGGACTGAAAAAACCTCTAGTCACTAAGACCTAATCAAGAAAGTTACAAGAAAGAGCTGGGAACACTCCAGGTCTAGCACTCAAAAGAAGTCTCCTCTACCCAATGTGTATAAACCAAACTGGTTTTCTCACAGCTTGCTTTTGGTGCCTGATAATAAACACACCTTTCCCTGCCTGCCTTCTCTCATGGTTGTTCTCTTCCAACACCTAGAATGAAACCTTTATTCCAAGACTTTTGGTTCTTACATCTCCAGCCACCACTCATAGCTTTGTTTTTGTTTCCTCACTCACTAAATAAGAATACAACCTACTTTACAAGATTGGTGGCAAGTTAAAATGCTATCTTTTTATCTGAAATGTAATGGAGTTGACTATACAAACAATTTTTTGTTTTGTTTTTGTTTTTTTAATACAGGGTCTGTCTTTGAAAAACATGAAACCAAGATTTGATAAGATAAACCAGGGCCTATTAGGAAAAGTCTGAGAATATAAAACACTGACAAAAAAAGGGTGCAGTGGCAAGAGTGCCCTGTTGCAAAGGCCAAGCAAGGCTGACCTTGAACTCACTAAGATCCACCTGCCTCTACCTACCAAGCACTGGGATTAAAGGTGTGTGCTATTCTGCCCAGCACATATTTTTCTCCTCCCAGCCTCCTCTGAGCAGGCCTCAGGTCATTAGGGATGAGTACACTTTGCATTATATTAAGAGATTTGCCAGATAACGATAGGCAGTGCATACACAGTACCTGTCCCCCTCCAATGAGGGCTTAAAATTAGACACCAGGAGTCAGAACCAGTAGGAGCTATGGTCACTATAAGGATATTACCTCTTGAGGCTGGGGTTGGTGGTTGCCACAGTCCTTGGCTCATGACCCCTGCACAATCACAATTCACAACTTCTTGCCCTAATCACCCCTTCCTTGGCTGTTGCACCTGCTTCCTCTGTCTCGTTCAGGTGATTACAAGGACACTGGTGTGATTATATTTAGGGCCCACCTAGATAATCCAAAAAATCTCTCTACCCCAAGAACCTTAGTTTAATCAGAAGTATAAATAAAGCAACACAACTCAAATTTCAGGAGTTAAGGGGTACATTCATATAAAGACTTTAAGAAGATGTAACGTATGGAACCTTTAATTCCATCCCAACACACACACACACACACACACCCTTCAAGTATGGTTTGAAAGATAAACTCACTTATATGCAACCTCACACTTCAAATTATTGTATTTCACTAAGTCAAAATCTTTCCTTCATTTCATACCTCTGAAGCCAGAACTTGAACAACCCTATGAAATGAGGCATTCTCTACCAGGCTTAATGGTTCTAAAGAACACTAAGCTCAACAATATATGAAACCACTGTGCAATGCCAGGCAGTGGTGCTTAATCCCAGCAAAAGGGAAGCAGAGGCAGGTGGATCTCTGAGTTTGAGACCAGATGGTCTATAGAGTGAGTTCCAGGACAGTCAAGGCTACAGAGAAACCCTGTCTCAAAACAAAAACAGAAAGAAAGTTGAAGTAACAGGATGATCATCTTACTTTTGAGGGCAGGGGTGTGGCTCAGTAGAGAGAGCTCTTGCCTATTTTGTGGGACTTGGGTTTTTCCCCAGCACTGAAACAGAAGACACTAAGTATATATGGCTTCCTATTAAAACACTTGGTCATTTGTAAAGTACAACTTCTTTGCATTAAAGATTGAAAAAATGGAGACCAAGTAGGGTGTGACTAAGCGGTAACTGCGTACATTTAACATGCACAAAGCCTTTCATTTAATCCTTGGTAAAGGAACAAAATAATCTTAAAAAATTAAGCTGTGTGTGTGTGTTAGTGCACATTTATAATTCCAGCACTCAGGAGACTGAATCAGAAAGATTGCCATGAACTTTAAGGCAGGTTGGGCTACACTGAAGGATCCTGTTTCAAAAAAAGAAAAAAGAAAGAAAGAAGACAAGGTCAAAAACCTTGGTCAGTGCTCCCTAGAAGTCAAGTATGATGTGGTTACTAGTAAGGTTCCCTGAAACCACTGGGCTGTTAACTGAAAATTAATCATAGGATTGAGCTATAGCTCAGTGGGAGAGTGCTTGCCTAGTGTGTGCAAGGCTCTGCCTAGAGCCTTACACCACAAAAAGCCACAATGGGCATCACTAACAAGTTACTTCAAATGAGGAAATGGCCCACGTCATGTTCAGAGACCACACATAAATACACACCAATAAACCAGTCAAGTAGCACCTAGGATCTCCCTACCATTTCTTACAAGTCCAACTAATAAAATTAATGCTTTCAATAGCCAAATGTTTCAGATATTCAATCAGCAAATCTATGGTTCTGAACAGATATGTATAGAGAACAAGCAAGCACAGCCCCAGGAAGAGTTGAGACAGGAGGACTGCCTTGAGCATGAGGCCAACCTGAGCTACCTCACAAGTACTGCTCACAAAAAGACGATCCAGTAAGACTGATGAACCTAAGCTCAGAGTTCAGCACTCATGTTAGACTCAAAGCTGCGGGGGAGTGGAATAGTGGAAAGAGGAGGCAAGCTGGCCCAGCCTAGCTCCCAGGCTCAGTGTGAGACCATCTCAAGAACATATGATGCATTGAGCAGACACCTAACATCCTACTCTGCTTTCTGGAAGGCCTCCTACACAGCACAACACACAAAAAAAGTTGTACAACTTTTCTGATAAAACTGTAATATGAATTCGAAGTAAATATTCTGAGTTTTAAACCTATAAAGTTTCCATTTTGTTTATTCTTCCTATTTGATTATTCTTACGCTATATAAAAGTAGGAGCAAGAACACCTGAATCAGAGGATGAGTTAAACAAAAGATTAGATTTTAGGATATTCATTCTTGTAATAACTGTTAATAATCCATTTTATGCCCCAAGTTTCTCAGTTTTCAGAGACTGAACTGTCTCAGCACGCTTCAAAACAAACAGAAATGCCTTGGGTGCAACCACCCTTAGGTCCAATGTAGGTCTCTGTCCTCTTTTTAAAACATGTTTTAAATGTTTTGCATGCATGTATGTTATGAGCACCAAAATGGAGCTACAGACAGTTTTGAGTCACCATATGGTGCTGGTAATCAAACTTGGTCATTCTGAAAAGTGACCAGGGCTCTTATCCACTGACCATCTGCAACCCCAGCCTGTTTTTAACATTTATTCTTTCAAAAGCTTAAACACTAAAACACTCTGGCACTAGACAGGACAGGAGCTGGGACTGTTCCTGAAAGAGACTTTTCTGCTCCTGTTGGCAGAAGAGAGAACAGTTATCAGGGGGCAGCTGAAGGAAAGGTTAATAACCTGCAGTGAAGAGTCAAAGGTCACAGGCTTTTTTAGCAGGCTGGGACTCTCCCAGTCACCAGATCAAAACTGGGTCTTAGACTGAGATTGCCTTATGTAGGGCATGTAGTTGACAGGGTTGCTTTGGAGGGTTTTGGGGACTTTGTTCTGTGGAAATTCCTGATTATGGTCTCTTTATAACATGGTAACATTACCACAGAGGAATGGCAAATGGCCATTACTGAGATCCCCCTAGTTTTTCTGAATGTATAAAACAACAAAAAAGTGTAACACACATCTGGTTTTATTTCAGCTTGGTATTGGTTGTTTTCTAGGGTCACATACTTTTTCACTCAATTGAACACAAAAAGCCCTTCCATAGCTGGTTTAACAGAAGACAGTTAAAGTCGTGTAGATTTCTCTCGAAGTCGGATGCTTTTGCTAAATGACTTCCTTTATTATTAGTTATATAAAAATAAGCCACTCCTGTATGAATCTGACGACTATTTCCAAAAACAAACAAAACCAGCTCTGTCAATAATAAAGGAAAAAAACAACAACTAAATACCAATCTGAAGACTACAAATATTTCAAAACAGACAAAGTATTGAAAATGTTTAGGAAGCTTTAATTTGATGCACAAACACATGCTAATCTAGACACAAAAAGGCAAATATATTGTCTGATTCTCTCAGTATAAAGTATCTGGGATAGGCAAACTCAGAGACAAAAAGACTAGTGGGAAGAAGGGTAGAGGGGAGTGAGTGACTGCTCACAGGTCGGTGATGAAGTCACTGTGGTGATTTATGATTATCACCCCAATTTTGGCCACAATGTTGGTTGGACCCTCGCCTCAAAACAAACAAGTGGCAGATCGTGGTGGCATGTATCTTTAATTTCTGTGAGTCTGACGATTGCCTGGTCTACATATTGAGTTCCAGGACAACCAGGGCTATATCAAGTCTCAAAAAAAATACCAATAAAAAGCATCAAAAAGTGACAATCATTTGTTGTGTAACAACTTCTTAGAGACTGAAACATTCCATCCTTCAAAAAGCTCCTTAAAACAGGATGGCAAACTCAAAAAAGATTCAGGAAGTCCCTAAAACTAAGTAGAATCCCTAGGCCCCTACTGGCCAGAGCAAACAATAAAAGCTGAGTCCCCTCAGACAAAAATGAAGCTGAGCTGCAAAAAAAGACTCTCACACCAGATCAACTGCCTGCAAGGGGTTTGGACCAACCAAAGCACCTGGAAAGGACACTCCCTAAGCTGCTGAGCTACCTACAGGCTGTGCAGTGTGGTTCAGGTTCCCCAGTCTGTGAACTGTCACCCATGCTGGGGTGGGCTTTAGTGATACAGCTGTCTTTTGAGTCATTTCTGCTCCTATAAATACTCCAATAACACTGGTTCCCCAAGTTGGACTTTCGGGTGATATGCATACTGATTTGTGTGGGTTCCCTATCTAGGGTGAGCAGCCCGTATCTTCCCAGGAAAAGTTTTGTCACTCAACGTCACTGAGGTGCCACTGGGAGACAGACAAAGTACTGAACTGTGAGAGGTGAAGGAAAGGGGTGGTCCCCTTCGCCCTCCACCAGTAATAGTTATAATGCTTTGCTACTGTTTCATTCAAAACATGACATGACCTCCACAAACAATGCTGTCACTCTAAAGTTCAAAGAGGTAACAACAGAGACCTACAAAACCCAAATATCTGGCTTCCACAAATTCCTACTAACACGTATTTAAACCAAAACCTCCAAGAGGTACAAAAAATTTTCTAGTGTATTAAGACCATCCCTATTCTTGCTCGGGGTGGTGGATCCCACCTTCAATCTCAGCACTTGAGAGGCAGAGGCTGGAGGATCTCTGAGTTCAAGGCCAGTCTGGTCTACAGAGCAAGTTCCAGGACAGTCAGGGGAAAACACAGAGAAACGTTGTCTCAAAAAATAGTAAGACTAACCACATGTATAACTATTTTTACAAGGGCTACAAGTAACTAAGCTTGGCGCTTTATGTAAATCTGTGGCTTCCTAGTTTGGCTCATCTAATGCATTAATTCAATAAACTATACAACATGGAGTGGCAACTCATGCCTAGAATCAAATGAGATCCATTCCTACTACAGCAACATCACAAACATGACAGATTTAATTTAGCTAATCTCCTTCCACTTCTTCGCTTATTGCATGGCCTTAATTCAGTTCTGAAGATTAAATTATTTTCAGAATCTGAACTTGGGACATGCATAGTTGACCACACACCACTTAGCTCTGTTTTGGTAATAACTGCAAACCACAAAGGCAAGGAAGAAGGACCATTTACCACCAAGACATTCTGAGGAAATAGGCCATCCCTTGCTATTGTCATCAAATATTTATAACCACCGTTTTTGCAAACTACTCAGTAACACACCAGACAATTAAAGTTTTAAAGAAATAGACATTAAAATACCCCCAAACTGTTCTATGTGCCCTTGTACAGCCAGTTACACAAAGGAAGTAATGACTAAATGCTGACTTAATTGTAAATTAACCCACATTAGCCAGGTCCTTCACTTTCTCCCCAAACTGGCTGTCTTAATACACACTACTTCATCAATCAGTATCACACACACCATCAAGTTTTTTTTCCCGTCTGGAAAAGCAAGTTAACACTTTGGTAAGATCAAATGCCAAACAGGTAAAAGATGTTTTATAACCTAAGTTTTGTATGGTTAATGTACTTGGTACCCCAAATTTGGTAAATTCATCTAAAGCCCTAAACCTGCTCTTTTTTTTTGTTATTCCACTTCTACTAAAAGGGGAAAAAAGTTTCTAAAGTTTAACACGTCAGTATACAAACTGTTAGCCACCAAACCGCGTGGCAGGCAGCATTTGATTATTAGGTAGTGGCTAATTTCGTTTTGTGTAACTATACAGCTCCTGATACAAACTCAAACTGCTCAGCAGATTCTACCCAGAGATTCATTCAGTGCAGAACAGCGTCCTGAGCACTTCCTACTAGATTTCCTTAGCTCTCTCTCTCCCTCCTCCTCTCTGAACCACAGCCCATCAAGCTTCCTGTCATCTTGACAATACTAGACCAGCTTTTCCGTTAGGAACTTCCATGCATTTCACAAATTCCTCTGAATTTTAACAGTTTAATAAATCACATCATATTGAGACTCAAATATGAGAACTTACTAAAACGTAAAGGGCTCTCAAACTCAAATTTTATCATCACAAGGACTACGTGAACTAGCTACGGTGTGATTATTCTGTCTAGGTAGTAACCCCAACAATGAAGCTGGCTAGTATGTTGACGTAGTATCGGATAAAACGAATAGTCAACAGCTCTTCCGGAACTCTAAACAGAAAGAATTTTACTCTTTCAAGACGGCTGTTTATAAAGTAAAAAGGCTACAGATGTGAGAAACTGCGACTTTTATTAGTTTGGTGGCAAATACCCACAGCTGTGCAAACCAGCCCAGCCTATCCGCATAGGGCCCAACACTTAAAACACAAAATCCACAATGCGTCAAGACTCAAAGACCAGTGAATGCTCGGCCCTTCCTTTCCGAACTCCCGTTCCGGGTCGAGCAGGCGAGGGAGCGCGCTGGCAACGCGGGTGACAGGCTCCAACCGCCGCCGAACCCGTACACGCGAGCCCTACGTGCCACCCAAGTCCCGCCCCGCAGCGGCGACGGCCCCGGCCAGCGTGACCGCGGGGCAGCAGCGGCGGGCTCGGCGCAGCCCGCTCGGCGAAGGGCTTCGAGGAGACGCTACGCGTCCGAGGGAGCGGGGCGGGGCCGCGCCACCCTCAAGGGGGACGGCGGGGGAACGGCGCGCGTCCGGCCCGCGCCGCGGCCCTGTCAACGCCCGGCGGGTGGCCCGGCGCGGGGCGGCGCCCTCAACCGGCCCGCCGCACGTCCGTTGGCACGGGCGTGGAGGAGCGCCGGCCCCTCCCTCTGCGCCCGCCGCCACAGCCCGCTTCCGCTCGCTCAAACTACGCCATTGCGGCCTAGCCGGGCGCCGCCCCTCCCCCGCGCCGCCATCTTCGCGGCCCGCCGCCCCCGCCATCTTTTGGGGCCGCCATACTTGCCCGGGCGGAGAAGATGGCGGCGCCCATCACACACATAAAACATGGCTTCCCTTCAAAACAAAAACATCCCGAGCAGCGGCCCGCCGCTGGCACTCACCTGAGGACCACATGGTGACGGAGAACTCGCCCTCCAGAGTTTTGATCTGCACCTGCTTCTGCTCCCACTTCTTATTGCCCGGGTCGGCGCCGCCGCCGCCCGCCGCGCCGGCCCCGCTGCCCAGGTAACTCTTCTTGCCACTCTTCTTGCCGCCGCCCTTCTTGACGCGGCCGCCGCCCGACGAGGACCCGCCGCCGCTCTTGCCGGCCGCCGCCACGGTGACCAGCGTCTGCTCGATGTAGTCGTCGTCGCCGCCGGCCGGCGCGGGCACCGGGATGAGGATCTGGTCCTCGAACCCGTCCTCGGCGCGCAGCCCGTCCGAGTCGTCGCCACCCACCACCTCCTCGCGCGTCTGCACCAGGATCACCTCCTGGTGGTGGTGCACCTGGCTCGGGTCGTCTGTGACCAGCGGCTGCAGCGCGATCATCGGCGGGTGGTGGTGGTGGTGGTGGTGGTGGTGGCCGGCGTGCCCGTGGCCGCCCCCGCCGCCGTGGTCGCCGCCGCCGCCGTCCTCGTCGTCTTCGTCGTCCTCCTCCTCCTCGCCCACCACCGTGGTCTCGATGGTCTCCACCGGGATGGTCTCCACCTCGATCTCGTGCAGTTCCACGATTTCGGCCGGCATCTCCGAGCCGTCCGTGGCAATGTAGAGGGTGTCGCCCGAGGCCATGGCTGAGGGCTCCGCCGCCACGGCCGCGGCGGCCTCGGCTCCTGGGCTGCGGGAGGGCGGGCGAGGAGGCGGCCGGCCGTGGGGAAGGAAGGCAGAGGGAGGAAGGCGGCGAGCGGGCGGAGGGGGGGGGGAGAGGGGGCGGGCGGCGGGGGAAGGGGCGGGCGCGGCGGCCGCGGGGCTTCCCCGCCTCCCTAGCTCGGTGCGCCCCGCGCTCGCTCGGCCGCTGCTGGTCCTGTTCCCCGCCTGGCTTGCCTCGCCTCAGCTGCCCGCCCTGGCCGCGCCTCCTCCCGCCCTCCGGGCCGGCGTTACGCTGCCCCCTTCCTCCTGCGCCTCCGCCTCCTTCCACACAAATACCAACTCCTCAACCCGAGCCCAGATCTCGCCGCCGCCGCCACACTCTGCTCCGGCTCGGCCTCGCGAGACTTCCGCGAGGACCGCGGCCCGCCCCGCCTCGATCCCACTCGCTGTTCCTGGCCCTAGCTCCTCCCTCTCTACCAATCGCGCTGGCCCACTAGTCCTCAGGTCCCGCCTACTCACCCGGGCTCCTCCCTATTGGGGCCGCTGGGATAGGGGGCGTGGTGGCCTTCACGCGCGCTGGCTGGTCCCCGGCGCGTGACGTCAGCTCCGCGCCGCCGTCGCCTTACGGCGCTGCGCGTCGTGCGGACCCCGCCTTCCGCGGTGCAACAGTGACAAAACTGCCGCTTGGGGCCGGGGCCACCGTCGGGAGTGGGGCGTCGACGCTGCGCCTTCCGCCTCAGGAGCCGGCGAACGGTCCGCGTGACCCCGGCGCACGGTAACTAGAGCTGGGCTGAGGGGGAGGGCGCGCGCCTTGGGCTGCTGTGTTGCCGGCGGAGCGTGCGAACAGCGGCCGCGTCGCCGCAATAAAGTCTGCTCTGACGAGAAACGCCTGTGCTTGTGTTTTTTTGTTGTTGTTTTGCGTTTGTCCTTGACTCCTGGGCTCGGCGAGTGGTGGCCCCGGGAGTGAAGGACCGAGGGCAAATCCCGCCGCGGGTGCCGGCCCGGAACTCTGCGGCTCGCGTGCCGGTGGGCGGCGCGCGCTGGGGCGACCGCGGCGGGCGGAAGCGGCGCGCGCAGCCTAGGGTTCACCGTTGGAAGTGTGTCCGTTATTCTTTTATGACCCGCGGAAACCGGAGACCGAGCCGTTGGGTGCCTGTTGGAACTGAGGGTCTCGGCTACTCCAGGAGTGGACTCCACTATTGTAGCGTTCTAAAATTCCCCTGGTACCTTGGGATATGTTGACACAGGCTTCGCCTATTCCTCTCTCTCATAAATAGTCCATTTGCCCACAAGTCTTTGCATTTGCCTCCTTGAAAACTGCGCCGCTTTCTTTTGTGCGATCCCCTTAACAGCTTGTATTTTCCTGGTGCAGATCAAGTTGAATTGCTTTAGATACATTGTATCTAAGTGTTTCTGCGCATCCTTTCAGGCAACAAACAGCAACACGGGATGGCTTGCTTTTTCAAGAGAATAAACAAAAATTCGAAAATTTGGGGAAGTGTGTCGTACACTTGTTTCTACGTTTAACGACCTACTTCATCTGTTGGACATTCTGGTTTACTCTTATCTACTGGAGTGTTGAGACCAGAGAGTACATTACATACATCTTTGATCAAACTTGTTTAACAGTTACACGTCTTATACTTTTGTTGTTTTGTTTTTTTTTTTTTTTTTTTGAGACAGGGTTTTTCTGTGTAGCTCTGGTTGTCCTAGAGCTCACTCTGTAGGCCAAGCTGGCCCGGAACTCACAGAGAACCACCTGCCTCTGCTTCCAATTACTGGGCTTAAAGGTGTGTGCCACCATCGCCACATCTTATAATTTTGAACATAAAGTCGAAACAAGATTTACTTGTGCATTCTTATAATCGGGGGAAGGGACATCGGACAGAAGGTTAAGGCCAGTCTTTGCTACGGGTATACCTGAAGTTCTTTTCTGAACTGAATAGCTCCCCAGTCTGTCCAGAAATCTTGCATTTCCCACCTGATTCCCAGGTTTGAAGCTACACATTTGTGCCACCACGTCCTACCTTGGAGTCCTTTATCTTGGCATGAAGACAAATGGTTATTGACAGGCATTTAAAATGGTTTTCCTCCTACCTGTATGAGCAGGGACTTTGGCTGACCTGTCTACAGTGTAGTGCCTGGAGTGATTATTTCCCTTTTGGATTCTTCCATAAAGTAAGGTAGAAGCAGAGACTAGAATTCTGTGTATGGTCTTGGCCTTTTCGTAGTCCTTCAACAGTTACAGCTTGCTCCACATCTCCATTTGCTGGGGAGGTAGACCAGAACAAGCACAGAAGGAACAAGACTGAAGGATTGTGACAGCTGTACAAATCTTTCTAGTGAGAAATGTGACAGAGAGCCTGTGAAGAGTGTTTTCTTTGGCCACTTGGCCAGGACAGCAGCAGAACAGAGTTGTGGCCTGTTAGCTGAGAACTCCTTTTGATGTCTCTGAAATTGCTGTTATTTCCCATTTGTCTGAAACTTACCTTAAATGCGTTTAAGGCATGTGTATGGGGTGGAGGGTAAGAGTAGGCAGAAAGAAATGTCAGTTAAGGAAACCTGATCCCTCTTATCCATGCTGTGTTCAGTGAGTAACTGCTCTTGTGAGTCATGTATAGTAGGCAAGCATTTTATCACAGCTACAACTCCAGACTGAATGCCTACCTGCCTTCTTTGCTTTTTTTTTTTTTTAAAGCAGGATCTTTATTACCTCTGGCTGTCCTGAAACATGCTATATAGACCAGGCTGACCTAAAACTCTGAGCAATTCTCTGCCTCCAAGAGCTAAGATTCTAAAGGCATGTGCCCAGCCCTCAGCTTCCTTTGAATAAAATCAAGCCAACTGTTAAATATGTTTGCACACAAGCACTATGACTCACGGTTGTAATTCCAGTGCTCAGGAAGCTGAGACAGGAGGATCACTGAGAGTTACAGCCTAGCCTGGGTTACTAGACCTCGTCTCAAAAAACAAAACCATACAGTCTGACTGTACCATATTCTTACATCTGGTAACTTGGGGTTGGTTCAGGCCCTATATTCTTGCTATCCTCTTTACAGCCGTGTAATTTGGCTGCTTTGTGAAATTTCCAGGGTTTTTGTTTTTGTATTTTTGCTATTTGCAACAGTTTTGTTACATAGTGTAGGTTTTTATTAAGCCCTCAGCCATCCTTTTGTCTCAACCTCCCTAGTGCTGGGATTAGTGTGGGCACACCACTGTACCTGGTGGACTGTGCTTTTAGGTTAGTTCTGATGTCTAGTTATTTTGTAGTTAATTAAAATGGGAATTGGGGGCTCTGTTAAGAATTGAGACTATTAGAGCTAGACAGGAAAACGTGGAAGTGTTTTTTTAGTTGTAGGAACTTGAGGTCATTTTTAGATCCTAACATCTGGGCTATAAGAGAGATATTTAGATCTCTGAAGTTAATACATATATTAGGTTTGGAGTTCAGATCAGGGTGAAAAAAATCTAACTGTACATGAAACATTCATGTCATGCCTGTAAACCAACACCATTTACTCAGTAGTTCATTTTATTTCTTTTTGTACAGCCTTGCTCAAATTCTTTCTTTTAGGTCAAATGACTTGTGAATGAATCTATGACTGTTGCTCATAAAGGTTGAAATTTTGTCATAAATTAGCTTCTATTTTTCTTTGTTCAGATAGTGCTTTCCACTATTGGGCAAAGAAAAATGGAAGTTAATACATAATAATGGGTTTCACATGACATTTTCATACATACACATAATGTATTTCGACAAACATATACCCCTCTATCAGTTTCTCCACTCTTCCTCCTTCTAAACCCCTTCCTCTTCCCAGCTAGCCCCTTACTTTCATGTTATGTGTGTGCTTATGTGTCTATCTTCTGATAAGTTGCATGACCATGGTAGTGTTTGTAACCACATTTTACTGCTTCGCTGTTGCAACATGAAATTGTAGGGAGTGTGTTTGTGAGGCAGGTCAGTATGGTAGAGTGGGAAGAGTTTGGACAGGTGGGAGTTGCCTGGTTCTCTGCCAGGGATTTTGTGCTTGATAAGGGGTTAAGAGAGTCCAGCACCTGTGTGAGGCCAGAGGGATAGATGCTTTGATAAACAGGCAGCCTTTGTGCCAAAGAGGAGGTTGGCTGTGAACAGAAAGTTCACCACTACTTACTAGCTTTTATTTATTATTTTTTTATTATTAATTATGGGGGAATGTGGGGCACATAAGTACAGGTGTCCACAGAGGCCAGAGGTGTCAGATCCCCTGTGGCTGGGTCTTATGTGTAAACAACCACCAATAAACGTAGGTATTGGGAACTGAACTTGGCTTTTCTGCACAGAACATGTTCTTAATCACAGAACCATATCTCTTCAGCTCTCCCATCTAGGGTTCTGTTAGGAAGAGCAGAGAGGCTGGAGACAGGCTCCATCCTAGCTTCCTGGAATAGAGATGTCCGAGAAGAAGGAGCATTCCAACCGTGGCTTGGAAGTTGGCAAGAACGTGAAGTGCTTAGGCCAGTGCTGCTGCTGATGGCTTCAGTGTGAAGGAGTCATGAAAGTCAGTTGATGAATTTACTCTGTGAAAACATCATAATTAACAAGTTCACAGAAACTGTGGAGGACAGCTCAGTTTCTCAGCACATTAGGCCGTACTTGTTTTCATTTTTATTACCCATTTGTTTTTGTTCTAGTTGACACTTGAACTTTAGGGGTTAGTTATGGAAATTAGGCTAAAAATGAAATTCTCATATGTGCTTAGCATGTGTACGGCCCTGGGTTCTATCATGGCTCCTCCCCCGAAGACTACAGGCCGTTATGGTGGAGTTAAGCCCCTAGCACTTAGGAAAGCAGCTGCCCAGAGTGGGGAGACAAGGAGAGGAGATGTCACTCATGTCCCAAGAGAACTACATTGCAGTAGGCAGCTGCCATTAGACAGCCTTTCTTCCCTTGTGTCCTGTATAGTTTGAAACTTGGGCATTAAAGGGTGGGGGGGGGAGCAGGGACTTTATTGTATAGTCCCAACTTTTGAAAAGATTGCTTAGTGTTAGGAGCCAACTTGAGTAAAAATGAGCTACCATCTTGAAAACATAATTGTGGCATTGTGTTACTGCCTGAGGAAAGGATTGGGGTGTTCCTGCACTGTTTTTCATCAGTGGCATCTTCACTGTGCTAAGAATTCTATTGTACAGTGCCTGAATCTGTTCCTAGTGATTTTCTAACCTAGCCATACCAAAAGCAGCCCCCCTCCATGCCACCCATCACCTGCACACTGTCTCAGTCTTCGCCTCTCGCCTAAGCTTTTCCCACCTTGGGTTGGCTTTTAGTCACCTCAGCTTCTCTTATGTATGCGTGTGTTTCAGTAAGCACACATGCATGCAGGTGCCTGCAGAATCCAGAAGAGGGTTGCGATGCCCTGGAGTTGGAGTTATATGCAGTTTGAACTACCCAGTGTGGGTGTTGAGAGCCAAATTTCTCTGCAAGACCCCTAAGAACTCTAAACTACTGAGCCATCTCTCCAGCCCCACCATCTTGGCAAACTCCAGTGGCCTTCATTATCACCTCTTGTCAACTCCTGTATTTTGGTCCTTATCGTTGCTAAGAACAGTTTCACATCAGAATCATAAATATCCTGTCCTTCCCAATTGCTGCACCTTCTCTCAAACTGTCCCTTTATTTCTACCCAAGACCGCCAGTAATGCGATTGTCTCCGTGGCCTACATTGGCCTCTTTTACTGTGTAGGCCAGACTCGAAACTTTCTGACTTTACAGGTGTACACCATACTTACCCCACAGGCCTTCAGTCTTCTAATCCATCTTTTTTTCCTAGACTCTAAATTTATCACCCTCTTCTTCTGGTACATGTACCTGATAAACTTCAACCCTTGGACCACCTTACCTATCCCTACGTGTGGAATTCTGGAATCAGTTGGAGAAAACACTCATGTAGGTTTTTACCATAGCTTATCAATGGCTCCAGTACTGGCTGAATGTTTAATGCTAAGTAAAAACTGTTTGGTGCACTAAGGATGTAAAATAGATTAATTAGTAGAGTGCTTGCCTAGCATACATGGCCCCACCCCTGATAAAAGCTTTGTTTTTGTTTACTTAAACAGTCTCATTTAGCCCCAGCTAGGCTCAAACTCATTTTTTCATGAAGGATAATATTGAACTCTGACCTTTCTCTCCATCTCCTACATACTTGGATGACAGACCTGCATCATCATGTCAGCGGTTTCCTGCACGTTCTTAATAAATTTGCTTAGACCCATTTCCCTAACAAAGTCCATGGCTTTCTGCATGAGGGAACTTGAAGGCTGGACATGGTGGCTTGTCTGGGCTACATAGCCATACTCTTTCTAAAAGTACAATCAAATGGAAAGCTTCAGAATTCATCTCCACAAATGCCAGCCGTTTCCGTTTCCCTTGTGAACTGACCAGCAGAGAGGCCATGCTACTCTCCTGGCTCTGCCTGCTGGCCCGAGTCATTTCCCCGGCCCCAGCATTAGCAGTCACCTGTATGCTGACCACTGTATGCTGGCTCTTCTCAGCCCTCTCTGGTTTGGATGTGCTCCAGGGCTCTGTGTCCTATTGGCACCTGCACTGAGCCTGCCTCCTCGGCTCCACCTTGCCATCTTCACCTGCTTCATCTCAGCAGTTTCCCTTACTGTTTACCCCTAATTTCCCACAACCTAGTTCTGTAAGTTTTCTGTTGTGTGATAAACACTGTGACCAAACGTTGCTTAAGGAGGAAAGGGTTTCTTTAGCTTACACTGAAACTTTACAGTTCATCGTCAAGTTGAAGTCAGAGCAGGAACTCAAGAACTGAAGCAGAAGCCATGGGTGAATGCTGTTTTACTGACTTGCTTTCTATAGCTTTCTCAACTTGCTTATACCAGCCAGGACCACCCGCGCAGGGGGTGCCACTGCCCACAGTGACCTGGGCCCTCTCACATCAATCATTAATCAAGAATATACCCCATAAGAATGGCTATAGGCCAGTCTCTTTGAGGCAGTAGAGACTCCTTCCCCAGTTCCCTTGAGTGACACCACATTGGTAAGTTTACCTCCGAGCTATTTCTCAAATAATCATACCTGTTCCTGTTGCCTTCATGAAGGCTCAAAATCTGACTCCCATCAGTATCCACTCCTTTCCCAAAGAATTCCTTAATTTTTCTGACATTAATACACAGCCTCATTGCCTGTTCAAACCTTTCTGAGATTTTCCAGGGCCTCGGTAGAATAGCTCCCCAACAAACATCTGAGCCTCGGGCCTCATTGCCCTACTCTCTTGCTATCTGAAGATAGTGTATACCTTTGTGTAAAGGCCCTCATCTCCTTCAGCTTTCTCTTGAAATGTGGTTTGGATGACATCTCTCGGAAGCGTTCTTGGAAAGTACTTTTGTATCACTGTTCAAAGTGTTGTCCTTATACTTACAAGAACATGCTCGAAGTGTCTCTGCTTTTCCAAAGAAATGTGCATTCTTTTTTTAAATGTGCATGAATGTTTAACCTGCATGTATGTGTGTGCACTATATGTGTACCTGTTGTCCACAGAAGTCAGAAGAGGGTGTTGAATCTGCTGGAACTGGAGTTATGGATGGTTGTGAGCCACCATCTGGGTGCTAGGAATCAATCCTAGTCCTCTGTCAGAACAGCCAGTGCTCTAAACCTCTGAGCCATCGCTCCACCCTGAAATACACATTCATTGAGGGCTGGGTCAGATTGGAAAGAACCAACCTAATTCTGGACACGGTGGCCCTGTTGGAACAGACAGTTGACTGGGTTGGGCCATCTAAGGCAGGTCTTATCTTTGTTTCTGTAGCTCTCCATGGTTCTGAGCACTTGTGCTGGTGGTAAGATGGCAGTCTCCTTTGATGGGGTTTCGGGTAAAGGCTGAGTCTAGAAGGAACCAGCCCTTCTGAGAATGTGGGACCTTCATTAGTAAGTCCTTAAAGCCGTACTTGTAAGCAAACAACAAAATAGCTGAAAATTAGACACAGCTCTAGAAAGTCATTTAAAACACTGAGACTCACAAGGCATTGGTGACACATGCCGTTAATCCTAGCACTCAGAAGGCAGAAGCAGATGGACCTCTGAGCTTGAGTCCAGCCAGGGCTCCATAGAGAAACCCTGTCTCAAAAAAAAAAAAAAAAAAAAAAAAAAAAAAAAAAAAGCAACAAACAAGAACAAACACGCTGAGAAATCATGGGTCAGTTGGGCACTTGGGTTGGTTGGCAGATACTGGCCTAGCATGCTCAGAGTCCTGGGTTCCATAGCCAGCACTCCCTAAACCAGCATGGTGTACCACAGGGAGGAGGGGAAGCTCAAAGTTATCCTCGAGCTATGTAGAGTTGGAAGCTGTCCTAGGATATGTGAGCCTTTGTCTCTAAGCAAACAGGACTAGAAAGATGGCTCCACAGTTGAGTACTTGCTGCTCTTGCAGAGGATAGAGTCAGTTCACAATGCCTGCATCGTGGCTCACAACCACCTGTAACTCCAGTTACAGGGATCTGTTGTCCTCTTCTGGCCTGCACAGCTCCTGCATGCCTGGTGTACATTCATACACTCAGGCACACACATAGACACGAAGAAAGTATTAATAATTAGAAACCTCTAGTGTCGTTATTTGTAAGTGATGTCTATTTGTGTTTATTTTCTGAAAGGCATATTCCAAGGAGAGAGTCAGTCCTAAGGGAATCCTTGAAGTAGGCAGTGCTTTGGGAGAGAATCAGGCAAAGCTGGCACGGTCTCTCTTTCAGCCCTCCCAAAGCAAACACTCTTAGAAGTAAAGCCTGTCACAGTTACCACCAGGAAGGAGCCCATTTCCTGTAATAAAAGTGTGGTGAGAAAGTACTAGGAATGAAGTCGGGTCTCACATGTCCAAAGCAAGTCCTGTGCCACTGAGCTCTGCCCCACCCCAAGACAGTTACTTTCTAAAGTGCATAGTATTTTATTCAAACAAAAAACTCTGTGTGGGGGGGGCACGGGTGTGCCATAGTGTGTATGTGGAGGTCAGAGGACAGCCTTCGCTATTGGCCTGTGACTTGTTTGAGGCAGGGTGTCTTTGCTGTTCAACTGCTGCACACACCTTGCTAGCTGGCCCCAAAATTCCCTATCTCACTGTAGGAACACTGTGATTACTAACACATGCCACCACGCCCATTTTTACAGGATATGCTGGTGGGTTTTTTTTGGGGGGGGGGCGGTGATAGAAGAAAGCAAACTAAACAAGCCAGTAGCCTCTGCCTCATTTCCTGCCTCCAGGATCCTGCTCTTAGTTCCCTTCATGGTGGACTGTAAACTGTCAGTTTAAATAAGTCCTTTACTTCCCAACTTGTTTTCAGTCATGGTGTTCATCAAAGCAAAAGAAAGCAAGCTAGGACACATGAGTTCTGGGGACTCAGACTTGGATCCTTGGAGCCCAGTCTTAACCTGTTAAGGTATCTGGGGTCTAGGCTCCCAGGCAGACAGAAGTGTCCGTAGGTTCACTCACATCTCTTCTAGCCATTCAGTGGTCATTTTTCTTGAGTTCTGCTCATTTCAACCTTTCCTTCAAGTTCCTACTGGAATCATTCTAGATTCCACTTGGAGTCAATAGCTGTCCAGCAGTGCGACACTGTAGTGTGCAGTACTGCAGGCTGGGGTTGGGAGCTCAGTGAGAGAGAACACATGCTTAGTAGCATGGCTGTGGTCCCAGAGACATCCCCAGCATAGGAGGGAAAGATAAAGCTACAGTTCACAGATGAGCCACTGCTTGCGTTCACATGTGTAATTTTAAGACACGTTTCCCTACTGCTTATTAGAACAGTTGTTTTTAGAATCCATATTTTGGAACTTGAATGTGCCATAGTTAACATGTAAACCTTCATGCCAGAGACTACTGTAATGTGGAAGGAAGGTCGTGATTGTTACCAGTTTAGTGCAGCTAACTGTAATTCTTGCCGTTCTTGTAAGAACTGTTCCAAGTACATTCATTAATGTGTCCAGTTAGCACAACCCTAAGTCATTAGTACTGTCTACGCTACTGTATGGCTTAGGAATATTCAAAAGTGCCATCAGTAGATGGATTGAGGGGTGTTTTCTGACTCTAAACAGTATAAACTTGGGACATATGCTAGTACGTTTGTGACAGGTCTTATGTAGCCCAGGCTGGCTTCAAATTTGATATGTAGTGGAGGATGTCCTTGAATGAGTCCACCTACTTCTGCCTCCTGAGTGCTGGGATTCCAGGGGTCTGAGACCAGTCCCTTCCTATCTGTCTCTCCACCATGGGGTAAGCCACCCCACTTCACCACCTGCTCACTCCTGTAGTGTTGAACCTTCCCATGTGCACACCCAGAAGTATTTATTTGAGCCAAGTGGCTGTGGACCTCTGAAACTGACCCAAAATAAATCCTCATATAAGTTGTTTTCTGAAGACAAATGGCTCCAAAGTAGATGCTTCATTCCTGCTCTACATCCCCCCTGATGCAATCAGCCACCCCTCTTCACACGGCTCGTTTTTTTTTTTTGTTTTTTTTTTTTTTTCTTTTCAGGTAGTAGGTAGAAGTCATTGTGGGTGTTTTCTTTTGCAATGCTGGGGTTGAAGCCAGAGCCTTGATGCTAGGCCCTGAAGCACATCCCTAACTCAAGAGTAAACCCCTTGATAGGCAGGAGAATGTACTTATTGTCATTTTAAAATGGCTAAGGCAACAGTTTTGTTAGATGTATTATGCCCCAGTAAAATTTGTTTGTTTTGGGTTTTTGTTGTTGTTGTTGTTTTGTGTTTTCCAAGACAGGGTTTCTCTGTAGCTTTGGAGCCTGTCCTGAAACTCTCTCTGTAGATCAGACTAGCATCTAACTCACAGAGATCTGCTTGTCTCTGCCTCCCAAGTGTTGGGATTAAAGGCGTGCACCACCTCCACCTGGCTTGCTATGTAACACGGGTGCAGGTATGTGTGTACCATGTGCATGCAAGAGGCCAGAGATCATTAGGTGTTCTCTATCATTTCTCTATTCCCTTGAGACAGGGTCTTTTCTGAACTTGGAACTGTTTTTTGGCTACAGTGGTGGTCAGCTGTAGTGGGGAGCAGTGGGCTGGCTTCCCACCGCCCGTCTAGCTTATGCCCCGAAATAACAACACACAAATTGTATTCTTTTAAACACTGCCTGGCTCATTAGTTTCAGCCTCTTACTGACATCTTGACTAACCCATATCGAATAATATGTGTAACACCATGAATGGTGTCTTACCCGGAAAGATTCAGCATGTCTGACCTGGTGGCTGGCTTCATCACATCTGGCTCAGAGAGGAGAGGCAGGGCAATTGTCTGAGCCATCTACCTCACTTCCCTTTTCCTGTTCTGTCTACTCCACGTATCTAAATCTTGCCCTATCAAAAAGCCAAGGCAGTTTGTTTATTAGCCAGTGAAAATCCTCCATCAGTCAGCAAACACTCTTGCCTCTGAGCCATCTCCCTAACCCCTTACTATGTTAACTTTTTAAGTGCATATTTGGTTTACACTATACAAATAAACATAAAAGCCAAACCTAAACCCTGGCTCATGGAGGCAAACTTTTTCCGACATGCTTCTCAACTCTTTTAGTATACTGTTTCCCAATCCAGTCAGGGAATGCCCTACATGTCTGCTTAGTCATACTGTTCAAGTTAGCTCTAAGAGCGAGGGGTCCATAATTCCATGGATTCCACATGAATAAACTACAAAATTCGCAGGAATAGACACCAGCCACACAGAGTAATTCTTTTGATCCTTGCCCCAGTTCCCACAGGAGTATTTGACGGCTGTCGGTGGCTGCTAGTCAGGAGGGCTGCTGGAAGGCACTGCCCCACCATCGTGAGTTCCTGTGCTCACACCCTCGGCCTCTCTGCACCGTGTTGTAAGAGAATTCTCCATCTGTTTTCCCAGTGGTCTGCACCAGCCACCAGAACAGTTCTTTCAGTGACTGCTGCCTGATGAATCGAGGGGCTGCTGTTGCTGTGCTTCTCTGTCCTGGAATGTCACAGCTCCGCTCACCTGCAGGGAGCTCTGCCCCCACTTTCCTATAAGTAAGGCCTCCCATGAACAGACCCTCTTCCTTCCCCTTGAATGCCTCTGGACATTCAAGCCTTCACCTTCCTCAGCCTTCCTGTGTAACAGGAGCCCTCCCTTTTGAGCCACCTATTTCCCTGACCTTCACGTTGGGTATTCCAGACAGCTTCAGGCTTTGAACTGGGCTCGTGTGTGAGATAACACCCTCACTTCCTCCTGTTTCTGTTTCTATGCTGTGAGAGCTTGGAGAAAGCCAGGAGAGAGAATAACAAGTGAAAGCTGACTGGCGGCCTCCTGCAGACTAGCTGAGTGAAAAGAGCATCTCAGCCGTGACATCCGTGACCCAGAGCAGAGGAGCCAGAAGCCAGGTGGGCAGAGGAAACCAAGTCCCTCCCCTGCCCATGACTCTTCTGCCTGCTCCCTGGCCCCTCTCTGACTCCACTCCTTTGTTTCTCCTCGTGTATTCTGTCTCCCTGCTACTGCTCCTGCCCCCAGTTGGTTATCTCCTCTCCTGTCCCTCCTGTGTCTCTCACTCTTCCCACCCTGCTTCACTTCCTTCTCTATAGCAGAGAGCATTAATGTATAGATTTCACACTTGTCCTATTTTTCAGCTGTGGCTTCATGTGTTATTAATAGAGCCAATAGATGAGCTGTGCTCTGCGCCTTCCCCCTCCCCTTCCCCCTAAGAATATTTCATCATACTTTTTTTTTTTTTTTTTGCTTCATGGCTTTTAATTGATTTTTCTTCCCGTGGATCCTCAGACTTCTGTAGGAAAACTTATTCTCTAAAGCAGGGAATCTGGAGCTCTGCACAGCACCCCAACAGTCCTCAGCAGGATGTCACCTGTCCTGCCTGCAGTCCCTCCCTCCCCCCCGCCCACTACACCACTGCACAGCACCCCAACAGTCCTCAGCAGGATGTCACCTGTCCTGCCTGCAGTCCCTCCCTGCCCACTACACCACTGCACAGCACCCCAGCAGTCCTCAGCAGGATGTCACCTGTCCTGCCTGCAGTCCCTCCCTGCCCACTACACCACTGCACAGCACCCCAACAGTCCTCAGCAGGATGTCACCTGTCCTGCCTGCAGTCCCTCCCTCCCCCCACCCACTACACCACTGCACAGCACCCCAGCAGTCCTCAGCTGGCATCACCTGCCCTACCTGCAGTCCCTTCCCCCACCCACTATGCCACCCAGAAACCTAGGCATGGACCTTTGCCTACCGTGTGAAGGAGTCTCATTAAGTCCTTTCTTCTCTCCTTAAAGCTGGACCTAAGTCCCCTTCTTTGCCACATATCTTTTGGGGTGCAGACACTGGCAGAATGACACTTTCTAGGTCTCCTCGGTCCCTGGGTTCCCTATGAACTGGATTCTGTCCAACATGCTGAGCTTTAGAGGCTAAAGCTGGGCATCAACAACCTTGCTGGGCATGTTTTCTAGATCACACACTCACGATTTCCTGGGCCATTCCTAACTAGGGCTTAATGCCCTGCATCCACGCGTTCCCCAGACCCTCCTAGCTGTCAGTCACCCTGCTCCCTCACTTCCTTAAAGTCAGTATAGTCTCTTCTCTCTGGAACACAGAAAGCATCTTCCATTCCAGCACTGGGCAGCTCCAGCTTCCCAGTCCCTGCTTCCCCACTCTCCCCATTTCCTCAAAGTACCACCTGTGTTTGTTCCGTACTTAAGCCAGGGGCTGCTGCCCAGAGCTGCCCTCTTACTGATAAGTGACAGCCTGAGATCCTGGGAAGGCATGCCCAGCTGCCAGCAGCATATGGATGTTGAGCCAGGTACACAGCTGCAGTCAGGGCCTCTGTCTTTTCAACTAGCTTGCATAGCAGCAGGCCCCGAGGCCATTTCCTGCTTTAAAATGAGCCTGTTACACTGAGGGGTCTTTAAGATGGCAAGTCATCCGTGCTCATCTAAGTTGCTACATAGTTTTGCAAGGTTCTGCAAACAGCAGGATTCCATTCAGGAAGTCCTCAGCAGGGCGGGGCCTGGGTTACTGCTGTCACTCACTGTCCTGATGGCAGATTTATAGGCTTTCACTGTGGGGAAAGGCTCAGCTCTGCCTCCTCTGGGGCTGGAAGGTCGGCTCTCTGCTGGTTGTGAAAGCAGTGGGGGCTGCTGTGATGTGGCCTAGCTGTCCAGGAAGTTGGTAGTGAGGTCCGCCCCTGAGAGGTCAGTGGGGTAGATATGATATGCTATAACCAGGCAGTTCTTATTGTCAGCTCTCCTGTGTCTGTCTTTAAAATGACCAGCCATTAAGTTGGTGATAAAGATGGGGAGTTAACTGGTACAAAGACCAGATGGTGAAAAGGAAGTTGTCACTACAAGGCAGAGGACAGCCCAGCAGCCCGGACTTCTCCATCTGCCTGTGACCAGAAATGCAACAGAAGACTTGGGTTGGGGCAGGAGACTTAGGCAGGGTGTCTGAGCCCTGAGCCACCGGTGTTCTGACCATGCTAAGGAAAAGGCAAGGTGAATCGCTTGACTTTCCCAGGGCTTGGATCCCTCTGCTGTCACGTTCTTGGCTTCCTTCCCCATCTGCCTCTTCAGCGCTATGCAGGGTGGAAGCTGGAAGGAAGGGCTGGGAACCCGCCTCAGCCTCCAGTGGCTGGTGAACACAGAGGAGCTTGGCTGGGGCTTGGCCTTGTAATTATGGTGGCAAGGACCTGGGTTGCTGGTAGCAGAGCTCAGCCCTAGTCCAAAAGTCTTAGAAGCAGAAAAGCTCTGCTGTAACTCAGTTCATGCTGGAAGACCTAGGAACTCGGGACGGCTGGGGTATGTCTGTGTCTGGATTACGAGGCCAGCCAAGCCTAAATCCCCTGACAGCACAACTCCTGTCCTCTGCTCTGATTGCTGAGCCTGCCTCAGAGGGCAGGGCTGCCCTGGAGACACAGACACGCCCAGACCAGAGCTCCACCAGCTTTCTAGGGGTTTCTAATCCAGTCAAGCCCGTACTGTCTGACAAGTCTCAATGCCTGGCTTTGGGCATTTGACCCAGCAAGTAAACAGTTGTGGTTGTCAAGGGAAGTGTGAGGAGAAAGCCAGGTAACTGAGATAAATAAAGCCCCTGGCTCCAGAACATTTCTAGGAAGCACAAGGAAGGATTGAGGAGGAGATCTGGCCCACAACAGGAGACAACTAAATTCTGCTGTCTCTGGTGCTCACTCCACTGACCTTAGGTTTGAACTATGGTGTCTGCGAAAAAGCCCCAGAACACTCTGACCCGTGTGTTTTCTGCTGGTTCCCATGTGGGCATTACTTGTAACCTGTAGAAGGATCCAGGAGCTCCTAGGTGTGCTTGAGCCAAGGCAGGGGGCAAGGCTCACCAGCTTGCTTCTGTGAGGATCCTTTAAGCTCCTAAAGGACAGGGCCACCTCTAATCTGTGTCTTGCCAGAGCCTAGTAAAGCTCAGAGGTGGCAGCTAAAGGGACAGACTCATGGGGAAACTGGGTTCCAGCCCAGCAGTTTTAGTGAGGGGGAAAATCTCTCTCACTGGACAGAAAAAAATGCCAAATTTAAACCACCCAGAATCTGTCAATGTATTAGCCCATCCTTTCCCACTCTTAACAGTGCATATGAAACCAGAGCTTGTGTGCATGCATGGAGGTGCTGGAGAAGGCCGGAAGTGGGCGGCAAATCCCCGGGGCTGGAGTTAAAGGTGGTTGTTAGCTGGTAACCATAGGTGCCAGGAGCCAAGCTGGTTAGGCTTTCTGAAAAAGCAGTATATGTCTTGCTCAGCCATCTCCCCAGGCCCAGCAAGATGTTCTTGATCCTCCTGCCTCCACCTCCCAAATGCTAGCATTGGTCATGCACCTCCTTCATCAGGGTGGAGGAGGGGGAGCTTTTGGTTGGGGAGTGGCATTAATTGGGCCTCTCTGGAAAGCTATTTTTCAGATAACAGTGGAGCAGACTGTCCTTGTTGGGGCTTTGGTTTTCACTCCTAACTCATCTAGTTTTTAAAGAGTGCATTAATTCTACCTGTTCTGCCTGCGATCTTCATGGCTACCTGGGAACAGAGGTCTGGTTGTTCCTGGACCCGCTACCAGCTAAATGCTCATGTGGTCTTGAGTAGGTCACTTGACCTTTCTGTGCCCCCAACTTCAACTCTGTCCCTCAGAGCAGCCACAGCAGGCCGGCATGGACAGAGATGATGTCTTCAGCCACTGGACACTATATGCATGCTGCAGCCTCCAAAACAGGAGAAACAGTCCCAGACCAGCGTGTGGCCCCATAGAGTACCAGGCCAGCCCTGGAAGCACCAGTATATGAGACAAGCAATCTGTGTCCACTGTGATGCACAGGCCTCTGGTACACACAGGAGCCTGCAGACAGGGAAGTGGGAGAGGGTGCAGCTGACAGTCAGGGGCCCAACTATAAAGTGGATGGGCATGTTGCTTTCTAAAGAGCATTTCCAGGGTCCCTCCCTGGAGTGAGCCTCTGTGGACACCAAAATAATGGAGGGTGTAGAACACAGAAGCAAGCTGCATGGTGAAGGCAGACAAGAGGGGAAGCAGGAGTCGCCAGGTGTGGGAGGGGCAGAAGCCTGCTGGAGAGAGGACATGGTGAGTGAACCGAGTAGCACAGGGGACAGCCCCAGGTCAGCTTGGATGACCAACCCTTGGAGCGCCTAGTGTGGCAGAAAGACCTGCAGCACAAAGCCAGGAAGTGGATGGCAGGCATCTTCTGCCCACATGGGTATTTCCTGACGAGGGTTCTGAGCAGGGCACCTTGATACTCCCTGCCTGGGTGAGTGGGAAAGGTCAGATGGGAGTGGGGGGCATGAGGGGAAGGCTGAGTGAGGCTGCCTGGGGCCTGAAGTCGAAGGCAGAGTGAGAACTGAGCTCTGGCAACCTAGCTGGGGCGCCCTACGGGGGCATAGGAAGCTTTAGTGCCCCATGGAGGATGGTTGAAAGGGAATGTAGGTCCCTCAAACCTGGCCATGGGATTCTTGGTCGTGAGCTTGCCCAGTGACTTCCCTTAGTACCTTGGGAAGAAGGCAGATTAGCCTAGAATTGATTAACATCTCCCTCAAAAGAAACCAAAGGTGAGTGGACATTTTCCCAACACCCTCTCAACAGAGGACCCTTTACAGGGACCCACGACCAATGCTTCCCTAAAGCCTCAGTAACTGATAGCTTTATTATTTTTAAATGTGTGTGCACGCACACATGCAGAAGGTTGTGAGCCACCTGATGTGGGTGCTGGAAATGGAACTTACGTCTTCTGGAAGAGCAGCAAATTCGCTTAAACCCCAGTCATCTCTCCGCTTCCACTGATAGCACTGTTGACATGGGTGGGCCCAGCCATGCCCTTTCACCCTGTTTTTCTTTCTGCTCTGGACATCAGGAAGCTCCGTGTCAGTGTCAAATTCCTCTTCCTCCCATCTTGGGCATTTGTACAGGAAATGATCTTTGCAGTCTTGAATACTTGCCCCACCCCCACATTTCTTGCACTTGAACTCAGACATGCTAGGCAAGTGCTCTGCCATTGAGGTACACGTCCAACCTCTTGTCTATGGTCATTTTAATCATAAGCTACCTCTAATACTTCTTGGAATAAGACAGAACAGCCTTATATTTGATTGTTTGTTTGTTTGTTTGTTTTTGAGACACGGGCTTACTATGTAGATCAGACTGGCCTCACAGAGGTCTATCTGCTTCTGCCTCCTGAGTACTAGATTAAAAGCATGAGCCATACACCCTGCTAGATATATTAGTTCCTTAAAAGTCATATGTATTAAGTTGGTGCACAAAGACTGAGGTTTTAGACAGTGACTTCTAAACCATTATAGCTTGGCATGAACATGTCTTTTAACCAAAATAGGATCCATCAAATACAACATGTTTTTGCCAACAAGAAGTATGTTTATTTATCCCAGTAGCATGAGAATCCTTGCTTGGGCATTTGAAGGACTCTTGGAGAGCACCATCTGCACCCTGCTGGTGGTGAAAGTGAGCATTTCCTGAAATGCTTGAAGAAATGGTCGTCAGTTGCTGAAAGGTCAGGTGACGGTGGGTGAGGCAAACTCCGGGGTCCAACGTGTCCCAACTTTTGAAACTTGGGTTGTACAATGTGCAGTCGGATATTGTCAAGGAGAACTGGGTCCTATAGTGGTATGTTATTTGTGTCTTAATAAATAAAGCTTGCCTGAAGATCAGAGGGCAAAGTAGCCATACTAGTCAGCCATACAGGTCAGGGAGTGATGGCACACACCTTTCATCCCAGGGCTCTGGAGGCAGAGGCAGACCGATCTCTGAGTTCAAGACCACCCCGGGCTACACAGGATCAATCCAGAAACAGATCCAGGTGTTGGTGGTTTGGAAGTCACACTTTTAACCCCAGCACTAGGGAGGTGGAGACAGGAGTGATATGGCTGGGTGAAGAGAGGAACATAAAAGGGAAGAAACAGGAACTCAGTGGTGTGGAATCTGAGGATTCATGGCGACAGGATCGCCCTTTTGGTCTGACGATTTGGTTGAGGTAAAAGGTCTCTCTAGTGGCTTGGCTGCTTTGCTTTTCTGATCTTCAGCATAACCCCCAATCTCTCTCTCTGGGTTTGTGTTATTCATGCTACAAGGTCCTTTCTGTTGACCAATGCCAGCTGTGGGCACTGCAGTCTTGGGTGTGTCCCACGGGTTTTGCTGAGCACACTCCTCAGATGTGTGTGCTTCACCAGGACTTGGAAAGCCCAGACACCAGTGACCACGATCATTTTTGGTGAGACTTTGGCTGTGGGCAGTGCTCCAGGGCACCTTCTGTGCCAGCCACTGACGTGACATCACTGGTTGTCACACAGTCCTCTGTCCATGGCACATCACAATCCCGTGGGGACCTGGTGCGTTGTGCAGAACAAAGGAGGATGACAGTACAAAATGGGGATTTTTAAATTTTTGGTCAGTTCAAGAGGCATCACTTACTGGCTTTTCCACCTTTCCAATTTGCTCCAAATGCCAAATGGCCCCTGGATGGTCTGTGTTGGGTTATTGGCACCTTTCCTGTAGTGCTAAGGGAACCCGCTTCGGCGACTGCCCTCAGTTGCGTCAGCTGATGGGCAGCCACTGAGGCCCCTGTCTCAAGGCTCTGGCTGTGCAACTCTTGTGCACAGCTTTCCAGCCATCACTGCCGTGTTCACTAGAGGTCCCAGGCCAGACGCTTTGATGCTGGGAGGTGCCTGTGGTTCCCAGGCCAGAGGCCTTGGCTCCGCAAGCTGTTGCTGCTGTACATTCCATTTTGAATTCAGATAAGAAAGTTACTATGATTTTCTTTTGTCTAACATTGTCATGGTATACATAAAATAAGCAGAACATGTCAATCATTAGGAAGGAATTAAAGCATGAAATAAGCATTATATGAGTAGTACATAACCATATTTATTAAGAATGTATTATTATTGGTGGTGTGGAATAATCCTGTACATTGTGTGAATATATGTCACTATGGTTGGTTTAATAAACAAGCTGACTGGCCAATAGCTGAACAGGCCAAAGTTAGGTGGGAAAGCCAACCTGAGAATGACGGGATGAGGAAGGACAGAGTTAGAGGAGTCGCCAGCCAGCCGGAGAATGAGTTGAACACACAAAATTGGAAAGAGGTAAAAGCCATGAACCTTGGGATAGCACATGGATTAATAGAAATGGGTTAAATTGATTTTTTTGGGTTTTGTTGTTGTTGTTTTGTCCTGGGACCTGCTCTGTAGACCAGACTGACCTCTAATTCACAGAGATCCACCTGTCTCTGCCTCCCAAGTGCTGGGATTAAAGGCCTGCGGTAACCATTTATGAACTTGTAGAGAAGACAGCCCTTTTAGGTGGAGCTGTACGATGGCCCTCCATGCCTTGCTCAACATGACGATCATTTTATTTTGTGTGTTTGTCTGTGCACCGTGTGTGCCTCATGCCTGAGGAGGCGGTTTACCTCCATGTGGGTTCTGAGAATTGAGGTTCTTTGCAAGAATAACAAGTGCTCCTAGCCACTGAGCCAGCTCTCCAGCCCATTGTATTTAATTTTTAAAGTCTACTTGAGCATGTAGATGGTGCAGTGCCCTCAGAGAGCAGAAGAGGGCATTGGATCCCTTGGAGCTACAGCTGGTTGTGAGCCGCTGTGTGGATGCTAGAGCCAAATCCAGCTCTTCTATAAAAGCAGCAAGTAATTTTAATCACAAAGCCATCTCTCTAGCCTCATAGGTTTTTTTTAAATGTGAATAGGAAAATATCTAGATCTGTCAGTTTCCATGTGGTCCTGTATGGAGGCCCTGAGGATGGGAGGGTGGTAACCTTAAGAGGTGACATGTGGCTGCTTCCCAGTGTCTGCAATAAACATGTACCCTATGTATAATCATCACCTGTTGTTACCTAGGAAGTTCTTGAATCTTGTATGTAGTGTGTCATCATTTACCCAAAAAGAGGGTGACAGGCCAGATGGTGGGTGCCTGTAATCCCTCAGGAGAGGCAGGAAGAGCAGTTCAAGGTCACCTATGGGGATTGAGATCTAGGCTAGAGACTCAGTAAAACAAAACAAACTAACCTACCCCAACAGGACCAAGCAATAGGGAGAAGAAAAGAAATGGTGGAAATGTGGGAGTAGTTACTTTTTGGCCTCAGGTTAATGATAGTTGGGATGGTCATGTGCCTAGGGTTCACCACACTCCTCCCTCTGCTCCTGTAAGTTTGAAACTTAAACAAAAACATGTCAATAGGACTGGAGAGATGGCCCTATGGTTAAGAGCAGTGCTCTTGTAGAGGACCCACGCTCAGTGTGGACACCCACGTGACAGCTCAGAACAGCGGGCAACTCCAGTTCCAGGGGATCCAACGCCCTTTCTGGCCTGCGCAGGCTTCTGCATGCACGTGTGTGCACAAACACATGCCCGAGTACACAATAAATAAAATTATGAAAAAAATCTTTAAGACTCTGTCAAGCCCTTCAATGGATGTCACTGATGGGTGCGCTTGGTGTGCTGCACTGGCACTGTGCCCGCTGTGCCAAGGGCCCCTGTATCTTCAGGGCCTGTTCATCCTCACAGGAGGCAGATGAGAAAGGCTGGGAGTTTTGATTCCCCTGTGGGGACAGGGCAAGGAGTGAGTGTGGTGTGGAGGTGTAACAGCTGAGCCCTTATCTTTCAAAGGCGGCAGTTATTGATAATGTCTCAAAGGGAGTAATTGGTGCTGTAGCGATAAGGCTTTTAAACACAGAGATAAGAACCTGCAAAAAGGACTGGGAGAAGGCTTACCCAGGAAAGTGCTTGAGGACAATGGGGGAGGGGGAAGGGCTGAGTTCAGCCCCTGCACCTCCTCAAAACCTGGCCTGGTGGGACAAGTCTGGAAACTCCAGTGCTGGAGGGGAGGGAAGGAGACAGGCAGCTCCAGGAGGCTGACTGACTTGCCGATCTAGCCTAAAGGGTTCAGTTAGAGATCCTATCTCTAACCAATTGAGGAAGACACTGGAAGTACTGCCTAGTCCACCCACACACGTGTGGATGTGTAACACATGCACCTGCACATATGTGAACGTGCATACACACATGCATGCAGCTATATATACAGATACATTAAAAAAATGTGTACTTGAACCCAGCATGGCAGCACAGGCCTGTAATTCCAAACTCAGGAGGCTAAAGCAGGAGGGTCACAAGCTCAAAACCAATTTGGGTTGCATAGCAAGACCTTATCTCAAAAACAGAACAATGTGCATCTGGGTTGATGGGTGTATCTCAGACGGAGAATACTAAAGTATAAATTAGGTCCCCATGACCAAAACCGAAATAATAACAAGTGTATACCTGTCACTAATCCCACTTAAAAAAATGTAAAGAGAGAAAAAAAAATGAATGCACAAAAGCCTGCCTGGATTTCTCTGAGCTCAGATCTGAGATTGTGACACCCCTGCAGCCCTGCTGCTGGGAGTGGGAAGCCCTGTACATTCAGAGGGACGAGCCTCCCAGGAGTGGTCTTGAAGACAGCTAACTTTCAGCTGTTTCTGAAGGCAGTACCTGACGAAGATGCCAACCTTAGCAGCTCATGAAACAGAAAGGCTCTTTTCATGGGTCCCATCTTCACCCTGCTGGCTGGTCCACAGAAGCTCCCACCCAGCTCAGTGTCAGCAAGTCAGTCAGCCTGTACTGTTCGCACGCACGTCCAGGGAGGAGGTGTTCTGCAAGGCCACCTTAAGGATGCCCCACCTGAGGCTGAGACTGACTCCAGGACTAGCCCCTGAGACGCTTCCAACCCAGCCGTGGGCCCTGACCCTTCCAGGCTTTGCCCCTTATTTTCCTTCAGCACAGTTCTAGGCTCAGCAGACTGGCGTGTCGGTGTCCCCAGCACTGTTAACCAGGCCGTCCAGCCTAGGGATCCAGGCCAGCCATCAGCCTGTGGGAGCTTCCGCGGACCACTCCCGTCCGTCCGTGTCCCCCCGCCCCCCCGCCCCCGTGTCATAGTGACACAACCTAGACATCCCTGGGAAGAGGAAATCTCACGTTACCCCCTTCAGAATGGCCTGTGGACACGCCTGTGGGGGCATTTTCTTAATTGCTGTCTCTGGGCAGGTGGGTCTGGCTGTGTCAGAACGCACGGGGAACAAGCCATTATGCAGCTACTGCGTTCCATGAAGCGTTCTGCTTCAGCTCCTGCCTCCAGATTGAGCTCCTGCCTTGGCTTCCCTCCATAATTGACCTAACACCCCTACCCTGCTAGGTTACTTTTGGTCAATAGGAACGCTAACCAGATCCCAGGAAAAGTGTGTGGGTGCTGACATCAAAAACCCACAGCTCGGGATGTAGTTCCTAAGCCACGTATCTATGCCCGCACAGTGCCTAGGGCGTACCCGACCCTCTGCCTGAAGGGGAGACAGCGCTGAAAAGTCAGACGTACGGTTTGGACCAGCAGGGTGTCGGTGCAGGTGGCAGGAAGGTGCACAGAGCCTAAGGATCCCGGGCTACTACAGCGTGCCCCGCCCAGTGTGCAAAGAGAGAGAACTGGACATGAGGGGCGGGCGGCTAGCAAGGGGGCAGCACTTCAGAGAAGCGGAATCGAGCACCGAGGACCCGGGCTGCTGCGGGCCCCGCCGCCCTCGCTACACGTGATCGGGGTGGCCAATCCCTGTGCGGGGCGGTCCCGCTGATCCCGAAGCACCGCTCTCCGGGTCCTCGGGCCGGAGAGAGACTGGCCAGCAGGAGGCGCAGCGGAGACATGGCAGACATGGCTAGGCCGTGCTTCGCAGTTCGAAGTCTCCACGATCCCAATCCGTGGGCTCTATAGTCGGCCCGCTTCGTTCGGGTCTCATTCCCTTAGATTTGTGGCGTGGACACTGGGGACGAGGCTTCCCCGCTGCTAGGCTTCCTGAGTTTGAGAACATGAACCCGATTCAGCCACGCGCCTGAGCGCCCTCAGCTGGAGATGTCCTTGCCTAGGGCAGGTAGCAATCCTCACCTCTGAAAATGAGTGCAAATCAGCGTTCAATAAAGACAGCCATACTAAGCAGCACTTTGCGGCACAGCCTCAGAAAGGGGTTTGGGGAGCCACTCGCTCTGGAAGCTATGTCTGGGCACAAATGGAAACTGACCCGGCCTCACCTGGGCCGTGACTGCCATCCTCCCGAGGACAGGAAACTTGAAAAGTCACATCCACTTTACTTTACTTTACTTTAGTGTAATCTGCGTTTTAGTTGCTTCTCTGACTAGATCAACTCGTTGCTTATCTGTTTCTTTTCTCTAATTTCATATGCATTGGTGTGCGATTGCCTGCGTGTCTGTCTGTGTGAGGCTGTCGGATCATCTGGAACTGGATCTACAGACAGTTGTGAGCTGCCATGTGGGTGTTGGGAACTGAACCAGAGTCCTCTGGAAGAGCGTGCTCTTACCCCCCTGAGCCATCTCTCCAACATACATGCTTATCTGTTTTTAAAGGTGTGTTTTTGTTGTTGTTGTGAATGAAACTTTTATTTACACACTGTATCTAGAAGCAGATACATAATTTTTATACAATTGATTTCCAAAAATGTGCAAGAAATTACTATAATTTGCTTACAAACCAAAACACATATTAAATCAATGGACTTTGGATGGTTCATTCTGTGGTGTTCTCAGTACAGACAGTATACACCTGATTTGAAACGTACAAAGTATAAATTACAGCAATCTGGACTGCAGGTATTAATCTCACAGCACACGAACTAGGCGACTTCTTTATCCAACACAAATACATGCTGTTAGAAAATTCTAAGACCTCCTCATCCTTTCTCGTTGGAAAAAATATATATATTTGCCTTGTTATATTATAACTGATCAATAAAAAGGATGTTATAAAAGGTTTACAGGATTAAAAAAGTATTAAAAGAAACCAAATTTTTGATTATTAGTGTACCAATACCTTTAGGACTGTAAGTTATTTGTGGAACTGGCTATTGTTCTTCATTAGAGAATATGCAACAAAACTGCCTATTGATGGTAGTGTAGTCTCACTTCCTAATTAACACTTCACATTCAATGAAAGAAATTCAGATTTAAATCAAAATATACTATTTTGAATCATTCATAAAAGTTTCTTTTATATACAATGTGAAATGTACAGTAATTAAAGTGTATAGATTGAGAAGGCATTCCTGAAATCAGTTTGATACTTTGCACTAGTAAAGAAACTGCATAAGCCTGTAAGATTTCAATAACTTCCGTACTGTTTCAGCATAAAGGTGTATTTTTATTTTATTTTATTTTGGTTTTTAGAAACAGGGTTTCTCTATAACTTTGATGCCTGTCCTGGAACTAGCTCTTGTAGACCAAGCTGACCTCGAACTCACAGAGATTCACCTCCCTCTACCTCCCAAGTGCTGGGATTAAAGGTGTGCGCCACCACTGCCCAGCAGGTGTATTTTATTTTATGTGTATGGGTCCTTTACCTACCTACATGTCTGCATCACCTGCATGCAGTGTCTGTGGAGACCAGAAGATGATGTTGAATCCCTGGAACTGGAGTTACAGAAAGTTGTGAGCCACCATGTGGATTCTGGGAATCAAACCCTAGTCCTCTGCAAGAGCAACAAACACTCAACCTCTGAGCCATTCCTCCAGTCCCTGCCCCTTCTCAATCTATATTCTTGGGGTTTTTTGTTTGTTTGTTCTTTTGTTTTTGTTTTTGGGACAACTTTCTCTTAGCTGTCCTGGAACTCACTTTGTAGAACGATTGGTCTGGAACTCACTGAGATCCGCGTGCTTCTGCCTCTCAAGTGCTGGGATTAAAGGCATGTATCACCACTGCCCAGCTTCAATCTATTTTCTGATTGGTTTGTCATTCTCTGTTAGCCTCCATCCCACCCCCACCCCCGCCACACACATACATTTTTTTTTTGTTTATGTGCATGTGACTGCTTGTTTCTATGTGTGTGTGTGTTCAGGTGCCTGTGGAGGTCAGAAGAGGGTTTCCATTGCCCTGGAGCTGGAGTTAGAAGGTTGTGAGCAGCACAGTGTGGGTACTGGAAATGGAACTTGGGCCCTCTGCAACAGTAGCAAGCGTCCCGAACTGTTGAGTCACCTGTCCAGAGACACTGTTGCTTTTTGACAGAAATCTCTGCTATGTAACCCAGGGTGGCCTGCCACCCTCCTGCCTGTGCCACCTCAGTGCTCTGTGTCACTACCTTAATTTACTTTTTTTCTTAATTTAGTTCTTCACTTTATCTTTACATTGTATATTTCTTTTCTTCTGTTTCATTGGCTTGATGGTTTTCTTTTGCCCTTGACTATTTACTTAGTTCATTAGTTTCATTCATCTTTTAAAATACGTATTAAAAGCTATGCATTTCCCTGACTACTGCCTTAGTGGTACTTCTTAGGTTCTGCTGTGTGATATTGCAATTGTTTTCTAGATATTCTGAAATTTCACTTCATTTTCCATCTGATCTAATAGTAATTTAAGAAGTTTTAAGTTTGCGGGTCGTAAGGCCCAAAGGGTCTTAATTCTGTTATTAATTTCTGGTTTGATTTTCCTAATGATTGGAGAATGTAGTCACATCTATTTTCTGTCATTTTTATTAAAAAAAAAAAAAAAAACCACAGTTGGTGGGTGTGTGTTGTCCTTCACCTGCTCAGTCCTAACGGCCCCTAATCTTTAATTTTTTTTTTTAATCAAATGCTCGAGACGCAGAGGTAGGTGGATGTCTGTGAGTTTGCGGCCAGCCTGGTCTACATAATGAGTTTTAGGACAGCCAGAGCTACATAGGAAGACCCTATCTCCAGGCCCGTGCTGCTTCCCAGTGCCATGTGCAGGTCTGCTGGACTCTGCTGTAGCTGAAGTATATGTTAATATTTGTGGCCTGTGTTGCCACCGAGGCCCACTCAGATATTTGTGATCTGAGCTGCCGTCTGAGGCCATTCGGATATCCAGGGTCCAAAGTGATCTGAGTGTCCTGTGCTGCCACCTGGTGCCACGGGGATGTCCTGGCCTGGGTTGCCAGCTGGGGTCTGTGGTCCGAGTTACCACCAAAGGTCCTACAGTTGTCCATGATCGGGGCTGCCACCTGAAGCCATGTTGACGTCTGAGGGTCATGCTGCCACCAGGGGCCATGCTGATTAGATTGGCCTGTATTGCCACCTGTGGCCATGGGGACATCCAGGCCCCTGCTCCTGAATAGAGCCATATCTGAGTCTATGGACCTACTTACTGCAGCTGAATCTGTGTTGGTGACTGTGGCCTGGGCTGCTGCCTGAAGCTACCTTTAATGTCAGAGTGCCATGCTTAGCTAGCCCCACCCCTCACTGGCCCGAGGAGAGCTGGCCTGGCCTCTTGCCGGCTGTAGCACTCAGGAGAGCGCCCCACACCTCTCTTGGGTAGCCCTGTAGAGCTGGCTCTGGTTGCCCGGGTGCAGGAGAACAGTGAGCTACCACCCAGACCCAGAACTAGGGCTTTAAGTTGGCCTGCCCCAACATCTACCCCATCCATGAACTACTAGAGGGTGTGAAGGGGTTGGTCCTTCAGAACCAAAGCTGCAGAACCTCCAGGACACAGGGCAACGACCGGATAGCCAAGGTGAGTCTGGTGAGGATCCACTATTGATAGTGTAGCAGAAGTCAGGGGCCTCGAACCAGACCAATGACCATTGCAATGAACATTTGCAAGAAACGCTGTTTGGGCAAAAGGGTTTACTGTGTGACACACCACAGCTTCCATGGGGAGATGTTTTGTTTTGTTTTCTGTTTATTTGCTCTTTGTGGGGAGGTTGCAAGGGCAGAAGGCAGATATGGAGGGATGAGGAGATGAGTGGGATTGGGATGCATGATGTGACATTCACAAAGAATCAATAGAAGTTTTTAAAAATGTATTATTATTTACTGCTTCTGGGTCTGTGCTTGCTAGTGTGAGAGTCAGAGGCTGACACGCAGGGGTTTGTTCCCTCCTTCCGCCATGTAGTTCCCAGAACTCAGGTCATCTTGCTCGAAGGAAGTTCTTACTCATTGAACCGTCTTGCTGACCCAGCACGTAGTCTTGTTTTTTTTTAATATTATCTTTTAAATAAAAATAAAATAATATAAATAAATGAAATATAAATAACAATAAAAGCGATGGGGGGGCATATACACTCCACAGTACTCAAAGTGAAAACCAGGGGAAAACCTGTGGGAATCCGTTTCCTCTTCCCATCATTTAGTTCCCAGAGGTAGAATTCAGGTCTTCAGGCTTCGCAGCAAATCACTTTAACAGCTAAGCCATCTTGCTGGCCCTACTGAGTCTTTATATTAGGGCAGAGAGTTTAATAATAATAATTAAATAATTTAATATAAATGGCTAAAACTAATTTAAATAATTATGTTAGTATGTGATTGCTAATCTCATTTTAATTTTTTTATTACTTTTGTTTAGTGTGTGTGTGTGTGTGTGTGTGTGTGTGCACTTGCGTGCTCATGCCACAATTCATGTGTAAAAGTCAGAGGATAATGCGCAGGGTTGATACCCCTCCACCACATAGGTCCCAGAGATTGAACCTGGGCTGTGAGCCTTCGTGGCAATTGCCTTTACCAATGCATCGTCTTACTGACCTACTGATCTTATTTTTTGTACACATACTCTTTGAGGGGTTAGTTAAAATTCTTACTAGGGGCGTTGCTGTAGTCTTCCCCACTGGTGCTCCTTTTGCTATCCAATCACAGCTGCCGTGCTCTTTGTCACATGGGTCACACATCTTCACGACCATTTGCCGTCCTTACAAAGTGCCCATCCTGGCTGCTTTCACGTTTCGCTTGGACGTGACTTCCACGCTCCAATTGTTCACAGCTGCCTGGTGCCCCTCACTCAGTTCTCCTGTTTAGAGGCATCTATGGCTTTTGCTTTTAGGCACATGTGAACCATCTGGCAGGCATTTCTTCTTAGGGTCCAGTCGAACAAACTTACGTATGTTGGTGTGACATTTTTCTCACTGTCAGTGGCATTATCGTCTAGATAATTCGTATAGATTATGAAATATTTGCTTAATCTGGATGCATCTATTTCCTCTTGATATCTTGGTAATTATATTTGTATTTATATTCTTTTTTTAATTTTCAGAGGTAGTCTTTCCCCCAATATGCCGTATTTTAATGACTATGATTCTTTGGCCGGGCATCACTTATGAGTTGGTTTTGAAGTGATTCCCTGATGCCCACTGACACGACTGAACTCTCTCTTCCTAGGGATGACTCTGCCATCAGGAAACAGGTTCCATTCTATTCCAGGTTTTGTCCCTGTAATGTCCCTACGGCAGTACTGCGAGAGCTGCAGTTACCATACTAATTATGGAACACACATTACCATGTTAGACATGGAACTCAGGTGTCCACTTATATGTATGGGTGTTTCGCCTGAATCTGTACATCACATTTATACCTGGTGCCCACAGGGGTCAGAAGAAGGCATTAGATCCCCGGAGATGGTTGTGAGCTGCCATGTGGGTGCTGGGGATTGAACCCGGAATATGTACATATAATTATTAATTGTGTGTCCTTTCATCTCTACAATACTGTGCTGTCTTTTCTGTTTTGTTTTATGTTTGGTTGTTGCTTGATGTATTTTTTAAAAATATTTATTTTATTTACTTACATATGTGTGCATGCCCTTGGAAGCCAGAAAAGGGCATTGGCTCTCCTGAGGCTAGAGTTACACTGATTGTGAGGTGCAGGACAGGTGGTGGGAACTGAGCTGTGGTCCCCAGAGAGAACAGCAGAACTCTTAACCACTGAGCACACTCAAGATCGCTCTTAAGAGCCTCGTTTGGGGTTTCGTGGAGGCCCACAGAAATGGATCTGCTCCCTCTTGATTAAAGGTCAGAGAGTTCAGACCTGTTCCTGCCCCTTCAGGTTATGCAACAGAATGTTTGACAGAAGCTGTGGCTACCAAATGTCTTGCCTAGACGGCAAGATGATTGACCAGAGGTGTAACTACTGGATGCTTTACTCGTCAAAGGCCAGTCAACAGGATGTTTGATTTAGGGTGTGGTTACTTGATGTTTAGGGTATTAAGGAGGTGATTACGTTAGTTTGTCCTTTGTGTCTTGGTAAGGAAGTCTTTTGCCTTCCCCCTTTGGATTGGGGTGCATAAGAACTTTGAGAAATAAACTTGGGGCAGATCACAGCCCTCACTGGATGTCCTCTGGACTCTATCTTCTGCTTCTCATCTATTTCTTTCCTTATTCCTCACTCCTCCTTTCAAGCACAGACAGACAAGTTTGCTGGACCAGACAAGGTTTTGGAATAGGGTCTCAACTATGTAGCCCCGCTGGTCTCATGCTGAACATTCTCCTCTTGCTTCAGCCTCTGAGCGCTGGCATTTCAGATGTGCCCAGGTTTAAGTTTCCCATTGTAGAAACCAGTGGGAGGCTTTAGCAGACAAGAGTACTTGCTATGCTGAGCCTGAACACCTGAGTCGATCCCTGGAACACATACACACACACACACACACGCATGCACGCATGCACACACACACACACACACACACATGCACGCACGCACGTGCACACACACACACGCATGCATGCACACACGTGCACACACACGTGCACAGGGTACCATTTTAAGGTGCCCCAGTGATGAAGTGATGATGGCTTTCTAAATGATAATAAAACTGTTTTGTCCCACAGCCTCCTCAAAGACCTCGGTGGCTCTACTAAGTTGGAATTCAAAGGCATTGTGTGGCTTGATTCCTGCTGGACTTTTTCCCTGCGTGGCTAGTGCAAGTCACCCGACAAGATCCTTGCCCTTACATGCAATTCCCATGTCAGCTGGGTGGGAAGGGCTAGCCAAAACCACTAAACCATGAGTTCAGGCAGCACGAGATCTCTAGTAGGTGGATGGTATTGGACCCACCCTGCCATTTTCTCCAGCTTAGCACCTTCTGCAAATCCAGGCATGGCTGACACATGTTCAAAAACAAATCATATTTTATTTCATCTCATTAAAATAGTCCCCAGAAGTGGGGAAGCTACACCCTGTCAAAATATGACTGCCTAAATAAGTCCTGAATATTGTCAACACCAGTAGGTGAGCTAATGTGGAAGGGAGAGACCTCACAGGGCTCAACTTATAGACGAAGAACTACAGGCAGCTATGGGTGCTGGAAGAGGGAGAAAGAGCCTTTCTAGGGAGGAGCCCCCTAGTTTGGTTATGCAATACCAAGTAGCCAGCCCTAAAATCACATACACACAAACAACACTAAATATATGTATGCATACACACACACACACACACACACACACACACACACACCAATAATAATTAAATAAAAAGAGGCCACGAAGTTAGAAGGAATGAAAGAGAGGGCATGAAAGGCTTGCAGGGAAAAATGATGTAATTATATTTTAATTAAAATGAAATTTGTTATTAAATAATATTTAATTAAAATGAACAAATAGTTTAAATTTAACAATACATTAATTAAATTTTATTTAAATAAAATTAAAAATAATATTTAAAGAATTGCAAAACGCTCCAGAGGGCCAGTGAGATGGGCTCGGCGTGTAAAGGGCTTGTTGCTAAGCCTGACGGGCTTGTTGCTAAGCCTGACGGCCTGCGTTCAGTCTTTGGGACCCACATGGTGGAAGAAGAGGCCCTATCCTCACGAGCTGTCCTTTGACCTCCACATGTGCACCGTGTATATGTCATGCAGGGGTGCTCACTAAATAAAAACTAGATGTAATATAAAAACATCTGAGTTGGGCATGGTGGTGCACACTCTTAATCCCAGCCCTTGGGAGGCAGAAACAGGCGGATCTCTGTAAGTTCAAGGCTAGGCTGGTGCATATAGTGAGTTCCAGGCCAACCAAGGATACACAGGGAGAGTCTGTTTCAGAAGCAGAATTCAAAAGAGTCTCAACTTCTTTCTTAGAATCTCAGATTTCCCAGAAGAACCCAGCATTGCCTGGTGCCATCTTGTGCCTAACGCCATCACACCTGCTTTGTTTGTCTCCTAGGTGACTTCAACTAGGGCAGCATGTCCAAGACTACACCTTCACCCACATTCCTCCCCTTTGGCCCTGTTTCCCAGGGGTGCCACTGTCCACTCAGCTTTCTCTGCTTGAGGCCTTCCCTGGTCTCTGTGATTCAAACAAGTCGTTACCAGTTTCTCACCATATCAGCCCTGCTCCTCTTCTCTGACTCCATCAGTGCCTGGCTGTACCAGTGAGCTGTGGTACTGCCGATAGCATCTCAGGATCTCAGGCTCCATGTCTCTGCCTCTTAGAGAGCTAGTACAGCTCCAGTTTTCTGGAAAGATCTCTGATGTTTGCATGGCCACAAACTAGAGATCCCCAGACTTCCCTCATGGATGACTGCCCTTGGCTCTGCGGAGAAGTCCAACCGGCCTGTGAGGGGCGCAAACACAAGGACCTATTGTCTCAGTTTACAGAGATACCACCTGCATCTCTGTCCAGATCAAGTTCCAACAATGGCCAGTCCTCAGGAATGCCACGGGTCCCCATGCAAGGAAACTACTCTTTGGATGTCTGCCACCATAGCTAAGTCTTTTGTCCAGATGGAATCATACGCCTTTGGCATCTGGCTTCTTTGATATTGTTACCCTTGTATGCCACTGCACTATGCATCCTTCTCCCCCCCCCCCCTTTCCCACGTAGCCCAGGGCGAGTGACTGGTTAACGGTGAACCATAATAGAGGGAACTTGACACATCGGCTTTCACGCTGGAGTGAGGTCTAAGTGTTGCCCACTCTTGAAAAGACTTTGAGAGTCAGAATGTAGGGCACCAAGAGCGCCAAGACAAGCCTTGATAGCTTTGGCCATAACAGTTTGGCTTGCCTTGCTGTTGGCAATGGTCTGGGGTCACCTAGGGTCCATGGCTGTGGTTCTCCTACCTAACCATATCCCTATAACTCCTTGTGCACCCACAGCAGGTTCTGTCACTGGACCCCCTTTCCTGTCCCAGAGGTCTGCAGTAGGCACATAGTAGCTGAGACTAGGAAGCTGCCCCTGGGTTCAGGCTCCCCGGGAGAAGACATTCATCCCTTAGTCCTGCTCCAGACCCCAGAGGAATCTCCCAGCGCCCCAAAGCTGTTCAGGGGCATGGCTCACAAGTGAAGGCAGAAAGTCTCCCATTTTCCTAGAGAAAGGGCTCGTTAAACTGAAAACTGTGTTTAAAAATAGCCCTGGGTGAGCTAAGACCCTAATAGTGGAGGGGGTGCCTGAACTGGCCTGTCCTGTAGTCAGATTGATGACTATCTTAAATGTCATCATAGAACCAACATCCAGCAACTGATGGAAGCAGAGGCAGAGAACCACAGCACAGCATTGGGCTGAGCTCCCAGAGTCCAGTTGAAGAGAGGGAGGAGTGAGAATATGAGCAAAGAGGTCAAGACCATGATGGGGACATCCACTGAAACAGCTTGCCTGAGCTAATGGGAGCCTTCCAACTCTGGCCTTTCAGCGAGGGAACCAGAATAGAACCAAACTAGGCCCTCTGAATGTGGGTGACAGTTGTACCGCTGGGACAAACTGAGGGGCCACTGGTAGTGACACCAGGATTTATCCCTACTGCTTGTTCTGGCTTTTTGGAACTCATTCTCTCTGGAGGGATACCTTGCTCAGTCTAAACATAGTGAAGAGGGCCTTGGTCCTGCGTCAAAGCAATGTGATAGACTTGTTGACTCCCATGGGAAACCTTACCCTCTCCTAGGAGTGGATGGGGGGTGAGAAAGGGGTGGGAGGGGGAAAGCTGGAGGGAGCAGGAGGGGAGGGAGTGGGAAATGAATTTGGTATGTAAAATGAGAAAAGATAGTTTTTAAAATAAATTAAAATTAAAAAATAGTCAGAAAAAAATTAGCCCTGGGTGTTCAAGATGGCTCAGGGAGTAAATATGCCTGCCACCCAGTCCCCAGGACTCTCACATGATGGGAGAAGAGACCTGACTCCCACATGTGCCCTTCACAAGCTGAACGGTGGCACACCTGCCTCCCTTCTACATATACACAAACAATAAAAGGTCCTACTTACATGTCGGGCATCCCCAGCCCTTCGCAAGCCGAGGCAAGAGGATCTGGAGTTGGTGGCCCTAGAGACACTGCCTAGAAAGAGCCTACTAACTGGAAAAAGCATTAGCTCCTTTTTATGTTTCCAGGGATTCACACTTGTAAAACTTAGAGAATAAGCAATGAAATAAAATCCCTACCTCCAAGCGCCCCCCACCCCAAGCCATCCTTACCTAGTTTGGGATCACCCTTGTGGGTTTTGTAAACCATGGCTCACATGTGAGTATGCAGGAAGCCAAATGTGCGGCCACCTACACAGCTCAGGAACTCACGTCTCTACACTCCCCCACAGTATTGACATACTTGGACACACTTGGGTGTGCACAGGTAGTCGAAGCAGTCATGGATTTCTGGACACTTTATTTGCACAGGTTTGCTGTGTGAGTTGCTGTTACAAACACCAGCTCCGAATCCACCCACTCGAGTCTGTCACCTCCTGGTGCCCCTTTGCCCCAATCTCCCCTGCACTGAAAAGGTTGGTGTCAAACCAAACCAAACTCAACTCAACTTTCAGGGCTGGTGACGAGCTGCCATGGGGGTTGTGGGCATGGGGCATGACTCAGTTACAGACTTCAGGGAGATGCTCTGAGTGTGAGGGCAAAGTTGAGAGTGGAAAAGGTTGAGATGAACAGCTGGGCAGGATCCAGCTGGTGACATTTCCCTGAGGGATATGGCTTAGGCGCTTGGGGGAAATCTCAGCTGTATGGCTGTCCATACAGATTGTCCCCTGAAAATACAGTCATGTTCAGTGGAAGGCAGCCCCCTGAAGCCAGGGTGCATCCTTTGTAGGTTGATTCTAGCACAGGGTGCTTCCCCTGGGACACACCTCACAAGGGATCTATGTGTCAGGAGGTAGCTCAGGGCCAGGATTTGCCCTACAAAGTTGAACCCTGACTGTACCAAAGGAGGTCAGGACAGCGCAGTTGGAGAGGGAGGCTTGGCACCTGGAGTGTTAATCCTGGGCTTACATTAGTCACACTCTACCTAGTCCGGCTTTCAAAGAGCATTCCAGAGCCTTAATTGGGTAAACTGCCTTAAACTGATAGAGCCCTGTGCAATGTGGTGGAGAGGAGAGACACAAGAGGAAGTAGCCATCAGCTACCACATTGGAGACACAGGGAAAGAACGCTGAATGCTCCAGGTCCAGAGCAATCCCCTGCTGGAGTGGAAAAGTGTGTTTCATATCCACCCACCCCAGCCCAACACTCACACTGTTTCAGCGGGGTCCTGTCAAGGTGGCAGCCATATTTTAGGACAGCACTAAGTCATAGTTTAGTGAAGGGCGGGTACAGGGCAATGACACTGCATTTGCATATACCCAAGTGCAAAGAGGACTTGAATCTTAAATGTTCCCCCAAATATCACTTGCTCAAGGCCTGGTTGCCAGTAAGGGAGGCCTTTGGGAAGAGAGTCAAGTTCTGAGGGCTCTGATGTCATTCACGGATGTTGGAGTCCTAATCTTGAAAGCTTTCATTTATTCTTTGACACTTCATACATGTATACAGATCTACCTACTCTCGATTCAAATCCCCCCAGACTCCACCAACATACCTTCCCCCACCTCCCTGTGCCCCAGAGGGCAGTTACTGCTGCCAACGTTGACTGGTCATGTTGACCCTATCCTTGGCAGGTAACCATGGCTACAGTGAGTTTATGAGTTCAACAGCCGTGCCATTTCTTGAAGTCAATTTCACAGCACTCTTTGCCCTCCGGCTATTACAGAATTTCTGGACTCTCCTCGTAATGCTCCCCAGGGTTGTGGTAAAGTTTGATGCAGATGCTCCCTTTGTGGCTGAGCACCTGTCTTACTCAGGTTTCTACCACTGGGATGAAACACCATGACCAAAGCAAGCTGGGGAGGACAGGGTTTATCTGGCTCACACCTCCACATCACCGTTCATCACTGAAGGAAGTTGGTGCAAGAACTTAAGCAGGGCAGGAACCTAGAGGCAGGTGCTGGTGCAGAGGCCATGGAGGGGTGCTGCTTACTGGCTTTTTCTCATGGCTTGTTTAGCCCGCTTTCTTATAGAACCCAGGATCACCAAACCAGGGATGGCACCACCCACAATGGCTGGACCCTCTCCCATCAATCAATAATTAAGAAAATGCCTTATAGCCAGATCTTACGGAGGCGTCTTCTCAATCAAGGTTCCCTCTTTCCGGATAACTTAGCCTGTGTCAGGCTGACATAAAGCTAGCCAGCACAGTCCCCACACTGATTCTCAGCACTTTGATTAGTTTTTAGCTTCTGCAGTGACTACTGCCCACTGCAGAGTGCAGGGCTGAGAAGGACACTAATCCATAGCTGAAAACAGAAATATTTAGAAGGCAGTTTGACAACACATCCCTTTAGCAAAAAGACAAAGACACTAATAGATTCACCCTTACGGTTTTCATACAACCTCCTGAGCCATGGGTCTCTGATCAGCTTTATAGTACGAGGCATGAGTTGATGCCAGGCAGGGAAAAGGGTAGAGACAGGAAAGAGGGCCTAGTTGGAGGTGGTGAGTCATGGGGAGCGCATATTTGAAGGTCATATATTGTTTCCAGGCCCTTTCTGTTTCCCAGCCGCCACAGGTAAGCATTCTTTCTGCCTTGACAGCCTCATTAAGGCCCATGGCTCTGCCCGTTGACTGTGGACTGAAATCTCTCAAACTGTAAGACCAAGCACACCCTCCAGTGAGTGGGCTTCTCGGGTATGTGTCACAGCAACCTCAAACTAAGTGTGTGGTGGTCATGTTTGGAGCCACAGGGCGGGAGGTAGGAGGAAGTTCTGTGATGTGTGGGCCTCTAACCAGCATGGAATGGAGGCTGGACAGGAAGCTGGGCATGTGGGGAAGGCAGAGAGCTCAGGGGATTCTTGGCTGAGCACAGATAGCAGCGTATGGGTCAGAATGCCCTTCAGGCATGAGATTAGGGCTTGTGTTTGTCAAAAGGCAGAGCTGCCTCGGGATCCTGACTGGGTATCTGTGAGCTCAGGGAACACCCAGGCACTCACAATATCAAAGACAGCAAGGCCCTAAGCATTCATGTCCATTCTGAAGTTCAGAAGGATTGCGGGGTAGAGGGTCAGTGCCCAGTGGCAGGGTCCAAGGCCACGGTTCTAGTGTCTGAGCTGAGACTGGACCACCCTTCCTAAGTGGTCATGTAAACCAAATGAAACAATGATGAACAGTGAGGCGTATGGGCCTCCATCTGAGGAGGATGCATGGAGGGAGGAGCAGCTTAAAGCCTCTGGTTACTGAGTATCTGCAAGGTGAGGGAGACAGTTTCCTTCACCAGAGCCCTTGAGTGACTCCTGGCCATCCCAGGTGGTCCAGAGATTGTAACCACCCAATACACACACACAGAAGCTGCTCGGGCTCCTCCCAGTGCCAGCGCCGAGGAGGACGTTAATGGAGCGCTTGCTCGGTGTGGTGTTCTTTAAAAAATGCTATAAAGTCCCAGGCGGCAGCTGTAGGCAGGCAGAAATGCTGTAGGTCCCAAATGGTGGTAGCGGGCCATGTGGTGGCAGACAGCGGGCCCTGCGAGCAGCCAGTCCCAGGCAGAGACGTCTGTTGTTCCCCGAGCAGTGGCTGGTCCTAGGCAGGGAGATACATGGCGGGCAGGCGGGCAGAAGACAAAGACATGGATAGACACGACATGCAGTGTGAGGTTGAATATTTATTCAGGGGGTTATGAAGGGGGAAGGGGAAAGGAGGAAGGGAAAAGGGGGGAAGGAAAGGAAGAGGGAGAGGGAGAGGGGGGAAGTGGAGAAGTGGGGAGAGAGGCAGAGGCGAAGCTGCCTCTCCAAGAGGAAGATGGAAAAGAGAGCAAGCACAGGCCGGAAGGAGTGGGCGTGGCTTGTCTCTTAAAGGAACCAGGGACCAAAACCATAACATTGTGTGCTTTGGGCCTTCTGGAGAGTCTTTTGTTGGAGGGCAAAAAGGATAAGGTGGGTCAGCTTGCAAACAGCAGCAGCAGATAGAAGAATAAGTTGGGCTTGGTGATGAGGAATGTATTGTCACCGGAACAGAAGCTCAGCTGGAAGGCAGTGACCTGAGTCCTTAAGAATCACACCAAACAGATGTCCTTGGGAGAGAATCCGTTAAACAATGTCACACCCGTGTTCTTAGAGCAAGGTGGCCCAGAAGGAACTCATGTGCAAGAACTGTATAAGAGCTAAGTTGTCACGATTGTCATTGCATGGTGCTCTAATAGAGTCGCACACACGCCGTAGCCTGGAGAGAGATGCTCTGGAGACCGACATACCACACTGAGCTGCATCCCCAGTGTGACCAAATTGTTTTCACAACACTCTGGACTGTTAACAGGGAGTCCGCAAGGTCCTGCTTTATCACCAACCATGAGTGCCAACGTCTTTCATGTAAACTTATTATTCATTGTGTTCATGTATCCATATTTTTCTTCTTGCTATGAGAAAACACCCAACAAAGGCAACCAAGGAAAGAAAAGTTTATTTTGGCTCATGGTTCAGTGTGATACAGTCCACAGTAGTGACTGTGGGGGAGGTCATGGGCTCAGGAGCGTGAGGCAACTGGTAACATTGTGTCCCTGGTCAGGAGACAGGGGGATGACTGCTGGAGGTCCACTCAATTGTTTCCTTTTAATTCTGTCCAGAAGTCCAGACCACAGAACTCTTCTAGCTAAACAACCCCGGAACTGACCCAAGAGGGCATTTCCCAGGTGACTTTATGTCTGGTCAAACTGGCAACACCCATCACAGTGCCCAGTCTTTAAGTACATGATGAAGGGAACCCCAGACGAGGCCCCACAAAGTGAGGTGCACCTCTTTGCCTTCTGTTTTACCTGTTTCTTGTCTGAGGTTATAGGAGCCTGGTGTTCAAATTTAGTGGAATCTCCAGCTTTAACTCTAACACGAGTCCCGGTGTGGAGCAAGTTCACAAAGTCTTGTCAGTTGGTGCATTTTGGCAAATGCTGAAGTTAATTTCCAAATGGACAGTGGTCTTTTAGCCTCTTGTTCTGGAAACCATTCCGTATATAGACCTTGGTACATATTTGTTCTATATGGCGAGTTATTATTGTAAGAAAGAAGAAGACAATGGCTCACTCTCAAAAGTCCTTTAAGGCTACTTAGGTCCAGTGACAGCTGAGCAGAAAACACTGGCCCCCGAGGGCAGCTTCCAGAACTAGTCAACCTCGCCCAAACTTTGCGAGCCCAGCTTCCACCAAGAAGCAGTGGAAACAAAACCTAGATGGCATGAAAGATCACATCCCTCTGGTTACTTGGCCAGAGGAAGGAGGAAGGGACCTGAGCTGAGGTGAAAAATCTTGATATTTGTGCTTGGTCAGCTTTGGCTTTGCAAAATTGTAAAGTCAACTTCCTCAGCTTCCATCCTCTGAGTCTTCAGTGCTCTTCATAACAAGTGGCAGTCATGGACCATCATGGCGCACGCCCTTAATCCCAGCACTCAGGAGGCAGAGGCAGGAGAAGCTCTGTGAGTTCCAGACCAGTCAGAGTTACCTGGCAAGGCACTGTCTCAAAAGCAGCAACAACGAAAACAAACAAAAATATAGGTGAGAAATTATGTATTCCAGATGTGATCTTTATTTAGTTCTTCGATTTCTGAAGCCAGAGCCGACCAGAAGGAATGAGTCCTGAATGGTGAGGTGGGAGAGTCAGGGATGAGAAATAAAGAAGAAAAAAGCAGTATCTGGGACCAGGAGGTCTTGCATAAGCTGATAGCTCATGCCAAGCAAGTCTATTAAGAAGTACAGTGTCTTATAAGGGGGGGGGGTGCGCGAACAGCTGAGGTCAGCAGAGAGCTAACTAAGTCAGACGAGGACAAAGCAGGTTATCACAACCTTAGCACTGATAACCGCAGCCCACGAGGAACAGTCGGGTCCCCAGACCCTACAACCTCAAGTCCTCAGAGGCTCTGCCTCCAGCGTCAGACAAGCCTTGCCAAGTCTGCTCCTGGACAACGACACAGAGCTAAGGTTCCCTTTGTCCTTTCATCGGGGCTTCTAAGAAAGTCTTGAGTTGGTCTGGCTCCGCACACAGGTTGGAGGGTCACAGGCTGGGTGAGCGCCATCCGCACACAGGTTGGAGGGTCACAGGCTGGGTGAGCGCCATCCGCACACAGGTTGGAGGTTCACAGGCTGGGTGAGCGTCATCTGTGGCAGGTTTCCACAGTTGCTGTCTCTTTCTGAAAGAACTCGGGGAAGCCGTAAAGCTGCGAAAGGAATTGGACCAATGGAGAGGAGGCCGCCAATGTCTCTCCACCAATCCCGTCATCCTCCCGCAGCTAATAAACGACCAAACCAATGCGGTGCCATTTGCAGGTTTAGTTGTTGATTCAGGGCTTCCAGAGGCTCCGTTCCTGGTGTCTGTCTGAGGAGCTGGAAGACAGAGTGTTGTTTTTCCTAGGGAAAGGCACTGCTACGGTCAATGTCCCAGGTTGCCCCCATGCTGCAACTGGCCCTTCATTCTTGCCCACTCCTCTGACCCAAGGCTTTGGGGGTGTTGTACCGTATATTGCTAGAGTCGTGTGAAAAATCCCCCAAATATCTTTGTTTGTGAAATAATTATCTATTAGCATGGGCAGCACACTGAAATCAGGTGACCTTGCCCAAGCGCCTATCCGTGTAACTTTTTTTAGTTCTAATCACTTGTGGACAGGCTGGCATAAGTGACACGTGTGTGTGTGTGTGTGTGTGTGTGTGTGTGTGTGTGTGACTATTTTAATATTCTAGTAAATATTCTTTCCAAAGCATTATTTCTATCTTGGATCTAAGTTATAAAAGAAATTCATTTAGAATTAGGAAACTAGGAAGAAAGATGAATATAGACAAAAATGTGTGAAAAAGGAAATGGCAAGACCCAGAGTTTACAAATGCATTAAGATTATAATTTGAAACTTGTGCCTCTGAAATCAAAGCTTTCTCTGTTATTTTTAACAACAGGTCCTCCTGGCTCTAACACCATGGTTTTTCCAAGAAAGACCGTTTCAAATAATTTTAAAATGGGTCTTTGTTTAAATATAAGTTTCTCTCAAACTCTAATTCTTATTCTTTTTTTCTTCCTAGCTTTTCAAGACAGTTTCTCTGTGTAGTCCGGGCTGTCTTAGAACTAGCTCTGCCGACCAGGTTGGCCTCAAACTCAGAGATCCATCTGACTCCGTCTCCCAAGTGCTAGGATTAAAGGTGTGCCACCTACACCTGACTCTAATTCTTTTTTTAAAATTGTATTGAACTAAGCAATACACAGGCACAGGCTTTTAATCCCAGCACTTGGGAGGCAGAAGCAGGTGGATCTCTCTGAGTTTGGGGCCAGCCTGGTCTACAGAATGAGTTCTATGACAGCCACAGCTACATAGTGAGACCCTGTCTCAAAAACTTTTTTTATACAATATGTTTCGATCATGTTTCTTCCCTTTCCCAATTCCTCCCAGGTTTTCCAGCCTCCCTACCCACCCAACTTTATTTTCTTTCTTTCAAACGAAATAAAAAACAAAACCACAAAAACAAAACTCAAAACAAATAGGCAAAAGACCAATAAGACAAAAAATGTCCCAGCAATGCATAAGAAAATAAAATGTCCACAAAATAAGTTTTTTTTTCTTTGAAAGATTTATTTATTTATTATGTATGCAATATTCTGTCTATACGTATGCCTGCAGGCCAGAAGAGGGCATCAGATATCATTACAGATGGTTATGAGCCACTATGTGGTTGCTGGGAATTGAACTCAGGACCTCCGGAAGATCAGCCAATGCTCTTAACCTCTGAGCCATCTCTCCAGTCCAAAAATAGGTTCTGTGTTGGTCAGTTACTCCTGGGCCTAGGGCCTGCCCTGAGGTGTGGTTAATAGACCCAGTAAGACTCCATTGGAGACAACTGATTTCTCTTCTGCCAGAGGGTATAAATTGCAGATAGCTCTTGGTTAGGAATGGGACCTTATTAGGCTTGACCCTGCTGCCGTGACCTCTGTGAGTTCACACGTGCACTAATTCTGTTGTGTCTGGAAGACACTGTTTCCTCTGTGTCACCCGTCATCTCTGGCTCTAAGAATCTCCCTGCCTCCTGAGTGGTGAGGGGAGGGATTTGGTGAAAACATACCATTTAGGACTGAGTGCTCCCAAGTCTCTCTCTCTGTGCATTGCTGAATTGTGGGTCTCTGTGTTTATTACCATCTACTGTAAGAAGCCATTTCTCTGATGAGGGCTAAACAAGGCCTTTAGCAGAAAAACAGTACTAGGTTTTCCCCTAGGCCCATTGTAAAAGTAAATGCTGCAGGTCTAGAGTGGCTGCAGCCAGCAGCGGGGTCCTGGGACCACACTGCAGGTCCCCCAAGTGGTGGCAGGCAGTGGGCAGCGGGTCCCGACAGCAGCTAGTCCCAGGCAGGGACAGCACAGTTCCCCAAGTGGCTGCAGTAGGCCACAAGTCCCAGGCAGGGAGCTGTGTGGTGGGTGACAGAACTCAACAGGGCAGCCAGTCCCACGAGGAGACAGAAGGCACGCCACAAGACCATGCCACAGGTCTCCATAGGTAGCTGGCCCCAGGCAGGGAGCCACACAGCTGACAAGAAACAGAGACATGGATAGGCGCACCATGCAGAGTGAGATTGGATATTTATTTAGTGGGTTAAGGAAGGGAGGAAGGGAGAGGGAAGAAGGGGGGAGAGAGAGAGAGAGAGAGAGAGAGAGAGAGAGAGAGAGAGAGAGAGAGAGAGAGAGAGAGAGAGAGAGAGAAACAGAAGGGGGGAAGGGGAGATGTGGAGAGACAGAAGCTGCCTCTTTGAGAGGGAGATGGAAAGAAAGGACTCAGGCCTCAGGCAGACAGGGGAGGGAGTGGGCGTGGCTTGTCTCTTAAAGGGACAGGACAGAGGACAGACCATTACACCCATGACCTATGCAGTCTCAGGCTCTTGGCTACTCTTCCCCCAACCCCCAGGTCTTTTCTGAGACAAGGTTTCTCTGTGTAGTCCTGGCTGTACTAGAATTAGCTCTGTTTACCAGGCCGGCCTTGAACTCACAGAGATCCACCTGCCTCTGCCTCCCCAGTGCTGGGATTAAAGGCGTACATCACTGTTGTAATTTAGAAAAAAAACGGTGCAAGAGAGAAAGATACCAGGTGACAGAACTCAGGTAGAGAGGGTGTTTTTTTTTTTTAATTGGGGAAAAGTAAATAGGAAAATGAGGGAGGGGAGAGGGGAGACATGCTTCTGGGGATAGGAGTGGCAGAAGAGGAGAAAGAGAGAGAGAGACAGACAGACAGACACAGAGAGAGAATCAGATAAAGACAGAGAAAAAGAGAGATGTGAGGTGGGTAGGGCCCCTTTAAAGGGGAACACAGTGAATGTGCACAGGAGGTGCTCTTAGTGGCTAGAGGTGAGGATGTACACCCCAAGGTCAGGTCAGCACAGGCGCCTGAATACTTACAGTCACCACCCGGCAGCTCTGGGTCACTTCAGCAGCGTCAGTTGTGGTTCTAGCTCATGGAATGGGCCTTAAATACAATTTTAAAAAATGTTGGGGTTAGAGAGATGGCTCAGTGGTTAAGAGCACTGGCTGTTCTTCCAGAGGATCTGGGTTCAATTCCCAGCACCCACATGGCAGCTTACAACTGTCTGTAACCCCAGTTCTAGGGGATCTGGCACCCTCACACAGACATACACACAGGCAAAACACCAATGCACGTACAAATAAACAAATCTTTAAAAACCGTTGTTGCCACTCTGATAAGGGTTGTGCCACTGCTGTCCAGTGCATCCTGCAGGCAGGTCGCTGCTGTAGGTCACAGAGTTCACTGGCTTCTCTTCCCTGGAAGTGTGCAAAGTATCTCCCAGTACCATGAATGCCAGCTGATCCTAATTCTTTTATTTGGAAAGAAAATAATTATTTCTGATACAATAAAACGCAAATTTTTAAAGTTTTTGTTTTGTTTTTCAATAAAGAAAAGAATTTGAAGGGCGAAGTAGAAAATTGATAGAGGTGATTAAGTATGTAACACTAGCTCCTAGTCAGTTATGGCACTGTTTATAGTTCTCCGAAGGAAAACCTTGTTTTTTTTTTTTTTTAAAAAGGTAGGCTCTCACTGTGTATACCAGGTTGGCTGGAACTTGCTATGTAGACCAGGCTGGCCTTGAACTCACAGAGATCTGCCTGCCTCTCCTCCCCCAGTATTGGGGTTAAAAGGGTGCCCCACCACTGCACAGCTCTAACTTTGTTTTGAAACTCAAATTTACCCTGATCCCTAACTACCTTATCAACTTTGTCACGCACGGTTGCATTTGAGGGAGTTATACATTGGCAGGCTTCATTTGCCCAAAGCTCAGGAAAAACATGCCTGGCTACACCCACCTAGCCATAAATTGGTCTTATCTGCTGATGTGAATAGAGTTTCAGTCTACACCTAACAAGTGATATTTAACAACACCTATAAATTCAGGTCTTATCTGGATTTCCAGTGTTGCCAGAAACGCTGTACAGCTCAGCTCTGACTGTGGGGGAAGACACTGTAATTTTGTTGCCAGGCCATGCCACCAGCAATTACCCACCGCATGGATTCTGGGAATTGAACTCAGGCCTACATGGCAGGCTGTCTTTGTCTTGCTGTGAGATTTTCTTAAGTATTTAAACCGTATTTCTAACTATGTGTATGGAGAGGGCGTGCACACATGTGCAGGTGTTTCTGACATCAGACATGGGTGTGGGTGATGGAGTTCAGCTCCTCTGCAAGGTCAGCATGCGCTCTCAGCATCTCTCCGCCCCTCACTGTGTGCTGTGCTTTGCATTCTAGGGGACTTAAATCTGAAAGGATCATGCACATCAGAGACATATTTTGCAAACATAAAATTTGAGTCATAGTTATATAGAAATGCTGAGTTTTGAAGAAATTTTAGAGTTTTGCAATATTTCTAGTTATCACAACTTTTTAAAAACACAGCACCACTGGCCATAAGTGTATTCCACTTTTTAAAAAAATATTTATTTATTTATTGTGTATACACTATTCTGTCTGTGTGTATGTCTGCAGGCCAGAAGAGGGCACTGGATCTCATTACAGATGGTTATGAACCACCATGTGGCTGCTGGGAATTGAACTCAGGACCTTCAGAAGAGCAGTCAGCGCTCCTAACCTCTGAGCCATCTCTCCATCCCAGTGTATTTCACTTTTACCTGATGTAGAAGGCCATGTCACTCACATCCTATTTAACTTGAACTATAATGCACTCACTTAAAAGATTTCAAAGGGGGCTGGAGAGATGGCTCATGGCTAAGGGATTGGCTGCTATGGCAGAGGACTAAGGTTTGATCCCCAGCACCCACTTGGCTGCTATGGCAGAGGACTAAGGTTTGATCCCCAGCACCCACTTGGCTGCTATGGCAGAGGACTAAGGTTTGATCCCCAGCACCCACTATGTGACTCACAACTCTGGATCTGTAACTCCAGATCCAGGAGATCTGATGCCCTTATCAGGCCTTCATGGTCATTAAGCATACACATGCTACACAGATATGCCTGCAGACAAAACACCACATATGTAAAATGAAGCAATAAAAATTATCTTTCAGGGATTGAGGATGTAGTCCAGTTTGTAGGATGCCTGCCCAGCATGTACAAAGTCCACCCCTTTCCATTCCTGATACTGTAGGAACTGGTGTAGTGGATGCACCCACAATCCCAGCACTCAGGAGATGGAGGCAGGAGAGCCATCCTCAGCTACACACTGGAGTTCAGCCTGCGCTACATGAAACAAACGAGCAAAAACAAAAGACACGATACACTGAAATTAAAAAAAAAGTAAGCCAGGAGTGGTTGTACATAACTTTAATTCCAGAACTTGAGAGGCAGAGGAAGGTGGCCTACCCAGGACAGCCATAGCTATATAGAGAGACTGAAAACAAATAAACAAACAGAATAAAATGTGAAAAAGAAAGTATTCAATGATCCTTGATTCTGTTAAAAAAGCTTGAAAGGGCTAGTGAAACTGGCATAGCAGTAAGAATGCTTACCGCCAGGCCGATTACCTGAATTCCATCCCCAAGAGATAATGATGGGAGGAGAGAACTGACCCTTGTAAGTTGTCTTCCACCTCCACACATATATCACAGCACGTACACCCCGCCCCATTAAATAAATAAAAATGTAGGAAAATTATTTTGTAAATTGTAGATAAGGGGCTAGAGAGATGGTGTAGAGGTTAAGAGCACTGGCTGTTTTTCCAGAAGGCTTGAACTAGATTTCTAGCATCTAGATGGTGGCTAACAAACATCTATAACTCCAGTTCCAGGGAATCTAATGTCCTCTTTGGTCACTGCACATGCATACATGAGAACAAAATATCCATATACACAAAATAAAAGACTTTTCAGCCAGGTGATGGTGGCACATGCCTTAAGTCCCAACACTCGGGAGGCAGAGACAGGCAGATCTCTGAGTTCGAGGCCAGCCTGGTCTACAGGGTAAGTTTCAGGATAGCTGGAGCTACACAGAGAAACACTGTCACAAAAAATAAAAGCAAGCAGATAAACAAAAAACACACAAGAATTGCCAAGTGTGGTGGCTCATGTCTTTAATCCCAACACTCAGGAGGCAGAGGCAGGCAGATCTCTGTGGATTTAAGGCCAGCCTGGTCTACAAAGCAAGTTCCAGGACAACCAGAACTGTCACACACAGAGATCTACCACAATAAAAGCTTCTTCTTTTTTTTAAGTTATAAACGGATTGGTCTGTAGTGATGGGACGAGCAGGCCTACTTTCATCCTGCCCGGATCCCACATGGCTAGCTTTACACCCAAAATAACAACACACAAATAGTATTCATTTAAACACTGCCCGTTAGCTCTAGCCTCTTACTGGATAACTCTCATATCTTGTTTTAACCCATATTTAGTAATGTGTGTAGCACCACAAGGTGGTGGCTTACCGGAAAGGAACTTAGCCTACATCCGTCTTGGGTCGGAGAATCATGGCGACTGTCTAAAGCATCTTCCTCACTGCCTTCTTCCCAGCATTCTGTTCTGTTTATTCTGCCTACCTAATTTTATGTCCTATCAAAGGGCCAAGGCAGTTTCTTTATTAACCAATGAAAGTAACACATAGATACACCTCCATCATTTCCCTTTTTCTGTTTAAACAAAAAAGAAAGGCTTTAACTTTAACATAGTAAAATTACATATAACAAAACAGTTATCAAGCAAGAATTACAGTTACAATATTTATATCTATTTTATCTTTTACCATAACAAAGGAAAGCTATAACTATAACTAACTATTCCTCAACTAACTCCATCAAAGACGCCAGAAGGATATAATATTACCTAAGCAAACAAGAAGTAAGCAACTTTCAGAAATGGCAGAGACATCTTGCTGCCTGGACAGTCACCCAAATTTCCTCTGTACCATTGAGGCATCCATCTTTGGCCTACAGGCCCATAGTATCCAGCAGACTTCCATGAAGCAGGAAATTTCAAAGACAGTTACTATCTGCTTCAGTTACTATCTGCTGTGTCCTGCAGAATGTCTCACAGACTCTTTCATGAGTCAGGAACCCTGAAAGACCATCTCACCTTTAGGCAAGTTCAGCAGTCCTCTCTCTGTGGGTTCTCTGTGTCCAGTTTATGCAACAGTCCAGGCAAGAGCAGTTTCTTGCCCAAATGGCTAACCAACTCCATAAGGAGCCTCTTCAATGCCCATCTTCCTCTTGAAGTAGATTGGTGCTGCCAGGAGCAGACGTGTCTCATTGTCATGAAGAACCCTGTTATTAAAACATAAAATGCCATATTCTGCAGTCTTTGAAAGATATGAAGAATGCCTATCTGAAATATATCTATACACATCTAGAAAATCTAACTAACATGACTACAAGCTTGACTAATATCGATGATTATCCATTAACAACCTATATTTCCTAATTATACATTATATTCTTAAATAAACTACACAATCACAATACCTTAATCAATATTAGAAATACATATATATATATAACAAAATTGACATTAAAATCCATACCAATGTAAATTATTCATATTTATATCATATCCCCCTTTAAATGTAAAAGAACATTTATAAACAATATTTGGGAATATGGGCACAGTTATTTCTCTCCAAACTGTTTCCTGCTGAATGGGGACGCTGTTATTTAGGTCTTTCATGGTATATAACCTGTCTGCTAGATTCATCTCAGGTGGCAGTTGAGCAAAGTAATTTTTTGAGGGTGTTCACAGCAACCTTTCAGGAGGGCATGGTCTATCATACCATATTGGGATAGAAACAATCCACAGGGTCTCATCCTCTGTGAAAACAAAAGAAGGACTTTTCCAAAGCATTATACTTAGATCCAAATTTTGAAGTCAAGGTATTTTCAAAATATCTATCTTGGATTAGTTCAGCAGCATTTATAAACAATTATCTTTTAGCAGCTGTTGCTCCTTCCTCAGCATTCAAACAATTCAAAGAGAGCATAATAGCATACAGTATCAAGATTCTCTGTGTATTTTCCATCTTTGTGTGGCTTTATTTTAACCTCTATTTCTTTTATTTTTACTTTTACTTTTTGAGACAGGTTCTCTGTATATCTTTGTCCTGGAATAACTCTGTAGACCAAGTTGTCCTTGAACTCACAGAGATCTGTCAGTCTCTGCCTCCCAAGCATTGGGATTAAAGGTGTGTACTACACACCTTGAACTCTCAGAGGTCAATCTACCTCTGCCTCCCAAGTGTTGGGATTAAAGGTGTGTACCACCACACCCAACTACTCTTTTTCTTTCTTACTTTTAAGAATTTTAACCTTTATATATTTTTAACACACCGTAAACCATCAGAGGTTTTCTTTGTCTTTGAATCTCTCTTTACTGTATCTCTCTCTCTTTTTCTGACCCATGAACCTTTAAATTACTGAGCAATATGGGTAGTATTAAAGCCGTGGCTTGTAGTGTGAAGCTGCGGGGCTGCGTCCCGCCACCCGCCGCCGGCTAGCTTTGCCCAAAATAATTACACAGAAACTGTATTCTTTTAAAACACTGCCTGGCCCATAGTTTCAGCCTCTTATTGGTTAACTCTCACATCTTCCTTTAACCCATATTTAGTAATCTGGGTAGCACCACGAGATGTGGCTTACCAGGAGAGATCTTAACCTGCGTCCATCTCGGAGAGGAGCAGCATGGAGACTCACTATGGCGACTGCCTGAAGCGTCTCCTCCACTCTACTTCCTTGTTCCCACAATTCTGTTCTGTCTACTCTACCTACCTAATTTCTGTTCTCTTAAAGGGCCAAGGCAGTTTTCTTTATTAATTAACCAATGAAAGAAACATAGACAGATAACTCTCCTCCATCATTTCCCCTTTTTCTGTTTAAACAAATAAGAAAGGCTTCAACTTTAACATAGCAAAATTACATATAACAAAACAGTTATCAAGCAAGAATTACAGTTACAATATTTAAATCTATTTTATCTTTTATCATAACTAAGGAAAGCTATAACTATCTATTTATTCTTCAACTCCATCAAAGACTCCAGAAGGATATAATGCTACCTAAGTAAACAAGAAATAAGTAACTTATAAAACTCTAGAAATGACAGAGACAACTCGCTGCCTGGACAGTCACCCAAAGTTCCTCTGTACCGTTGGGGCATCCATCTTCAGCCTTCAGGCCCATAGTGTCCAGCAGACTTTTTCATGAAGCAGGAAATTCCAAAGACAGTTCAGTCACTTTCTGCTGTGTCCTGCAGAACGTCTCGCAGACTCTTTCATGAATCAGGAACCCTGAGAGACCATCTCACCTTTAGGCAAGTTCAGCAGTCCTCTCTCTGCGGGTTCTTTGTGTCCAGTTTATGCAACAGTCCAGCCAAGAGCAGTTTCTTGCCCAAATGGCTAACAAACTCCATAAGTAGCCTCTTCGATGCCCATCTTCCTCTCGAAGTAGATTGGTGCTGCCAGGAGCAGACGTGTCTCATTGTCATGAAAAACCCTAAGTTATTAAAACATTAAATGCCATATTCTGCAGTCTTTGAAAGATATGAAGAATGTCTATCTAACTGAAATATGTCTCTACATATCTAGAAAATCTAATAACATGACTATAAGCTTAACTATTATCAATGATTATCCATTAACAACCTATATTTCCTAATTATACATTACAGTTTTTAAAATGAACTACAATCACAATAGCTTAATCAAGATCAGAAATACATACACATATAACAAAATTGACCTTAAAATCTATACCAATGCAAATTCATATCTATATCATCTCCCCCTTTAAATGTAAAAGAACATTTATAAGCAATATTTGGGAAAATGGGCGCAGTTTTTTCTCTCCAAACTGCTTCCTGCTGAATGGGGGCGCTGTTATTTAGGTCTTTTATGGTGTAACCTGTGTGCTAGGTTCCTCTCAGTTGGCAGTTGAGTGAAGTAATTTTTTGAAGATGTTCACAGCAACCTCAGGAGGGCGTGGTCTATCATACCATATTGGGATAGAAGCAATCCACAGAGTCTCGTCCTCTGTGAAAACAAAAGAAGAAACTCTTTTCCAAAGCATCATGTTCTTAGATCCAAATCCTGAAGTCATACCGTTAAGATGTCCATTCTGGTCTAGACTGGCAGCCCATATAATGAAATGTCTCTCTGTATTTAGCTCCTTTACAATTAAAAATTTCAAAGAAAACACAACAAAATACATAATCCAGACTCTCTGTGAATTTTCCATTTTTACGTGGCTTATTTTCACTCTATCACTTTACTTTATTCTGTCTCTTTAAAGACTTTACCCTTTTTTTAGGCATTAACTTTATTCTCTATATTTTTTCTTCTCTCTCTCAAGCCTACGTATATTCATCCAACATTGTGAGCCATTTAAAGGCCTTCTATGTCTGAATCTTTCCTATTTTGAATCTGTAATTTTTTTTTTACTATCCAGGAGCACTTCTTAAAAGGTTAAGCACTTCTTAAAAACTTAAGTTGCGCCATGTAGAGGTAATATGGTACCACCTGTTTCCAGCCAAGTCTAAACCTTAACTGCGCTGTTATCATGGTAATTACAATAGATAGTTCCTGCCTGAAATCAGCACAATTCAGCATGGCGGAGCAGAGCCAGAGCCGCTCCTGCCTCAGTCATTTGGTGCCCCTGAGCCGCACACAGTTACAGGCACACAGCAGTCCACATTGGAGCCGCACTCAGCAGTTTAATTCCGAGACTGAGCATGCAGCACAGAAACTCTTTTCATCCAAGTTACAGCCAAATCAGATGCGCAGAGCACTGCGCAGACTGGAAACATCTCTCTATGGCGGCAGAAATCCGCCATGTTCTCCCGCTCGCCTAAGCCTGATTCCGCCATCTGCCCAGGTTCAGGCAGGGAGCAGTGAGCCATCGGCATGGTCTCAGAGCACTTTCTTTCCGATCCCAAGTAGGCACACAAACATCCAGTCCATAAAAGCCACTGAAATGCTTTAAAGCCAGAGTTCGCACTTGGCAGCACAGCACCAGGAAGCTGCGTTTTAAAATGACTCAGCTTTTTCTCTGCCGCTATTGCCGAAACAGGAAAGCTCTCTACGGCACGTCCAGGCAAACAGCAAAAAGCTGTGTTAAACTCTCTCTCTCTCCTTTATTTAAAGCTTTTTCAGGTTTTTACGTGGATTTAGTCACCACGTTGGAGCGCCAATCTGTAGTGTGAAGCTGCGGGGCTGCGTCCCGCCACCCGCCGCCGGCTAGCTTTGCCCAAAATAATTACACAGAAACTGTATTCTTTTAAAACACTGCCTGGCCCATAGTTTCAGCCTCTTATTGGTTAACTCTCACATCTTCCTTTAACCCATATTTAGTAATCTGGGTAGCACCACGAGATGTGGCTTACCAGGAGAGATCTTAACCTGCGTCCATCTCGGAGAGGAGCAGCATGGAGACTCACTATGGCGACTGCCTGAAGCGTCTCCTCCACTCTACTTCCTTGTTCCCACAATTCTGTTCTGTCTACTCTACCTACCTAATTTCTGTTCTCTTAAAGGGCCAAGGCAGTTTTCTTTATTAATTAACCAATGAAAGAAACATAGACAGATAACTCTCCTCCATCAGTGGCTTTGCTGGCTAGATTCATTCCATTCTTTAGGTTTCCAGCCTCATGGCAGAGGTACCAGCTGTAGCCATTTTTATTGCCACAACTCTATGGCGTTTAAGGTCCCTGCCAGCAAGCAAGCTGCAGCATTCTGCTCACAGACCACACTCAGTCGGACTGCCTGCCTGAAAGAGTCAGAGTTTGCTCTGGCAGGATGACCCAGAAAGCCAGCATTTTCAAAAGTCACAGCTTTTTTTTCCTGCTATGGCTAAAAACTGAAAAGCATGTGTTCAGCTTTTCATCAACACCGTTTAAGTGTTTTGTGGCAAGACCTCTTAAATGAGCTGCAGGGTTTTGCAGCTAAAGCTGAGTCAGGAAGCCTCTCTTAGATGAGAGTGCTTTTTTGCCTCTAGCAAGCAAAACAGAAATTGCTGCTACCAAGAAAACATGCTTTACTCTATTCTTTCCCAAGCTTTCTCAGGCTTTCTGTGGATTCAGTTATCCACATGGGTGCCATTCTGTAGTGATGGGATGAGCAGGCCTGCTTTTCATCCTGCACAGATCCCACATGGCTAGCTTTACACCCAAAATAACAACACACAAATAGTATTCATTAAAACACTGCTTGGCCCATTAGCTCTAGCCTCTTACTGGATAACTCTCATATCTTGTTTTAACCCATATTTAGTAATGTATATAGCACCACAAGGTGGTGGCTTACCGGAAAGGATCTTAGCCTACATCCGTCTTGGGTCGGAGAATCATGGCGACTGTCTAAAGCATCTTCCTCACTGCCTTCTTCCCAGCATTCTGTTCTGTTTATTCTGCCTACCTAATTTTATGTCCTATCAAAGGGCCAAGGCAGTTTCTTTATTAACCAATGAAAGTAACACATAGATACACCTCCATCATTGGCCCATTAGCTCATGCTTCTTATTAACTCTTATAACTTATATTAGCCCATTATTCTTGTCTATGCTAGCCATGTGGCTCGGTACCTTATTCAGTGAGGCAGTCACATCTTCTTCTTTGGCTGGTCATGACTGCCAACCAAGCTTTCTGAAGCTTCTTAAAGTAGATAAATATATGACAGAAATCCAGATAGAATCGCCAAATAGTGGGGGAGAGAAAAACCTCAACTAGGCATCTCTCACCACCAAATGAAATCTCCAGCACCAGGGATGGGTCACATGTGATTGAATTGTTGGCTAAAGGGACCCATAGAAACTCCTAAACAACTTAGGCTATTACCAAGGCTATTGGTTGCTCTCCACAATTTGTTGTATTGCTGAAGACAACACTAACATAAATCACTAAACACCCCTACCCTCGTTCATGGTACTGGAAGGTACTGAGTACTACCCAAGAAGAAAGGTAAACACCAACCCAGCTACAAACCTTTTGATTTATAATTGTGATCTGCCTGCATAATACACTGTGCAATAGTGGCACAAACATTATGGGAGTAACCAACGAAATCTGATTTAAGAACCAGTCCATGAGATTGAACCTTTGCCTGACAGTGCTCAGGTGGCCAAGAACCTGAGACTAGGCCACGGACCTAGGGGGAAGCCAAATACTACTGTTATACTAAGGGAACATAATAAAATAACTCCTTATGATATTCTGCTATACTCATAGATCAGTGTCTTGCTCAGCCATCATCAGAGAAGCTTCCTCCTGCAGCTGATGGGAAAAAAATACAGATACCCACAACAGGACTATGTGCAGAGAATGAGAGACCTTGGAACACTCAGCCTTAAATGGGATGTCTGCATCAAATCTCTCCTCCAGGATTTATGGAAGTCTGCAGAAAGATTACGAGTCAGTGGAGATGGAAGACACCAAGGAAGCAAAGCCTTCTAGACACAACAAGACCGATGCACATATAAACTTACGAAAACAGGCAACATGCACAGGGCCTGCACAGGTCTAAGCCAACTGAGGTCCCAGCACTGAGAGGGAAATGGACTTAAGCTCCCATCTGTAATAATCTGTTCTGTCTCTTTGAGAGACAAGCCACGCCTACTCCCTCCCCATCTACTGAGGCAGGCAGATCTTCCTTCCTGCTTGCAGCCTGAGTCTCTTTCTTTTCCGTCTCCCTCTCGAAGAGGTAGTTTCTGTCTCTCCCTTCTCTCTCCCCATTTCTCTCTCTCTCTCTCTCTCTCTCTCTCTCTCTCTCTCTCTCTGTGTGTTTGTCTCCTTCCCCCCTTCCCTTCCATACTTTCATAACCCACTAAATAAATATCCAACCTCACTCTGAATGGCATGCCTATCCATGTCTTTGTCTCTTGCCCACTACCGCATATCTCTCTGCCCAGGGCCAGCCGCCTTCAGAGACCTGACCATGGTCTCACGCCTGCGGCAGCCACTCAAGAACCTACAACAAGCCGGGCGGTGGTGGCGCACGCCTTTAATCCCAGCACTCGGGAGGCAGAGGCAGGCGGATCTCTGTGAGTTCAAGGCCAGCCTGGTCTACAAGAGCTAGTTCCAGGACAGGCTCTAAAAAAGCTGCAGAGAAACCCTGTCTCGAAAAACCAAAAAAAGAAAAAAGAAAAAAAAAAAAAGAACATACAACAATTTTTAATTAATCCATTACACCATCCATAACTCAGAATTGACAACCACTTACAAAGGAGTCTCACAGGACAGACCCTATGACCAGTGGTAGGTGATAAACACGAAGCAAACTGAATGACATTTTCTAAGTATTTTTATCTCATAACACTTTGGCCATTTTTTACTTTACAAGTCTTTTGCTTATATATTATGTTTACTTGTTTTGTGATGTTTATAGGGTCTCTCTCTCTCTCTGTGTGTATGTGTGTCTACAGTTTATTTTTTTTGGCTTTTATTTATTGTTCCTTTTGAGACAAAGGTTTCTATGTGTAACTGACCAGTTTGAGGCTGGTCTCAAACGCACAGAGATCCACCTGCCTCTGCCTCCCATGAGTTGGGATTAAAGGTGAGTGCCACTACACCTGACTTTTTTTGTCCTATTCTGTTTTTGTTTTATTATTTATTTATTTTTTTATTCCTGTTTATTTTCTGATGCTAGAGAAAGAATGAGCGTGGATTTGGGGATATGGGGGTATCTGAGAGGAATTTGGGTAGGGAAAACCATAATCAAAATATAATACATAAAAACGTTTTCAATTAAAAAAGGAAACTATAAGAGAAAAAAATTATATCTTTAAAATACACACACACACACACATATGTTCCTTCACACACATATACATACACACTCAAACACACATTTTAAATTTGGCATGTCAAGAATAGCTAATTGAATAAAATATATAAATATTGTAATCCCCTCTAACCACACTTGTGGCCAGGCCCCACCCCCAGAACCTCTAACTGCCAGGTTCCACCCATATTGTGCTCTAACTGCCCTAACTGCCGAGCCCTGACCCCATCCTACAGAGTAAGGCGTCTGATATATGGACATGAAATCTCATCAGTCTCCACCCTGGGGAAGTTCCACCTAATTATGCTTCTCTGCTGACACAGATAGATCAAACCAAATTGAAAAAGTATAACCACAGGTTTATTTCAGCAAAGCAACTCCTGGGTGAGTCTTCCAGCCCCAGAGACCAAGACAGGAGATGTCACAAAAAGCAGGGAACTTATGTAGGTGGTAGGTGAGAGGTATAGATGGCTCACCATAAGCTGGTTTCATGCCCAAGTATGGTCAAAAGCTGGAATGCTTAGGCAGGGAATTGAACTGCTGGCAATTTCCGTGGAGGAGCTACCATAGCCACCAAGATTTCAGAACTGGGCTTTTTGGTGCCCTCCCTTTGTTCAGAGATTCTCTGGGTTGGTGGGGTTTGGAGAGAGAGGAATGGGGCTTTCCAGATCAAGTAGGAGTGAGCTGGAGGTCCCAGCCAAACACCGTCCCCTTCCCAAGAAACTCTACATGAGCCCTGTATCCTGTTCAGCTGGATGCTGTTTCTCACTTGAGCAGAGGCAGTCGTGCTGTCGGGAGCCAGCATTGACAAAAATACCCTCTTCCAGAGTGGAGGCATGGGAATTTAGAAATATAGTAAAGATTATGAAGACACGAACAAAAATAATAAATGCAGAAACATGTAGGATGGTATCGGGAGGGAATCTTGCAGTGAGTACTGAAAATTTGCCCACGTTTAATTTCCAACTGGTTAACACCCCTGACCCCAAAACGTAGGAGTAAAACAAAAGACTGCATTAACATACAAATTGAAAGTCATGGGCTACATTCATTGCTCATGCCCTAGACTCATGCCCTAGACCAAACACTCTGTAGGCAAACCACTCCCTGGGTGGAATCCCAAGTTATTTCCATAAAGGGAACTGGAACTTGGTTGGATCCTTAGACTTTTGTTTTAGGTAGGAACCAACTACTTCCCTACTTTAGGAGCACAGGGTCTGGAAACTAGCCGACAATAGCCTCGAGAGATCAGAACTCTGATTTACAAATATGTAGGACCTTTGAGTTAAAAACACATAGCCTTGAATGAACTAGAAACAAGCCCCAAACTCTCTGACCTTTGACCTCTTTGGGCCTCCACATCATGCCCCTGTTGGACTCTAGAGTCCAAACACCAAGGAGGAGTCACCCCCAGAGACTACCTCTCACACCATAGCTGATGCAAAAGCATGAGGATTTTATTAATTCTGTCATGACAGGGTCCCCCAGCATTCGGGAAGCCAAGAGACCTCGAATAGCTGGTACAGGCTACTTTTAAAGGAGAAGGCCATAGAAGCAAGGAGGGTTGTGATTGGCTTATTCGAAAGGACTATTACCAATAATTGGCTGGACAGCTGTTGCCAGATCAGGTGAGATAAGAGGTCATTTTGACCCTGTTTCCCAGGGGACTGAATCAAAACATACGTATATGGGTAATTGTTCAGAAACTGAGTCAACATCTTTTTTTTTTTCTCATGGTTTATTTTTTTTATATTTAAAAATTTCCATCTCCTTCCCTCCCCCTCCCCCCCTCCCTCCGCTCCTCCTCCCCCTTCCCTCCCCTCCTTCTCCCCCTTCCCTCCCCTTCCCTCCACCCATACCTCCCCTCCCTCCCTCTCAAGGCCAAGGAGCCATCAGGGTTCCCCACTCTATGCTAAGTCCAAGGTCCTCCCAACTCCCCCCAGGTCCAGGAAGGTGATCGACCAAGCTGAGAAGGCTCCCACAGAGCCCGTCCATGCAGAAGAATCAGAGCCCAGCGCCAATGTCCTTTGCTTCTCAGTCAGCCCCCACTGTTGGCCACATTCAGAGAGACGTGTTTGGTCGCATGATCCATCAGTCCCATTCCAACTGGAGTTGGTGATCTCCCTTTAGTTCTGTCCCACCGTCTCCATGAGTGAACGCACCCCTCACGTTCCTGACTTTCTCCCTCATGTTCTCGCTCCTTCTGCTCCTCATCAGGACCTTGGGAGCTCAGTCCAGTGCTCCAATGTGGGGCTCAGTCACCTTCCCCATCTGTCGCCAGCTGGAGGTTCCCTCATGGTCCTGACTTTCTTTCTCATGTTCTCCCTCCTTCTGCTCCTCATCAGGACCTTGGGAGCTCAGTCCGGTGCTCCAATGTGGGGCTCTGTCATTTTCTTCATCTATCGTCAGGTGGAGGTTCTATGGTGATATGCAAGAAATTCATCAGTATGGCTATAGGAACTGGCCTTTTCAGGCTCCCTCTCCTCAGCTGCCCAAGGAACTAACTGGGGGCGTCTCCCTGGAAACCTGGGAACCCCTCTAGGGTCAAGTCTCTTGACAACCCTCAGGTAGCTCCTTAAATTAAGATATATGCTTCCCTGCTCCCATATCCACCCTTCCTATATCCCAAGCACCCCATTCCTCCGAGCTCCCCCCGTTCTCCCCTTCACATTTTTCTCTCCCCATCTTCCCTTGGCCCAGTCTCGCCCAACCCTCAAGTTCCCAATTTTGCCTGGCGATCGTGTCTACTTCCAATATCCAGGAGGATTACTATATCTTTTTTTGGGAGTTCACTGTTTTTCGAGACAGAGTTTCTCTGTGGCTTTGGAGCCTGTCCTGGAACTAGCTCTTGTAGACCAGGCTGGCCTCAAACTCACAGAGATCAGTCTGCCTCTGCCTCCCGAGTGCTGGGATTAAAGGCGTGCACCACCACCGCCCGGCCTGAGTCAACATCTTAAAGGTTATCTTGCCCCAATTTCTGGAGAACGTACGTGCATGTGTAGCTGTTAGGTCCTTGGTTCCCAGGGGAGGAGGGGAAGCACTAAGGCATGGAGGCTGAGAGGGTTCAGAATTATCAGAAATGGCTTCAGAATTGTCTTAAAGTTTTACATCCCCTGCTTTTTTTTTCTCAATAAATCTCTTGTAGAGGTTTGTTATGTGGTGTGACTCTGTGGTATTCCTTGGCTCCTGGCTACCTGGATACCTTTCCACCTGAGCTATAATGCTTACATTTGGTGCTGTGACTTGGATAAGCTCTCCTAGTCCTTGTGTTTCCCCTCACTGTCTAAGATGCTCTGGGACCCTATTCCTCATCTCCAGTCCACCCACAATAGACTCAAATTTGGCTTCAGTACCCCTTAAATAATTCATCCACAGGGCCTTCTAATGACATCTTAGATCCTAATGTTATTTGGGACCTTTACAAATATTCTAAGTGACTGGGAAACGGGAAGAGATTCCCCATTCCCTAGTTCTCAGCTCTAAATCATGTTTGTTTTTGTCTAGTCTCCCTTATACACACACACTGTGTAAATGTCCTGTCTTTTAAGTTACTATAGATGGATCTGTAATTTTTTTCAAAGTGGGAGCTAGAAGAGAGACCTAGCAGGAGGGGAAGAAAGCAAGGAGTAGGCCAGCTGAAGCATGCATACACTCTTCTCTGGCTGGTGTTTCTCTCCACTCCCTTCTGCAGCATCCTCTGTCTATGGCCAGGACTCAAAAATGTTCTATCTCTAAGGCTTCCTTGTTCTTAGCTTACTATAAGCAGTGTTACAGCAATTCAGGCATCTTTGAGGTATGAGTGGCATTAAACCATTGTTTTCTGCTCTCCCACTTGAATTAAAAATCTGGCTCTAGAGTTAGGGTATGGTTCCCCCTCCTCTAGACCCAAGCATGCTTGTTGAAAGATTTCTTCCAAAAAATCTCTGACTCATATCAGGTGAACCATCTGCTGTGTGACAGAGAAAGGAGAGCAAAACAATAAAGAGACAGCTACCCCTAGCAGGGACCATTACTACTCATCCCATACTCCTTTGGTTTGGTTTAACTCTCTGAAACTTTTGCTAAAGTATAAATCTTATCCCAAGATTTGTAAGCACATTGGGTATGATTAAAACCCTGAAAAGTCTGTGACAAAAGGATTAATTTAAAACTCATAACACCAAGATTGATAGCTAATCTTAAAAGAAGCATGTGGCTGACAGTCATCTTTGCTAGGGTTGGAAAGGATGGGCTTTGCCATGTGACCTCACTCCCATCTTGATAAAGGTGACCATAGGACATAAGCCACCCAAGGAAAACAACTCCTCGCTGTGAAGCCTAAACCAGATGAATCTGACAGTTTTTATCATATTAACAAACCTCCACCTACAGGTCCCTTCTCTTCCTCTCAGCTTCTCTTGTTTCTCTTTCTCCCTTCTCAGTGACAGGCTGGCCATCCAGTCAGGGCTGAGGCAGTCCCTGACCAGGACCCTGAATGAAACCACAGTATCCTAGGGGGCATCCTTGCTAGGGATCAGTTTGTAACTTTTGCCTCTTCCTGGACAGCCACCCTTAAAGAGGTAAATTATGGGGAAAAAATCCAAGAATTCATCTAGGACAAACATGAAAACCCATCTTGATTCCTAGACTCCCGCAAAGGCCCTCTTACAATCCAATCTAGATTCCAGACAGAAAACTCTTTAGGACCTACTACTTCTCCCAGAGTTTTTTCGATGTTAGGGCCAAACTTAAACATCTGAGAAACGATCCCTGACTCCATAGGCGGAAGTTTTAGCAATGGCCCTTAAGGTGTACTGATGTGGGATTCCCCTCTGTCTTCTGTGAATATGTTTTATTACTATTGGTTAATAAAGAAGCTGTTTTGACCTATGGTAGTAGATGTAGTGAGGAGGTGAGCAGGCCTGCTTTTCATCCCGCCTGGATCCCACATGGCTAGCTTTACACCTGAAATAACGACACACAAATTGTATTCTTTTAAACACTGCTTGGCCCATTAGCTTCAGCCTCTTACTGGCTAACTCTCACATCTCTTGCTTTAACCCATAACTAACAATCTATGTAGCACCACGAGGTGGTGGCTTACCAGGAAGATTCTAGCATCCGTCCACCTTGGGCTGGAGCTTCATTGCATCTGTCCCAGAGAGAAGAGGCAGGGCAATTGCCTGAGCCATCTGCCTCACTTCCTTCTTCCTGTTCTGTCTCCTCCACCCACCTATGTTCTAACCTATCAGGCCAAGCAGTTTCTTTATTAATTAACCAATGAAATCATCAGATAGATAGAAGACACACCTACATCAAGGAGAGAATATAGGTAGGTTGGAAAACTAAACTGAATACAGGGAGAACGATGCCAGAACCTTACTGGTAAGCCACAGCCTCATGGTGATACACAGATTAATAGGAATGGGTTAAGCTAAAAGAGCTAGCTAGAAACACACCTGAGCCTCCAAACTCACTGAGGTCCACCTGCCTCTGATTCCCAAGCGCTAGGATTAAAGGCATGCACCACCACTGCCCTGTTTTCACCTGGTTTTCTTAATCCTACTAGTTGCACCCCCACCTTATAAACTTCTTGTCTAGATTTCCTCAACAACAGATTAGAAAGATCTCTAACAAGACTTTTAGTCAGATGCTATTACAGGATTACTGCCCACTAGCTACAGAGACAGAGGCCAGTGACTCCTGATTATACCAATGGTGAAGTTCAGTTTCACCCAAGGACTTCGGTGGCCTGATTAAACAGGAAGTAGTCTAATGATAATATCACCCCTTTCTGCTGACCTGGTTGTTTATTAATAATAAACAAAAAGGGGGAATGTAAGTTCCTTAAGCCACACAATTGACCAGATCCCTCCGCCAAGGAACTCTCTTCCAGGTTCCACCCACAGAATACTCTAACTGCTGAGCCCTGCCCCCATCCTACAGAGTAAAAAGCCTAATCTATGAACATGAAATCCCAACAATCTTCACTCTGGAAAGTTCTACCCTGAAAAGATCCACCCCATTCGTAGGGTAAGAGAGCCAGCTAAAGAAACATACCCTGGCCCTGAAACCAGAGCCAAAGAAACGCACTTTGGACCTGAAACCAGAGTCAGAACAAAAGAAACACACCCTGACCCTGAAACCAGAGCCAAAACAAAAGAAACACACCCTGACCCTGAAACCAGAGTCAAAGGTTACAAGGGGCCAGTGAAAGAAACACACTTTGGCCTTGAAACCAAAGCCAAAGAAACACACTCTGCCCCTGACCAATACCACAGGAAAACCAACCAATCCCTGAGCACCAAGTCAGTCCATCCCTGGGCAGGAAAACTAACCAGTCCCTGAACACAAAACCAACCAACCCCTGAGCACAAAATCCACTCAATCTCTGAATTTGTCCAAACTCAGGTATTGAAATCTGACCAATTCCCACTCTGAAAATCTCCACCCTGGAAAAACTCCACCCCTAAGAAGTCCTATATAAGGCCTATGCCTTTGCAGTTTGCTGCTGCCTTTTCCCACTCTGGCAAAAGCAGCCACTCTCCTGGATCTTTCTCTCCCAGTAAAACTCTTGAATGAAATTTGTGTGAGACCTTTTTTCACAGGAGTGGAGTGGAGCTGAGAAGTAACAACTCTGAAGCAGGAGAAGGGTAGAGCCGGACCAGGAGCAGAGCAACTGTACATTTCCTCTGGGGAAACCTTTCTCTATGGGAGCAGAGTTGTTACACTCTGAGGGACCTGAGCAGAACTGTAACAATGTAACAACTTTGCTGAGAAAAAACCTCCCCTGTCCAGAGCAGAGCTGTTAAGTTGGAAAAACCTTTCAGTGGAGGAGAGCTATAAACTTCAACACTTATGGTGACTTTGTGGTACTCCTTAGCTCCCAACTGCCGGGATCCCTTTACATATGAACTGTAATGCTTACACCCTTCCCAGGAAACTCTATATATCCTATTCAGTTGGCTTCTGTTTCTCGCCCAAGCAGAGGCAGGCAGCTACTCCGTTTCTCTCCTAATCCCTTGCCTGCGGTTTGTTGTGCAGTGTGATTTTGTTACCTTTTCATCTGAGCTGTAATGCTTACAAATATTAAGTGGCTGCATGTGAGTAATTTTTCAGGAATTCTGTGGGAAGGTCAAGCTTTGCCCAGGTGCTGTTTTCAACAGGCAGACTAATAGGTTAACATAAAACAGCATATTGAAAACAATTATCTAAGAGTACTCTTTTTGAATTCAAGAGTCTAGTTGGGTAGTATTTGTTACATTTAATATTTCTTTCTCGACCCTCCCATACCCCTGCAACCTCAGTGGGACACTGAAACACAGCCTGCTACTACACAGAGAGGACCAAGAGGTGAGTGACCAGCCACCCAGCAGGACACCCCAGTCTCTAGGCCCTCCATACTGAGACCCCCAAACCTAGTCTCCATCTTAAGATGTTTTTGTGATCACCTAGGGAAAAATAGGATACCTATGAGTAGCAGAAGCAGCCTTGAGACCCGCTGCACCTGCCAAGGGGGCAAAACAGGATATCTGTGGGCCGCAGGAGCAGTCTTGAGAAAAACACCCAGTCCTTTGTGTATCAAAGCTCAGGAGGCAGAAACTGGCTGAAAACTGGCTTAATTTAGATTTGTTTTTGTTCTTAAGGTTCTGACAACTTGGTAACAGCTTTAAGTGCACAATCTATACAGGTAATATAGGCTATAAGATATGCTGAACCAGAGAATACTGACAGTTTACTGTACAATAGCTTTATCAGTTAGTGTTGTGGGCCATTTCTACCAAAAGGAAATGCACTTGTTTTTATCCTGTTAGACTTGTTTTCATCCTGATGTTGATCCCCCCATATGTTAATTTGAGTTGACCAATGATATTGCTGTTGCTATGATTCCCTATTATGTAACCCTGAGACCCTATAAATGCTTGCTGGAAGAATACGGGGGGGGGCTCAGTCTCACTGGAGTATTGAGTTCCCTGTTGGTGCCTTCGACATTAAAGTACCTCTTGCTGTTTGCATCCATTGGCATAGCTTATTGAGTCTGGGGGATCCTTCCCTGAACCCTAGAAATTAGGGTCTTTCACTATACCCCTGCAACCTCAGTGGAACACTGAAACACAGCCTTCTACTACGCAGAGAGGACCAAGAGGTGAGTGACCAGTCACCCGGCAGGACACCCCACTCTCTAGGCCCTCCATACTGGGATAAAACCCTAGGCCCCTCCCTCACTTGACTTGGCTTCTCTATGCAGCCAGGAGGTGCATTTCCTGCAGGTAGGCTGCTCCAAAACCCCTGAGACACAGACAATGACAGTACAGACCAAATCAAAAACAGTTCCCAAGACACAGACATTCACTGCAAGGATTGGACTAATATGCAAAGACACTGTGGGCATCAATTGAAGGAAGAGATAGGTAGGCGCCAATGTAAGAATCCATTTCACAACCTAAAAGCAACACGATAACACCAGAACCCAGTGGTCATAAATCAGAAAAACTTGATCATTCTAACTTAGAGGAAGCAGAAGAAAATGATTTTAAACACAACTTTATGAAGATGATGGAGAACTTTAAAGAGGAAATAAAAAACTCCCTTAAAACAATAAAGGAAAAGAAAGATAAAAATTGGAAGAAATTAATAAATCTCTCAAACCCAAGAAAATCAAGAAAAAACAATCAAATAGATGAAGCAAACAGTTTAAGACTTGAAGTCTGAAAGAGAGGCAATAAAGAAAACACAAACTGAGAGAATTCTGGATATGGAAAATCTGGGTAAATGAACAGAAAGAAACAAGAAAACAGAGGCAAGCATAACCAACAGACTACAAGAGATGGAAGAGAGAATCTCAGGGGTTGAAGATATTATAGAGGAAGTAAATTCATTGGTCAAAGAAAACATTAAATCCTACAAAATCTTAACACAAAATATCCAGGAAATCTGGGACACCATAAAAAGACTAAACCTAAGAATAATAGGGATAGAAGAAGGAGAAGAACTCCAAGTCAAAGGCACAGAAAATATATTCAACAAAATTGGAAAAGAAAACTTTTCCAATCTAAAGAAGGATCTGCCTATGAAGGTACAAGAAGTTTACAGAACACCAAATAGAATGGATCAAAGAAAAGTCCCCATGACATATAATAATCAAAATGTAAAACATACAGAATAAAGAAAGAATATTAAGAGCTGCAAAAAAGGTCAAGTAACATATAAATGTAAAGCTATCAGAATTATACCTAAGTTTTTAATGGAAACCATAAAAGCCAGAAGGTCCTGGGAAGATGTTCTACAGACACTAAGAAACCACAGATGCAAGCTCAGACTACTATACCCAGCAAAGCTTTCAATCACCATTGTTGGAGAAAGAAGATATCCCATGACAAATACAAATTTAAGCAATACCTATCCACAAATCTAGCCCTACAGAAAGTATAGAAGGAAAACCCCAACCCAAGGAAGCTATCTGCACCCACAAGAACACAGGCAACAGAGGACCTCACTCCAACAAAACCTTAAGAAGGGAAACACACACCCTACCACCAAAAATAACAGGAATTAACAATCACTGGTCATTAATATATCTTAATATCAATGGACCCAATTCACCTATAAAAAGACACAGGCTAAGAGAATGGATATGAAAGCAGGATCCAGTCTTCTGCTGTTTACAAGAAACACACCTCAACCTCAAAGACAGACATTACCTCAGAGTAAAGGATTGGGAAAAGATTTTCCAATCAAATGGACCTAAGAAACAAGTGGGTGTAGCTATCCTAATATCTAACAAAATAGACTTCAAACTAAAATCAATTAAAAGAGACAGAGGATACATTATACTCATAACAAGAACATTCATCAAGATGAAGTCTCAATCCTGAACATTTGTGCCCCAAATACAAAAGCGTCCACATATGTAAAGAAACATTACTAAAACTTAAATTGTACATCAAACCCCTCAAGCTAATAGTAGGAGACTTCAACACCCCACTATCACCAATGGACAGGTCAACCAGACAGAAACTTAACAGAGAAATAAGAGAGCTAACAGATGTCATGACTGAAATGGAATTAGCAAACATCTACAGAACATTCCACCCAAACACAAAAGAATATACCTTCTTTTCAGCACTTCATGGAACATTCTCTAAAATTGACCACATACTCAGTAACAAAGCAAACCTCAACAGATACAAAAAAAATGAAATAACCCCCTGTATCTTATTGGATCACCATGGTTTAAAATTAGAATTCAACAGCAACACTAATTCCAGAAAACCCACAAACACATGGAAATTAAACAGTGCTCTCTTGAACCACCCCTGGGTCAAGGAAGACATAAAGAAAGAAATTAAAGACTTCCTAGAATTTAATGAAAATGAAGGCACAATGTACCCAAAACTATGGGACACTATGAAAGCAGTGCTAAGAGGAAAGTTCATAGCACTAAATGCCAACATAAAAAAAGTGGAGGGCTGGAGAGATGGCTCAGCAGTTAAGAGCACTGACTGTTCTTCCAGAGGACCTGAGTTCAATTCCCAGCAACCACATGGTAGCTCAAACCATCTGTAATGAGATCTGGTGCCCAATTCTGCCCTGCAGGCATACATGGAGAATGTTGTATACATAATAAATAAATAAAATCTTTTAAAAAAAAGTGGAGAAAGCTCACACTAGTGACTCAACAGCACACCTGAAAGCTCTAGAACAAAAAGAAGCAGACTTACTCAGGAGGAGTAGAAGACGGGAAATAATCAAATTGAGGGCTGAAATCAATAAAATAGAAACAAAGGAAACAATACAAAGAATCAATGGAACAAAAAACTGGTTCTTTGAGAAAATCAACAAGATAGATAAGCCCTTATCCAAACTAATCAAAAGGCAGAGAGAGAACATCCAAATTAACAAAATAAGAAATGAATAGGGGGACATAACAACAGACACTGAGGAAATCCAGAGACTTGTTAGGCCATACTACAAAAAATTGTACTCCACAAAATTGAAAATTGTAAAAGAAATGAACAATTTTCTGGATATATACCACATACTGAAATTAATCAAAACCAGATGGACAATTTAAATATAACCTGCAAGAAAATAGAAGCTGTCATCAAAAACCTCCCAACCAAAAAAAAGCCCAGGGCCAGATGATTTTAGTAAAGAATTCTATGAGATCTTCAAACAAGAGTTAATACCTATACTCCTCAAAGTGTTCCACATAATAAAAACACAAGGAACATTGCCAAATTCTTTTTATGAGCCTACAGTTACTCTGATACCAAAACCACAAAAAGACTCAACCAAGAAAGAGAATTACAGATCAGTCTCACTCATGAACATGGATACAAAAATACTCAATAAAATACTGGCAAACTGAATCCAAGAACACATCACAAAAATCATCCACCATGATCAAGTTGGCTTCATCCCAGAGATACAGGAATGGTTCAACATATAAAAATCTATCAATGTAACCCATCATATAAATAAACTGAAATAAAAAAATCTTATGATCATCTCATTAGATGCTAAAAAAGCATTTGACAAAGTCCAACACCTCTTTATGATAAAGGTGTTGGAGAGATCAGGGATACAAGAAACATATCTAAATATAATAAAAGAAATATACAGCAAACTGACAGCCAACATCAAATTTAATGGAGAGAAACTCAAAGCAAACCCACTAAAATCAGGAACAAGACAAGACTGTCCACTCTCTTCATATTTATTCAACATAGATCCTGAAGTTCTGGCTAGAGCAATAAGACAACAAAAGGAGATCAAGGGGATTCAAATTGGAAAGGAAGAAGTCAAAGTTTCATTATTTACAGATGATACTATAGTATACATAAATGACCCCAAAAACTCTACTAGGGAACTTCTACAGCTGATAAAATAACTTCAGTAATGTGGCAGGATTAAGATCAACTAAAAAAAATCAGTAGACCTCCTATATACAAATGATAAAGAAGTTGAGAAAGAAATCAGAGAAAGATTGCCCTTCACAATATCCACAAGTAACATAAAATGTCTTAGGGTAAATTTTTAATAATAATAATAAAAAAATTTTAAAAATGTCTTAGGGTAACTCTAATGAAAGAAGTGAAAGATCTATTCAACAAAAGCTTAAAATCTTTGAAGAAAGAAATTAAAGAAGATACCAGAATATGGAAAGATCCCCCATCCTCTTGGATAGGTAGGATTAACATAATAAAAATGGCAATCCTACCAAAAACAATATATAGATTCAATGCAATCCCCATCAAAATTCCAACACAATTGTTCACAGACCGTGAAAGAACAATACTCAACTTCATATGGAAAACAAACAAACAAACAAAAAACCCAGGATATTAAAAACAATCCCGTATGATAAAGGAAGTTCCAGAGGAATCACTGTCCCTGACATCAAGCTCTATTGTAGAGCTACAGTAATGAAAACAACTTGGTATTAGCATAAAAACAGAGAGGCTGACCAATGGAACCAAATCAAAGTTCCAGATATTAATCCAGCCACCTATGAACACCTGAGTTTTGACAAAAAAGCTAAAATTATACAATGGAATGAATAAAGCATCTTCAACTAATGGTGCTAGCATAACTGGATATCAACATGTAGAAAAATGCATAGATCCATACAAATCCCCACGTACAAAATCTCAAGTCCAAATGTATTAAAGACCTCCATAAAAACCCTATCACACTGAAACTGATAGAAGAGAAAATGGGAAGTAGCCTTTAATGCATAAACACTGGAGACCACTTTCTAAATATAACACCAGTAGTACAGACACTGAGAGCAACAATAAATAAATGGGATCTCCTGAAACTGAGAAGCTTCTGTAAAGCAAAGGACACAGTCAATAAGACAAAAACACAGCCTACTGATGGAAAAAGATCTTCACCAACCCCACATCACAAAAAGGACTGATCTCCAAAATATATAAAGACCAACCCCACATCAGACAAAGGACTGATCTCCAAAATATATAAAGAACTCAAGAAATTAGACATCAAAATTCCAAATAATCCAGTTAAAAAATGGGGTAAAGGACTTACAGAGAATTCTCAACAGAAGAATCTCAAATGTCTGAAAAACACTTAAGAAAATGTTCAACATCCTTAGCCATCAGGGAAATGTAAATAAAAACAACTCTGAGATACCATCTTAGACCAGTCAGAATGGCTAAGATCAAACACACCAATGATAGCTTATTCTGGGCAGGATGTGGAGTAAGGGAAACACTCATCCATTGCTGGTGGGAATGAAAACTTGTATAACCACTTTGGAAATAATTATGGCAGGTTCTCAGAGAATTGGGAATCAACCTATCTCAGGATCCAGCAATACCACTCTTTTTTTGATATATCACAGACTTTATTATAAACTATAAAATATATTATCTCTTTTTAATTGATTTTTATTGAGCTCTACATTTATTTTTCTTTGTTCTCCTTCCTGCCTCTTCCCACCCCCTTCAACCCTCTTCCATGGTCCTCATGCTCCCAATTTACTCAGGAGTTCTTGTCTTTTTCTACTTCCCATGTAGGTTAGATCCATGGAGGTCTCTCTTAGTGCCCTCATTGTTGTCTAGGTTCTCTGGGATTTTGGTTTGTAGGCTGGTTTTCTTTGCTTTATGTTTAAAAACCACTATGAGTGAGTACATATGATAATTGTCTTTCTGGGTCTGGGTTACCTCACTCAGTATGATGTTTTCTTGATCCATTCATTTGCCTGCAAATTTCAAGATGTCATTTTTTATGCTGTATAGTACTCCATTGTGTAAATGTGCCACATTTTCTTTATCCATTCTTCAGTTGAGGGGCATTTAGGTTGTTTCCAGGTTCTGGCTATGACAGACAATGCTGTTATGAACATAGTTGAGCACATGTCCTTGTGGGACAGTTGACCATCCTTTGGATATATACCCAAAAGTGGTATCCAGCAATACCACACATGGGCATATAACCAAAAGATGCTCAATCAAACTACAAAGTATGTTTATAGCAGCACTATTTGTAATAGCCAGAACCTGGAAGCAACCTAGATGCCCCTCAACAGCAGAATAGATAAAGAAAATGTGGCACATTTACACATTAGAGTACTACTCAGCAGTAAAAAAAAAATGGCATCTTGAAATTTACATGCAAATTAATGGAACTAGAAAACACCATCCTGAGTGAGGTAACCCAAACCCAAAAAGATGAATATGGTATGTACTCACTCATAAGTGGATGCTAGCTATCAAAAAAGTATATGGAGCCTATAGTTCATGATCCTAGAGAAGCTAAGTAACAAGGTTAAGCCTAAGAAAAACATAAATAGATCTAACTGCAAAGTCAAAATAGATGAGATTGCCTAACAAAATTGGGAACATAGGAGTGGGGGGAGACAGGAAGTTGGAAGGGAAAGAGGAGGAAAGAAAGGGATGGGCAAGGAGAACTTAAGGGAACAGGATAGTCAAGATGGAGGAAGGTCAGAGAGCAAGGAAAGAGATATTTTGATTGAGGATGCCATTATGGGGCTAGCAAGAAACCTGGCTCTAGAGAAATTCCCAGGAATCCACAAGGATGACCCCAGCTAAGACCCTAATCAATAGAGGAAAGGATGCTCAAACTGACCTTGCCCTGTAGTCAGACTGATGAACATCTTAAATATCACCATAGAACCCTCATCCACCAACTGATGGGAACAGAAGCAGAGACCCACAGTGGAGCACTGGACTGAGTTCTCAAAGTCCAGTTGAAGAATGAGAGGAGTGAGACTATAAACAAAGAGGTCAAGACCATGATGGGTACTCCCACTGAAATAGTCCTCCTGGGCTAATAAGAGCTCACCAACACCAGCCGGTCTGGGAAGGAACAAGTATAGGACCAAACTTATCCCTCTGAATGTGGTTGACAGTTGCATGGGGGGGGCGCAAACTGAGGGGCTACTGGCAGTGGCACCAGGGTTTATCTCTACTGCTTGTACTGGCTTTTTGGGAACCCATTGTCTTTGGATGGATACATTGCTCAGCCTAGATATAGTAGGGAGGGCCTTGGACCTTTCCCAAAGCAATGTGCCTTATCCTCTCTGATGAGTTGATGGGGAGTGAGAATGGGAGAATGGGAGGGAGTGGGAACTTGGATTAGTTTGTATAATAAAAAGGATAGTTTTGTTTTCTTTTTCTTTTTTAAAATGTACTCATTGGTTCCTCAGAGTGGAAAAAAATAAATGGTATTGATATTAAAGGTTTGTTAGACACAGGAGCAGATGTAGCAATAATTGCACCCAAATCTTGGACACTAAATTGGCCTCTTCAGAGGTAAATGTTCAGCTTCTAGTAATTGGATCTTTATCTCAGGTAAAATAAAGTATAAGATGGGCCAATTGAATAGAGCCAGAAGGACAAAGAGAAAATCAAAGCCCTTTGTGGCTAACATAGCAACGAATCTTTGGGGGCATGATTTGTTATAGCAATGGAATACCCAGATTAACATTCCTCCAATCTCAGAAATAAACAGTAAACAAATGTATGTTTCTGAGAAAAATATTAAAAGGTATAAAGAACAGTTGCTGACCATTCATGTTGTAAATAAACAGGGCACAACAGCTGTTAATTTTTCAAAGGTGCCAACAGTATCATCTTTAAAATGGTTAACTGACAAACATGTCTGAATAGAACAATGGCCTTTAATATCATAAAAGTTTTAGAACAGCTGGTACAGGAGCAGCTAAATGCTCAACATATTGAGAAATCGACCAGTCCTTGGAATTCTCCTATATTTATCATTAAAAATAAATGTAGAAAATGGAGAAAGGTAACATATCTAAGAGCTACTAATAATGTGATTTAGCCAGTGGGCTTTTTACAGCCTAGAATTCTCTTATATTCTCTGTTACCTAAAGGATGGTTTATTATAGTGATTGATTTTTAAGAGACTGCTTTTAAAAAAAACTATAGATTTGCAAAAATAGGATAGAGATACATTTGCCTTCACAATGCCTACTTATAATAAATCCAGTCTGTTAAAAGGTATCAGTGGAAAATATCCTACAATAAATGTTTAACAGCCCTACCATTTGTCAATATTTTGTATAGCAGTCTTTGGAAATAGTTTGGCTTTTTATTTTTAATTTTTTATTCATTTTACATACCAACCACAGTTACTCCTACCTCCCCCATCCCACTTCCATCCCAACCCCATACACCTCCCATCCATTCCTCAGAAAGGGTAAGGCCTCCCAGAGGGAGTCAACAAAGCCTGGTACATTAAAATGAGGCAGGACCAAGCTGCTCTCCCTGCATCAAGGCCAAGCAAGGCATTTCACCTAAGGGAATGGGCTCCAAAAATCCAGCTAATACACAAGAGAAAGATTCTGGTCCCATTGCTAGGGGTCCCTCAAATAGACCAAGCTACACAACTGTCACACACATACAGGCTCCCCACTGTCAGTCTAGAATCCACGAGTTCCCATGAGTTCAGGTCTGATGTGCTATGAATTTTCCTGTTATGATCTTGACCCCCTTGCTCATATAACCCCTCCTCTCTCTCTTTGATTTGCCCCCCCAGAGTTCAACCTGGTGATTGGCTGTAGATCTCTGCATCTGCTTCCATCAGTTACTGGATGAAGGTTCTATGATGACAGTTAGGGTAGTCACCAATCTGATTACAGATGAAGGAAAGTTTGGGTACCCTCTCCACTATTGCTCAATTAGTTGGGGTCATCATTGTGGATTCCTGGGAATTTTCCTAGCACCAGATTTCTCCATAACCGTATAATGGCTCCCTCTATCAAGATAATTCTTTTATTGCTCTCCCACTGTACCCCTCCCACAACTCAACCATCCCATTCCCTCATTTTTTCATCCCCATCCCCTTTCCTTAACTGCCCCTCCCCCAGTTTACCCAGGAAATATCATTTATTTCCCCTTCCCAGGATAATCCATGTGTCCCTTTTAGGGTCCTGCTTGTTACCTACCTTCTTTGGAGCTTTGGATTGTAGTCTGGTTATTCTTTGCTTTAAATCTAGTATCCACTTATGAGCACATCCTTTGAGTTTATGCCCAGGAGTGGTAATGCTGTGTCTCAAGGTAGATTGATTACCAATTTTCTGAGAAACTGCCATACTCATTTCCAAAGTAACTGTGCGAGTTTGCACTCCCATAAGCAGTGTAGGAGTGTTCCCCTTACTCTATTTCCTCTCCAACATAAGCTGTCCTCAGTGTTTTTGATCTTAGCCATTCTGAGAGGTGCAAGAGGTATCTCAGAGTCATTTTGATTTGCATTTCCCTGGTGACTAAGGATGTTGAGCAATTCCTTAAATGTCTTTTTGCCATTTAAGATTCCTCTATTGAGAATTTTCTGTTTACATCTGCACCCTTTTTAATTGGATTATTTGGTTGGAAATAATTTATAATCAGCTTCCTCAATCTATAATTTACAATATATGAATGATATGTTACTAGCTTATTCAGATGCAGATATCTTAGAGAAAACGTTTAAAGAAGTAGTTTGTCTTATTGAACATTACAAATTGCTCCTGAAAAAAATACAAAGAGAAGATTCTATTAATTATCTTGGATATAAGATAGGTTTACAAAAAACTTTAGCCACAAACTACAAATCAGGAGAGATCAATTATGAGCTCTTAATGGTTTTCAAAAATTACAGGGAGATATTAACTGGCTACAACCCACAACTGGATTGCCAACTCACAAAATTAGTAATTTATCTCAAAACTTACAAGGTGACAATGGCTTAAAGAGTCCAAGAAGATTATCATTTGAGGCTGTGAGAAAATTGAGTTTGGTAGAAAAAGAAATCTCAGAATTCACACATGGATCATTTGGATCCAGATCTTGTTTATATTGTGGTTATTTTAACTTTTACATATTCTCCTAAAGGAATTCTTATGCAGAGAGAAGATAATATCTTAGAATAAATATTTTTACCACATAGGGTTAAAAAAATTTAAGACCCATGTAGAAGAGTTTTTTTGAATTGATTCTGAAAATTAAAAAGTTCATCAATTAGCAGGAATAGATTAAGGAGAAAATGTGGTACCATTTAATAATGTTGCAATTACCTCATTATGACCAGAAAATGAAAATTGGGAAAGAGCTTACAGTAATTTTTGTGGAAGAGACTAGCAACAATTATCCCCAAAGCAAGAGACTTCAGTTTGTAAAGAGAACTAATTGTATTTTTATTCACATTGTATGGGGAACACCAATTTCTGAAGTTCCTACATTCTATACTGATGCAAACAAATCAGGAAAGACTGGTTATAAGTCAGGAAAAATTTTTAAAGTATTTCAAAGTACTTATGATTCTGTTTAAAAGTCAGAATTATATGCTATTTTCATGATATTAGATTTTCCAGAATCACTTAATTTAGTGACTGACTCTCAATATGTAGAAAGAGTTGTTTTAAGTATTAAAACTTCTGAACTTGCTCCAGATGATTCACAATTAAGTATGTTATTCATTCAATCACAAGAAATAATCAGAAATAGAAATCATCCCTTGTACAAAACACATACAAGATCTGTTTTGGGTCTATTAAGCACTCTAGCACAAAGTAATGATGAAACTGATCTCCTATTGGTAGAAAATGTGGTAGAAGCCTCAGAATTTCATAAGAAACACCATGATAATAGCAAGGGTTTTTTTTTACTACTTGGCAACAAGCAAAAGAAATTATAAGAAAAGGTCCTCCTTATTCCCTGTATAACCAAACTGTATTAATTGCAGGAAGTAACCCAAAGGGTAATAAAGTAATGGAATTTGGCAGATGGATTTGTTTCATTTTGCACAGTTTAAAAAATTAAAATATGTACATCATGCCATAGATACATTGATGGAGGAGATTGTTTGTGATTTACACCATCACACCACTATAGACTGATTTCTATGGCAAACTACTGTGGTTTCTGAGACTAAAGGTGTATGTCACCACTGCCTGGTCTGTAAGGCTGACCAATGGGGCTGTTTTACTCTCTGATCTTCAGGCAAGCTTTTATTAAAATACAAATGAAATATCATTATAAGCAGCCTTTCAGAACTCAAAGCAGTTTCCCATTGACATCCTGAATATGTATTGTTGCGGGAGCTCCTTCTGCTCCTTTAGCCAATAGCCACTGAGATACCAGCCCATTGGGGCGTGGTCTCTCTTTTTAAAAATGCGACCACTTCCCTCCGCTGGCTCTCTGGCTTCCGGCTCCGCTTCTGACGACTAGGCTCCCTTCCTGATTGCGCAGAGGGCTGTTGTCTGGGACGGTGATCTGTAAGTTTTTTCCCCTTTAAATAAATAACCATTCTATTAATCATAATTCCAAACTGGTGTGGGATTGTTTGTGATTTACACCATCATTTGGCGCTCCAACGTGATGACTAAATCCACTTAAAAACCTTGCCCGCTTGGGATCGGAAAGAAAGTACTCTGAGACCATGCCAATGGCTCACTGCTCCCTTCCTGCACCTGGGCAGATGGCGGAATCAGGCTTAGGCGAGCGGGACAGCATTTGCGGATTCCTGCCGCCATAGAGAGAGAGGTGTTTTCAGACTTCGCGGTGCTCTGCGTGTCAGATTTGGCTGTAACTTGGATGAAAAGAGTTTCTGTGCTGCACGCTCAGTCTCAGAATTAAACTGCTGAGTGTGGCTCCAATGTCGACTGCTGTGTGCCTGGAACTGTGTGCGGCTCAGGGGCACCAAATGACTGAGGCAGGAGCGGCTTTGGCTCTGCTCCACCATGCTGAATTGTGCTGACCTCAGGCAGGAACTATCATAATTACCACAATAACTGCGCAGTTAAGGTTTAGACTTGTCCGGAAACAGGCGGTACCGTATTATTTTAAGAAGTGGTTAACCTTTTAAGAAATGCTCCTGGATAGTAAAAAATTACAGATTCACAATAGAAAAGATTCAGACATAGAAGGCCTTTAAATGGCTCACGTAGGCTTAAAAGAGAGAAAAAGAAAATATAAAAAATAAAGTTAATGCATTTAAAAAAGGGTAAAGTCTTTAAAGAGACAGAATAAAGTAAACTGATAGAGTGAAAATAAGCCATGTAAAAATGGAAAATTCACAGAGAGTCTGGATTGTGTATTTTATTGTGTTTTCTTTGAAATTTTTGACTGTAAAGGAGCTAAATACAGAGAGACATTTCATTATATGGGCTGCCAGGCTAGACCAGAATGGACATCTTAACGGTATGACTTCAGGATTTGGATCTAAGAACATGATGCTTTGGAAAAGAGTTTCTTCTTTTGTTTTCACAGAGGAAGAGACTCTGTGGATTGCTTCTATCCCAATATGGTATGATAGACCACGCCCTCCTGAAAGGTTGCTGTGAACATCTTCAAAAAATTACTTCACTCAACTGCCAACTGAGAGGAACCTAGCACACAGGTTATACCATGAAAGACCTAAATAACAGCGCCCCCACTCAGCAGGAAGCAGTTTGGAGAGAAATAACTGCGCCCACATTCCCAAATATTGTTTATAAATGTTCTTTTACATTTAAAGGGGGATATGATATAGAGATGAATAATTTGCAATGGTATGGATTTTAAGATCAATTTGTTATATGTATATGTATTTCTGATCTTGATTAAGCTATTTTGATTGTGTAGTTCATTTTAAAAACTGTAATGTATAATTAGGAAATATAGGTTGTTAATGGATAATCATTGATAATAGTCAAGCTTGTAGTCATGTTAGTTAGATTTTCTAGATATATAGAGATATACTTTAGTTAAATAGGCATTCTTCATATCTTTCAATAGTCAAACTTGTAGTCATGTTAGTTAGATTTTCTAGATGTGCATAGATATATTTCAGATAGGCATTCTTCATATCTTTCAAAGACTACAGAACATGGCATTTAATGTTTTAATAACTTAGGGTTTTTCATGACAATGAGACACGTCTGCTCCTGGCAGCACCAATCTACTTCGAGAGGAAGATGGGCATCGAAGAGGCTACTTATGGAGTTTGTTAGCCATTTGGGCAAGAAACTGCTCTTGCCTGGACTGTTGCATAAACTGGACACAAGGAACCCACAGAAAGAGGACTGCTAAACTTGCCTAAAGGTGAGATGGTCTCTCAGGGTTCCTGATTCGTGAAAGAGTCTGCGAGACGTTCTGCAGGACACAGCAGAAAGTGACTGAACTGTCTTTGGAATTTTTCTGCTTCATGGAGGTGTCTGCTGGATACTGTGGGCCTGAAGCCCGAAGATGGATGCCCCAACGGTACAGAGGAACTTTGGGTGACTGTCCAGGCAGCGAGTTGTCTCTGTCATTTCTAGAGTTTTATAAGTTACTTATTTCTTGTTTACTTAGGTAGCATTATATCCTTCTGGAGTCTTTGATGGAGTTGAAGAATAAATAGATAGTTATAGCTTTCCTTAGTTATGATAAAAGATAAAATAGATTTAAATATTGTAACTGTAATACTTGCTTGATAACTGTTTTGTTATATGTAATTTTGCTATGTTAAAGTTGAAGCCTTTCTTTTTTGTTTAAACAGAAAAAGGGGAAATGATGGAGGAGAGTTATCTGTCTATGTTTCTTTCATTGGTTAATTAATAAAGAAAACTGCCTTGGCCCTTTAAGAACAGAAAATTAGGTAGGTGGAGTAGACAGAACAGAATTGTGGGAACAAGGAAGTAGAGTTGGAGAGACGCTTCAGGCAGTCGCCATAGTGAGTCTCCATGCTTCTCCTCTCCGAGATGGACGCGGGTTAAGATCTCTCCTGGTAAGCCACACCTCGTGGTGCTACCCAGATTACTAAATATGGGTTAAAGCAAGATATGAGAATTAGCCAATAAGAGGCTGAAACTATGGGCCAGGCAGTGTTTTAAAAGAATACAGTTTCCGTGTAATTATTTCGGGTGTAAAGCTAGCCGGCGACTGGGCGGCGGGAACGCAGCCCGCGGCTTCACACTACAGTGGTGTATGCCTTTAACCCCAAGCTTAGAGAGGAATATAAGATGGGAGGAGACAGATCTCAGATGCAGTTTCATTCTGAGATTACTGGAGGCAGGATCACCATTTCAGACTGAGGCTGGATGTTTTGCTTTTCTGACCTTCAGGTTGAACCCCAATATCTGTCTCTGGGTTTTTATTAATCATGCCACATTTGATGTCCAATGTTTGGGGTTCAAATTCACCAAAAAAGCTATTTGCCTTTTAGCCACAGGCCCAGGCCAGAGCTAGACCCAAACCTAGCCACCTGGGATTGGGAAAAAAAATTAGTGCCACCACAGCTTAGCTTCCTCTCCTTGTCTGCCTATCCACCTGTGGCTTCTTATGACACCCACAACTTGTTGCCACCCACAGAGCACCCACACAACTTCCTGCAGATCCCCCACAGCTTCCTGTGGGTCTCCTTCATCCCCACAACATGACAGCAACCCAAGTATGGCTCCCCCATAGCTACCTTGACTCCCCATGCCCTCCACAGCTGGTTGTACACCTGCTGCACGGCTGTCCTGACTGGTGTCTCTTTAACAAAAATCCATTCAGTTTTGCTTTGAGTTCTGCTTAGAAAATCAACAGGTTAGCAACATTGGACCAAGTAAAACCAGAACTTCATTGTCTCCAGACTGATTTAGTGGTCTAACTGTGATGCCTGCTGACCCACATCATTATTACACCTTAAAATTTTCATCTGAACCAGGATTTTAACAGAGGTAAGTTATCTGATAATTGCAGACAATATCACCATCCAGGAATTTAAAAACCCTTTAGTTTTTACTATGGAGGAAATTCTTGAAGAGGTATATGACCTACCTGGGACATATACATTCTTAGCCATAGATGCTATTAATTTGATACTTAATATTATATTTATTTATTTATTATGTATACAATATTCTGTCTGTGTATATGCCTGCAGGACAGAAGAGGGCACCAGACCCCATTACAGATGGTAGTGAACCACCATGTGGTTGCTGGGAATTGAACTCAGGACCTTTGGAAGAATAGGCAATGCTCTTAACCTCTGAGCCATCTCTCCAGCCCCTTAATATTATATTCTTGAAGAAACAGTTTGATAACAGAGTCAAGAATGAAAAACTTTTAGAAATGATACAGACTTTACAGACTAGTGATGAGAAGTTGGATGAAAGGTTACCATTGAAAATGATAACCATAATTTGACAGGCAAAATTTAGTTCATGACAACAGGTTATGAAACCTTACAAAATGGTACTGAGAGATTATCTGAAAGGATTCATACTGTTGAAATTGACAATGAAAGTCTGTTTAAAAGTTATGACAAGCGAGCAGATAGAACATCCCTCCTGGAAGGCAATCAACATGCCATTCAAATAATCTCTAAGGATGAGAATATATCATTAATGGAAAAACTTAAAGACTTGGAATTACATGTACATTATGAGAACTAGAAATTGATTTGATGAAATTGTTAGAAATATTGACAGGCCAAGAAATTCAGACTCTACAAAAGACAATGTCACATAGATTTGAGACCATTGAAGAGCTTGTCAGAACTGATAAGCAAGGAGATGAGGAGATGAGGTACAGACAAAAAAGACAATAATAAAGATTTAACATTGACAGTACTTCTTAGAGTCAGAGGTGACTTATCAAGAGTTTTAGCTACTTATCCTGTTACTATTTCTGAAAATCTAGCAAAAAATAAATACCCAAAAGGACATACAGAATGTAAATAGGAACCTATATGTATGAAAGATCTAGAAGATATTAAACAAGTAGTAGTATCTTAAGACATGCATTCACTAAATGAGAGACATTTGGTAAAGATATGGGCTACAAGAAATAAGGTTACTTCACATGATTGCCTTCAGTTAGTCTCAGATGTATTAGATCATGGCCCATAGCTATAATGGAAAAGTTATTAGAAAGAGTAAGCTAAGGCCCCTGAACATCAATGTAGAGTCAGAGTTTTTGAGGCTTCCCAAGATCAAATTCTTGGTGTGGGCTATTATGCTGATCCAGATAGTCAAGCTATATACAGTGAACACATCTTGTCCCTATGCTGTACAGCAGACTTGAATGCTTGGGGCAATATTTAAGAACTGGGAAAAAGTATTGTATACTAAGGTTATCCAAGGCCCAAAAGAACCATTTAGCAACTTTTTGCAAAGATTAAGTAAACCTGTACAAACAGGGGTAGCATATAAAGAAGCTAGATGAGTGCTCATTGAATTTCTAGCTTTTGAAAATGCCAATTCAGAATGCAAAAAGATACATGGGTCCTTAAAAGTTAGTTCAACTCCTATGGATACATGGATCCTACACATAGCTAATACTGAGGGTTTTTTTTACTATAATTCTGAGACTTGGGTAAGAGAAACTATTTCCAAATGTATGAAGAGACATCAAAATACCAAATGCTTTAATTGTGGTAGAATAGGCCATCTGAGAAGGTATTGTAGACAGAGCATTCCTAGAAATTCTTCTGGGAATGAACCAAATAGTAGGCTCCAATATTCTGGAGTATGCAGAAGATGCAGCAAAGATGGACATTGAACCAATGATTGTAGATCAAAAAGAGATAAACATGGCAACCCATTACCAATGGGAAAGTTCTTGGGGAACCTCTCACAGGCCCCCAGGTCAAAAGTGGTCCAGTCATTCCTAGTCATTGTGGATGACATGCCTCCCCAGGAAAATTAGAAAATCCAATACCTGTTATAAAAAAACATCATACTGTTCTGAATGATAAAACAACCATGGAGGATGAATCAAAAATTTTAATAGAAAATGTACATTTTGGCAGACTTTTATAAATTATCAAAGACAAAAGTTGAGAGTACAAATAAACAACATTATATTTAAAAGATTATTAGGAACAGGAGCAGAAGTATTATTACACCAAAATCTTAGCATCCCAATTAGACTCTTCAGGAGGTTGAAGATAGAAATTGGAACTCTATCTTTGTTAAAACTAAGCAAGAGATAGGTTGAATGCATAGAGCCAGAAGGACAGAGAAAAGGGCTGAAGCCATATGTGGTTAATATAGCAGTGAATCTATGGGGTTGTGATCTGTTACAACAATGAAATACCCAGGTTAACATTCCTGCAGTTTCAGAAATGGTTCCTAAACTAACACATTTTTTTTCTAGGAAGGATATTATAATATAAGGTACTGCAAAAAAAACCAGTCACCAACCATTCAGGCTGTACAAAAACAAGAACACCAATTGGCAAACTCTCTGAGTACAAGTGGCCCTAAATTTAAAATGGTTAACTAATAAACCTGTAAGGAAAAAACAATAGCTTTTAACAAAAGAGAAACATTAGAACAGCTGGTACAGGACCATCTAGATTCTCAGCATATTAAAACGTCAACCAGCCTTTGGAATAGATCTAAGAGTTGTTAATAAGGTGATTTAGTCAATGGGTGCTCTACAATCTGGAATTTCTTTCCCTTACCTATAGGATGTCATCTTATAGTTATTGATTTAAAAGATTGTTTCTTTACTATACATTTACAAGAAAAAGACAGAGAAAAATTTGTCTACACAGTGCTCACTTACAATAATTTTCAGTCTGCTAAAAGACATCAATGGAAGGTTCTGCCAAAGCAAATATTAAATAGCCCCAAAATGTGCCAATATTTTGTAAGCCATTGGAAATGATACATGGGCAATTTCCTGAATCTATAGTTTACCTTTACATGGATAACATTTTACAATCATATTCAAATATATATATATTTGAAAAATGTTTGAAGAAGTAAAGAAAATTTTCCTTGTTGGGGATTACAAATTGCTCATGAAAAAATTAAACAAACAGGAATTTCTATTAATTATTTAGGCTACAAAATAAGTTTACAAAGAATTAGACATCAAAAGGTTCAAATTAGAAGAGATTTGTAAGTCTTAATGACTTACAAAGATTGCTAGGTGATATTTCCCATCTATGGCACACTACTGGGATAGGTCCTGATGACCTGATTTAAGTTGAACAAAATCTAGTTTTTGTTTAAAAATGGTAACAAGGATTTAAATAGTCCCAGGGAATTATCAGTTGAAGCTGAAAGGGAATTGACTTTGCTTGAAGAGAAATTACATGAAGGTACAAGTAGATCATGTGAATCTGAATTTTAACTGTATTCTTATCATATTACCCTGCAAACATTCCCCTACAGGAATTTTAATGTAGAGAAAAGATATTATCTTATGATGGATCTTTTTATCACATAAACCAAGTAAAACTTAAAAACTTAAGTGGGAAAGGTCTCTGAGTTAAAAAGAAAATTGAGACTTCATCAATTAAGTGGAGTAGACCTAGCAGAAATTGTAATATGACTCACTAATAAAATTAATAAATTACAGGAAGACAGTGAACCTTGACAAATAGCTTGTAGTAATTTTGGGGGGAAAGATTAACAACAACTATCTCAAAAGTGAGAGAATTTGACTTATAAAGAGAACTAATTTGATCTTTCCTCACATTGCACAGGACATACCAACAACTAGAGCCCTTACATTCTGTATTAATGTAAATAAATAAAAAAATCAGGCTACAAATAAAAAATTTCAAGTAAAGCAGAACAAATTCCTTATGATTCTGTCTAAAAGTCAGAATTATATGCTATTCTCATGGTACTAAGGGACTTCAAAGAACCCTCAACATAATTACTGATTTGCAATATGCAAAAGAGTTGTTTTGTGATGGAGGACTCTCATTGGTTAATAAACTGCCTTGGCTTTTTGATAGAGCAGGATTTGGATAGGTGGAGTAGACAGAACAGAATGCTGGGAAGAAGGGAAATTAGGCAATCGCCATGCCTCTCCTCTCTGGGAGAGACGTGATGGAGCCATCCGCCAGGTCAGACATGCTGAATCTTTCCCGGTAAGACACCACTCGTGGTGTTACACAGATTATTAGATATGGGTTAGTCAAGATGTGAGTAAGAGGCTGAAACTAATGGGCCAGGCAGTGTTTAAAAGAATACAGTTTCCATGTAATTCTTTTCGGGTATAAAGCTAGCCATGTGGAGCCGGGTGGTGGGACGCAGCCCTGCCATTCCTTCTACAGATTGGTGCCCAATGGGATGGACTAAATCCACTTAGAAACCTGAGAAAGCTTAAGAGAGAGAGAAAGACAGACAGACAGAGAGAGAGAGAGAGAGAGAGAGAGAGAGAGAGAGAGAGAGAGAGAGTTTAACACAGCTTTTTGCTGTTTGCTAGAGTGTGCTGCAGAGAAATTTTTTCTGAGGATGTGCCATAGAGAGATTTCCTGTTTCAGCAATAGCGGCAGAAAAAAAAGCTGCTCATTTTAAAATGTGGCTTCCTGGGGCTGTGCCGCCAGTGCAAACTCTGGCTTTAAAGCATTTCAATGGCTTTTATGGGACTGGATGTTTGTGTTCCCACTTGGGATCTGAAGGAGAATGCTCTGAGACCCGGCCAATGGCTCAGAGCTCCCCGCCTGCACCTGGGCAGATGGCAGAATCAGGCTTAGGCAGGCGGAAGAGCATGGCGGATTCCTGCCGCCATACAGAGAGATGTTTTCAGACTGTGCAGTGCTCTGCGTGTCAAAATTGGTTGTAACTTGGATGAAAAGAGTTTTTGTGCTGCACGCTCAGTCTCAGAGTTAAAGTGCTGAGTGCGGCTCCTACCTGGCAGCCCCAGAGCTAGCACAAAATGGTAAATCCTCCATTTTGAAATTGGAGAGGGGTGGAGCCAACATCCAGAACAGCTCTCTGCTCTGCAGCCCAGAGCAGCAACTGATTCAGTCACAAGCGGCTCCACCATGTTGGACTGGGCGTGGCAAGCACACAGTACCTGTTTTTTACCTAGGAATGTCACAGCTTAGAGTCTTAAATGCTTAGCGATGTAAAGGCACAAATCAAACATGTTTCTCAACAGTAAAAAAATTATAGATTCACAATAGGACAGATTCAGATATAAAAAACCTTTAAATGGGTCACAATGTTGGATGAATGTATGTAGGCTTGAGAGAGAATAAAGTTAATGCCTTTAAAAAAAGGGTAAAGTCTTTAAAGAGACATAATAAAGTAAAGTGATAGAGTAAAAATAAGCTACGTAAAAATGGAAAATTCACAGAGAGTCTGGATTCTTTGTATTATTGTGTTTTCTTTAAAATTTCTGACTGTAAAGGAGCTAAATACAGAGAGACATTTCATTGTATGGGCTGTCATGCTAGACAAGAATGGACATCTTAATGGTATGACTTCAGAATTTGGATCTAAGAACATGATGCTTTGGAAAAGAGGGTCTTCTTTTGTTTTCACAGAGGATGAGACCCTGTGGATTGTTTCTATACCAATATGGTATGATAGACCATGCCCTCCTGAAAGGTTGCTATGAACATCTTCAAAAAATTACTTCACTCACCTGCCAACTGAGATGAACCTAGCAGACAGGTTATACCATGAAAGACCTAAATAACAGCATCCCCATTCAGCGGGAAGCAGTTTGGAGAGAAAAAACTGTGCCCATATTCCCAAATATTGCTTATAAATGTTATTTTACATTTAAAGGGGGATATGATATAGAAATGAATAATTTGCATTGGTATGGATTTTAAGGTCAATTTTGTTATATGTATATGTATTTCTGATATTGATTAAGGTATTGTGATTGTGTAGTTCATTTAAGAATGTAATGTATAATTAGGAAATATAGGTTGTTAATAGATAATCATCAATAATAGTCAAGCTTGTAGTCATGTTAGATTTTCTAGATGTGCATAGATATATTTCAGATAGGCATTCTTCATATCTTTCAAAGACTGCAGAATATGGCATTTAATGTTTTAATAACTTAGGGTTTTTCATGACAATGAGACACGTCTGCTCCTGGCAGCATCAATCTACTTCAAGAGGAAGATGGGCATCGAAGAGGCTACTTATGGAGTTTGATAGCCATTTGGGCAAGAAACTGCTCTTGCCTGGACTGTTGCATAAACTGGACACAAAGAACCCACAGAGAGAGGACTGCTGAACTTGCCTAAAGGTGAGATGGTCTTTCAGAGTTCCTGACTCATGAAAGAGTCTGCGAGACATTCTGCAGGACACAGCAGAAAGTGACTAAACTGTCTTTGAAATTTCCTGCTTCATGGAAATATCTGCTGGATACTATAGGCCTAAAGGCTGAAGATGGATGCCCCAATGGTAAAGAGGAACTTTGGGTGACTGTCCAGGCATTGAGATGTCTCTGTGATTTCTAGAATTTTGAAAGTTGCTTATGTCTTGTTTACTTAGGTAATATTATATCCTTCTAGAGTCTTTGATGGAGTTGAAGAATAGATAATTATAGTTTTCCTTAGTTATAATAAAATAGATATAATTATTGTAACTGTAATTCTTGCTTGATAACTGTTTTGTTATATGTAATTTTACTATGTTAAAGTTAAAGCCTTCCTTTTTGTTTAAACAGAAAAAGGGGAAATGATGGAGGACTCTCATTGATTAATAAAGAAACTGCCTTGGCTTTTTTTTTCCAGTTTATTTATTTTTTATTAAAAATTGCCATCTCCTCCCCTCCTCCTTCCCCTTCCCTCTCCTCCCCTCCACCCATACCCCCACTCCCTCCCTCTCCAGGCCAAAGAGCCATCAGGGTTCTCTACACTATGTTGAGTCCAAGGTCCTCCCAACTCCCTCCAGGTCCAGGAAGGTGAGCAACCAAACTGACAAGGCTCACACAGAGCCTGTCCCTGTCGTAGAGACCAAGCCCATCACCAAAGTGGTTGCTCAACCTCCTTAGCTATCAGGGAAATGCAAATCAAAACAACTTTAAGATACCATCTTACACCTGTCAGACTGGCTAAAATCAAAAACACCAATGATAACCTTTGCTAGAGAGGTTGTGGGGTCAGGGGTACACTCATCCATTGCTGGTGGGAATGCACACTTGTGCAACCACTTTGGAAAACAGTGTGGCAATTTCTCAGGAAATTCGGGATCAACCTACCCCAGGACCCAGCAATTCCACTCTTGGGAATTTACCCAAGAGATGCCCAATCATACTGCCTTGGCTTTTTGATAGGGCAGGATTTAGATAGGTGGAGTAGACAGAACAGAATGCTGGGAAGAAGGGAAGTTAGGCAATCACCATGCCTCTCCTCTCTGGGAGAGACGCGATGGAGTCAGCCGCCAGGTTAGACATGCTGAATCTTTCCTGGTAAGACACCACTCGTGGTGTTACACAGATTATTAGATATGTGTTAGTCAAGATGTGAGTAAGAGGTTGAAACTAATGGGCCAGGCAGTATTTAAAAGAATACAGTTTCCGTGTAATTATTTCGGATGTAAAGCTAGCCGTGTGGAGCCGGGTGGCGGGACGCAGCTCTGCCATTCCTTCTACAGTTTTGCACATTGAAACCACTAAATTTATACCAGATGATACAGAATTTGCTTTATTATTTCTTCAGATACAATACATAATCAGGAATAGGCATCATCTCATATACATAACACACATCTAATTCCATGCTTGTCTGGCAGGTTCTCTAGCACAAAGTAATGCAGAAATATAACAATTATTGATTGGAACTGTGGTGAAGGCCTTATTATTTCATAAGAAAACATCATTTCAATTGCAAATGTTTAAAAAAGAACTCTTCCATCACATGGCAACAAGCCAAAGAAAGAATAAGGAGATATCCTACTTGTTCTTTATATAACCAAACACAACTACCTTTAGGAAGTAACCCAAAGTGTACTCAAAGGAATGAAATCTGGTAGAAGGATGTGGAACATTTTGTGGTATTTGTGAAATTAAAATATGTACACCACACCATTCACACCTATTCAGATTTTCAATGGGCAACTTCTTTGAATTCAGAAAAGGCTGACTCAGTAATCACACATTTATTAGAAGTTATAGCCATCATGCGTACACCTGCACAAATAAAGACATACAGTATTCCAGCATATGTATCTAAGAAAATGAAACATTTTTTTCTTATTATAGTATAACATATATTATAGGTATAACATTCCAAGCAATCCTATAGATCAGGCAGTTATGGAAAGATCAAAATGAACTATAAAAGATATGTTAAATAAACAGAAAGAGATAATATATATCCCCCAAAATAGATTGCAGAATGCTTTATTAACCTTGAATTTTCTTAAGACTAACAAGAAAGGAACAACAGCTGCAGATGGATATTGAACAATTGTAACCCCGCCGGCAGGGTCAGCTATTCATGGTCCTCTGAAGGGGCGCTACCTGAAAGACATGGGCTGAAAAGAGGAAGGAAACCAATCAAGATTCTATTGTCAAGGTCTCCGTTTATTGGGGTGAAGGTTACAGCTTATATAGCCTTGAATGGGGTGGAGATAGGGGCAGGCAGGAACTTTGCTGGGGTAATGGAAGGTCATCAGTCAGCACCTGGTGTAAGTCGAAATATGTGATCCATTAACATTGGAATAAGGCGCGGTTCCGTTAACAGATAGTTCTCAAGATAGTTGGGATGTGGGGCGGGTTCTCCGTAAACATCCTTAGGACAATGACCTCTGCTATCCTTTAGGACAATGGTCCCTGACAAACAATAGCAAAACTTCTGAATTAAATCATCTGGTGTACTTCAAGGATGTGTTGTGCTCACAATGAAAACCAGGAGATGTGCTATGTTGTAGAAGAGGTTTTGCTCTTATTTCTGCAGGAAAAAAAAAAGCTATGGATGCCATCAAAATTAATCAAGATTCAGTTTGAAAAGGAGAAACTTGATAAAGAGAAATGACAGCTTATCCACAAAGTTGACAATCCTACAAGTTGTAAGGAAACCTCAGAAGGGTTGGGTCAGGGTTCTGTTCTTGTTTTTGCAAAAAATATTACCCATCTTTGAGAAATCACAAGACCTTGGTCATCTATATGCCCAAATAAGAAAAGTTAGCTATCCATAAAAAAATCACCAAGCAATGAAAAATCTAACTTATTATACCAATATCCTCTACAGGATAAAATTTCACTACTTAAACATACATATCTCCTTTCTCAATATCATGGTAGTCCCAAATCACTTAAAAATCAAAGTTGATGTTCAGATTGGACTATGACTCTCTTTCTCTAAATCCAAACATGTTGTTAAAAGAAAAATTTGGAGTTTCTGCCTCATAACAGGAGAGTCACCTGGTGTACTGATGTGGGAGTCCCCTCTGTGTGCTGTGATTTCCATTAACGAATAAAGAGACTGTCTTGGCCTGTTGCTAGGAGACAGAACTTAGGCAGGCAAGGAAGATGGAATTGAATTCTGGGAGGAAGAAGGCAGGGTCAGAGAGATGCCATGGAGCCGCCAGAGATAGACATGGTGAAACTTTGCTGGTAGACCACGACCTCATTAATCCACAGATTAGTGGAGATGGGTTAAATTAAGATGTAAGAGTTAGCCAATAAGAAGCTAGAGGTAATGGGACAAGCACTGATTTAATTACTACAGTTTCTATGTGGGTATTTCAGGCCTAAGCTAGTTGGGCAGCTGAGCTGAACAAGTGGCCCCTCCTCCTACAATGTAGGACAGAAGGAAAATAAAAATCTAGGACCTAAAATTATTGAAAAATTCTACTCCTCCCCATATCTATTTTTGTCTCTATGTCACTTCTTCTGAATATGTGTCTATTGAAATTCAAACTTTCTGTTTTGATATAAATGTTTAATTTTTCCACAGTAAGCAATTCATTTTCCTACAGTACTCTTAAAGTTTCCAGGAAGAAGATGGGGCCCCACAATAATGATTCCACCTGGTTCATATGATGTTATTCAGCTGATAGCACCACGGACTAACTGCTCGGAACAATTTTGAGATGGCTAGCTGAGATGATCCACCCTAACAGACTCCTCAAGCCAGGACTTGAGACAAACTCTGCACTTTCCCATTATTCAGAGACTGGACAACAAATGACAAATCTACCTCTCTCAGGACTAGACAATTAACCCAACTTTTTCTTTTTAGGGTCCCTTAAAGGTGCCATCATCCCCAGACAGCAGCAAGTAAATTTAAGAACATGATACCCACATTCCCAACAGTTGAGGTGGCTGGTTTTTGGTCTTTCATTGGGTTATGGATATTTGTCATTGTTTAGGGAGATTGGTTATAAGTTGCTATTGCTAATGGTCAGGAAGTAAGTTAAACAAAGGAAATTAGATTCAGGGTTCTTGTTTTGAAAAGAAAAAAGAGGGATATAGATATGATGGGATAAAAAGGTAGATTATTGAATCTACTCTGTAAAGAAAAAAAGGAGGATATATATATATACATATATATATATATGCGTGTGTATATATATATATATATGATAAAAGGTAGATTATTGAACCTACTTTTAAGAACTATTAGTTTTAAATGTTTTACATTGGATTAGAATTTTCTATATTGTATACAAATTTTATATATTGATACAAATTTGAGATTAATTTTGTTAAAGCATACTGTATATACGTTTCTAATCTTGTTCAAGGTATTGTACCTATATAGCTTATTTAACAATGTAATGCAAATTTCTAGTCTTTGAAATTTATTATTACCAACTGCTTGGGATAATAAGGAAATGCGGGTTAGTAATTAGTCACCTATTACAATAAAACTTGTGGTCACATTAGGTGTCTTTTCAAGGTCAAACAAAGATATATTTTATATAGACAGGGCATCTTCAAACACTTCCAAGATCTACAGAATATGGCATTTAAGATGTGGTAATAACATAGGCTCTTTTTTTATGACAATGAGACATGTCTGCTCCTGGAAGTACCACTCTACTTCAGAAAAGATAATGGACATTGAGGAAACTTCACATGGAGTTTACTTTCTTTGTGGCAAAAGTAAACCACTGGGCAAGAAAATGTCTTTGCCTCGACAGCTAACAATATGCTGTCCTAATTGGACAAATAGGACTCAAATGTAAGTAAATGCCAAACATTTTCAAGACAAAGAGAGACAGCCCTTCAGAATACCCTGCTTCACAGAAAAGTCTATTTATGGTAGGCCTGTAGGCTGAGGATAGATGCCCTAACATTGCAGAGGAACTTTGTGTGACTATTCAGGCAGTCAGCTGTTTCTGTCATTTCTCACATTTTTTTGGAAGTCACTTGCTCACACTTCCTGCTTATTCAGTTAATGTTATTTCCTTCTTAAGTCTCTGAGGTAGTTGAAGACTATATATAGTTATAGTTTTCCTTGTTTACCTGATGCAGAAAGCAAATTATGGCAGAAAGTGAATTAGGTATAAGACTTTGGACTTACCAAGATAGGATAGATAAAAAATATTTTCTCTGAATTTATCAAATACTAATGGGCTAAACATTGTTGATATATTTATTGCCTGTACATATTGTATATAATCATTATACTTATTGTATACAGTTTTGCTTAAATTAGTTATAGTCTTCTTTTCTATTTTAGACAAAAAGGGAAATGTAGTGATATTTCATCTGTATTTTAATAAAAAAGCTTGCCTGAAGATCAGAGAGTAAAACAGCCCCACTAGTCACCCTTACAGACTAGGCAGTGGTGACACTCACCTTTAATCCCAGTAGCCACACTAGTTTATCATAGAAACCAGGTGGTACTGATGCATATCTTCAATCCCAGCCATAGAGAGGACTATAAGACAGGAGGGGACAGCTCTCAGACATAGTCTCATTCTTAGATTACTGGAGGCAGGATTGCCTGTCAGACTGAAACAGAGATAAGAGCCAGTGGATGGCTGTTTTGCTTTTCTGACCTTCAAGTTGAACCTCAATATCTGTCTCTGGGTTTTTAGTAATTATGCTAAAGTTGATTCTGTAATCATGCCCTTATTAGAAGTTATGGCTATCATGGGGAAACCTGTACAAATTAAGACTGACAATAATTCTGTATATGTCTCTAGTAAAATTAAACGGATTGTTTTTGCATATTACAACATAAAGCATATTACAAGTATACCACCAATCCTACAGGGCAAGCACTTATAGGAAGATCTAATCTTACCTTACAAGATATGCTTAATAAACAATAAGGGGTGATAAAAAAAAAACCAGAGATCAATTATATAATGCTTTGTTAACTTTTATATTTTTAAATGTTAAGTAAAAAGAAAGGTATGACAGCTGTGGAGAAACATTGGATAATAGAAAAAACTGCTGAATTAAATAATCCTGTATACTTTAAAGATTTGTGACCTCAGAATGGGAACCAGGACATGTTTTACATTGGGAAAGGTTTTACTTTTGTTTCCACAGGAGAAGAATAACTATGAATACCATCAAAATTAATAAAGATTATTTTGAACAGGAAAGACCTCTTGATTAAAAGAGGTGATAGTTCATCATACAACATGGCCATTCAATCTGAACTAATTTATAAGACTAACAAAAGCTTTTCATTTGATCAGCTATAACTGGACAAAATAAAATCCCCCAAAGTTATGGTTGGGGCAAGATTTTATTCTTGTCTTTCCAGGAGTTAGAAGTCTGCAACTATGGTCTCTAAAGACCACTGGACAAATGAGACATCTGAAGAAGAGAGAATCATCCAAAAAAAAGTCCAAAGAAAACGAGTAAATTAGCCCAATGGTATATCACATTTTCAATGGGATAAAATCTCATAAATATCTCCAGATGCTTGTTTCTGCAGTTCTCTACAGACATATAAAGCAAATGGTCTATTTGTAGTTCTGGTTTAATTAAAATTCAAAGTTGACTTTGGGTTGGAATGTGGCTCTCTCCTTCTCTAAACCCATGTGTGCCTGTTAAAGGAAAATCCAAAGCCTCTGTCTCCTGTCAGAAGAGCCATCTGGTATGGAACAAAGAAAAACCAAAACTGGGACTATTATATTGCCACTAATCTCATAATCCTTTGGTTTTATTTTGACTCTTTAAAACTTTTCTTAATGTATTAATATTATCTCCCAATTTATAAGATATATGCATATAAGATATATATACATATACATATATATATATATATATAAACTGTTTTTTTCTGATTTTAATGATAATATAGAGTACTAATTCTAGAAAAAGGTTTAATCTGGCTTTTTGTACATGATTTTGGGTTTGAGTTTCTATCACATAAGTAGGAATTAAGTTTGTGTTCCATTTACACTTAACAAATTGTGGTCCTTTAACCTCTCCACAATCTGCTGCATATTTGGTGTGGGAAGTCCTTCTGTCTATGTGTTGCTTTTATTGGTTAATGAATAAAGAAGTGGATTTCAGCCAGTGGCTTAACAGAACATAGCCAGGCTGGAAGAGATATAGAGAGAGAGTAGTTGAAGTCAGGAAGATACCATGGAGCCGTCAGAGGGGAAAGATACAAGCTACCAGCTGGAACCTTGCCGGTAAGCCACAGCCACATGGTTATACACAGATTAATAGAAATGTGTTAAATTAAGATGTAAGAGCTAGCCAATAAGAAGTTAGAACTAATAGGCCAAACAGTGATTTAATTAATACAGTTTCTGTGTAGTTATTTCAGGTATGAGCAGCCAGGACAAACAAGCATCCTCCTCCAACAGCATATGATATTTAGGATGTTTAAGTTTTCTGCAGTAAACCATGACCATTCCTAATGGCAATCTTTGACGTCTCTAAAAGGATGATGGGGCCCCACAACAATTATTCCACCTGGATTGTGGTAATGCCACTAAGCTGACAAACACCATCCAAAGATCATCTTTGGACTACAAAGTACTCAGCGAAATTTCAAGGCAGCTACTAAGAGTGTTTGGGCTCATGTACTACTCCAAGCCCTACACTTTTCCATTACACAGACTGGCAACAAATGATACAGCTAGCTCTCCCAGGACTTGACTATTATCTCAATTTTCTCAGGGTTCCACCCCCAGACAACAGGAAGTTATCTAGAGAACACAACATCCACATTCCCAAGAGGTGAGATGGGTAAGTTTTGGTCATTCTATGTGTTATGGATATTTGTCATCATTTGGAGGGGGTCAGTTACAAATTATTATTGATGTGTTCAAGAAAAAAAGCTGAACAAAGGAGATTAGATTCAGGGATCTCATTCTGAAAAGAAAAAGGGGAATACAGAAATTATGGGATAAATTACTGAATCTATTTTTAAGCTAAAAAGGAACTACTAGTCTCAAATACTTTATGTTGCTGAATTTTTGCATATAGATACAAATTTAAAGTTATTTTTAATATTTTTAATATATATATATATCTACTCTTGTTTAAGGCATTTTTACATATTGATACAAATTTAAGATTACTTTTGTTAAAACATACTGTGCATATGTTTCTACTCTTGTTTAAGGTAGTTTATTTAACAATGTAATGTAAAATTTCTAGTCTTTGAAACTTATTATTACATACTATTTAGAATAATAAGGAAATACAGGTTAGTAGTTAGCCACATATAACAATCAAACTGTTAGTCATGTTAGTAATGGGTATGTTTTCAAGGTCAAACAGATGTATTTTAGATAGAAAGGTAGTCTTCAATCACTTCAGAGATGTACAAAATATGGCATTTAAAAATGTTTTAGTAGCATAAGGCTTTTCATGACAATGAGACACATCTCCTGGCTGCACCAATCTACTTCAGATGAGATGACGGACATCAAAGAACCTCTATATGTAGTTTTCTTTTTTTTTTTTTTTTTGATTTTTCGAGACAGGGTTTCTCTGTGGCTTTGGAGCCTGTCCTGGAACTAGCTCTTGTAGACCAGGCTGGCCTCGAACTCACAGAGATCTGCCTGCCTCTGCCTCCCGAGTGCTGGGATTAAAGGCGTGCGCCACCACCGCCCGGCTTGTAGTTTGCTTTTTTTGTGGCAAAAGTTGGCCCTTGCCTTGACTGCTGACAGTATGCTGTCCAAATTGGACAAGCAGAACACAAAAGAAAACAACTGCTGAACTTTGCCAAGACAAGGTAGGACAGTCCTTCAAAGTTCCTGCAACAGCCTTGTATGAAACTTTTAAAAATTACTTTTTAAGACAAACATTACATGTACTCACTCATAAGTAGCTTTTAGACATAAAGCAAAGAAAAACCAGCCTACAATTCACAATCCCAGAGAACATAGACAACAATGAGGACCCTAAGAGAGTCATACATGGATCTAATCTACATGGGAAGTAGAAAAAGACAAGATCTCCTGAGTAAAGTGGAAGCATGGGGACCATGGGAGAGGGTTGAATGGGAGAGAAGGGGGAGGGAGGGGAGTGAAGAAAAAATATATAGCTCAATTTAAAACAATAAAAAATTAAAAATAAAGAGAAACAATGTATTGAAAAAAACCCTCACTTTCCTTCAGTCTGCCCCCAACACAGTAACTACAGTGATGTTTTCAAACAGGTGTATTGGATCATCAGTTCATTTATTTGTCAAAATTTCCACAAAGGTCTTCCATATTTAAGAATTATTATGATAGTTCAGTATACCACAACTAAGCTGTCCCTATGAACACAGTTAAAACCATATATATTACTTCCTCTCTAATACCACTATAGCCACACAACTTCTTTCCTCCTCCTTGAACACAGCAAGAGACAAGCCCTCGGTGGACGGGCTAGTCTGTGCCTAGAAAGCTCTGGACACAGCCAGCCTATGACTTGCTCCCTCAGCTGTTGGAGTTTGTTGAAATATGTTGCTTTCTCTTGAAGACTTCTTGTATAAGACAATTTTAAGTTGCTAAACACACAAATCTTATTATACTTTTCATAGTATGTATAACGGTACAACCTTATATTTTCTTATTGTAAATGCATACCGCTACAAAGTGTAACCAAGAAACCAAGGGTTTCTGCTTTATTCTAATGACAAGGACAGTATTTGTCAGGTAGTAAGCAATGGATATGTGTTAAGTACGTGTATAAGCAGGAATCAAGCGCTCCATGTGACCTAGAAACGTTTTATGTAATTGATAAATTATATAATCCCATCTTTCTGGAATTCTAATAAAAATCTGGAATAAAAATTATTTTTTAAAAAGATTATATATACATACATATATACATATGTATATATAGTGCTTTGTATGCATGTTTGCCTATACACTAGAAGAGGGCATCAGATCTTTCTCTCTCTCTCTCTCATCTATCTATGGACGCGCTGTCAATGCTCTTAACCTCTGAGCTATCTTTCCAGTCCTAAAACTACTTTATTTAATTGTGTATGTGTGTATGCGTTATGTGTGCAGGTGTTCATGGAATTTGGAGGGTTGGAATTACAGGTGATTGTGAGATGCCCCACAGGGGTGCTAGGAACCAAAGGTACTCCACAAAAGCGGTCTCACATACTCTTAACTGGAGCCATCTCTCCAGTCCCTCTGATAAGAAATGTTTTAAGTCTTAACTAGATAATATGAACCACAGAGAAAATATCTTCAGAAATTGGATTTTTTGCAAAAAAAAAAAGAAACAAGACAAAACAACCAACTTTTGCTTTTCTTTTACTAAAATGTCTCACATGGTTGCAAACTGTCATTTCTAGTCACCAGAGGCATTTCTTTTAAGAAACATGAGAAGAAAAAAGAAGGTGCTTCTTGTCGCCCTTAAAAAACAATTAAACTGCAGTTTAAAAAATCAAAATAGAGAGCCGGGCGGTGGTGGCGCACGCCTTTAATCCCAGCACTCGGGAGGCAGAGGCAGGTGGATCTCTGTGAGTTCGAGGCCAGCCTGGTCTACAAGAGCTAGTTCCAGGACAGGCTCTAAAAAAGCTGCAGAGAAACCCTGTCTCGAAAAACCAAAAAAAAAAAAAAAAAAAAAAATCAAAATAGAGAACCCAAGTCTATCATTTACTTTCCTATTACTGATAAAACCCCTGACAAGAGCAGGTTGAAAAAGAAGTTGTTTGCCGGCGGTGGTGGCACAGGCCTCTAATCCCAGCATTCGGGAGGGGGGCAGAGGCAGGAGCTCCCACAGAGGAGAAGCAGAGGGGTGAAGGACTGCTTGCAGTTCCTTTCCCATACTCACAGGTCCCAGGATCACAGTCAGGGAAGGGCAGGACACACTGTGGGGGTGTCTTCCCACCACAGTTAACAGGAGATAATTATACCCACAGGCATCCCTTGAGGGTGGGCTCCCAGGTGATACTTGACCCTGTCAGGTGACCACACAGCAGGAGCAGGTGTGGTTTCAAACACGTAAAACAACAGAGGCTAGAACAGAGTAGGCTGTGCACACTGAGAAAGGTAACCCCTTTGAACAGAGGGGAGAATGGATCAGCTCTGCCATCCAAAGAAGAAAAGAAATGTAACTAGAAGCTTTGGGCACAAACTTTATGGGGGAAGTTGGGAGAATCCTCTTCGGGTTCTTTGTTTCATTAATGGAAGAATTTGAAAATAGACAAGTAGGAAGCTTGAGGGCATGTTATTAGGGTTTGAGAGAGAGGGGTGTGGAGGGCATGTTGGCATTCAGGCATTTACACTGACCCGCCCTCGGGGACCTAGCAGGACAGGTCAGGAGCAGCAGCCAAAATGTGACACTGACTATTGCAGCCGCAGAGTAGAACACTCTCCCGATGCACATGCGCTATTTTCCCTTATAAAGAGCAAACCCTTCTCACTCCTCGCTCCTTCTTCCATTGCTGCTCAGAGGCCACCTCTGTACCCCACTCCCAATAAACCTCCCCCCACCCCGTGAGTTTTGTTGCATGGTGTGGCTTTGTGTTGCCTTGGCTCCACCCCCAACGTTACCTTCTGATGTCAAACTATAACGGGGAAGAGAGGAAGTGAAGCCCTTTGAGTTAGGCGGGCATGTTCAGCAATGAGGTCAACAAGCAGCCACGTGGCAAAAGGGGAGGGTGGCTTTAGAGAGTGAGTGAGAAAGTTCAAAACCTTTCTCAGAACGGACGGTATCAAAGTCGATGGAAAGGAGAAGGAAGCGAGCTGACTTAAAGGAGCCGGCGACAGAAATGATGAAGCTAAAGCCGTCCTGTCCTGACTCCACTTTGTGTTTGCTCAGACAGTTCTCTGCCCTCTACCCCCTTCTCCCAACTGTCATGACTGCTCAGCAACACATGTGAGATTTCCATGGCCTTGACCATGGTCCAGATGTATTAACCAGAATAACTGGCTTGTTATGTCTAAAATCATTACTGTGCTCTGCCAAAAGTTTCAAGGTTACTCTGACCCTCCTCTAACTTGGTTTTTGTCTTGAAAAACTCTATATCACCGAGTCTGGGCACCAAGATACTTTTAGAGGCACAAGTGTCTTTAGGTCTGGCCATCAATTAAAAAGAACTTAAAATTTTAATTATCTTAATTACCAAGGTTGTCATAACTATCTCACGTGGATCATTGCATGGTAGTGGCTGGGTAAGTGACTACACCAAGAACAGAGCTTTCATTAGCGGGATAATTATTCCTCCCACATACTTAGGCTTTAAGTTTTAATTACTGGGCTTGAGAGACCTATAAAACAAAAATACCTCTAACCTGTGAGCCCCACTTGCCCAAGGACAGATAACCCCTCTGGAATACTGGGAGCTGTTCATGTAAAATAACATGCCACCTGTTTTCCTTTCAGAAAAACAAGTTGGTTGTCCTACCTGCGCAAGAGGTGCCTGGTCACATAAAGGCGGGAGGTGTAGGCAGAAAGGTGTATGCTTGTCCCTGATGGAACCTTTGGGTGCTGCCTAACTAAGGTAATTCCTGCCCACTCTCTGGGGGCTCTGGATTTGGTAGAGGTCTTATTCTTGCCCAGTGGGATTAACACAAGCTTTCGACCACAGTCTCACATGCCACATGGGGAAAAGAGGAAAAGGGACCAGGAGCCGTAACTGTTTTCTGAGCTGCTGCTTGGGGGCCCTGTTATATTTAATCAGTCCCCATTCCCTGTTCTCAGTGTCTCTAGCACGCAGGTTCTGGGGATTGAACTCAGGGTTGGCAGTAAGTGTCCTTACCCACTGAGCCGTGTCGGAAGCCCCTTGCTTTCTTTTCTGAACTCTTTTACCCCTTTCCACTTCTACCTTTTCTTCAGATATTGACCCAGATCCCTGAGCCTGCCTGCTTTCTCCACTTCTGATTTCGAATGCCTTTCTCTTTCCATCTCCCTTCACAGCTGTCAAGATTTACAGTCTGCCTCTCTTCTAGTCCTTCAGCCTCCAATAAGTGATCTTTGAGCCTCTTCAGTCTGTCTTCAAGTTACTAAGAACATGTACAAGGGAAGCCTGATTCCCCAACAACATATACCATCCAGACACCTAATTCTACAGCACTGCTTACAACCAAACATATTAACGCTTAGCAATTTATTGTAAAACCAAAATCAGCCCATCTTAGCACTGATAAAAAAATAGTTGTTGTAATGATCTGTCCTGTCTCTTTAAGAGACAAGCCTTGCCCACTCCCTCCCCCATCCACTGCCAGGGCAGGAGCATCTTCCCTCTGCTTCCAGTCTGAGTCCCTTCCTTTCTGTCTCTCTCTCCTAAAGAGATAGCTGCTGCCGTGGATCCTCCATGCCCCTCTGGTTCTTTCTCTCTCTCTGGTGCTTGTGACTTGGCCAGGTTCTCCACGTTCCCTCCTGCCCATGGGCTGGCTGAGGACACGTGGAACCCTGGGCTCAGCCACCAGGTTTCTTTACAACAGCTCTGTGTTGTATCTGCCTGAACACTGACCTCTACGCACACCAGCAGCTTTGGTGGTGAGTTTTCCCGTTCCAGCTCCCAACCACAGCCTCCAGGGCTATGGTTGGGCCCTTTGCTAACATTCATCTCTGGTTGCTTCCCATAGCTAAAAAGGACAACCCAGGGTTGGTCCTCCCTTGCTAGCACTGCACACACTGTGTGGGGCATTCAATTTGGGGTCCCAGAGGGTCTCTCAAATTTTTCTTTCTCCTTTATCTTTTTTTCCTCTTCTTTTCGACCACTAGTAAGTGGCCCCCGCCATAAGAGACCACTTGGAGCAGCCTCTAGCCTGTCTGGCTTCCAAGTCACCTGGACAGGAGCCAGACAAGCTTTAACACCCTGCATGTAGAGAAAGGATGCTCTTCTGCAGGCCCTGTGGTATTTCATGGGTTTTCACATTTTCAGCTATGGTGTAAACCCTCAAACTATCAGTCACCCACCTGTAAATGCTCCGCTGGTGTACCGCCAGCTCTGCTTTTCCTCAAACTGTCCCTGCCAATGCTACCACTACTACAAGATTGGTCGGATCCACGAGGCAGCTGTTTCCAATTCCAGCCTTTGCTTCCTGCCGCAGCTTGTGGCATGGCAGCTTGGCAACAGGGTGGATCACGCCTCTAGGTCTCTCTTGTTAAAACTCCCCTGGCTAAAAACATGTGACTTTCCCATACAACATGTGAGTGCCACCATTTTGACTGAGGCCATGTGACCTTACCGTCGTCTTAACTGAGGTCAGGTGACTTCACCACCATCTTAACTCAGAGCTTTTGTACCCCACTGGTGCCTTCTAAACCATAGCAGGCTAGAATCTACAGCCAAGAGAACTGAACATGGATATCCATGGATAGACAAAAGCAACAGGAGGCAGAGCAGGTTGGGCTGAAGGAGCTAAAGCCTGAAGACATATAACTAACTGGCTTTGACAGAAGAGATGTTCGAAAGAGACACTTGGCTATCCAACCATTAAGACAGTGCTCCCCAGTAAAACAGTGAGCTCAAAAGAAATTGGAGTTGTCCTGGGAATCTCACCCTGAAGACAAACAGAGATGGAACCTGCTTGTCTCTGGGAGAGACTGAGAGTTTGCAGTCAGCCTGTGGGACTGGAGCTCAGGCCGTAGCAGACAGGCAACAGAGGATCTGCTGAGGTTTGTGCATCTCTTGTCTTCCAGTTACACCTTCCCTCACATGACTCCCAAGATGAAGTAGGGCAGTCACCGGATCCCTTTGCCCCTCTTTCCAGTGTGTCTTCATCAAATGAACCTCTTTTCTCTGTTTTTCACTATCAATTTGACTCTTTATCTGGTGTATTGAAGGACGAATGGTGAGCCCAGCGTTTGTTTTAGGGCTGCCAGGGCACGGGCTATGACCCTAACTCCTATAACAGTTTTGGCGAGTCACCCAGGAGCTGGTGAAGAGGGTGTCTGTCACTCACAGCGAGTTAAATTTGGAAGGAAAGATGAGATTGTCACAGCAGTTGCTGGGGTCATCTTATTTCAGAACATTTCCCTACCCCGCCCCACTTCAGCCAGCATTTTCTCCTCTGTTTGGTGAAAGAGAACAGGAGTATTTGGACTCTGAATTTTGGAGAACGTTTAATCGTTGGTATGTCTCTCCCCATCAGGGCACTTCCAGATTCACCTTCTGGTTTTATTTTTTGGGGGGGGGGCGGGGTGTGTGGGGCAGAGAGGTTCTTCTTAGCTGTCAGGGTTCTTTTTGAACCATTGTTGGCCACTACTGTTTGGTGACTGGCTTTGTTTTTGCAGGGGGGGGGTGGGATTCTGTTGAACTGTGTGGCTGTCTCTTCCTCTGCAGACAGGCCTTGTCAGTCTGGAAGTTCCTTTGAGCTCATCTGTAGCTCCTTTTAGCTCTCTTGGGCTCTGTTCAGCTATTAGATTCTGGACAACTATTTGAGGTTTAGAAACAAGATTACGGAGGTGTTACCTGCACCCAGTGGAAAAAATGTGAAGTCTTTCCTGTCTCAGAGCCATGGACTCTCGAGGGATGTGTGCAGCTGCACTGCACTGAAGAGGTGCCAAAGCGGGCCAAGTGAGTTATCCACGCTGCCGGCCACACCCGTGTCAGTCTAAGGACGCCCATCTCCCTCCACCTTAGTCATTTAACTCAAGCCACCTGCTCTTTTCTTAGTGAGCCATTATGACATATGAAAGAGCATCTCCCTAGCCAGGGCTTGTTTTATGGGGGAAAACCAGGGATGTTTCCTAGAGAGTAAGACACTAACCACACACCACGTAATGCCACGCTAGTCAAAGAAACACCACATCTATGACAGGAATCCTATCCAATTACAATGGTTGAGAAAGCTCTGAGTGACTCATCTGTCAGGTGCAGCAGGGGTTTGGGTGTGTGATGCGGGCAAACCTACCGCATGGCCTGTGGTAGTCAGTGTTCTGTTGCTGCAAAGAGACACCATTGTAACAGGAGGAGTGGGCTGCTTGTCGTCCTGGATAGCTTACACCCAAAGTAATCGCACAGAAATTGTATTAATTAAATCACTGCCTGGCCCATTATCTCTAGCCTCTTATTGGCTAACTCGCACATCTTGATTTAACCCATTTCTAATAATCTGTATGTCACCACAAGGTCGTGGCTTACCAGGAAATATTCAGCATGTCTGACCTGGCAGCTCCATAGTAGGAAAAGAGTATAGAGAGTCATAAAATAAAGTTAATGCTTTAAAAAATAAAGGGTAAGAGTCTTTAAAGAGACATATGGTACAAGGAGAGATGGCTCAGCGGTTAAGAGCGTTGACTGGCTTTCCAGAGGTTCTGAGTTCAATACCCAGCAACCACATGGTGGCTCTCCATCTGCCCTTCTTCCCAGCATTCAGTTCTGTCTACTCTGCCTACCTAAGTGCTGCCCTATCAAAAGGCCAAGGCAGTTTCTTTATTCAACCAATGAAAGCAACACATAGACGGAAGAACCTCCTACAACACACTATGACCACAAAACTCTTATTAAGGAAAGCATTTGATTGGGGCTTGCTTACAGTTTTAGAGGCTTAGTCCATTATCATTGTGGTGGGACATGGCTGCAGGCAGGCAGACTGCTGGAGAGGGAGCTGGAAGTTTTACACCTTGATCCATAGGCAGCAAAAGCAAACTGTGTTGCAGGATGTAGCTTGAGCATAGGAGAAGTCACAAAGCCCACCCTCACAGTGACACATATCCTCCAACAAGGCCACACCTACTTCAACAAGGCCACACCCACCCCAACAAGGCCACACCCACTCCAAAAGTCCACACCCACTCCAACAAGGCCACACCTTCTTCAACAAGGCCACACCCACCTCAGCAAGGCCACACCCACTCCAACAAGACCACACCCACCCCAATAAACCTACACCACTCCAAAAGGCCACATCCACTCCAACAAGGCCACACCTACTTCAACAAGGCCACACCCACTTCAACAAGGCCACACCCACCCCAGCAAGGCCACACCCACTCCAATAAGGCCACACCCACTCCAACAAGACCACAGCTCCTCATAGTGCCATTCTCTATGGGGCTATTTTTCTTTTAAACCACCACATAGCCCTGTGAATCTATCTACATGGTTAGTCCTACATTTAAGCAAAGGGTGAGAACACCGTTTAATATGTATCTCATGGTTCATTGTGTAAGACTAGACAAGGGTCTTTAGTGACTATTACCATTGTTCACTGTGTCCTCCAACTTAGTGAGGTTTTGTTAATCCCATCAATCGAGAATAAGATCACTAACACAGTATAAAACCAAATTTTAAGCAAGCTTTAACTGAACACCAGCCAGGTGAATGGGTTCTGGCCAGGTCCATACCCAGGTTCCAGGGAAATGGGCCAGAATCACAATGTGCAGTGGCTTAAGAAGGGTTAGGATTAGGGTTACAAACATCTTAATTCATTGCATTTCCCATCAGGTCCAATCAGGGGCAAGCATACATCCTGACGTACCTTAGCCTGTAAACCTCCCACCCACATGTGATCAAGCACAGCAGTTGTTGAGGGGAATGAAACACAGGTGACTCGTTATCTTCCATAAACAACAGCCTCCAGCCTTTCAGGATCTGTCTGTCCTCGGGCAAGGGACTTGCAGATCAGAGGCGTTTTTTTGATCATGGATCTCTTAGGCAACGTCTTTAAAACTTAAAGTACAACTTTGGCTCTCACACTTTCCTGTGAACAGTGGGCAGCAGCACTCCTCCCATGTGTCATGTCTAGGCTTCCCTTGCTTCTTCAACATGCCACAGGCAGTTTCCAAGTATGGAAAACTTCCCATAGTTTTCCAGCTTGCACGAGGACATTGCAGCAGGTCACCAGGAGCAAAGTGGCTATCAGTGAATCGCAGCTATGGCCCTGGTAGTGTATAATATAACATACTGCGGGACTAATGCAGACAAGGACTGTCATGATTATATAGAATTGCTTATAATTGAATGTCACTGAAATGGCTTCTTTGGAGAAAGCACTAAGGGTCCGTGTCTCTGCTCCAAGAGATCTGGTGAGAGCATGCTGGAGTTCACAGATTGCCTGAGGTCTCTCTCCTCTTCTATACTTTTTGCGGGGAGGTGTCAAGACTGGGTGTCACTGTGTAGTTTTGGCTGCCCTAGAACTCACTCTGTAGACCAGGCTGGCATTGAACTCAGGGAATCGCCTGCCTCTTTCTCATGAGTACTGGGATTAAAGGAGTGTGCCACTAGCACACAGCAGATTTACTTATATTTTACTTGGGGTTGAGAGGGTTGAGGTCAGGCTCACGTACACTGCTAAGAAAGAATTATTCCATTGATCTGACTAAAAGGTTTTTGCACCCTGATAAACCTAAACTTCTCAACCACATAAAGATATTACTAAGAAAGAGAATTACAGACCAATCTCACTTATGAACATCGATGCAAAAATACTCAATAAAATGCTGGCAAATAGAATCCATGAACACATCAGAAAAATTATCCACCATGATCAAGTCAGCTTCATCCCAGAGATGCAGGGATGGTTCAACATACAAAAACCTGTCAATGTAATTCACCATATAAACAAACTGAGAAAAATAAACTACATTATCATCTCATTAGATGCTTAAAAAGTTGTTGACAAAAGACAACACCCCTTCATGATAAAGGTCTTAGAGAGAGCAGGGATTCAAGGAACATGCCACAAATAGCATAAAATATCTCAAAGTAACTCTGACCAAACAAATGGAAGACCTGTATGACAAGAACTTTAAATCTTTGAAGAAAGAAATTGAAAATGACACCAGAAAAAGGAAAGATCTCCCATGCTCTTGGGTAGGTAGAATTAATGTAGTAAAAATGGCAATCTTACCAAAAGCAATCTACAGATTCAATGCAATGCCCATCAAAATCCTAGCAAAATTCTTCACAGACCTCAAAAGAATAATACTCAATTTCATATGGAAAAGCAAAAATCCCAGTGTAGCCAAAACAATCCTGTATAATAAAGGAACATCTGGCAGCATCACAATCCCTGACTTCAAACACTACTACAGAGCTACAGTACTGAAAACAGCCTGATACTGGCATAAGAACAGACAGGAGGACCAATGGAACCAAATCAAAGACCTAGATATCAATCCACACACCTACAAACACCTGATTTTTGACAAAGAAGAAAAGTTTTTAAAATGGAAAAAAAAAAAGCATATTCAACAAACGGTGCTGCCATAACTGGATATCAACATATAGAAGAAAGAAAATAGATCCATATCTATCGCCATGCACAAAACTCAAGTCCAAATGGATCAAAGACCTCAACATAAAGCTAGCCACACTGAACCTGATAGAAGAGAGGTGGGAAGTACACTTGAACACATTGGCACAGGATATCACTTCCTAAATATAACCCCAGCAGCACAGACACTGAAACAATTAATAAACGGGACCTCCTGAAACTGAGAAGCTTCTGTAAAGCAAAGGACATAGTCAACAAGACAAAACGACAGCCTACAGAATGGGAAAAGATCTTCACTAACCCCACATCAGACAGAGGTCTGATCTCCAAAATATACAAAGAACTCAAGAAAAAGGTCATCAAAAGAACAATTAATCCAATAAAAAAAATGGAGTAGAAACCTACACAGAGAACTCTCAACAGAGGAATTCAAAATGTCTGAAAGACACTTAAGGAAATGCTCAACATCCTTAGCCATCAGAGAAATGCAAATCAAAAACAACTCTGAGATTCCATCTTACACCTGTAAGAATGGCCAAGGTCAAAAACACTGATAACAACTTATGCTGGAGAGGATGTGGGGTAAAGGGGACACTCCTCCATTGCTCACCAGTACAAACTGGTACAGCCACTTTGGATATCAGTATGGTGATTTCCCAGAAAATTAAGAAACAACCTACCTCAAGACCCAGTAATACCACTTTTGGGTGTATACCCAAATGATGCTGAATTGTAACATAAGGACATGTGCTCAACTATGTTCATAGCAGCATTGTTTATCATAGCCAGAACCTGGAAACAACCTAAATGCCCCTCCACCAAAGAATGGATAAGGAAAATGTGATACATTTACACAATGGAGTACTACACAGCAGAAAAAAATAATGACATCTTGAAATTTTCAGGCAAATGGATGGATCTAGAAAACATCATATTGAATGAGGTAACCCAGACCCAGAAAGACAAATATCATATGTACTCACTCATAAGTGACTTTTAGACATAAAACAAAGAAAAACCAGCCTACAATTCACAATCCCAGAGAACCTAGACAACAATAAGGACCCTAAGAGAGACATACATGGATCTAATCTCCATGGGAAGTAGAAGTAGACAAGATCTCGTGAGTAAATTGGGAGCATGGATACCATGGGAAAGGGTAGAAGAGGAGGGGAGAAGAAAGGAGGGGAACGGAGAAAAATATATAGCTTAATAAAAGCAATTAAACATTAAAAAAAGAAAGGGTACAGGTTTAATGGATACAAATACTCCAGGATTGGCTTTCCAGCACCCCAAAGAGGAGCTGGGGATGGAGGACTGGAAAACCACATGTTTGTTCTCTGTCCTATAATTTAAACACCCCGTGGGAGTGCTCTGGAATGTTCAGTTGGAGGTGTCACTCCAGTCCCTGGCATACATATAACCAACTAGTATGGAATGTTTGGGTTAAGGCCACACTACAGCCCCTGGCATCCATATATCCAACGAGTCTGGAATATTCAGGTGAAGTTCCATCCCAATCACCCTCCCCTGGGAGTTGTCTCAGTCCAGACTCCACCAAGGAGAAAGCCCACCAAACGATGCTCCCTCCCCAGAGATGTTCAAGACCACTCCCACATGGTATTTAAATTGTACCCCAGAGAACAAATACGTGGTTTTCTGGTCTGGTCTTCCTTCCTCAGCTCCTCTCTAGGAACTCGAGAGCCACCGGGAGTGTTGGTATCCATCAAACCTGTGCTTTTTCTAATTCAGTTTGATTTGGTCTGATTCGGATTACTGTGTAGGGAGAGAGGCTTGTTCAGACACTGAAACTTTTTACTGACCTCTAGCCCTAAAGGGTTCCTTTCCAAAAATCTTCACACGTACACTTTAAAGACAGTCTAATAGTATCAGTATTTGGAAGGTGGAAGGAGGATCAGGAGTTCAAAGCCTCCCTTGGCTACACAGAGAGACTGAGGCTAGCCTGCATTACCAAAAACCCTGTATTAGCAACCAAAGCAAATAGCAGAAGGTGTGGAGAGGGCTCAGTGCTTAAAGCCCTTGCCACACAAGCCTGAGGTCTAAGTTCCATCTCTAGAACCCGTGAAGAAGAGGGAGAAGAGAACCTGCTCGCCCTAGTTACTTTCTGTGCTGTGAGAAACACCACGACCAAGGAAATGCTTGGAAGGAAGGGTTTATTTAGACCATGTGTCAGAAGAGCAATGGTCCAGCCTGGCAGGGAGGCCAGCAGCAAGAGGAAGGCAGGGCTGCAGCAGCAGGAAGCCCCAAGCAGAGAGCAAACAAAAGCGGGGAGATGCTGTGAACTCTCAAAGCCCACCCCTCTCCAAGTCACATCTTCCAAACCTCTCCAGACAGCACCACTGACTGGGACCAAATACTGGCGTCTAGGGGGAACATTTCTCATTCAGAGCACCACACCATATTACATATTACAGTTTTCCTTTATCCCCTGCATGCCTATGGGGCATGCGCCCCCCACCTCCATCACGTACACACTAGTAATCGTAGTAGTAGTAGTAGTAGTAGTAGTAGTAGTAGTAGTAATAGATTTTGGGTTCTAGCTTGGCATGGTGGTCCCCCTGCAGTGCCAGCACTTGGGGCGAGGAGACAGAAGCTCCCCAGATTAAGCTGCCAGCTTGGACTGCCAAGTCAGCAAGCTGGAGGGTCGGCAAGACAGCCTGTCTCAAAGAGCAAAGGAGCAATGACCTTCCTCTGAGCACATACATAGTGCCCATCATTATCTAGATATAAAACTTCTTTAGCTCAAATTCCATTGATCACCTCACTCACCCAGCCAATAATTATTTTTCAATACTGTCGGGCTAAGTGCACCCGAGTTAATAAGTAGCTGAGGAGCCTTCCTGGGAGACACTGCCTGGTTGTTTTTCACAGAGTCCTGACCAAATACCTGAAAGCCACTATAGGAGGAAGGATCTGTTTTGATTCATTTTGGGGGTGCTGTCCGTCATGATGGGACACGGGTGCTGGCGTTCAGGGTGTAGGACCCTCTTGCAGGGCTCCACCCATCTGGATGACCAAGAATCAGAGAGCAGGGAATGCTGGCTTGCCAGAGTGATGTTCTAAAATCATGTTTAGCTGATGTATATTATTAATTGATTGCTTGATTTTTAGTATTTATTTTGTACGGAGATGGAACTAGGCCTTGTCACCGAGACGCACTCCCAACCTTGGTTTTTGTTTTCAAACACGACACACCTTGGGAAGTGTTATCAATTTTTTTTGAGACTTACTACATAGCTGCTCTTGAATTTGTCTCCTGGCTCTAACTCCTGAGTCCTGAGATTCCAGCACTGTGTCACGCCAGGCTCTCGGAAGGCTGTGTTGTTCCCTACCCTCCATACAATTCTACTGTTTCTCTTCCCCCCTCAAACCCATTCCACCCCTTTCTGGAGGGCTGCCTTTATTTGTTTCAGCGGCTTCCCTTGGAGGCCACCGACTCTGGGTCCTGGCCGTGAGCCAGGTTATTGGCACTGAGGGCAGGGGGGTTGATAACAATGCATTCTGGCCTGGCTTTTGTCACCAAAGGACAGTCCCTGAGTCCTCAGACAGCTTCTGATACCAGAACCAGATATAAAAGACCATAACCAGGTCCCAAGAGGAAACCAGCAGGCAGCAACCACAGGCTGCTCCCAAGCCTAGGGACGTGATGGATGTCAAGGGCTCTCTGAAGTAACTGACATTCAAGCTTCCTCCTACTGCCAGGCCATGAGAGTCTCTGCTTACCAACTTGCCAGGGACTCAATAGCTTGTCTAATATAGAGATACACATAATTGCATGATCATATATATGATTATGCATATAGTATATGTTATGACTATGAATATTATGCATATATATATATATATATATACATATATATATATATATATATATATATATATATATATATATATATATATATATATAGTGTGTGTGTGTGTGTGTGTGTCTTGACAGTGAGGAAATGTTTCATAATACGCGTGGTTAGGGAATTTGGCCATTGCGCTAACAGGATAATGTAATAACATATTTACACAACCCTATGGCTCCTGGCCTCTAACCTCTATAAATTGTTGCCTGTTGCTTCTGATGCCACCATGCATAGAACACAATTAAACGGTGCACTAGAGACAATGCAGTGAGATACAGGGCACAGCAGACGTACACTACCTTACCGTGTTTACAGTGGGGTGAATGGAACTGGCACCTCGTGATGCTAGGTGACAGTTCTAGCCCGAGGCACGCTGACGGCCTTGGTGATCTGTTGTTTAAGAAGCTCAGGAAACACCCCGGGAAATGACGCCGTGAAGCACAGTGAATGCACAGCCTGGTATTGCTACTGTGGAGTGTGACTCACGGCACATGAATGTGTGCTGTGGAGTTACATGTCTGCTCACACCAGCATCCCTTCAGACTCCGCGAGTGTGCACGTGCTACTGTGGGGTTTGGCCATAGCAATGCTTCGACTCCGTTGCAATCCTACAGAACTCCTGCTCTGTGTGTGACAAGAGTTGCTCACGGAGACATCAGAGATACCACATCCTTGCAAGTCTCCTGCCTCAGCCTCCTGAGGGCAGGGGTTGCAGGTGTGTCCGGCTATGCCTGGATATCCCAGTCCTCTTTGAACTCAGTTGTCTCCTCTGTGAACCGAGGACTCCTGCTTACTTTTCCCTGGGCAGGTGGTGTCTCGAGCGAAGAGTATGTTTTCTAACCCCTAGCCTGGGCCTGAGGAAGTCGGCAGGAGGTGACCAGAAGGGCAGGAACCCAGGTGCAAGCGTCAAGATGGAAGATTAGTGACCAACACGGAGGTCAACACGTGACAAGTGCTTTGACTTTGGTGGCTTTCCAGGCCAGACCAGAGGTTGGGGGTTGGGTCTGTATTCCTGCCCCCCTGAGGTAAGGCCTTCCCACCTGCCTGGTTCTGGCAGCTGGTGGGACAGCAGCTGACGGTTCTTCTTGATGTGGCTGCGATCACTCTGGCTCTGTGGCACAGGTCCCGACCGACACAGCAGTGGGGACAGCGTCTGAGTGTCTTTCCTACTGGACTGTGGAACCGTCCTTGGTGCCCTTCTCCACCCAGATATCGCCAAAGTCCTCCTTAACTGCAGCCAGAGCTGAGAGTGGTCCATGCGCCTGGTCCTCAGGAAGGAGAGGACACTCTCCATCCACCCCATGCCTGCCTGTGGTGGCCTTGGCTGCTGTGCCAGACAGGGCCACAGGGAGGCCAGGTTCTGAAGCCCTGGAACAGCAGAAGCAGGTGGAGAGCAGATGAGACCTCTGTCACCCCACAGACCCAAGTCTGAGTCTGCTCATTTCTTCTCAGACTTTGCAGCTGCTGTTCCCTTAACCGTCAATGCTGTTCCCTTTTCTCTTGCTGTCGTCGCACAAGGTCCAGTGCAAAACTGCTCCAAAGCCAACCTGTGCCATGGCACAGCTCACCCGGAATCATCTCTGTACCTGTATTCCTCATGTTTGACTCACCGCCATACTTTTGTTGTGTCTTTCATGTCCCTCTGCCGTGAGTGCGTGCGTGCCTGCATGAAAGGAACAAGCAGGGGAAGACATTGCTGGGGCCTGCCTGTCCCAAGGTCCTTGCTTTGGGGTACCTCTTACCAGTTCCATGTCCCCCAACATTCGTTCCCACTTACTCCTCCGTGATGCCGGGATCAGAAGACCCAAACGCCCTAGAGTCTAGAACACAGAGTGTACTGCGCTCCGGGGTGAGACCAGCCAGGCGTGGGGACAGGTGCGCACTGGAGCACACAGCCTGAAAGTGGCAGTGGCCGTCGCCAAGCGGTCAGGGATTCAAGGACTCCAGGCGTCCTGCGTGACTCCTGCATCTCCCAACCCAGACCTCTTGGGTTTCGGGGAACCACCGCGACCGGCCTAGGTCCGCCCACGAGGCGCCTAAGTCTCGGCCCCGCCCCCCACCCCGCCTCCTCCCGGGTACTTAGGTCCCCGCCCGGAGCAGGCACCCTGCGACAGGTGAGCAGAACTCAGCGGAGCGGAGCGCGCTCGGGCCCCAGTGTCGCCACCATGGGCAACAGCGCGGGCCGCAGCGACTTCGAGTGGGTCTACAGCGACCAGCCGCATACGCAGCGGCGCAAGGAGATGCTCGGTGAGCGCGTGCGACCATAACTGGGAACTTCTGCGGGATGGGCGGACAGTGGGAGAGCTGCTTAGTACGCGCTGCACCTTGGGTTCTTCAGCAGCAACCAGTAGGCACCTTGCGTAGCAGCCAAGCCCACCCACCGGGAATGTGCGGAATACGCGAGCTCCAAGGACATCCTCTCAGGAAGCGGAGGATGGCGGCTCTCCCGCAGCAGACATCTGCGAGGTCATTTCCCGGGGTGGGCCCCGTCTTGCGGATTCCACGAGAAGGGCAGGAGTCTCGGGCTCCACAGGTGGAGGGTGCATGACAAGAGCTCCTTCCTCCGATGTCCCAAACCTCCTAGTGCCCAGAACGCTCCTTGCAGCGCTCACTTTTCCCCTACCTCACTTTGGCGCCCTAGCATCTGTTAACCCTTCTGCCTCATCGGATTGGCTGTGGGTTTAACTCGCGGTTACTCAACGGTCGGCTTCCGTTTTCCTTGCCGGTGGTATCCGGGCAGGGGTCCAGGTCTTTAGGTTGTCTTCAGCCAGATCTCGATCTGATGGGTCTTTTTCTTAGAGTTTTTGTTTTTGGCATCTTCCTGATCTGCCCCTAATTGTGGAAGCTTCTGTCTTACTTTTACATCTTTCAGACTCAGGGTGCACTTGACCGGCTGTCGCAGCAGTTAGGGGCTCAGGGCCTGGAAACTGTCCTGTGTGTTTGTGTCTTGTGGTTGTCTCCTATGTCTGGGTAAGCTATGCTCTCTACTTGTGTGAACTTAGCAGGCACTCCCGCCACCAGAGGAGGGCAGGTGCGTTGGCCTAGGTGTTCCATTGTGCTGAGGCAGGGGAGGAGGGGGGGCAGTATGGGCCTCCTCAGCCCTTCCCCTGGCCCCCCAGCTTCTCTTCCTGAATTCTCTGGGCACCTGGCCTTAGGTAGAGAAGACCTTGAGCAGAGACACATATAGGGTGTGTCTCTGTGTGTCCCTGCCCACAGGTGCTCATCGAGTCCAGGCAGACTGCACCTGTAACAACCTACCCCCACGTCCCTGCCCCCAGGGGTTGCTCTCCCTGGTAGAGTGGTGGAGGATGAGGCAGGCTTCCTGAGGGACCAGCGCCAATAAGGTACATGACAAGGACCTCCCTCCCTCCCATATGCACGAGTGGGCTTCAAATTTGTGCTCCTCTGTTCTCAGCCTTCTTAGGGCTGGGATTAAAGATGTGTCCCACTGAAACCAGCACACTCTCATTTTTTTTTTAGCTCCATTTGCCTCAACTTGCCCTAGATGAAAGGTCATCTCTGGATCCTCTGCCTTCCTAGGACTGGGGTTAGAGGAACTCATCACCACACCCAGCATTTATGGGGTGCTGGGGAATCAACCGAGGGCTTTGCACACACTAAACAACAAACACCACCAGCCAAGCCGCAGCCCAGCCCTAAATGTCTCTAACCAGAGAAACCATGGGCCCTAGGACACATCCAGATTTCCTAGAAAGATTGGTGGAGAAATGAGGACAGCGCAGGAGCTGTGGGGAGTGGATGGGGACACTCTGGTCCAGGCATAGCAAGAGAACTGTCATCTTCAGGGAGCTGCATTCATGCCCCTGCTGTAGGGACTATGACTTCCTGTTCCCTGCCCAGTTTTTGCCGGTGACTTGGGATGTGTGTTCTTCAATCTGCTTGGGCTCTGGATTTCCTGCATTGATCAGTATGGTTCAGTGTTTCCCTCATCAAGGAAGTTCCCCACCCCACCCCACCCTACCCCACCAGCTGCTCTGATGGTCCTGGCCAATCAGGTGAAGGCTCTCTCTAGGCTCTGCCTCCCCAGCTCCATTGCCCAAGCTCTGGGCTCTGTAGCAGCAATTTAGTGACTGGTAGAAAGGCTGATCCCATGGCCAGGATTCCAAGAGTCACTTGTGACTTAGGGTGAGTCAGTATTCAGACGAGGAAGCTGCAGCTTAGCCGAGGGGGAAGGCTGAAGGGAAAGCCTTTCTTACTAAGTTGCTGTTCAGACTTGGGAGGTGATGTGTGAAGGATTCATGAAGGCCAGGATCCCCAAAGACATCCGTGGCAACCTCCTCCAGAAAGGGCTGGGGACTCACTGAGGACCTAGTACAAGAAGCCCCACCCATTTCTCCTTCCCTCCCGGCCTCTGGGTGGATCCTGAACACAACTCTTTTCCCAGTGCCAGTTAGAGAGGAGGAGCAATTTGCCCTGTGCCAAACAGTGCAGAGGCTGCCGAGGCCTGGGTTGCTCATGTCCAGTTGTAATTCACATGACTGCCTGGTGGCTACGTCAAGCGCGGAGCCTGTAGGTGTTGGCTAAGATCGGAATCTCCCAGTCAGGTCTCAGGAAGTCATTGCTAAAGGTTGGCTTTGGGTGTTCTGCGATAAGACCAAAGTCCAACTCTTGCTCCTGCCCAGGATGAGAACATGCCTTCCTGGCACGGAGTCCTAAGAAAATAGGATTCATGGCAGCATCCAAGAACGTGCCTCTCAGGCCAGGGCAGGCAGGAAGCTAACCCATTACACACTGAGCTATGGCCACACAAAGGGTTTGGTTTTTTTTTGAAGATAAATAGCTTTGTAATTTTGTTTGCTTTTTTTAAAAAAAAATATGAAAGCAAGGTACACACACACATACACACGAGGGAAACCAGGAAATAAAAGTCAGTTGTTGGATTGTTTGCTTAGGAAAGGCTTGGCTGAAACTTCTCTCACTGGCGATGGCCTTTGGGAAGATCAGAAGACTTAAATGCCGCCCGAGAGTCTAGGGCACAGAGCGAGCTGCTAGGGGAAGATGAGGCCCTGGTCACCCAGCCAGGGACATGCAGACTCCAGGGTGGCTGGTTGGAAGCCTGCCTCTTGCTAGGCTCTTCAGGGATCTGGTTGAGTCTGTAACTTTCTCTGCCAGACAGGGTCTGAAATTATAGGAGAGGGGTCTGGTTGCCTTCCTGCCCGGCTCTGTGGCTGCCTTTAGTGCCAGGGTCTCCTTGGGGGCTTGGTTTTTATTTACCCCCAGTTATAGGACCATGGTTTTGTGGTCAGGGGCAGTGTGCTGCAGGGCAGGCATTTATAATGTTGCACCAAGCAGAAATGGGAAAATGGGATGTGGGGAGCCGGTCCCCAGCAGTGCAGGAGTTAGCGGTCGTGTTGTTCCCTGTTACACCTTCTGCTGCTAAACTCTGGCCTAGCAGGGATACCCAGACACTGACCCTGCTACTTGTCTCTGTATTTTGCCTCCTCCCCAATCTGGGAGGTTCAGGCAACTTCCCGGCCTCTGTAAGGATTGTTCTGTGCTGGTTCTGGTTGTTTATTTTTGTGGCGCTAAGGGTGGAGCTCAGGACCTGGCACATGCTGGGCTGACACCAGGACCCTCCTGCCGTCCCCTCTAGACATCTAGATGATGATTTCTTCTTCTTCTTCTTCTTCTTCTTCTTCTTCTTCTTCTTCTTCTTCTTCTTCTTCTTCTTCTTCTTCTTCTTCTTCTTCTTCCTCCTCCTCCTCCTCCTCCTCCTCCTCCTCCTCCTCCTCCTCCTCCTCCTCCTTCTGCTCCTCCTTCCTTTCCTTCTCCTCCTTCTTTTTTGGCTTTTCAAGACAGGGTTCCTCTGTGTAGTCCCAGCTTTTCTGGAACCCTGTAGACCAGGCTGGCATCAAACTCAGAGATCTGCTGAGTACCAGATAGACTTCTTTTTCTTCCCTTTTCACCAACTGACTTCATGTGCTTTCTTCGTGTCTTAGCTTCAAGTATTCTAAAGAAATAACCTGGCAGCACATGCCCGGGTGTGTACACGAATGCACAGTCATACACATGCACATGTGCACGCAGCGTATGCTAAATGTGAAGCCACTGGCTCTCTGGAAGGAACTAAAAGCCCCGAGCTGAGGCATTTACCAATTTCTGTAATGATTTTCACTGTGGCTGGCACCCACTTTCCTGGGTGCATCCCTGAGGTAGAGCTGGGGAAAAGATTTCCACTCTGCTTCCTGTGCCCGTGAACCCTGAGTCGGCCCACATGCTCCTCCCCTGCCAACTTCCTTTCCTTGCTGTCGTCTGGGATGCCACACCCTCTACCTTTGTCCCCAGGTGTAACTCTGCACCAGACTTTCCCACTAAGTGCTCTGTGTCTGGTGCCCAGTGGCTCTAGGGAGTTAGGGAAAGCAGAAGCAGTCAACCCTCTACACCATAGCCACCCCGAGCCAAAGGCCACCAGGATCAGCCTGGATGTCAATGATGGTGAAGGTCGGTTCCTTGTACTTATGTCCTCGTGCAGCTGAGAGGCAAGGGAGCACTCTGGTCTACTGTCCCATTATAAGGGACCCATCTTGTGATTTAATCACCCCCAAGGCCTCCCTTCCTAACCAGTCATTTGGGGATCTGAGTTTGGGCTGCCTGGGTTCTGCTCAGAGAGAGCACTGTCTCTATGTCCCCAACACAACTTGCCAGCCTGGCTCACATGTTCTGGGACGCTGCACTTAGTCTGTCCTCATGCCGTGTTCCTGCTTTAGTTTTTAGCAACCTTATAGAGGTATATTAGCATGTCATGCAAGGGCTTCATTTTAAGGCCACACTGCAGGTGTCTTTAGTTTGCAACGTGACCCAATCTGACACCTACTTCTATCACCTCAAGCACTTCTTAGGGTCTGAGGCCATTCCCACCAGCATCTTCAGTAGGTAAATTTCAGTTCAAGTGTCCATCCCACCGTTTGGCCTGTCACAGCACCGTAGCCAGGGCACACTATGTGCCCTGTATGAGCTCACATGCCTGTCCCTAATTCAAAGTCCCTAATTCATCAGCTGGGGATCCCTGCAGACCCAGGTCTAACAAGTGGGTGAGTGAGGGAGCAGATGTGAGACTCAGGAAAGTACTCCGGACCATTGTTAATACTGTCCAGTTCTCCCAGGGGACTCCAACATGCTAGGGCAGGGCCCGGCTTGCCCGTGACTCAGAACTGGGCTAGGACAGATCAAAGTAGTGGGGAGACATCCTTGCAGTCTGAGGTGGAGCTGGGAGGAAGTTCTAGAAAGCTTTGGGTGCTTGGAAGAGAGGCTGGTCAGCTATGGAGAGATGGTGGTACTGCTCATTTGAGCACGTATGCCTATGGTCACTAGGGGGCATCATCATCACTAAGTGGTTTGGTGGCAGGAGGAAAGAGGCTGAACAACTGAAGGACCCCATGACCCAGGAGACAAGATCGCTCCCCTGTAGCCAGACTAGTAGTCTTGTGCCTTCATTAGCCTCCCTGGAAAGGGGTGGGGGAATCCTTTCCTGGGTGGGAGGGACATGATGGTTACAGAACAGAAGTGATGATAGGTCTTACTGGTGGGACCCCATTGCAGATCAAAGAGAGCGGGGAGTCGCCACCTCCATGGGTCAATAGGGAGGGGGTGCTGGAGTGGCCTACAGCCAACAGGCCCTCTCTGCTGCTCTCCTGCCCAGCTCTTGACTCTGTCCCTGATGACACAGTTGACTAACAAGGAGAGTTTCCAGAAAAACCAAGGCTTCCTCAGAGGTACAGGTTAAGAGTGTCTTGTGGCCAGGCAGTGGTGGCACTCACCTTTAATCCTAGAGGCAGAGGCAGGCGGATCTCTGTGAGTTCAAGGCCAGCCTGCACTACAGAGCAATTTCCAGGACAGCCAAGGCTACACAAAGAAATCCTGTTTCTAAAAACAAGAGAGAGAAAGAGAGAGGGAGAGAGAGAGAGAGAGGGAGAGAGAGAGAGAGAGAGAGAGAGCGAGAGAGAGAGAGAGAGAGAGAGAAAAAGAGGAGTCTTATCCATCTTCGTATGCTCTTCCTCACCTCTTCCTCCTCTGCATCTCTTTCCCTTCTTCCTCTCCGTCTTCTCTTCTCTTCTTCTTCCCCTTCCGCCTGCTTCTCTTCCCCTTCCTCGTCTTGCGTCTCCTCTTCTTCGTCCTCTTCTCCTCCTCCTCCTCCTCCTCCTCCTCCTCCTCCCCTCCTCCTCCTCCTCCTCTCCTCGCCTCCTCCCCTCCTCCTCCCTCCTCCCCCCTCCTCCCCTCTCCTCCCCTTTCTTTCTTGTGGTTGGGTTGTTACCATAGGCTCTAGGTCCTTAAGAACAAGTGACTAACACATCTGGGGCATTTAGGTCAGGCCTCCTTAGACCCAGTGACCATGTGTCCCTAGGGCAAATGCCACCTCCATGTGCTCCTAGTTTAGTAGGCTGTCATGGAAAGCATACCAGAAGTGGAGTGGAGAAGGCAGCCCAAGGGGGGGGGCACTTGAGTCCCCCCTGGCTTGACTCTTAGGATGCTTGACTGTGGAGTTCTAGCTGGCTTCCAGGGTTGGGCTCCAGGCCATGTGGCAGGCAGAGTTGAGAACTCTTGAGACATGCATAGGGCATCTAGGCTAGAGGCTCAGTGGGCTAGAGACTGGATACCACCCATGTCCACCAAGAGAGGACTTACATGGCATGCCCATTGGACGGAGGGGCTCAGCAGCAGTGTGGGCCGCTCGGGGTCTGTCAAGAGGCAGCTTAGGGAGTTCAGGATGGGGTGGGGAGGGGGCGCACTGTCCCTCCATGTGTTATGTTTCTCCTTTATGGGAGGCCAGTGGAGGACCTGAGGCAGAGGGACAGCTAGGACTCCAGGGTGCAGCTGAGTTATTCATTGGGAGCTGTTGGCGGTGGGGGTAAGGGCACAGAGTTTCTTGCAGAGGGAAGGGGTCATTGAGCAAGCACCCCTGTCTTAGGGTTTCCATTGCTGCGATGAACACCATGACCAAAGAGCAAGTTAGGGAGGACAGGGTTTATTAGGCTTAATTCCATGTCACTGTCCATCACTGAAGGGAGTTAGGACAGGAGCTCACACAGGGCAGGAGCCTGGAGGCAGGAGCTGATGCAGAGGCCATGAAGGGGTGCTGCTTACTGGCTTGCTTCCCCTGGCTTGCTCAGCCTGATTTCTTACAGAACTCAGGACCACCAGCCCAGGGAAAGCACCACCCACCATGGGCTGCCCCCCTCATTGATCATTAAGTGAGAAAACACCTTACACCTGGATCTCATGGAAGCATTCCTCAACCGAGACTCCTTTCTCTGGTGACTCTAACTTGTATCAAGTTGACACGCGAAACCAGCCAGTCCAGCGGGCCCCTTCTCAACCTGACACACAGACATGCCTACTAGTAAGCCGCATCTCTTCCTTTCTTACTCATCCCCAAGATCTCACACTAAAATCATAAATAATTTTGGAAGTCCCACAGTCTTTACAATTTTAGCCTTTAAAATTTCAGTTCAGTTTCTTTGAAAAGTTCAAGTCTTTCATCTGGGGGCTCCCTTAAAAATCAAAATTAAGTACCATCTTCAAGAGGGATGGACCAATGATCTGGGACCCACTCACTATCTTCTGGACTCCCACAGACGGCTTGGGTCGCTTCTCCAGCTCCGCACTACAGAGCGCACACAGCTTGGCATCCAGGCTCCCGCTGGTCCCACTCCACTGCTGCTGCTCTACTTGGTGGTCATCCTACGGTGCTGGCATCTCCAAAACGCTGGGGTCTTAGGCTGCAACTGGGATGTACTTTCCCCAATTGCCTCCCACAGGCTCTCAGATGCCAAGCCTCAGCTTCTCTGCATGACCCCTTCCATCCTGGGCCTTCCATTGCCACTGAGGCTGCACCTTCACCAACGGCCTCTCCTGACCTCTCACAGTGCCGAGCCTCAGCTGCTCTCCATGACCCCTTCATGCCTTCAAAACCAATATCACCTGGGTGGCTCTTACACATGACCAAGTCTGGCGGCCAGCATGAGGCACAACATTGGCCACCTGTGAAACTTCACTGTGATCTCAGGAAACACTTCCCAGAAGATTTCACCGCAGTGATGCTGGTCTCTTTGTTTGTTTGTTTGTTTTTATTTATTTATTTATTTATTTTTGGTCTCTTCTTTACCACTGCGAATTTCCTAGTTCCAGCCGATGAGCATCGAGTATCCCAGCAAAGTTCTGCTTCAGCAGTTCTGGTATCTTGTTGAACGGAGCTGATTCTTCAGCCCCGGCTAACAGAGCCACAGCATCTTAATTCAGAATAGCAAATGGCCCTGATAGAGTCTTTAATCTCCCCTTTGATTTCTCAAGCCAGGCCTCCGTCCTCTGCACCTGTTCTCAATGTTCTCATCTTCCAAGTTCCACAGAACTCCCCAGAGAGCTCTTAACTCCCAATGGCTCTTCTAGACCTGAATTCCAGTCTTTCTACAATCCTCCCCCAAAACACGGTCAGGACTGTCATAGCAATACCCCACTTCCGGTACCAATTTGTCTTAGTTAGGGTTTCTATTGATGCAATGAAACATTGTGACCAAAAGGCAAGCTGGGAGGAAGGGGTTTATTAGGTCTATACTTCAGCATTGCTGTTCATCACCGAAGGATTCAGGGCAGGATTCTGGAGGCAGAAGCTGATGGGGAGGCCATGGAGGGGTGCTCTTTACAGGCTTGCTTCCCCTGCCTTGCTCAGTCCACCTTCTTCTAGAAGCCAGGACCATGGGCTGGGCCCTTCCCCATTGATCGTGAAATGAGAAAATGCCTTATACCTGGATCTCAGGGAGCCATTTCCTTAACGGAGGCTCCTTCTTCAGATGACTCTAGCTTGTTTCAAGTTGACACACAGAACCAGCCAGTGCAGGCCCACAGTCACCTCTGCTAGGCTGTGTGCTCAGGTGTGTCCTGCATGTGCAGGCTTCTATCTAAGCTAGGGCCTGGGCCCTGCTGCCTTGGCGTTCACCTGGCTGGGGCTCACCTGACACAGGTGTGGCTGGACCCACCCTCTTGCGCTGATGCTTGGCTTTCTTCCAAGGGGAAGCAAGGGCAGCTGCCTTTCGGAAATCCTAAGCTTGAGCTAGTGGGTTGCTGAGCAGGAGAGAGGGAGGCTGGCTGCTGCCTGAGGGAGGCCGAGTGGGTGAGGCAGGTACACAGAAGCCACTCGCGGGGGACTGGGAGGCTGGTGGCATGCTTAGATGCAGACACTTTGCATGTGATTTTCCTGGTGTCATCTTGCAGATGTCCCTATTCTGTCATCAAGACATGTTGCCTTTCCGCATGGTCTTAGGGTCCTCACTGTTTTTCTGCAGCACTGAGGCCCTCCCTGGTGGTGTCCTTCGGACCCTGGCTCTGCATCTGTCCCCCCAACCCTCCAACTCCCCAGGTAGCAGCAGGCACATCAGTCCCTCCACGGGGAGGCCAGAGTATGGCTCACATACTGTGTGCCCAGAGCCACACCCCTGCTGAGTCCAGAGGGATGAGCCATCCTGCCAGGACTGGTGAGGAGCAGGGCCCTCAGAGGCCAGGCCACACTTGGCTGGCCTCTGTCCCAAGGCTGGGAGGAGGAGGCCCTGAATGGAGTCACCTGTGTTGGGTATGTGCCACTTCACAGTATCCTTTGCTCTGGACATTAGCATTCTGGCCTAGTTTTACTGGGCAGAAACCCACATCCGCAGAGTTGTATTCCTCCTGGAAGTTCCATGGGGGAGCAGGTTCCATGGTCTTTCCTGGCTTCTGGAGTCACCCACCTTCCTCACCGGGCCTCCTGTGTTCCAAGACAGGCAGCCTCTCCTCGTGCTTCATTTAGCCCTTGACTCCCAGCTTGGCTCTTGCATTACCTGGGGAGCCTTGCCATGGCTTTAATCATATGTGCGTCACTTCTTGACCTTTTACCCAAGGTGGTCACAGGTTGTGGTGTTAGCATGTGGGCATTTTGGGGGGTGTATTGTTCTGCTTACCACTGGTACTAAATGGCCTCCCCCGTAACTGTGGGCAGGGTTGAAATGGAAACATTTAACGCCCTGATGGGACATGCTCACGTCATCACACCACATGCCACCATGAATCTTGACAAGTGGCCTCTCTCAGCCTGCCTTAGCTTGCCCTGAAATCCTTCAGGGAGCTAGTAAGGCCTTATCTCAGGGCCATGCCAGATTGCTCAGGTGAGGTATTTGGGAGCTGGAATTCTTAAACAGTGGGATTTCAGTTCTGCTTTGTCTAATGATCTGGAACTCCTGAGTTCCAGCCACCCTTCTTCCTCAGCCCCTGTGTGCCTGGGACCATAGGTGTGATTCTGTGTGTCTCCCAGCATAATGTTCTTTCTCCCTTTCTTTTCTTTTTTTGGGGGGTTTTTTAAAACAGGGTTTCTCTGTTTCCCTGGCTATCCTAAAACATGCTCTGTAGACCAGTCTCAGAAATCTTTCCTGTCTCTGCCTCCTGAGTGCTGACATAAAAGGCGTGAGCCAACACTGTCCAGCCGAACATTCTTTTCTTGTGGTAAAACATATATACAATTTGCCTATTTGTTTATTTATACATGGTCTCATGCAGTCCAGGCTACCTTAAACTCATGTAGCTGAGGGAAACCTTGAACTCTGATCCTCCTGCCTCCAACCCCATGTGTTAGGATTATAGGTGTGTGTAACTCTGATCCTCCTGCCTCCACCCCCACGTGGTAGGATTATAGCTGTGTATGTTGGTACACTTTGCTCATGCAGTGCTGGGAATGAACCCAAGGCCTGGCAACTGAACTGCTCCCCCGATCCTGCCCCTTTGGGTGTGCAAGCTGGAGGCATTATATAGCATCACTGCTGTTGACATGGTCTTGCCCATTCCAGTCAAGGCTGCAGCCCCTACTATGACCCTACAGGCCAGCCCTAGGCAAGGCAAGCTGAGGCCACTGTCTTCTCAGAGTGGTGCTGATGCTGAGGACCGGTGCTGTTTAACTGAGGTGCCCTAGAATAAGATCCTGCCTGGCTGGTGGAGTTTCCCCATCTGTAGGACAGTGCTGGCCCCATCTCTGGGATGTCTGCCCTTGTCCAGGAAGCCAAGGGACAGAGCAGACCTGGGGGTATCTGTCACCCTGAGCTTTTGATGACCCTCTGTTCCTGGATGCAGTGCTTGATGTTTGACCAGATCCTGCTGTCTCCTTCTGGTCTTGCCCAACCCTTAGTCTCTAGGTGCCAGCACCTAAATGTGTCACCACTCTGCCTGCCCTTCCCTCCTGGCCCTTCCTGACCTGGGTAACTTCCACATGTACCATTTGCCCCTTTTCTAGAAAACAAAACACAAAAAAGCACAACCTATGCAAGGATGGACGCTTGCTGTCCCGAAGAGACAGGTGGCATTTTGTTAGCTTCTCTACGGTGCTTGTTTATTTTAGGGACTGCCTCCAAGCCACGCCTCGCAACATCATCCCTCTTTGACCATGCCCAAGTACCAAGTCATACATGACACGGACACGTGTTTACTGCAACACAGGGGGCCAGGAGGCTTGTGGTTCTGATGCTACTTTGGTTTATGTGACCTGTTGTGACACCTGCACTTTATTTAGGCTGGTGACAAATTCCTGCACCCTGAGAAGTCTGCCAGCCTCCTCCCAAAGGTGGTCAGAGGTAGGAGATCCTTTGTATCCCACAGTCTAGGCTGCAACTCTTCCAAGACACCAAGTATAGGGATGGCATGTCTCTCTAAGACCCTTGAGGGTATGGGGAATCTTGAATGCTTTCAGGCACTGCCAGGGGCTGAGATGGGAGATGGACAGGAAGAGGATGAGGGTTCAGCGAATGCCAAGTCACTCATCACTCTTGTCTTCCCTGTAGCCAAGTACCCAGCCATCAAGGCCCTGATGCGGCCAGACCCCCACCTCAAATGGACGGTGCTGGGCCTGGTGCTTGTGCAGTTCCTGGCCTGCTGGCTGGTGAAGGGGCTCTCCTGGCGATGGCTGCTCTTCTGGGCTTACGCCTTCGGTGGCTGCATCAACCACTCACTGACACTAGCCATCCATGACATCTCGCACAATACTGCCTTTGGCACGAACTTTGCCTCCCGCAACCGCTGGTTCGCCATCTTCGCTAATCTACCCATTGGCGTACCCTATGCCACATCCTTCAAAAAGTACCATGTGGACCACCATCGTTACCTGGGCGGCGACGGGCTGGACGTGGACATTCCCACGAACTTTGAAGGCTGGTTCTTCTCTACGCCGGCCCGCAAGCTGCTCTGGCTGGCCCTACAGCCCTTCTTCTACGCGCTGCGGCCGCTCTATGTGAACCCCAAGGCGGTGACTCGTATGGAGATACTCAATACCCTGGTGCAGCTGGCTGTTGACATGACCATTTTTGCCCTCTGGGGGATCAAACCCATCATCTACCTTCTGGCTGGCTCCTTCCTGGGCCTGGGCCTACACCCCATCTCTGGCCACTTTGTGGCTGAGCACTATATGTTCATGAAGGGCCATGAGACTTACTCCTACTACGGGCCCCTCAACTGGATCACCTTCAATGTGGGCTACCATATGGAGCACCATGACTTTCCCAGCATCCCCGGCTGCTACCTGCCACTGGTAAGTGCTCAGCCTGGGCTGAGCAGGAACAGGGTGCAGGGGGAGAGTGAGAATAAGGGGAAGGGCTCTGCCATTCCCAGATTGATTTCTCCTCTGTGTGTTGGTAAGGGGATGGCCATTCATTTCTGGGGTGCTGAACTGGAGATGGAAGAGGCAGATCCAGATAAGACAGAGTTTCTCAAGGCAGGTGCAGGCTGGCAGCGTAGGCTAATGCACAGCGGCTGGAACCCTGCTCATGGGACCTGCTGATGGTGTGTCCCTGCTCAAGTACTAGCCCCGTTTCAGCTTCCTTTTCTGTATCGGTGGACACCACGTGAAGCACTCCGCTTTGTCTCCCGCCTGTGGCTGCTCATTTCCTGTCAGTCTTGTGAGAGCTTGGGCGTACTTCTCCAGCCTGGAGCTGGCCAGGGAGCACAGCTGTGGTTTTGTCCTCATAACCAATGGAGACCAGTTACAGCTACAGGAAGGGGAGGCTGAGGTGCAGGGGGTGAAGGTTGAGACGGACAGGAAGCCTTGAATGCCAGCGGCTGTTAGACAGGTGTGGCAAGGAGCAGCAGTGGGGGAGGGTTCTCAGGAAATTCCCGAGTATGTTTGTGTATATTCTTCTTGGGTGCCCAGGTGTGTGTGTGTGTGTGTGTGTGTGTGTGTTTGTCTGTTGTGCTCACACGGTGGGCTGGGTGACTTTGGATGGTCCCAGTGCTGTACTCATGCAGCCTATGAAGCCGCACCTGCCACGACTGTCACACTCAAAAGGACATCTGAGAAGGAGGCAGAGGTTAAAAGGGATAGCTCATCTCAGAAGTCATGCTTGCGTCTCTCAGGAAGCTGCCTCTGACAGGAACAGTTTTCACAGCGCACCTGCAGTGGGCTGCAGAGAAGGCTGCCTGGTGGGCCCACCTCAGGTGTGGAGCACTGCCTTCCCTGGAATCTCCACAGCACCGTGGTGGCTTGGTTGCAGGTGCTGTGGCTGGAACACTCCCAGGGGGAGGCAGACATGGCATATCAGGTCAGGGTAAAGGCAGGGAGTGGAGTCATGTGTTTGGTGAGGAAGCAGTGAAAGCTGAGCCTGCCAGAGCATAGGATGCTGGGGTGAGGAATGAGGGTGTTATTCAAGACCTCAGGGTACAGGCCTCAGTACTCTGCAGGACCATAATGGACCCACCTTGACTTTTGGGATCAGAAAGTTGGTGGGTGTTGAGGTGGGGCACTCGGGCTGTGGTGCCCTCCCTGCTGGGGCCTCCTTCACCTGCAGCTGGTGTGTGTGTGTGTGTGTGTGTGTGTGTGTGTGTGTGTGTGCTCTCATTGCATGTGTGGTAGAGTACCAGCCAAGGTGCAGCCTTGAACCCCCACCCCTTTCTACAGGTGCGGAAGATTGCACCCGAATACTACGACCACCTGCCGCAGCACCACTCCTGGGTGAAGGTGCTCTGGGACTTTGTATTTGAGGACTCTATGGGACCCTACGCCAGGGTTAAGCGCACGTGTAAGCTGGCAGAGGACCGCCTGTGAACCCTGCCAGCCAGCGGTCCTGAGGGGTGCAGCCCCGTGCCTCTTGCCTCCACTTCTGTGGGCCAGGGCCACAGAACTGGTCTAGCTAAATCAGCTCCTGCAGTCTAGGCTGCTTCTGGCCCTGCTGGACCCAGCAACAGGAGATGCAGCTGTGGTTGGGGCAACCAAGCTTACCTAATCTCTCTGGCCTTCCCCCTGACTGACCAGGATACTCTGTGCCTGTGGTCCCATGGAGTTGCCTTCTCTGTTCTTATGCCCTAGATTAAACCTAATATTTGTCTTTATAGTCAATGTGTTGTCCTTCTTTTGGGCAGGATGGAGTGTTGGCCTGAACCTGGGCCCCCAGAGTATGTGCCTGAATCCAGGTGGGTGAAGGCCGGCTCCATGCCTGTCTCTCATTCCCTCAGGTTCTAGAAGCGTGTGTCCTTGAGGCCTCCGCCACTGTGGACAAGCTTCGAGGTATAGGCTTCAGAAGGTCCCTCCAAGCCATGGAACAGTTCCACTTTAGGCCCTCTGACCTGTGAAACCATCCCGAGCTTGGATAGGGCTGGGCAGGCAGCACAGGATCCACAGCCATGGACAGGGTCAGGTCGGGCAGGCAGCACAGGGTGCACAGCCCTGGACAGGGTTCCCAAGTCAGATGGCTGGCTGGGCAGTTTCTGTGTGTGTGTGTGTGTGTAATAGTTGGGGGTGGGGCATAAATACTGATGTGATGGCATAGCTGTGACTAGAGAGGAAGCCTTGGTTAGTGACCTGGTCCTAAGGGGCCGGACCATGGTGGGTCCTGGTGTCCACAGCAGGTATCAGCAGTGTGTTGGGAGAGGATCCCTTGGCAGAGAGGGACGAGAATGGGCCCAGCCTTATAGCTCCCACTACAGCCTGGGGTTTGAGGAGCTAGGCTTGGCCAAGGACATTACCACAGAGGCAGCCAGGGAAAGAGGACGTGCTATAGCCCATGCCCCACGCCTGGGAGTGGCCCTGCGGCTCTAGGAACAGGTATCTCTGAAGAGTGTGACAGTTGAGATGACGTCTGGTCTAAGACCTTCTGAGACAGGAGGACTTTGAGCCAGGGCAGGTGGCTTCTTCCTGTGTGCACACAGTTACTCCAGGGGTTGAGGGAAATCCCAGTGTGGGCAGCTGCCACTCACTGCCCTGACTGAGCCTAGACCTCACCTCCTGTCAGAGGCTGGTCCGAGGCTAAGGGAACATCTGAAGGTGTTGTGGCTAGGCTGTGCTGAGGACATTTGGGAGAGGCGGGAGGCCTGGGTAGGGAGGGCTGAAAGCACCTCTCAAGGACGTGGAGTGTGCGGCCGTGGCCAGGCCTCTAAGGTTGTTCAGTTTCTGATTTCCTCATAGGCCCCAAAATCATTCCTGGCTTTTAGGATCACTGGAACCCAATGAGATGCAATGCGCCAAGGATCTTCCTACCCAGATCTTCCTACCTCACCCTCAGCACTGAGCACACCAGTAGGCATTCTGCTCTACGGTCCTGGGAGCCATGGGAGCTCACATGGGGATGGTCGCAAGGCTCTCATTGCTATCTACTGGCAGTATGGGTCAGAGATCTCCGTAGCCACAGTGAAGATTAAGAGCTGGGATTTCCCTAGGCTGCTATGGATTGTTCCCAGTAATGCCACAGGGAGCAGGAAGTCTCTGGGGGCAAAGCTTCCTCTCACCTCTCTGAGCCCCAGGCCCACTTCCAGCACCGGAAAGGCAGATTGCACATGGAATCCTTGAGTTCAGGGAGTGTGCTGCACTCTGAACAACCCACCTTGTGACCCTAGGGCTGTGTGGCTCCCCACAGGCATGGCCTGAGCTCAGCTCCACACGTAGGAGGTACCTGGTGGCCTGGCCACGTTCTTGGGTCCCAGGAACATTTTGACAGAGCCCAGCTCCTCTCTGAGGTCCCTCTTGATCTCTTTAGTCCTGCATGCTCTGGCCTGGGCACTCCCTGTAAAGAGGCACCCCCCACCCAGGGCAGCCAAGAGCCAGCGCAAGAGAGAGCGAGCCAGAGCCTGAGTGTGGACAGTGAACGGTTTATTATCGAGTGGACATAACACGCACTGCGTGGACAGACTGGAAACACCATGGCTGCTGGGGCTGAGCTGCATCCTGACAGCTCTGTGGCGTGGAAAGGCCACACTACCCAGCTGCTCACTGCTGGCCGTGGAGCTAACAGTGTCACCTAGGAGAAAACTTGGAAGCCATCTAATAAAGCAGGTGATTTTGGGGTGTTCTCTCTATAAACCAAAGAAATGTACACTTAAATAAGCAAATATAAAATACAAAAAAGAATAGACCCGGTGTTCTGTGTCAGATACGCTAAAAATCCAGGAGTTGAAGTTTGTTTCCTCATTTTAATATTGTATCACAGGTTGAGACTTAAGTACATCCACGCTTCTGCAGGCTCGCTGTGTGCTGGGGCCAGCACGGCTCCTCGCGATCCTCCAAGGCTGGCGCCATCTTACGTGGTGCTGATCCCACTTAGCTCCTGCCTGATAGCTAAGGGCAGGACAGGAGAGGGAAGCTCAGTGTAGCACGAAAGCACCCTGCTCAGGCTGCCGGAGACCACACACGGGCTAAATGTCCACCAGCATGGCAGCTTTGACAGACCTCATGGGCTTCAACCCCTAATGATACGGACTTGAAAAAGACAAAGACTATGCCTTGCTTCCTCAGGCTGCTGTGGAGGGGGGGACCCAGGTCTTCCTAGAGTCTGGCAGGTGGGTACCCACATTGCTCGGAGGCCCTTGAGTCCCTCCCGACACAGGATGGAGCCATGGTTTGTGCTGGTGCCACGGCCTGGCCTTTGTCCTCCAGAGCTGACTCTGTTCTGTCTGCTTGAGACCCCATTAAGCCTTCCCGAATTTCTCTTCCTTCTTCTGCCCGCCTCACCCGTTTCTTCCCCAGATCTGGACTCCCTTCTCTTAGCTCCCCACACTTTCCCTCTTCCTTCACAGGCATCTGGCACCCTCACAGTGGACAGACCTGTCCGTAGTCAACAGCAAGAGAGGGGCAACCATTAAGTAATAGGATCTTTGCCAGGACGCTCACTTCTTTCCTGAGCGTTCTGAGCATGGGCCTACGTGACGATGGCAGGCAGTGACTGAGCTAGGCTCTCACCACGGTCTGCCTCTTCCCAGGCAACTTCTAGAAGACAGCTGGACTATGCTTGGGGTTTCTAACCCAGCTATTTCCAAGTGCCAGAAAGGGAGCCCCCAAGACTGGAACTGTGGGGCAGCAGTAAGGCAGTGAACTGCTCCACAGCTGTGGTGTCTCCTTCCCTGCATTCATGAACATTCTCCCACACCTGTCCTCTGGTGGGATGGGATAGACAGAATCGTGGTCTCTGTGGCCAAGGAGTGTAGCTATTATAGCTAGTGGCTGCCAGGTCTCAGCATATCTTCCCTTGGGAGCCTGCTATTAGCTGTCCCTCTGACTTCATAGGTCTCTCTAGCTCAGGTCACTGCTGGGCACCAGCGATAGTTAGGGAAACAGGTGGGGGATGGGTGCAGGCTGTGCTTTGCTGCTCTGTTCCAGCCTGGGCCAGCTCCTTACAGGCCCTGGTGGGGACATCACAGTCCTACTTTCTGGAGCCAGGGGCTCCCTAGGCAGAGTCATGCAGGCTGTGCGGGAGTTTGGGCATTCTAGAAGCAGCAGTGACAGGAAGACTGGACAGGAAAGGACAGAAACTTGGAGGGCATCTCCAGGCCCATCCTTTCCTCCACAGGGTGACTTTCAGACACAGAAGCCACACCCCAGGGAGATGTGCATTACAGTAATCCACTTCACTTTTCTGGGCCTCAGTTTCCACAGCTACACATGGGGGTGAGTGTAGGATGCTGGGAGGACAATGAGCTCATCTCTGGCTGGAGCGGCCCCCACTCACCATCAATGATCTCCTCCTTTACCTTGTGGAGCTCTCGAACCACCTCCTCCAGGATTTCCTGCTGGGCAGAATCTCAGAGTGAAGGGACAGGCGCTGACTCTAAGGGATGCAGGGGCCTCTCCCTCAGCCAGGCCCCGGGCAAGCCCTGCTCGCAAACCCCTCAAACCATAATGGTGGAAGCCCAGGGTGCCCAGGGACTCCCTTTTTCTCCATTGGTCAGCTTCTTGCCTTTGTTGCAGTCAAGCGGAGGACCCACTGGCTAGAGACAGTCCCAGCCTGCTGACTGCTACTTGCTCTCACCTGTTTCATCCGGTCCAAATCTAAGGCATCCAGGCCTACATCATTTACACTCCCGGCAGGCTTCACCCTGGAAGAAGAATGGCAGGTGTGGGAGGGTGGGTGCCAGGGTCTATAGGGACTCGTGCTGGGGAAGCCTGAGGCATCGGAGGCCTCTGCTCAGGGTCCGAATGCCACCTGCTCCCCAGCCCTTCTGCTGCAGGGCTGCTGGGAAAAGACATGAATGTCCTGCCCCTTAAAGGTCTCCTCAGTCCCTTAACCACATTTCCCAGTCTGAGTCAGGACATGGGGCCACACAGGAGCAGTCTTCTGGCTTCAAAGGCCTTAGGCAAACTGTGTTAGTGCTTCCTGTCTCCAGAGAGAAAGTACTGATGACGTCTTCCTCCATGTGGAGCTTGTGTTCCAGCTGAACTCTGGTTGGTAGCAGTGGAGTCAGTTAGCTCCATGCTGGGATACCACCTCCTTCATGCTAGACTCTCTAGGTGGAAGGGTGCTCTATTGCTTTCTCCTCTCAGAAACATCCTAGGCCGCCTCCCAAATGTCTATGCAGCAGATTCTCTCTCACGGAGGCTTGGCCGGGCCTTCTCTAAAGCTCTACCCCTGCCCTCAGCCTTCTCCAGAGCCTCTCCAGGAGCCTAAGTTCTCTCTGGCGCACAGCCTGGCTGCCCAGGAGCATGTCTGTCAGGGCTGCTGGAGCTCTGCTCTCCTCACGACCTTGTCACACTCTGCAGCCGGGCTTCTGGTGTCACCTGCTTTGTGACAAGACACGCTTGCTTCCATTTGGGGTGGCCGTGAGGATATTTCCTGGTGTGGGTTTAGGGGCCTTCAAATACAGTTTTTTTGGGGACCAACATAGCTCTTAAGAGTCTACCCTGTGCTCACACTGCACAACTCTCAAGATTCTACCCTGCGGTCACACTGCATGGTTCAAGAGTCTACCCTGCGGTCACACTGCATGGTTCAAGAGTCTACCCAGCGGTCACACTGCATGGTTCAAGAGTCTACCCTGCGGTCACACTGCATGGTTCAAGAGTCTACCCAGCGGTCACACTGCATGGTTCAAGAGTCTACCCAGCGGTCACACTGCATGGTTCAAGATTCTACCCTGTGGTCACACTGCATGGCTCTCAAGAGTCTACCCTGCGGTCACACTGCATGGCTCTCAAGAGTCTACCCTGCGGTCACACTGCATGGCTCTCAAGAGTCTACCCTGTGGTCACACTGCATGGCTCTCAAGAGTCTACCCTGTGGTCACACTGCATGGTTCAAGATTCTACCCTGTGGTCACACTGCATGGCTCTCAAGAGTCTACTCTGTGGTCACATGGCATTTGGTTGGGGAAACATGGTCAGTTGATTTGTGAGGAGACTGGCTACCTTTTTTGAATGCAAAGGAAGGAAACCAAGAATGATCTGAAGGGGCAGGGTGCTAGGCTGGGGTGCAGCAGTCCCCACAGTTGTCCTGGGTGGCAGGGATTGATGGCTCTCTGCTTGCTTCCCTTTCCATCTGGAAGGTATACCTCTCCAGGGCTTTGGTTCTCAGGAGAGGACGGAGCCAGCCTACACCACTGTAAGGGTCTCTAGCTTTTCCTCTCCCCAGGTATGAAAGAGGGGACCACCCTTCCCAGAGCAAGTTGTTAATACCAAGACACGAGACAGGGCTGAGAGGTGTTAGTTATGGGCAAGGGGGAAGAGAGGCCCCCGAGCCCAGGTAACACATGGGCAGGAGGGGTTGTCGGTACCTAGAGTGAGGCTGCGACTGAAGGGGACTCTTAGCTTCGGGGCTCTTAGCCACAGACGGGGTTCTACGGCAATGGAATGAAACAGACATGTAAACTAGCACCAAAGCTCACCCATGAGATTTGTCTGTTGGCCCTTCCCAGAACAGCTCACCTGGACAGCAATGAGGACACAGGTTTCTCCACTGAATTGCTCCGTTCCCAGGGTTTTCGACCAGCCTCTGCCAATTCAGTTCATGAAGGGTCAGAATCGAGAGGGCTTAGTGGCACCCCTCTCCTGAACATCCCTTTAGAAGCCTGCCCAGGCGGTGGTGCAGAGCGACCGTGGGAAGGCTGGCTCCTGATCTCAGGCCCACTTTTAGCCAGGGTACCCCTGGAACTGCAGGCAGCCCTACTGTCACCCCGTTTCCCAACTCCAGGGTTCCTGTTCCCTTCAAACTTGAGTCTTCTCCATGGAGGTTGGCCCAGCTGACAGGGAAAGAGACCCCAGCTACAGGAAGGACGGGACCCTCCCAACGCTCTCATCTGTCTTGTCCCCTCCATGCTCCTCTGGCCAGGCTCCCTGCGATCTGACCGCACCTCAGCTCACTAGTCTCCTCACACTGAGTCTGGCCTGCTCCCTTCTTCAGCATGGAAACCACTTTCCCTTTTCTGAGTTTAGTGCAACAGGCTGAGGGCGTCTCATCTAAGATACTGGGACCAGACATGTGCAGATTCAGAGTTCACCTGAAGCTTGCTGGAAAAGCTTCAGAATTCGGAGCATTTTGGGTTTTTGGACTGGGAATGCCCAAGCTTTGTTGTACTAGATTACAACTCATGCCCCATTCACAGGAAATACACTGCATTGAGCAGAACACACTGCCCAGAGGTTGAGCAAAGGGGCGGTGAGGCTGTCCTGCCCTAACCTGAGCCTTGTCTGCAGACCTCAGGTCTGAGGCAGGTTACCTCACAGAGCCACCTGGCAGGTCACTGGGCTTATAGGAACAATACCTGGGACAGGGTGTGTGGCCTCAAGCAGAACTTTACCACAGGGAGCCAAAAACTGCTAAACATGGGAAACCCTTCCTACTGCCATCTGTACAGCATGAAAATAAGGACAGTAACACTGACTAAAGAATCTGCAACACAGAGAGCTCAGGAAGTCCCAGAAGGATGGTAGACATCAGCCCTGATATAGACATAAGCTCGGAAAAACATCTACCCGTCAGGTGGGACAAACAGACTCTTCTGCTTCTCCTCACCATGTGTGTGAGCTTAGTGTAAGGCCGACACTGAGTGTGCTGTGAGTGGAAGCCTGAAGGACCAGAGGTAAGCCTCACGACACTCTCCTACTCACGTTCCCTCAGCCATAGCTGACAGTGGTGACCGGGTAGAAGGAGGCTGTGTCTCTGATAGAGCGGGGTCACTGCAGTGACCTAACTGTAGCACCACTCTAGCTGGCATTACACAGAAGACACAAAAAATGACATTTAATAGTTCCCTGGCCAGGGGTGTGGCTAAGTGGTAACTTGTAGAAGCTCTGAACTGTAAAAAAAAAAAAAAAAAAAAAAAACCAAACCTTACTGCCACAAATCTCCTGGCAGCCTAGCCCCTATCCAGGTCCTACATGACATCTCCACTGTGGATGGCACTCTTAGTGCCTTCATTTAGTTGGACCAGGGTCAAGGTCCCCTTGTCACACCGACCCAGCCGACTGCTTGGTCTCCTTGGGAAGCTCTGAGGATCTGGAATGTCTGGAATGCAGTAGACTTGACCCTCTCTGCTTGCCCACAGAGGGAAGTGGCCAGATTAGCTGACCACTTGCTCTAAGACCTCAAGATTTGTTGGGCTAGGTACCCTCTTACCTGAGGAATTAGGTGGCTGGCTGGTGGCTCGGGTCCCTGGGGATGGGGAGGTGCTAGGATCTTCCTAAAATGGAAGAGAAGGCCCTTTCGTTAGTCTGTTTGGAAAGCTGCTTAGGGACAAGGCAGGACACCTCTGCACCAGCTTGCTTTCCAAATGGACTCCGGAATATGATTAGTAAATGTCTACCTTTAGAGAACAAACCCCTCACTTCACCGCAGGGTCAGACTGTGGACAGTGAGGAGGAAGGAGCCTCAGGACGACAGCTTCCTGGCCCCTAGCATCCTACCCAAACTTGATTTACACAGGAAGATTTGCCTTTACCAAAAAATGTGGAAAAAAAGAGGCATGAGAAGGGCTTCAACAGTGCCTCAATAGTGGAATCCACGCCTCAAGGTTCTGTGGCCCGAGGGTACTAATTAGCTGGGCTGAGGAGTACTAGCTACCACCTAAGAAAAACAGTGTTGGCTCAAGCAAATGTGGCCACTAGGTCCTAACACACCTAGTGTGTAAATATCCTGTCTGTGGTTCCTAGCCACACAGGCCTTTGTATTTCCATCATGTGTGGTCCTGAGAAGAGCAGACTGGAGTCCAGGGGCACCAGGCCCACCTCACTGGCTGAGTTGGAATATACACTGGTCCTAGATAGCTATATTCTCTCTAGTTCTGCTAGTGAGGTGCAGCCTTTATGCTGTTTGTATTTGAGGTAGACTCAGTAGTCCCAGTAGAATTCTGTTTATTTGTTTTAAGAAAGCTTATCACATACATAAGACCACAAACAGAAGTTGAGGCTGGGAGCTCTGGGCTGCCAGATCAGGCTCCAAATGCCTGCCAAGGACAGAGCCCAGGTTTCTAGGATCCTCTGCCAGGGTTGGAGACCTCAGCTCCCATTGGGCTTAACAGACTCAAGTATTTAGAATTTTAAGTAATTTGAAATAAAACTGCTCTGACTTCCATAAGACTTCAGCAGATGTATCCAAACCCCTTGATGCAGCCCTGATATGTTGGAGTATAGTGGCCCTATGGCTCCCTGGGGTTCTCGACCTGAGTGATGGCTCGAAGGGTCTGGTCAGGAGAATGCTCTGGAGATGCAAGCCTGGCTGGATCCCTGTCCCTCCCTCATAGCTACCTCCAAACCAGGCCCCCCAGTTCCCAGCAATCTTTCTGGGAGATTTGCTTAAACTGGAGGCAAGCCTGAGGGTGTGGGCGGGCTGGGTAGAACGCTGCCTACCGTTTGGCTCTCATCTTCCTTTCTGTCAGCGGGCTTGTCTGTCTGGGAGGCTGCTTTTCTCCTAGATGTTGGAGAGAAAAAAAAATACAAATCAGCTTCCCAAGGTTTCACAGTGACCTAGAACCAGATCTGGGCTGCCTCCATGCCCACAACTGGCTCCCCAGTGGGCTGTGTGTAGATTAGGAGGATGTATGCTTATGTGAACGGGCCACTTGGTCAGGCACCCTTCTTCACATGAGCCAAGGCCAGGGGGATAAGACTTTCTGTGCTCACCCATGAGCTAGACTCAAAACTATTACAGGAAGGAAGTCCTTGGGGTGTTTCTTTGTTCAGCTCAGCTGGTGGTGGCCATAGCTTCTGAGGGAGAAAGAAGCTGGCTGTACCCTGACTAGGTCCCCAGGCACAGGGTTTAGCTGAGAGGCTATACTCCCAGGGCACTCAGGGCCCGTGTATAGACTGGTACCCTGGCCCTGTCTGTCTCTTTGGGTCAGAGCTGAGAGAATTGCAGCTGACTGGCTGGGGAACCTCAACTTCAGCATCAAGTCACAGGGAAGAAGATTTCCTCTTGCTGCTCTTCTGTCTGTGACCTCAGCTAACCTAGTCACACCCTTCCCAGTTCAGGACAACACCAAGGAGCTAAAGGTGCTCCAAGAGTGCAAAACACATGCATTTTCCTCACATGCATGAAAACCTCTTTTGCGGGACTCTAATTCACAGTGTTTCTGGTCTCAATGGTTACCTGCACCTGGGCTCCCTCCCAGGCCGATGTAGGCCTCCCATACTTCCCAACAATGTGCTTTGGTTGATTTTCAACCCTGTCAGGCCCTCAAAGGATTAGCCTCTTATAACCTGAGGCAATTGGCCCACCAGGAGTGAAATGGGCCTGGTGTGTGGTGAGGAGCTGCCTCTGGCTTCAGTGGCAGGGCTCACACAGCTGTCTCATCTCAGGACAGGTCTACAAACCAGGAATAGTAAGTTTCGTCAATTCTGTCTCTAGATCTCTTCCCACTCTGACCTGTCCTCACTGCCAACCACTTTATGTCAGTCACCATCACCTCTCCCTGGACTACGATGGTTTCCTCGCTGGTCTACCCAGCCACTTTACCCCATTTCAACCATTGATGCCCACAAGTCCATGTTTTATCTCTTAAAAACAGGGTAGCCTGGCCCAGAGTGCCTCAGTGGTTGTGCACGTGCGGCCATGAGTTCCATCCCAACACTGTAAAAACTGTCAGACAGACCACTGGAGACCAAGTCACTCTGCTCTACACTGGTGAGATTTAGAGGGAAGTGCGGGTGACAGGGCTGACCACACAGCAGCCCAGGCGCTCACATCCCATTCTCCAGTGCCCGTTTGCTTCTGTAGGACCTGGAGCTGCCTCCATCCACACCTGCCGTCTCCATGGCTGCTGGCGACCCTGGCCTTTTCCTGTTTTTAGACAGTGGGAGTACTCCCTCTCAGTTTGGACGATACGCACTGGGAAGGTGTAAACATTCTTTTCTACTCTGACCTGAAGCCTTTTTCACTTCTGAGTGCTCTGAAACACAATCCACTTGGGTACATTCTCTAGAGTGCTCTCTAAAACTCTTGGGAGTGTGCTTTATGTTTGTTGGGCTTGCAAGTGAAGGGGGTGCTCTTCTTACCCCCGAATGTGTCTTCGCAATGACCATCAGCTGAGGATGGTAGCTTCCCAGGAGGCACACAAACTCTGGAAGACATTAGACTTACCTCTTGGCCAGCAGTTTGTTCATCTCTTCCATGAGGCCTCCTCCACCTCCCCCGCTGCTTGCCCGGTTGGCATCGGACTTTGAAGTCCCACTAGGACTGGAGCCTCCAGATGCATCTTCTGGCTGAGGGTAAGGAAGCGTATGTGTATCATACTCTGATACAGTGAGGGGAAGAGTAGCCCCAGTGGATGCTAGATGTAGAAAAACCTTAGGAGTGAGGCTGCTAGTCCAACACTCCCAACTCCACAGGTCAGAAAATGAGAATCTAGAGAGGGCCAGGCGTTGGCAAGGTAGGCTCACAGGCTTGAGTCCTTGCCAAAGTCAGAAGGTCACAAGAGACAGGGAAGCAAATTTCTAGCCAGAGATATGCATCAGAGCCACTCTTTTATGACCACATACATGCTACTCATTCCAGAGTACACGCCCCAGGGGTGGGGAGCAAATTGAATGAGCTAGAAGTGAGTTCCATGGGAAAAGCAAAGGCAGATATGTACTTATTAACTAAGACAGCTTGTAGCTGACAAAGCGCTGTCCCTGTTTACTTATTTAATACCTGGCAGAGGGCTGGCTGGGCCTGGGGATAGCCCTTTGCCCGGTGTTTCACTGATGACAGGTGAGGGCAGGGTGAGTTGCTCTGCTCATGTGTGAGGGTGATGCCATGCCCACCCTCTTACCCGCTGCACTCTCCTCAGCTTGGCTCCTGCCAGAGCAGCAGCTAGTCCTGATGCAGAGCTCTCATCATGGTTGGCCCCCTGGGCTCCTCCAGCTGGCAGAGGAGGTGGGGGCGGGGGTGTAGCCCCTGTGGGTGGAGGTGGAACTGGGGGCGGAGGTGGGGGTGGAGGTCCACTACAGGAGAGGGTGGCGCTGGCTGCCGATGAAGGATGCCCAGGTGGGAGGATGGGCCCTGAAATGCAATGGAGAGGAGTCAGTTTCCAGCACCTAGCTGGTGTCCAGTCTACTGTTTTATTTCAGGTTCCTGGAGAAGAATGAAGAGCAGTTTGCTCATCAGAGAGATGAGGAACCGAAGACTTTACATCTCAGGAAGGCCCTGCAGAACCTGGCTCTGTTACAGTCATTCTCTATTTCAGTTTCTTCAGCACCTGGGGCCTGGTTAGCCTGGCATACGGGGGTTTAACACCACTTAAGTGCAGCAAACTTCTTGCTTCACTAATGCTTTTCTAGTGGGAGAGGAGCTCTCGGCAGTGCCTTTTTCCATTCTAAGTACTTGGCTCTATCTTAGGCATTGATTGAAGTTACATCCAAGATGTAACTGGTACTAACCCTAGGTCCCTGGGGATTGTAAGCGATAACAGTGGGTCCTGAAGCTGACCGGGGCTTTGGACATGGAACCATTAATGCTGAGTGTTGCTGGCATTCCCTGTGCATCTATCCAGGCACCCTCTACCGAATACTGCCTGAGCTTCCACTGGGTGTCCGGTGCTGTGTCGTGTGTGGAGGAAAACAGCTCAGGGTGCTAGTGAAGAGAGAACAAACCACAGAGGCGAACACAGGCAAGTGCTGCAAGGCAAGCTCTACCAAGAGTAGATATAGGAGAGGAAGTGTCCGGCTAAGTGAAGGGAAGCAGGGGTAAACAAAGAAAATGGGATGCCTGGAAGGAAAAGAAAGGAGAAGCTAGTGCTGGAGCAACGTGGTAAAAGGAGTGCAGGGTAGGCTGCACTTCAGTGTGTGCCAGGGTGATGGGAGGGGCTGACATGATGCCAGAACTAGACTTGCTCAAGGACTGTGCACAGGGGCACGGGGAACACAGAGCAGGTGAGAGGGCAGTATCACCCAAGTGCAGGGTGCTTGGAAAGCAGCTGGGGCTGTTTTCCCATGAGCAAGATAGAACTTGAGAATGCATTGAGCAGGTTAGGTAAGATGAGGCTACAAAAGCACAAGGCAAATGAAAAAGTCCTGTCCCATCAATGCACCTGACACCCCCTCCTGTGGTGCGCTAAGTCCCACTTGGCTCCCGAGAACCTGCTCTGGCACTCCTCTCGAGCCTTGGCCCTGTCTCTTGAGTGTCTCTAGCACCCATGGCACAAGGACAAGCATGACTTCCTGGGGGCAGAAACTGTTGTCTGCCTTGCTGATAGCATGTCCCTGCTCTCAGTTTCCTGACACAGGGGTGCCCCTACATGTCTACTGGAGGAACTGAACAATGGGAGGGCCAGGGGGCTTCCTAATCCTATGCTCAGCCCTACTTCATTTGAAGTGACGACCACACTTTGAGCCTAGGCAGTCAGAAGTAGGGAAAGGTCTATCTGAGTTGGGGTCACTTGGGGCAGTGTGGGTGGCAGCTGGAGGAAGGAGACTCTCACTCACCTGTGGCAGAGATTCTTCTCTCCAGAGACTCCTGGCGGTGCTGCTGCTGCTCCATCACTTGTCTGAAAAGCAACCATAGCAGAAGCCTTGACTTCTCTGTGTCTGAGAGTCCAGGTGAGCCACAACACTAGGGTGTGTGTGTGTGTGTGTGTGTGTGTGTGTGTGTATGTGTGTGTCTCAAAGAGGGGGTGAGGGATGTGTTAGGTTCAGGTACCTAGATGGAAGAGGACTGGCAAGTTGGGACACACTGAGCAGGAAGCATCTCGAAGAAGCCTGTGTGACCCTCTGGCTGATCTGATTGCCTCACTAGAGTAGGCTTTGGGGGCCTATGGCTTCTATAGATGTGGCCTCAGGAGAAATGGTCAGAAGACCACATGCCTCTTTCTAGTCCCCCATCAGAGGGGCACCTGGCACTACAGGGTTACTAGGCACACTTCAGAAGGGGTTTAGGGAAGTATGGGTCTACATGCTAGCGACATGTAGCCTTAATCTCTGACATTAAGTAGGTGTTCCCTTTGCCCCAAGTGCTGGCCTGAGCTGTATGTCTCAGCTAGCTAAAGGGTGCTCCTGCCACTCCTGGGAAGCTTTCAGACAGAAAGCTGTGGAACACTGGGTTACCTTCTCTGGATGTCCATCTCCTCAGGAGAGGGGCCATTCTGCACCTGACGCTGTGTGGAGGGGCCTGTGGGGAAGAGATGCAGAGTGGAGTGGTCAGTAGAGGGAAGAAAGGCCCGACAGATAACTGTAATAGCACGCTCTCCACCCCTCCTGGCCTTCCTTTAAAAGAGAGCCCTACCACCTGTGCAGCACCTGCATACCTTCATCTCCCACTTACCCTTCCTCTTTGTGCCCTGTGGCTCCTCCCTCTGAAGCACAGGTGGGACCCCCAAGTCATAACTGTTGACATCCACCCACTTTTTAAAAAAGATATTTATTTATTTATTTATTATGTATACAGTGTTCTGTCTGCATGTATCCCTGCAGGCTAGAAGAGGGCATCGGATCTCATTACAGATGATTGTGAACCACTATTTGTGGCTGCTGGGAATTGAACTCAGGACCTCTGGAACAGCAGGCAGTGCTCTTAACCGCTGAGCCATCTCTCCGGCCCCCATCCACTTTTCAACACTTGCTGTGTCTGCTTCCTCACTTGCCACTGTCTCCTAAGCCCCATCACAGTGGCAGGGCCAGACTGAACCCAGGAGTGTCCCCTCCTGTACCTACTGCTCACACTGGGAGTCTGAAGCTGTGAGTAGCACAATGAGGCCCTGCCACTGCTCCCTTTGTTCTGTGCCACCTGAAACACTGGCCATATCCACTTTAGACCCAAAAGGATAGGACCCCAATGCTGAGCCTTATGTTCACAGGAGGGCTGGTGCCTCAGCAAGCTTTGTGCCACATTTAAAGAGAAATCCAAGCTGGGCAGTGGTAGCACACACCTTTAATCCCAGCACTCAGGAGGCAGAGGCAGGAGGATCTCTGTGAGTTCAAGGCCAGACTGGTCTACAAGAGCTGGTTCCAGGACAGGCTCCAAAGCTACAGAGAAACCCTCTCTCAAAAAAACCAAGAGAGGGAGAGAGGGGGGGGAAGGAGAGAGAGAGAGAGAGATGGAGAGAGACAGAGAGAGGGAGAGAAACAGAGAGACAGAGACAGAGACAGAGAGAAATTCAGGCTGCAGCTCCAACTTAAGAAAGAGCTGATTGTTTCCTGAGGGTCAGGTGTCCCTTGCAAAGTGCACAATCAGTGGCTGGTGGAAGGGATGTGCAAGCAGCTTTGATCCTACCTCTGGGTGAAGTGAGCGCAATTTTACAACCTCAGACAGCTGAGAGACTCTTTAGCCTCCTACTCCCTGAAGCCCAGTCTTTGCTCTAATAACTTCATGAGCAGAAAATGCTATCGTACTAAGGAAACCTGATCAGAGCAAGGCACTGACGCTTTCTTTACTTAATCTATATTTCAATTGTAATTCCCACACAGCTAGGGGTGTCCATGAGGACTTGGGACCACTAAGGAAACTAGGCCCAGGAAGGTTAGATGACTTGTTCAAAGGTTGTGCAAGACACAGAGCAAGACAAAATACTTGCCAAATGTCACATTCTTTCTCAAGTTCAGTCTCACCATCTCAGACTGAAACTGGCTTGAAGAATGGGGTAGACTCACATGACACTCGGAGAACCACGAGCTGCCCTGCCCCTAGACACTGCTCTCAGGTTTCACCTGTGTGTGCACAGCGGGGAGGGGCTCCTTGGCCCCTGCCTCACTCATTCTGGCGAAGACAGGTTTCACCGCACCTCAGCTCTACATTCTGGGACTCCACTGTTAGCCTGGCCAAGGCTGTGATGGTTTAAATGAAAACCATCCTCCACAGCCTTGGCTATGTGAACCCCTGGTCACCAGCTAGTGATGCTGTTGGGGGACGGCTGTCACAGCTTTGTGCTACTTTCAGCTTGTGCTCTGTTTCCTGCTCCTGCGATCACTCCTCCTCACCATAATGGACTGGGAAGCAGAGGCAGGCAGATCTCTGAGTTTGAGGTCAGCCTGGTCTACAAAGCTCTAGGACAGCCAGGATCATACAGAGAAACCCTATTTAGTAAAAACAAAAACAAACAACAAGAAAAATACTGAATAATCTTTTTCTTGAAACCGAGGCAAAACTGAAAAAAAATGTAACTTGTCATGTTTTCAGCTGACTTAAAAAAAAATCACTACTTTGGGAGGAAATGCACCTGTGCAATATATTATTAGTCTTCTACTACTTTTGCTGATGTGTGGGTCATAATGGTCATCTGGATTTTTTTCCAAGTATTTGAAACCTACTTTTTTTTGTTTTTGAAATTACTGACCCTTTGGTGATCCTGTAACAACAGAAGGCCCCAAATTCCACTTTGAGATCATGGTAATGTCCTCATACTTCCACCTATCCCATTTTTTTAGGAAGGATGACCTTGAACTCCTAATCTTCCTGCCTCTATCTCCTAAGTTGGGGTTACAGGCATGTATACATACCTTTTCCCTTTCCTTTCATTCTTTGTCTTTTTAAGCAACTTAGGCTGGCTTCCTGAATTTGGGGAATCTCAGGCCATTGCCACCACTCCTATGTGTGCTATGATTTCTTAAATGACTCTATGATGGTTTGTGAAGATAAGTATGCACATGCAAATCATGGGTTAGTCTACTCCCACCACCTTTCCACACCTCCAAACACCCTGTCCAGCTCATGAATATACATCCTCACCCCCTGTCCCTGGGGAGGCCATCTCTACACCTGATCACCTTGGGAATAAACTTGCTTTTGAAAAAACTTCTTTTGGTTTCAGTGGCTGGCATACTATAAGGAACAAAACAGTTCTGCTTTAGGAACAAAACAGTTCTGCTTTAGGAACATACTCCTTAAACTGCAGTGCTCCCTCATGTGTATGTACACACACATGCATTTGTTCATGTGTTCAAGTGCACATGTATCTGGGGGTATGTGTGTACATGTGTACGGGTGCACGTGTAGGTCAGAGGACAATCGCAGGGTATCATTTCTCAGGTGCCGTTCAACTTTGGGGGGGTTCTCACCAGCTAAGCTGGCTGGCCAGTGAACCCCAGGGATCTGCCTGTCTCTGCCTTCTCAGCCCAGGATTATAAGTACACATCATCACTCCTTTTATATGTGGGTTCTGGGGTTCACACTCAGGTCCTCAAGCACTTTATTGACTGAGCTATCCCTCTAGGCAGTGTTATGTTCCTTTACAGACGACTCCCATAATACCTGTCTTTGATTTAGGATTTGCTAAGGATTCCATCATCTTCAGGAATGCAGCCCTTGTGCAGGGGGAGGGATGAGGAGAGAGCAGAGGAAAGAAGAATCAGGGTTCAGATTCGGAGAGAATGAACCCGATGTAGACAGCTCCCATCTCCTGCCATTACCTTCACACCTGGCCAGGATGCTGAGACATGGACGAGCCAGGTCATGAGTGCCTAGGTGCAAAAAGTGCTCTGTGCCTGGCCTCTCACGGTGAGTGAGCTTTTGTGATCACTAGGGCACATTATGCATGTTTGTCAGGCTCAGGAGACAGGAAGAACACAGGCACAGAACAGTCTAACCATGGCTCCACTGTTGACACCTCCAGATTTCCAACACTCACATAATTCTTGGCACCCAGTCGACATGCAGTGAATACTTGGTAATTAAGATGGCTGACAAACTCTCTGACGATTCTTCAAGCAATGGCTGAGAGCATTGGTGACAAAATATTCTTAGAAAACAGCAAAGGTCTATGGTTCAAAGACTCTAAAAAAGTGGCTAAGCCAGAGCCCATACCCAATAAACTTTAAGACAATAGAGCAGGTGAGGTATTCTGGGTCACCCAAAGTGGCTGGGGTAAAGAGGACTAGAATTTACTGGGTATCAAGTGAGCTATGCACTGGGTCCTGTGCAGAATCCTCTTCACATGTGGAAACTGGCCAGAGCAGTCCCCAGAAGTCTGATGGGACTAGAAGGGATCCTTCTGGTCTTCTGAGGAGAACCAGGCTCTGCTCTCCTTCAGTCCTCCCATTAGGCCTCAGTCTCACCTTTCAGCTGCTTCCCATTCCTGGCTGCGCTCTTCTAGCAGGCTTACATGCTAAGTAAGGACAGGTAAGTAAGTGGCTACAAGTCCTCTAGTCCCTCACCTGGGTGTCTTGTCTAACTTTACATTGAGGCAGGCAGATGAGGTGAAGCTGCCAGTTGTTCCTAATGGAGGTCTCTTACTCCCTCCCTATCACCCATGAGACTCAGCACAGCAGCCTCAGCTCCTCTGGGACAGAGCGCAGGCTAAGTTTCCAGCTATCCTCTATAGGAAAGGCATCTCCTGCCTTTTGAAAAGATGGAACCTGAGATCCCGGGACTGCCAGAGACAAAGGACCTACACCTCTCAGTAACACCTGATGTAATTTCTGGCCAGCAGACGACAACCACCTGGTCTGAGTTGGGCAGTGTCCCAAGCCCTCTTGAGTCACTCTCTGCTTCCCTTGCTACCATCTCTCTAGCTGCCTATTTTTCCTTTCCCTTTTGGCTAGAGACTAGGCCCTTCCTTCTGTATGGGTATCATTCTTGCTGCTATGCAGGCAAGTGTCCATGTAAGAGTTGAATCTGTGATCCAGGATCTGGCCACTATAGCATTACTAGGTCTAAGCTACACACGGATGGGTAGGAAGACTGGAGCAAACTCCCAGGACAAATGTCCCCATATTATGTTGAATCTTGGCCATACAAACACCTCCACATCCGTACTCATAAGGCAAAGGCAGCTCCTGTGTCAAGTTCACCAGTGGACAAATGCTTGACTGCCACTACCTTCCACCTTTTTGTTTTTTGAGACAGCATCTCACTGCCTTGAAACTGCTATGTAGACCAGGCTGGTCTGGAACTCACAAAGATTCACCTGCCTCTGCCTCCTGAATGTTGGGATTAAAGACATGTGCTACCATGCCTGGCCACCTCCACATTTTAATGCTGGTTTAGCGGCTTGCTTAAAGGAATGCTACATGAATTTTCCAGTCTTTTCTGCCTGATCTCTGGCACAGCAATTTAGGCTTAGCTGCTGTGCTCAGATCTTATATGTCGGCTGATCTGCCACTCCTGATAACTCCAGCAACAGTCCCTCACCCCTGAGTGCTGGCCCTGGGCTAGACAGTTATAACTCAACTCCTTGTAACCAGCAGACACTGCCTGGCCCAAGAGTTCAGGATGTGAAAGCCCTGCTAAAGCCCTGCTAAACACAAGGACCTCTCTTACAGACAGGGAGACTGCTTCCAAGATGGGAGAAGCCCAGGTCATACAGGGAAAAGAACTGACCAACCCTAGACATTGATCTTCAGAAATAACATGGCAGAGGAGAGGACCTCTTCTAATTTTGACAGATGACAGCTAGAGATTTGTTGCCAGTGAATACCCCCTTCTTTTGTCTCCCCCACTGTCTCCTTTCATGGAAGGGTCTTGAGGTCCAGGGATAGGGCGTTGGCTTGTCCAAGGTCATGTCCACATCAGAGACAACACACGGCCAGAACCCAGACTCCAGTTCCCAAGTCGAGCACCCCATCTGCAGGCTTGGCCTGCTCAGGTAGTCTGCTTAGGCAAGCAGTTTTCCTAGTAACATTTTTTCTCCTCCTTCCTAAAAATTTATTAAAGGAAAGAAAATTGATCTTAAAACGAACCTCAAACAGAGTAAATTACAGTAACCATCTCATACCTTTATGGTTTACAAAGCATTTTCACATCACTTTGGGGGATTAAATTGCCTAATTCTCCAGTAGGATATATTAGTTTTCCTTTATAGGTATGGAAACTAAGTCTCAACTTGAGAAAGGTAGACATCTTGCATGGGGTGAACATCTTGTAGACCTCTACTGGGCACTACAGCTGGAACAGGAGCCCAGGCCTCCCAATGCCAGTTTATCCTGCCACTTCTGCAAGGACGCTGGATGCAGTAAGAGATGCTCTCCCCAAGATGCAGCACTCAGCCCCCCTACCCCAGTTCCAGCAGTTGGGAATAGAGAAGAATCCCAGGAGGAGCAGGAAGGAGAGGGAGGGGCTCCATCACCTACAGGTCACTCTGCAAAGCACGGTGCAGTCACAGTGGCAGAAGCAGAAGCAGTGAAAGGTCCACTCCCTGCTGACCATTACGGGCAGGGTTCGTCGGCACAGTCTGCTAGGTGCCTTTCGCATCCTGGCCACTTACCTCCTCTTCCTCAGCCGTCTGGCTGGTGCAGTGGTAACCGATATGCTGTCCTGTGGGCAAGTGGGCTTCACTTTGTCAATCTTTAATGAAGCTTCCCAGGTAACCTATCAGAACCCTCCTGGCTACCTGATTCCAGTATGCTTATGGGCCCTGAGGGACTGCAGACCCCTTGTAGCAGCTCTGCTCATAGGCCTCAAGGATACCAGGTGTCTGACTGAAGGAACCTCCCATCCCAGCTCTCCTCTTTCCCTGATGGAAGTGGGGTATGTATGCAGGGAGGGAGGGCCGGTGAGCAGACAGAAGAATTCCTGGGTGCCGTGTAGCTTTGTCACTGGATCTTGCCTAGTCCTCCTTAGGCCTCTTGGTTCTTTGTCACCTTTTTGTCACCAATATATCTGCCTTTCCCCCTAAGATGCTCCTGTCATTCCTGAGTTTTTTCTAGCATTCCCAGTTCCAAGGTGTGTGTAGGAATGACTAAACCTGGTAGCAAACATTCACCTCCCACACTATACTGCCACTCTTGCTGTCTCTGGGCAGTGCCATGCCTCAGTGCTGCCATGCCTGTTCCTTGTTCCTGCTGCACCCTGCTGGGTTCACAAAAGCTGGCTGTGCAGCTGCTGTAGTTGTTTCTTCAGGTGTGACATGAATTTCCTTCCAGAGCGGAGCTGCTATGATGGCTAAGAACACCTGCTGGCAGCTCTGGCACAAGACAGGTAAACCAGTGACAGCGAGGTCCCTGGGAATCGTAATGGGAAGTATATACCAGGCCCTGAGGTGCCACACATCATTGTTCCTTCCTACCCTCTAGCTGCTCCTGCTCCCTAGGGGTTGTGTGGGGTAGTTTTAACCGTCAACTTGACAGCCTAGAATCACCTGGAAAAACAGTCTGGTGGGGTCCAGAAAGTTAGTAAGAGCAAGCAAGGATGCATTTATTTGCTCTTCATTCTCGAATGTGGCTGTGACTAGCTGCTTAGGTTCCTGCTTTGATGTCCCTGAAGGGATGGTATGTGACTTTGTAAGCCAAACAAAACCCTTTCTCCCCCAGGTTGTTTCTGGCCAGGATGTTTTATATTAGCAAAAATGAAACTAGAGCAAGGGTGTCAAAGCATATAAAGAGGTAGAAGGCTGGCTGGGTGGATTGCACTTTTTGGAGATGGCAGCTGTAAACATACTGGTCTATGCTAGACCTGGCTGGAGCCAGTTGGTACCCTCTATCTGCTTGTTTTATGACTCCTGGGGAGAAGTAACACAATAGCAGCTCTCTACACTTATTGCCTTCCCTTACTACTCAGGTGGCTGAGGCAGTTGCTTCCTTCTCTGTCCTCCTTCACGTGGGCTTCTCTGAGTGGCCTAAGTCAGTACTTGCTACCAGTAGTGCAGAATGTGGTCAACCAATCTTCCCTGTACCCCAGCACCCCAGGGTAGGGCCTGGCATAACAGACAGGGTACCACACTTTATATGGGATACTGAAGTTAGCACTGTTTACAAGAGATGTCTCTTTCCCCAAATCAACTGTGGTTTCTCCTGCTTTTTTTTTTTTTCTCTGTCATTTCTCCTGAAAACTGTTAGGTGCACGTTCTCTGGTTTGTCTCATCTAAGCCTTTTGTGCTATCACTTGGGGGACTTCCCATCGCCTCCCACTGGCCTCTTCTCAGGTTTGCCTCCTTAAGCCTGTGTCCACAGGTTGAAGATCAGAGGTATAGTCCTTCCTCAGCATTCCTTGGGCGGGGAACTGTAGATTCCACAGTGCTTCCCATGGGAAACACCCGTTCTAGGATCTGAGGCCTCTTAAACTTCTGACCTAGCTTCTCCCTACCTCTTCTCACCAGTGACCCTACTTAGATCAGTCAGCTAAGCCCATGACCTCCTCCCTTCTCTAATGTATGAATTCCCTGGAGCTGCTCCTCATTGTGATACCTGTTCCCTTTGTGCTTTTCTGGAGCAGCATGCAGACATGCCAAGTACACATATATTACTTCTAAAGACTAGGTATTGCATTGTAGCTGGGGCTGGTCTTGAATTCATGATCTCCTTGCTTTGGCCTCATGAGTCCTGAGCTCCTGAGTCAAGTGGTAGGATTGCAGGTGTGTACTACCACATTCAGCAAACATATATATGGCTTTTTTTCAAAGTTTTATTTTTATTTTATGTATATGAATGTTTTCCTGCATTTATGTCTGTGTACCAAGTATCAGGAAGGCCTCGGGACTAGAGTTACAGATGGGTTTGAGTCCCCATGTGGGTGCTGGAAATCAAACCTGGGTCCTCTGGAAGAGCAGCCAGTGATTCTTAACCACTGATCCATCTCTCCAGTCCCCTTGGACAACTTTTCAACTGTCAATCTTCTATCAAGCCACAGCAGGAATGATGTTATGGTATAGGTATGAAGTTCATGTGTTGAAGGTATGGCAGTGCTATTTGAGGCGTAGTAGGTTAAGGAAAGTGCAAAACTCATTAACAGGTAAATCAATTGACAAGGTCAGAGCAATGGGCTATTAGGATGTGTGTCAGTGGTGTGGCTCTGCAGGGTTCATCTTGTCTCTGGAACTCTGTCCTACCTCTTCCTGCTTCCTGGCCTCCAAAAGGTGAGTACCTCTTCTCTATGCCATCCTACCATAATTTGCTCTATTACAGAACTGAGACTTCTGAAACCAACCTGAGTCCAACATTCATTCCTCTTTAAGCTCCTTGAAGACTTTATCACTGTAACAGAAAAACTTACACCTGCCTGCCTGACCAAGGAGCCTGCTCCATCTCCTTTGCCTGCATCCCAGCCCTTTGCTCTAGAATCCCATAAACCCCTAGTTTCCTTCCATCATGGCACATGACATACATCCACGAGTCTCCCTTCTTTGCCTGGCTGTAAGCCTGGTGAGTGCGGGACCATGTCTAATCCATCTTGTTGTGGAAAGCTACAAATCCCAGAATAGAAGTTCAGTAATTCACAGACTACTCATTCATTCAAACAAATGACAGTTGTTAGATGCTAGCAAACCAGGCATAGACACAAACTGCTGCACAAACTTTTGCCTAGCTTATAATCAAGAGACGAGGCAGGCAATAAGACATATGAAGAAAAATATAGCAGAATGAGAGAACCGTGGTAACGTGTTATAATAGGCTAACATCTGGCTGGGCAATGTTTAGGTAGAGTCTCCAGTGAAGTGAGGGAGCAACTGTGACCTTAATGATGCACTCAGTGTGTAGTCCTGAATGGAGCCCTTGCATTTCGGGGGAATGGTAGAAGACCATTTACATAAACACAATGTAGAGTAAGGAGAGAGAATTCAGAGAGGCAGTCAAGACCAGAACATGCAAACCCTGTAAAGTCTTGGACTTCTGAGTTAGGACTGATGGCCCTGAGAGCTCTGAATGAAAAAGAAGTGACCAGGTTATACCTAGAACTGAGGAGATCTGCTTGCTGTGTGGAAAAGATACTCAAGTGGGCTACATGCAGAAGTAGTCAAATTGACTGGGTGGGTGTTAAAAAAAAACATTTGTTTTGAATGAATGGGTAGATGAATGAAAGCAGGCAGCAGACAAGCAGGTGGGCACAGGGCCTCATAATCACATACCTTACCTACTCTAGAAAGCAAAGGTTGCATCTCAACTTCAGGACCTGACTTTCCAAGCCCTAAGGATGTCTATTTACTACAGTGTTTGTGTTGGCTCTTTTCATACAAGAATTGAAGCGGCAAAAAGCTACTTGTGAAATTATTATTGTTGTGTTTTTTGTTTGAGACAAGGATTCATTATGTAGTCCAAGCTGGTGTTAAATTTGAGGCAGTCTGCCTGCTCGGCCTCCCAGGTGCTAGGATTACAGGTGTGTATTACCACACCAGGTTTGGAGTTGTTCTGCAGGAAAGAGATTATACATGCTATGAGAGAAAAAGAAAGCAGATATAAATGAATTCTCCGCTTACTCTAGAATCTCTGCCTACAAAATGGGCCAAGGAAAGTGTTCACAATTAGCCCCCAATGAGGGTGTGTTATCATAGACAGTGTGCTAGCTACCAGGTAAGCAGAGTCTCTTTGGGAGGCAGTCTGATGGCAGAAACCTCTACTGAAAACTGAAGTCTCTCTCACTAGTGTAGCATTCAGCAAATTAGGAAACGCTGTGACCCTTTGCCTCCTCATTCTTAAAGGAGAGGCAATAGTTCCTAACATCTCTTTATAGGATGCAGGAGATACTATGAAGACAGGGAAGCTAGGAGACTGTACAATGGCAGTGTGGAAAGAGAGGCTTTTTCCTTTCTGTAAGGAGCTTATGACAGTCCCAGAGGTGTCACACCAACAATGTAAGATCCAAAGGGGCCAGGGCTCCAAGAGCAACACAGGTTGAATGTGTACAGTGCTTCATGCCTTACAAGTCACACTCCTGTCTCTCTTACCACCATAACTCAAGCCTCAGAAAGGCAATGGTATCTACTTTATATCTATCTATCTATCTATCTATCTATCTATCTATCTATCTATCTATCTTCTATCTATCACTTATTTCTGTGTGTGCATATATGGAAGTCAGAGCACAACTTTCAGGAGTTAGTTCTTTTATTCCACCATTGTGGATTCTGGGGACTGAACTCTGGTTCTCAGGATTGGCAGTAAGTACCTTCATCTAAAGCCATCTCATTAGCCCTTATATCCACTTTAAAGATAAGGAAGCTGACTTGGCATGGGGGTGTGGGGAATGGATTGTTTTAGGCCCACGGTTGCTAAGGATAACAGTGTGTGGAGCAGATGCAGCTAGGGTCTCCTGCCTCCAGTCTATGCCCCTCCTGCCAACTGCCTGTGTTGACTATATGTACCTCACCTTAACTGGCTGCTCTCTGAGTCCCGGAAGGACAGGAGTGCATCAGATGGGTATGCTCTGGTTCAGTCTCTCACAAATTCTCTCTGTGTATGTAGTGTGTTAGGAGCATGAAGCCCCAAAGGAACATTGCCATCAGTGTTAAGGAAGTGACTCTGGTGCTGAAGAAGGAGACAGTCTTTCTCTTCTGGGATGTAAAATGCAGGTGAGCCAGCAGCTCTTTAAAGGACAAGGCCACAGCAGGAGGATGGTGATGCTCAGAGAGTAAAGGTCCCCATGAAGGATACCCTAAAGGCCAGGCTCAGTCTTTCCTCAGATCTTTTTTGTTTGTTTGTTTGTTTGTTTCCCCAAGACAGGGTTTCTCTGTAGCTTTGGAGCCTGTTCTAGAACTAGCTCTTGTAGACCAGGCTGGCCTCAAACTCACAGAGAACCACCTGCCTCTGCCTCCCGAGTACTGGGATTAAAGAAATGCGCCACCACCGCCCAGCTCTCCTTATACCTTGATGTAAACTCCCAAGCCACCTACCCACTTCCCTCAGAGACCATGTCCATCATCCTGTGTGCCCCAGGGCATTCTCAGCACTGTCACACGAGTGGCTGCTAATGAGAACTCCTGCCTTGTAAGGAGAGGGATTTCAAGCTGCTGTGGTGACTTTCAGGTGACAAAAAAGTTGTACAATGTCTCATGCTGCCCTCACAACACCCCTGTGAGGTAGGTGTGACAACCCATTTCACAGATGGAGAAACAGTCTTGGAAAGGGTGACTTGCACAAGGGCTGAAGAACAGATCTCTATGGGAGATCTGGAAGTTTTTTGTGCTCACAGATCAGCACTAGGGGAAATAGGAATGCTAAACTCACAGGGATGTCCCTTCAAAGCGAGGGATGCATAGCTGGTTATCCAGCCAGAAGTCTGGGAGCAGATGTGGTTAACAGCCTGATAACCTTTGCAGTATCTGTATAGGAGACCACACTGGATCTTCCCCCAGACCTTTCTCGTGAGCTTGTTAATCTATAGAACCTAGCACGGAAGGTGTGACATGTCGTCAATCTATAGAACCCATCATTTTTTTTTTAATTTTTGGTTTTTCAAGACTGGGTTTCTCTGTGTAACAGCTCTGGCTGTCCTGGATTTATGGGTCAGGCTGGCCTTGAATTCACAAAGATCTGCCTGCCTCTGCCTTCTGAATGTTGGGATTAAAGGCGTGCACCACCACACCCGACTAGAACCCATCTTTATGTAAGGTGTCACAGGTACTTTACAAAGTGTTTTGGTTTAGTCACACCTTAAACTTTATTGTGTATATAGGACTGAGTTAGTTATCATCAGGAAAGTTTACATCAAGTTGTGCTATGCTTAAATATGCCTAGACTAAACTATTCAGGGTCAGACTCCTGAAGTTTGAACCAACACCAGCTACTCATGCTATTTCCCACAGATTGTTACTCTGCTGGCCATGGTGGTCACAGAGACTCACACATTGTTCAGGTCTGCATCCAAAGCTCCTTTTGCAGTACACACACCTCATGGCCACAGTCACAGGTCCTTCACCAGGGCCGCCGGTGGGATGGTGTGCTTCTTGGTTTTGATGGTGCTCAGCAGGCCAAGGTGACGGGTGCGATTTCTGTGTGAGACAATTCCATTGACCATGTCCCTCAATCACAGATAGCACCCCTCACCTTGAGCCCAATTTCACAGGTGGCAAATGGTGCTGGTGATTCAGGAGCTTCATCGTGGTCTTCAGAAGAGGACACAGAGCCAGGGAATGTGGAGTATGTGTGCAAGGTGCACAGAATGACACAGGAACACATGGTGAACTTGCTCACTCACTCACTCATTCATGAAAGCATAAATCACAAAAACATGTTAATCTCTTTAGGATGCAAGTAAATACAGATATTGAAGGCAAGGCACTTTGTCCAAAGGAGCTCATAGCCTAACCCAGCCAACCAAGAGTTCTGGCCAATGGGATGGCACTAGTGTGTTCACAGCTAGGGAAAGGATCCAAGATTCTTTGAGCATCTGGGATGACTTCACAGATAGAGCAATGCAAAAGACAGGCCACTAGCAGGAGAGCACTGGGCCAAGGCATGAAGTAAATTAAAGGTGGGGAGCATTGTGGAGGGCTGCAGAGGTCAGCAACTTAGAAGCACTGACAGGCCAGAAGTTTGACCCTCTTCTGGAAGGTGAAATGAAGGCTAACTTGTTAGGTTTGTCCTCACACTTCAGGAGAGGGGCGATAAATGTATGGGGCCAAGGGATCTGATAGGAGACCATGTTAGCAGTTTTCCTGGAACATAGCCCATTACACATTGTTCCCCAAACATGGTCTAAGGCACCTGAAGCTGAGTTAAGGACTAGGTGTTTGTAAATGAATCCAGATCTGCTACATCCCCTGATCCTGGCTTGCTCCTCAAGTCTGGTCAGGGTGTATTGAGGGCTCCTACGCCAGATGTCATACTAGATTTGTTTTTTGTTTTGTTTTTTGAAACAGGATTTCTCTGTGTAGCCTTGGCTGGTTTCAAACTCAGAGATCCATCTGTGGCAGCTGCCCAAGCGCTGGATTAAAGCTGTGCACCACCACTACTGGTAAGTTACCGCATCATGCTGGATTTTGAGATTCTAGGGATAAAAAGCCCAAACCACCTGAATCCATGTGCTGTGCCAAGTGATCCTGTCAAGATAGAAGCAAAAAAAAAAATACAGCACTATTGGAATACATTGGGGAGAGTGAGGAACTCTGGGATTTTTGACTGTGTCAGGCAAGTAAGGAGGGAGAAGGTGTCAGAGGTGGGAAAAGCACAGCGGGAGCAAAGTGTGGCAAGTGACGGGTATATTCTTGGCATGGAGGATGATACAAAGACCCTGCTTCATCTGGCAGCCTTATCTTTAGTGACATAGGTGGACAAGCATAAAGGTCCAACTTTTACAGCGCGGCCACTAGGGGGCAGGGCAGACAGGACGAGGCAGAAGCTGGGAACAAAGCCCGAGTAAGAGTGTGATCTTGGTTCCACCAAGCCCAAAAGGAAACCATACCAACAGCCAACAACCACACAAACAGTTCAGGAATTCTATTTCTTTGGAGGGAGGGTAACTTTGATTTAAAAAAAAAAAAAGATTTGTGGGAAGCAAAACTGGGGCCGACTTCAAGAAGCTCTGAGATTCAAGATTCCTCCCAGCTTTTCAGAGAGGAAACAGATTATACCCATTCACAGGTCTGAATGGTGCCATTCACAAGATGTTTGGTTAGACATTCCTTTGGCAGACTCCTTCCCCTGGCCCCAAGCACGTTCAGTCAGTGGGCCACTAGACATTGAATGAGGACCTTGCATAGGGGTGGGGATGGTATGACTGGAAAATCTGGGAAAACATTTGTTATCAGCCCTAGGATGGTCAGATATTAAGAGACATGATATTATTACATCAAGCCACATATGAAAAGGACATATCATTATATTCTGAAAGACCACTTTACATTGCTTCGAGTGGTCCAATGTAGATTTCCACTAAGCTGAGAGATTTAGCTTTTCTTTCTTAAGCGTCCCACTCCGTAACATCAGTAAAACAGAACAATTTTGGTTATTTCAAGGTGAGATCCTGGAGTAGTTTGCTGGCCCCTGGTACTCCTCAGACAACCAGTCTGAAATCAGTCAAATCCAACCCCAGTATGCTGAAAGGGAGAGTTCTAAATTCTGGATATGGTAGTCAGCCTCTCAGAAGAGTCTGTGGTCCCTGCACTATACCTACTGGGAAAGTCTAGATGGTCTTCATTAGCCAAGAGCCAAAAGGGAAAAGATGGTGTGCACTTAGCAAATTTCCAAAGCCCCACTCTGACTCCAGACTCCAGAAAGAAAGGGCATTTTGGACCCAAACTGTCAGGGATAATGTGAGAACCCTTTGGTGTGGACCTAGCTTTATTCTACGGTGTGAGCCTTACCCCAGATTGGATGCTAGTCTGTCACCTACAAAATGTAAACTTGAGGCAGGTAAACACAGAATAGTTTAGTGGGCTGTGACCCTATTTGATCTGTTGTATGCACACCTACCTCTTTTGTAACAATGCAGTTAAGCCTAGCTTATTCACCTGCATGTACAATACACACATCCCTTCTCTGAACACTCTCCTAAAACCTCAGAACCTCCTCAGATCCCTACCTGCATGATATCAGACTACATGTACCCCCCTCTCTAAACAGTAGTATAAATTTCTCTGCCTTGTGCGGTTATCAAATTTAGAGTTTCTATACAAGTGTATTCCTAATGTACCCAGGTAGGTAGGAAGAACATAAGAGCTGATCTGGCCTAAACTGGTTTTGACTGCATATAACAAATTTGTCCAAGAAATCTTTTAAGAAGAACCACCTATTTACTACCTTATGGCAATGTATATTGGATATGCATATCATACCATTAAAATCTGATGCATTATGAGACATGCACAGTAGAAAAATTATATGACCTTATCTATCAATCAAAACAGAACCACCCAAACTATACCCCTTAGTAACCAGTTCCTCCTTTGCTTGAACCCCACAGGAGGAAGCCTCAAACAGTAACTGGGGCCCCCGAGTGTCCTTCATACTCATATGGTCTGCTGTCAGTCTTGACAGTGTTATTCCTCTTTAAACTGTACTATGGCTTTGCTCCAGATAAGTTATCTTGCTATTTTCGGCAAATCTGTGTGAGCCCTGTTTTCAGTTAGATAAGAGGTCAAGAACCTGGAAACACCTGGCCCATACCCTGTCTACTGGTAACAAACCTGGCTTTATTTCTAAATAAATAAATGTCTGGGGCTTGACATCTGCCTTTGGAAATGTCAGGTGAAGCTTTGAGGGGGAAGGAGGCAAAGTCCCATCATTTAGGTGTCCTGCTCTCCTGGAATAACATTACTACAAGATATTTGTGAGTTTTGAGAGAACTTAAGTCATCTGAGAGAATGCTGGATGTGGCGACAGAGAGTGGCTTAGGGTGGGGGAACAGCCCTTAAGGGCACAAGGCATCTTATACAACAGTCAGGTCACATAACCACCCCTGGTGCATGGCATTCTGACCATCTACAGATGCAGTGACATGCTCAGGGCCCAAGCAGAAATAAAAATTGAGTCAAGGTAGCCTGGTTCTTCCCTCCATGCTGCTCTAGTCTGATACCCCCTGTCTTATTAGCGTTTCTATTGCTGTGAAGAGACACCATGACCACAGCAATTCTTATAAAGGAAAACATTTAATTGAGGTAGCAGCTTAACAATTTCAGAGGTTTAGCCCATTATCATCATGGTGTCTGGGAGTATGGCAACATGCAGGCAGACATGGTGCTGGCTATATCTTTATCAGAAGGCAACAGGAAGTGGTCTGAGACACTGGGCATGGCTTGAGCATATATGAGACCTCAAAGCCTGCCTCAGTGGTGACATACTTCCTCCAACAAGACTACACCTATTCCAACAAGGCCACATCTAATAGTACTACTTCCTTTGGAAGCCATTTTGTTTCAAACCACACCTGCTGTCTCAGGATTAATGGAAAAGCAATGTTCTTTCTCAACCTGTTTGTTTTCTTTACAAGTCAGCAAGTGGTTGGGACCAAGTGCTTGCCACACTTCCTCCCCTTGAGACTCAGTTTTCCTCACTGTGGGATGGGGCACTGCTAAGTAACAAGGAAATGGAACTACAGTATGGAACAAGGAGGGAGTCGGATTTCATGTAGCTTCCTGGTCAAGCAGTTCTCCAGCCTCTCAGAATCAAAACTCTTCTCTATAACCAACATTTTGAACTGTATTATTACCCTGAAATGCAACTCAGGGATTATACAATTGCTCTACATAGATGAAAAAAATCTGGGAAGTACCTTAAGTGTTCTGTAAAGGGAGGCAGAGAAGTGGTCTTAATAAAGCGTCTACTGCATATGTAAAAGGTCAGACACACCTACAGCAGGAGACAGAATCAGAGAGCTGCTTGCACCTGCCCACAGACTCTGAGGAAATGTGGCTGCCAGAGAGACATTTGTCACAGGAAAGTCATCTGGATGACAAAAACACCACAACCACAGTGCTAGATAGGGTTTTCCAAAACAGAAAACAATTCCCAGTTAAGTTACAAACAGGATCAAACATAATTTCCTTCACTATATGCCATAGTTATAGTCCTAGAATATTTAGTACATTCTAGAACTGTTCAAAAATAGTCACTTTTTTCTCATTAAACTTGTTTTAATGGGTCTCAAAATTCTGTGACAGATTTTTGGTCAAGTTGTTTCCATTAAAAAGTACTGATTTTGAAAACTAATAACTTAAAACTGCCACACACAAAAAAAATGGTCCACAAAACATTCTCCTTTCCTTCTGAAGGTTTTACGATGCATTGTTATCATTAACCAGTCTTTTACTATTAAACTTAAATGGCCAATTGAGACAAACAGTTCTGAGACCGCTGTTCGTGACATGAGGCAGACAGTTGCTGTGGGTGTCATCAAAGCTGTGGACAAGAAGGCTGCTGGAGCTGGCAAGGTCACCAAGTCTGCCCAGAAAGCTCAGAAGGCTAAATGAATATTATCCCTAACACCTGCCACCCCAGTCTTAATCAGTGGTGGAAAAATAGTCCTTTTTGTTTCTTAAAACGAAGTTCTGGCTCAAGAAATTAAAAATCTGGAGAGGGAGGGGCAAAAATTTAAAAATCTGTTTTCTATCTTCATGACTTTGTTGGTACAGGTGAAGCAATTCTCCCCTCCACCTTATCCCCGCCCCAAGACAGGGCTTCTCTGTGTAGCCTTGGCTATCTTAGAAGCTCACTCTGTAGACCAGGCTGGCCTCTAACTCACAGAGATATGCCTGCCTCTGCCTCCTGAGTGGGGTATTAAAAGCATGCACTACCACCACCCTGGTTTAAAGCAGTTTTTCATGTGTAGGCTTGACCTGTATGCTGCAATATGCTTAGCGGGCATGACCTGTAACACTATATCACCTTTCTGTTCCCACGCTTTCCCTGTGTTATAACCTATATCTACACCAACCCTGCCATTTCAGAGCCTATCAGTGAAGATAAAGAAACAAAGCTCTGAGCTCTGCAGTACAGTGGTCGAGCAAGGTTAGAACCCTGAGCTCTGCGGCACAGCAGTGGAGCAGGTTTAGAATCCTGCCTCCTGACTCAAAGGACTATGGATGCTAGACTCTTCCTACTGGCTCAAGTGAATTAACTGACTTCCATAAGCTAACTGGAAGTGGCACTATTAGGAAGCGTGCCTTTGCTGGAGTAGATATGGCCTTGTTGGGGGAAGTGTGTCACTGTGGGGGCAGGCTTTGAGATCTCCTATGCTTAAGATATGTCCAGTGTCTTAGTTCACTTCCTGTTGCCTTCAGATCAAGATCTAAGAATGCCATGTTTGCCTGCATGCCACCATGTAGCACCATGGTAATAATGGACTAAACCTTTTGAAAATGTAAGTCAATTAAATGTTTTTACTTTGTATGAATTGCTGTGGACATGGTGTCTCTTTACAGCAAAAGAAACCCTAACAAAAAATAGAAGTCGGTACTAGGAGTGTGATATTGCTGTGATAGGCCTGCCCATTCATTCTTTTGTTGGAAGGAATATGGACTTTGGAACTGTGGATTAGAAAAGCAGTTGAACAGTTTTAAGTGCTGTTTAATGGGTCATCCTTGTAGGAATATGGAAGACAGTGATGCTCAGTGTGATATGAATTGTGGTTGTCTGTATCTAGAAGTTTCAGAAGAGAAGAATGCTAGTATGTAGTTTAGAGACTGGTCTTGTGGTATTTTGGTGAAAAATGTGGCCACTCTTGCCCTTATTCAAAGGGTCTGTCTGAGGCTAAAGTGAAGAGATCTGGATTAATTCCATTGGCAGAAGAAATCACAAAACTTCCTAGTATAGACTCTGTCATATGGTTACTACTGTTCATGCTTGTAAAGATTTATAATGAAACAGAGCAAGCTGAGCAAGGAAAAATACCAAATGTAAAATTTGAGGAGAAAAAGAGCACCAGGACATAGAATGGAACTAAGCACTGTGTTCAAGGAAATAGATTAAGAAATGGAATAAAGGGAGTGGCAACCTCAGGGCGAGATCCCATCCAACTAAGTTTCCAGCTTGTGAAAAGGAGCTAAAGAAAAGCTTAGGGCCAGATGTGGTGGTACACAGCTTTAATCCCAACAGCGGAAAGGCAGAGGCTGGCTCTGAGTTTGAAGCCTGGTCTACAAACCCAGTTTCAGGACAGCTAAGTGTAGGCAGTGAAGGAAACTAATCAAAGTTGATGAAGATGTAATTGAACAAGGGGACCATGTTCCAGCCCCTCTAAGCAGCAGAACATGGAAACTTCAGTGACATGGTTCTGGCTTTAGAGGTAGAGAGTGACTAAGGAAACACTGAGGCCAGGCATTTATCAACGGTGTGTCTGCATAAAGGCTTAAAGAGGCCATTTCAAGAAGCTTGTGAAGGTGAATCCTGGATTCCCTTGGAGACCCTAAGATGTTGGAGATGCCAGAGTTATGGGATACCTGTCAAGGAAAGCTATTAACAGAAAGTGGAACCAACCCAACAATGCTGAAAGAAGTTGGAGATCTGAAGAGTACTTTGACACCAGACATGAAAATGCAGAGTTTAAGAGTTTGCCCAGCTAGTTTTCAGTCTTGCTTTGATCCAGTATTTCCTCTCTGTGCTCCTTTCCCCATGTTTTGGAACAGTATTGAATATTTTGTGCTATTATATGTTGGAAGTATGTGATCTCTTCTTTGATTTTGATTTTATAAGGGGATTATAGTTAAGAGATTGCATGAATCTCAGAAGAGACTTTGAACTTTGGACTTTTAAATACTGTTGAGACTGTGGTAGACTATGGGGACTTTTGAAGTTGTATTTTGCACTATGATATTGTTACAAGCTTATGGGGGTCAGGGAATAGAATGTGGTAACTTGAATGTAATTGGCCATTATAATCTCATACAGAATGGTATGATTAGAAGGTGTGCCTTTGTTGGAGTAGATGTGGCCTTGTTGAAGAAAGTGTGTCACTGTGGGGGCAGGTTTTGAGGTCTCCTATGCTCAAGATATACTCAGTGTCTGAGTTCATTTCCTGTTGCCTTCGAATAAAGATTTAAGAACTTTTAGCTCCTTCTCCAGCACCATGTCACACCGTGATGATTATGGATTATACCTCTGAAAATGGAAGCCACCCCAGTTAAGTGTTTTTCCTTTATAAGAGTTTCTGTGGTCATGGTGTCTTCTCACAGCAATAGAAACCCTAAGACAGTCTCCCTGCTGCTGGAGGATGTCTGAGGTAGAGAGGGAAACTGAGCAGGACTGAGTGTAGAACAGTGGTCAACATCTCTCCTTGCTAGGGGGCTAGGCAGACCAACAGTGCAGGCAGAGGCGGTCTGAATGCTTTCTGGAAGCAGTATCAGCAGTTCAAGAGTCAGCAATAAGACAGACACTGACCCTAAAGTCCACCTCATTCTCCTGCAAGGGACTGGAATGATAGCATGAACCAGCCTTGCTGGGCTACCTGAGATCTGATCTTAAATATGAGAAGCCCACCAATGGCTGCAGCATAGGCACAGCTCAACAACCTGGACTTGTACCTTCCCTGACCCCTGGAAGCACAGCTGTAGAAGCACTGGATTCTAAACCAGAAGACCTAACCTTAACTCTCAACTCCAAACAAGATTTGGCCTCACATACCTCTGTTTTGGATCTCAGAACCCTTTCTAAAAAAATATTTATCACAGCAGGTTGTCCTAAGGGCTTTAGAGTTTAAGGACAAAAACCTCTATATACCAATTAGTCTTCTTGGGGGTTCTTGGCCCCTCGCCTTAACTAGGCTTCTTGGTAGTTGAGAACCATTTCTCAGGAAGAGCAGGAAAAGGCTACCTAAATAAGTGGCCTGGAGAAAAATAAAAAGTGTAGGCTTTGAAGAGAAAGTCTAAGTATTAACTATTTCCATAATTACATGTACATAGGCCAGAGAAGTTTCTCTCTCCAAGTCCCACCTGAGCCTAAGTACCATCTGTGGCCACCACACCATGCCTTGTCATGTGGTACCCAGGAAAGCTGGGTCACATGGTCTGTAGGGCATGCTCCATAGTTAGCAGCAGACACAGATGGAAGCCACCAAAGTTAGGCTGCAGCACTGTTTCCACTAGTGGGAGCTTCCAGAGCAACCCACACAGGGATCTTGACTTCCTTAACACTGAAGGGAATGGCATTAGAGCCAAATAGCCCTTTCCACTTCAGGTAACTTCTAGATATCAACATCTATAGAAAAAGCCTCAGTAAGCCCCCACCTCCCCAGGACAATCCCTGAACTCAGAGTTGTGTTCTCCAGAACTGTGAGAGCTTCTGCTAGCTCTAAGATACCTTACCTCTTCATAAGCAATGGGAAACACTCTGTAAATGTTACTTTAACTATTTTGTACCTGCTAAATTGACTTTAGTTTCCCTGGGTTAGGCCTGAAGTTGAAGACTGGGTATCCAAAAATCACTGAAACAAGAAGCTAGATCCAGTAGGTACCTGGTAAAAAAAAAAACATCAGCAAAGTAGCTTTGTCAAGGGTCAAACATCTGAGAATCTCTTCCATGGAGAATTCAGACAGTAAAAAAAAAAATACTATTCTACTATACTTTAACCTCTTCCAGAATAATGGGAAGAATCATGAGTTAATAGTGGTTTTCAGGTCAGACACTGAGATACATGCCTGCAGTCCTACCACTCAGGAAAATGAGATAGGGAGATTGCATGTCAAGCCTAGGCTACACAGGAAACCTTGTCTTTAAAACAGAACAAAACACTAAAACAAAGCTGGACAAGACAGCGCTCACTTGTAATTCCAGTTTTCCAGAAGCTAAGGCAAGAGGATCAGAGGTTAAGGTCATCCTTGGCTTTAGAGGACCCTGTCTCAGAAAAAAAAAAAAAAAATAACCCACAAAACTAAACAAGATAAAACAAAAACAAGCTAGTACATCTCACTGTGGAGAGAAAGAATCAAATAAAAGAAATCATTTGAGGCACAAATGTTTGCTTTTCAGCACCCAGAAAACAGAACTATGCAAACAACTCGGTTCCAGCGTTGAGTTTCAACAGTTATGGGATTTCTGAGCAGTTACTTCCTCTCTGAGCTTTGGCTTTCTGCTCCAGAAAGCAGGGAAGGCATCTGAGATAACATCTCCCAGGGATATGGTGAGAGTTAACCAAGAGCCTGAAGACACAAAGACATGCTTTGATTTTGGGGGTGGGCAAATATTGCTTACTTTAAGTGGGACAGCTAAATGGCCTGCACCTGCAGGCCTGAGAAGACCTCAAGTCCATACCAGTGTCTATCCACATACTGAGGGGTAGGAAAAGCTGATCAAGACTCACCTGTGGTGACGGAGGTCTACAGGAGACCTCAGTAGGTCACAGGAACCAGACACCTTAGAAGAAAAGATTCCCAAGGGGGAACGAAAGGGGTATGTCTGTTTATGGGGTGCTAGATGCCACCCTAAGCCTGGGATCCTGCACAACTTTGGGACTCAAGATGTCATGCTACAAGCAACTATACAATCCATATGATTTGGGAAATCAGTTGTACACAGAACAAACAACAGCATAATCAGAAGTTTAAAATCTGTCAAAACAACTCTGCAGTATTGAAGGCTATGTGGCTGCTGAAGCCTTTGGGTCAAGGGTATCTTTCTTTCAGGTTTGGTAAGTACTGGGAGTTGCATGTAAGAACACCGTAGATACATTCTTCACATTTGTGCACGACACATCAGCTGCTGAGAAAGCTCAGTCAGCAGCAGCCACTACCAATGCTAACCAGGCACACTAACTCTGTATCTATACACCCAAATTGGCAGGCTCCATTCTAGCATCAACAAGACCATTTGTTCAGTCCACTGGGGATGAAGGCCTGTGTTAGAACTGACACCATGTAACCCTAATAAGCTATTCCCTCATGATAGTTCACCACTACAATACCTGGAAACAAGGCAGAGGCAGGTGAATCTCTTTGAGTTCGAGGCCAGCCTAGTCTACAGAGATAGTTCCAGGATAGCCAGGGCTGTTACACAGAAAAACCCAGTCTCAAAAAACCAAAAAAAAAAAAAAAAAAAAAAAAAAAAAAAAGCTGGGCAGTTGTGGCTTACGCCTTTAATCCCAGCACTCAGGAGGCAGAAACAGGGGGATCTCTGTGAGTACAAGGCCAGCCTGGTCTACAAGAGCTAGTTCTAGGACAGGCTCCAAAGCTACAGAGAAATCCTGTCTCGAAAAAGATTTTAAAAAATTAAGAAACCAAAACAAACAAACAAACAAGGCCAATGCCATTCCTAGTAAGCTTTCCAGCTGCCCTGTGCCTATTCTCCAATGCCATGCCATGCCTGCCTGCCTACTGCATGTTCCCAAGCCCCCATCACAATGGTCATGGACTCTAACCCATTGAAACTGTAAGGCTATAAACTCCTTCTATAAGCTGCCTTTGTCTTAGCACAGCAAGAGAAGACTCGCACATGACTCACAGAACCTCACTCCATATAGTCACAAAATCTCTTGAAGTGTTTAGGCTGGGCCCAAAGCGCCAATATGTCAGGCTCAGTATATGTTTAAATGTCATCTCCCTTTAGCAGCATGTCTCCTTACTTCTGAGTTTTGGTAGTGGGGGTAGCAGCAGTGGTGGTGGTTGAAGGCAGTAGCAACAGCAGCGACATAATACACATGCTGAATCAAGAGATGACAACCATCTAGCTCATTTAAATATAAAAGCAACTCTCCTTGTCTGCATTTGTAGACAGGGATGCTGAGGCCCAGGAACCTTCAGTGAGTTGCTCAATGGTTTCTTGACTGGGAATGCAGCAAACAAGAGCTCAAACCAAGTGGCTCTAAGCCTGGTTCATAACCACAGTGCACTGCCACCACTGTGCTTCGCCACCACTGTGCTCCACCAAAGTTAAGATGCCTGCCAACTGTAGGACCAACTGAGGCCAGAAATACATCCTCACTGGGAAAGCTCAGGTCCTTCCTCAAAGTTGTCAAAAGTCACCAACAGTTTGGTACTCTGCTGTAACTGCCTGATTCCGGGACTTTTGCTAGTCCCACTCCCAAGCCTTACAGGGTCCAACTTGCCAACTTGTCACGCTTCCGGTTTCACCTAGCTGCTCTGCACCTGTATGCAGGCCCCAGACACACTGCACTGTGGGTTTTTTTTTTTTTTTTGACACATGCAAGCTCTCCCACCTCTACCTCTGCAGCAGTAGCTCCCTCCTCAGCACACCCTGCTGAGTGTAATCCTTGTTCCTTTGAGCTTCAGCTCACATGTCACCACTGCTGTCATGGCCTCTCTTACAGCCCAGATGGGCAGTTATTGGTTTTTTTTGTAGTCCCCAAGTACTTTGCACACATTTTATTCCAGCACTCACTGTAGAACATTAAAGTTAGCTATTTCTGAATCTGTGAACTCTAAATTCTAAAGTGGATAGGACTCTATTCACTTCTTATCTATTCTGCCATGTCAGGTATGTGTTCTGGAATATAGCAGTAGGATGGCTAACATACAACACATCTCACAGAGGGCTTCAGGAGCACATTAGTACAAACCTTCATTTCACAAATAGCACATTAATCCCTCTTCCTTATTCTTAGTCATTACTGTGAACCTCAAGACCAGTAACAGGTTTTTAAGGGTCTACATCATGTCAATACATGAAGTAGCAATACCAGGATGCTAGACAACCAGAGCTGGGACACAGACAGAACAAGAGAGTGCCTCAGCATCCAGTAAAGACAAAGTCCTGCTTACCTCCTTCTTGGGAATTCATGATGTTCAGGGCAAAGAGCATCGCATTGGAGAAAGTGGTTGCCTCTTCCTTACTTGCAAAGTTTAAGCCATAGACCTGACGGGCATCTCGCCACTGATGGAAGGTGGGTGTTGCCTGATTGTACTTCAGCCCTTTCACGATTGAATAATTGATCACAACCTGGAGGAGAAAAGAGAGAAATACGTGTAAATAAATTAAATGTAAGTGAGCTGAGGGGAGCTGCCATGGGGCAAAGATACTGTATCCTTTCAACCATGGGTAGTGTGGGGGATGAGGTTCACAGAAGGGAAAAGGTGAACAGGCATTTCAGGCTATAATTGAACAGCTGGAAAACTTATTTCACTTAACTAGGTCTGAAATGGGAGTAAAATTCCCCGGTTGGGTTCTAGTCCAGACCCTGTCTCTTGGCTGTTCCACTTAGGGAATCAATGCTGTTTTCTAAGGTTCAATTTCTCCAACAATAAGATGAAGGTACTCATGCTGCCTTATTGACCTTGTGGGGATTCTGAAAAGATCTTCTGGTGCCAGCTATATTTTAGCTACATTTAATCCATATCTTCTAGATATGAAGCTCCTTAAGGGTAACAGTCTTCTGCAGTTTGATTTCAATTTCCCACAGCCCTTATCAGTGTTCAGAATTCATAATAAACAAGTTCTATTTTCAATGATGACTTGTAGAAATATATTACACACACATACACCCTCACAGCTATTTTTGTTATTAATCACCAACAGACATAACTGGTGTAGGAGGTTCTTCTTGTATGTTGCTTTCATTGGCTGAATAAAGAGACTGCCTTGGCCTTTTGATAGGGCAGACTTAGATAGGTGAAGTAGACAGAACAGAATGCTGGGAAGAAGGGAAGTGTGGCAGACGCCATGAATCTCCGGCCTGAGACGGATGTAGATTAGAATCTTGCCAGTAAGCCACAGTCACATGGTGACATACAGATTATTAGAAATGGCTGAATCAAGATGTGAGAGTTAGCCAATAAGAGGCGAGAGCTAATGGGCCAGGCAGTAATTTAATTAATACAGTTTTCTGTGTGGTTATTTCGGGGGTTAAGCTAGCCAGACGGTGGGACATGACCCTCTCCCCCTCTCACTACAGGTTGGTGCCTCAATGTGGTTGACTAATTCCACGTAAAACCTGAGATGGTTTTAAAAGGAATTCTAGACACAAATATAGAGTTTAACACAGCCTTTTGCTGTTTGTTGGTGGGGTGCCACAGAGAAATTTTCCTGACTCAGCAATAGCAGCAGGAAAAAAGCTGTGCCATTTTAAAATGCGGCTTCCTGGCCTGTGCTGCCAGCGCAAACTCCGGCTATGAAGCATTTAAGTGGCATTTGTGGGCCCAGATGTTTGTGTGCCCACTCGGGGTTGGGAACAAAGTACTGAGACCATGCCTGTGGCTTGGTGCTCCCTGCCTGGGCAGGCGGCAGGATCAGGTCTACTAGGCATGTACAGACAGGAGGGCATGGCAGATTCCTGCTGCCATACACAGAGATGTTTCCAGGCTGTGCAGTGCTCTGTGTGGCAGATTTGGCTATTACTCAGAAAGAAAGAGTTTATGTGCCTCATGCTCAGTTTCAGAGTTAAAATGCTGAGTGCAGCTCCTATCTGGCAGCCCAGAGCTAGCAGAATTGGTACGTCCACCATTTTGAAATTAGAGAGGGGTGGAGCTAACATCCGGAGAAGCCCCAACCAATTTAAAGCATTTTAAAAGCTCAAGACAGTAGAGAATTCAAGACAATGCAATTGGACAGATTCAGACATAAAAGACCTCTCAATGGGTCATAGTGTTAGTTAAAGTACGTAGGCTTGGGAGAGAAGAAAAAAAGTCATAAAATAAAGTTAATGCTTTTTTTAAAAAAAAGGGTAAAGTCTTTAAAGAGACAGAGTACAGATAGTCATAGATTAAAAGAAGTAAATAAAAATAAGCCACGTAAAAATGGAAAATTCACAGAGTGTCTGGATTATATGTATTATTGTGTTTTCTTTGAATTTTTTGACTGTAAAGGAATGAAATGCAGAGAGACAATTCATTATATGGTTTGCCAAGCTAAACCAGCATGGATATTATAAAGGTATCTTGACTTCAGAATTTGGGTCTAAGGATATGACGCTTTGGAAAAGAGGTTCTTCTTTTGTTTTCACAGAGGATGAGACCCTGTGGATTGCTTCTAGACCAACATGGTATGACAGACCATGACCTCCTGAAAGGTTGCCGTAAATACCCTCAAAAAAATTACTTTGCTCAACAGCTGACTGAGAAGAACCTAGCAAACAGGATACACCACGTAAGATCTGATTAACAGCGCCCCCATAAGCACGAAGCAGTTTGGAGAGAAAAAAACTGCACCCATATTCCCAAATATTGTTCATAAATGTTCTTTTACATTTAAAGGGGGATATGATATAGATATGGGTAATTTGCATTGGTATAAATTTTGCTTTGTTGATATAAATTTAAGGTCCATTTTGTTATATGTATATGCATTTCTGATCTTAAGGTATTGTGATTGTGTAGTTCATTTAAAGATGTAATGTTTAATTAGGAAATATAGGTTGTTAATGGATAATCATCGATAATAGTCAAGCTTGTAGTCATGTTAGTTAGATTTTCTAGATATATAGAAATATATTTCAGTTAAATAGGCATTCTTCATATCTTTAAAAGACTACAGACTATGGCATTTAAAATATTTTAATAACTTAGGACTTTTCATGACAATGAGACACATATGCTCCTGGCAGCACCAATCTACTTCAAGAGGAAGATGGGCATCGAAGAGGCTCCTTATGGAGTTGGCTAGCCATTTGGGTAAGAAACTGCTCATGCCCGGACTGCTTGCTTCACTGGACATGCAGAACCCGCAGAGAGAGGATTGCTGAACTTGCCTAAAGGTGAGATGATCCTTTGGGTTCCTGTTTCATGAAAGAGTCTGTGAGACATTCTGCAAGATATAAAAGAAAGTGACTGAACTGTCTTTGAAATTTCCTGCTTCATGAAAAAGTCTGCTGGACACTATGGGCCTGAAGGCCGAAGATGGATGCCCCAACGGTACAGAAAAACCTTTGGGTGACTGTCCAGGCAGCGAGATGTCTCTGTTAATTCTAGAGTTTTGGAAGTTGATTACTTCTTGTTTACTTAGGTAATATTATATCCTTCTGGAGTCTTTGATGGAATTGAAGAATGAATAGTTATGATTATAGTTTTCCTTAGTTATAATAAAAGATAAAATAAATATAAATAGATGTAACTGTAATTCTTGCCTGATAACTGTTTTGTTATATGTAATTTTACTATGTTAAAGTGAAAGCCTTTCTTTTTTGTTTAAACAGAAAAAGGGGAAATGGCATAGGAGATTCTTCTGTTTGTGTGTTGCTTTCATTGGTTGAATAAAGAGACTGCCTTGGCCTTTTGATAGGGCAGACTTAAAGACAGGTAGAGCAGACAGAACAGAATGCTGGGAAGAAGGAAAGTGTGGCACATGCCATGAATCTCTGGCCTGAGACGGACATAGGTTAGAATCTTGCTGGTAAGCTACAGTCACGTGGTGACATACAGATTATTAGAAATGAGTTGAATCAAGATGTGAGAGTTAGCCAATAAGAGGCGAGAGCTAGCCGGGCGGTGGTGGCGCACGCCTTTAATCCCAGCACTTGGGAGGCAGAGGCAGGCGGATCTCTGTGAATTCAAGACCAGCCTGGTCTACAAGAGCTAGCTCCAGGACAGGCTCTAAAGCTGCAGAGAAACCCTGTCTCGAAAAAACAAAAAAACAAAAACAAACAAACAAAAAAAAAGAGGCGAGAGCTAATGGGCCAGGCAGTAATTTAATTAATACAGTTTTCTGTGTGGTTATTTCGGGGGTTAAGCTAGCTGGGCAGCGGGACGTGGCCCGCTCCCCCTCTTACTATACAAACAGCTGTCAGCCAGGCAGGGCAAAAGACAGAGAAGGCAGACATTCAGAGAGCCATGGCTGGCAGAGACTCAACAGCAGGTCTGCGGGCCCCTTGATGTTTGCTCTTCTAGACACTGAAAGAGAATGATTTCAGGCTATTTAGAAAGTGGTGCTTGTGAAGTCAGTGGTGGTCTGACAACACTCCAGGTGCAGCCATCACCCGGCTGTGTGATCCTCCAGCTAAGAGTCCTCTTGCCTGTAAAGTAGGAAGAATATGGTAATGGCTTGTTGCTCTCCATAACTGTTCATATTGCTGTGCTACAGGATCAGGAAAAGCTGGAGAATAGTAACTACAGACAATATCTAGAACAGCATCATCCTAGATTTCCCTCACATACAAGTTGAACTTAGGTCCACGTATAATGAAATGAACAAGTAAGATGAGTCATTGGACACATGTACTAAATCAGGAGAAGAGATGGAATCATGTTACAACTTACTTGCTACACAGCAACAGGTGAGTATTTTGGCTGGTATCTATATACAAGTTCCTGAGTAGGAGCAGACATACACATGTGTACTGATAAGCAGAAGACCCAAGCTGGGGGTTGACTGGTTTAATTTTACACTGCTGAAAAAAGGCTCAAGTTCTTGTGGAGTGTATGTATGAGATGAACTGCCAAGTTAGCATGATTAAAATGGCTGTTAAGGTTAGAGCAATGGCTTTCCACCTGTGGGTCATGACCCCTTATGGGGGTTGTCAAAACAACCCTTTTGCAGGGGTCACATAAGACTATCAGAAAACACAGATATTTGCATTATGATTCATAATAGTAGCGAAATTACAGTTATGAAGTAACAATAAAAAAATTTTATGTTAGGGGGTTACCACATTATGAGGAACTGTATTAAAGGATCACAGCATTTGGAAAGTTAGGAACCACTGGGTTAGTGACTGGAGTCATGCACAGAATCAGGGAGCTAAGAACCCTTTCCATTCTGTACCAGTCAACTCATAGCAGATGTTCTGTGAGGAAGTTGTGCAGAAGAGGTCTGGAAGTAACATATTAAGGTTGGTTGAGAAAGAACAAAGCAAGACTGGCTGGGGAGAAGCTCTAAGGAAGTGAGACTTCTAAGACTATGAGTTGAGATGGCTGGCTACAATCTCAGAGGTTGACTCAGTCGTGCAAGCATCAGGAGAAAAATACCCATCCCAGGTACAGAAAAAGTGTGGCTAGCACAATCACTGAAAAGAATTCATAGGGATCTAGGGAATTCTCTTTGTAGTTGGGAAATCAGGGCCAGGAAAAACAAGGGACTTGTATAAAGTTACACAGTAAACTAATGGGAGGGCTGGAACAGTCTGTACAGGGGACACCATGCTGCAGTTCACTGCCAGCAAAATGAGCTAACATTGTTCTCTAATTTCCTGTGGCCTGGCTTTGATTTCTGGAGCCTCTTGGGTTGGTTCTGGCTGTACAGGTCTTAAGACCTTATACTGGGGAGGTGGTATGACACATGCCTTTAATCTCAGCACTCAGAGATAGAGTAAATCTCAGTGAGTTTGAGGCCAACCTGGTCTACTGAGCAAGTCCCAGAAGAGACAGAACTGTTAAAGAGATAAACCCCGTGTCAATAAATAAATAAATAGATAAATAAATAGATAAATAAATAGATAAATAAATAAATAAATAAATGGCCTTATACTGGTAGGGTGCAGTTGCACTTTCCTTGAGGGTATATCACTATTATGGAAATTCTCTGGGTTCTGTATCTCCTGCAGCTCTTGGGCCTAGTATTCTGTTGTTGCTACCCCTGGAGCCTAAAGACTGCCAGCTGCTATCCACAAATACCCCAACAGGCTACAACTGCTTTGAAGACATGGTGGTTCTTGGTATAAGAAATGAGCAGAGGATTGAGTTAAAGCACTGTACATTGAATCCTGTTTATTCCTTTTCAGCTGAGCAACTGTTGATAGATCCATCAAATGCAAAGGGACGACAACAGTGTGAATAATATATTACCAAATAGGCCTGTGAAGATAAAACACTCCTATAAACTGAACCACCAGAGAGACACCACCATTTTAAAATTTATTTTCACAACTTCTAAACCATCCTCTTATAAAGGAGAGTTCCACAAAGTGTGCCTTGAATGTATGTGCAGGTGGTGCATAGCTAATAAGCCACTTGATCAAAGACAGAGGGAAGCCTGATATTCACCAACTCCCAGATAGGTTTTATTGGTGGAAGCTAAAATCTTAGTGCCTACCTGATATTTGCTTGTTCTACTTAGAGCAAGTTAGAGAAGACAGTTGGGCATTCGTAACACTGTGTGGCCACTTTGGGATGGGACAGCTTTCTTCTGATGTCCCTTTTCTCAACAGTACTCCTAAGAGATAACTATGCTCTAACTTTTCTCACCATCAGTAACTCTTACCAATTCTTTTTTTGTTTCTTTGGTTTTGTTTTGTCTTGTTTTGTTTTTCCAAGACAAGGTTTTTCTGTAACTTTGGAGCCTGTCCTGGAACTAGCTCTTGTAGACCACACTGGCCTCAAACTCACAAACATCTGCCTGCCTCTGCCTCCTGAGTGCTGCGATTAAAGGCATGCACCACCACCACACGGACAACCAATTCTTAAACTGGAAATGGATTAATAAGGCATATAGTGCTATTTCTGACTCTTTCAATTTAACATAATATCTGTGAAATTCATCCATTTCTCTCCCTGCCTTCATGCCTAGACAGGGTCTTACTACATAGCCCAGGCTGGCCTGGAACTCACTATGTAGCATGGGGTTTGAACTTATGAATCCTCTGCCCTTTCCTTTCTATTGGTAGAATTACAGGGATACAGCATCACTGTGGGCTAAACATGACATTCTAACAGCAAATAACTTCTCCATGCTCTTATTGATGAGTGTCTGAGTTGGTTTCTAGCCCTTGGCTATTTTGCTCTGTGAATATTTTTATTTTTAGTAGATACAAATTCTTGTTTCTTTGGGCATCTACACAGAATGGAGGGGTATGGTTTGTGTGCATTTAGCTTTAGTAGTTTTGGTTAGAAGATTTCTCAGGAAGATGGTACCAATTTCTACTCTCTTGAGCTACATATGAGAGAGCCACTTGGCCAGAAATACTCAGAATTGTTTGGCTTCTGAATGGCACCCTTGAGTTGGGCAGAGTATAGCACTATCCCAGGGTGGTTTCCATCAGAACTTTCTGACTTCTGAAGGGCACCCTTGGGTTGTGTGGAGTATAGTGCTATCCCAGGTGGTTTGCATGGTGTCTCCCCAAACACAATGGCTGAACACCTTTCTCGTATTTGCCACCATTGTTAGCTTGTCACTTCTGTCCACTGCTCTTTTGGGAAGTTCTTGTTCAAGCTATTTGGCTTTTTTAAAGTTAATTTCAGTTTTGTATAAATTCTTCCTGATTGAATTGGCCTATTACATACTTCGGGAGGAGTAGTCTCTCCCAGGGTGTAGCTTGCCTTTCCATTCTCGTGCATTGTAAGGAAACTTCTCAGTGTTAATGAAGTTCATCCATAATCTGTCCCCGATAGCTAATCCTTTTTTTCAATTTCTTTAGATTTATTTATTTTATATATTTTCCTTGAATGGGTATCTTGTACCATGTGAATGTTCAGTGCCAGTGGAGGTCAGAAGAGGGCATCATATGCCCTACTACTGGACAGATTGTGAGTCACCATGTGGGTGCTGGGACTAAACCTGGGTCCTCTGCAACAACAAGTATTCTTAACCACTGAGCCATCTCTCTAGCCTCTAGCTACTGCTTCTTAATGCCAGGTCAAGAATATCTGTTTTCTCTAAAGTCATGAGAAAAATTTCCTGTACTTTCTTCTCAATGTTTTACTGGTTTCTGAACACCTCTCTCATGCTTCTTTCAAGATGGGGTCTTGCTGCATTGCCAAGGGTAGCCCTGGATTCTTGGTCTGAAGCAGTCTTCCCACTTCATCTTCCTAAGAGCCCCGCTACTGTTGGCCTTTAGTGTTTAGGCTGAAATAATTTGAGGTATGGCGTAACCATTTAAAAAAAATACAGACTGAACTAGGGTTGTTTATTGAAAATAACATCTTTTCCTTGCTGAACATAAGATGCCTTGTCATAAACCAAGGGACCACATATTATGGCTTTATCTAGCCATTCCTAAATTCCTGAGTCTGTTAGTTGATCTTAATGCCAGTATCTCCCTGCCACAATTATTGCAGCTTTATAGTAAGACTGGAAATATGACAGTGCAAGCCCCCATCTTGGTTCTTTAAGATGACCTCAGCTCTTTTAGATCCTATACATTTTCATATGAATCTTAGAAGCAAATGACTAGTTTCTACAAACACCTGCTGGAATCTTAAGTGGGTGAGATTTTGAAGAGGTGACATCTAATGACACCAGGGCCTCAGTTCATGAACGTGGTCAGTTTCTGAGCAGCTTGGCTGCTTGAGTCCTCTCAGCCATCTTAACAGTTTCCAGTGTACAGAAGGTTGCAGCTACAGTGAGAGTTGTTCCAAAGCCTTTGAAATTTTCTGGTGAACTTCCAAATATCACATGAAACAGTTTCATTTTATAGTTATTTACTGCTAACATATTAAAAAAAAATACAGGTGTTTGTCAAACTCATTTAGCATAACAATATATTTGTAGTGCGGAGCTGCGGGCAGGCCTGCTTTTCATTCCGCCTGGCTCCCGCAAAGCTAGCTTAGCTCCGGAAATAACAACACACAAATTGTATTCTTTTAAACACTGCTTGGCCCATTAGCTTCAGCCTCTTACTGGCTAACTCTCACATTTTGATTAACCCATATTTAGTAATATGTATAGCACCACGAGGGGTGGCTTACTGGGAAGATTCTAGCCTACGGCCATCTTGGGTCGAAGCTTCATTGCATCTGACTCACTTCCCTTCTTCCCAGCATTCTGTTCTGTCTACTCCACCCACCTATGTTCTGACCTATCAGGCCAAGCAGTTTTCTTTATTAATTAACCAATGAAATCAACAGATTGATAGAAGACCCTCCTCTATCATATGTTAATATATTTTATAGTAGTTATAGCACCATAATAGTTTGTAGGTAGTTCAGACACTCTTAATTATTTAAAAAGGTTTATTGCATTTATTTGTATGCATATGTGTGTATGCATGTATGTGCCATGGCATAAGCATTGAGGTGAGAGGACTTAGTGGGAGTCAGTTCCTGCCTCTTTCCATGGGGATTCTGGGGACTGAACTCAGGTCACCAGGCTTACCAGCAAGCACCTTTACCTGCTGAGCCATCTTGTTGACACTTCTCTATATTATTAAAACATCTGAGATAAAAGATAAGTTTATTCTCTCTTTTCCATGTTTTGTTCTCCTGGAATATAGGGCAAATTTAATGACTAGAGCTTTTGTTGTCTATAGATACTATTTGCCAAATTATCTTTCCCAGTTTCCTCTTAATTTTTATGATGAAGGGACACTAAATTTTACTAAGTGCCTTTTCTAATTTATACAGTTCCCCCTTGTTCTGTTAAGTTAATTTTGTATTCCTGTAATAAATCATATCACTTATCAGGGGTTTAAAAATATTTATTTGGTTCAGGTCATTAATTATTTAGCTTGTGGTTTTCTGCTTTGTAATGATCTCATCGTGGTGATAAGGCCGTGTAGGATCCGTCTTCTTGTTTCTGGGCGCTGTGTAATACTAGCACTGTTCTTCATCAAATGCATGGAAGAGCTCACTGGGCTGGCTACCTGTGCCTGAAATTTCTTTTGTGGGAAGGTTACACTTGGAATCACAGATTAAATTACTTTAGTACATAAAACTATTTAGTCTTTCTATTACTCTCATGTCAACTTTGGCAGCTTTTGAGGCATCTATCTACTTCATCTAAGCTGCCTAATTTCCAAGCATATTGATTTTTAATGTTTATAGGGTGGTAGTAATAATACCCCTTTGGTTTCTGATATTCACGATTTGTATTTTTCTTTTTAAAAAGTCCCTTGACTGTTCTTATTATGGGTTTATTAATTTTATTTTTAAAGAACCAACATTTTTGCATCAAAGAACTAAGATATTTTACTTTCTTCTATCATTCATTCACTTTATATTATTAGGGTTTTTAAATTTTCATTTAAAATATTTTTATGTATTTACTTGTGTATGGGTAAATGCCACATGTGCATAAGAGGTCAGAGGAGGGTGTTGGGTTCCTTGGAGCTGGTTTGTGAGCCACCTGATATGGGTATTGGGAACAGAACTCAGGTTCTCTGGAAGGGCAGCAAACACTGAATGTCTGAGCCACCTCTCCAGATCTAGTTAAAATTTTTTATGGTTTTCTTCCTCCTACTTTTGTTGGGTTTAACTATTTTCCTTGCTTCCTGAGATAAAAAGCATTGACCACCAATATTAATCATTCTTCGTTTGCAATATATACATTTATAAAACAAAATTACTCCTGTGAGCAGTTTTAGCAACACCTCATAAACTTTGCTGTTCTTCACTACTGAACAGCACAAAATATTCCCTATCTTACATTTCCATTTCTTGTTTGCCCCATGATTCAGTTAGTAATGTCCCTCTTTCCATAACTACTGCACACTAGTTGAATGCACAACAAAAACAAATGCAGACAGAGAAGACAGATTTTATTAGCTGTCTTCCTGTCACTGACTCTGGTTTGATTCCTCTGTGGTCAAATAATATACTCTAGGGGCTGGTGAATGGCTCAGCAGGCAAAGGCACTCGTTGTGCAAGTCTTGCAGTGCTCTGCTCAGCATTTATATAAAGGGCCAAAGTAGTCAATCAAATCCATAAAGCTATCCTCTGACTTTCACACATGAGTGGTGATATGCACCAACCCAGAGTCTCACACTAGTATACCACACACCAAATATAGACAAAGTAATAATAGATATTTTAAAAGAATATACTCTGTATGATTTTGATCCTTTTTAATTCTGGTGTGCTCCATGGTCTAGCATAAGACTCTGTTGGTACATATCTTGTGGTTTGAATGAAAATGACTCCCATAGGCTCATAGGGAGTGGTATTATTGGAGGTGTGGCCTTGTTGGAGAAGTGAGTCATTGGAGGTATGTATGCTTTGAGGTTTCAGAAACTCAAGCCAGGCCCAGCGTCACTCTCTCTTCCTGGTGCCTGCTGATCCAAACGTAGAATTCTCAGCTCCTTCTCCAGCACCATGTCTGCCTGTGTGCTGTCATGCTTCCCATCATCAGAATAATGGGCTAAACCTCTGAACTGTAAGCCTGCCCCAATTAAATGCTTTCCTTATTAAGAGTTCGCTGTAGTCATCTTGTCTTTTAACAGCAACAGAAAACACCAACTATGACACTTGTAATACCATACAGCTGTTGGCCGCAGTCCCCACAACATAATCCGGCCAAGCCAGTCAACAATGCTGACAGAAATCCTCTGTTTCCACTCACCTCTGCCTGCTTCTTCAGTGTGCTACTTGGAGCCATGATTAGAGTCTGCAAGTAGGCTTCACAATTAGTCTATTTCCTGAGACCTCTAGATTGGTCCATTTCTGCTTATATATTTAGAACATACATTATTAGATGCATTCAAATTTAGGGCTGCTGTGACTTCTCCTTTGATGGGGCATCTTACTAAAAAGGTCAGTCTTTCTTTGGAATAGTTGTTGCCTGTCATATCTGACATACATAGCAGCTACCAGCTTATTATGGTAGTGTTTATAAGGTTTACAGTTTTCTAATCCTTCACTTTCAGCCTTTCCTAGTCAAATTTATTTTAAAGATAATTCCCTAAGACTCAGCAGGCCTGCTTTAGGTACTTTCGAAGGATAAGCTTATTTTTAAATGTTGCACTTTCCACACAGGAGCTCATAATCACCCTGTGTGCATGTTTTATTTTGGGGAATGTAGGAGTACATGGGAGTGCTTTTCCTGTGTGTGTGTGTGTGTGTGTTTTTTTTTTTTTTTTTTTTTTTTAGAGGAAGCCCTTAAAACACCAAAAGTCTAACATGGTTTTGAGACTTCTGAGCAAAAATAATCTAAAGGTCTTTTACAAAGAAAGAAGCTTAATAGTAGAGAACAGTCTCCCTGGCCACTGTGCTGCTGGCTAGGATCTAAAAAACAATATAGAATCTACAGGCTGGTAAAGACTCTGAGACACAAGTCTCCACCTTTTGATGGAATAACCTTCTCAGAACCTTTCCGCAAACCCCGTTCACAGGGGTAACACACAGCATCTTCTAACAGTATACTTGCTGCTGGTCTGTTTTCATTACTACAAAGAAGCATCAGAAGCAGGCTCACGTTATAAAGAAATCTATTCGGTTCACAGTACTAGGGGTTCAGGAGCAACCAAATGGCGTGATGGGCATGGAAAAGGCTACAGCTGTGGCTCAGTTGTAGATAGAGTGCCTGCCTGGCATGCATGAAGCCTTTGCTTAGCTTACCATGCATGGGGCGCTGAGTAAGATTCCCAGCCTCAGTTCCAGATTTTTTTTTTTTTTTTTTTTTTTTTTTTTTGGTTTTTCGAGACAGGGTTTCCCTGTAGCTTTGGAGCCTGTCCTGGAACTAGCTCTTGTAGACCAGGCTGGCCTCGAACTCAGAGATCTGCCTGCCTCTGCCTCCCGAGTGCTGGGATTAAAGGCATGCGCCACCGCTGCCCGGCTCAGTTCCATTTTTTTTTTTAAAAAAAATAAAGCAATCGCTTAGGGATACCCACTATGATGCAGGAACAGCACAGGCAATGGACTTCATGTCAAGGAGACGCCTAGAGAGAACTCAACAAGGGAAGGAAAGGCAGCATAAACTGAGTATAAGCTCAGGGTCAGGTAGGCTACCTTAGAGCAGGAATCCAGAAACATGTTTGTCTTCTGCCTGAAGGGACACAGACTCTGAAACTTGCTAGGGCTGTGTTGACCAGTGTAGAAACCTGCCCAGAATTTCAGATTTCTCTTCACATTGCTAACTTCCTGCCTGCAGGGCCAGCAGGGAACCAGCCTGAGCATAAAGCCTCCAGAAAACATTAAGGAGAGGAATTTATTTTAAGTCCTCTTTAATAATAACAATTAGTATTATTGCTTTATGTGTATGCCTCCATGTATATCTAAGTACCATGGATATCTGTAAGCACTTGGTGTCCAAGGAAATCATAAGATAACATTGGATGCCCTGGAACTGGATTTATAGACAGTTGTAAGTTGTTATGTGGGTGCTGGAAACTGAACTCAGGTCCTCTGAAAGGAGCACCCCTTAACCGCTGAGTGATCTCAGCTGTTGTTTCAATAAACAAAACCACAGATCTTCTAGCCTCACTGCTCAAAATGCCTTGTCAGTCTTCCCAGAGGCAACAGGGTGGGGAGCATTGAGTTGAGCACTGTGGGTAAGCTTGTGACATTAGACTACTTTGCCTTGATTGTGTGTGACATGAATGGACAGGAAATTACTTGTACCTGAACAGGTATTTCCCAGAAACACTACTCACCACCTCAGCTGTCTAGGCTGTTTGCCAGGGAGAGATGATACCATCCTCCTATCATCTTGGTATTTTTGCCAAAGTTAACTTTGGGGGTTATAACCCAAAATCTCAATAGCAAATGATAAATGGACAGGTAAGTACAGAATGGGACTAAAATATCTACATATTATATTTTTTCTTTCTTTTTTGAATGTTTGGTGTGCATGTATGTATGCTTATTTGCATATAAGTGTTGGGCCGAGGTTGATGTCAAGTATCTTCCTTACTTGCGTTCTACTTAAAATTTTATTTTAGACGGGGTTTCACTATGTAACTTGGGCTGGTCTAGCACTCACTGTGTAGGCCTGGATGATCTCAAACTCATACAGATTAGCCTGCCTTTGCCTCCTGAGTGCTGGAATTAAAGGTGTATTCCACCACACCTGGATGGTCATTCTCTGCCTTACTGAGACAAGGTCTCTGGTTGGATCTGGAGCTTGCAGGTTCTAGTGAGACTGGCTAGATAGCTTGCCCTGAGGATCCCCATCGCTGTCTCCTGGTGTTGGGGCTGCAGATGGCAACCACACTTGTCCAGCTTTTGAATGAGTTCTGGGGACCTAAATTCTAGCTCTCACACTTGTGCACTATCATACACAGAGCCATCTCCCTAGACCAAGTGTACTGTATTTTCCAAAGACTTCTCACAGTTGTTATTTTAGTCTGCTCTGACAGAATCTTTTATTTGATTTTCTATTTTATCTCTCATTGTATTCTGATCTGACACAATGGAGCAGAAAGATGTAGCTTATTATTTACATATGACATGGAAAGTGGCTCTCAGAAAAGATAATTTGCTTTTGGTCTTATACTTTGGCTATAAGGCTGCAGAATCAGAGCTGAACCCAGATCTCTCTCCGATGGTGAAGTGCCTGGGCCTTCTTTTCACCAAGCATGTACTGGTAGGCTTGTTGCTCAGGGGTGTGATGCTGACTCCAGCACTTACCTGCTGATCTTGTAGCTTGACCCCAACAACTCTGAAGGTGTTGCTGGCAGTGTTGTGGTAAATGTTGATCCGGCTGAATCCCTGCTGGCCAGGCTTGATTGGTACCCATTTCTTACTGGTGTCATCATAGACCATCACGGAAGCCCGTGCTTGGCAGATACTCTGTTCACTGCAGAAAGAAAAGAAAGTCTGCAGTGTCATACCTGACTATGGTAATAGATGCTGGCCCTGTGCATTTCTGGAACAGAGGTCAAAGGCAACAAGATATAAACATGCTGCTAGAACTTCTAACTGCCCACAGTAATGCTGTTTTGTGAAGTGATGAGTTTGTCACCCAAAAAAGACAATGCCAAAAATGAGTAGAGGAGAATCTGCCAAAATCCCACAGCTTGGGAGGCTCACAGCTTTGCTTTGCAAGAAGTGCTTGAAGGAAAGAGGAATTATTATTAGTTGATTATTATAAACCCTGTGTTAAATAATACAGTGAACCTAAGCACTGCTACCTCACAGCTTATGAAGTAGCCACTAACTATTTCCCATCTAAAGAAGAGGAAAGAGTGGCTGGGATGCTGGAGAGGATTCACATGAGTTTACCCAGGTACCCAGGGATGGAATTTCAAATATTCAGCCAGTTCTGTTCAACTTCAGAGTACACCACACAGAGGATTTCTTTCTGGCATTCAACAAAATGTTCAATTTATATCTAGCATCAAGACGAGACATTAGAAATGCTGTGTAGATAATGAGGTTAGGTGACCTAAAGAACTGAGCAACAGTTATCCACACACACTGGCTCTGGGCTGAAGACACCTGGCAAAGCACCGTCACCTGTTCAGAATATGTTAGAAAAACCAGGGAATCAGCAGAAACAATCTCTGGAGAGGTAAACTGTCACCATTAAAATGAACACATGAAGACACCTGCCAGCAATTTAGTTTTCAGAGTACAAGATTCTTGAACACAGTCTTAGTAGTGTGTAAGGATCTCTGAATTGAAAAGGTAAGATGTGGCTGACAACTGGAGAATGACAGAGCTTAGAAAGGAGACCATGCAGGACAACAGTAGACTGGAAATAAAGTCCACACCATGCAGAGTAGCAACCAAGAAGCAGAGAAAACAGTCATTCACTGTTGAGTGATCATAAGGAACAGACTAAGTAGGCAAGAAAAATATCATAATGTGTTCACTTTATCATAGTAAGGGCAGGGAAACAAAGTATTTGGAAAAAGAGCCTTGTACCCAGCACAAAAAAAATAGTGCTTTTAAGAATCAGTTCTCTGTGATTTGTAAATGTTTAACACATCCTGAGTGTAGAGGGTTGAGCTCAGGATCTCATCTGTGACTCAGATCCTGTGGCTCAGGATATGGACTATTACCTTTCGTAGAGTGTAAACAACAAGTGTCTAATGAGTGCTCACTGGAGCCTCTCAGAGCTGAAAAGAGCTCTAGATATAATCCAATTCTCCATTACATTCAATAAGGCAGTTCTGACAACACACAGCAAGCCTTTGAATAACTGGCATTGACTCTTCTCTCAAGAGGCCTGTTGGTTGAATGACTGATTTAGATAGCCCTCTTGGTCTCAGTACACTCTACCCCTACCTTTCCAGTCACAGAGTGTTTTCTAGATAGCCCACAGCAGCCCAACAGACCACTGAAGGAATATCTTGGTTTTTCTACCCATTATCATGGCAAAGCTACCTACCAACCCCTTTGTCATTCCAGTAACTCTCTTCAACTGAATCCCTTATTTATTTTATTACCTTTTCTTCTAGTACATGAGTGATCAAATTGGGCCCGTGTTAACCTTAGCACAGATGCCAGGGAGCTTACAGATGGGAATCCAAGAACTACAAACCTTGCTCAGCCAAGAGAACTTGAGGGAACCAGGGGAGACTTATGAAAAAAGTGGTTTGGGGTTAAAGATGACGGTGTTCAGCTCCTAGAGAAAGTGGATGTGCTGGTATAGGCGGAGGTGACATGCAGCCCAGACAGAGGCAGAGCCAAGAACCATGCAGTATGCAGAGAGCTGCAGGCCCCCTAGAGTGGGTGCAATGTATCTGGGTTATCACACACTATTCAGGGATCTTAGGAAGAGAGACAAAAGAAATAAAGCACTTGCATGGACTGTCATGTGCTAGATACTTTAGCACCAATGGCAATTTTAGTTACTGTAATAATATATAGTCACAGGTCCCTATTTTCTTTCCTTTCCTTTTTTTTTCTGTTGTTTTTAACACACTGGGTTCAAATTAAACTTGTGGTTAACCAAAAACCCGGTTGTTGTTTTCTTTTTCCCCTCTCATTTGAATGGTACTTTTCTGACTTTCATTTTATTGCTGCTAGTAAGTCTAAATGAAAGGAAGTGCACATTCTTCTTGCCATTTATATTGCTAATGTGGGCTTATTATGCCTTGGAGTTGGGAGGGGGTAAAATCTTGACTGCTATGCAGCTGTCATTGCTGCTGAATTCTAGCTGTTCAACTGCCTTCTCAGCTCATTCACTTGGATGAATACAAACGGCAGAATACACACACTCCATGGACGTGTCTAAGTCAGCTATCATTTGAAGAAGTTTGATAATTTTATTTTCTATTAAGAGACATTATTTACTAAATACATGGATTTTTAAAATATAGACTATAAAATGATCTTCTATAAATAAAAAAGGCTTCCTATTTCCTTTTCAACAGGCCCCTGGTAACTCAGGCCAGCATCCATATGGCCTCAGAGCTCCATGGCGCTGATGAAATTCAACCCCACAAAGCTGCAGAGGAAAGAAAAGGGTTGTTCTCATGAGGTCCCAATATCTTACAGGCTTTTTATATAATCATTCTATATTGTGTCTGCATGTGTGTGTTTGAGGGGATGATTCAAAATACATATTGTGAGCCGGGCGGTGGTGGCGCACACCTTTAATCCCAGCACTCGGGAGGCAGAGGCAGGCGGATCTCTGAGTTTGAGGCCAGCCTGGTCTACAAGAGCTAGTTCCAGGACAGGCTCTAGAAACTACAGGGAAACCCTGTCTCGAAAAACCAAAAAAAAAAAAAAAAAAAAAAAAAAAATACATACTGTGATTTGTTCTGAATTGACACTAAACTACCAAGTTCAGAGCTTTTCCTCCTGGGACATCACAGATCCCCTTGTGTGGTTCTGGCTCAGTGTGAGCTTCAGGTGGTTCCTGGGTTTCTACATAATTGCAGATTCTAGTGCCAAAAATCCTGGATGGAGTCTCCTCATGGCTCTTACCCATGGCTAGGGTTCACAGTGATCACCAGTATGTCGAGAGATCCTAAGTTAATGAAGCTCTGATCCTGACCCTATACTTTGGACTACTGGCTATCCCTTAAGTACCTCAAAACTCAATAAGTTCAAACAGGAAACCTTCACAGTGTTTCCTAATATGCGAAATGCCAGCAACCCCACCTCAAGGCCACGCCTGACACCTGAGAGTCACTTCTCATACTTACCCTTTCGCTCCTCGCCCTTTGTGGCCAACAGGCCAGCTGTTGGATTTCCTAAACATATCTCAATTCTGTTGCTTTCTGTCCCTCCTTGCTGCCGGTAAGCCCTTTCTCATCTACACTATCACAAAATCTTTCTGGCTACGTTCCTATCTCTGGGTTCCAGTCTCCTGAGTCCCAATATACCTCTCATGAGGTCACAGAAAGAACTTCAAAGGCAGATCGACCTACCTCTTCAAGCCTCACTGGAAGCCTTGCCACTTACAGCTATTATGACCTCAGACAAACTGCTTGTCTGTAGCTCATCTTCCTTCAACTATCTGCTCTCCTTCCTCTTTCCTCATTTCCCTGAAGGTTTCCTCAATTCCCTGGCGGAATTAAAAAACACACTGTGTCAGTATGTAAGTCACAGCCTGCGAGAATGTGTGTTACTACCCAGCTCTTGGCAGTTCCTTAGAACCCTTCACATTCTATTCTATCCTCCCAACTGGTCCCCAGTTGAGCCCCTCCCCCATCTAGTCTTGTAGAAACACTCATGGCTTCTAACAGATACTGCTTCTGTGGCTTCTCTAGCCCAGCTCATTCTGTTCTGCCTAGGACACTCTTTCCAGCTGAGCTGACACAAGTAATTCCCATTAATCTGTAAAGAATTCGGACACATTACCTTTCTTTTGAGACAGGGTCTTGACCTGGTCTGGAATGCACCATGTACACCAGGATGGCCTCTGCCTGCTGAGAGCTGGAATTAAAGGTGTGTGCTACCACATGTGGAGTGTGTTACCTCTTTGCAAAAGCTGAGCTCTACTATCATGTCTCAAGCCGACCACCTACACGTTATCCTAAAAGCTATCCCAGCAGTTGTCTCTTTTAGGTCCCTCTGTTGGACAATGCCTCCTGACAAGTTCCACTAAGCACTGGTCTAAAAGATGTGCACCACAGTTCGATTCCCACCTTGGGAAGACCAGGACAACAGGGTGATTCCTGAGCTTGGCCCATGGAATTTCCTTTCTCAATGTCCTGGAACTCATGTAGCCCTGCCTAGAACACTTCAGTGAAGAAAGCTAGGCTGGTGGTAAAACAGTTCTTGCAGAAAAAGCATCCCCAAAACATTTGGGCCTTTAAAATGACTTCACTGTAACTCAGGTAATTAGGAAAACTATTTCCTAGGATGTGTTCTCCTTCCTACATCCAGAGGTCTGACTCAAAGCTTAGATGAAGGGCTACTGCCTTGAGAAAACTGTCCATTCATTCCTACTCACTTGACAACTAACTAAGAGTAAGGCATGCTGCCTTGAACATGTGTCTGTCCTGAGGACTATGATCCAGGAAAAGAAGAGTTCTCACCTATAAACCTGTACTGTAGTGACTAACAGACACACTCTTGTCACTCATGACTGCAGGAGGTATCTCTGCATCCGGCCCCACTGCAGGTACTATGTGTATCTGATTACTTTGGAGATTTTATAAAAGCTATTTAGAGCTGTGTGGTGGTGGTACATGCCTTTAATCCCAGCACTCGGGAGGCAGAGGCAACCAGCTGGATCTCTGTGAGTTTGAGGCCACCCTGGTCTACAGACTGAGTTCCAGGACGGCCAGAGCTATTACAGAGAAACCATGTCTTGAAAAAATAAAAAACAAAATCTATTTTGAGCTTATGTGCCCAAGACTGTAAGTTTCTGGAGGCCAGGGCACGTTTGAACTGCCTGACTCCATATTCACTTGATAAGCCAGCACCCTTGACTTGGCAGTCTGGAATTAGATAGTGTTGGAGAGTGTGGTGACACATGTCCCAAGTCAAGAAATTGGACCAAACTCTGAGGCAATGCATAATGCCCTGGCTTTTTTGCTTTCAACATACAACACCAAAAGTGATCCCTAAAAGTGACTGAGACCATCATTAAAGAAGCCCTTGCCCCACAACAGCTGGGAGCAAGAGAGTCCCTCCTAAGAGCCTATTTGGTGGCTCTAGGATGAAGCAGGGCTCCTGCTGATCTACTGAATTTCAGATAAGAGGCTGTGGGTGAAGCAAACAGGGGTCTTAATTCCAAGCTCTCTGAGAAGCTAATCACTTCCTAATATGGTAGAACATTGCATGGCAAAGCCTACAATAATATGGTGATCACTCAAAACCACCAATATGAAGTTGTCATTCCATTTACTCCCACTTCACACTGAGTGGCATAAAGTTTATGGAGAAATGTCACTGGATGGGAGCCCATCTGGAGGCTTCTTTCAGCCTCCCTCACTGTCCTCAGCACTCGCACATGCTCCACCTGCCCTGCCCCACCCATTCTACTCTAACTGCCTCCTCCAGGGTCAAAGCCACCATGGGTTGAGACACAGCCCTAGCTTGGTGCCCTCCACACGGCTTTTTCTTCTTTTATGATCAGAAAACATGGATATGAATGAATGTTGGAGAAAGTCAGAAAGCAAGCTATCTCACCATTCTGCCACACATAGTGGAGGTACATGAGTGCACATAACCAAGAGTACTCAGGGTAATGATCGTGCAGGACTATCTTTTGAGTTTGCTAGAGATGAAAGTGAGGCTAAGGAGGCAGGAGAGATGTGAACCAAATGTGATTAGCACCCAGCTAAGAGCATCCTGAACAAGGAAAACATCGGTTCAGAGAAGCAGTAGCTATGCTTCCAGGTGGACTTGGTATGCAGCTTCCTTCCATGTGCCTTGTGTAGCTACTATTGCCTCTTATTCTTTCAACCCCCAAAGAGACATGTAGTGGGGCAGATTCTTCAACAGGGCTTGGAGAGGGACTGTTGGGTCCTGTCTTTGTGGAGCATCCCAGGTGTACCAGAGAGTATCTTGGAGGTCCAATGCAAGGATTCCCACCCTCAGGCCTCACTGGGAATTTCTGTGCTGGGTCTTGGAACCCATGAGCCACTGGGTCTGGTGCGCAGATTGTTGTCTCTGACTAGAACCTAAGGTCCTTAATTAAGACAGGGTGTCTGGGGCTGGAGAGATGGCTCAGAGGTTAAGAGCATTGCCTGCTCTTCCAAAGGTCCTGAGTTCAATTCCCAGCAACCACATGGTGGCTCTCAACCATCTGCAATGGGGTCTGGTGCCCTCTTCTGGCCTTCGGGTATACATACAGACAGAATATTGTATACATAATAAATAAACAAATATTAAAAAAAACAGGGTGTCTGCTTGATATTTACAGTGCCATTCATCTTTATGGCTCCAGCCACTGGACCAAATGATTGCTCAGCAAATGCATGCTGGCTTCTAAGTGTATAGAGTTCTATTGAGTGTCCTATTTCTTGGTGTTCAAAGAGATTTTGTAGGGAATGGGGAAGATAATGTACCCGAGCTCTGGATATCTCTACTTTCTCTCTCACTACACTCATTTAAAAAGTAAACCAAGCAAACACTCCATTTACTGAGTGCATATCAAATCCATTTCCCTGCTTAGGTCTTAAAAGACAATGAGCTTCTGGGTGGTAGTGGCGCACACCTTTAATCCCAGTACTCAGGAAGCAGAGGCAGGCAGATCTCCATGAGTTTGAGGCCAGTCTGGTCTACAAGAGCTAGTTCTAGGACAGCTAGACAGCTAAGACTATGGTGTAGGAGGTTCTTCTGTTCATGTGTTGCTTTCATTGGTTAATTAATAAAGAAACTGCTTTGGGTCTGATAGGGCAGAACTTAGGTAGGTGGAGAAGACAGAACTGGATGCTGGGAAGAAGGGCAGAGTGAGAGACGCCATGGATCTTCTGTCTGAGATGGACGCCAGTTAGAATCTTGCTGGTAAACCACAGTCATGTGGCAATACACAGATTAATAGTAATGGGTTAAATTAAGATGTAAGAATTAGCCAATAGGAAACTAGAGCTAGGCTGGGCGGTGGTGGTGCACACCTTTAATCCCAGCACTTGGAAGGCAGAGGCAGGTAGATCTCTGTGAGTTCGAGGCTAGCCTGGTCTACAAGAGCTAGTTCCAGGACAGGCTCCAAAGCTACAGAGAAACCCTGTCTCGAAAAACCAAAAAAAAGGAGGAGGAGGAGGAGGAGAAGGAGGAGAAGAAGGAGGAGGAGGAGAAGAAGGAGAAGAAGAAGAAGAAGAAGAAGAAGAAGAAGAAGAAGAAGAAGAAGAAGAAGAAGAAGAAGAAGAAGAAGAAGAAGAAGAAGAAGAAGAAGAAAACTAGAGCTAATGGGCCAAGAAGTGTTTTAATGAATACAGTTTCTGTGTGGTTATTTCAGGTGTAAGCTAGCCAGGTGGCAGGGACAAATAAGTAGCCCTCTCCTTGTAACAAGACTGTTACACAGAGAAACCCTGTCTCAAAACAACAACAAAGGCAATCAGCTATGTTAGATAAAAGCTGTAGTCCCTCTCCCCAGTATATATCACCTCATCACTACAACGGAGTGCATATACTGGGTCGGTGATGTCCTTTGTCCTAGTACAAGATGCCACCAGTGTAACTGTCTTGGTAGGATGGAAGATATTCTAAAGAAGCACTTGTGCCCCTCTCCTTGGCTTTCAGATGGCTTAACAGCAGACCTTAAAGAATTAAAATTTCCTGAGGAATCTCATATCAGGGAAAAAGGATTGTGCTAGCCAGCGAAGGAACTGGACTCCTATTAGAGATTTTACAGTTCTAACAAATTATCAGGATAGACTTGAGTAAAACAATGATAAGTCATTGATTGGCCTTGACCAGGATGGCTGAATTATGCATACCTCTTGCCCTTATTTAAACCTAATCCTGAAGATAGTTCCCTCAGAATTAACTTGAGGGTCATTGATCCTCTTCATTTGTTCCTTTTCCCAATGTGGCCACAATGAACAAATTGTCTTTCTTTGCTTTTCACTACTGTCTCTTTAACTGGCATACTCAGGTGAACCTAGCTATTAGAGGACACAAACACTAAGGTCTCTGGTAACACCAGGGTAAGAAGAGAGCCCATTTAATGCTGCCCAAGGGATCACCAGAGCTGCTGTGAGAAAGAAGCAAACCTCCCCTCCCCAAAAAGAGGAGACAGTGAGCCAACTGAGGAGTGAAGAGAGTCAGCTAGTGACAGGGCAATACTGGACACAGAACCTCCTTACTGCTCCCCAACACCTTGACAGGGAGATAAGGAAATTTACATCACATTACCATGTCCCAGTTCAGTAACAGAGAAACACCTGGAATCAGAGTTACTGACAAACATTCTGTTATAATAGTTTGCTTTTCATGGGGGTGACGAGCTTGCTGCAGTCAGTGCCTTGCCCAAACCTATGCTGATGTACAAAAGTGCCTAAACTTCTGTTTACTCCCCACTTTTGCCATGTGATGGGCTTTTCTACTCTAGTTAGTTAGCAAAGGAGAAAATCCCCAAATCCAACTTTTCCTTGTTATTCCAAAGCTGCTTTGAAAATGCCAAACCTGCAGAGATGCAGACCCTTTTCCCTCTCATCTAAACTGTCCAGCTAACAGTCTGGCACATATGATTTGTTTTGTGTGCATGTATGTTTTCTTTCTTTTAGATTTATTATTTTATATGTATGATTATTTTGCCTGCATGCATCTATATGTACCAAGTATGTGCCTGGTGCCCACAAGGCCAGAAGAGGGCATCAGATCCCCTGGAACTGGGGTTACAGATAATTGTAAGCTGTCATGTGGGTGCTGGGAATCGAACCCTGGTCCTTCACAAGAGCAACAGTGCCCTTAACTGCTGAGCCAACTCTCCCACCCATGTGTGTATTTTCTTGAACTATATGAAATTTCAGACATGGCATTTCAAACCTAAGTTCCTAAGCATACATTTCTTTAAAATAAAGACATACTAGTTAGGATGTAGCTCAATGGAAATGGACTCACCTACAATCTGTAAGGCCCTAGGTTCCATGCCCAGCACAATAAAACAGACATTCTAACATATAATTGAAACATCATTATTATACTAAAGAAAACAATTTTTTCTTTAAATCTAATACAGAGTCTATACTTTTCCAATTAGGTTTTGGGAAACTTTGGACCCAGAATCTACTCGGGCCTTCACATACAGCTGTGCTATTTCCTTACTCAAAGCTAAGCTGCTAGGCTATTTTTGTTTTCATTGATACTAATGATTTTTGGGAACAACGTGGGCCCCATTGTTTAGGCTGCCCTCCTACCATTTCTGTATGGTATTATGTTAGGAGGATGATGGCATCTATCCCAGCACCCAAGTGGTACAAACGTCAGGCTACCTTCTGTTTGAGGAAAGGGATTTAGGGTGATCACCAGATTGTCCGTTGAATTTACAACCATCTACAAGGTGACTCTGTCATCCCTTAATGGGAAAAGTTCTTAAACAGGTTTAGCATTGAACTTAAATGGTTATTTTATGGTGTGGTGTAGGATCCCTGCAGTCCAGCAGTTCAGGATGGGAAATGTGAGGCCACATCACAAAGCTGCTGGTTCAAGGTGAGATCTGTCTTCCCAGACCCTTGCGCCCCTCCTCCCTGCACTGGAAACGACCACCCCAAATTTGGTTGATTATCAATTCTACATGGACTACTCATAGGATAAGTAAATGGCTAGCTTCCAGATGAGGCTCTCAAATGATCACAAGCTCCCGCTCATGCACCCTACCTTTGCGTATTATCTACCACTGCTTTGGTTTGGATAAGTGTTCTCAGCTCTGAGGGTAAATTAGGAACCTGGGAATGAATATGGGGTCTCGACCAACACCTCCAATCCTCAACATAGCCCTTCGACTCAGCTCAACCAACAGCTGAGTAACTTCACTATTTATTAGGCATAGGGACAGACAGAAATGAGTAACATATATCCTGTTCCCAAACAGGCTGGTGGGCAGATCTGAGATAATAGACCCTTGTCAGAGAAGAGCAAACTTGCTACTGGAAGACAGAGTTAGTGACAGCGTGGAATGACCGAGGTTAAGAACACTCAGAATAAGAGTCTAACCTTGAGTATAGTTTGAGGCAAGTTCCCTTGAGGAGCTACAATTGAGAGGACAGATGAGGTACAAAAGATCTAGCTGTAATCAGAGCTGTAGAAAGGACACTGGTGTGACCTGGAACAAGCACCTTAACAGTGCTGTCTCACTTGGGAGAAAGCAAGACAAAATCCCAGAAGATGGGGATGACATGCAACATACACAGCTCAACTGGTAGAATGCTTGTCACCCAGAACTTACACAAGGGCAGCTGTAGGACTTCTCTCCCCAGTGACCCAATTACCAGAGTAGCCACTGGGCTTGACTAGTTCTCCCACATTTTCTACTTGGTGCCTGAGGAACTTGGTCACTCTGGCCACTGGACCACTGGGGATGAAAGAGGGCAAACATTTTAGAAGTTCTCCTGGGTAATGTGGTTTCAGGGCCCAGGGAAACGAGTAACTTTGTTATCTTTGAGGCTTTCTTGGTCACAAGCTTCTGGGATAGATGACCTTGAAGGAAATCCCAGGGTCTCTCTGAGGCTGTTGGTGAGTTAGACCGTGAAAGACTTCATACATCTTCACATAAAGGAGATCTGTAAGCTCTGAGAGCAGTGTGTCAAGAGCCAGTACCAACTTCACAGGGGGCCACTATTCCTTCCCCACTCGGAGCAACCACAATGTCTGACACTGGAGGAAGTTTCACTGAGCAGCTGCTATGGTAGCCAAGTATCTCCAAGTATAGAGGATCAAAACAGAACTCAACCTGGAGATTCAGTACGTGTGAGTTCCCCAGACATTATCTGAGGCTTTGGAGAAATCCTAGGGAACTAAAATGACCAAAAAGTTCCTGCTGTCTCAAAAATGGAATTCTAGCTGGGGTGGAGAGGGAAAACAAACAGTAAACAAAGCCTGAATGAGTCATGCAGTATTTTAGGAGGTGATGAGTGCTTGAGAAGAAAATCCTAAATATGATAAAGATCACTGAGAGACTAGGGATGGGACTGAATCAAACTGGCTCACACTGAAAGTGGCAATCAACTACTTATTCACATTGTATTTCCCCTGAGGCTACACTTTGATAGTGGCTAATTCCTGCTTGTCAATCTTGTGCAAGAAACATTTTAGGGGATATATGTTATACGAAGTCCAAAGCCCACAGCTTCTTCCTGGCTGCCTGAATTAAGCCCTATTCCCCAGGAACCACCACCCACCCGAGTCACACCAAATCCCTGTGCTTCCTTCACACCCACATGGGTATACTAGGAAGTCCTTTAGGCTATCCCTCCCACGTCCCTACTGCATCTGGCTACCTCTCCACTGCCAGTCCACTGCCTCTGACCTAGATGACTGAGGCAGCTTCCCACGAAGACTTCCTACCTCCTCCACAGTGCCATCTAGTACCCACAGTGGCCAGTGCGGATGCACCCCTGCTTCAGTCAGCTGTCCTTCCCTCCAAAGCTTCTCATAACTTGGGAAGTAAAATCAAACTTTTTGTGTGTACTGACAGGTTTCGTGTGCTACATCCTTGACCCTTATTTCCTTCCATTTTCCCATAGTCACATGACTTGGTCCTCCCCATTCTTTTCCCAGTCCACCAAATTGCTCTCACCTCATCTGCTTTCCCTCTCTGCTACACCAGTGTTCATTTCTAAATTTTATGTCTGTCTCATGTAACCATGGCAAGGTTAAAGAACATGTTCCCACTGAGGACAGCTAAGGTGGTGGCCCGAGATTCTTTCCACATTGCTCCAGCTGCTCTTTTTCTGGCTCTCTGATGATTTCTTAACTGTTGTGTGCCCTTCCTCTGCTGGTGGTAAAACTGTCTAACAGCTGTAGTAGTCCCAGGCTGACTGATACCTGCTGTGGCCCGTCTGAAATCCTTCCCATGCTTCAGCATTCAGCATTCTTTAAGAGGCCACTTTCTCCCAACAGCCCCAGATGCTCATGCTACCTACATTTTGTTGTTGGGGTTTTTTGTTTGTTTGTTTTTTTGAGACTGGATTTCAGTAAATTGCTCACTCTGTGAACCAGGTTAGCCTCAAACTCACAGCACTTCTTGCCTCAGCCTTTCAAGCACTGGGATTATGAGAATGCAGCATTAAATTTGTCTACACATTGTCTGTGCTGCACTGTCCTGTACAGAGTATCTCCTCACTCCTTCGTAGCTCCTGTCCCTCTGAGAGGTCTGAGGCTGGAGGTGAGCTCTTCCTCCAAGACAGCACAGCACTCAGGAGACTCATTCCAGACTTGGACCTACCACTCACTAGTTACATTTCTGCTCCAGTCCTTTCTCCTCCTCTTGGTTTGTTTCTCAATGAAACAGAAATCTAATTGTGAATAATGGTTGTGAAGAAGTCCAAGAATGTTGTCCCCTAGTTTATGACCCTGATGTGTGGACAACTTCTAGCTTCAGGGAATAACAAATGTGTAAGAGGAGCTTTTCCTGACTCCTTTATTCACTGAAAGTGGATCCCTTAGAAAGAATCCAATTGTCATGACAGCCCTCTCTGGAATTCCTGCAGGGACATGTACTGTGTCACAGGAGGAAGATAACAGAAGCTACACACATCCAGGCAGTATGTCACTCACTCAGCTGAGGGCCCACTCCTCTTTCTAGATGAGCTGTCTACATGGAAAAGACATAGGCTCTTTGGAGTTCTCCAGGTACTGGGGGTATCTGCTTTGCCTTCATGCCTTTTTCATATCACTCCGTCACTGATCTACTTCAGAGTCTCAGCTGCTGAGGCTTGGGGGGGTCCTTCCCCCTATTTGTCTTCATCAGGACTGCTGTGAGACAGTGTTCTGTGTCCTGACAAGTGTGCAAGAAAATTCAGCTCCTGTCTCTGACTAGGTGCTCAGAAAAGGGTTCCTGGTCCAGAAGTGGCCTTGGTGACAGGAAGCCCTCTGCAGCCCTATTATGGATGCCAGGGTAAGTGGCAAATCTAGATGCTATCATATCTCACATGGACAGTCCCAGTGTCAACTCGTGAGCCTATCTGCATAGACAAGCACACACAATCTTGAAGAAGGGAGACACAAGAAAACCCGGCTTTTGTCTTACTTTTGGCTACTAACTCACAAGTTAGTCTTGGCCAACTCTAGGTCTCCAGAGCTAGAAATGAGACCACAAACTCATCGTCACTCACAACAATACGATACAAAGGACTTTTCTTCAGCATAAGGCAAGGAGTGATTAAGGAGTACACAGCAGTTATTCTGACTGGAGTGGAAAGTTCAAGTCCTGAAGCTCTGCTGCCCTGGACCTGCAGTTTCTGTCTCCAGGGTGTTTTCCAGCTGCAACTTCTCCAATGTCTAAGGAGTAAAAGGCCTTTAAAAATTCTTGGTGCCTCCTCCCTATTTCCTCCTGGTACTATTTTCTACTACCAGTAAGCTTCCTCAGCTGTTTACAATGCAATTTACGACTGAAAATATCATACCTCTGAATAGAAAGCATTCTGTTTTTCCCAGCTCCGTGCAAAAACAACAAAAATACCAAAAAAAGAAACCCCAAAAAACAAAACAAAAACACCTTGAAGCTACAGAAAAACTACTAAAATGACAGAAAACTGGCTGCAAAGGAGGAGAAATAAAGACACCAAAACTCAAGCAACAAATCAGTGTTTCCCTGGCCTAGCTGGGCTGCAGCTCCTCAGCAGAGGCTGCCCAGGGGCAACTGGCAGACTGTACTCATTGTCTCGTTCACTCTAGGAGCTCACTGCAGAACACGTTTCAGGAGCCTGCATGAGGCTCTCTGGGTAAGCTCCAAGCCTGGTCCCGCCTCAACCAGGTGGGCCTTGAGGAAGTCCGCAGCCTTTAGAGCCGCAGCATAAGGCACAGGCAGTGACACCTTCCTCACCTGTCCAAGATGGGTGAAAGAGAACAAGTGGTGAAGCAGCAGTTTTGCTTGTGTCTTCAAGACAGAGTTTCTCAGTGTAGTCCTGGCTGTCCTAGAACCACAGACCACGCTGGCCTCAAGCTCAAGAGATTTCCTGCCTTTAATCCAAGGTGTGCACTAGCAAACAAATACTTTTTAAAGTGGGGTATCATTATTTTATGTGAAGACACATGGCTATAATGATTTAAACAAAAGTCTCAGATTTTGGAGGCTAAAACTTTGTCCTATCATAACCTTGCATGTAGTTACAGAAAGGGGCACTCATGTCCATCCACATTATAACATAGTTTGCAGATGATTGATACTCAACTATGTTCACCATTGTCTATGGGACCAGAAGCCAAAGGGGGACAAATCTCTCCACAGGTCATAGCAATACAATTTCTAGGTCTTTCATCTTGGTCCAGAGTCAGAGCATACAAGCTGCCTCAGGACATTCTGCAAAGACCCTATGAGTCAAAAACACTCCTCTCAGAGTTCAGAATCCCCTCCACTCTCCAAGGCAGGTTGTCAAGTGATTTGACTCAAGTGATTTAAGGTCATTGGCATCAACAAGCACAGACTAGGAACTGGAAAGAGCAGAGGGGACTGAAGTCATTAACTTGCTTTAGGATTTTGGTTTTAAGGCCCTTACCCTCTGGTTCTAGATGTTCCCATCACTAACTGGTATCCAAGAGGACCAGAGATGACCTCCACAGAACCTTCCACATCCAGAGTTTAGGTTTCCTCTTCACACCCCTCTAATCCATTCTGGGTCCCCGTACTTACCCTGGGGCCATGGCTGAATGAAGGTGGCACAGGGAACCCTGAGGAGGTGAGTCCTGTGCTCCACCAGGTTAGGGTATGTGGATCAGAGGAGCACAGACCCTATGAAGACAGCTACGATTTTAGACTCTAGCTAAAACCAAACAGGAAAAGGAAGCTGAACCAGAGACAAAGGGGAAACAAACCCAAGTGAAAAACTGAAACCTATGTAGAAAACAGCGAAACAAGAAGCTAACAGCACAGGGCCCCAACAGTGTAGGCGGCTGAGATCTGTTGCCTAGGCCTGAGAATGACAACCTCAAGCTCATGAGTTTCCTGTTGAATGACAAAAAGAAATAAAAAGAGGGCCACACTATTCCTAAGGAGCTGAGGTTTTATTATAGAAATAAGAGAAGGCACAGGCAGAGGTAGCGGCATGGGAGAGTCCAGAGTCAGGAGTGGATGTGACTAGCAAACTGAATTGGGTGATGTCAGAAGGGGGAAAGGAGAGCCAGGAGCTAAGAGGCCAGGAGCGAGACAGGAGACAAGGAGACCCAGAGACAAAGAGGCCAAGAGGACTGGTTAGCTGAGGTTACACGGATGACCAGCTGGGGGAAGGGTAGCCCAGCCCTAAGCTGGAGATGTAGGGTCAGGGTGGGGCATACCAGTCAAGATGACTCTGTAACAGGAACTGGTAATACTGAGAGAGGCTGGTGGACAGTGTCCACTTTCAAATGTTAATCAGCATCTTAGTTAGCCCTTTGTCCAGGGTTGGAGACCTAACAAAGCTGGTCAGGAGCTGGGGACCAGGCTGTGGTGCTGGCCCCACCAGTGACTATTGGCTCCATTGTCTGGACCCCAGTTTCCACTTGACATAGGGTAGGGTCATGGCAGATGACTTCCTACAGAAAGGTTGCTAGACTCAGAAAAGCCTGGCAGGTTCTGAGAGGAAGGGCCTGTACAGTGTGCACAGCTATACCAGACTCTCCATTTGACTCTACGGTAGAATTTGCATTATGATTGTGAGACACAGTTCTCTAACAGGATACTGCAGTCCGCAATTTACAGCTGAAAGAACTGGAAGGAGGGGTAGGTCTTGTATTTAGACAGCTTTTAGAGTCCTACAGCTTGGTGTGATGGCATACCTGCAATGCCAGCACTCAGGAGGTTCATGGGCTTGAGGCCAGTCCAGGATACACATGAGATCTATGAAATAGGAAAGAAGGGCTGGAGGCACAGTGGATAAATGGCCCTGTGGGCAAATAGATACATTGAAATATCATTGCAACAATGGGAGATAGCTATGTGAAAGACAGCATAAAGGGCTTGTTCTAACTGGAGACATGAACACCCTTTGAACGTTGAAAATGCATTTTTTTCAAAGGCATTAAAGATCTACATTTCCTGTTAAGCACATGTCAGCTGCAAACCATGTTTTTGACTTGTGGTTTTGCTTTTTGCTGGTTGAAGTATTTACTATTTTCCCTTGTGAATTTTTCTTTTTATCTGTGGATTATTTGGAAGTGTACTATTTAATTTTGTTTTGTTTCAAAATCTTTGGTGTTTTCTTGCTTTGTTGCTATTTACTTAGTTCTACTGTGGTCAGAGCATGTCCTTAATCTGACTTCTTTTGTATTTCTAGGTATGAATTCCATTGTTTTAACCTGTATAGAGACTTTTAGTGTCCAGTATATAGCCCAGTTTGGTGAACATATAATGGTTACAAGAGAAAAGTAACTAACAATGTTAGTTAGGTCAAGGTGGTTAATAAGTGCTGAACTCCTACGTTCTTACTATTTGCTTTAAACATTTTATCAACTGTTGAGAGAAAGGTCTTAAAATTTCTAAGTGGCTTAAGGGTGAACATGTCTCTCTCCATCTTCAGTTCTGTTAATACTTATTTTATACATTTTGGAGCTTTTATTAAGAACACTTTCTACTCTGTATTCTTTATTATTACTACTGTAACAACCACAAGCTTAATTAGTGGCTTACAGCTGGTCCTGGACAGGGAGCCACGCAGTGGGTGACAGACAAAGACATGAATAGGCACACCATGCAGAGTGAGGTTGGATATTTATTTAGTGGGTTATGGAAGGGAAACCGGGAAGGGAAGAAGGGAGAAGCGAAAAGAGCAGAGAGGCAGAGAGAGAAGAGGGGAAGAATGGGGAGAGGAGAGGAGCCACTGCAGCAGTTACCTCTTTGGGAGAGAAACCGAAAGGAAAAGACTCAGGCTGGAAGCTGAAGATCAGCTTGCCTCAGCCTCGGATGGAGGAGTGGGCATGGCTTGTCTTTTAAAGGGACAGGACAGACCATTGCAACTGCCACAAGCTGAGTGGCTCTGCTACCTTGAAATGTCCTTTGCTAAACAAATGAGTTCATCGCTTCCCCCCCCCCCCCTTAAAGACAGGGTTTCATTAGGCAGCCCTGAATGGCTTGGAACTTAATATGTAGACCAGGCTAGTCTCAAACTCACAGAGATCCATTTGCCTCTTCTCCTGAATTCTGAGATTAAAGGTGTAAGGCAGCAGGCCTGGTAAATCCACTGCATTTGAATTTAGTCTTACTTAAATTCTCAGGACACAGGCAAAATACAGGCATATATTTTCCCCAGAATACCACATGGATGGACTTTAACCCAGGCTCTGACAAAGTCCTTGTTCCACTCTGAAACCTTATGAGCCAGGCTTCTACTGTCTGCATTTCTTTGTTGTTGTTGTTGTTGTTGTGTGTGTTGTACATATGTGTTCACACATGTGTATATATGTGCACACATGTGAACGACTACACACTTGTGCATGGTAAGAAGTATCAATACTGGGTGTCATCTACTTCTTACCATTTTCTATCTTTGTCCTTCACTAAGACAAGGTCTTTCACTGAACCTGGAACTCAACACTTGGCCAATGAGCTACAAGGATCTATCTTGCTCCTTTTCAACCACTGTGATGAGGTTGCAGATGCATGCCACCATGCCTGTCCTTTACATGGGTGCCAGAGAGCTGAACTCAACTTAGGTCCTTGTGTTTGCATGACAGGCACTTTCTGAGTGCCAGCTTCCTGTTTTGGCTATTTGTCTTGTTGTTGTGACAAAAACCCAAGGAAAGGTTTGTTTGGGCTAATGGTTTAAGAAGGGATCCAGCCAGGTGTGGTGGCACACACTTTTAATCCAGTTTTTGGAGGCAGTAGTAGGTGGATCTCTGTGAGTTCAAGGTCAGCCTGGTGTATATAGTAAGCCACTGTCAAAAAATGAATAATCAAAGGGAGAAAGTCTTTTAGGGTAGGAAAAGCCAGAGTATTAGGTTTCTGGCCATATTGTGTCAGCGTCAAGAAGCAGAAAACAGACAGAAAATGGGGTTGGGGGATAAAACCTCAAACCCCACCTCCAATGACCTGCTTCCCCAGTGAGGCTCCATCTCCTTAAATGTTCCACAACCCTCCAAACAGTGCTATCAGATGGGACTACAGGTTCAAACATACTAGACTAAAGAAGACAATTTACATTCAAACCACAATGGGTCTCATCACTCAGGTTGAGGTGACTGTCACACATCCTGCAGCATTACATGGCCTCTAGCATCACCCTTTGGTGCTTATCTCTGCAAAGGGCATTCTGAGCTGGGCTTAGAGAGCATCACACATGCACAGGCAGCCCCTAAGTAACAGCTCAAGTGGAGCCTTACACACAACTCAGCTGTCTCTGTTCAGACCACAGAGCTTCCTCCTCTAGTTTTTACCAAATCTTACTACAGGTAACCCAGAATTCCAGGACTGGCTTCCTGTGATCTCTTTAACTTGGACCATTTTCCCTAAGACAGAAAAGCAGACAGAGGCAGATGGCTCTGGCTACTGTGGAGCTTATCATGTATTTCTCCTCAAAAATTAGAGTCCGAGGCTGTTCATTTAACAACTAAAAAGAGCAAAGATTTGGTATTCTATGAGCATCAGTACCCTGTGTAGATTCTGCTCATTTTAGCAGTTTTTAAGGTAAACCATCACCATCATTTCATCAAGAACAGAAGCAGAATTAGTTATGGTTATCACACCAGCAAAGGCATTTTTTTTTCATTTCCTGAAGATGATGGCCTATGTGTAACACTCTCTGTGAGAAAGTGCCTTTCAGTTTCCTTCCACACCTCCTCTGTCCTTCACACGGTGCTACTATCTTTTCTGCTTCCAGCAGCAGGTGGCTAGAGTGAACCTTTCGGGAGGTCTTTTAACTCAACCCTAGAATGAGGATAGCTATGTAAAATGAGAAAAGACTGTATTTTAAAAGCTACTTAAAGCATTAAGTGGGAATAAGAAAAGCAACAAGAAACAAACAAGAACCAACCGACTTTTAGCCTTCACAGAGTTCAAGAGGCCCAGCAATCTAGGCAGTGGTTAGAAAAATAACAAAACAAAACACCCAGATAGGTTCACAGAACTGACAAAGACAGGTAAGAAAAAGAGCCTAGAGAGAGCAGGATCAAATATATTGAATTCTCTATAAAAAGCAATCTTGGAGGGAAAGAAAAATAGAGATAAAATATGTGGACAGAGCCGGGCGGTGGTGGCACACGCCTTTAATCCCAGCACTCGGGAGGCAGAGGCAGGCGGATCTCTGAGTTCGAGGCCAGCCTGGTCTACAAGAGCTAGTTCCAGGACAGGACAGGCTCTAGACACTACAGGGAAACCCTGTCTTGAAAAACCAAAAAAAAAAAAAAAATATATGTGGACAGTTAATGACAGAATTATGCAGAATTCCAGAGCAATATGAAAGCTCAGATCAGAGCACAAATACAATTAAGAAAAGAGATAAGTGCACGCATGTATCCACATAAACACAGAGTACGTTAAAGGACATTAAAGATAAAGAGGACATTAAAAAAATCTGTCCATGGAAAACCAAACCACAGGCAGAAGAAGAAAACCCAAAGTAACTTCTGTGTCCAGAGGCAGGGAGACAGTGAGAGAATGAACATTCAGAGTTGGAGGAAAAAGCTTACACACTTCATAGTTAGTCAGCCTATTGTTTACTTTATTGTTATGCATGTGTTGTTTGTTAATATATTTATTATTTTAAAACATGTGTATGGGTGTTTTGCCTGCACCACATGCATCTGTGTATCACATGCATACTTGGTGCCTGGGGAGGTTAGAAGAGGGCTTTGGAAATGGAGTTAGAGATGGCTGTGAGCGACCATGTAGGTGCCAGGAGTTGAACTTGGGTCCTCTGGAAAAGCAGTCACTAAGCCATCTCTCCTGCCTCAATGTATCTATTTATATTTTTAACTCAAGGTCTCTGTAGGTAGCTTAGGCTGACCTCAAACTCATGATCTTCCTGCTTCTGCCTCCCAAGTGCTGAGTTTTAGAGTAGACCATTGTATCTGCTTAGTGAAGTTTCTTATTACCTAAGGGCTGAGTTTGAATATGCAATGATAATTAATAACCACTTTTAAAGAAAGCATAGTTGCAACTTAAGAACAAAATTTAAGTGACAGTATATTTTGTGTATGTATGGGGTGTTTTGTCTGCAAGGAACAGAAGGCAGCAAGAGTACATTCAAGAGTGAGGGTATTGTCACAGACACTGGGGACCTTTGAACCAATGGGAAAGAAAAACTGAAGCAAAAGCTACCACACTAATGATCAATTACCATCTTGAGTAATAAAAATGTTCCATGACTGGTTGCAGTCTGCTGAAACTCACCCCATTATACACTTCTAATGGGTGGATTTATAATATGTAAATTATATCTCAATAAAGCTATGGTTAAAAATGGCCCCAAATGCAGAATGAAAATATAAACATTTTGAGTGGGTTATAAAGAGGCACAAAATATGGTTGCCAAGTTAAGGCTAGCCTAGGCTTCACAGTGAGTTCCACATCAGTTGGAGTTGGCTAATTTGAAATCAAATAAAACCAAAGGAGAATAATGACAAAGAACCACTTCTCATCATCTTCAGGTGCTAGGACTGTTTGTTTCTCTGAGTTTGGAGTTGAATTTGCTTTCTATAAATTTAACATTTGTATAGCTCTATGTAAACTCCACTGTAGAAATCCCCATAGTAGAGGGGGAGGGGGAGGGAAATGGGAGGACGTGGAAATTTTTTATTAAAAATAAATAAATTAAAAAATAGAACTAAAAAAAAAAAGAAATCCCCATAGTTCAACTCTTACCACACCCTCTGGCTTGCCCATGGGAGTCACACATACACACCTCTTTCTGGTAACCACTAATGCATCCTCCATTTTTGAATGTTGTCTACTGAAGAATGCCACACTATGGGACCCTCTCCTGTAGCATGAATTTTAATTGTTCTTAATAAAAACCCAGAGTCAGATATTAGGGGGTAAAAGCTGAGAGATCAGAGAAGCAGTGCAGCCAGCCACTAGAGAGACCTTTTACCTCTACTGAATCCTCAGACCAAAAGGGCAATCCTGTCCTCAGACTGCCTCCTCAGACTGTGTCCTCTGACCTCATCCTCGGACTGCACTTCAGACTGCATCCTCAGACTGCAATGAGTTCCTGTTTCCTCCCACCCTATATTCCTCTCCCTATCCAGCCATATCACTCCTGTCTCCACCTCCCTAGTGCTGGGATTAAAGTTGTGGGATCCCAAGTACTGTGATTACCTTTGTGTGAGCTCTGTTCCTCTTAAAGACTGGATCAATTTCATATAGCTCAGGGTGGCCTTGAACTAGAAGAGATTGGTCTGCTTCTGTCTCCTGAGATTAAAGATGTGTACCACCACTGCCTGGCCTCTAGAGGCTGAGCTCTGCACTCTGATCTTCAGGCATAAACAAAAACACAAAATATCACTACACTTTCCTATGCAGCTTTTCACGCAGGCTTTCTTCACTTAGCATGTAATATCCAAGAATGTGGAACTGAACTTTTTGGTGTCTTCCTTTTGTTTGGAGACTCTCTGGAGTTTGGAGAGAGAGGGAGGAGGGTGAGGGAAAGAAGTGGGGCTTTCCAGACCATGCAGGGGCAATCCAGAGGCGCTAACCAAACAAGTCATTCTAATAAATCTCTTTTCTACGTAATATAAAGAGAGATTGGAGATTGATTTATTCTATACATTCTGTTACTCTAGAGAACTCTGACTACTATACTTGCCTAGCAGATACCCAGGTACCTATTCAACGATGCCTTGAAAGATAAACTCCATGGATATCAAGTTAAGTACAATGTAGTCTGGTCCCTTAATAAAGACAACTAGATAAAACCCATGGGGTCAGAACAGTGAAGGAGGTGACTGTGAGTAGAAGCAGGGCCCTTTCCTCAGTTTGGACTCAATGAGAAAGATGAATGCAAACAGGCAAAGCAGGAAAGAATAAGGACACAGGAGGACTTATGGACCAGGTTCTAGAAAATATCTTACTCCATAAATATTCTAAATAATTTCATCAAATGGGCCTTCTTTTTATTATTACCCCTACAGTCTATAAAGCATGGCTCTCATCTAGATTGAAGAGAAAGGTGGTTCTCCCTCATGGAGGTATTTGGTAATACAAAGACATTTCTGTTTGTTGCAACAGGAGAGGGGACTGCACCTTAGTGAATGAGAAAGAGCAGGGGAGCTGAGGGACTGGGCAGGGGCTGCCTCAGGCAGCCTTAAACACCGTCTGCAGCTTAGAACAGAGAGAGTGAGAGAAGGAGGGAGAAAGAGGAAAGAGTCAAGGAAAGAAGCAGGCAGCTGCCAGTGCATTTCTGAATTAGATGTAATACCTTAAGTATTCTGGTGATGATTTACATTTAAGATAGCCTGCTTCACATGCTTTGTTTAATTCCATCACCACCACATGGCAGCAAAGCCAGACAAGCAAAGACCAGTCTTCTGGATTTCTGAAGCCTACCAAAATGAAGAGTGATCACCAAGGTCCCAGCCCTTGTGCCAACAAGGGCAGGACTCCAGGATAAACTCCACAGCACAAAGCCTCATAGCAGCTCTAAGCAATCAGTTCCTTGGGTCCTCGGCAGCTCATGGCAGCAGGACTGCAGTCTCTCTAGAAGGGGTTCATGAGATCCTGGGTAAACCAGAGTCAGGACCAAGCACTCAAAGGAGCCATGAACCACAGTGTGACAAGGGGTTGAAGGCATGGGGGTGGGGGTGGGGTGGGAACTTGACACTTGTGTTTGCACCAGCACTTGAGTAACTTCAGGCCAGTTACCTGGCCTCAGGGCATCCCTGTCCCTCCTGAGAGGGATGCTGCTCTGAAAAACAGGAGTCTGTTCTATTTTTAAAATTTTTTTTTAAAATGCTCTTTTCCTAGAGCCAATGGTACTGCTTCAAATGTGGCCAACAAAAACTGTTACTAGGGAGGCAGCTGGTAGACCACAGTTTCCTAGCTTGGTTGAGAGGAAATACACTCACTATGTTAAAGAATTAATTTTCTAAAACACTGAAACCTTTTTAAAAATTTGTTCAAATTTGTGTTTTCAAACAAAATTGTTAATTTAATGTAGCTTTGTAGATTATAATCTGAGGTGGGCTGGTGTGCTGAGCTGGCTATGGGGAGCTACAGCCATTGGCAATGATGTGGCATCTGGAGACAGGGGCCAACTTAACTTGTCTGCTCTGTTTGGAAACCTTGCTTTCCTCATCTTGAGAATGAGGGGTCAGGCAGGAGATTCAGCACTTACTGTGGCTTCTCTAAATTCGGTCTTCCTACCTCAGTCTCCTGTCTTATTCCTAACTGGAATAAGGCTATAGGAAGCAGTGACTGGACTGGAAAAGACTCTCAAACAGTAGAGCATATCACCAATCAGAGATGCTTCCTTGAAAGGACAGTGCTCAGTTAAAACTCTTAATAATGCTAATGACCATCTATACTGACGACAATTTGTTCATGTACAGGGCTTTTTAAAAAGCAGTTCTCAGAGGACTCAACAGTGTTGGAAGCAACTGCAGAGAACACTGCAGAGCACACAGCTGCCATCAGTACCAAGGTTTGTAACAAGTACATTTTCTCTATCATAAAACTAGTCCCTGGGATCCCTCTAATCTGCTCACTGGTTTATACTGATCCAGCAGTGAGGGGTGGAGCCACATTCCACATGCCCTCTAGCATCTTAGAAACATTCTACCACCTGACAGTTATTTCCCTATTCAGAGAACTTAACTTCACTGAATTCCACTTCAGAGTATAATTAGTATGGTCTAGCTAACAAGGGGCCATTGTTCTACTGAGTTTATTGTTTAAAAAAAAAAAGTTACTCCTATCATCTAGATCTAGAACCCAGGGTTAGTATATTCGTTTTTGACAGAGATGTCAGTCAAATTTTCTTGTATTAGTATACATGTGAAGTTTCTGAGCCTTGCTCCCGGGGACAGCCACTCATCTGCACTTCTGTAAGCTCTTCTCAAAGCCACTAGCCTTGAGGTTGCCTTTAGATGGCACTTAGACCAGCATTTTCCATTTCCCAGGTCCTTGGTGTCCTCAAGATCTGGGTCTTCACCTGGCCATTAGCTCTCATTACTCAATCTCTTTCCCTTTTATTAATTTTTTTATAAACATATCCTTGACCCCAAATATATATAGGTCGGGTCTTTTTTTAATATTTATTTATTTATTTATTTATTATGTATACAATATTCTGTCCGTGTGTATGCCTGCAGATGGTTGTGAGCCACCATGTGGTTGCTGGGAATTGAAATCAGGACCTTTGGAAGAGCAGGCAATGCTCTTAACCTCTGAGCCATCTCTCCAGCCCTTTTCATTTTCCCACAAGACGGTGTAGGAAACCTCACACACACTGACACACGCAACACACACAGGACACAGAACCGCTCTGTGACAGAATCACACGGACCCAGGGTTTGAACTTGGGACCTCGCATGCGCCAGCACCGCGCACTTAACAGGCTGAGCTATCACCCAGCTCCCTTTCATTAAATTTTTAAAAATTATTTTATTGGGCTGGAGAGATGGCTCAGTGGTTAAGAGCATTGCCTACTCTTCCAAAGGCCCTGAGTTCAATTCTCGGCAACCACATGGTGGCTCACAACCATCTGTAATGAGATCCGGTGCCCTCTTCTGGTCTGCAGACATACAGACAGAATATTGTATACATAATAAATAAATATTTTTTAAAAATTATTTTATTGTTAGCCGTGTGTATTTGTGTACCACCTGACGGGGATGCTGGGAATGAACTCCAGTTCCCTGCAAGAGCTGTAAGCCTTCTTAACTGCTGAACCATCTCCTCAGTACTCCCTTTTTAAAAAGAGACTTAAAAAAAAGAAAAAGAATTTTAGACACATAGCAAAATGGAGAAGAAGGCAGAGATTTCCCATGTATTACTGTGCCCATAACAGGCATAGCCTATTCATTTTATAATGATGAATAGATATCACTGTATCTTTGTCCAAATCCACAGACACTTGGGTATACAATATCAAAAATAAATGATAGAATCGGGTGGGTAGAAAGTATATATGCGCGTTCACTGATCACTGGGTGATGTTTAGACTGGAGGATATGCATATGTGGGGGTGGGGAGTATGGGAAATATCTACCGCCCTCTCAATACTGCTATGAATTTAATTTTTTTTTAAAAGACTGCATTCTCAGGACTTGTTCCTTCTACCCATTTCTTGACAGCTATGTTTCTGTACAGCTTAATTTCTGTAGTTTTCCAGAATGCTAAATTTAAGTCCTAGTCTCCGGCCTCCATCTTTGGAGGCCCCATCCCCTGTGCCCGCCAAGCCTTGACCCCTCCCCGGAGGAGGGTCAAGACAGCCTGCCAAAATCTTGACCACTCCCCCAGTCTATTAAAACTGCTATTCCCTCCACTCCCTACCCCAGCCCCCTAAAAGTTCCCTGGTGGTTGTCCCATCCTGTCCTCCCTGCTCCCCACCCCGTAGCATTAGTGGCCTCCCAGTTCCCCCTCGGGGCCACCTGAGAGAGCAGGAATCCCATTAAAGCTGGATATTTTTTAATTTGGCTTGTTGTAATTTGGCTTGATTGGGATTTTTGCATTGGCAGAGAGCTCGTGTTAGGAAAATTTCTAACACTAAACAGTGTGTGCAGTCTTTCAGACTGACTTCTTTCACCAACTTCACATCTGAGATTCTGTGCCTATTTGTCTTTCTTCTTAACACTAACTACCAGAAAACCTTGTCAACCATACTCCTGCCAAACTGACTCAGAGAAACTTCTCTGAGACCCCTACAATCAGGAGAACACATAGAGAACTCCCATTGCTCCCCAGCACTCAGGTTGTCTGTGAAACCCTTCCTGCCATCCCTGGGTGATTCCCTGCTTCCCTACTCTGGATCACCACACCCAAGGAGAAGTTTCTGTGAGCACAGCCTGATGTGATATGCTTCATTAAACCACCAGCAAATTGAGCAACAAAGGTCTTGGGGTGCTCGTAGAGGAAGCTGTCTGGAAGCATGGTGTGAAAAGCCTAGATATTGAAGCCAGAGGACTTGGCTGCAGGCCCATGCCCTGTGGGACTCTTGGTAATCCTCTTCACCTTGCTGCCCTGGGCCTATTTCATCACCTGTCCTTATTCTTCCATATGACAGAGCCAGAAGCCAATGTTATACCACAAAGCAAATGTAACTGGGAAGGGCTCTTTTAACTCATTTAATAGTTGGGGTGGTGACTGCCAATTAAAACATTACTGCTGGGTGCTCTCACTCTACAACCAGAAACATGCCAGGCCAATCACTCACACTAATGTTTCCTGTAAACATCACAAACTGAGATGATGCCTAGGGTACATATTCTACACACTTGCTTTACCCTGTTAAAGAACAGGAGCTTCAGGACCATAAAATCCAGAGTTAATGCAATGTTTCAGCTTAAGAATGTGACTTTTTTTTTCAGGGGCCAACATTAATCTGTCAGTGACTCCTGACCTTCCAAAGAAGTCCTTCCTATCAGAAGGAGCAAACTTTGGAGCTAGTGTATGCATGCATGTATAATAATAATAAAGAAAAAAAGCCATGAATGTGGGGAAGGGGACAAGAGGAGCTGAAGGGAGAAAAGGGAAGAGAGAAATGATGTAATTATATTTGAATTAAAATTAAAAATATTTTGAAAGAACGGAAATGAGAGTGAGCATGTGAACTTGAAGCTCTGCTGCAGCCTTCTCACCCTGGCCAGAGAGGGTAAACCTACAGTGTTCCCATCGCTGTAGTACACGCTGGCACAGCAAGCATCTGGTGAACCTAACACACAGCAAGGTTTGCCACAAAAACTAGACATGGCTTGTCCAGCACTTCTAAACCCCTTTGCTGTGTGCATCAATGTACTAGGGAATCTCTGTCTTAGTTACTCTCTAAGTCTCAGCTTATCAGGGATCAATCTCAAGTCACAGGTGAGCATGAGCCCTTGAAATGTGGCCACTTTGAATTGAAAAGTGACACAGGTACAAATACATACCAAACTGCATGAAAGTAATACAGTATAGCTTACCAATAATTTTCATGCTGGTCACATGTTCAAATCATAATATTTTGGGCACAAAGCTTAAATACACACTATTACAATTAACTTGATATTTTAATTTTTGTTAATGATGCTATTAGTTATTTCCATTCTGCACATGGTCTCATCTGTGGCTTGTGTGTTCTAAGGAAGACACTGACTACTCACTAGTCTGTTTTCCACCAGTGACTTACAGATGAATCCCCATCTTGAAATTTTTTATTCTGTAAATCAAAGGCACAGCTTTCAAATAGGAGTTCTAAGTTTGGCATACACATAAAACAGTTGGCCAAAAATACATTTACAAATGTCTATTGCAAAACCCATTTGGGAACTACCCAGAACCCAAACCTAAACCTAATAGTGTGATATCCATGATAAACGCCTGATGAGAACCTCTTCGCTAAAGCACCTTCTACATGTCAGCATCTTTACAATTTTCATCAGTGTTTTATTTCTATTGGTAGAAAAGCTGAAGCTCAGAGTTGTTCCCACCATTCAGGCAGCTAGTAGAGGACACCAAACCATTGTTTATAACACTGACCTGCCCCTACAACTTCTGCCCTCTGTTATATTTGCACCACCCTCTAGTTCACAAAATTTCTCCAGACACATTATGTTGTTCATTTCCAAACTCTTCTCTGAAGTATACAGGAACATTCAAATCCTCTATTAAAGGGAAGCATCCAATCTGCATGGAAGCTCAGTCTCAAGACTGCTAATGGGAAAGCATAACCTTGTACCGAGGAGTTGGGACAGAAGTAAAAGTATCCTCCCCAACCTCCAAATGGACCTTAAGGGCTGAACTTTTGTTGACAAAAGTCTTAATCTGGTGAGCCATCCCACTAGCTCCAAAACTTCGTCTTTTAATGCTGATTTTCTCTTAGGCATGGAGGTAAAGGGACACCAGAAGAGGCCTTTTTATTAATGACAATCAGGCACACCGACCACAATGTAATTATTTCTACATGTATGTTCTGCTGTACTGGAGAGAAATAAAATGCTGCCAAAGCACCATGGATTTATGGTGCTACACATGATGGATTATTATGCCCACTATTTCATCTGTTCTTTCACGCCTACAGCATTATTTGCATTGAACGCTCTTGAGGTTATTTGTGGTCCAAAGAGACTGAACGCACATGCAGTGAAGCAATGAAGTGCTGAACAAGAATGAGAAAGGGCCGGGAGGCCTATGGAAGGTCTTATGTTCTTCCCAGATAACAGCTTTCTAAGGAGCAGAGTAGTAGGAGCCATTTCTTGGTTCCAAAGCTTTTTTAAGAAAAACAGAGAAAACCATGACAAATAGAACAAGCTCTAACACAGACCAAAGCAGGATGAATGTAGAGCACTGGAGGCTGCTGTGAGCCCACAGGAAGAAGACCCAAGTCAGAAGAGGAACCAAACACAGATCTGAAGGAGAAGGAAGAGCTCAAAAGAGATGATAATTGAAGTTCACAATAGAGAAGAAAAAAAGAGAAGGAGCTGTTAAGAATTTGTAGTAAGCAGCAGAGCACTAGTAACACATTGTGCACTGAGCAGTTTGTGAAGGTTGTCCAGGGGCCAAGACCCATGAAGACCAGCAGCAGTTCGAGGGCATGGTTGCACGGCAGAGAGGACAGGCAGTGCAGAGCAGCAAGCTCCTTAGCACTCGTCACTGAAGGGGCAGGGCCTCACTAGGCAGTTTACTCAGACATTCAACAGAGCTTTTTTTTTTTTTTTTTTTTTTTTTTTTTTTTTTTTTTTGCCTGTGGTTTACACATCATTTCAGGAAACCTAGCTCCTGTATCCATTTGATTTAAAGTTCTATTTTAAGGAAATAACGAAACTCTACCATACCAGAAAAGCTGGAGGATCTGAAACTGAGGAAGTATATGAGGAACCATGTTTAATTCCTACCTAGAGTAGCCAGTCCCATGGCTAAACTTTTAAAAGCTCTAATGTTCTTCCTAATGTTGTCCTCTTTTCCTTTTGAGTCTCATGCTTATTTGGTGGCCTGAATAATGTCTCTATTTTCTTTCCAACATTTTGCTCTGCAGAAATTGGTTCCATGCCCTGAGAACTTCCGAAGAGTCCATCTGCATTGGGAGAGGTAGAGTACATTCAGGAGTATACCCAGAAAACAATTCTTAAGAAACCAATAACCCAGGCCTGCCACCTAACTTCTAATGAAGTCAAAATATCTTCTCTTTAGAGCAAAACACCTCCCCACCCCCACCCCTAACACACAGGGTGGGGGAGGGATTCCTAGGACATACAGGGTCCTGAGATGCACCTTAGACTATTACAGACAATTTCCTGCCTAACCTTGGCCTCTGTTGAGAGTGTAAGGGTGTCTGAAGACTTAATGTTATTCTATTTGAGTTTTAATATTGTTAGCAGTTTATCATTTTGCATTTAACAAAACCATCTTAGGGGTGGTGAGATGATTCCACCAGTAAAGACACTTGCCACCAAGCTTGATGACCCAAGTTTGATCTTTGGGAACCATATGGTGAAAGGAAAGAACTGGCTTCACTACAATGTCCTCTAACTTGCACATATGCCATAGCTTACTCCCCCACCAAATAAATAGGAGAAATAAACTAGTTAATTATAAAGAAAATTGGTCAGATCTTGTGATGGTTAATGTTATCAACTTGATAAATCTAGACTCACCTAGAAGACAAGCCTCTGGCCATGCCCGGGTGATTACCTTGATGAAGTTAACTATGGTGGGAAGACATTCTGGATGTGGGCAGCACCATTCCCTGGGCTGAGTTCCTAGACTTTGAATAAGAAAAAGAAACTAGCTGAGTAATAACATTCTCATTCTCTGCTTCCTGACTGGATACAATGTGACCAGCAGCTCTTAGCACCTATTGCCATGACTTCCTCACTGGGATGGACTATATCCCAAGGTATTATCAGCTGAAATAAGCGCTTCCTCTCTTTGTTTGTGGTCACAGCATGGTGGTACTTGCCATTTCAGCGCTGAGGAGGCTGAAGCAGTGGATTTGGAGCTCTAGGCCAGCCTGGGCAACATAGTGAGATCCTGCCAGCAGGCAGGTTTGGGCAGATCCCCCAAATTAATTAGCCAGGGAACAAACACAGTGGAAACAGGGTCAGTCTTGCTTATCAGGTTATGACAGCAATATTGTTTGGGACTAAGAGCCCGGGCAGCAAAGATTCTACGATACAAAGAATGAGCTCAGGCCATGGCTTCTGCTCTTTGGCTGCAAGTCCAACAGAGCTGCACGTTCTGCCCACATGGAACAGGAACAGGTAGCCTCAAATCTGGTGCATTTGGTTTGTCCGAGCTTAGCAGTTATGGTAACTTTTTAAGATTTTAAGTTTTTCTTTTTACCTCAAATCTACTGTGTGGCCAGGATAGAGGTTTGTTTTGTTTTTTTAAGAAAAAAAATGACAGAACAGATTACTGATGCTTCTTCTCGCTGTCATGTCTGCTAGGATGGAGGCCAAAGGAAGAACCTACCACCACAGTGGAACCAAAAGAAAGTTCTAGTCCTGGTCTACTACTAGCCTACCAACCGTGGTCAAGTTATGGCCCTTCAAAGGTTTGTTTTCTCAACTGCCATCAATTTCTAACTTACTAGGCATACTGTTAATTAAATAGTATTTTTTTTTAAATACAGATCTTGGCTGAATCAACAGAAGGTATATTCTTCTATATCACTAACATCTAACTCTGAATACCATGCCTGGGAAACTGTACACAGTACTTCCCCCACTCACTGGAAGTCCCTCAGGAAACCTTGACATTCTACTTCAAGGAAGTGAAAACTCAGTGCTGTTCTCAAAACATAATCTGTAGAGCACTGTTCTTGCTCATTCACCCTGCCAGTGCTTCCCAGGAAACCACCCCTCGGGAGCTGACACACATGCTGCACTCATTCCAGGCCAGGACTCATGACAAGCTCCTAAAAGCAGCTGACAGAAGGCATGGTGACCACAGAAACAGGTTGGGGCAGAGTGGTCTTGAGTATTAGAGAAGGAGACTTACCTCTGCTTGGAGGAGCAGGACAGGAAGCCAGGCCTCAAGCAGAGTGAGGGCCACTGCTAGCAAAGTCTTTCCTGGCCTGAGTGACAATCTCTGTTCTGGAGCTATTGATACTGTGGCTGCGTGTGGGAGCAGCCTCACATCACCACAAGGCAACTTTCTCTGGACTCCACTCTTCCAGGCAGACAGGCAGTCGCCTTCCCTCTGGATCCTCTGTTCATGAGTGTTCTGCTGCCCTCCTCCTTTCGCAGGGACTCTAGTCATATTGGACTAGGGCTCCATCCCTACTACAATTAACCTTATTTTTTTTAAGGTGCATTGGTATTTTGCTTACATGATGTCTATATGAGGGTGTCAGATCCTCTAGAACTGGAGTTACAGACAGCTGTGAGCTGCCATGTGGATACTGAGAATTGAACCTGGGGTCTTCTGAGAGAGCAGCCAGTGCTCTTAACTGCTGAGTCATCTTTCCAGCCTCTAACCTTATCTTCTTAAAGGCCTAAATACAGTAAGTTCAACTGGGACCAGGGCTCCAACTTGTTAATTTGAAGGAACACAATTTAGTCCATACTAATGCCACAGTGTGGGGTTAAAGCCTCAGGTTCCCAGGAGCTAGAGGACAAGCCTGGATCACAAGGGACAGAGGACACCAGGTCCTTACCACCAAGTTTCTCCTCTCCAAACCAGCTGCTGGACAAACACAGCAGCTATATAGAAAAAAAAAAAAACACTATCCTAACAGACAAATAGATGAGGCAAAGCTTATTTCAGTACCTTTTTTTAAAAGAATCTTTTGTGCAATACTTTATGTATTGGAATGGCCTTAAACTCACATCATTGGTCATGTGCAGGATAAAGGGTTTAGTAACCAAGAGTAAAAACACTCCCACCTCCCTCTCTGTCAGTAGAAACTGCTCTGGCATGCAAAGGAGCAGCAGGTTTTCCATCTTTGATAGTCCTTCATATGAGCCAGACTTTATCATAGAGACATTTAAAGTGATTACATCAACAGGACAACATACTAGAAATTCCTTTAAAAATAGCAAAAAACAAAACAAAACAAAAAACAGATGGCCACATTTGAGGGAGTGAGCAGAATAAAAAAAATGAAGATTTTAAAAAAAAGTCCAATACACTAGTGAATGAAATTTAACATTCTGGAGCCAGGTGATAGCAGCACATGCCTTTAATCCCAGCACTCAGGAGGCAGAGGCAGGTGGATCTCCGCAAGCTCAAGGCCAGCTTGGTCTACAAGAGCTAGTTACAGGACAGTCACACAAGCTACACAGAGAAACCCTATCTCAGCAAAACAAAACAAACAAACAAACATACATACATACATACATACATAAGTGAATAAATAAATTAGCATTTTGGAATTATCCAAAGAAACACTTTCTGCCAGGGATGTGTCAGAAAAACAAAAAGTGAACTCACTTAGAAATCCAAAGGGGAGTGTAATAAAGTGAAGGAGAAAAACATGATCTCTGGATGAACTTCATTAAACTCCCCCAAAACAAAACAAAATAAAACACAAGCTAGAAACTAATTCAAACTGGGTATGGTGACAAGCACCTTTAATCCCTGTGTTTGGGAGGCAGAGGCAAGTAGATAGATTTCTTTGAGTTCAAGGCCAGCTTGGTCTATGCAATCTACACACATAGCAAGTTCAACAGCCACATTCAGGGCTGCTTAACAGAGATGAAGGAAAGAAAGAAAGAAAGAAAGAAAGAAAGAAAGAAAGAAAGAAAGAAAGAAAGAAAGAAAGAAAGAAAGAAAGAAAGGAAAGAGAGAGAGAGAGAGAGAGAGAGAGAGAGAGGGGGGGGAGGGAGGGAGGGAGGGAGGGAGGAAATAAATTCACAAGAAAGTTTTATTTAAAAAATTTCAGCTTTCTGTTTAAATCACAATCCCAGAGAATCTAGACAACAATGAGGACCCTGAGAGAGACATACATAGATCTAATCTACATGGGAAGTAAAAAAGACAAGATCTCCTGAGTAAATTGGGAGCATGGGGACCTTGGGAGAGGGTTGAAGGGGAGGGGAGAGATAGGGAAGGGAGCAGAGAAAAATGTAGCGTTCAATAAAAATAAAAATTAAAAAAAAATTCAGCTCTAACATGCCAGATAGAGAACCTAGAGAGGCAGAAAGAAGAATTCACTATCTTTCCATTCAATAGCCCCCCAGGGGCTCACTGTTAGACAAGTGCTCTCCTACTAAACTGTATCCCAAGTCTCAAACTCTAAGCTCTTCTAAGAGCTGGAGGTTCTGTCCTAGCTATTATGACAATGCGAGCTTGGAAAATGACAATTTTGAAAAAGATCTTGAGCTTTTCTGTTTACAAAGCATTTTTAGATATATAATCTAAATGATGCATACACCTCAGTAAAAGAATAAGTGATTTGCCCCAAATTATATAAACTACAACTCTGAACCCACATTCTGATGGGATATTTGATATTACACACTTTGGACTCCTTCCAGTTAGGCATTTTGACTTAAGTATTTTTTTTCTCTCTCCTAAACACTCTTTTATGTTCCATGCCAGGATTTTCTTTTTACTACAGCAGTACTTGAGCATAAATTCCAAATTGTTAAGCAAGAGAGTCCTTCCGAGGACACATGTGGGAAATTCAGGAAGCAAAGTGTCTACCCTTAGTAGATCTTCTCAGAGCCTTCCTGATACTGCATATTCTTTTTCCAGTGGACTGGGATTTACAATTCCTTTCAACATGACCACCAGAACTCTTTCCCCAAAAGCCTCCAGAAAGGCCAGAGTACAGCAGCCAAAGCACAGACCCCAGAATCAAGTGTTCCTGTGTTCAAACAGCAGCTATCTGATGCAGGATGAGCCATCTAACCAGAGTATGCCTCAGTTCTTTCATAAAATGAGTATGACAGTAACAGCAGCTTCCTCACAAGGTTCTTTTGAAGACAAAGTACATGTATTTATAAAGATTCAAATTCTAGTGAGGGTCTGAAATGTAACCTAAGGTAAAATGGTCACAATGTACCCAAACACTGGAATCCTTGCTTTCTACTCATAGACTACAGTGAAAAGCAGACACAATAACTAGCGTGAAATACAGAGGGCACACCTGCACTGTTATCCTGTTTGAATATAGAAGAATCAGGAACTATGTTCAAATGTATAAGGACTTTCAGTTGAGAGTGGTGTGCACACCTGTAATCCCAGCCAGCACTCAGGAGTGCAGGCAGGAAGATCAGGATTTCAAGGCTAGCCTTGGCCACATAGAGAGGTCAAGATCAGTCTGGGCTACTGGGACCCTGTCTCAAAAAGTCAAAATAAACAAATAAGGACTTTTAAAGGCCACATGAATTTTTATAACTCAAACACTTTGCTGATTCCTAGAACTGTGAAAACCTATCACACACTTCCTGCTCTTGTTACTTGGATAAATTCTGCTCAACTACAACAAACAGATCTTGCTTTTATTAAGTTCAATAGCTTTATCAAACTCCTCAAAGACTTTCATGTTTAAAAATGAGACATCCAAATGGCAGTACCTGTCCCCTTTCCTGTCATTTTTCATTCTGGTCTGCAACAATGATTCAAATGTGGCAGGAAATTAAAGAAGAAAAACAGGAACACAGCAAGTACTGGAAGCCAAGATTACCCAGCTCGTTAAGTGTGCTGGGATGCAAGCATAAGAAGTGCTGTTCCCATCTTCTGGTCTCCGTCTGCCTAGTTAAGAAACATTAAATAGTAGATTATGGATTAGATCTCTTAAGTGTTATATAGGAATTCAGAAAAGAAGAGAACATGCGGCACAGAGGTTGAAAAAGCATCCGAGGAAGAGGATTTAGAGGGATGTCATCAATAGAAAAACAAGGGTTTCGACAGGGAGCAAGGCAGCACACACAGACCAACAGCCAAAGCAGATCTCCTACCCCCAGCCTCCAAGGTGGCCCTGCCTGTGTAGTCCGGTAGGCCAGGCTGGCCTCAAGCTTGTTATCCTGCCTCAGTCTCCCCAGGGATGGAACTCTAAGTGTACATTATCAAGCCTGCTGCTCAAGCAGTTTTCTGGAGCACAGAGGCTAAGCTTCTGCAAGCTGAGCTTCAAGAGAAAGGGCAGAAAGACCACAAAGGGCTTTATGTGCAGAAAATGAGAAGCTGTACCAGCAATGAACAGAGTTCTGCATTATATGTTGGGAAGGACTGTCCCCAAAACAGGAGGACCCATTCACTCCATTCTTGCCTGTCTTTGACGGAAGCTGCCTTTAACTTTTCAGTCATGGGTAAGAATAAGCTGACCCACACATTGTTCACACCAGGAATCTGATCCTCACAGCTGTCCCAGCCCAGAAGTTTGGTACGGTTGACAAGAATTTAATCCACTGCAGCCATTGTACCCACATTTGAAGACAAAGGGGAACAAAATGTAAAGATACTGAGTCCTTATCTCCCGTTGCTGAGACTGTTCTGAGGTGTATTTGTCTGCGAATGTGTCCTCTCTCCAGGGAAAGGCATTCCACTGAGTACAATGCTGTTGTGTTTTGAGATGGAGTTTTACTAAGTGTCTATTATTGGCTCAGAACTTGCTATAGACCAGGTTGGCCTCAAACTTGCAGTAATTTTCCTGTCTCTTAAGAAGTTTGAGGAGTGGCCATATTTGATTGTAATCTTTCCCACTTACCCCACCCCATTTAAGAACCTATACAAAGATTCTCGAGTTAAAGTCACTCTTTAAAGTTCTTCTACAGCTCCTTTTAAGACCCATATACACCTTATTAAAGGTATAACAACCCATTTTGCTGGCACGTTCTCATCAATGAATTCTTATTTTGGCTTGCTCTCCTTTCAGTGGAACAGAATGCACATATTACTGTCTGGTGCATTTGTTTATTATCAAGCTCTGGAGACAATAAGAGACGATGCAGGGGCTCAGGGAAGGTTGACACCTGGTGCTGGTTTCTGGTCAAATTACCTTAGCCAGAAAACACTACAACTCATTTGTCAACAGCAATGACAAGGGAGTCTATATGCTAGCCAAGCAAAGATCCCAGCTCTTCCCTGATTAATCATACCATGTTTATTTCATTTTGTCATAAATGCTTCAGTTGCAAACAGGATCATCTTCCAGGGACTGATTTTTAGCATTTTAAGTCTCAACTCTCAGTGGGTAGGAAGAGATGGGAAATACTGTCTGTACAATATGTTGGCCTTTTCCCTCTCTCCAGTAAAATTCAAATCCAAGAAAAGGATCTGAAGAAATGCCCTGCTTTCAGTAAATGCAGATTTATTCATTTATTAAAGTGTCTTCTAAATTCCAGGCACCTTGGTAGATGCTTTCTGTGAGAAGTCTCATTTAAGCACAATAAGTCTTGCAGCAGGTAACAGTCACATTTAAAGACAGGGAAATTTGAGCACAAAGAACTTACATCACTTCCTTGGGGTAAAGGTTGCCCTCTGCAGGACACAGAGAAATCACCACACACATCAAAATATAAGTCTGCCTTGGGTTTTCTTGGCCAAAACATGGCGGGGGCGGGGGGGGGGGCACACACTGCACCCAGCTCCTTCCTCTGCTTCCCACAGTAAGCTCCTACACTCTACCAACAGTCCTCAGAATTCCTACCCACCAACCCCACAACTCATGCTACTGGTCAGGGGTTCACTCCAGGAGATACCTCCTCCTCGAGGGCTGCCATTCTCCTCCAGTTCAGATTTCCAAGATGGTATTCTCACCCTTGGCTTCCTCATCCCAAGCTTTTGGCATGTTGTGTTCAGCAGCTCTTGAGGACAGTAAGTTCTGGAAGACATGTTCATATTTTCCATTTTCAACTATGGCTTCTATTTGGTAGCTTTTCAGGAAATGTCAGGTGAATGAATGTTAACTGTAAGAGCAGAAAGACCCCCCTAACTTCCCACCTCCAAAAAGCTACTCCCAGAGTTTGTAGATCCTATGTAACAGGATCAACTTCTACACTTTCCTAAGTCACTGCCAAGAGCCACAAGGCTCCACCGTGGTGTTTTAGAATGTGCTGGGACTCAGGTCGCATCACCTCATTTCTTCAGGTAATGGGTTTTGTTCTGTCCCCTCAGTTATTTTGCTTTTAACATAAGAGACTACTACACCTTAAGCAAAGAGTGGGCCACTACCAGGGTTGTTTTAAGCAGCATCTGAGCCAGCTAAGCACTGATTAAGTACATCATTAAGATCCCAAATATGGAATGCAAGCATAGCAACGCTTCATCACACGCACAAGTCCTTCTACACATGACCCCTAAAGCTTGACTTAAAAAGACAGGTAGCAAGGTAAGAATGACTTCTCACAGCCACAACATCTGTTTCTCCTGAAAGCACTGGATGTCAGTCTCTGGGTAGCAAACCCACAGCATTGCCTCTGGTTGAGTAGATTCACCATTAACTGTAATGTGGAGGCAGAATGGCATGTTCTGCTTTGGCATCCTGGCAGCTAACTTGTTTGTTTTGCTTGTGGCTTGTCAGACACTAACAAAACTGTGGCAACAGTGAAGATCATCTGTGTTTCTTGTTCCCAGTCCATTTCTTCACTCTTAACTTCCCATTCTGTGGTGATTTCCTGCAACCAGGTGCTCCTACTGTCTCCTCTAAAGACCCACATGGTTATGAACCAGAAAAGGCTCTAGGAAATCAAAGAGTAAGCCTCACAGGACCTGTGGCCTAATTCAAATCCTGCCAGCAGATAAGGAATATCTCCAGAGGAGTGGTGGTGACAAGTGTTGAGATAACCCCTTGACTTGAAGTACTCATGCTTCTGTATAGACAAGTCTACAAAAAAATCAATCATGGCACGATCACTTTGCCCCAGTCACTGTGCAGAGATGGAGGCATAAAAGCCTGTCGGAAGCAGAATGAGTCAATCACTCTATCCTAGGGGATCCTCTGTTCTTCCTCTGCCCTATCCCTTTTTACAACTATGGAATATGTGACAGGCACCATGACATATCCTGGGATCCCAGAAGAGTCTCTGAGGGTTTTGTTGACTGCTAAGACATAGATGGATTCACAAGATGTTACTGTAGACAGACAAAACATGAAACTGACCAGACATCCCTCTAGCTGTTGGGTGACTTCATGCAAATTACCTAACCTTTCACAAATTCTATTCTCATTTCCTTCATTCATTTAACACACTAGAAACTATAACATACAAAAGCACTATGGAAACAGCAGTGGGTAAATAGCTGACCTATAAAATCAACATCTGTATATACAGATGTTGTTACAGGACAATAAAGTGAAGGAGAAAGAAGGGGAGGGCCCAGAGTGGAGGCTTTTAAAAGAGACTCCAGGCAACACTTGAGTGCAAGCCTAGAGAGAAGACAGAGTGTAAGCAGCATCTTCAGGGAGGAGAGGGGCAAAATAAACACCACAAGGCTGGTATGGCTGGTGTGGCTGGAGAGGCAAAGGCTGTTGGAATGTTGTTGGCGGTGAAATGTGGACACTATCGAGACAGGCTGACCAAAACATGCAGGGCATCATGGGGGTCCGGGCTCTCCCATTCAGCGAGGTTAGAGTACCACAGTGACATGACTTGAGTTTAAACTTCAAAAGGAAAAATGGGTATGACTACAGGAACAAGGCAGGAAGCCTGAAAGACAAGGCTGCAATGCAGTCTAGACTAGCAATAGGAGTGGCTGGGTACATTCTGAGAGAGAGCTGACAAGATGAGATAGAAGAATAAGGAAAAGGAGTGGGCACTGGCTGGACTGTGGGGAACTCTAGAAAGAACAGGTTTGAGAAAGAGTAGAAGAGTTGTTAGCAGTGCTAAATGTGAAGCACTTATCAAGCAAGCCGATGTGTCCAGACTTTTGAGGCAAGGTCTGGGTCATACTCTTGTCTTCGATGATAAGGTCCTATATGGATTGAGATTATCATGTAAGAGGTGACTGGCAGCATTGGTTGAGTTTTTTTTTTCTCCTTCCTTTCCCTACCCAGCTTTCTTCTCCCTTAACCTCACCTGAGATGTATTTCCTCAGCACTGTGCAGCCAACCACTTAAGTACTGGTCCATTCACCACATTACAGCAGTCCTGAAACGGAAAGGACCAAACTCTGGCTCTTGACATTTGCATGGGTGCTTCAGGCTTACAAACTTCATGTCTTTTCTGAGACTACTCGTTTCAGCCCATGTCAACATTCCAATACAAGGCCAGGAAAAAAAATATAACATTTCCCAAGACCAGATTTAAGTTAGAATAAAGAAAAAGAAGTCAGTTGGAGTTTGAACCTCAATCATTCTATGAAACAGAACCAAAACAGACTCAAAATAATAAGTCCCCACATGACTGACACATTCCAACAGGGTTTTACACCTTGGAACTGGTGTACAGGGTACCTTCTGGAAATAAATCAGAATCATCACATACTAAGGGTTCTAAGAAATAGAGGTCTGTGAAGCTTGTGGAAATTCCCCTGTATCCAAGTCCTATTGTCTGTAGGAACACTAGGATTACAGGTGTGTGCTACCACACTTGGTTTCCACGGGTTCTGGGGTATTCAAACCCAGGTCCATTAGTGTTCAGCAAGCACTTTACTGGCTAAACTATCTCCTTAGATCTCTAAAACTGTTTTTGAAAGTCAAAAACACTCTAGTATCATTGAAAATCAAAATTAAAAGGGCCAAATACAAATGACCCATGTTTACCACAACAGCAAGCTACAACAGCATGCCTAGTGTGATAGTTCCATGGTGGGAAAACATTCCCTGGGAAATGCCAGTCACCTCTCCAGCTTTTAGGACCTTGTAACTCTGGGTGTGGGGTGCAAGCAGCAGTAAATTCCTTATGTGTTCCCACACATGGGTATTGGGCTGAGACACTTCTTAACACTGTCAGGTCAACAACCAGCTGTTCGGAATGCTCTTCTGGTCCAGCACACACCACAGCATAAATCTCAGGAGGGCACTGAGTTACCCACATGGCTTGCTTGCTTTTATTCCTCTCAGAATCCTGGTTAAATAAAATGTGCTGATTGCTAAGTGTAGCTCTCCTATATGTCAAGCAGTGTTAAGAACCAAGGAAAGAACATTTAAAAAAGACAGGATTCACCAAAGCTCTCAAGGAACTCATAGTCCAATAAAGTGATGGCATGCAAACATTTTTCTATCAAAATTAGATTCCTTTTTTGAGATGAAAGTGGCCATTGTGCCCTCAGTGTCTTCTTCTCCCTTCATCTTCATGTAGAAATGACTGGTATAATTTGTAATTTATATTATCCCATTTCATGCTGACAACAGTAGAGATTTTTCTGGCAAGGATGGCCATCCCCATTATCCAGATGAGAAAGTTGACACAAAGAAAGATCTAGAGACTTGCTAGGCCCATGGAGGTAATATGCAGCAGTAGCAGGATTATAAACCACTGTTCATCAAGACCTCTACAGAGGAGGGCTGTGTGTCAAACTGACCTGGCCATAGTTGAGCCTCTTAAGCACCACTTGTATAGCGAGTTATCTAAGGATTCAACCAAGCTCATACCAAAGATATAGGAAGCTGGGCGTGGTGGCACAAGGCTACAATCTAAGAACTTGAGAGACAGGCAGGAACATCCGAGTTCAAGATCATCTTGGCTACTCAGCAAGTTTGAGGTCAACCTGGGCTCAATAAGACCCCACCTCAAAAACAAACAAAAAGGAGGAAAGAAAAACAGAGAAAAGAGAAAAAAAAAGAGAAGAAAAGATGTGGAAGAGTCTGTATCTGTACAAACCATGTCCAGGCTGGTTTCTTGGCATTAGTCTTTGGGCAATATAGTATAGCAACATATACAACATTTACATGTATTTGGCACCATAAGTAACCTAAAGGTGATTTACAGCATTCAGGGTGAGAAACTTAAGTGAATTGCACATAATCCTCCATTTCATGTACGGTGTCCTGAGGGGAGTTCTGGAACCATCAAAATGTAGATGCTAAGGAAGGGCTGAATGTAAACTGCTTCTCTGCTCCTGATGTCTTCTGTGCAGATTCCCTCTCTCTGCTTTTGCCTTGAATTTCTCATCTCTGGAACTGTCTGTTTTTCCTAACTCAATGGATCTGAAAGTCTGGCCCCTAAACCTGTAGTACCAGAATCACCCGGGAACTTATTAAAACTAGAGTGTCACACTCCTCTCTAGTCCCAAGGGCACCCCACCACCATCATCTGGTTCTCAGGTATACAAGCTCCTGGACTAAAGAATGTCATCTGTCTGCACGGTACTAAAGTAGTGTGCAGCTGTATCTATCAAGATTCTTTGCTGCCAGTTTGGGCAGAACCCTGAAGCAGGGAATAACAAACTCCCATTTCTAGTCTACTTCCCATAATGCCATTTTCTCAGTTAATCCGAGTAGAAGACTTTAACTCCCTTTCACCAAGTCTTTCTTGGCTTTGGGGTCAGAGTCTATCACAGTGAGAACAACTTTGTTGCTCTATATCCTTCCTCCTTAACCACAAATCAAAACTCTAAACTCTGCTCAAAGAGGCATTAAAGGCTGACTCCATTCAGAAAAAAATGCTAACAACAAAATCTGAGCTTCACAATACTACAGCTATCTTAGTTATTTTCCTATTGCTGTGATAAGACATTGGGGGCTTACAGTTTCAGACAGTAAATCTATGACCATCATCATGGTATGAATCATGGCAGCAGAAAAGCATGGCACTGAAGCAGTAGCTGAGAACTTACATCTTGAGACACAACAATGAGGAAGAGAGAAAGAGAGTTAATAGAATGGCATTAATTAAGAGAATGGAGTGGGCTTTTGAAACCTCAAAGCCCACCCCCAATGGCACGCCTCTTCCAACAAAGCCACACTTCCTAATGTGGGGCCAACTGGAGACCATGCATCAAAATATATGAACTAATAGGATCCATTCTCATTTCTACAATTTATAGAACTTCTATAACTCTTAAAAATGTTATTACATTTATTTTTACATGTGTACATGTGTGTGGAGATCAAAAGACAACTTGTAGGAGTCAGTTATCGCCTTCCACCATGTGAAAGGATTCAAACTCTGACTCTCAGTCTTAGCTGTAAGCACCTTTACATGCTGACTCATCTTACTAGACCAGAGCTTAATCTTGAAAACAAAACTAGAACCCAGGAGTCCTGATTCATCCCTTAAGTGTGCATCTACTACATCACACCAGACACTACATAAATAGTTCCCTAAGGAAGCTATTCTAAAGCACTGAGCATGGTCACTCTGAAAGGGCACAGGTCTCATATCATCAGGGCTGCTGCCACATGGAAAGGCTTTCCTTACTACAAGTCCACTCAGAATAATGCAGACACATGCTCTGAAACAAAGGATAACTTCTGGAACCCAAGGCATCAAGTTTAGAGCAAAGGGTGGAGACAACTCTTTGCAGCTTACTTTTCCACGTATGTAGAAATCTCACAATCTCCCATCTGCTCTCTGGGTTGGCTGGCTTTTCTCTTACAGGTTCAATGTCTATTGCAGTAACATTCAAAAGGAACAAAAAAGGCCTGTCAAAGAAAAGCTGAGGTGCCACACAATCACCCTCTCTGCCAGTCAATGTGGTATTTACGCCCAGTTCTAAGCCACATAGGAATTCCATTGGCAAAAAGAAGGAGCTGTCAGGCACAGACCCACATATACACTTGTCCATAGAAAAGGGCAAAGAATGATCTGAACGCCTCTGTTCTGCCTCCTTTATTCTCATTTCTTAGACACTATCTCTGTTGGCACATCCCTTCCTACATTCAGACTCAGGGATCGCTTCCTCGGGAAGAGATGGAGGAGCAGAAGGAAGAAGTCACAAAGGATCTAATCTGAAACACTGATGATGACAACAGCGGAAGAGCCCCGGAAAGAAGCACCCAGTTAAACGTTGTCAAGGCACATCCCAGAAAGCAGCCTAGCTGTCGCTTTAATAACAGGAAACCAGAGCCAAATCCAAGCCAGTCATGCAGATCCCTTTGCAGAATTTTTCACTGTAGCCGCTACAGTTCTCTTTTTTGTAAAGCAGCATTAGACTGCATGAGTTTGACAAAGGAAGAAAACAAAAGATAGCAAAAGACTCATTCTGGACACACAGTTGCTATTCTGTATTCATAACTCTACACCAGCAGGAACAGCTTGCAGGATGCACAAGGTGGGATCCTCCACAAATTTACACAAGATCAAACCAATTATCCATGCTGCACTTCCATGCAGTAAACATCCCTCACCACCTCGATAAAACCGCACCAAATGCAGACAAGAATGAATCCCTTTTTGTGTGTAGAACCAGCCACAGCCTAAGCAGTCATTACACAGCAAAAACCTAGAGAGAACAAAAACCCAGCATCAGACTGAGAGAAAACCCAGAACATACCTGAATTCTTCAAATGCAAACATGACCTAGTCAGAGGCAATTTCCTTGGATTGTATGACAGCCTTTTTGGTACCGAGGACAACCATTTAGTCAGTCAGATGGTGCAAAGTGAAGGAAAGAAGAGGTGAGGTTTCCACACCCCCTAATATTCTGAAGTAAAAGGCTCTCTGCAGACAGGGGCCTGCAGCCTCCAGCTCCGCCAGCTGCTGACAAGCGGCAGCTAACAGGGGAGGCAGCTAGAAAACCATGTGATCATTCCAGCAAGTCTGATTAATGCAGTGAATGCTTAGACTTCAGGCTGGGAACTGGATTAGTCTAGAGAAATAAGTCGAACCCAGGGTGCGCCTAGGATCCTGGGTAAATCACGTAACACATTCCACCTCCAAGAATTGTGTACGGTGGGGTGCGGTTTTTGCAATGAGAATGAGACCTGCTCTATTGTGATCTGCCTAATGACCTCATCTTCCGAAGGCTGTTGCTGCTACAAAGATCAGACATGACCCATGTTAGAAAGGAGCATCATATAAGTGATGACCAGGCTACCTTTCAAGGACAGCCAGAGAATGGAACGATTCTTCCAAATCTAATGTGCTGCCCTACTGACAAACTAGCACAGGTGCACATGCTGCTCCAGCGCCACAATCAAAGTTCACACTCACCACCATGCCATACCTAAAATGACCCTGGAGGGCCACCGTAATTAGTGGCCTCCTTTATTTGATCATTCATTTACTGGGAGAATAATGTCAGTTCCTTGAAGTACAAAAATGGCTGTAATAATTTCAGAATAGAAGAAAAAGGAAATGAGATGTCAGCCAAAAAGAAAGAGAAATGTTTACCCGTTTGTAAAGCTCAGGCTGGCAAGATTTGGCAAGTGTACTGAGGCTGCCTCCTGAAACCTGCCACAAAGGAAAATCTTCAGCATTTGGATTGCAAATTTTTATAAAATAAGGGAGAAAAAAATCTCAAATAACAACTTTGAGTCACTCAACCTTTTCACAAATAAAATCAGTTACTAACTGGAATTCCGTTTCAGGAAAGTTCTGGAGACTGACCCTTTTCACAACTATTGCCTGAGCTCCGGCCTTCAGCATTCCTGTATCTCTCACATCAGTAACTAGACTTCCTTTCCCATTCTACTCTGAAAGTCTGCCAGAGCACTCTCCAAATAGGATTTTGATGCCACCTTATTTTAACCCTGTGCCCACAAAACTAAGCAAAAACCCTGGATTATGAGGTATCGTTTCTTCAATCAAAACTTCACAAACACCAGCTGGGCAATGGTGGCGCATACCTTTAATCCCAGTGCTTGGTAGGCAGAGGCCCGCAGATCTCTGTGAGTTCAAGGCCAGCCTGGTCTACAGAGCTAGTCCAGGACAGTCAAGACTACACAAAGAAACCTTGTCTCAAAAAACCAAAACAAACACCAAACTCAGTCAGACGTTTGTAGTTCCTTCCTTCTTGGGTGGTCCTAGCCAAGCCAGGTATGCAATCTGCTGTCCTGTGGTTGCAGAGATACTTGTTTCTTCTGAACTATCAAGGACAGTTCGTGGCTTCTCTGCCATGGACTGTGTGGTATTACAGCATCTGACATGCCACTCCCACCACAGCAGGGGTGTTCACATGGGGTTAAGCTCCTTATCCCTAGCACCTAGGATAGCACTGACAAAAAGGGGTACTCAAAAGGGGGTCACTGAAAGGACCTCCTTTGGCCTGTACCTGTCTCTGGTCTGGGAGAAGAGTGATCCAGTATTCACAGCCCCAAAGGTGTTCTGGGTTGAGGTGAAGCTCTTCATGTATCTGTCTCGCAGAGAAAGAAGAGCCCAGAACTCTTCAGGGAAATGCAATGACCAGATGCACGGAACAGACAAATGAGTAAGGGAGATCTAGGGTCCTGAGTCCCTTCCGTGAATCATACCACCAGCAACCAAGCTGATCTGGAACACTGTCCCCAGTATTCCTCACAAGCCTCAGAGTGTGACCTTCTGGTGACAACAGCTTTTTGACAGAATCACACTGTAGCAGACATAGGACATTCCAAGTCATCAAACAGCCTGGCTTTAAATCCCAGAATCCCTACTTGTTAATGCTAACTGATGGCAAGCTAGATACCACACAGGTAAAGCTGTAGTAACATGTATACAGCTTGTACAGCTCTCATACATGCCAACAAGGCATGTGTCTAAGTGCTTATAGAGCACACAACATTAAATAGATGGTCTGTACAATCTTTACCGTCTCCCAAGATACTTTCTCATTATACAGCTGATTACTGGGGACTCTTCATAGAGAAGCCACCTTCAAGCTGGGGATGGTGGTACACACTTTAATCCCAGCACTCAGGGCAGAGGCAGGCAGATCTCCAAGTTCAATGCCAGCATGGTTTACAGAGTGAGTTTCAGAAAAACCCTGTCTTGGTCAAGGGAGATGCATTTATTTATCTCTTGAGACCTGTGGGATATTGGGTCTCTGAATAGTTAAAGCCACACATGCTCAAGTCACTAATGTAAAATACTATGCAATATTTGCATATATCTATATACATTCCATATGCTTTAACTCATTATTAGCATATAATATCTAATACTATGTAACAATAACATAAGGCCTATATAAATAATTGTTGTTTTACTTAGGAAATAATAACAAGTCTATCCATGTGTAAGGACGGGGGATGGAGACCTTCTACACCCTGTAGCTGTTTTCCACCAATAACTCACTGGTGGGGGGCTGATTATATCTTTTTGAACTATGCCCTAAAGTCCTGGCAAGAGTTGGCACAAATAAATGCTAAGAAACCAGCCGGGTGGCCAGCCTGGTCTACAAGAGCTAGTTCCAGGACAGGCTCTAAAGCTACAGAGAAACCCTGTCTCGAAGAAAAAAAAATGTTAAGAAATCAAATCCTACTAGCAAGTACATTTTAGACATCACTGTCCAGTATCATCCAATTAACAATAAAAAGGCAAAGCCCGATTTAGTTAAGAATATTTTCAATATCACATAGCCATAAGTGGACGAACAGTGGCTCAGACACTGGTTTGTCTAACTCTAACATGCTCTATTGGTGCCTTAATATCAATGAATCATCTAGTTCAAACTACCTCAAGAAGAGGATTTATTCAATAGATGGTGGGCTGCTAGTGGCTCTAAGAAAGGTGTGCTATGGTTTGGATGTGAACTGTCCTCATAGGCTTGGGTTTGAATGCTTGATCCCAAGATGGTAGCACTGTTCTGGGGAGATGCAGAGCCTTTGGAGGTAGGGCCTCATTGGAGAGAGTGGCTGTTGAGGATGGGCCCTGAGACTTACAACCTTACTCTGCTTCTTTTTCCATCACTGGTTCTTGTTCTACTAAGATGGAGCCCCAGATACATGTTCCTACTGTCATAGAAATGCCTGCTATTTATTGCTTCTTTGCCATGATGAACCATGAGGCAAAATAAATTCCTTCTTCAAGTTGCCTCTTGGCAGGTCTGTATTTAGTCACAGCAATGCAGAAAGTAAAATAACATCATAGGGTTGGGACATTATGATCTATCTGTTTATGATATCTTACATAGTTGAACTGAATGTTATGAATACCAGATTTTTGTTGTTGTTGCTTTTTCGAGACAGGGTTTCTCTGTAGCTTTGGAACCTGTCCTGGAACTCACCCTGTAGACCAGGCTGTCCTCAAACCCACAGAGATCCGCCTGCCTCTGCCTCCCAAGTGCTGGGATTAAAGGCGTGCACCACCACCGCCCATGATTACCAGATTTAAGGCAAGGCAAGAGACCTCCGAAGCCTTAAACTGCTCAGATATACTCAGGAAGAAAACGGGTAGAAACCTGAGCTTACAAGATTTTGGGACCAATGGGAAAAGGAGTCTACCTCTCAGACCAGGCAAATCCTTGACCACATGGTTCTCTTTAAGTGTAAGGAATAGTAACTGAAGTGAACAGCCAAGACTTCTAACAGCTCCAATTTTCTCTGGAATAGGGCTAAAGAGTATTTCTGTGGTCATAAAATGTTAAATAACACAAATGGTCACTCCGAGACATCTATCAAAGAGGTGCAGAAAACACATATTCCTGCTTTGGGACTTAGTTTCTGTATGTACTAGGAAGGAATAACTACATATTAATTTTTCAGGTACTTATTTTTTAAGTTAGTACTTCCATGAAATCCTGAACAAAACAAATACCTCATATAAAACAGAAAGGCTCCTGCAGAAAGCGGAGGAGTCTAGAGTCCTGCTGTGAGATGCCATCACCACCCAAACACATCCTTGGAAGACCTATGTTCTGGCAGATGCTGTCAGTGCTGGTGCTCATAGACCACCACAGTGCCCTGATTAACCCTCTCTCTCTCTCTCTCTCTCTCTCTCTCTCTCTCTCTCTCTCTCTCTATCTCTCCAGTGTCATAGTCCTACAATGGTCTCTGCAGTCAGTCCCTGCAACTGTGGCAGAGCACTCGTCCCCCAATCACTGGCAGACTAGGAGTTCTCCAAATTAATTAATTAATTAATTAATCAATCAATTAATTAATTAATTTGGGGTGTTATGTACAACACAAACATTAGCACAAATGTTTCCATGTCCCTGGCAATTTTCAAAAGCTAAATCAGAATATTTTTAAAAAGTGACCTGAGGGTAACATGAACACCTGAGTTTTGGAAGCGACATGTTTTTTTCTGTGAAATGACCAGTTTTCCAAGAAAGCAAATTTCTGATCTGTGGTGCTCAATCTCACAACAAGAGACCAAGAGGAATCTTTTAAATTCTGTTGTCCTACCAGTTTTACTTGGCAACTGTTTTCCCTTTCACATTTTTAGGTTGTGGGCACACAGCCATGATGTACGTGAAACAAAATAAGAACTGAGCACATGAACAGTCTGATGTGCCAATCAAGTAAAACAAGAAAGCAGTCCTGACATTTACGGAAATGAACGTTCACTACTCTCTGTGGAGAGACGAAACAGGAGACACAAATGGAAATCAGAGTCATGTCTAAAAATACTACTTCCAAACCATGGTCCAACTCGGGGTATTTCCAATGAATAGGGAGCACTTGAGAGTGTCCTCAGATGCCTGCTTCTTTCTAGTCTCGTTTAGTTCTAATTAATACCCCGCGCTTCTACCTCCCTCCCCCATCCATTTGCACCACACTGCAGTTCTTTTCCTTGAAAAGTCTCAGCCTGCAGCTAAGCAGCCAGCCTCCAGTGCCTCACTGTTCTGGACTCATCTGCCTCTCACACCTGCCAACCTGGATGTTTCACATGATGAACTCATCGACTTGGTTCTACATTTCATGCACCTCCACTTCCAGCTCTCCTTGGTCCCCAATCAAAATGCCTTTACCTTCCTCCACAGTGGTTACAGTAAGAAGGAGTTCTGAATCCTAGTGTATTGCTCTCTACTGAAAAAGCTCAAGGCTTATTCTTAAAGGCTAAGTAAGCCTCAAGCTCCACACACTACAGTGAGGAAGACAGCACATACTTTGTGAGGATGCTGTGAAGATGATAAAATGCATAGCACACAGTAACCACAACTGATGTAGGCTCATTTTAGTACATATGTGTCAAAAGCTTGCCAAATCTCCTTCCTGACCAAACCAGCTAAAACTCAAATTTTACTATGAAAATAAATAATAAAACAAAACAAAAACCCTTCACATATTGTCTTATGTTAGTAACTTGGTCTAACTACACAGTATACAGGTTTGACAGGGCTGGCTGGTAAGATCTGAGGAGGCAGCTCCAGAACTCACCAGATTATTATAGTTTATCCCAAGAAATATACATATAACCTATGGTAGTTTCAATGAAAATGGCTCCCATAGGCTCATATATTTGAATTGCTTGTTCTGAAGTTGGAGGAACTATTGGGGAAGGATTAAGAGGTATGGCCTTGTTGGAGGAAGTATGTCACTGAGGCTGAACTTCTGAAAGTCTATGCCAGGCCTAGTCTTGCTCTCTCTTTGCCTACAACTTACAGATCAGATATGAGCTCTCAGAGTCATGCTTTCTGCCATGATGATAATGAACTAACCCTGAAATTGTACTCAAGGCCTCAATTAAATGCTTTTTTTCGTAAGTTGCATGATCATGGGTTTCATCACAGCAGTAGTAACCCTGATCAACACACAACCTTTTTTTTTTTTTTTAAAAAAAAAAAAGGCACATCTGCTATATGAATAGAGTTTTTAAAAAAATCCTTTGCAGTTTTGGGCCACTATCCCCAAACTTCCCCATTTTAAAAGTGAGAGGCCACTAGCTGTGACCCTTGTGTTTAAGTCCTATCTTAACTTTCAGAAAGTAGAACAGTTAGGCACAGATAGGAAATCTTTGGTTAATAATGTCTTGAAATCACCCAATATCCTAGAATTCTAGATGAATTAATTTTTTCTAAAATAATTTAAAAATCAAACCTTTCTTAAATTGACAGAGAATGTATGACTACAACATTGTAAACTAAATTCTATTCCACATTATACAATTCAACTGGTCTTCAGTGATAATAAACTTTAAAAATGTAAAGTCATTTCATATCTCTATTTGAGGAAATCTATTTAAGCTACCAAAAGAAAATGTTCTACTAAAAGCAAACATAGTTACATCTTAAAATTCACTACTACTCAAAGTGCAGAATTTTTGCATTCCCATCCACAATAGACTCTTTTATCAAACAGTTACTCTCCCAGAAATTTTTGTTTGTATTCACTTAATAAGTGGTTGAAGGAGGTACTGGAGCCAAGGCTCGGTCTATAAAGTGCTATGGCACAAGTCATAAGGGCCTGAATTTAAATCCTCAGCATCAACATACAAAGCCAGGCATGCTGGTATAGGCATGGGGGTGCGTGCCTGCAATTCCAGCATGGGAAAGGTGCAACAGAAAGATCCCTGAGGCTTGCTGGTCACCAGTCTAATTAAATTAGTAAACTCCAGGTTCTGGGATAGATTGTCTCAAAAAATAAGGCTAGATAGAAATACTAATGAGGAAGACACCTAGCATCGAACTCTAGGCTCCACACACATGCATATACATGGACATGCACACCCAATACTTGAAGGGTTCTTGGTGCTAAAGAACATTTTAGATGGTCAACAAACAAAGCAGTGAATTGTAGTAGTTATATGCTTTTTGGTGGGGGGGCAGGGTCTCCCTAGGTAACCCAGGCCTCAAACTCAAAATCTGTCTGCCTTAATCCCTAGAGTTACATAAGCACCACCATCTAGTGATTTAATTCTAATGTTAAAGTCCAGATGATAAATGGATGATAAGCCAGGGAATGCTTCAAGTGTGTGTGTGGGGGGGGGGGCGGGGGCAAGGAACAGAGAATAGATGATTTAAAAAAAAAAAAAAGACATGGCATTTGCACCAATATCTGAGTGACAAGGGTCCAGTTGACCAAGTATCAGGGAATGATCCTAAAATGCAAAGAAATCATTTGTGAAAAGGCCCCCAGTAAAAGGGAACTAACTGCCAAAATAAATAATGGAGCGAAGAAATACTGAGGAGGATGAAAGATGAGGCGGCGTATGAGGATGATTGAGTTAGGAGTCGTATTCGGAGGATTCGGAGGTAGTAGGCTTCAGTAGTCGTCGTCGAGGAATGTTCGGGTCTTAGTATAAAAGGTGGGTTTGACCTCAGCAGCAGCAGTAGACAAAACCGTTTGATTTCAGGTAATCTTTCTCTTCATTCAATTGTTTTATGCAGTCTTAGATATGAATGGAACAGAACAAAGACCAAAAATGCTTCTAAAAATTCTTTTAAAAATGAAGACTACAGTTAGCACTATCGGCTAAGGAAGTATAAGTTATGTGAGGAGGAGCTTGGCACATTTTGTCATTTTGTTCCAGGGTCAGACATGGAATATTACTTAGCTGGTGAGTTAATCAAATGTTAGCGGACTTAAACAGTTTCACTGGAAGATAAAATTGGATCAAGTCAGCAATCTATTGTCCTGGTGTACTGAAATTTGTCAAGACAATAGTTCCAGAATAGATGGAGAACTGGGAAAATGAAGAGCAAGTAAAGCAAGTATGTGATCAATTGAGAAACAGTTCACCAGCATCACCTGCAAGGCTATGCACTGCTCAGCAGACGAGACAAGTCAAAGATGAAGCCAGAATTCACGCCTTTCCAAGTTAAGATCAGACCCTAGAGGCTTATACTGAAGGCTTGGTCACCAGCCCCTTGAGCTCTTAGGTAGCAGTGGTACTGTTCGTATTGTGATTTGAATGTGTAATGCACCCCCTCCCATACACACTATGGGCTCATGTGTTTGAACATTTGGTCCCACGCTGGTGGTGTCATTTAGGAAGTTTCTTTAAAAGAATGTTGGAGGAAGTGGGCCACTGTAGTGTAAGCCTTGAGGCATTATAGCTTGGCATTACTTACTGTTCACTCTCTACTTCCTGACTACAGATGCAATGTGACCAGCCTGCCTCCTCATTTGCTATCATCCCACTGTGGTGGGACAGCATCCTTGACTTTAAGCTAGAATAAACCCTTCCTTCCTTCCTAAGTTTCTTCTGCTCAGATACTTGCCACAGCAATAAGGAAAATGACTAATACAAGGAGGCAGAACTTAGTGGAGCCAGCCAGCCAGTCGTTAGGACATTAATGTTTTTCTTGTTTTTCTGGCTTCTAAGTGGGCTGTTTCCTCTACCACATGCTTCTGCCATGCTGTAGTGTGTTGCATCAGAACCAAGGCAAACAACCAAGTGACCATGGACAGAAATCTCTGCACTCTTTATAAGTTGAAGGTTGTGAATCTTTTTGTCACAGGTTGGAAAGCTAGTGAAGATCTACAGTAGAAGAGTGGTTGTTGCTGTGACTACAGATACTAACATGTTTCTAGAACTGGTTTGCAGGAGAGGAAAGTTTGGAGAGGGCTGCAGGGACAACTCAGTCAGTAATGTGCTTGCCACACATGCATAAGGATGTGAGTTTGATCCCAGAGCCCATGCAGTGACACACCTTTGTGATCACAGCACTGGGCAGGAAGAGACAGGTGGATCACTGAGGCTTCCTAGCCGGGCAGCCTAGCTGAACTTTATGAGAGATGGTGTCTCAAAAAACAAAGTAAATGGCACTCAAAGTTGACTTCTGGTATCCACAAACATGCACACACAGAGAAACAAACACATGAACACACACACAGTGGCCATGGGGAGGTTTGGAGAGGCAGGATAAACAAAGCCTAAAAGGCTTAAATTAGTATTTATTTATGCTGGTACCTCCTGGTGGGGCTTTAGGAGACAGGGTACTGATAGAAATGTGGACAGTTACCTTGCTGGTGCATTTCACATGGAAACCATGAACTCTATTAGAGTAGAGGTCATTTGCTACACTTCAGCAAATAACTTCTCTTCATATTGTCCATCCCTGAGACTTCCTAAGAAAGCACAATAAAGATGATGGCCTAATTACTCTGGCCTAATGACCTGAGTTCAATCCCCAGACCCACATGGTAGAAGGCAAGAACCATCTCCCACAAGCTGTCCTCTGATCTCCATCTACACTAGAATATACATGTGTATATATGTACACACACAACAAATGCAAATCCTTTTAATTTAAAAAAGGGGGGAGAATGCAAGGGGCTGGAGAGGTGGCTTTTTCAGAGGATCCAGGTTCGATTCCCAGCATTCACATGGCCACTCAACAACCATCAGTAGCTTTAGTTACGGGGGATCTAATGTCCATTTGTGGCCTCTGTGGTTACTGTATGCATTTGGTGCATAGACATACATGCAGGCAAAATACCTCTACATGCTGAAAAAAATAAGAATGAACATGATACCAAATGTATAGAATATCCAGAAGTTCTGTACAACTCTGAACATTCAATTAGTACAGGGAACACCAAGCTGGTCCACAGAAATGCCAAAGGAAGTCTTCCAAGTTGAACAGACAGTAAGCAGCAACACAAACCTTGCAAGCATATAAAAATCCCAGGTGAAGGCATGTGCACAAATGCAGACACATGCCTTCTGTAGTACTGTAATGTGGGTGCATACATAATTTTAAAATTTCTTGTCAAATTTTTAAAAATGAACAAAAAGTAGCTACAAATCTATTTTACTGAATATGCAATGAAGAGTAGTAATTTGTATCATAAGTTATACAAAATAGGCTATAAAAGAGTTAATTTATCAAAAACTTACCAGTTTAAAGCAAACTGGAGTAACTTTAAGAGGTTTATATAATTGTAATGGCAGCCATACCAAAAAACTATAGAATGTATACAAAAAGAAATGCGAAAGAAATTAAAACACATCACTAAGAAAGTTCAAGAAGGCAGCAAGAGAAGAAAGGGGAAGCAAACAGAAAATAAGCAAGTGATAGCAACTACTTTTAATATAAGAGAATTAAATTCTCCAATTAAAAGACATGCTTCGTGGATAAAATATGATATAGCTAGAGTCATTCTAGACCTAAATTTATACCAGGATGAAAATGACAGAAGACATGGCTGGTACAATAAGAAGCTCCTGAACCTCAAGCCTATCACTGGACACAAAGGAGGGGAGTTACATGGTGACGAGAAGATCAGTTCACCAGGAGATAGGACAGTAATAAACACACCTCACAGCAGGTCTCTCAGATGCACGAGGCAGACACTGATACAAATGAGAAACAGTGACACAACTGTCAAACAAGCTGGCTGTCCTTTTGCTCCACTTAGATGGAACCCTGTCAGGCAAGAAGCTATTCAAGTGTTGATCTTTGGCACTTTCTTTCCCTCCACACTCAGCAACAGTGAGCAGTGGCAATAAGCACTGAGAGCAACACAGGTAGTGAGTGCCCTGGAGTGGTGCAGGAATCAGAACTGCAGCTGTACAAGCCGTCTGGGTCCAGGCAATCGGGACTCTTCACTTTGTGGCTGGCACTGGCTTTCGAGGAAAGCCTAAAATTCCTCAGGCCTTGACATTGCTAAGCTCTTATGTAGGCCTAGAAAGTCCAGAATTCTTAGCTCTTAATACTTCCTGGCCAGAGTACAGCTTTGGCCCAAGTCTGAGACCCTTGTCCCTAAAGACCTGGCAGTTCTTGGCACTGTCCTGGAGTAACCAGGATCTAGTCTTTCCTCTTGTGATTCATTGTAGCCTTTTATGTTTCTTTAGTCTCAGCTTTCCACTTTCCCATTGCCCTTCTACACTTATATCTATATTACTGATAGGTTTTATGTACTCCCTGTCAAAATCCCAGTGTGGATAGGTGGCATTCACCTATAGTTCCAGCAATGTGGAAAGCTGGGGCAAGAGGATCACATGAGGGCTGGGCAGTGGCACATGCTTTTAATCCCAGCACTTGGGAGGCGAAGACAGGCAGATCTCTGTTACTAGCCTGGCCTATAAGAGCTTGTTCTAGGACAGCCAGGGCTGTTACACAGAGAAACCCTGTCTTAGGGGGAAAAAAAAAGAAGAAGAGGAAGAGGAGGAGAAGGAGGAGGAGGAGGAGGAGGAGGAGGAGGAAGATAAGAGGAGGAAGAGGAGGATATATCGAGGCCGCTAGTATGCTCGTCTTCATTTCTTTTCTTCGTCCTCCTCCTCCTCCCCCTCCCCTCCCCTCCTCCTCCAGCCCTCCTCTCACAAAAGAAGAGAAGATAAAGATCGAAGAAGATGATCACATGAGCACATGAGTTTGTCACCAGCCTGGGCATCAACGGAAGACACTATTTTAAGACAAAACAAACTCCTGATAACATTTTTAAAAAATCAGACATAGAAAATTTTCTGTGTTGAGCATGTTGGCACACATCTATAATCTGTGAATTTGGGAAGATATGGCAGGAAATAACGTGTTCAAGGCCAGCCTTGACTATAAAGTAAGTATGAGCTTTATAATTAGAAGACCATACCTGAAATATAAAATAAATAATCCTAAAATTCATACAAAATCTCAAGGGGCTCTGAACATCTAAAATAGCCTTGAAAAAGGACAAAGCTGGAGGTCTCACACTTCTTATTTTAAAATGCACAACCCAATCACCAAGATAGGGTACTAGCATAGAGACACACACAAGACAATAAAGCAGTAGAGAAAATCCTGGAGCAAACCCTTGTATATATGGTCAAATGGTCTTCATCAAGCCTCTAAGGATACACAGAGCAGGTCAGTGTTCAACACACAGTGCTGGGAAAATTGGACTGCCACACACAAAAAGTATAATGTTGAACCTCAAACCCATACGTAAGAGTAAACCCAAAATAAATCAAGACTTAAAACACCCTACAGAAAGCATAACACTTCCTTTAGTAACTGAGGAATTGGAATTTTCATTATTCCTCAGTTACAAAATCAAATGTCAAAATAGGCAAATGAGAACATGTGAAACTTTAAAACTTCTGCACACAGGGCCTGGCAAGCTGTGGGCAAAGTGCTGGCTGTGCAATTGAGGCTAAGTTCAGCTGCCTACAACTCCGTAAAAGCTAAGTATGGGAGCCTTGTTCCTGTGATCCCAGCGCTGGGAGTGGAAACAGGAGGATCCCTGGAACTTGCTGGTCAGTCAGTCTAGGTTAGTTGGTGAGCTCCAGATTCAGGGAGAGAACACATCTCAAAAATATAAGATGGAGAGTGATAGAGAAGTCATGTGATATCAACCTCTGGCCTCTGTAAGTACATATTGTACCCACCCACACAAAAAAATTAAATAAATAAATAAACTGAAAAACAATTTACAAAACAGGAGAAAATATTTGCAGATTACCTATCTGGTCAGTATTTACTATTCAGGATCCACTAGGAAATCCTGCATCTCAACAATAACAAGATCAAAAATCATAAATAGGCAAAGGGCTTGGACAAGTATCTAAGTCTGAGGCCAGCCTAGGCTATGTAACAAAACTTATCTCTAAAACTAATACATATATGTTAGGTGGTGGCGGTGCAACCACCACTTTTAATTCTGCCCTCAGGAGGCGGAGGCAGGCAGATTTCTGTGAGTTCAAGCCCAGCCTACATAGCCAGTTCCAGGTCAGGCAGGAATAAGACCTTGTAAGAGGTGAGACATTGTCTACAAATTTTTTTTAATTTGGACTGATTAAATAGATCCATACTTACTACCCTGCACAAAACTCAACTCCCAATTGATCAAAGACCTTAACATAAAACCAGATACACTGAACCTGTTAGAAGAGAAAGTGGGGAATAGCCTTGAACTCGTTGGTATAGGAGACTTTCTGAACAGAACACTGTTATTGCAGGCACTAAGATCAACAATTAATAAATGGGACTTCATGAAACTGAAAAGCTTCTGTAAGGCAAAGAACACCATCCTTAGGATAAAGTGGCACCCTACAAAATAGGAAAAGATTTTTACCAACTACACATCAGATAGAGGACTAATATCCAAAATATATGAAGAACTCAACAAACTAGACATCAAAATACAAAATAATCCAACTTAAAAATGGAGTACAATCAAAACAGAAAATTCTCAATACAGGAAACTCAAGTGGCTAAGAAACACAAATGTTCAACATCTTAGTCATCAGGGAAATGCAAATCAAAACTACTTTGAGATTCTATTTTATACCTGTCAGATTGGCTGAGATCAATAACACAATTGACAGCTCATGATGAAGATGTGGAATAAGGGAAACAATCATTCATTGCTAGTAAAAGTGCAAACCTGTACAACCACTATGGAAATCAGTGTGGCAATTCCTCAGAAGAAAGGGAATTGATCTACCACAAGATCCAGCTACACCACTCTTGGTCATATACTCAAAGGTATTTTATCCTATCATAAGGACACTTGCTCAACCATGTTCATTGTTGCTCTGTTCGTAATAGCCAGAAATTGGAAACAACCAAAATGTCCCTCAACAGAAGAATGGATAAAGAAAATGTGGTACATTTATACAATGGAGTGTTACGCAGCTGTTTAAAAAAGTTATACCGTGAAATTTGCAGGATAATGGATGGAACTAGAAAAAAAATCATCTTTAGTGAAGTAACTTAGACGCAGAAAGATAAATATGGTATATATTCTCTTATATATGGATAGTAGCCATTAAATAAATGACAGGAGATACAGGAATGGAAAGATCGTGTGGGGAAGGAGAAGGGAGATGGGGTTGGTGGACAGAATGTTGGGAGACAGCTAGAATTAAGAGGCATTTGAAGGGTGATAAAGAGCCCTAATACAGTCAAAATTTTCTAAAATATATGAAAGCAATCCTATGAAGTCTCTAAATAATGAAGGAGATGGAGTCCCAACTGGCTGTCTCTTGTCACCAAACTAAGCTTCCAGTACCAGGACTTGGTCACATTCAGTTGAGTTGTTAACCAAAGGGGTCCCATAGAAATTTCCAAACAATCCAAGGCTATTGATAAAATAATAGGTTACAGTCAGGCAGTGGTGGTGCACGCTTTTAATCCCAGCACTCGGGAGGCAGAAACAGGTGGATCTCTGTGAGTTCAAAGCCAGCCTGGTCTACAAGAGCTAGTTTCAGGACAGGCTCTAAAACTACAGCGAAACCCTATCTCGAAAAACAAAATAAATAAATAAAAATAAAATAATAGGTTACTCGCTACAAACTGACAGCAGGGCCAAAGACAACACCCACAGAACTCAATGAACATAGAGAGTCGAGCTGGTACCTACATAAAACCCCCATTCCTACATTCTAGTGTCTTTGGTACAGGTATTCTTCAGGCTACCAAAAGAGAAATGTAAACACCAACCCAGCATTGATCTACAATGCTGTCCTCTTGTAAAATGTGATAGGACAATGGTGGAATATAGCTTGTGGGCATAAACCACTAATGTCTTGCCCACTCCACAAGATGGAACCCATACCTGACACTGCTCAGGTGACCATGAACCAGAGACTAGATAGTCCAGAGACCTAGGGTAAAACCAAGTACTACCAGTACCAAAAAAAAAAGTACTGATAAAATGACTCCTATACTCATAGATCAGTGCCTTGCTCAGCCATCATCAGAGAAGATTCCTCCTGCAGCAAGTGAGAACAAATACAGAGACCTACGCCAGACATTATGCAGAGAGTGAGAGACCTTGAAACACACGGCTCTAAATGGGATGTCTTCATCACATCCCTCCCCTTAAAGCTCAGGGAGCCCTGCAGAAGAGGAGGCAGAAAGTATGTAAAAGTCAGAAGGGATGTAGGACACCAGGATAACAAGTTCCTCTAAATCAAATCAGCAAGGCTCACATGAACTCAGAGACGGAAGCAGCTAGCAAGGGTCTACATAGGCCTGCACCAGGTTCTCTGCATATATATTGCAGCTTTCAATTCAGTGTTTTTACGGGACTCAAGTATGTGAACAAGTGGGTCTCTGATTCTTATGTTTTCTCTTGGGCTCTTTTTCTGCTGTTGGTTTACCTTGTCCAGGTTCAATGTGACCATTTTCTTTTATCTTATTATATTTTATTTTGTTATGTTTTGTCACTATCTCTTAGACGTCTGTTCTTTTCTAACAGACATAGAAAGGGAGTGGATTTGGATGGAAGGGGAAATAGGAAGGAACTTGGAGGAGCAGAGGGAAGTGAAACTGTAATCAGAATATATTATGTGAGAAAAGAATCTATTTTTAGTAAAAGGGGGAAATTGGGTTGATTAGCTGGCTCAGCGAATAAAGATACTTGCCACCAAGCCTGGGAAATTCACAAGGTGGAATAAGAGAACAGACTTCCACAAGTTGTCCTTTGACTTCCATATGCATGCACACTATGGTACATGTGCATGTATGCATGTACACACATACAAATATGATGGAGGAGTGTCTATGTGTTACTTTCATTGGCAAATAAAGAAACTGCCTTGGCCCTTTAATAGGACAGAAAATTAGGTAGGCGGAGTAGACAGAACAGAATGCTTCTTTTGTTTTCACAGAGGATGAGACTCTGTGGATTGCTTCTATCCCAATATGGTATGATAGACCACGCCCTCCTGAAAGGTTGCTATGAACATCTTCAAAAAATTACTTCACTCAACTGCCGACTGAGATGTACCTAGAACACAGGTTATATACCATGAAAGACCTAAATAACAGCGCCCCCATTCAGCAGGAAGCAGTTTGGAGAGAAATAACTGCGCCCATATTCCCAAATATTGTTTATAAATGTTCTTTTACATTTAAAATGGGATATGATATAGATATGAATAATTTGCATTGGTATAGATTTTAAGGTCAATTTTGTTATATGTATATGTATTTCTGATCTTGATTAAGCTATTGTGATTGTATAGTTCATTTTAAAATGTAATGTATAATTAGAAAATATAGGTTGTTAATAGATAATCATCGATAATAGTCAAGCTTGTAGTCATGTTAGTTAGATTTTCTAGATATATAGAGATATATTTCAGTTAGATAGGCATTCTTCATATCTTTCAAAGACTACAGAATATGGCATTTAAGATGTTTTAATAACTTAGGGCTTTTCGTGACAATGAGACACGTCTGATCCTGGCAGCACCAATCTACTTCAAGAGGAAGATGGGCATCGAAGAGGCTACTTATGGAGTTTGTTAGCCATTTGGGCAAGAAACTGCTCTTGCCTGGACTGTTGCATAAACTGGACACAGAGAACCCGCAGAGAGAGGACTGCTGAACTTGCCTATGATGTGGGAGAGTCTTTTGTTTGTGTTGATTTCATTCGTTAATAAAGAAACTGCCTTGGCCCATTTAATAGGCCAGCCCTTAGGTGGGTGGAGTAGACAGAACAGGAAGAAGGAAGTGAGGTAGATGGCTCAGACAGTCACCATGCCTCTCCTCTCCAAGATGGACACAGGTTAAGATCTCTCCTGGTAAGCGACCACCTTGTGGTGCTACACAGATTACTAAATATGGGTTAAAGCAAGATGTGAAAAGTTAGCCAATAAGAGGCTGAAACTAATGGGCCAGGCAGTGTTTAAATGAATACAGTTTCCATGTAATTATTTTGGGTGTAAAGCTAGCCGGGTGGCAGGATGCAGCCCTGCCACTCCTTCTACAGATTGGCACCCAATGATACAAATAATTTGCATTGGTATAGATTTTAAGGTCAATTTTGTTATATGTATATGTATTTCTGATATTGAGTAAGGTATTTTGATTGTGCAGTTCATTTTAAAATGTAGTGTATAATTAGAAAATATAGGTTGTTAATGGATAATCATCGATAATAGTCAAGCTTGTTGTCATATTAGATTTTCTAGATATATAGAGATATATTTCAGTTAGACAGGCATTCTTCATATCTTTCAAAGACTACAGAACATGGCATTTAAGATGTTTTAATAACTTAGGGCTTTTCGTGACAATGAGACACGTCTACTCCTGGCAGCACCAATCTACTTCAAGAGGAAGATGGGCATCGAAGAGGCTCCTTATGGAGTTTGATAGCCATTTGGACAAGAAACTGTTCTTGCCTGGACTGTTACATAAGCTGCACACAAAGAACCCACAGAGAGAGGACTGCTGAACTTGCCTAAGGATGAGATGGTCTTTTGGGGTTCCTGATTCATAAGGGAGTCTGCAAGACATTCTACAGGACACAGCAAAAAATGACTGAACTGTCTTTGGAATTTCCTGCTTCATGGAAATGTCTGCTGGATACTATGGGCCTAAAGGCCAAAGATGGATGTCCCAACGGTACAGAAGAACTTTGGGTGACTGTCCAGGCAGCGAATTGTCTCTGTCATTTCTAGAGTTTGAAAATTACATATTTTTTGTTTACTTAGGTAATATTATATCCTTCTGGAGTCTTTGATGAAATTAAAAAATAAATAAAGAATTATAGCTTTCCTTAATCATGATAAAAGATAAAATAGATCTAAATATTATAACTGTAATTCTTGCTTGATAACTGTTTTGTTATATGTAATTTTACTATGTTAAAGTTAAAGCCTTTTTTTATTTAAACAGAAAAAGGGGAAATGATGTGGGAGAGTCTTTTGTTTGTGTTGATTTCATTCGTTAATAAAGAAACTGCCTTGGCCCATTTAATAGGCCAGCCCTTAGGTGGGTGGAGTAGACAGAACAGGAAGAAGGAAGTGAGGTAGATGGCTCAGACAGTCACCATGCCTCTCCTCTCCAAGATGGACACAAGTTAAGATCTCTCCTGGTAAGCGACCACCTTGTGGTGCTACACAGATTACTAAATATGGGTTAAAGCAAGATGTGAGAAGTTAGCCAATAAGAGGCTGAAACTAATGGGCCAGGCAGTGTTTAAATGAATACAGTTTCCATGTAATTATTTTGGGTGTAAAGCTAGCAGGGTGGCGGGACGCAGCCCCACCGCTCCATCTACACAAATAAATGTTATTTTTTAAAAATTTAATGTTAAAAGTATTATAAACTGATATAAACAATGATAGATAACATGGACAGAGAACAGCAGAACTAAATTCAAAGTAGATGCTCACTGGGTGTAAATAAATCTCAATTTTTTAATCAAATAAAAAAAAGCATAAAATTAAACATGATGTATTGTTGAAAAAAGTTCATGACACTGATGTAGGTGGGTCTTCTATCTGTTGCTTTCATTGGTTAATTAATAAAGAAAACTGCTTGGCCTGATAGGTAAGAACATTGGTAGGCGGGGAAGAAAGAACAAAATGTTGGGAGGAAGAAGGCAGTGAGACAGTCGCCATGAAGCCAGCCACCAGGTCAGACATGCTGAATCTTTCCTGGTAAGCCACCACCTTGTGGTGCTACACAGATTATTAGAAATGGGTTAAGCAAGATGTGAGAGTTAGCCAGTAAGAGGCTAGAGGTAATGAGTCAGGCAGTGTTTAAATGAATACAATTTGTGTGTTGTTATTTCGGGTGTAAAGCTAGCCATGTGGGATCCAGGCGGGATGAAAAGCAAGCCTGCTCATCTCATCACTACATGACACTTTTTAATTTGTAATTAAAAACATTAAGTGTTAAGCTTATCTGCATATATACAATGGACACTTTTTGGTTATCTAGTGTGCTAACTGCTAAATTTTGGGCTGGATATGAACTTTATAGTTAGGCAGATGCAGGTGCCAGAAAGAGGTGACAGCCGGTCAATTCTACCCTAGTCACATTGCATCTAGATTCAACTATTTGTAAGAATCATTGATAGACTAGAGCCCACTCACCAAGTTGCATGAGGCTCATGTGAGCAGTGTTTAACTTAGGGCAGTCAATTTGGGGAAGTCATTGTCATCTTTTAATCTTGGGCACTATTTTTGGATTATGTAAAATGAATTACTTTACAAAAATTTTAAAGAAGGTAATAACAGCCACGTACATGAAGAGGGAAGAGATACCTAGGTCTGTCTTAATAATTCAATAATCTGCCTCATAGTCTAGGTAGGGGATGCTGAAGTACAAAAGCAAAGATTAGGTGAATTCCTGTCATAGATAACAGTCATGATTATATACAGTCATATATCTGTTAGGCGCTTACTGTACTGAACATCTAGGCAGACCAGCACTGTCCCAGAGGGTTTTCTACAAGGATAGATGACAGGCATCGGCTACATGTGACTATTGATCAATTAAAACTGGCACTCGAATCAAGACTATTCATACAAGTCCACCGACCCTTGGTTGCTGCTGCCGACACCAAAATGTCCACAGGTGTACCTTCAGGAAGTTCAAGAGCTGTCTCTGGCAGTAACAGCAGACTCTAGCAGACACAGAATCAAGTAGATGAGGTGGCTGATATCATGAGAGTCAACGTGGACAAGGTGTTAGAAAGAGATGAGAAGCACTCAGAGCTAGATGACCGCGCAGATGCACAGCAGGCAGGTGCTTCTCAGTTTGAAACAAGTCCTGCCAAGCTGAAGAGAAAGTACTGGAGGAAGAACTGCAAGATGTGGGCGATAGGGATCAGTGTCCTGGTGATTGTTGTCATCATCATTATCGTGTGGTATGTCTCTTAATGAAGAACCTTGTGAAAATGAAGCCTACTTACTGAGCTTACCTACTGGGTTTTTTTTTTCCCAAAGGGTTATTTTTGTTAGTTTACATAGAGTTCAGTACCTAGGAAATGTGCCTGTGTTTTAATATACACTCTAAATGGGGGTATGAGCTGCCCTGCCCACATTTTGCACAGTGCCTTCACAAAGTTATGCACCGACTAGGAAAGAGGACTTCTGGTATTACAGAGAGCTGGAGTCTAGGTGGATGTTGTCACTGAGGACTTGCTGTGGATTCCAGGAAGGGGATTCTATTCAGTCAGTTGTCCCCACATCTGACATTGTCTTCAAAACCACATTTTCAAACCTTTGGGTGATTAGATTCCCAGCTGTGCCTTCCAAGAAGAACACTACTGCCTAGTACAAATTGGCGACAATAACAGGGTGAGCCTTATTTTGATACTGGCTCCTTTTCCTTAAGAGGACCCTCCTTTCTGTAAGCACTACTGACTCCTGCTGTATTTAAGATGTTCTCATGTTAGGTGTGAATGTTTACTTTTCTGTTCTTGTTGTGTATCACTTCTCAAAGAGTATTTTAATCAAAAATAACCCTTTAAAAAGTTTTTGTAGAATTATGACCAAAGTTTTCTTTTTTTTACCAAAATTTAAGTACAAATAAAATGTCCTTAAGTCTGCCCCTAATAGATAAAATCAAACAAGTGACAAATGTAACTTAAGGTGCCCTTCAAGAAAAAAGTGTTAATTCTGTGTGAGCCTTCAGCATTTTCATGGTCCTTCCTGAGCTGTAGTTAATGCTACTCCTTCAGATTTGGTTTCTTTCATAGAGCTATAGAGACGAGCTAACGTCAGACCTAGAGATAAGACATTTAGCCAGCAGTTTTCAGACTGAACTAGAGGCTGCGGTCGCCAGTGCAGTGTGAGCAGCAGCTCCACAGCCTCACGTCAGTTTGCACAGACCAGAGATCTTGAATGCCGTTTACTGCTTTTACTCATAACCCACTTCCTAAACTGGTTCTCTGTATTATGCTTGAGGTGAGGCATTGGCCACTTCCAAGTGGAGAGCTAAGCAGAGATGCCTGTTGCTCTTAAGCCATAGCTATTGCCATCTGAGACATTTTTGTTGTGTATCTGAGACTTTCATCAAGGCATGGTTCAAAGTTGAGAGTTCAGGCATGAATGAACATAAGAAAACAGTGAGGAAAAAACAGGCTTTCTTTGCCTATGGCAGTGCCACTAAAATGCCCTGGAATTTATATATGCAAAGCAGCATCAGTCCAGACATAATAGAATCTGGTACTAGTTTTTTATTTGTTCCTGACATTACTGAAACAAAATAACTATTGATAGCATGCCCCACTATGGGAAAGCGGCATCAGCCTATGGCCTCTGTCCTGGTCTGACCCACAACCTTGGTGCTGTCTCCTCCATACTCAGACCCATGTAACTCATTGGCTCCTGTGTTAACACAGTAATACCTTGCTTGTCTGTGCATTTAGCTGGGAACTTACCCGCTATGATGTCTAAATAAAGTTGTTTATTTAAAAAAGACTATTCATACATTAAATAACAGGAAGACAGAGTGGCCTCATAAGAATGAGAAAATTAATCTGAAGACAATGAGAGCTCAGTTCTTGTGAGAAGTCACAAGCTATGCTAAAGGGTCACAACTATTCAGAGATATACAGAAACGTCCTCTAATCACTCACAAAGAGAGTGCTACCTTGGACTTGAGTGTTAATAATTTAACAAAATGCAGGGCAGCATTTGAATAATATAGACCATACTTAAATTAGTGCCATGGCAGTAGAAAGGCAAGGATGGGCAGAAATCAGAATATTATGTCCACCTGGATGTAGAAACAGACAGGGAACCATGTGGTTCATCAAACCTGTTTTCTATTCTGCTTGCAAAGTATGCCTCTCCATGCATTCAGATTCTAGGAGGATGGTAGTAAGCTATTTTTTGTTTATTACGATTTTATTTGTTTATTTTATATCTATAGGTGTATTGCCTGCATGTGTGTAGTGTGCAGTGTCCATGGAGCCCAGCAGGTGGCACTGGATCTCCTGAAACTAGAGTTACAGGTAGTTGCTGAGACACCATGTGATGAGTACTGGGAATCAAACCCAAGTACTCTGTAAGAGCAGTCAGTACTTTTAACGAGAGCCACTACAAAATCCAAACATGAATCAACTAAGTGTGGTATGCCCAAGGGTGGGATGAAAAGAAAGTATGACACCGAAGGAACATGAATGAACCTTAGAAATTTGCCAAAGGTAAGGTGCCAGTCAGGAAACACCATGTGTTGTATGATTCCATGTGCAGCACAGATAAATTCAAAGACAGAAAGCAGATGAGAAGATTCAGGGTGGGGGTTATGTAAGAATGGGGAGTGGCAGTTAGTGAACACGGGGTTCTCTTAGCATGATGACAGCACTCTAGGATTCAAATGTGGGCATGTTTGCACAATTGCATGTAGTGAAACACTTTGAATGGTAGAAGAAAGCTCTAGATTTAATCCCTGGTACCAGACAACAAAAAGAAAACAAAATGACAGACACTTATACAAGGGTGTATAAGGCCTTGGGTTTGATCCTAATTCTGCACAACAAACAAACACAACACAAATTGAATGTCATCAATGTTAAAAGTTAGTGCTAAAAATGGTATTATCCAAATAATGAAAACAAAATCTCTAAAAGGGGAAAGAAATGTGTTAATCATGTGATAAGGGCTTTATAACCAGAGTGACAGAGCCCTCATTAGTACTGTGGAGTCAACAATTAAATCTAGACCCTTCTTACATTTGGTTATGTCCCCAGCTCTTTGGAGGGTTAAATGTTTAGATGTTGTATTTAGGTTTCAATCCACTTTGAGTTACACTTTGCATATGGCTTGAGAGAAAAAGAGTCCAAGGTTACATGGATATTCTGCTGTCCTGTATTTGTTAAAAGGTATGTTGATAGATTTCTGGTACCCTTGTTGACAATTATTCATTAATTTTGGAGTAGTGAAGTCTAGTTTGAGACAGGCTTGAGGCACATGGTGTTCTTTGGTCTGAGCTGCATGTATAGAAGACCATATCTTCAACTCACATGGAGGAAGAAACCCAGTGAAAATACATGTCTGATGAGTCATGACCCATCTGTGAGTTTGACAGTCCCACTGTTTCATTACCCACAGATGACTCTCAGAGACACATCATTGCCTGCTTTGGCAAAGGGGCCAACTGGTCCTTTTCAGTGCTGCTCCTGTTTGAGACTCGTCTGTCTGTTGCTTACAATTCCGTTCCACTTAGTGACACAAATCAAGGACAGAAATTCCCTTCTGCCCAGGAAAGGAAATGTTTATCAACAGAACACTGAGCTGCTCAGTTGGCAATCTGAGCTGCCAGGAGGAAGCAGTGCCAGTGGACATATTTGATTTTTATCTATGGGTAGACTAGCTCCAGCACCGGATGTGTTTCTATTTTGTACACAGGGTTTTTCATGTGCCAGGTCCAAATTCTTCTACATTCAACACAAAGTCAGAGAATCTAAATTGCTTGTCTTCTTTTGCCAGATTTAATTTTCTTAAGATTGGTCTCTTGCAGCCCAAGCTAGCCTTGAACTGTATATAACCCAGGCTGGTCTTAAACTCACTACCTTTCTATCTCAGGGACTACAGAGGTCAGTACCACCCTGCTTGGTGAGAATCTAAACTGTTAAGACTTGAACAAATTTGAGCTCAGTGAAAGGCAGGCCTTCAAAAAAAATCCAATTTGAAGTAAGACACTTGAGTAGCTAGATCCAGTGAAATCTGCCCAAATATATTGAAAAGACAACTGGGAGAGAGAATATGCCAATCAAAAAACTACAACTGGTAGAATGAGAACAGAGGCTAACCTCCTCAATTCTCTTTTATAAAATAGCACTGTTGGGGCTGGAGAGATGGCTCAGTGGATAAGAGCACTTGTTGCTCTTTCAGGAGATGCTAATTCAAATTCCAGCATCCATGTCAGGCAGTTCACAACCACCTGTAACTCCAGCTTCAGGTAATCCAATGCCCTCTTCTGGCCCCTCCTGTTACCAGCAGACACACAGATGGACAAGCAGGCAGGCAGGCAGGCAGGCAGGCAGGCAGGCACGCACGCACGCACGCACACACACACATAAAATAAAATAAAAATTTGAAAATAACATCAAAATAATAGTTAACAACAAAACAAAATAGCCCTGCACTTACATATACTCCTATGTATTTAAAATCACCTCTAGGTTGCTTCAAATATCTCATTTCCTATAAATACTGTGTCATCAGCTGTTACGCTATACTGTTAAAATAATGGCAAAAAATAAGTCTACACATGTTCAAAACTGACAGTCAGAGGCCTAACTACATGTAGCCTATATTCCTGAAGTTTTACATAAAATATTTAATGTTACTTTACTGTGTAGAATAAGATATTTATGTGTTTACATATCAGAAAACAATTACTAGGTACTCTGTCTCAAACATAAATAGCACAAGGCAGGCTAGTGAGGCGGCTCAGCTGGGTAAAGGCTTGCCATACAAGTCTGATGATCTGAGTTTGACTGCTGGAACCAGGTAAGGATAGAAGCTGAGAATTAATTCCATAAAACTGCCTTCTGACCACCATATCTATACCTCAGCATGTGCACATACATACATAAAAAGATTACAAGGTCAGGTTCAGGAAGATGGCTCAGTGGGTGAAAACACTAGCTACAAGGCTGATTACCTCAGTTTGACGATCTTTGGAATCCACACTAAATGCCAGGTGTAGTAATGCCTGAAGCTTGCAGGCCAGCTAGTCTGGAATATGCAGGGCATCAGAAACAATGAGACACTGTTTCAACAAGGTGGAAGGTGGCGACTGATTCCTGAAAGTGGTCTTCTGACCTCGACATGCATGCCATGAAAAAAAAGTACATACCTGCACACATACCCAAATAAATAAATAAGAAAGGAAGGGAAGGGAAAGACAAACAGACAAAGATCATAATACTGACCTGCAGGGGCTTTTCTGGCTCTAAGCTCTAAATGTCTGTGCTCTCAGTCTCATTTTTTAAGGATTAAGTAAAAACACTCCCACTTATGAATACACACCTGAGGGGAAGTGGCAGACTCACTTGTTCACAGGTGCCCAGAAGGGACAAACAACACATGCTCTTACCTCTATGCTGAGACTGCCACAGTGAAGGAGCAAAGGTACAGCACATTTACTCTCTAGAATGCATGAATAATCCAGTGATTTGATGCCTGTTCCTGGTGTCTTTCTCCTCTTGGCTTCTGGGACAATCTAGTTTTGGTTTATTTACCTCTAAGTAGAATCTTTGGGGGAAGTGGGGTTTTCTTAACTGTCATTCTTCCTCCTTGGTACACAAGAATGCCAGTTTTCATCTTCCCAGTCCCACAGATCTGACTAGAGCTCTGATCTCAGGTAGCAAGTTTACCAATGGCAAATGTTTCAAAGGAACAAATGATGCTAAATGTCTCTTTTATCTTCCAGGGTTTCCATCTCTCTAAATCTTAGTCCTGTAAATCTTTTCTGCCTTATACCTCCCCCTTATGCCTTCATTTTTTTTCCCTTAAATCTTTTCTTGCTGTTATTAGACTGGTCCAGAGTATATCACTGTTAGAATCCAATCCCTTAAAGTGAGGCAGAAGAGACAGACAGACAGACACACACACACACACACACACACACACACACACACACACACTGAATCAGAGAGTGATTTCCTTATATAATACTTTATAATTCATTATAGGTTTTCCTATTTGGTCTCCACCATTTTTGGAGTTTTTCTGGGGAGCTTACACAAGTCAAGACTGGATAAAGCAACCAGGATATGGGAACATGGACCTGGAATCACCTTAACAGAAAGTCATGAGGATCATAATTAAAATAAACAATCCACACCGCTAGTTCCAGCACTTGGGAGGCAGAGACAGGTGGATCTCTGTGAGTTCGAGGACAGCCTGGTCTACAAAGCAAATTCCAAGACAGTCAGGGCTACACTGAGAAACCCTGTCTCAAAAAATCAAAATTAAAAAAAAAAAAAATCCAAATGTCAAGTATTCTAAAACATCTGATTGTTTTACTGCTGAAATGAGACAGAGAGCTCCAATCAAGATGGGGGGAGAGAAGAAGAGAGAACGGGAGTGGCTAGAGAGATGACTCAGCAGTTAAAAGTGTATACTGTTCTTGCAGAGGACTCAGGACTAAGTTCAGTTTCCAGCACCCACCCTGGATGGCTCACAACCACCTATAGCTCCAGTTCCAGAAGGATCTGACACCTATGGACTCCACAGGCACCAGCACACACATGCATAAACATAATTAAAATAAGAACAATTCTTTTAAAGAGAGTAACAATGAGTAACTTAAGTTAGAGGCTTGAAGCCTGATGCCTGGCAGAGAACACAGTGAATTTCAATTCCATGTTTCTTTGCCTCCTTCTCCTCTGCCCCACTCCTACTTGACTTAAAAGGTGAGCTGACACAGAACACTGATACTACAACACTGTCAGGCGGTTAGCTTTCTAAGCATCTAAAGTTCATTCCTCTGTCTTCAGTGTGGAGTACGAACTGGGGTAGAAGTTATAACATTGAACAACATAAGAACAAAGGAAAATGGCCAAAAAATAAATCTGAAAAATGAGAAATCTGAGCTTCACTGCTCTACTTGCCAGTCAACCTGAGCGCCCTAGGCAAAAGACCTCTGAAGTCTTGTGCATCTGAGAAACGAGGGACTAATGAAACATTTAACATCTATTCATTGAGCACTTACCACATTTGAGCTACTATGAAGCTAAGTTTTGAGACTACAGTACTGTATAAATCAGGCATGGTCTTGACCTCAGGACTAGCTCAGTAGTACTCAATTCTGGCTGCACATTTAAGTATCTGGAAACTCAAACAAATAAATGAATAACCCCAGATTAATTAAATCCCTAAGGATTAACCTCTGAGGGGTTGGGAGTATTTTTGTTGTAGTATGAACAGAAAACTGATGAACTCTTGAGTTTCGAAATCTACCCTTGTTAGAATCTACCCTTCTAAAGCTACTTTTAAAATGAGATTTATTCATTTTATTTTGAGAGTTTTTCTCATATGTATGCATGTGTACCACACAAGTGCTTGGTGCCCAGAACAGACAGCAGAGGGCTTTGGATCCCCTGAAAGTGGAATTACAGATGATTGTGAGCCTCCATGTGGGTACTGGGAATAAAATCCAGGTAATCTGCAAGACAGCCAGTGTTCTTAACCACATATCTCTCCAGCCACTCTTCCTTGTATGGTTTGTTAAATATGCTTCTTTGCTTGTTCATTTTTTGTGATAGCTACTCTAGGTTGTCAACTTGACTACATCTGGAATTAACTAAAACTCAAGTGGCTGGTTACACATGTGAGGAACTTCTTCTTAACTAAATCATTGGAAGTGGGAAGACTTACTTTTAATCCAGATCTTTTGAGGTGTGAAGATCCACCTTTAATCCGGGCCACATCTGCTGGCAGCCTATATAAAGGACATGGAAGAGGGAAGCTTGTTCTTTAACTACCACCCTCACTCTGCCTGGCAAGTCCATTCCTTCACTAGCACTGGAGCCTACTTCTTTTTAGTCTAGAATGTACTGAAGACCAGCGGAGATATCCAGCCCTGTGGACTGAATAACTACTGGATTCTTAGACCTTCTGTTGGTAGACAGTCACTGTTGGACTAGCTAGACCTGTAAGCCATTCTAATTAATAAATTCCATATATATATATTATAAATATATATATATATATATATATATATATATATATATATATAATAAATAAGAAAGGAAGGGAAGGGAAAGACAAACAGACAAAGATCATAATACTGACCTGCAGGGGCTTTTCTGGCTCTAAGCTCTAAATGTCTGTGCTCTCAGTCTCATTTTTTAAGGATTAAGTAAAAACACTCCCATTATTATATATATATATTATATATATAATATATATATAATATATATATATATAATTTTTTTACAAACTTAAGGAGACAAATGCTTTGAGTATCCTGAATCAGCAATTGAGAGAGGTAACGGATTTGGTGAATCTGTATATAAAATTTTGACTGTGGAAAAACAAGAAAATAACAATGCTGGTTGGTTGCTCCTAACATCTCTGGATAAACTGACAAAGGAAAAGGAGGAGCTCCATGGTAAATTAACCATCTTCTAGCATCTCCAAATATGGTGAAGGCCAACAACAAACTTGTGTAAATAATCTAAAAGTGTGCCCTGGAAGAGAATCTTGTCTTCAGCAGTCAAGGTGTAGAAAAGCAAACCAAAGCCCTCTTTATAAGGTTGCCTGAATTACAGCAAAATTCAGGTGGGTCCCAGTCTCGGTAGGTGTGGGTGGTCAAAGTAAGGGCATTAATAAGTAAAGAATAGGATCTTATAACTAGAGATGGGAATGTGTGAGAGGGCTCTACTGAGGCTGGAAACTTTGAACCCTCAGATTCTCGAGGCCTTATCTCATTAGAGGAAGTAGTCTCTCCATCCTTAGCAGAAAATGTACTCACACCCCAACATCCAGAAACACTGCCTATTTCACCTTTGAGGAAGTTATTCCTCCATTGTTTAAACAAGCAGTGATTTTCTCTGAACAAGACACCAGGAAAGAAAATACTGATGTCCTTCAGGGTCCCAATATAGTTGCCTCTAGACCTAAAACCAGACTGAAGGCTAAGCAGGCTTCTAGAGAGGAAGTGGGAAGTGTAGTCCTGAGGAGGTGCACTACACTACTGAAGAGCTTAATGTGTTTGCTAATGCATTCTAGCAGAAATCTGAGGAATATGTGAGGGAATGGATTTTAGGGGTGTGGAATAATGGTGGAAGGAACATAAAACTAGAACAGGTTGGGTTTATTTATATGGGCCCACTGAGTGGAGATTCTAGGTTTAATATGGAAACTCTCACAATTAAGAACAAACAAAGGTATCAAAAGTTTGTTTGAATGGTTGGTTGAAGCATTTGTCAATAGATGGCCTATTGAAAAGAAGTTGGAGATGCCTGATATTCCTTGGTTTGGTGTTGATGAAAGGATTTTAAGGCTCAGAGAAAATGCAATGTTAGAGTGGGTAACACTGTGTAAAACCTAATCTTCCACAATGGGAAAGCCCAGAAGACGTGCCCTTCACTAGTCCAACAAGATGCAAAATGGTGAGGGGGCACTAGCACAGTTGAAGAGCTTTGTGGTCATACTTTTCCTTGTGACAGCCCTTAGTGTTGGAGACATTTCTCTCAGTTAGATGGATTAAATGCAAGGGGTTTAATTGGGTTTTGAAGTAGCAGGGACCAGGTGGCAGCACGGATTCCCTAACGACAAGGTGACTGTGATTATAGTGATGGGCAGTGCAGACAAAGCAATGTCCATTATGTCATAACCTGTGATGGGCAACACAGGCAAACAGACTTTTAAGGTAGCATGATTGTACGGAGCTTTGGTAATGGCTAGTCAATCATGGTGTTTCCAGGCATGAGAGAGAAGAGAATGCTACTGCACCAGGTAGTAGTGTTGCATGCCTTTTACTCCTGCATTAGGGAGGCAGAGGAGGCAGATCTCTGTGTTCAAGGCCAGCCTGGTCTACAGAGTGAGTTCCAGGACAGCCTCATAAAGAAGCCTGTCTCAAAAAAAAAAACCAAACACCAAAACAAAAAAAAAAAAAAAGCTGCTGTATTTTGTTTGATATTTATTTACTTATTTTGGTTTTTTCAAGACAGAGTTTCTCTGTAGCTTTGGAGCCTGTTCTGGAACTAGCCCTTGTAGACCAGACTAGCCTCGAACTCACAGAGATCCGCTTGCCTCTGCCTCCTGAGTGCTGGGATTAAAGGCGTGCACCACCACCGCCTGGCTTGTTTGATATTTGTAAGTGGGAAAACTCTCAAACAAATGAAAGAAAGGCTCCACTGGATCATGGTAAAAGGTAATCTTGACCCATGAATCAATTTCCAGACTTGAGCCAGTTTGCAGACCCAAAACTCCTTGAGTGAAGTCAGGTTTTCCTGAGGAAGGACCACAATAAAATACCTAAAGATTTTACTGTTATCCTTTGCCAGACCTTCCCCAGAGGGATCTACAGCCTTTTGCAAAGATACAGTGGGAGAAGGAAACAGCTGTTGCAGGGTGTATTAGATACTGACTCTGAATTGATGCTGATTTTGAGAGATCCCAAGAAGCATTGTGGCCTTCCAGTTAAAATAGGAACTTTATGGAGGTCAGGTGATTGAGGGAGTTTTCGTTGAAGTTAGACTCACAGTAGGTCCAGTGGGTCCCTGAACTCACCCTGGGGTTATTTCCCCAGTCCTAGAATGTATATTTGGGACAGATATACTTAGAAGTTGACAGAATTCTCACATTAGTTCCCTGGCCTGTGGAATGAGGGCTATTATGGTTGGAAAGACTAAACGGAAGTCTTTATTAGAGTTGCCTCTGCCAGGGAAAATAGTGAATCAAAAACAGTATGGCATCCCTGAGGAACTGCAGAAATTAGTGCCACCATCAAGGACTTGAAAGATGCAGGGGTGTGGTTCCCACCCCCTCTCCCTCTGACTCTGCTACCTGGCCAGGGCAGAAGGCAGATGGACTGTCAAAAATGACAGTGGACTATCAAAAACTCAATCAAATAGTGACTCTAATTGCAGTTGCTGTACCAGATGTGGTATTTGAGTAAATTAACAGATCTCCTGGTGCATGGTATGTGGCTACTGATCTAGCAATACCTTTTTCTCAGTACCTGTCTGTCCATAAAGACCACCAGAAGCAATTTGCTTTCAGTTGGCAAGGCCCCAATATACCTTCGCTGTTTCATCTCAAAGATAATATCAACTCTCTAGCCCTGTGTCATAACTTAGTTATAAGGGGTCTTGATCATCTATCTCTTCCACAAAATATCACATTAGTTCACTATGTTGATGACATTATGCTGAAGTCAGCAGGAGGTAGCAACCACTTTGGACTTATTGGTCACACAAATATGCATCAGAAGATGGGAAATAAATTCAACCAAAATTTCAAGGGTATACTACCTCAGTGAAATTCTTAGGAGTCCACTAGTATGTGGCGTGTAGTGCTATTCCTTTAAAGGTGAAGAGTAAATTATTGCACCTGGTCCTTCCCACCACCAAGAAAGAAGCACAAACTTAGTGGGTCTGTTTGGATTCAGGAGACAGCACATTCCTCACTTGGGTATGTTACTCTGGCCCATATACCAAGTGACTCAGAAAGCTACTAGCTTTGTGTGGAGCCTGGAACACAAGAAGGCTCTTCAACAGGTCCAGGCTGCTGGGAAAGCTGCTCTACCACTTGTACCATATGATCCAGCAGACTCAGTGGTACCTACTGTATAAGTGGCAGATAGGAATGCTGTTTGGAGCCTCTGGCAGGCCTATAGGTGAACCACAGAAGAGACATTGGGATTCTGGAGCAAGGCTCTGCCATATCTGCAGACAACTATTCTCTCTTTGAGAAACAGCTCTTGACCTTCTATTGGGCCTTACTGGAAACTAAATGTTTGACAATGGGCCACCAAGTTATCATGTGACCTGAGCTGCCCATCATTAGGTGGGTGCTATGCATCCCACTAAGTCATAAAGTAGGATGTGCACTGCAGGAGCCCATTAATGAATGGAAGTGGTATATCTGTGGTTGAGCCTGAGTAGATTCTGAAGACAAAAGCAAACTACCTGCAGTTTCTACTCCCATTACAAAGCCGTCTACCACCAAGCATTCACCTGGAGCCTCAAAGGGTATGCGCTATGAGCAGGTGACTGGGGAAGAGAAGACCAGAGCTTGATTACTGATGGTTCTTCTGCACGTTATGCAGGCACCACCCAGAAGTGGGCAGCTGCAGCATTACAACTCCTTTCTGGGACAACTCCGAAAAACAAAGACAAGGGGAAACCTTCAAGTGGGCAGAACTTCAAGCAGTACACATGGCATTAGGGTTTGTTTGGAAGGAGAAATGGCCAGATGTGTGATTATTCACTGACTCATGAGCTGTAGCCAATGGATTGGCTGGATGGTCAGAGACTAGGAAAGAGTGTGACTGGAACACTGGTGAGAAACATCTGGGGAAGAAGTATGTGGATGGATCTCTCCAAAAGGACAAAGGATGTGTAGATACTTGTGTCCCATGTAAGTACTCACCATAGGTGACATAAGCACAGGAGGAATTCAATACTCAAAAAAGCTGACCCATTCTGTGAACAGTCAGCCTCTTTCTCAAGTCATTGCGGTCATTGCCCAATAGGCCAATAAACAAAGGCGGGCATGGAGGGGGCTTAAGGGTGAGGTGGGGTGGGCAGGGGTTATTAAGCTAGCTCCGTGAGGCTGTGTGGGGCAGTTTGCCCCAGTAGGGGTGTTTGGAGTCTGCTCATGTGGGCACCAGAAATAGCAAGAACCACAAAGAAATATATATTGATATATATAAATTTATTGAGGGGTACTGGGGAGAACAGATTCACGAATTGAGGGAGTTGGGAACCGGCCACACACTGCTTCATGCTACCTAACTCCAGTCTTCACAACCCAAGAGAGCGTGTAATGTACGACTTCTCTTTCTCCTTTTAAGAGATCACATTTGCAGGCAAGAAGCCACTCCTGAAGGCTGGTACCCCCAAAGCTATTGGCAGAATGAATTCCCAAAACAATGGAGGTTATAAAATGGGCTGGACAACACAGACTTCCACTCACCAAGGATGACCTGGCTACAGCTGCTGCTGAGTGCCAGATCTGCCAACAGCAGAGACCAACACTGAACCCCAGATATGGCATCATTTCCCAGGTGACCAGCCAGTGACCTGGTGGCAGGTTGACTACACTGAGCCACTTCTTCTGTAGAAAGGCTGATGCTTTGTCCCTACTGGAGTAGATGCCATTCTGGCTATGGATTTGCCTTTCCTGCACATAATGCTTCTGCTAAAACTACCATCATGGACTTACAGAATGCTTTCTCTATCAGCATCGTATTCTACACAGTATTGCTTCTGGCCAAGGAACTTGCTTCACACTCAGAGAAGTAAAACAGTGCCCCACAATCATAGAATCCACTGGTCTTTCATGACCCCCAACATCCTGCAGTAGCTGGACTGATAGAAAGATGAAATGGCCTTTTGAAAACACAGTTACATGGTCAATAAGGTGGCAGCTGCCTGGAGGGCTGAGGCAGAATTCTCAGAAGGTGATACATGCTTTGAATCAATGTCCAATATATAGCCAGGATCCATAGGTTCAGGAATCAAGGGGTATAAAAAGAAATAGTTCCATTCACTATCACCCCTAGTGACCCACTGTAAAGGTTTTTGCTTTCTGTTCCTGAAACCTTAAGTTTTGCTGGTCTAGAAGCTTTGGTTATACAGTGGGGAATGTTCCTGCCAGGGGCCACAATGAGCATCCTATTGAACTGGAAGTTCAGACTACCCACCAGCCACTTTGGGTTTCTGATGCCCTTAAGTCAACAAGCTAAGAAAGAAATAACAGTGTTAGGAGGTGTGATCGATCCAGCTTACCAAACGTAAATTGGATTGCTTCTCCTATGGAGAAAGAGATTATGTCTAGACTGCAGGAGAACTTTTAGGGCAGTGAGTGGTTCTCAATCTTCCTCATGTTTAGTCCCTTTAATACAATTCCCCATGTTGTGGTGACCCCAACCATAAAATTATTTTTGTTGCTATTTCATAACTATAATTTTGCTAATGTTAGGAATCATAATGCAAATATCTGTGGTTTCTGGTGGTCTTAGGTGACCCCTATGAAAGGGTTGATCAACCTCCAAAGGGGTTGACAACCCACAGGTTATGAAACACTGTTTTAGGGCATCTCTTGTGCTATCATGTCCTATGATTAAAGTCAATGGGAAACCATAACAACCTAATCCAAGCAGGATGACAAAGGTCACGGACCTGTCAGGAAAAGAGTCAACACCTGCTTGAGGTGCTTGCTGAGGTTGGAAAAAATATAGAATGGGTAGTAGAGAAAGATAGTTATGAATACCAACTAAGGTCATGTGACCAGAAACATGGATTATAATTAACATGAGTTTTTCTGTCCTATTTATTAAGAAACTATTTGTACAGATATTTGTGCTTTCTTTCCTCAATGTCTTATCATGTAATATAACGTCAATTAAGAGAATATCAGTGGTTATATCATGTTAGGTTGTTGTCTTAGTGGTATTGGCTGTGAAGAAGACACCATGACTATGGCAACTCCTATAAAAAGAAAGCAGTTAATTGGGGGCTTGCTTACACTTTCAAGGTTTAGTCCATTATCCTTATGCAAGGAGCATAGTGGCACACACGGTAGCGGAGAGTTCTATATATGGATCTGAAGGCAGCAGAAGAGGGAGCTACTGGACCTGGTTTAGGCTTTTGTTAGGAGACAGGGCTTCTCTTTGTAACCCTGTCCTGGAACTAGCTATGTAGACCAGCCTGGCCTCGAATTCAGAGATCTGCCTGATTCTGCTCAGAAGTGCTGGGACTAAAGGGGTGAGACACCATGCCCACTTTTTTTCTTTTTTTTTTTCGGGGGAGGGGAGCTTTTGAAACTTCAAAGCCTACTCCAGTGACACATTTCCTGCAAGACCACACCGATTTCACTTCTACTCCTTCTCTAGTAGTTGCCGCGCCCTATGATCAAGCATTCAAATATATATGGTATATTCAAACCACCACAGGTGCAAATATGATCTGGCCATTGTTTTCATTTGGAAATTAAGCACGACATATGGAAATACAATTGTGTGTCAAGTTGACAAAGGGTTGGCTTGTGATGGCTATTCTTGGTTGTCAATTTTACCACATCTGGAATTAACTAAAACCCAAGCAACTGGGTTTTAAACCTATAAGGGATTTTTTTCCTTAATTAAATAATTTAAAGTGGGAAAGATGTACTTTTAATCCTGATCTTTTGAAGTGGGAAGATATACAATGAATCCAGATCTTTTGAGGTAGAAAGATACCTTTAATCTAGACCACACCTTCTTCTGGCTGCCTTTATAAAGAACTTGGAAGAAGGGAATTTGCCCTCTCTGCCAGCTTGCTTTCAATCTGCCTGACAAGTCCATTCCTTCGCTGACATTGGAGCCTACTTCTTTGGGATTCCAGAGTACGCTGAAGACCAGGTGAGATATCCAGCCTCACGGACTGAACAGTTACTGGATTCTTACCAGAGCAATGATAGTACTAACCCTACAAAAAGTTCAAACCAACTTAAGGCTTTTTTAATTAAAAATCAGTTTTTAGTATCAGCACAGGGATAAATACAGACCAGGTGAACAGAATGGTAAATCCAGAGACAGGTACAATTGATTATCTGTGACAAAACAAAAACAAACAAACAAACAGGACCCCAAACACTGAGAGCAAATAGGCTTTCTAAGGAGTAGTATTTGGGGTAGTATTTGAAAGAGTAAAGGTGAATCTATCTCTCAAGTCAGTTGACCAGAGATTTGAATGTTAAAACCACACACAGAACACATGCATAAAGAATCAAACAAAAACTGGCTGACTTCAATCCGGAGTATAAAGGAATTTATGGGCTAAAATTAAAGATTGAGAAGCAGTGAACTGAAAGAATTGAAAAGTGAAATATATTTACCTTTTATTTAGTAAGAATAATACGCAAGTGCTTACAAGGGGGCCCACTTCTGGGTTCTTTTGCTGTGGCCACAGTAAGATGCTATGGCAGTCCCTCCTCTTGATATCTACCAATGACTGTCACCAGACTCAGGTGGTAGTGTGCTCCACTTTTGACAAGTGGAGTAGGAGCTATACATACTTATTTTTCCCTTTCTTCTCAAATATCAGGGCCTATCTACCAATGACTGTCACCAGACTCAGGTGGTAGTGTTGCTCCACTTTTGACAAGTGGAGTAGGAGCTAATACATACTTATTTTTCCCTTTCTTCTCAAAATTCAGCGCCTATAAGACTGAACTAGAGTAAATCTCCTTCATACTCCTCTAACATAACCCTTGATCTCCGGTTCAGTTTTGGGAAACACACCCAAAACACTATGGACAAGATAAACTGGTGTTTGTCTAATATACATTAACATGCTATTAACATTTCAAAACCACTGACCAGTGTATCACATATCACTTATATGCGGGCTGTGCACAATGGCTTCCATGGAAAGAGTACAGTATGAAGGGGTTGTTTGGGTTGACTATGAGATGTGTGTGCACCAAACATTGGGCCTCAGCTGCTGGTACTATACTGAGGTCCTGAAAACTAAGGAGGTGGGGCAAAAGCTGGAAGCAGGCCACTGCCTGCAAGGCAGTGTCTTGTCCCCAGGACCCTCTTCCTGTCTCCACATGCTTCCATTCCCATGAGCTTCTCTATATGTGCATGGGGCAAAACACCCTTTGAAAATGAAGAACCTCCCTGTCCCTGGAAGAGCCCCCGCCTGCCACTACCTTGCAGTGCACTTGATATCCTGCTTTTTTTTCTGTTCTAAACAAGTTCCTTTTCGTGCATTGTTTCTGTGAAATATTTGGTCACTGTGAGAAAAGTAACACAGAGGGGAAAGAGAAAAGCAGCAGAGAAGAAACAAGGAATATGACAACATCATCATCAGTGACCAAAGTCAGCAACACTGCCAGTCTAGTACCCACCCTCTGTTTAACCCATGAGACCAGCACTTCAACTGTGCAGCTTCCTCTCCTACAAAGTTAAAATCCCAGGCTAATCACCAGAAAAAAAAAACCATCAGACAAAACCCAATGAAGAGGAATCGTTCATCACAGCCCACCAGTAGTCCTCCAAATCAGTTCACGGTGAGTGACAGGACAGGCCTGGCTGAAGAGATGGTTCAGCAGTTAAGAGTGCGGGTGTGCTCTTCCAGAGGACCTCAGCAGCCATGTCAGGTGGTTCACAATCTTCTGTAACTCCAGTTAATCCAATGTCTCTGGCCTCCACAGGCACCCATACACATGTGCACAAACATGGACACACATATATGTGTAATTAAAACTTTTTAAATAAATCACCCCCAGAAAGGGAAAATGAAAATCAGAGAAACTTTCACCATTAAGAGGAGCCTAAGGAACAAAAAAGCACACAAAGCAAAAGTGAAGGAACTGTGAATAAACACAGACTTCAGCTGATAAAGTTCAACAGCAACATGACACTAATGCACTAGATGGCAACAGAGGGGACTGAGCAGGGGGAGAATATACGAGAGCTGGACTATCTGCTCTGTCTACCGACAAAACTTAAATCCTTAGACATGAGGATCCCTCCCTCCCTCTCCATAGAGCGGGAGACCTGGAATCACCTTCTAGAAACATACACACGCCCTTCCCTTTGCTACTGATGATTTCCACAAACAATAAAGTTTGAGGGACAGTTGGGATAGTGAGTGTTACAGTTCTTACAACGGAAATAACAGGAAAAATCCACCATGTCATCAAACAAATACTTCATGACAGCAGTATGACAACAGACGAAGGCACTGCCATCCAGCAATGTGTTAGTTTGCTAAGCACAATGCAAACAGCTTTCGTCTTGGTGCCAATGTCTACCAATTGACGTGGCTGTCTGAAATATCATAATTAGGCAAATCGAAGCCAACTGGAATGATGCCATGGTAAGCCATCCACTTTAGTTGTATGTGTCAGTGTCAATGCTTACAAAGTATCTACCAAGTGCCAGGCACAGTGGTAGGCCCTATAGGTCCAACAGATATCAAAAGGGGTGTAATTTCTCCTTTTCCAAAGCCTGTGGTGTTACAGGGCAAACTTAAGTATTAAAAACAAATACGCATCCAGATGGTGGGTGGCACGCCTTAATCTCAGCACTCCAGAGGCAGAGGCAGGTGGATCTCTGTGAGTTCAAGGCAACATATACATAAGAGAAAACATAGGACAGTCCACAGGCAACAACAGGGAAGGTTCTTCATGCAGGCTACAGGGCAAGGACTACTTCCATAAGGAAGTGACATTCAAGCTTTGAATTTTTTTTTTTCAGGGAAGTGGCTTATGGTGGTCCTAGGGACCAAAGCTAGGATGCTGAGCTAAATCCCCAAGTCTAGATTTGAAGGCTAAGGAATTAGCAAGGTGACAATGACAAGACTTTGATCAACTGTGTGGTTTAGTTCATCAGAATATTTCTTACTTAAGGATTCTTTGGGGAGAGCGGCTGATGAGGACAACGACCACAGTTCCCCAGAAGCTGCAGTATTCAGGCAAGGCACACAATGTTCACAGGAGAGAACCTGTAAAGGCCAGGCCCACGCAGACCTGTCATAGGGCAAAGACAGAGGAGGTATGGAGAGACCACCCAAGTCAAGCTTGTAGAAGCTCAACTGTCTGTACACTTCTGGAAGATGTGAAGAAGACATGCGTAGAGCTATACAGAAGCATTTCTCACAGTCCAGACAAAGAGGCTCAGATCTCTTGTTTGGTGTTTTGTTTGTTTCTTGAGTTTTAGAGTCAAATGTGCTCTGCTGCAATATGTATTTTCTTAATCTGCACTTCTGGTACCATTATCTTCTCTTCCCAGAAATAAGGTCTCCTGTTTTACTTTTAACAGTTGGCCTTTTGTGACTTTTCTAGAACATGACCCTGACTGACTCATTTTTAAAGTGGTATTTATCAGGTATGGTGACACATGCTGAAATCCTGGTACTTGGGAAGCCGAGGCAGGAGGATCTTGAATTTCAGGCCAGTCTATGCAACAACAAAAATAACAAACCAAGGACAAGGGCTGTAGCCTTAGTGACAGACTGCTGATCTAACATGTGCAAAACCTGGGTTTGATCCCCAGCACAGAAATCAAATAAACAAGTAAACTAATAAATACTGAAGAACCAATAACAACTTCTGTTTCTAACACTCCATCTCCCCCCCAAATTATCACACACTGAGGACATTATATTGTGATCTGACAAAACTTTCAGAATCATTCCATATTTTCCAGGACTATCTTCATCACAGAAGAAATTGTGATGGAACACAAATAAAAAAGAATATGTTCTCATTTGATGTCAAAAAACCCTGGAAGTAGGACTACCATATTTATATTTCATTAAAAATAGAGGATCAAAGAGTTCATTGTTCATGAGTCAGCTAAAAGGCAGCAGCCTGAGGAGAATCCAAGCCTGACTCTTAAACTAGGGTCGCTTAAAAGTACATTGAATAAGTTAAACTAAATTTATAATAAAATAAAAAGCTGTGTTCACTCACACAGCCCTAAAGATTAGGGCACTCTACCTTCATAGCTAACACCTACAGAGGAACTGGAACAGGGCTCCCTCCACTGGCGGAGAGGTGAAAACTACACAACCATTCTAAGCCCAGGGTCCTCTAACTATGCAAAACATGTTACTCCCACAAACCCACCCTTTTTATGATTTAATATTTTTAAGTATTTGATTACTTCATACATTTATATAATGAGTTTTAGTCCTCTTCACTCCCTCTTCTCATTATCCGACTAGAAACAATGAAACCCTGGAACCATTCTTCACAGCAAGCTATCTTACCTTTCCTGTGTTTTTTGCGTCTATGTGATCCAAGTAAGGAGGATGGCCTACAGAAGCATGGGTAAATAATCTGTGGCTATATCAATGAAGAAAAAAGAAAGCCCTCCCCCGAGCCACCATAGCTGTCCCACAGGGAAGGGTGGGGTCTTATGATGAAATGTTGGACCCAACTTTTACAGGTTTTATGCAGGACATCAGAGTTTGAGAGTACATCAAACCATGGTCACGCCCGGAAGGCAGGATTTCAAAGCACCACCTCCCTAATTTCTGGCTCTTACATTCTGTGATGTCCCCTGAGCTTGGGGGTGGGGAGGTAAAGAGGAGGTATGAAGCTGGGAGAGAGAAAGAAAAAAAAAGGTTGTGTGTGTGTGTGTGTGTGTGTGTGTGTGTGTGTGTGTGTGTGAGTGAGTGTGTGATATAGATGTCCCCTTAAGGACCAAGCACTGCAGTCACTTATTCTCGGACTTTGGCCAGCTGTGGTCTCTGCATTAACTGCCCACCATCATCAGCTACAAACAGATGCATCTCTGATGTCTCTTTCAACATCACTAATGCCCTTCTTTGAAGGAGAACTGACTTAAACCTCCAGGGTTAAACTTGCTTTCCCTAGCTCTCTTTGCCCCTCATTTAGATTTAACATCCTGGTAGTATACAGATAGGCCTTAAAATGTTTATTCTCTTTGGTCCCAGCAATCCATTTGCTAACCTCCCTTGAGGACATAATCAGAGGTGCACACAGATATTCACCGCAATGTTACTTACAATGATGAAGCTGGAAAGACAGGTGCTCTAGCCTGGGCTCTGGAACTCACAGTGTGTTGTGTGATGAACTGCAGCTACTCCAAACGTCCCACAGAATATTTAAGGAAGTGAATGAAATGGTTTGTCAGAGGTAAGAGACTGACAAACAATACACAACACCAGGCTTATTCAAATGTCATGCAGTAGATAACAGATCCACTGCCAACCTTTTTAATGACTTTTTAAAGTAGGAAAAATTTTCCCACTAGAAAAAGACTTCAGTGGAGGTGATTCTCTTAGGCTAATGAAGAAACCTCTACTTCTGACTATTCAGGGGTCCAAGGTCATTCACTGGAGGTGCTCTGTTCTAAGCTACTACAGATCGTGGTGCAACATTTAGGACTTGCTCACAACTCAAGAGTCTCTTCATCAAGTACAGGGACTATTGTAGGGTTTTTCAAACTGTTATGTACAGATTCCCCTTGGAGAAGAAAATCCCAAAGGAAACAATATTGATTTATTTTCATTAGACTGTATATAATTATAAAACTAAATCTCACTGGGCAGTGGTGGTGCACACCTTTAATCCCAGCACTCAAGGAGGCAGAGGCAGGCGGATCTCTGTGAATTCGAGATCAAGCCTGGTCTACAGAGTGAGTTACAGGACAGCCAGAGATACACAAAGAAACCCTTTTCCAAAGAAACAAAAAACACACACACACAAAAAGCAAGCAAACAAACAACAACAACAAAAAAAACCTCTAAGTCTTCAACGTCTTGTGTCTGTAAAAGTAGATGAGCAAAATAAAATGTAGATTAAATCAAACAAACCAGCACAATTTAGTGACAATACTTTGTGAGCCTCTGATCTACTAACTGACTGATTTGACTTTTGATTTGATTTTGTAGTGCTAACATGCTAACAGTAGAATCCAGGGCCTCTCATAAGCGGAAGCAAGCACTTTCCCATTTAACTACATGCCCAGAAGTGACAGTTTAATAAAAGAATGCTGCTGCTCAACTTAAAATCACTGTCCACAGGTAAAATGACATCAGTCCTAAACCAAGAACCTAGAAATACATACATACAGAGAGAAAGAGAGATGAGAGGAGAGAGAAAGAGAGAGAGAGAGAGAGAGATGAGAGGAGGAGGAGAGAGAGAGAGAGAGAGAGAGAGAGAGAGAGAGAGAGAGAGCGGGAGAGATAACGACATGAGAGCAAAAACATCTGGCAAGCTCTTTCCTACTACCCTCGACCTAGAGCAGTAAGTTCAGAAAGGTCTTGGCCTGGCCATGCTAGCAAGAGAAGGTCAATGATAGTGAATGAACAAGGCCTGTTTGTCAGGGTGTCTGTGCATCTTATACTATGCTCTTCTATAATCGGCATTCTACACGGCATGCAATTGGCATAGAGCTCTGGGTCACGTGAGATCTTCCCAACACACACAGACCTGCCCATATGCTAGACTAGCCATGCCTTATACATACACAGCTGGCTGGCCCCGACAGAGGCAGGTATGCTGTGCAGGGATTATAGGACCCTCACTTCACCAGACACTACAGCTACAGTCATACTACCTTTGGATTTTGGCAATAGGCCACAAAAGAACCCTGTAAATTCCCGTGACTCTTTCAGGTATGGTAACTATTTGTGGGTAGTCTTGAGAACTTTGTCCTTGGCCTGTGGGAGTTGACACAGACAGTTATCAGGAGTGAACTACAAAAGTTCTAATACTCAAGAGGTAGAGGCAAGATGATTGTAAACTTGAAGAGAGTTTGAGAAACACAGAGTTCCAGGTCAGCCTTGGTCACACAGGAAGACTGTGTCTCAGAAAATCAAATCCAACCAAATGAAAAGGACTGAGTGAAACTGAGGGAGACTCAGCTAGTTTCTACTCTTGCAGAGTGGAGGAAATCACACCTTCGAGGTCACAAAAGCCTTCTATTTCTTTCTTCTAAATTGTTTTTATTTTTAAGATAGGAGTCTCACTATGTTGTCCAATTTAGCTTCAAACTCCTTTGCTCAAATGACCCTTCCACAACAGCTTCCTGGGCACTGCAGGTGCATGCCACCTGGCTCCTTTATGCTGATCACCATGATGTGTGAAAGGGAGGAGAGACGGTTGTTTTCCTATAGTTACAAATAGCCAAATCAATCAACAGTTAACTACAGACAAAGGATCCCTGGTCTCATCTACTATTTGCAAAGTCAAATCCAGGCTGGAGAGATGGCTCAGCGGTTTTAAGAGCATTGCTGGTCTACCAAAGGTCCTGAGTTCAATTCCCATCAACCACATGGTCGCTCACAACCATCTGTAATGAGGTCTGGTGCCCCCTTCTGGCCTGCAGGCAGAATATTGTATACATAATAAAATAATAAATATTTTTAAAGTCAAATACTTTCCAAGTAAATATAACATTATAGATGCCCCAGATATCAATATTTTCAACAATGAACCAAATTAAACTAATTTAAAACCATATTAAAATTAAATGTAAGGAAGAAAAAGAATAAGAGAATGAACAACTCATACTGGAAGTCATTTTAAGAACTCAAATTTCTATAATCTGCCGTCTTACTGGACCCCAGTGAGCGAAACTGGGAATTGTACTATTTCTGGTCAAATACTGATGTTTCTTCAAGACTTTTTACTAAGTCATCAACAACTAAAGAAGCCACACAGGAGAAATAAACGAGCCTGAAGCATGAAACTCACACTCCCCACCTCCCAATACTTGATTTGCATTACTGAGCGGAAATGTCACTTTTTAAATTGATTACATATTACGAGGAGTTCACATTTGGGGACAGAAAAAGAAGCTCCAAGAGCATTTAACAAACTAACAGAAACAAATGAACGCCATGCTGGGACCAAAACACAAGCAAATGGCTGTTACTATTCTCGACAGCTTCCATTACCCAGCAGCATAAGTCTCCAGAACTGAATTTTGACTCAGACTGTTCCAGGAAAATGCAAAAACCAAGGACTTTTGTGTCTGATGACTGTAGACTAAGTAGTAATCAGAAGAATCCCTCAGCTGAGCAGAGCCACAGACACAGAGACAAAGATAGCAATGCTTGCTTAGAGCCACTGCGGGAGGGCTTGCCAGAGGACTTGAGAAGTTCATCAACTTGACACAAACTGAGTCACCTGGAAAGAGAGAATCTCAGTAGAGGAACTGTCTCCATATAGGACTGGCCTGTAGGCAATGTCTGTGGGGGCATTTTCTTGATTAAAGATTGATGTGGAGGGACCCAGACCACCAAGGGAAGTGCCACCTCTGGTCAGGTGATCCTTGCTAGAACTCACCTGAGCAGTGGGCATCAGGAGCCCACGCCTTAACCCCAGCACTAAGGAGGCAGAGGTAGAGGCAGATGGACCTCTGAGTTCAAGGCCAGCCTGGTCTACACAGTGAGTACCAGGACAGCTAGGGCTACACAGAGAAACCCCATCTCAGAAAAACAAAACAAAACAAAAAGAATTAGGCTCACACGGAACAAAAACAATATGCATGAAAATCAGCCAGAAAAAGACCCTGAAAATGACTAAGTATGGACACCATGTATCAACACAGACAACAGTGTATATTCAGAGAGATAAAAGACAAGGCTGAAAAGTTAAGCAGGACAACTAGAAATTATAAAAGGTGGTAAGATTGTGATTTAAAAGATATGACTGAACTTAAGAATACAATGGATAGGGCTGGAGAGGATGGCTCAGAGGTTAAGAGCACTGACTGCTCTTCCGGAGGTCATGAGTTCATTCCCAGCAACCACAAGGTGGCTCACAACCATCTGTAATGAGATCTGGTGCTCTCTTCTGGCCTGCAGATGTACATGCAGGCAGAACACTGTATACATAATAAATAAATAAATCTCTTTAAAAAAAAAAAAAAAAGACTATACAATGGATAATTTTCAATAACAGCTGCTACAAAAAAAAAAAAAAAAACAGAAAGAGAGATAAATGAAGAGACTCCAGAATGAAGAATGGAGAAATAAATACAAAGGGTAAAAAAGGAAAGAGAAACATATCTATAAAATGATCCATATAAACAACTTGCAGTCCTAGAAGCAATGTAAGAGAAAATAGGTAAAAGCAATCCTAATGGCGGATGCACGCAAAGCTAATGAAAGACACAAACCCACAGATTCAAGAAGCCATAAGACCAGCACTCGGAAGCAGAGGCAGGCAGATCTCTGTGAGTTTGGGGCCAGTTTGCTCTACATAGTGAGTTCCAGGACATCCAGGGTTACAGTAAGACCCTATTTCAAAAAAAGAAAAAGAAAAAAGAAAAAAACAAAAACAAAAACCATAAGAACCCAACTATAAAGATAAAAACACACAAGGCACACAAGGGACTGAGATTGAGCACTGTTGCACACTTGCCATCACAGTACTTGGGAGGCTGAGGTGGGAAGATCTCAAGCTTAAGGCCAGTGTGGGCTAGACTAGACTTCATCAGAAAGAGAGCGAGAGCGAGAGCGAGAGCGAGAGCGAGAGAGAGAGAGAGAGAGAGAGAGAGAGAGAGAGAGAGAGAGAGAGCGGGAGAGATCCTGATAACGACATGAGAGCAAAAACATCTGGCAAGCTCTTTCCTACTACCCTCGACCTAGAGCAGGAACAATCAAGTCAGACTACAAGACAGCTTTCAAATGCTTAATGAAGTCCTGGGTCCTGCAGCTAATTAATGAAAATATTCTTTTAAAGTGGAAGGTTAATGATTGCACAGCTCTGTGGATATTCTAAAAACCAACGACCTATGTGGTATGAGTTACATCTCAATAAAATTGTTTATGAACCAGAAAAAAATGTGAATAAAGCATTTTCAAACAAAATCTAACGGTAACCTGTTGTTAGCAAAACACACACACACACACACACACACACACACAAACAACTAAAGGAATCCTAGCAGACAGGAAGATGGTGAGTTCTAGGCAAGTCTGAGCTACTGTGTTCCTAAGCAGCCTGAGCTATAGAACAAGACCCTGTCTCAAAAACACAATGATTAAAGCTGAGGAGGTGGTTCGAAGGATAAATCGCTTGCCAAGCAAACATGAGGAAGGTCTATCCACATATAAAAACCCTTATAAAAGTTGTGTAGGTGTGGCAGCCTCCTTGCAATTCCAGCTGTTAAAAGGAGACAGGACCAAGAGGATGGTTATTGAATCTTACCCATACTGGCCAGCTGTGTGTTCAACTGACAGACCCTGCCTTAATGAATAAGCTGGAGAGCAATGGAGGAAGACTCCCAATGCCAACCTCAGACTTGTGTGTACCCCCACACACAAACATGTATGCACACATATGCATAAAAGATACAAAAGCCAAACAAACAAGAGCTGCAGATATCACTCAGTGGATGCATGCAAGGCTCCCCCCAGTCTGATATCTACACTGCAACAGACAGACAGACACTAAAAGATGCTCTTCAACTTGGGAGGCAGAGACAGGCAGAACTCTGTGAGTTTGAGGCCAGCCTGGTCTACAGGGCAGGTTCCAAGACAGCCAAAGTTACACAGAGAAACCCTGTCTTGGAAAAAAAATGTTCTCCAGATAGAAGATGGCAAAGGCAGCAATGCAGTTGAGGAAAAGATGACCTTGATAAACAATGAGGAATAAATGATGCGAGGTAAAAATGAAACGTAATCCCTACTTCATATGTTACACAAAGATCAATTCCAGGTAAACGACATCATTTCATGTGAGAAGCAAAACACTGAGATTTCTGCAAGATGTCAACAACCTATCTTCTTCACTTAGGAAAAGAAACCCTACAAATTAGGAAAAAACAAGTAAACCCCTCAAGCAAAATCGGACAGTAAGCAGGCACTTACAAGAAATGCCAAGCAAATACAAATAGACAATCAGCCTTGTTAGTCAACAGGAAACTGCAAATTAAAACTCTGATGGACTGTCACTTCACACTCATCAGAATGGCTAACATGTCAGGCAGACACTAACAAGGCTTGTCAAGTATTTTAAACAAGAGCTATTAAATGCTTACTGGGGTAAACTGGTACCACCACTTTAGGAATTTTGCTCTATCCTCTACAGCAGAAGATATGCATGTTTTTATTTTTTTTTTTAAAAAAAAAAATCTAGCAGGACGGTGGTGGTGTGTGCCAGTTAACCCCAACACTTGGGAGGCAGAGGCAGGTGGATCTCTTGAGTTCGAGACCAGCCAGGTCTACAGAGTGAGTTCCAGGACAGCTGGGGCTACACAGAGAAACCCTGTCTCAAAAAAAAAAAAAAAAAAAGCCAACTCCGCCCCCCCAAAAATCTACTTGTGGGTAGGCATAATACATACTCAAGAGAAATCAAAACGTTAGGAAGTACACAGGCACATTCACTGCAGCGTTAATAGCCAAAATCTACAAACAATTCAAAAGTCCACTAACAGTAGTAGACTGGATTAAACTGTGGACAATCTACCCTATGCATGGCCGGAGATCATAGAAACATGATGGATGAACTTCAGAAATACCTTTGAAGAAAGAAGCCAGACACAAAATTACATAGTGCATTATTCGATTTATATACAGTTCACAATACAGATAAAAGGAAGATGAGTTTAGAAGATAAAATTGCACAGAAAAACAAAACAAAACAAAAAAACAGCATACACCCACTACTTCCACCACCCCAGAAATCTGGGTACAGTTAACCTGGAGAAGATGGGTGGGTGCTGCGAACGAAGAGCACACGCGAGTTTCTGGGTGTTTGACGAGGCTCACCGGGCTGAATCAGTAGCCATAACCTTTTGGGGTTACACAGGATGGCAGGTTTGCAAGAGAAAGGGGGCCAGGTCATAAAAGAAAGGTGAACAGGAGAGCACCCTGAGGGCGGAGAGCTACCGATGGCAAAGTGTGCAGGACGGCGGCTGCGGCGCGGCGCGGCGCGGCGCGCTCGGTGGGAAGACACCACCGCAGGGCGGGCGCGGCCTCCCGCGGACCCCGCGGCCTGCGTGTCTTCGGGAGCTTGGGGCGCCGGCTCGGAGCTCCGGGGTCGTCTCGATGCTCTGGCACCCCCGCCCCACAAGCCCGGAGCTCTCAGCCTCGCCGCGCTCGCGGCCCCGACTCACCTCATCGTGGCTGCCGGGCGGGCGCGGGGCCGGGGGTGAAGGCGCGGCGCGACGGGGCGCTAGCGAGGCAGCCGGCCCCGGGCGCGGCGGCTCCGCGTCTGGCTGGGCTGCAGGCGGCGGCGGGGGCTCATCTTCTACCGGCGGGCGTCCGGGCCGCTAGCTGCGGGGCAGCCACGGCGGCTGCGGCGCAGCGGCGACTGACAGCTGGGCCCCGGCCCCTGCCATCTTGGGCGGGCTGCGCGTGCCCCGAGCCGGCGCGTGCGCGTGCCGCCCGCCGACGGGCCGGGGGAGGGGGCGAGCGGCGGGGTCTCGCGGGCGGGAGCGAGCGGGGCGCAGCGCCCGTCAGAGACTCGGGGCGGCGGCCGGTGGATGAGGTGCGGGGGTGGCACGCCGGGGCGCCCCTCCTCCCGTTGAGGGGGACCGCGCGCGCCGACGCCCCCTCGGTCGGCAGCGGCTGAGGGAATGGGCGCGCGCGGCAGCGAAGCTCCACACAAAAGGCGCGGGGATCCAACCGTCCGCGCCTCTAGAAGGCGGAGCGCAGGGGGGCGGGTCAGAGGCGTGGCCCAGTCCAGAGGGCGGGCGAAGCCTTGTGGAAGGGTAGCTGGGCAATCGGGCCTGGGGGCGGGACAGGGGGCGGGCCTGGGACCCAAAGGCGAAACTGCAACTTAGAGGAACAGGTTAACTTATTGAGTTCCAGGGCAGTCAGGGCTATGTGGTGAGACCCTGTGTCCGAGAGAAAGACAGTGCCAACTTCAGCGGGAAAGCTTTGGGGTGCTTGGGTCTAGGAGGCGGGGTAGTTGGCGTGTCTAGGACTCAGAGGGGCAGGACTTAAACTGCAAGGTGAGGGTTCTAGAGGACAGGACTTGGCGATCCGGGCCCGACCAAGGGACAGAGCGGTGGGCGCAGTCGGGGTGGCCCTGCAGGAACAGGAGAGGCTATGAGGAAAGGAGTTAGTAGGGGAGAAACTGGGGGTGTGAGCTCCGCCGGAACTCTGGAGGGTCGTTGGGCCTCGGAGCGGAGCTCGGGGTAGACCCTGAGAGCAAGGCGGGCCCGGTGGGGCGGAGCCCCCAGGGAAGCCCTGCCGGTGCAAGAGCTAGAGGGAAAGGGTAGGTGGGGAGGTGTGGGTCCAATGGCGTGATTTGGGAGGCAAGGCTGAGCGGGGAGGGTGCCAGGTGGCACCTGGAGCCCTGTTGTACAGGCTTTCCAGGGCATTCACAGAGCACTGTGAGCTGAAAAGACAGGCAATCTACTGGATTCCTTAACCTGCTGTACTGTTAGCAGTTCCTGAGGTTATAGCCATCCTAACCTCATTTGTTCCAGTCTTCCTGGGGTCTCAGATTGGTCTGTTGTTTCAGAAGAGCCTTGTCACATCCTAAGAATGACAGAATGTTCGAGCCTCAGGTCACCTGAAAGCAGCCCAGGTATGCCCAGGAGAGACAGGGTTAGCCCTGGTTGGTGCAATCCTTTGATTTCCAGCCTGGCTTATTGGTGCCCTTCCTGTATTTGGTTACTGATCTCCAGATGGGGTTGTCCTCCCTACTGCCCCTGGGGTCCTGGGATCTAACAAATTGTTGCCATGCTGTGACTTGGCAAGAAACATCAACTGGCGGGTGTGCTGTGAAGATCCTGTCTGCCTTTGCACCCCACACATCACGTGTCATAAAATCACTGACACTGTGAAGAAACTTTTCAAAGCTGAGGATTGGTGGCCTCCAGAAAGAAATCTTGAAGTCACATGTTTCAAAACGTTAACTTTTTGTAACACTTTGTATCAAAGAGTGGGAAAACACAAATTCTTCTAATTCTGTATGTGCAAGCTTTGCTAAATAGACATTGGCTTCAAATGGCGGTTGTTAGGGGAAGAAGGTCAGGTAGGGGTGATGAGAATTGTGGGAAAGAGCCTTTCAGAGTCTGTTTCCTACTGTAGTTGATACATCAACTGATCCTCAGCAGCCTGTAAGGTGGCTTTAGGATTCCCACCTATTGGATGAGGAACTGGAAGTGTGTTGAGCTGCCATGGTATTAAATGTGAGGCATCTGCACTGCAAGCATCCTAGAGTTGCTTTAGACAAAGATTCAGCATCCTGCCCAGGGAAGCAGGACATAGCAGAGGATGGGAGTGGCCCCTGCCTGTCCTCCCCCAGTCCCTTCCTGCAGCTCATGAGGCCGGCTGATGAGAAAACAGATTGAGGAGACCTCCTTGGGACCTGAACTGCTAATTTAATGACTTCGCTGAGTGGCGTGGGGACGATCATTTTCCCTTTCCCAGAACACCTAGCTCCTTTTCTGTGGAAGTACTTGTACTTGCTGCAGTTGGGCATGGAAGACCAACAAAGCGTGCTTGTGTTCTGGTTCGGCAAGAAATGAAAATGACCTTTGATCCATTTTGCCCTCACAACTTGAGGCTAGCCTGGGGTTTCTGTTTTGTACTCTTCCCCTCTTGAGTTTCCTCCACTCCTCTGGTGACTCTCCTTAACATTCTGTTGCAGAGCTTGAAGGGGGTGATTCCTACACCAAGAGCTTTGCTGCCCACGCTTCTTGGGAAGATACCAAGACAGGGAACAGTTGAGGGAAGATGACAGAGGGGGGGGGGGGGAGGGAACCTATGGTGGCTGTCCTGCAGGAGCTGTGGGTCTTGAGGAGAAACAGAAACTCATGGCTGTTGCAGTACTGCCTGGAGTTGAGCATTCCCACCATTCAAGAAGATAAAGCCACTACATTCCCTGAGCAGACTGGCCAGAAGTTCTGGAGGAGCAGAACCATGGTGTTTCAATGTGTCTCCTGAAGAGTATGTTTTGGGAACTTAGTGTCCAATGCAAGAGCATAGGACCCTCAGAGGGAGTCACTGGAGCATAGGGCTCTGACCTTGTCAGTAATTAATGCTTAGTTTCCAAGGACTGAAGGCTGCAAATGGAATACCTTACTCATGTGCAGAAACTGAATGGTTTTACCCACTGAGCCATCTTGCCATCCCAAGTCAGGAAGACACCGAAGGAGAGCAATCGAGTATAAAAAAGAATTCTTGTGACAAAATAATACATAATGTCAAAATTTCAACAAGCAGTAAAAAAAAAAAACAGAAGAGATGCTTATCTAAGAAAAAAATGGCACACTTTTCTGTTGTCAGCTCAAAAACCAAAGCTGTCCATCTCAAAGGGAATGAGAAGGTTATTCTGGAGCCAAATATGAGTGAGCGTGGCCCAGGAACACAGATTCAGCTTACCCCAAATACCATGCTCCAACATGGTAACAGTTTCAAGAAGCTTTTAGAGGTGCAAAACAGGGCTAGAGAGATGGCTCTGTGGTTAAAAGCACTGGTTGCTCTTCCAGAGGACCTGGGTTCAATTCCCAGCACCCATGTGACAGCTCACAACACTGTTTGTAACTCCAATTCCAGGGGATCCAAACACCTCTAGCACCAGACAAACATACAGGCAAAAAATACCAATGCACATAAAGCTAAAAATAAATATTGAGATCTGCAGAACAAATAGAAAGTCATATAATGACAGGGATTTTTCCAACATGGCAGTGGAACATCACGGTTAGGAGGCGATTATATAACAGCATCTATGCTCCAGATGCTGACTAATGGCACACTCAGACTCAGCTTTGGGAGTATGGGTGGAAGCTAGTGGACCGGAAGTGGGCAGGGCCTCTAGGCCCATCCCCAGTGACCCACTTCCTCCTGTGAGCAAGACCTCCTGCAGATTCCAGTCTTCCAATTTGGGACCAAGTGTTCAAACACATGCGCCTATGACACACACAACACGGCTGGTACCTTTATTTGCACTTCCAGCCTACAGAACTGTGGGGAAATAGGCAGCTGTTGTTTAATCACACACCCGTGGGATTTTGTCGTGGCAGCCCTAGCAAATGAGGTTTCTTTGGAGAGATGAGAAAAAAACATCTAAAATTAGTAGTGACGGTGGCACACTCTAGAATATGCTAAGCCCACTGAGTGCACACTTTCACAAGGTGAGCTTGAGAGGATGCAAATTCTAGCTCAGTCAAGTTGCAGACAAACAAAACCCAGGATTTTCCGGGTTTTGGAGAAGACGGGTACAGGAGACATATGCTTTCTTTAGAAGGGATGACCTTTGTTTTCTCTGCTGTACTAAATGGAGTCTTAGGCAGGCCTGTGGTCTTCGCTCCTCAGAGATCCCAGAGCTTCTAGCTCTAAGTCACAGTTAAAAAGCCGAAGGCCGGTCTGATTCTGTCTTCCACATTGTGCTTTAGTGTCTGTGGCAGACATGGCAAACAAATGATACACAGGCTAGGCAGTTTGAAACAGAGCACATTTTAACTTTATGGTTCTGCAGATGTCTGAATCAGGTCAGGAAGGTTAAGTCCTCTGGAGACTTGGAGAAACTATGCCCCTCACCTGTCCACATGTTAGAATCTGCCCACATGCCTTGACTCAATTAGCATATGGACCTTACTTCTGTGGTCACTCCCTCAGACCTCTTTGTTATCATCTTCCCACTATTAGGGACCCTGTGAGTATTGGACCCAGGGGTTACACGTGTCACCTCCAAACTGAAGGCTGCTGCAGTTTGGATGGAGTCTGTCCACCAAGGGTTCATATATGCATTAGAGGCTTAAGCCTTGGTGTGGCCATGTTGTGGGGCAGGGGAAGCTGTGAGAGATAGGGCCTCCTGGGAGGTCATTAGATCACTGGAGATGCTACCCTTAGAAAAGATTAAAGAATTCTCCCAATACCCTGGCTAGTTCTTGAAAGGCAGTTACAATAAAAGAACAAACCAGTCCCTTCTCTAGTACCCTGTACTCTGAATCTGGAGTCCTCAACAGAGCTGGTGACCAGCACTTTGGACTACCAACTTCAACACTGCTAAGTAAACCTCCTTATGCATTCCTCAGCTTCAGGCATTGTGTGATGAGATAGAAAATGGGGCCAATACAGAGACCTCCAACTAGCAACTGCAATTCCCCCTTTGCTATATAACCTGTAGCACAGGTTCTAAGGCCAGACATCTCGGGGTGGGCAATAGGCACTTCTATATGTGAGAAATGTGATGTCCTCCCCTGTTGGGGAATATTTAACTACGTAAAGAGGTGTTACATTTGTTTATACTGCGGAATATTACTTTAACTGTGTAAAGGTGTGTTTCATTTGTTACATTTAAAAGGCCCCAAGGTAAAACGTGGATAAAGAGAAAAAGATTAAAATAAGAGCGAAGGCCAAGCGTTCATAACTAATAATAAGTCTCTGTGTCATGATTTAGGAGTTGGTTAGTGGTCCAAGAGAAAAAGTCTGCTACATTTGGCGCACCATATTGTCTCTGGGGGGTTTTACCTACCTTCTTTTTTTTCTTTCTTTCTTTCTTTCTTTCTTTCTTTCTTTCTTTTTTTCTTCCTTCCTTCCTTTCTTCCTCCCTCTCTTTCTTCCTTTCTTTTTTTCTTTTTTTTTTTCTTTTTTTCTTTCTTTCTTTCTTTCTGTGTGTGTTTTATTCCATGTCTGTCTGTCTGGCTGCTGCCTGGCTTCTGACTCTGGGCATGTCCCTCTTTTTCTCCCTCATTATCTTCTCCTCTCTCTTCTCTTGAGTCTAGATTTCTCCTCCTATTTATCCTCTCTGCCTGCCAGTCCCACCTGTCCCTCTCCTGCCTAGCTATTGGCCATTCAGCTTTTTATTATACCAGTCAGGTACCTTAGGCAGGCAAGGTGAAACAAAGGCAACACATCTTTTTTTAAAAAAATATTTATTTATTATGTATACAATAGTCTGTCTGTGTGCATGCCCCTGCCGCCCAGAAGAGGGCACCAAGTCCCATTACAGATGGTTGTGAGCCACCCATGTGGTTGCTGGGAATTGAACTCAGGACCTTTGGAAGAGCAGGCAGTGCTCTTAAACCTCTGAGCCATCTCTCCAGCCCAAATGCAACACATCTTTACATAACTAAACAAATGCGGCATAAACAAGTGCAACACATCTTACATAGTTCAATATTTCACAACACTCCCAGAAGTTGGAGTTTCTTATTTATCCTTGAAGTTCAGAAATGTCAGGAGAGGCTTGAAAGATGACTTATCACTTAAGAATACTTGTTCTTGCAGAGGACCCTAAGTTCATGTTCCCAGCACCCACACGGTGACTCACAAACACCTCCCCCTTGACTCCAGTTAGGGGATCCAATGCCCTCTTCTAACCTCCCACAGGCATATATGTCATATGCAAACATACATAGAGGTGAAACACTCATACAAATGAAAATGAATCTTTTAAAAATCTCATGAATGTAATAAAGCTTTTAATAGTATTAAAATTAGCTAATAACTAAAAATACTCTTGAATAATTTTCACCTTAAGAAAAAAGTTGTTAAAAAAGCAAGAAGTTGTTACAAGTGAACAACAACAAAAAAAAAACTAATGAAAATGGAAAAACATCATAGCAACAACTGCAGGAGGCTGTGATGGCAAACTAAACCAAATGCATATAAATAAGGTATTCAACTTAACATGCAGTGTAATAGAAAATGATAAAAGAGTATGGTAATAGATGGAATAATGTTAAAAACTGGAAATAATGAATTTAATAACTGAAAAATTAACATCTACTTCCGGAAGTGATAGAATAGAAACCCTAAACAGTCCAAGAAAGGAAAGAAACTAATTAATGCAGAAGAGCTTTGAATCCTCTGGAGCTGGCAGGTTCTGGAACAGAATCTGGGTCCTCTGAAAAGCAGTAAGTGCTTTTAACTGCTGAACTATCTCTTGAGCTCAAAATGGAATAATTTATTAAAAATCAGATAGCAAGGAAAGTACGCTGGCTGGTGAAGCATAGGGAAACCAGCTTCTAGGTCCCTCCTTAGAGACAGAAGATGACACACCACGTAAGGATTTCCTGGATTTTAGAACATTCACACACAGAAAAGTGATCATCACAGGATCTGGGAGTCTGGGTTTCTTGTCAGTTCAAGACAGTCTCACAGTGGTGAAGAGCAGAGGAGAAGAGACTTATCAATACGGCTGCATTGGAAGAGCAGATTAACAGGTCCAGGGCCTCCCAAGTCTGTCTTCTGACTTCCTGACAACGTGCTTTATTAACACAGAGAGAACTGGGGTGGGAAGGGCAAGGCATATGTGTAACTAAACAGTCTTTTCAGAGTATCTATTTTTCAGGTCTCTGCCTCAGTTCTGACTTGGCTGGGTGGTCAGCTGAGGTCCCGTACTGCTGGTTTCTTAGAAGGCAATAGTTTCTATACCAGGGCAGCCTCTGCCTCAACTCATTGGTGATGTGCTTTGCATGAGGCTCGGGCTGTTTGGAGTCACAGGTCATTGCAGGTATGGCATTGTGGGGCCCCGCGTGGAGTCTGGGAGGAGACACCATACAAAGAGCAGACAGTAAGATATATCCTGTGCTCTGATCTCTGTGGTTCATACTTGAAAGGACAAGGTAGGTTTGGAATCACTGCTTCTTCTCGTGATTAGCATGCCTACCTGAAGAGGTCAGAAGGGTAACCCAGAGTACGAAAGCCAGAAGGCAGAATGCAGGCACAGGGCCGGGCTTTCCTTCTGCAGTTATTTACCTTTGGGCCCAAGTGAGGAGTCAGCACTGTTTTAGCAACACAGCTTCTAAGTGGCTTTGGAGGAAGGATTCCAGAGGGTCAACCTGAGCGGGCTTTAAGACGGGTCATGAGGCCCTCCCCTCTTGTATCTGTTATCTGTCTCTGCAGGGGTAGATTTAAGACAGTAGACCCTAGAAGGTGCAGCTGGAGGCAGTCCAGAGACAGAGAGGATGGGGTCTAGCAGGACAAGCACAGGGGAGGTTTGTCACTTTGGGTTTTGGCCAAAGTTTCTGGGTCCCTTTGCCCTTCTGGCTGCTTCAGCTAGAGTGGCAGTGACCACACACATTTCATGGTAGATTCTCCTGTAGGATTCTGTCTGAAAGAAAGATTTTGCACTTGTGAGGGTTCCTCAGAGAACCAGGATATGGAGAGATATAAATTTTTTGGGACTGGAACCTATGAAACATGGAGACTGAGAGGCCAGGATCTAATGCAAAGAAAACAGGCAAAATCAATCCGGACCCAAATGGCAAGTCAAGCTCAAAGACCTGAGAGGGAGTGAAGATAGGGGGCGCTGCTGAGGCAGAGCATACTCACCATCTCTCCATTGGGTTCAGGGGCTCAGCTAATGGAGGAGGCCTTACTGGGGAGGTGGGTCACTTCACTTACTGGAAATAGCCTCCTTGAAACATCCCAAAACGGTGTGTCTCCAGCCCTCTGAGGTCCCTAAGAGGTAAAGCAGACAGACTCAGGAAGCGTGTCTGTGGGGAACGTTTGAAAGCTTGATGACCAGACTCTTACACCCCATTCTGCTCTGACTTCTCCTAACATCTCCTGCAGTTCCTTGGTTTGATTCCTGGCTTCTGAGAACTTTAAAGGTGTTCACCGAAGTCAGGCATGGTGGTGCACACTTTTAATCCCAGCATTCGGGAGGCAGAAGCAGACAGATCTCTGAATTCAAGGCCAGTCTGGTCTGCATAGTGTGATCCAGGACAGTGATAGCTATGTATTGAGACCTTGATTCAAACAAACAAGCAAACAACAGAAAAGAGATGTCTGCTGCTGTTAGAAATGAGTCCAGGGTCTCAAGAAAATGTGACCAGACAAGTAAGTATTTTGGCAAGGGTAAAGTTTTACTTCTGCAGAAGGGTGCTTTGATCTCAGAAAAAAACAAAACAAAACATTGACAGCTGGCATTTTTACTAATTTTTCTCTTTCCTTCTTCTTTCTTTCTTTCTTTCTTTCCTTTTTTCTGTTTTTTGTTTGTTTATTTTCAAGACAGGTTTTTCTCAGTAGCTAAGGAGCCAGTTCTGAAACTCACTCTGTAGACCAGGCTGGCCTTGAACTCACAAAGATCCACCTGCCTCTGCCTCCTGAGTGCTGGGATTAAAGGTGTATGCCCACCATCACCTGCAAATAAGATGGAGTTTCCTTTGTTATATTAGCCTTGATAGGAAAGACAGCAATGGGTCATTCGTACTTCCCATAATACTTAGCTCCTCTCCCCAAAGCACAGCTTAGTTTGGGACATAACTTACTTTTTCCGAATGACCTAGAAATAGGCGAGGGCCGGTGGCCAGTGGGGCCCGGGGATGGCGAGGCTGGCAGACAGCTTCCTCACCCTCGCGGGTGCTGTGCTTGGAGCATGAGGAGGTTTACAGCCTTTAGGTAAAAAATAGCTCTGGACGCCTTCCACCAGAAGACACTTTAAAGGGAATAAAGGAGTCATTTACTAAAAGAGAAGAAGCCTACCACGTTGCCACTGTAATTTTGGATTTTTTTTTTCAAATTGTGTCAGGAGACCCTCAAGGCATTCTTGTCCTTTAACTGGGTGACTCCATCCCCGGGCATTTGTCCCCAAGAAACAAAGTTCATGATTTTCGAGCTCAGCCCAAAGGACAAAGCTCTGACTACAGTCTTCTTGTTAGGAAGAGGGTGTGCCAAGCAGCTCAAATGCCCTTTGTGTGTTCACTGAGGCTCGCCACAGCATGACAGGTACGTGAATACCAACTGTGCTAGGTGATGGTTCAGGCAGAGTGGGGTGGATGTTGACCTTACAGACAGGGTCTCTGGAAACCAGTCAGAGGGGGTGAGGGATGCATTGGCCGGAGGAGGAACAGAGGCTAGAGCTGGCACGAAGGCACACGTCCCCTCAGAATGTGACTGTGGAGCTGGGTTATGAAAATGATGACTGCTTAAGAGAGTGACAAGAGGGGGCTGGAGAGACTGGCTCAGTGGTTAAGAGCATTGCCTGCTCTTCCAAAGGTCCTGAGTTCAATTCCGGCAGCCACATGGTGGCTCACAACCATCTGTAATGAGGTCTGGTGCCCTCTTCTGGCCTGCAGACATACACACAGACAGAATATTGTATGCTAATAAATAGATAAATATTTTTTAAAAAGAGTGACAAGAGGGGGAACAACGGACATCCGAAGACCTTGTGGTGACAGAGAGCATGCTGTGATGGGAAACGTGTGGTGCTGGAGAGTGACCCAGAGCTACTGGAGCAAAACCTGGGCCTGGCGGCATGAGGGACTGTGAGCTGGTTCAGGCTGAGCAGTAAGCAAGCTTCCTTAGCCTGCCTGGAATAGCAAGGCCACAGTGGCTCCAGCAGTGATAACTGCAGGCACAAGCCAGGGTTGCATGGCACCTGGTGGAGACATGTGCCAAGGCTTCCTGTGAGGTGGAATCAGCTTGCCTTTGGAAGGTAGAGCTGTGAGGTTGATCTTGGAAACGTGAGTCAGGGGGATTACGATTTTGCTTCTTTGCTGTGTGACTTTCAGAAAGGTTACCAGCTTCTCTTGGAGAATTGTGATCACCAGTCAGTTCTTCAGGTTGTTGGGGTCTAGGAGCATAGCCCCCTGTAGTGCCTGGAGTGAGTGGCTGCTTGCAAGTCACTGTGATTGGCAGCTGGTGGGACAAAAAGAGGGCTGAGAGGCATGCCTTCATTCCTGGATCAGGCGGTAGGGAGGAAGGGCTCCAGGGCTAAGGGAGTATATTAATTCAGTATGGGACATGGCGGATTGTGCCACCATGGGCACATCCTCAGGGTGCTGACTATTTGGGTTTGAAGAGAAGAAGGCAGGTTCAGCTGAAGATGAGGATGTTGGCCTAGCCAAAGTTGAAGAGATGCCTGGGGTCTTGGGAGCTGAGGTGGACAGCCGGGGTGGTGGTGATGGGAGGGGACAGCAAGAAGAAGACAGTGGCAGGTCAAGGGAAAAATCCAAAAGGGCATTTCTCATAGTAGGGAAACTTTGCGCCTGGTGAAATGATGGTGAAAACTGCGAAGGGTACTCAGTATTTGAGGCCGCTAGGTAAGTTACAGGTGTTTAATATGACACACTCGTTCGCTTCCACACTGCACATCCAACTGCCCAGGATTAACTGGCCTCTACTTGGGCTTCCGGTGTAAGCAATGCTTACACACAGCCTCAGATATACCATGATCCATGATCTCTATTGTCTTGTTACCAATTTGATTGTGGGAGGGTTCTTCTGTTTAATAAAGAAACTGCCTTGGCCAGCCCTTAGGTGGGTATGTGTAGTAGACAGAACAGGAAGAAGGAAGTGAGGTAGATGGCTCAAGTCAGATGCCACGCCCTCCCTAAGTGAGACAAATCGCCATGCCTCGCCTCTCTGGGGCAGACTGCAGAGCCCTCTCCTCAGGGAGCCAGATGCGATGAAGCCAGCTGCCAGGTCAGACATGGCTGAATCTTCCCAGTAAGACACCACTCGTGGTGTCTTACAAGATTATTAGATATGGGTTAGTCAAGATGTGAGTAAGAGGCTGATGAATCTAATGGGCAGGCAGGCAGTGTTTAAAGGAATACAATTTGTGTGTTTGTTATTTCGGGGTGTAAAGCTAACCATGGGGGAGCCGGGCAGGATAAAAAGCAAGCCTGCCCACAGCTCCCATCACTACACAATTCTTGACCCCTGACTCAGAAAATTGAGTGTGTGTGTGCATGCATGCATGTGTGCATTTGTCCTAAGCGGGTCTAGGGCCATGAGAGCATCAAAGGAACTGGAGAAATGCAAGCACCCTCCACAATATTGGAAACAATGTGTCGATACAGAGGTGTTAACATCTGCTTTGTTTCTTTGTGAGGCCATTCTGAGCCAACAAGGCCATAAAAACCATTTTCCTCTTCTTTGAGACTACAGCAGAAAGACTGGTTACATTTGCTGGCCTGCTCACACGTAGAGAGAGGAGATGAGGATGCCATGGTTCTGGACTTCTACTTGCTATTTTTTTTTATAATAGATTCTTCTTTAGACTACTCTCTTTAGAGTAGGACTTCTTAGATTAGGATACAGAAGGCCAAAATTACCTTCTGAATAAGTTATGTGGCATTGCCATATGCCATTCACCATAATCACCATCAACATTGCCATCATCACCATCAGCGCCGTGCATCATCCTCGCCATAGTTCTCATATACTGTCATCAGCACCACCACATAGCCCATCCAGCGTTATCACTTCACTGCGATCAGCACCATCACTGCCATCATCTTATCTCAATCATCAACCACCATTATTATCATCAGCATCACTACATACAGAAGGCCATCCACCATCACCACCATCACCATCCAGTCACTGACACCCACTGTCATCATCACTCTGCCCACAACATCCTTATCACCAGGTCCATCATCACCATCACTGTTATCGTGTCAACACCGTCATCATAATGACATCAGATGTGAGAGTATTGCCTCATCATACTATGTACAAGAGTCATTTATAACATTTATAACAAGCTATAATGGGAAAACACATATAAAAATATATAAGCTTGAAACATGCAAAAAATGTCAACCAGCGAAATAGATCTAAAAATTGACTGATAGAGAGAAAATATAGGAAGGACACACACTAAGAAGCAATTGTGCTATTTTGGGGGTAGTAGGAGCAGCTGAGTCTCTTTTGAGTTTGCTATAATAAGAGTGTTCAATTTTATCAATTTAAAGGCACAGTACTTTGTATAAAGAGAGAAGCAAACAGGGCAGTTGGTACTGTCCTGAGAAGGTCTCATTGACCTTGGGTAAATCTACTTCTAATCTGTAGGAGAGAGGGCTGCAGCATGCACACAGTGTGGGGAGTGCTTGCTTAGCATTGGGGTAAATCTACTTCTAATCTGTAGGAGAGAGGGCTGCAGATGCAACACAGTGGGGGATTGCTTGCTTAGCAATTGCCATACCCTGAGTTGGAGTCCCAGAATTCTCAGTATTGAAAAAACAAAGAAAGAACAAATAAATAAGAAAATAAAGCAAAACAAAAACCCTGTTGCTAAGCAAAAGGGGATCTGGAGGAAGCTGTCTCCCCAGGGACCACGCTCTCCAGCTCTCCTGGGCTGACAGCATGGCTCAAGGACAGAATGGAGGGTTGGCATGCCCCAGGGTCTGCAAGGCTTAGGCTTTCTTTCTGACACTGCACTGACTGCTCAAGGTCACTCAAGTGCTAGGCTTAGCCTACATCCCTGCTCACCTGCCTATTGGTACCCTTTCTGTCTCTCACCATCTCCAATCACAGTTCCCATTATACCCCTAGCCTGAGGTGTCCCGACTCAGAGGAAGAAAGGCAGGAGAGAGAAAGAGAGAGAAAGAGAGAGAGAGGAGAGAGAGAAGAGAGAAGAGAGAGAGAGAGAGAGAGAGAGAGAGAAAGAGAGGAAAAGAGGGAAGATGGGTAGGCAGACAGACACAGCACTCACTCTGGGCTTATGGTGTAAGTTAATATAGTCTATTGAGCGCCTTTCAAACTAGGAGTTTCTGGCATCAGTGGTCTATGGAACACTTTGGGGACACTCCCCAAAACTCCCCACCCCTCAGTTTCAGCGTAGCCATGCCAAAAGAGGCCAGGGCATCTCTAGGGTGGTAAAGCGTATGCTGGCTGCTTGGCTAGCCTGAGCCTCATATCTTTCTATCTGGCTACCCTGAGTATGCAGGGAATTCTTCCCCTGCTTTCTGTTGATGCCTAAGCCCTGGATCTTCCTCTGCCTGGGAAGGAAGGTGAACAGGAGAGGACTCACCAGGATGAGAGAACACTGGTGTCTGAGGATGCTTTCATTGACCAATGCCATGTACAAACCAGCAATGACTGGAGGTGAGGATAGGGTAACTTTCAGAGCTTAAATGTCACAGGATATGTCTGGCTTCTCTCATAACTTGCTGCAAATGCAGACAGGGAGCAGACACGTTATTTCTAAGGCTGCCACTTCTGTGTACACTGGAGTAAGACAGACCACAGTGAAACAGAGGACCACTGTGGGAGTGACGGGGGCCCATGAGGAACTGAGCAGCATGCTGGGCCAGGCCCACTCTCCTTTCCTGCAGTCATGATCTGAGGGCCTTCTGGTAAACTCATTTGTCCAAAAATATCACAGAGCATGTGACATCGCCTTCCCATGGCAGGGAGACATTCGACTTCCTAGTTCAGGTTTTGGAAGTGGGGATTGATTGGTCTGCTATGTTATAAGCAGAAATGATATCACCAAATTCTTTCAATGGTCTTCCATGCTGCCTGCCCCTCCCACTTATTGCCATGGTAACTCACCAACAAGAAGAGAGGATTGAGTCCTCTGTGGGCCCATATATCATATAAGATAATTTATAGGCAGGCTCACTGGCCACTAGGCAGATGCAGTCCTGCCAAACAAGTAAGACAGCTGCCTAACAAAGGCCAGGATGTATGGCTCCTTCTCCTTTGTTAAAAGGTAGATCGCCTGAGGAGAGGTGTTTGCCAAAGCTGGTGACTAAGTTGCAGATGTTTCCCTAGCCCCACATCCCCCAGAAAGAGAATATTAATGAGCTTCTACCTTGGTTTACCTGAGGGATAAAAGGTGTTTTGTATAATAAACGCAGGTAGATCTTCAGGAGAGATGAAGCCTGAGATGCCCTTCCGTGATGACTGTGTGAACTGTGTCTCGTTATTTCTCGCGCCTCCATATTGGTCGAGTTAGGGAAAATAGTTTTCTATGTTGGAGCCCACGGGCCCTGACAGTCCTCCCTTGTCCAGGAACATGCTCCTTTGCTGAAGAACATTTGTCACAGGACCCTGAAGAAGTTGATGGGAACTATCAGGACAGCAAGAAAGCCTCACCTGCCTGTCCAGCCAGTGCTGGAGAGGTGAGAACGGAATGATGGGCCCCCGGCTTCCCTTTCTCTTCTTTTTCAGGTCAGTCCTGTCTGAATGTATTTGTTATTTGTCTCGCTGCCACCAGAGCAAGTTAAGGAATGGAGGGTTTGTTTTGACTCACTGTTCAAGAGCTCAGTTAACTATGGCCCGGAAGTCCTGGCAGGCAAGAGCATGAGAAGTCTCGTCACACTGTATCTGTCGTCAGGGAGCGGAGAAGACCACCTGCTCAGCTCCTTTGCTAAGCTCAGGATTCCCAGTCCATGGAACAGTGAATATTCTTACTTCAGTTAACCTGATCTAGATAATCCCTATTAGATATGAACAGAGATTTGCGATGTGGGATTCCCCTCTGTAGGGTGTGAATATGTTTTATTATCATTGGTGAAGAAGCTGCTTTGGCCTATGGCAGGGCAGAGTATAGCTAAGCAGGAAATCCAAACAGAGATACAGAGAGAAAGAAGGCGGAGTTGGGGAGACGCCAGCAGCCACTGAAGGAGTCAGATGCCAAAGCATTGCTGGTAAGCCACAGGGCACATGGTGATACACAGATTAATAAAAAGCGGTTAATTTAAGTTGTAAGAGCTAGTTAATAACAAGCCTGAGCTGATAGGCCAGTTGGTAATTAATATTAAGCCTCAGAATGGTTATTTGGGAACTGACAGACAAGAGAGAAACCTCCAGTTGCAGATTTGTTTCCATGGTGATTCCAAATCCCATCAACTTGATAATCAGCATTAACCATCACAATAATTAAATGTGTCCCATAGGAGCACTAACCTGAATGGTATGTTCGGAGTACTGGTCCAATAATCAGTATTGAGAGAGAAAATGTCCAGAGCTCTCATTGGGGAAATGGCCAGTTTTCTAATCACACAGGTGTCCAGACCTAGGCTAGGTGGCTGGCACTCATTCTGCACACTGCAGACTGCATACAGAATGCAGTACTTTCTACCCTTCTCTTATCATGGTCTCCAGTGGGGGCTGAGGATAGGCGCCCTAGAACTGGAGGACATGGATTGGGAGGGTTGAGGTGTCTTCCCTTATCTCTGCTGCCCCCAGCCATCGAGAAATCCTGGGACCAGGACAATAGAGAACTGACAGGACTTTAATTCCAGCACTCAGGAGGCAGAGGCAGGCAGATAGATCTCTGTGAGTTTGAGGCCAGCCTGGTCTACAAAGTGAGTTCCAGGTCATCCAACACTGCTAGACAGAGAAACCTTGTCTCGAAAAACCAAAGACAGAGAGAGAAAGAGAAAGAAAGAGAAAGAGAGAGAGAGAGAGAGAGAACTGACAAACTGACCAGCTGTCCTTTGACCTCTACATGTACACTATGGTACACACACCTGCCCTCATTCCCACTAAATAAATAACTATAATAAAAATTGTTTTTAAAAAATTTAAAAGAATTTGGAGGAGGATTTCTCAAAGTGTGTGTGTTGGTTGCTCTGTTGATCACACCATCTTCCTTTTATAGGGAAGGTCAGGGGTCATTTCTGTCTTCTCCCAAGTCACATGGGGAACATGGCATGTGTTCCCTCAATTTGTGGACCGTGACTGAAAATTCCAAAGCCAAAAGAGGGACACTCTCAGGCATGTGCCCAGAAGAAGCTGGTGTTGGCTGTGAGGCCACAGACGTGTCCTTGAAATAGAAGTGACCCTCCTTAGAGCAAGAGAGCCAGAGAGCGGTGCCTCGGTTCCCGCCAGCAGCACCCGCTTCAGCCTCAGAAGGGGGACCCTCAAGGGAGGAAGCCACTCCTTAAACATGAAGTCTTTCCCTGATTCCAAAAGACTGGAGAGATGCCAGGCTCTTTCAGGAACCCTTGAAAGCTCTTCCCAGCCATCGATCGGCTTGAGCACACACTCCTCACAGCAGAGACTGCTCACCGGAATAAGAGAGTGCTGTCCTCCTCCACGGTGCTGAGGGAAAAGACGGACTGTGTTCTGCTGTCTTGCCACTAGGTGGCGGAATGCATCTGACAGAGGAGCTGTCCAGGAAGCGCTAACTAAATTTAATTCTGAGTTCAAAGTGAAGCTAAATACCGCTACAGTTTTCAACATAAGGATGCTAAGACACCTACTTGCTTTGTAAGCCTAGAAAACAATTTGTTCTTATATCTGCGTTACAGAGAATCTTAATTACATCCTTCTCTCCAGCTTCCTGAATATGAGCAGAAACAAGTCAGCTCCTTGTCTCCAGGATGGGGTGAGCAGTGGTAAGCCGTCATTGTGTACTATATGAATAATGAACAATACTACCTGTAAAGCTAACACTGGGCCATTTAAATATGGTACCACCGTGATAGTGCTATTTAATACTATTCATAAGTAATTACTATATACTATGTACTTAATGTTGTGATGGTTGGCTTAAAATATATAAAAACATCATTGTCTTCATAACTAATAAAATATAGAATAATACTTTGTAAGTACACATCTTAAATATGAGCACATGTATATACATCTTTCTTCTTGACTTATTATATGTTGTTATATGTGTTTATATGTGAAATGTCGCCCACAGGCTTTGAATGCTTGGTCCCAGTGGGTGTGGCTATTGTGGGAGGTTCTGAAAACTTGAGGAGGTGCAGCACCAATAGAGGCAGTAGCTGCTGAGGGTAGGTCCTTAGATGGCTGGTATCTCTGGTCCCTTCCTTCTTGCTGTTTCCTGATTATGAGACAACAAAGTCGCTTCTCCAATCTGTTCCCCTCACCGTGACGTTGTCCCCAAATGCTTGGGGTCAAATGACAGTGGCCTGTAGCCCCTGACACCATAATCTAAGCCAAGTCCTCCCTCCCTGAAGTGGTTTCTGCCAGGCCACGGTAATACCAAAGGAGCCAATATGCAAATTGGCGTGGGTCTCTTTCCCTTCCTTGATATCTAATTAGTTCTTTAACTATCAACTCAAAGTGACTATTTTGCCAGTATATTTTAGAGTTGTCCCATCTGATGAATGTTTCCACACTGTCCACAGAGCAGAACTCCATCTGCAAGGGACCTAGTGAGCCCTCTGTGTGGGAACACAGTGCAGTGGGGATCATATCTAGTTTGAAATACTTTAATTGATACACTTTCAGAAACATAGGTCAATAAGAAATCCACATTTAAGATTTTATTTCATTATAGAATATATCTGATAAGGGTTCATACAAACGGCTTCATCTTGAGTCATGTTGTTTCCTGGTGCCCCGCCCTTTCACAACAGGCTAGAGACGGCAAGGAAACGTCTCCAAAGTCGTCCTCCATCGGCCACTTTAAACAACCGGTGTGGTGGAGTTCGGGCAACTCGATTCGCTTGTTTGCTTAAAAATCTCAACATTGTCCTTAAGCTCTTTGTGATTCTTCTATTTAGAAATCTGAGATGCAGTCCCCAATGTAAAACAATAAAGTCAATCTGTCACACAATGGGTAAGGCTTTCTCGACACATTTAGACCACCTCTGTCCTATCAGCAGAGCACAATCTTAGTCCACTATGATGCGCGCTGTCCGTGCACGAAGAGTCGGGAAAGGGGGCTGCCCTTAGCACCGGGAGCCCCTGAGCTGCTGCACTCCCTAGGCCGCCACACTGAAGACAGTCCCTCTCCAACTCGATCTACTTGGTCGTTGGGTACAAACGTACAATGTCCAAAGCACGCACAGCGAGGCCCAGCTTGGGCATTTTATCGTGAGTTACTAAACCCTATACAAGGACAATACCGTATCATGCATTAATACACAGAGGGCGGTGGCTGAAGTCTCACCATAATCAGGCACACAAACAGAGATGGGTGGTGGGGGTGAAGTTTGTGGAGGTGCTGAGAAAACTGGCTGTGCCCCTGGGAAGGGCAGTCTGTCCAGAGTGTGGAAGCACCGATACAGCCCACTGGAGCCCAGGGGTTCTGTAGTGGAAACTGTTTATTCAGAGAGTACACAATCCCTTTCTTGCCAGCCTCCCAAAGGAAGGGGTTAGTGAGATCTTTGTTACATGACCAAGGAAAGTCTGGTATTTGCATTCCTGATTCAGTTATGTGATTTATCCTTTTAGGACCAATTAATCAATGACTGCAGTTCGGTACTTCATTATAAATATCTGACCTAGCAAAGTGAAGCAGTGAAGACAATATATAATATTTTAAAAGGCATTCTGTGACCATTCTGAAGAGTTCATAGAAAAGTGACTATGAGGGCACACCAGTCCCTCCCGCTGATGCCACTGCCATGTAAACCTTGGGAACTTTCCTTACCCAACATGCATTCTGTCCCGTCCTATATAACAAAAGCGGACACGAAACCGCTTATCTGGTATGACACTCGCTGGCTCCCAAACTAAGGTAACCGGTAGAGGGACAATTTTCCTGAGGTTTGTAAGAGTTTGTAGACAAAACAGAAATCACAGTGACCCAAGCGGAACGTGAGTCTGTCTCCTCGGGCGCATCAGCTCCCAGAGCTCCCCTGGGGACTAAATGACCCGCCACTGCATGATGCTCGTGTCTTTCCCACCCGTGGAGATAAGGTGGCTGTCTTCACAGAGGAAGTCCACATTGGTGACATGGCTGCTGTGTCCACCGTAGATGTGGCTTGGAGCCTGGAAAAATATGGCAAGGAGGAAAGCTTAGATGGAGCTGATGGGCATCAGGAAATGCTTGGATCTGAGATCAGTCCATAACTCTGTTACTCCCCCGATTGTAAGCTGCTCTTGTCTGTGCACCCGCTTTGTGCACAGAAACTCAAGAGGGCTGTAGAACTCATCCTCCAGCCAGAAGTAAACGCATGATTACACTTGAAATCAAGTAATCAATGCCAGGAGATGCACGAGGTATGAGCCAACCCTAAGGTGGGACTAAACAGTTGCTGGGGTGAGGGATAGAGTCATCTGGCTGAAGGATATTCAGACTCACCAAGGCCCAGGAAAGCAATCTAGGCACAGGCCATGGTCAGTTCAGCGGGATGGAGCAGGCATGGAGAGGTAGGGGCGTAGGCGTGTGTGTGTGTGTGTGTGTGTGTGTGTGTGTGTGTTGTGTGGTATGTTGGGGTGAAGCCCATATAGCTGCAGAAGTAGCTATACCAGATATAGAGAGCTTTGTGGCCACATCTGGGTTGAGGTTGCTCCGAGGGCAGAGGGGAACCCCAGAGGTGCTGGGGCAGCAGATCAGTGGGGTTGTGCTGGCAGCCCTTACCCACGGTTCAGTCCCGCAGGTCAGAGCACAGCGCAGGCCCTGAGGAGGAGCGTGGGTGGCTAAGGCCTTACCCTGAACTGCGAGCAGGGGTAGGAGAAGAGGTGCACTTTGCCGAAGTCGTCGCCTGTGCACAGGAGCTTCTTCTCGTGGGCCCGGCAGATGGCGTTGATGTCTGTTCCGTCGGAGCCCTCCGGCCACACTCCTGAAACAGAGCACAGACAACAGTGGACACCCCAGACCCACAACACACAGGACCTGGCCACCCTCACGTCACCGAAAGAAAACCACCTTCAGCCTGGGCTCTAGAATCAGGGGCGAGGAGGATGCTCATTTCCAGCTCCTGCTTCTCTCTGCTTCCTGGTCCAGGCCACCTGGCCAGCCTTGAGAAGCTCTGCATCGTTCCCTACAGCTGTGCTGAGCTACCTGCCTCCTTTGGGGCCCATCTGGGTGCAATGGCAGAGTACCAACCACCCTGGTTATGAAGAGGCGGTTTTCCGTTGTAGGCTCTTGAGATTGCAGGGGTATCTGGATGGTAGGGGCACTGTTTCCTGGGAGAGACTTTTGGTTGAAAACTAAATGACCCGCCACTGCATGATGTGAGAGGGCTGAGTGCACACCAGCTTCCCAGCAAGCAGCCCTGGTGTGAGCCTAGAGGGCTTGACACTCAACACCAGGAAACAAAGTAGCCGCACTGAAGGGACTTACGAAGTCCTATCAGCCTGCTGGCTTCCAGCTTCTCAGATTGTAGCGACTTATGTTAGGCTAAGTTGAGCTTTGAAGGAAGTGAAAATTTTCGGCTAAGGATCAAAGAATATAACAATCCTAACAAGTGGCAAATGAATCACATGCTGCATGGTTCATATAGGTACAACATCCATGTAACCACCGCAGGAGGTGCTTGGGGTTAATTTCTCCCTCATCCTTCTCACACAGCCTGAGCCTGGGAGATGAGAGTGTGTATCATGGCCCCAAGCAGGGACAGAGCCCATGACCAGACTGAAGGTGGTGAGGCTGGTTCGATGGAGCCTGGGTTTGATTCCCAACACCTACATAACTGCTAACAACTATCAGTAACTCTAGTACCAAGGGGATCTGATGCCCTCTTCTGGCTTCCACCAGTACTGCATACACATGGTGCATAGACATATATGTAGACAAAACACTCATACCCATAAACAATTAAAAATATATACATTCTTAAAGAAAGATTTGAGGTGGTATGATCTCATACGTTAGAACACATTTTCCATGTTCAAAGTCAATGACATCTGTGGACCCCTACCAAAGACATGGAATCCCAAGGTGCAGGTGTAGGTGGCCCACTCGATGTCCCTTGTGGCTTCCACACTCACAACTTGCTTACAGGCAGACGGGACCCCTAGAAGAAGCGAACAGCCTTGTGACTTTTCAGCCAAGGGCCCCCGCCAGGGCCCCGCCCTCCCTGAGGCCAGGCAGGGTCCTCAGAGCCACGCCCCATCTGGGAAGACCCTCCTCCCAGCCGTGGGAGCACAGCTGCCAGTTTGCCAGGGAAGGAACGCAAATCTGTGCTTTAGGAGAGGCTGCCTTTCAGGGTTCAGTGTCCTTCTTCTCTGAGACGTCCTCTTTTGCTCCCTACCACCAGCATGGCTTCTCCCATTTATGGCCAGTCTCTGGTCCCAGCCACCTCATGGAAGTGTTCTCATGGCAGGCCTGAACACTGCCTTGCTTCTGGACTGTTCATCCCTCTTCCAGCATGTACACACACACTACACCACACACACACACACAACACAACACACGCACATGCATGACACGCTCACATGCATCTCTTAGCCTCTTCAGCTCTGAGGCAGGGGTGGAAGTTCATGGAAACAGTCTCAGCAGGTTGCCAAGGCCTCCAGGCTCATCTGTCTGCTCCCTGCATGAATCTCACTAATGCCTAGGTGCCCATGTCTGGGTAGGTTCTAGATACAGACCCATTCCCCAAGCAACTGCCTTCTTGTGCACCCGTGTGAGGCGGGACCCATGGAGGAAGGGCTCCCTCCTAGAACTGGCTGCCTCTCTTCTCTGCCTTTCCCAGGCTCCTTACCAAGCAGGTGACGGCCCAGGGGAGTAACTTCCTCCCTACCCCTGGCTGTAGGCCCCTCACCTGCATCTGAACCCTGATTTCTTTATTCATAAAAGGGACAAGCTTGAATGTGCGAGAAATCACTGTGGATCATGAGAAAGTGTGGGCAAACAGCAGTGTGCATTCGAAGGAACGTCCTGCGGGTGGAAACCTGAACACTGTCATATCCCACGGCCCCTTCCATTTTGCTCAGAGCAAAGGCTGCTGTTGGCATCCTTCCTCCTCCCAGGTACTGACTAAGCACAGGGACCAGCCTAAGAAAGGCTTGCATAAAAGGAATAGGGCCCCAGGGCTTTTATCCACCCAAATGGGAGGGACTTCATGGTCTCTGCCTGCTTGGGAGGGTACTTCCACCAAGGCCAGCCATACTGTGACATTCACCCACCTCTAGGACCTTCACACAGGGCTCACTTCTTCCCCAGGGTGGGGAACAAGATCCCTCCCAATCAGCCCAATCCAAGGTCAGGCCCCACCTCACAGAGGACACTGAGGAATGGAGAGACAGGCCTGTGGGAGTCTCAGAGCGAGTGTCCTGAATCATCCAAACCCAGACAACTCTGCTGCCCCGCTACTCACAGTAAAGGATTTCGTAGTCCCCGGAGTTGGACACCAGGAACTGTGAGTTCACGGACCAGTCGAGGTGGGTGATGAAACTGGAATGGCCCTGGGGGGGAAACACTGGGTAAGTCCCTCGTGCCTTTCAGAACGGGGCAGACACCATGCCACCGTCATGAAACAACCACGTAAGCGCCCCCAGGAAACGGAAAAAACTTACAGAGCACTTGCCGACTCTTGTGTATCTCCTCCCATTGTCACCAACTCCGTAAATGTAGATGCAGTTGTCGTGAGAGCCTATTGCTAAGAAATTCCCATCTGCAGAAACAGGACAGATTACGAATGTGAAGCCACTGTGTTATTCATCACAAGAGAAAATGGCACTTGCCATCACAGATTTGAACTAAGCAGCCCAATTAATGAACTATTCAAAGGGAAATACATTGCTTTTCAATGCATCCTATAAAGCTTTCAAAGTTTTTGCTTGAAAAATACCCATAGAATAAGTATATAAGTATTAAGTATAGAGTCTGGTAAACATTTATAAAATCCTTTTTTCAAACTTTTAAAATACAATTTGAAATTTTTATTTTTATTTTATGTGCGTACGTATTTTGTCCACATGAATGTAGGTATTTGCCCCATGTACATGCAGTACCTGAGGAGACCAGAAGGGGGCGGCAGAACCCTTAGAACTGGAGTTACAGGTAGTTATAAATTGCCATGTGGGTGCTGGGAACTGAACTCAGATCCTTTGCAAGAGCAGCTAGTGCTCTTAAACACTGAGCTCTCTCTGGCCCCTGAAATATAATCCTATAAATTGTATAAAACCCTTCCTTGGCTGCCCCTTTCCCCCACCTTTGCAGGGTGGAGACCCAGTTTTTTAGCCCTGGCTGTCTGAGACTGGGCCTCTGCAGCCACAGCCTTCCTCATAGGGCCTGGGCCCTAGAAGGAGTCCTTGTATCCTCCCGAGGCTCCACTTCAGTGGATTCACTGCCTGTGTCAAGGAAGTCTAGGATGCTAGGCTGCAGGGCTGGTGCTGAAAGGCTAGGCAAAGGGCTTTCGGTAAGGCCTTCCTGTAGCTGGTCAACAAGCAGCCAAAGCTGATGATGGGGGAGACCCTAAGACCCACCAGGAAGAAACAGGATCTGGAGACTAGTCCAGAAATGCCAGCATGTTCTGAGCAGGGCCAGCAGGAGACAAGGGAACGACAGCAGAGAAGTGACCTCAAGTGGTTGAGAGGGTGCTGAGGAGGGAGTGAGGGACAATGGGTTCCTCCAGCCAGACTAGCTGCAGGCAAGTCCTGCTCTTACTGATCATCCATCCCTGCCCACATAGCATGTTGTCTTAGTTGGGGTTTCTGTCGCTGTGAAGAGATACCATGACCACAGCAACTCTTACAAAGGAAAGCATTTCAAAGGTTCAGCCCATTATTGTCCTGGAGGGACATGGTGCTAGAGCTGAGAGTCCTACATCTTGATTGGCAGGCAACAGGAAGTGAATTGCCTCATGGGAACTTCAAAGCCCATCCCCACAGTGACACACTTCCTCCAATAAGGCTACACCTACTCCAACAGGCCACGCCTCCTACTAGTGCCACTCCCTTTGGGAGCCATTTTTCTTTCAAATACCACACAGCTGTAGGCTGCCCTGAAGTCCTCAGTCAGGCTCACTAGGAAGTCCCTGGCACCACTAGTACACACCATCGCTTTGCCCGGAAGGCCAGTTCTCTCCCCATAGGAGAATAACACAGGGTGGCGTGGACTGTGACCACCAGAAAATGGTATTTTAGGACGCTCTAGCAAAATGGGGAGGAGAGCAAGACTGAAGCAGCCTAAGTGGTCAGGAAGCCCAGAGGGAGGGGGCAAGCATATTTGCTGGAGAAGGGGAAAGAAAGCAAACTACAGAGGCTGGGATCCTGGGCAGAGCACCCACACTGCTGGCTCCAAACAGGGCCAGGGAACTTCAGAAGATCCAGTGTCCCCGTCCTGACCCCCATCTGATCATGACCACAGCGCTCTGCGCTGACAACCACAGGAACTACCGCTTTCCGAGCGGGGGCTGTGGGCTAGTGCTGTCTAAACTCTTCCCCAGGAACCCGAACAAACATTAGGAGGCAGGGCTTGCCAATCCCATATTTTAAGATTAGAAGCATAGTGGCCCAGGGTGTATGTGCGTGCACATGTGTGTGAGTGCATGCTTACGTGTGTGTGTGTGTGTGTGTGTGTGTGTGTGCACATGCCACACTGCATGAGTAGAGATCAGAAGACAATTCATAGGGAGTTAGTTGTGGCCCAGGGTGTGTGTGTGTGTGTGTGTGTGTGTGTGTGTGTGTGTGTGCTACGTTGTATGAGTAGAGATCAGAATACAATTCATAAGGAGTTAGTTTGTTCCCTAGGGACTCAACTCAGATGGCCAGGCTTAGCAATAAGCACCCTCACCTGTCATGTGTTTCATGGCTGCCTGGGTTCCAATGTCAGTTCTGGGAGCTGAGGCCACTGTGGTAGTTTGAATTAAGAATGGCTCCCATAGCCAGGCAGTGGTGGCACACACTTTTAATCCCCACTCAGGTGGCAGTGGCAGGTGGATCTTTATGAGTTTGAGGCCAGCCTGGTCTACAGAGTGAGTTCCAGGACAGTCAGGGCTACACAGAGAAACACTGTCTCAAAAAACAAACAAACGAGCTGGAGAGATGGCTCAGAGGTTAAGAGCATTGCCTGCTCTTCCAAAGATCCTGAGTTTAATTCCCAGCAACCACATGGTGGCTCACAACCATCTGTAATAGGGTCTGGTGCCCTCTTCTGGCCTGCAGGCATTCACACAGACAGAATATTGTATACATAATAAATAAACAAATATAAACAAACAAAGAATGGCTCACATCAACTCAGATTTCAAGGCTCAGTGACTAGGGTTTGACACTATTTGAAAGGATTAGGATTAGAAAGTACGGTTTTGTTGGAGAAAGTGTGTCACTGGGGATAGTTTGAGGTTTCAAAAAGCCCATGCCAGACCTAGCCAGTCAGTCTCAGTCTCTCTTACCTATAAATCAGGGTGTAGCTCTCAGTATTGCTCCAGTGCTGCCTGCTTGCCATGCTCCCTACCATGATGATAATGGACTAAACCGCTGGCACTGTAAGTCAGCCAATTAAATGCTTTCTCATATAAGCAGTGCATTGGCCATGGTGTCTCTTCACAGCAATAACACTGACTAGGACAGCCACTCCCCAGAGTCTTTGTCCACTGCCCAGGTGCTGCTCCTGGGCTTCTCTGCAGCCTTCTAGGCATTAGTGACAGCTTTTCTCCCCCACACTCCTCTGTCAGAGAACACATGGGCACCTGCTTTTAGTTGAGCTTCTCAATAGTGTGCTGTCTGATTTGTCAAAACCATTGGGTTGATAGAGAGCACTGACTCCAGATGGCTGGCTGGCCCATGGTGCTCACATGCAGTGGGCAGTTTATGACGGGGTTGAGGGGGAGGCAGTATTACCCAGAGGAAAGCTCCAGAGACTGCCATTGGGATAACAGAGAAGAAATGGAAACACAGGCTCGCTCACATGAGCAACTTTTGAGGAAGACAGGTTGCAGGGCGATGCTCTCTTGTACTGGTCAATTGCTGAATAGGATAAAGTAAGGTAGGAAAGCCAAACTGAGAGTGATAGAAAAAGGAAGGGGAGAGTCAGGAGTAGCCAGCCAGATGCAGAGGGAGCAGGAGATAAATATGCCATGCTAATAAAGGTACCATCACATGGCAGAGTGTAAATAAGGAATATGGGTTAATTTAAAATGTAAGAGTTGGCTAGTAATAAGCCTGAGCTATTGGTTGAGCATTTATAAGTAATATTAAGTCTCAGTGTTGATTATTTGGGAAACTGCTACCAGGACAAGAAAACTCTGCCTACACTCCATGTTTGTTTGTTTGTTTTTCAAGACAAGGTCCCACTGTATAGCCCTGGATGTTCTGGAACTCTCTTTGTAGATCAGACTGGCCTTGAACTCACAGAGAATCTCCTGCCTCTGCATCCATGTGCTGGGGTATTAAAGATGTGCACCACCATGTCCAACTCATTTTTTTCTTACATTCTCCATAAGTAGAAAAGCATTTGACAAACCTCAACACTCCTTATGCTGAGAGCAATCAGGACAGAAGAGAATGCTCTCCCTACAAATGGTATATCTGTCCCTAAAGATGAAAAACTGAGAGAAAAACAAGAGAGCCACCTTGGCCAACTTTGTCAACATTTTACTGGAGGAACCAGCTATGCAGTGAAGGAGAAGTAAAAGCATCTAGATCCAAAGAGAAGGCAAACTTATTTACAGATGATATCACATTGTGTAAGAAAAATCCTGAAGAATTATACACAGACACACATAAATCAAACACACATACATAGACCACACACATTCCATTCCACACACAAACATCAAACACCATCCATATACACATAGACACATATATAAACCACACACGTGTACATAGACACACATACATATATGACACACAAACTACACACAGCACACATATGTACATAAACCACACACACAAATATATACAAACCACAAATGTATATATAGAAACCATACATACATACATACATATACATATATGCACATGATACCTCCCACCTCTTTAAAGTTGGCTAGAGGGTTTAGAAAAGGGAACCTATATAAAAGAGCCATATGCAAAATTCGATTTTATTTCAATACACTAGTAACTGAAAATAAAATTCAGAAAAATTTTATTCACATTAATAAAAATAACAGTAATATCTAGAAGAATAAATACAAATTTACCAAACAGGGATGGGAATTAGATCATCTGGACTCATGCTTGCATGGCCCATGGTTTATGGACTGAGCCATCTCCCCAGCCCCCATGAACCTCTGAACTACACATTTGTACTGGGTAAATGGCACACATCTTGGAAAGACATGAAGGCAAGAGAGTGATCACTTCAAAACCTGGTGATGAGGTGGGGGCCTCACCCTGACACTCTGTCTAATTCTGTTTGAGATTTTCTATAACATAAACCAGGTGGTGGTGGTGGTGCATGCCTTTAATCCCAGCACCTGGAAGGCAGAGGCAGGAGGACTTCTGTGAGTTCAAAGTCAGCCTGATCTACAAAGTGAGTTCCAGGACAAATGAGGCTACAAAGAAAAACCCTGTCTCAAAAAAATTAAAGGGGGGGGGGGAAAGTAAGTAGGGGATGGAGATGGAGAGAGAGAGAGATTTTTCATACAAAATTAAAGCACAGTTGCCCTGTGACCCGAGGGAGGGCAGCGAACCCTACAAACACAGCTATATTATGCATGCTTAAGCTAAGTCCCCCTTGGAGGAATTGCCAACTTGTTTCTTGTGCAGAGCGGCATCGTTTGTGAGAAGTGAAAGTTGTATCTGACCTGGTGAATAACGCATCACGGACAGCTGCTCATTTCCGTCTGTGTGGACGGTGACCAAGTCCTTTGTTTCCGTGTCGAACACAAACCACCTGTGGTAGACGTGAGACACACAGAGTGAGGTATCCGTAAAAACGCAAGGCTGTCCCCACAGCACAGCCTCTTATTCGAGGAAATTCCCTCCCTCCATGCCAGCCTTCCCTTGGGAAAGGAGCGACACCTCCAGAGCCCTTCAGAACTTAGCATGGAAGGCTCTCTTGAAATCTTGTTTGTTTATCTAGGGCAGGAAGATGAGCAAAAGCTGGCACAAGGGCCTGTGGTCAGAGGTGCAGCAGAGAGTCACGAGCATGAAGTGGCTGCCCCAGAGCTCTGGCCCAGGATGAGGATGAGGAGGGGGACCCCAGAGTGTGGGTAGAGAGTTGAGGGGTTACGACATTCCAACCCCCGATGCTCCCCACTATGCTGGGACTGATCAGAGCTTCTCCTAAGGCCAGGGAGCAGGAAACAAGGTGCATTAAGCCTCAGAATGATGGAGCTCCCAGGCCCTTGGCTGTGGTCTGGCTGCTGTGGTTTCAGACCTGGATGACAGATGCAGAGATCCTGCCGTCCTGTCTATGTTTGGGATCTAACTATCTGGGTACCCAGGGGGCCTTCAGGAAACCTGTACGTTGCTTTTAGCTGAGTATTTGGTCCTGGGATCAAAGATGTGTGAGGAGGAGACAAACTATAGGATTAGGTCGCAGGTGTCATCTATTCCATCCTAGGATACTTCAATTCTGAACGCTGTCACACCTCCCTGTCAGTAGGTAACAAATGGCGATCTCTGCCGGGTTGCCAGCCAGTCAGATGGAAGGGTCTACTGAATTAAAGCTCTGATGTCTCAAAGAGGGTCCCTGTGTGCCTGTTTGTGCACATGGGTGCCGTCATGCATGCTTTTTTTTGATAAAAAGAAAATCATGTGTATAGGTGTGAGTCGGGGGGGGGGGGGGGGGGGGTGTTATACACACATGTAGTACCAGGAAGGGCCAGCAGAGGGTGCCAGATCCCCTGGAGATGGAGTTACAGATGGCGGTGAGCTGCCTGATGTGGGTTCTAAGCAGAAGGGCTCTTAAGACACCTTTGCTATGACTTGTGAGTGGTTGTCTTTATAAACCCCACAGGTATAAAAACAAAATCAGAGTAGTATGCTTTTAGGAAAGGACAATGGCAGGAACATCTAAGACTATACAGCTGGGGCTATAACAGACTCAGTCTTCGTCCTTTTCAACCTCGGGCTTGAAAACATTGACTAGAAAATTTCGGAAAAAGGATCGCAAGTTTCACATTGTATCTGTTCTGAGGACACTATTCGCTTCATTTCTTCTCTGTGAGGAACCAAATCATTTTATTCCATCATGGGGGGGGGGTGAGTCCGTCACAACTAGACCCTTTGAGACAAAACCATGTGCACAGAACCTCTACCGTCTCAACAGATCCATCTGAATATTGGTCGCTGTCATTCACCGCTCACGTGAGCTGCATTATGCCGTGAAGTCTTATCACGGGCGTGGATGAGAGGAAAGAGCTAGGTTATACGAGGTTCTGAAACAACGACATCTTTGGACATCCAGCAGGGGTCTTGGACCACATCCCTGAGGGCAGACTGCTCTACTGAGTCAAACAAACGAAAACACAGCCAAACCCTGCCAAACAACGATAATACCAGCCACCGCCATCTCCCGCTAGCCAGCTCAGGAGATGTCCCTATGTACACGGCTCTTTCAGTCATTGGTGTTGGTGGCTTTACCATAACTTACAGAGCAGAAAGACAGTCAGAGAGTTTGTACAAGTGGCCCATAGATGCACTGCTGCTCACGGGGAAGCCAGGGAGTGAGCACAGATCCACTGCCTAGAGTGTCAGAGGAGCTGGGAGAGGAAGCTGAGTCTGGACGCCCGGGACCCGGGATCTGAGTCTGGAGGCCCGGGATCTGGGCACTTCCTACAGCGTTGAAAGCTTCTCTAGCTGAGAGAGCAGGCTTTGCTCCTCAGTTTTCTTGCCCATTTCTGCCAGAGGCTCTGGATCAGGGGTTCTCAACCTTCCTAATGCTGTGGCTTTTAATACAGTTCCTCAGGTTGTGGCGACCCCAACATTAAAATTATTCTGTTGTTACTTCATAACTGTGATATTGCTGCTCTTATGAGTAATAATGTAAATATCTGTACCTTCCAGTGAGAGCAGGGGTCGTGGCCCCCAGGTTGAGAATCACTACTCTTGAGCAGGCTCCCGGGAGCTCTGAGAGCCTCTGGAGCTAGAGGCAGATGGAGGAGGGTGGGGGTGGAGCTGGGGAGGAAGCGTAAACAGACCCATGGCTTTCCTCAAGGTTTCAAATGGGAAGGGCTCGGGTTTCGCTTTTTGAGTTTTAATTTAATTCTCAGTAAATGCCTGGAACAGAAAAGATGCAGCCAAAGCTGGCATGCACCTGCCCCTGCCTCTAGGGAGGCTCAGACTTCTAGCTGCTCTCAGGGACTCTGACATCACAGGCTGTGCGAGGGGTGGGGCGGGGGAGGGGCTTACCTCCCAGTCAGTGTCCCGACCGCAACCACAGACCCTGAAGGATGAAAACCAGAAGACTGAGCTGGATCCTAAAATATTTTAAAGGAAGTGTAAATGGACAGCAGACACAGCAGGACAGCACAAAACCCACCCCTGCAGTTCGCTACCCAGGCTACCCGGCTCTGTCTGAAAAGCCTCCTTGCTACCCAGAGGAAATAAATGCGCTGGGATCCCCGTCAGACTGCAACCAAAGTGCAGGCCTGTCCTGGCCGAATCTCTCTGTCGTCTTATAGTCTGTCCTATCTACAGGAGTCACAAAAGGCAGACAGATAAATGCTCTTCTTCTGGGCCATAACTGGTGTGTCTAGACCTCTCACTGACCCCCGGGCTCAGTGGAAAGCTGGTCAAATAGTGGGCTCCATCTGTCTGGGAACACCACCACCAGCCACCACCAGGGCAGGAGTGGACATCGGAGGCAGAGAGATGCTACCAGAGCGACGGAAACCACAGAGCAAACGGAAACCACAGAGCAGACGGAGACTCGATACCAGTCACACCATCTTCAGCTGATTCCAAAAGCAGTCATCCTCACTAAACTGGTGCTGCGTCATTGCAAACAGAACTCGGGGTCCCTTGATCTGCTCCCCGACAAGCTGTTTCTCTAAAACAGCTCAGCTGAACCACACAACTCTTTTCATATGGAGGTGCTGAGGTGTGGAGAGGCTAAGGATTCTTTATCCATCGGGGATGGTAGGCAGAGGGTCGAGGACACTGCAGGGCTGTGGATTCCAGCCCTGGTCCCAAAGCTATGTTAGGCCAGAGCAATTAGTTAACTGCCTGGTGAGGGGCAGGGAGGTGGGGTGTCAGGGTTTTCCGTTGGTGGCCATGCTCATGGAACCGCAGGAGGGCTTCCCTCCCTCGATGCAGTGGGAATGCCTACCCTTCAGACCCCCAGACAGCTGGGGGCAGTGAGCAGCACCCTGTGACAGTCCAGACCCAGGCCCAGGCCCTTGCAAATACCAGCAGCTTTGCAGGAATAAACGCACAATCCCGGGTACTGCAAGAGGGCCGTTTCCTTACATGGGGTGTGTGAGTTACCAGGAGACAAGTAACCAATGGAGGCTGCCTGTGATTCACTACAGTGTGACAGAACACAGTCTGGGTTTAGGAGTCAGTCTGAGCTGGGCAACTGAGCCACATTATTATTATTATTATTATTGTTATTATTATTATTATTTTATGATGGTAAGTGTTTTGTCTGCATGTATATAAGCACACCCTGATGCCCCCAGAGGCCAGATCGAGGCATTAGATCCCCTGGAACTGGAGTTCCAGACGGTTGTGAGTGGGCCTGTGGGGGTTGGGAACAGAATGCAGTCCTCTGCAGAGCAGGGGGTGCACTCAACCACGGAGCCATCCCCCACTTACTAACTTAGTGACCCTGACAAGCAACTCAGCCTCTCTGTTCCCCACTTTCCTGGTGAACAGTCAGAGCAAAGCTAAAATTCTTCAACCCGCAGAAGAGCTGTGGGAACGAAGGGTGATACGACCCATTCACAGCCTGACGAGCCAGCAGCACAGGCACGCCAGTCTGGTCTCCGCTGGGGAAGGGACAGGAGACTCTGATAAGAAATCTGTGTTTCCCCTGCACAGTTCAGCGCGAGTGCTTTATCTCGGCCACCAAACTCCACGGCGGGATAAGTGAAACCGTGTCCTCAGTGTGGCTCATAGCTCTGTTAGATATGCCACCACAGAACACAGGCTCTTCACAGGCCTTCTCAGCACCTGGGTCAGCTAAAACCCCTCTCGGGAATCGTGATCACCTGCTTGGAAACGCTAACTTGCTGCTGAGGAAGCTCAGTGGTAAAGCAGAATGGTATGGGTGAGAGGACGAGGTATCCTTAAAAAGAAGGCGATTATTAAAAGGTAAAACACTGATCTTAACTTCTTATCACTGCTAATTTCATGCACAAATCCATCCCAGGTGAGTTTTTACAAGGAAACCCAGAAAGGGAGCATGCACGTTTACCTCTATGATTTTGTCCCAGACAGGCCGGTGACCAACAGCATCCCAGAGAGTGGCATGCTTATCATGTCCACAGGTCAAGAACTGAGGTTTGGAGGCATGGATGGCCAGCCCCCAGAGTTCATCAGTGTGACCCTACAAAGAGCCAAGACACAGGGACTCTGAGATCCCACGGTCACAGAGGAACAAACATCAGGTCTGAAAGATTGTCTCATCAGCTTGTTCCTCCCAGGTTAATCACGACACAAAACACAACTCTGAAGTAGAAGGTCATCCCACTGGGAAACTCCGGAGCCGCCCTTCCCATGCTCACATACATCTGCATTAATGGCAGGGTGTAGAGTTTGGCATTTGCCAAGCTGACAATACCTGAGTGATGGGTGTGAAGTCCCCCGACAAAGTGCCTTGCAGGACAAAGTTTCTAGTTGTGCCTATCAAGATGACATTGCCCTTCCCCTCAGCCACTGTCCGTATTGGGCCAAACTGCTCAGGAATCTGTGTGGTAAAGAGTAACATGGAAACAAAGATTTAAGATTTCATTCAATTGGCATTTTTTTTCTTTTTCTTTCTTTTTTTTTTCTTTTGAGAGATTTCACTGTGTAGTTCAGGCTGGCCTTGAATTTATTATGCAACCCAGGCTGGCCTCAAACTCAAGGTAATCCTCCTGATTCAGTCTCTCCCAAGAGCCAGGATTATAGATATGCACCAGCATTTATCTCAGGCATTAAAAATATTTGTGAAGCTGGGCAGTGGTGGTGAACGCCTGGGATCTCTAAGAGTTTGAGGTCAGCCTGGTCTACAGAACAAGTTCCAGGACAGACTCCAAAAAGCTACAGAGAAACCCTGTCTCAAAAAACAAAAAGACAAACAAACAAACAAAATATTTGTGATGCCTGGTAGTGGTGGCGACACACGCCTTTAATCCCAACACTCAGGGAAGCAGGGGCAAGAGGATCTCTGAGTTCGAATCCAGCCTGGTTACAGCGTGAGTTCCAGGACAGCCAACAAACAAAAATTGTGTTGCATGTTAACATTTAATGACAGATATGTGTGTGTGTGTGTGTGTGTGTGTGTGTATGTGTGTGTGTGCCCAGAAGAGAAACTAAGTTGTATAGATATCACAGCTAGCTGTTGACAAAGTGATCAAAACTCTAAACCTGTGTGTGTGTGTGTGTGTGTGTGTGTGTGTGTGTGTGAGAGAGAGAGAGAGAGAGAGAGAGAGAGAGAGAGAGAGAGTTAGAGAGAATGCCCACATGTGTGTTTGCCTGTTAGTGGTGTTAGAGGTGGACCTGGGACTTCTTGTATCTAGGCAAGTATTTTATTTTTTAAACTATAAACATTTTAACTATTTTAAATGAATCAGCAAGGATACAGTCTTAGCAGGGCACCAGGGCACCATGACCTTTAATACAACCCCGGGGAGGCAGAGGCGAGCAGATCTCTGCGGGTTTGAAACCAGCTTGGTCTACATAGTGAGTTCTAGGCCAGCCAGGGCTACATAGAAAGACCCTGTTTCAAAAACAGAGTAGGCGGGACGGGGGCGGGGGGAGTATGATTGGCTAACCTATCCTTTACTAGTTAGGCCTCCTGTCTCAGAAGCTGATAAAACCAGAGACTTGTAAGAGTTCCAAAACCCCCCTTTAACTTCAAAGTGGCCCTAGGGCAGTGTCACTGTGCATGTTGGTAAGTATACAGGAGCACGGGGAGACATTCGGAATGCACCTGCTAAGAACAGTTTCACTCTGCTAAAGTGAAGGATATTCTCTTGCTATAGTAAGAATGCTGGGGTAGCTGGGCCCAGGGGCTGACATGAGGCACCCAGGCCTGGCGTGGTGAGGAGCAGACTGCCCGGCACACAGTCTCTGCTCTGTGTATGTATCGGCAGAGGCCTAAGGCAATGGCTGGGCGGGTGGAGTGGAGTGTGTCTGGACTTCTGGCGCATGGGAGGCTGAGAAGGGATGGCTAGGGGTCAGAGGCTAGCCTGGGCTACAGAGTGAGATTCTACGTCAAAGAAGCTTGGGAGATAGCTCAGTTGGTTAAGCGCCAGAGTTTGTTTCTGTAGCCCAGGTAAAAGCCAGCTGTGATAGCAAGGAATCCCAGCACTGAGAAGACAGAGGTGGACAAGTCCCAGGGGTTTGCTGTCAGCAGCCTAGATGAGAGGGCAAGCGTCACAGCTCGGTGAGATGCTGTCCCAAAGAATAAAATGGATGGCCCCTGAAGAATAACACCAAAAGTTGACATCTGGCCTCCCCATTCTCACACACACACACACACACACACACACCCTTCAAATCTAAATTTTTTTCTAAGAAAAGTTTTAAAGAAGAGAAGGAATGACATTCTATGAAGTGGAAGAGCTGCATGGTGAGTGACGCCATCTGAGATGCCAGAATAGATTCCAGTACCTTCTTTACAGTTTAACATACGAATGCCCATGACTAGCAATGCATCGAATCTTACTACAAACAACTCATGCTTTCATTTTTGGTGCGGGTGCTACAGGATTGAACTCAGCGTGTGTGATGTCTGTCCTGGTGCCTCAGCTTTACTGTCCTCTGAGATGGGACGGCATTAAGTGTGAGCACGAACTTCAAATGCCAGAAGATGGTGGTGACTTATCTACACTGAAGCACACGCAACCTCAAAGGAAAAGAAAGCAGGAGTAGAAAAACAAATTTCAAGGAAAGGGGCCCAAGAACTTGCCCACCGTGAAGAACCTGAAACAAAGAAATTTGTAGGAAAGACCTAGAAAGGCAGTGTCTAACTCAGACACATAGTGACGTCTGTGCAGAACTGGTCTTCACAAACTGGGCTGCCAAAAATTTTTTTAGGCATACCTAAACTCTTTTGTCCAGAAGACTTGGGGTCTTCTGCTGGTGACTGTCAAGCATGGTTCTTTAGTGGTGAACACTGACAGAGTAACGCTGAGGATGGAACCACAGCCAACCGTTCAGTAAGACATACAAACACAGAGGTTCTCAGAGCAATGTGGTGACCCCGTTCCCACAGGTCTTAGTCTGATCCCATGACTCAGAGTTCTGTGAAACTCTAGGGCATTGCTCAACTAAGGAACAGGGATTAAACTAGATGACTTACCCGGGTCTTCTTGTCTTCTTGTAATGGTCTGTCTTGTCCCTTTAAGAAACAAGCCACGTCCACTCCCTCCCCCGTCCACCGTCCACCAAGGTAAGCTGGTTTTCAGCTTCTAGCCTGAGTCCCTTCCTTTCCGTCTCTCTCTCTTCAAGAGGTAGCTTTTGTCTCCCCACTTCTCCCCCATTTCTCTCTCTCTCTCTCTCTCTCTCTCTCTCTCTCTCTCTCTCTCTCTCTCTCCTCTTCCTCTTCTCCCCTTCCCCTTCATAACTCACTAAATAAATATCCAACTTCACTCTGCATGGATGCCTATCCATCTCAGTCTCTCATCTGCTATGTGGCTTCCTGCCTGGGACCCGGCTGCCTTCGTGGCTTGCCTTGATCTCGGGACCCACTGCCCGCTGCCTGCCGCCACTCGGGGACCTGCGGCGTGGTCTCATGGCCCGCTGCCCACTGCCGCCACTCAGGGACCTGCAGCATTATACTTAAACCATTACACTTCTAAATTTCCTTGCAGTGTCCAAAGATGTGTTCTTAGATCTTAGCAAATCTCCAAATGAATCAGTTGTTGTGGGGAATGCTCTCGTACACTGTAAAGATTTGTCACTCGTATTGGTTTAATGAAATGCTGATTGACCAATAGTCAGGCAGGAAGTTTAGGCAGGGCAACCAGACTAAGAGAATTCTGGGAAGAGAATAGGCACAGATGCAGTCACCAGCCAGATGCAGAGGAAGCAAGATAAGAATGCTGCCCTGGGGAAAGGTACCAAGCCACATGGCTAAACACAGACAAGAATTATATGTTATTTTAAGTTGTAAGAGCTAGTTAATAAGTCTGAGCTAATAGACCTGTGTGTTTCATTGGGACTAAATAGCTGTAGGACTGGGTGGGACAGAATTTGGGGACTGAATGGCTGCAAGACCAGGTGGGAGAGAATCTCTGTGCTACAGTTAGTACTACCAATATGTAGAAATGTTCTCTATTCCTCTAATACACCATATTATAATGTAATGAGTAATTTCCCAGTTGACAACATACAGTCTCACCTCATTTGTTATTTATAAAATGCTTTCTCTCATATCAATCTCACATAATAATATAACCATTAACATATTCTTTCTTTCCTTTCATTCAAAGATTTAGTTATTTATTTTATATATATATATATATATATGAATGTTTGTCTGCATGTATGCATGTGTATCACATGTGTGTAGTGCCCACGGAAGCCAAAAGAGGATGCCAGATTCTCTCAGACTAGACTACAGATAGTTGTGAGTGGCCACGCGGGTACTGAGAACTGAACCTGGGTCCTCTGCAAGGGTAACAAGTGCTCTCAACCTCTGAGCCATCTGTCCAGTCCTCTTCGTTTCCCCTCCTCCTTTTTGTTTTGTTGTTGTTTGTTTTGAGGCAGGGTCTTTCTACATAGTCCTGGCTGTCCTGGAACTCTCTATGTAGATCATCAGGTTGGCCTCAAACTCACAGAAGTTCTCCTACCTCTGCCTCTGCATCTGGAGTGTTGAGTCTTACTGAGATATACTGCGAGAGACCACAGTTTTGAATCCGTTCCATCTCGACAAAGGGTCAGAGAGTTCAAACCCTTTCTTGTTTCACAAGGACAAATAACAGGATGTTTGGACAAAGGTGTGGCCACTGGTCGCTTTGCTCCTCAAAGGATGTTTGACTTAGGGTGTGGTTACGAGGTTATTTTTGAGATGTAAGGAAGTAATTATGCTTGCTTGTTCCTTGTATCATGGTAAGGAAGTCTTTTGCTCCCCCCTTTTGATAGGGGTATATAGGGGCTATGAGAAATAAATATGGGCTGTTACAGTGTTCACTGGAAGCCCTGCCGACTCTATCTTCTGTCTCTTGTCTATTTCTTTCCTCCATCCTCACTCCCCTTCTCAGGTACATGTGAACAGGCCGGGCAGTCCTGACAATATACACAGCAAATAAAAACTATACATCTTTAAAGTATTCCATGATGTTTGACATATATATCCAGAACTCAGAAGGCTGAAGCAAGAAAATCTCTGAGTTTGAGGCTAGCCTATGCTACACAAGAGCTTAAAGTTATCCTATCCTAGACTATGTAGCAAGACTTTGTGTGTGTGTGTGTGTGTGTGTGTGTGTGTGTGCACGCGCGCACACACACACACACACACACACATATCACCAAGGTCAAGACCTTCATGAGCATCTGGAGATACCAGCTGGGAAAAAGACACAAGCTAGAACCCTGAATGCAGATCTCCAACACCCATATAAAAAGCCAGGCACAGCTGTGCACACCTATAGCTCCAGCACCGGGTACAGGTGGAGGCAGGAGGATGGCCGGGGCTTGCTGGCTGCCAACCTGGCTCCAGTTTCACTGAGAGACCCTGTCTCAAGGACTCAAGTTATAGAGCAGACACCTGACATCGTTTGGCCTTGACAGATATGTGCATGAGCGTGGATTTACATATGCACACATGTGTGTGTATATATATACATATATATACATATGTATATGTATATATATGTATATATATACACACACATCACAAACACTCTTTCACATAAAAATACATTCAATAAAGGTATACTATCAAATAATCACGGAAAGGGAATGTGGTGATATTTTGTTTGTGCTGTAGCAAACAAAGCCTGCCTGAATATAAGAGTACGGATCTAGCCACACTACTTAGACATAAAGGCCAGGCAGTGGTGGCACACACCTTAAATCCCAGCATTTGGGAGACAGAGGCAGACAGACGGTCGTCTGTGAGTTCAAGGCCACCCTGGGCTACACAAGATTGGATCAGTCTAAAAGAGAAACAGAGCCAAGCGGTGGCTCACACATTTAATCCCAGGACTAGGAAGGTGGAGATGAGAAATGATATGGTTGAATGGAAAGAGGAATGTAAGGCGTGAGGAGACAGGAGCTCAGGATTCAATCTGAGGTTTTGAAGAGACAGAATACCCTATTCCATCTGAGGAGTTCGTAGCAGTAAGAACTAGCTGCTCTGTGTCTCTGAACTTATAGCTTTCACCCCCTAATATCTGACTCCAGGTTTTTATTAGTAGGACCAATTAGAATTCGTGCTACAAGGGAAGGGACTGTTAATGAAAGCCTTTCCGTACCAAGGACCCATGAACCACAACTTCAGACTACCCTAAACAGTGCCACACACATGGCAGAGTGTGACTCAGAAGCTGGAAAAATCGACATGCCATCGCATGCTAGGGACGGAGTGCTGCCCTTCACACTGATGTCAAACCTAACCTGAACTAGTGGGGCTGAGGATGCCAGGGGTCTCGCTTTGGCTCCCATGGGAAGACAGTCTGCTTTCTGGTTCTTAGGTGGTGAAATGAACTGCAGAGGACCGGGAATGTGAGAAAGTGTGCTGGCCCTCGGCTGAGAGCTATGAACAAATCAGGCGCCAATGTACCCGGCTCACAGTGATGCTGTATGCAAGCAGCATATGGGGACCGGAGAAAAGAGAGCGGGTCCCTTGGAAAATGAAGACTGCTTCTAAAACGATGTTCAAAACAGGAAGTGTTGGGTAGCCTGAAGCCTTACTTTGTTTTATGTGTACAGAAACTGCCTCCTAAGATGGTTGTCCCCCATAAAAATTCATCTAATATAGTTTTTCAAAGCACTGAGTTGAAGATTCCAAACCATAAGCAGATGCATCAGGTGAACAGGTCCAGGGTTCACACTGGGGTTTACCTCCGTCTTGTGAAGTTTTTGATAGTTTCCGGTCCAGGAAATGAGCCTCCGGTCTTTCCCTCCTCCTGATACCAGTGTGCCGTCTCTCAACATACAAAGTGCAAAAATGCCACCCTCGTGGGCCCCTTGAACTGCATAGCTTATCCGATTTGTACCTAAACACACCAGGAAAAAGCACCATTAATGAAGAGCGTATCAAAAGGCTAGCCTCTGGCCATTGCTAGTCCCGTTTCAGTTTGTTTTCAAGGTCTTATAGGTTATGGCGTTATGTTAATACATTCCTATCAACGGCTCAGATTTTTGACCTTCTCGGAGTCCAGCATGCATGAACCGGATCGCCCTGTAACTGAGGAAAGTCCCGGGAGCTGTGTGGCTGGGAACTTGGACTCTGTGTGTTCTCTGGTTTCTCCCTAGTGGGCTGTTTCCTTCTAGCCCACTTGCAGAATGGGGTTATGGCAGGGCTGTTCTAAGGGTCAAATGAGCACTGTCTACAGTAGATACCAAAAAAATCACCTTGCCATTCTGAAATTACATTGGGAGGCATATCTTCCCCTTCATTTCCAGGCCCAACTCTGAGACCCTGGAGGAAGCGGGGCGGGGGGGGTCTTCCTGAACCTAGAAAACGCTTGTGAATTCTCATTGGCCTTAGCTGGCACCGCTTCTCCCTTCTCTAACTGCAGGGATTCAGATCTGACCTGTGCACAAGCGTCTCACTTGTATTGGTGTCTACAGCACTCCAGCAACATCTGTCAGGTGCCACGTGGATCGGAAAAGTTACACAGGTCACAGCTCTAGAGCTGTTAATACCGTCTGGGTTATATTTGCCATTAGCTCTCCCAGCAACGTGATTAACTCCACACAGTATCCTGACCTTAAAAAGTCTTTTACAATGGTTTATGCGAAGTCAACAACTCTTAATGCTACCCAGTTTTCTTCCAACCTAACTTTATAGTTTCACTAAAACCATACACACGAACACACCTATGTAACTTGGAACTTAGTGGTCATCCTGTACGCCACACCAAAGCTCCTTTCTATGAATATCACCAATGCCTTGGTTACAGCATTACTGAGCCATCCAATGGCTTTAGGAGAACTGCTTGTTACCTTTTCCCCACACCAAGATGTTGCCACTTGAATCTCCAGTAATGGTGTCCCCATTTTCGGAAAATGTCACACAAAGGACAAACTTTGGCTTCTCTTGTTTCTGTGGAATGTAGCAAGCATGCACAGACATATTATTTACTGAAGACATCCTTTTATTTGTGCTAATAAAGCTAGGACCCCCATCAAGCCCAGTTGGATGGTGCCAGCCTCATCGGGTAATGCGTGCTTCCAGATTAGCCGCTTTAAGAGAAAGGAGTTTCTGCAACCCCAAATGTCTGTGGAATACTAAAGCTGTAGACAGTTCAAGCATGGTGGCGGTAAAGGGGGCATGAGGGATGGGGGACAGAGCACAGACAGTCCCCAACACCCTTAGCAAAGCCAGGGTACTGGTCCCTGGGAACAGGTGTCTGTCTCAGGCTTGCTGCAGCTAGCTGCCCCATCAGGAGGTCCTGACTTCTCTTCCCATTTTATAACCAAGGAGATTCTAAAGACATTGAGGACTTCCCAGCTGATTGGGGAACTCCAAGGAAACATGGTTTTCTCTATACCCTCATATCTGTCACTAAAACAAAGGCTAAGGAACTTTCTCGATGTTCCCTTAACACCCACCCAGCCCCTCGCATGTGCCAGGCAGGAAAACTGAGAGAAAAGTGCAGTTTACCTCAAACAACCCTTGCTTCTTGTTAAGGGAGTTTCCTTCTAGGGTCCAAAAGTACAGATGTGACTTCCCACAGGTGACTATGATATTGGTGTCTGTGGGGTGGAAATCCGCAGCAAAGACCGCTTCATTCGAACACTTTAAGAAAAAAGAAAACAGAGAATCAAATGCCACCGGCCTCGAGCAGGGTACTGGGCCTCTCAAGCCCCACTGACTTCACTTTGCACAGTTATTCTGGCTGGTGCCTCTTTTCCCCTTTGTCTTCCGCCCTATGGCTGGGAGCCCCAGGGAGTGCTGGGAAGGCTGAGCAGGGGGATGTCATCTTGGGTGGTGACATACAGATATACCACCCTTTTCTCTCTCCCCAGTGACTGGGATCTCTAGGGAGGACCCAGGACAGCCACATCAGCACCTCTCAACCCTACTCCTACTTCCAGAACAAGCGTCCTAGTCCACTGTGACTGGCCCTGACTATTGCTTCTATGTAATGATTCAGCTCTACGGTCACGATCCTGGCTAGGACAGTGCCTCTGGCACACAGGACTAACACCATATATCCCTGCTGCAACACTGGATGACAGGGAAGGTCAGGTCTGGACACACATCTGGTTAGAATATAGGTCTGCACCCCAGACACAAGACAGGGAGCTCGGTAGCTAACGGTGTCTGAGAGCAACTTCCCATAAGGTACTGAGGCGGCCTGAGCAAGCCTACCGCTGTCCAAGGGAGGCTGAATGATGTTTTCTCTAGGGTTAGGTTAGCTGAGGCACAGATGCTAAGAGGAGAAACGAGAAGTCTGTTCTGTAAAAATAGGAATTGAGGGGTGCTCTTGACAGAAGAAAAACTTGAGAGCTACAGAAATGTCAACTCAACTTTCTGGGCAGTTGATTAGAGAGTCCTGACTTCCGGGATGCTGGCACCCTTCTCTCCTGTAGCCCTAGAGCCTGGCAGGGACTGAGCACACCCCAATCCTCATCCACCTCAGGCACTCCTCACGGGGGCAGCCCAGCACACAGTGGGCACCCAGGCTTGTTGAATGAATGAAAGTGAGCAAACAGTGGCTGAATGAATTAAAATTAGGGTTCTCACTAGGAAATAAGTAAGAAAACAATCTGTAGACCCTGGAAGGCAGGGTGTGCCCTGGTGGGTCTGCAGCGGGGCCTCATGAGGGAAGAGAGGCAGAAGCAAAGAGAGCTGAAGGAAAGGACTGTCCCCGAGGGTGGGGCGGGACGGTCCTGGAGCCTGCTGGCTGTGCAGGCAGTGCCCTGCGGGACGTGGCTTAGCTGCAATGAATGGCTTGAGCGAGACCTTCACATCCGCCAGTCTCTCTTCTTTCTGCCAATCCCACACTGACAGCACGTGGTCGTTGGAGTCGTCCACAGCACAGAGATGACTTCCTCCGTTCTGCCAAGAAAAAGTATACACAGGAGATGGCATGTGAGAACTAAGTGGGACAAACATGTTTTTTAAAAATCAACTTTTTGTTTGTTTGGTTTTGTTTTTTGTTTTTCAAGACAGGGTTTCTCTGTGTAGCTTTGGAGCCTGTCCTGGAACTCACTCTGTAGACCAGGCTGGCTTCAAATTCAACAGAAATCTGCCTGTCTCTGCCTCCCCAGTGCTGGGATTAAAGGAATGTGCCACCACCGCCCAGCTATTAATTTTACTTTAATAGAGTTCATTGCTGAGATGGGTAATGGGATCGGAAGGTAAAAGCTAACTGCACAAACACGAGGAGCCAAGTTGGATCTCCAGTACCCAAAGCTGGGTTGTGATGGCGTGTGCACTTGTAATGGCAACATTGGGGGAGGCAGAGGCAGGTGGATCCTTAGAGCTTGCTGGCCAGCCACCCTGGCTGAATCAGAGAGCCCTGGTCTCAGTGAGAGACGCTGCCTCAAAAACAAGATGGGCAGCAACTGAGGAACACCAGGTGAGGCTGACTTCTGGCCCCTGCATGCACACGTATGCAAGCTCGCCTCACTATGTGCAGCTGCACACACACCACCCCCAACACACAGAAAGGGTCCATTATATCCCCGATGAAGATGGCACACTCACTGTTTCTGAGGCCTGCTTACCTGGCTAGACACATGGCTGCTGTAGGGTTAAATGCAGAGCAAAGCACGAGGGGGCTGAACAAACAGGAGTGTTTGATGTGGACATGTGTGTGGACACGTGTGTGGACATGTGTGCGCATATGTGTGGGCATGTGTGGACATGTGTGTGGACGATCGATGTGCATGCAAGCCTCCAAACTGAAGCGCCTCAATTATGGGTCTGCTGGACCAGCATGCCTCAAGAAAGGCTAGACGCCATGCAGATAAAGATGCTTGCTTAGAAACGCGCCCTGTACACTTTCATACTTACGGATTTTGAGAACGCGATGCAGGTGACAGCCCGGTCAAAGAAGCCTATGCCGACGACATGCAGAGTGTTCAGTGTCACGGAATCCCAGATGCGCACGTGTGGTGGCAGTTGCTGATGGAAAGGATACAGCCGTCGTTTGTGACTGTCAGTTAATTTCTTTATCTTGGAACCCTAAATTATTTTGGCAGGGACTTCAACTTTGTCAAACAGAAAGTCTTTTTCTACATTTGAGGCGTGCACCTGGGAACTAAAGTATTCCCCGTGGCTGAAGGAGGCGCTGGGTTGTGTGGGCAGCTGAGGCGTCAGGAGAAGGCTACCAAGCTTTAAACTTTGACTAAGCCAGCCTCTGGCAACCGTACCAGAGTAACTGACGCCCCCTTTTGTATATTTGCGTTTCTCTAAATTTTAGAAATGATATTTCACCAAAGATAGCATCATAGTGCAACCAGCAGATTTGTTACCATGAAAGGGCGCGGAAATCGAGCCCAGTGCCCAGGCAGGTGTTAGGTGAGCCCTGTTCTAGCTCAGCCTTGTCTCCACGTAGCTGGGTACCATGTACCATTATGTGGTTTCTCTGGGTTTCCCTGCAGGTCAAGAATCAGCTCAGATAACTGTAACTCTCTCTCTGGTTCTACAGTCCAGATTCAATTCCGATGCCAGAAATGGAAATACACTTCCATGCCACTAGAGGGCAGTTTCTAATTTTCTAATAACTAGAGTTTGTTTCTAATTTCAAAGTGCTCTTCGAGGCTTTCTTTCTTTTTCTTTTTTATAACACGAACAACTGCTCCATTTATGTGAGTTCACATAAAAGTCTGGCTTCTGTTACTTCACTCTTCACAAGTGTAGGATGCTGGTGAAAACCAGCATGAAATGGATGGTTAAAACTCGCTATGATGAAAACATCTCAGATGAGGTCACGTTCACGGTTTCTGGTCGAATATATGTTGAAAGCTGAAGCCTCCCATTGTGATTGATTTTAGGCAATATGTCACACCAGGACAAGGTGTACAAACAGGGGCTGAAGAAGCTGCAAGAGTCTTGAATAAAACATGACAAACCCACATGGAAGCCAGCTTGGAAGTGTCTTAGCTGCCTGGCCCCACTCCCTCCCTCACCTCCTTCTATCAGCTTCTGTAATGAGCACAAGGCACCAACTCTGCCCGCGGAGGAAATAACTGGTGTGTGCTCACAGCCAAGGACTTCCCATAACATATGGTTACTTACATATGGGATTTTAACTCTGCTTATTGGATTAATTCTTTTCATGCTGATCATGTATGGAGATAAGAATTTCAAGAATTGATTCTTTGGCAAGACAATGCTGTTTTTAACATGTTGTTGGTATTGCTTGTTCTCTCTCTTTCTCTTTCTCTCTCTCTGTTTGGTTGTTTGGTTTTTTTTTTTTTTTTTTTTTTTTTGAGACCCGGTTTCTTTGGGTTAACTGCCCTGACTGTCCTGGAACTCACTCTGTAGACCAGGCTGGCCTCAAACTCACAAAGATCTGCCTGCCTCTGCCTCCCAAGTGCTGGGATTAAAGGTATATGCCACCATAACTAGTGATAATGTTATTTAAAAATCTGTTGAAATTAAGGTGAGCTCAGGGGTAAGGGGCTTAAGGTTACAATGACACATTCAATTTGCATAAGGAGGATCCAGAAGTTCCCAGATGCTGTAACTACATGTAACCAGATAGATTCATCAGCAAAAACGTTTCTGGGAGGTTGTTGCGGGTCCTTACACAAACCAGGAAGACAATGAACAAACCTCACCTTTCCATCCTTAGACGTGCCCGCAACTTGTCCTGTTGCTATGGTGACCCTGTCGGGATGGACTGCTAGGCTAAAACAAAGATGTTTATCAGACACCTGCACCACAAAGTTGAGTTTACTCCTCTTTCATTAACTACAATCTTCCAAAAGTTTAAACATAAGAACCCATACTGCCTCCCTTCCTACAGACGCACCCCAGTTCCCAAACAGCCCAACAACCTGAGATAGTAGGGGTTGTTTTATTTATCAGAATCCCCTTATTTCTTCTTGGGAACTTCCAAACTTAAGGAAAGGCATGATTTGTTGGGAAAATACCACTTCAGTCTCAGAACAACAGCCTTAGTCCACACTCTTTCTTACAAGGCATTTCTGAGTGTGTTCATCTTTGTCAATGGGATATTTTATCGCTAGCCAGGGGTCCAGGATGAGCACAGATCCATCCACCCATCCAATCACTCCAAGGTCTTCCCAAAGCTATAAATGAACTATAGGCATATCAGACGAAGCCATAAGTACACAACAAAGTCATTTTCCTTTATCTAAAATTAAAGACCCAATTTGAAGCCCTTTACATTCGATATGCTAGGAAAGCTTCCTGAAGATTATTTTTCCTCTCTGATATCTGGTCAAGCAGAAGTGCACTGGGGACAGAGCAGCATGAGTCTGGCAGCCGAGCCGGGGAGCCCAACGCAGAGAACAGAAAGAATAGCTATCCACGCTTTGCCCAGGCTGGTCTCAGAGCCCCGGCCCCCTTTGGGCTACGGCTAGCTCACCTCTGCTGTGACAACCTGTTTGTGAGGACTCACCACTTGACGTCATCACTGTGGCCCGCGTAATGCCTCTGCAGCTGCTCCTCCACGTTGTAAAGCACCACCACCGACGCGATGAAGTACACGGTCTCCCCCGTTGGGAGCAAGTACAGGTTATTGCGGCAGTCTCGCCCCCGGTACCCATAGCTTTTAGTGTAAGTCAAGGTGGAAACAGCTTGCCTTTGAGAGCTGGTAAGCCACTGCTTTATTCCACAGGCGCATAAATGCTGTGTAACGATTCCTGCCAGTTTCACCAACTTAAACAAGATCGAACGGGAAAGGTGCAGAGCGTGGGGGTGCACGCTTTGAATTCTAATTGGATCTCTGTGAGTTCCTAGGCCAGCTGGGGCTGCAGAGCGAGACCCTGTCTCAAACAGAACAAAATGAAATGCACTCTGTACCTAGTAGACCTTAATACCTAAGTGCCTGAAATTAAGTTGTCAGTGGTCAGTAAAAATATGAACACATCGTCTTGCAGTGTTGGGGACTGAACCCAGGCCCTTTCCTGTGCTAGGTAAATGCTCTACTAATACACTTGAGACATGTGACCATTGTGTAGCCCAGGCTGGCTTCAACTCTGATCTTCCTGCCTCAGCCTCCCTTGCTCTGGGAGTACAGACATGTCTTTGTTACGTGCCACGCCTGGTGAAGACACGTATTTTTTACAGGATGAAGATTTGCTTGATTTTTTAGAAGCTATTAAAGCTATTGAGTCTCCTTCTACTGTCTGTAACCTAGGAGCTAAATCTTTTCAATAAAAATAACTTTAAACCAGGCGGTGGTGGTGCACGCCTTTAATCCCAGCACTCAGGAGGCAGAGGCAGGTGGATCTCTGCTAGTTCGAGGCCAGCCTGGTCTATAAGAGCTAGTTCCGGGACAGGTTCTAAAAGCTACAGAGAAACCTTGTCTCAAAAAAACAAACAAAACAAAAATGCAAAAACAAAACCCAAACAAACAAGGAAATATTCTTCGAGTAGCATTTTCTGGATTAAATTTAATAAACTGATTTACTTAAAGAAGAGGCAGATCCCATACATGACATGCACCAAAATAGATTGCCAAGCAACATCTAATCCTTTGAGCTCCATGAATATGATTCCATAATTTCAACTACTAATTTCTTGTCAATGAAGGCAGGGCAGCGTCAACTGACATCAGCATCTAAGAATCCGTCTTCAGAGTGTGACATTAGTCAGTAACAGCAGATAATCACCATGTATTTGAGTGTAAGGCCTTTCTTTGCAAGGGGCGAACGGCTGCTGCAGCCTTCCCCCACAGTGAAAATGAGTCCACCGCACTGAGTGGCAGAAACAGATCACCAGCTCATGTGGGCAGTGGTAGCACAGGCCCACAACCCCAGCATTCAGGAAAGTGAGGCAGAAGGATTGCTGTGAGTTAAAGGCTAGGCTACATAGTAAGATCCTGTCTCAAAAATCAAGAGCAACAAATGGTCTCATCATGATCACTACAGTCCTAAATTTTACCTAATTTTGATTATTTTCACAAAGCTCATTTCTCTGTGTCTGTCTAACTAACTGTTCTTTTAGACTGACAGGCAGGCAACGAATGTGCTGTATCCCCTGGCCCCCAAACCACTCATCCATACAATGATCATTTCCATACTGTCTTTTCAGGAAGACAGCAGGTGAGCATTTGGAACAGGAACCACAATTGTGAGAACTTGCTCAGGAATTGCTTCTCCTACGTGGCCACATTTAAAAACTTGATTATTTAACTTTTATGAATCTTTTACTACTAGACTTCCAGGAGTCAGCTATGATAATCTGGTCAGCGAATAAAGGATACACCCATTCCAGCTTCAGCCGCTTTGTTGGCAGCTCGGCTTTTGCTTCCAAACTGTAAGAATCCACTTGGTCTTTGGGCATGTACATGGTGACGGGGCGGCCTCGGAGAAACATTTTTACATAGCCCTCTTCTACAAAAACAACGAAGATGTCAGTGACATATCTCGGCCCCTGAAGGCAAATGCCACACACTGGCTCGTCTGCCAATGCACAAGGGACAATTCCCCTTGTGCACCTTAAAAGGTTTTTTTTTTTTTAATGCATTTACTTATTTAACGTGTTGGTGGGGGTGGGGTGGGGTTGCATGGTACATGTGAACAACTCTGGGAGTCCGTTTTCTCCTTCCATTGCCTCCTTCCGTCACATAAGACCCGGGGAGTCAAACTCTGGTGGTCAGGCTGTGGTCAGCAGCTTTATGTGCTGAGCCCTCTCACTGGTCCCATAGTCCCCATCCACCCCCCCAAGCCCCCATGCCATGTATTTTCAGTTATTGTCCATAGGACATAAAACTGAACACACAGGGGTTGGACAGATGGCTCACTGGTTAAGAGCACATACTACTCTTCCAGAGGACCCAAGTTAGGTTCCAGCACCCACATGGGATGACTCACAACACTCGGAGGGATCTATTTTCTGCCCTCTTCTGGCCTCCTTGGGTACTTGCATACATATGTACATACCCCAACTCAGAGACACATACACATGTAAATAAAAATTAAATTAAAGATCTAACACAAAATTAAATGTCCTGAAACAAAAGTTTGTGTCATTGTTATTTCTGAGCTGCTCATTCAAGTTCACACCATAGATAAGAATTTATAATAGGTATGAACTAGATTCTCACAATCATTTCTTGGGACATCTTGGCGCAGATACGTTTCTGTCATCTGAAGAAAATGTACAGCCCAGAATCACAACTAACGCAAGAAACCCACTTAGTCTTTCATGGAGTCCAAAGTATATACAATCTCAGCATCAAACTTTAAGAACTATCCTTTGGTTGGACACTGGTGGCACATGCCTTTAATGGATGCAGAGGCAGGTGGATCTCTGTGAGTTCGAGACCAGCCTGATCTACAGAGTGAGTTCCAGGACAGGGTCTAAAGTTATAGAGAAACCCTGTCTCAAAAATCAAAAATATTCATTTGCCATTTAAATTGATTTGTTATAGTAGAGTGTAAAATAAAATATACTTCCATGTATCTTTTACACTGTACAGTTTTCAACTTGCCAAGAATGCCGAGTCAGCAGAATGCTCAGTGCATGCGAGGATTCCATAAAAAAGAAAATGCTAAATTTAAAAAAGTTATTTGAAACAGAGTTTCTCTGTGTAGTACTGGCTGTCCTAAAACTTGCTCTGTAGACCAGTCTGGCTTTGAACTCACCAAGATCTGCCTGCCTCTGCCTTCCGAGTGCTGGGGTTAATTAAAGGCGTCTGCCACCACTACCCAGCTAAATACATAAATCTTAAAAGCAAAGTTTTAAAATAAAAAAATGCTTAAAGAGAAACTAGAAATGAAAAATAAAAAGGGAAGACCAAATGGAGAGGAAGGGAGGGAAGAGGACAGAGAGGGAGGAGGGGGCACCAAGATGGGGAGAGTTTTCTAGAATGACATTTCTATTAAAATAACTGTTTTGTATTGGAATATTTATTATTTTTATATATGAGTATATCCACCATGTGCATTCCTGGTGGAGGCCAGAAGAGAGCACCAGGTACCGTAGGACTGCAGTTGTGAGCCACCATGTGGATGCTGGAACCTGAACCTGGGTCCTCTGCAAAAGTAGCAACTGCTCTTAACTGCTCAACCATCTCCCTAGGCCCCTAAAATAACCTTTGGTATTCTAATAAGTAGAAGGTCCCCGGTAAAAAAATAACAAAACAAACAGAATCAAACCCACGTTGGGAACTCTAACTACAGTTTCAAGGCTCTGATACGAGCAGAGAAAACATCTCCTGGGCTCCTGCTGAGTTCAGAGTCAGACCCTCCATTCTGATGCTCCTGCAGACTGGAGAACCCAGAACCAATGGAACTAAAATAGGCAGGGGTGAACAGCGATACCCACACAAACCCCACAAAAAATCACCCTGGAGAGGACGCCGATGAGGAGAAGTTGAGAGACAATCACAGTACTTCAATGGCTAAGGACTTTCAAACAAGGCTGCATGCAACACCGTTTGTTCCCAAGGGCATGCGCTGCAGATCCCAATGCATGTGCCACTTCGTTTTGGGTTTAATGAAGCTTGACTTTCAGGTAAGAGCCATGAATGCACCCATCCCAGCAGCACACACTGTCCCAGCCTCTGCTCCAGGGATGGTTGGGATGTTTCTTACATGGGGACCCATCCTCCCTGGCTGTATCTGAAGCAGTCCCCCCGAGACTGCCATCACTTATTGCTCCCTCGAGTCACCGTGCAGCCCATTGCCAATCGCAGCCAGCCCAGACTGCACTTCATCTGATGCTTCACCCATGATGGTCACTGCCTACTCGCGTACTGGCTCTCTTTATCTGGACCACACCTTCTACATCCACCCCCACGAGGATTCTTCTCTCAGGCCAGCGGTGTCTCTCAGTACCCACCCTGTCTTCCCGCTGAGCCTTGGCTACAGCTCTTTCCTTCCCTTCTCTTCTGATCCTCTTCCCTATCTAAGCCCTCACCCAAGGTGCTGCTCTTCCATTGGTGACCACAAACGGAGACTTACAAAGCAGCCACCAGCCCCGCCTTAGAGAGCAGGGAAGCAGGAGTGACGGAGTTGAAAGTGAAATGGGAAGTGATTCCGCTAACTCTGTCAGATGTGCATCAGCCCAGCCGGGTGGAGGACTAAGGCCCATATGACGTCATTTCCAAAAGACGGAGAGCCAGCTGTGGGCGCAGACAGTGCACAGTCTACTGGGCAGTCTGTTGAAATTACGTGGTGGTTAGGTTCCAGTGAAGAACACCGTGACTGAGGTTTCCTTACCTGACCAGAAAAAAAATTACTTCCTAGGCCAAAACAATGTTTAGCTGTGTGCCATTGCATACTAGAAACTCTGAGGGCCTAGGTCTACAGTCAACATCGACACGGGAAAGCAATGCTGTTTTCAGACATGTTAGGAGCACAACACGCAGTCACCAAACCCAGAGGTGCTAGTGGGGGAGAGGTCAGCAGTGCAGAGCTTCATGCCAAACAGTGGACACTCAAGGGGCTGCCTTCTAGCTCCCTCAGGATCCTTTCAGACCGCCTACGGTCAGCCAATGATGAATGGCAGTCCACACCACAGCCACGTGTCGAAGCCCATCCCAGTGAATGTCCAGAGGTGCGCTAAACTTAAGACAAATACAGAGACGTCATGCGAGGAGGGCTCTGCCTGTTTGAAAACAGTCTCTGGACTGGGGCAGCAGCCTCGTGCGGAGAGCTGTGGGCCAGGAAGCTCTGCCTACCTTTGCAGTGGGTCACCCGGCGCTTCCCTTGGGGTTTCGGAGACTGAAGGGCTAGACAAAGAGATGGCTGGTACCGCAAGTGTGGTTGGCCTGTCTGGGGTGGGGTGCTCACTGGCCAGCTGCAGGCTGGTGCTACCCTGCCCCCCAGAGGACAATGGAACAAGGGGACATTTCATGTATCCTGACATGTATGTTCAGGTTGCATGCCTATGGGTTTATGGTAATTACATTTTCAGGGATTTAATCTTTATTTTGTATGGAAAGGGGAAACTGGGAAAATTAAAATCTGATGAATTTATTTAATTACACACTCATAATTTTTGCATGTTTAACTATATCTTAAAATACAGTTAATACACTAAAAAGAGAACGTAGCATCCACTTTCTTATAAAAAAATTTAGATTTAGAGAGATCTATGGACAGCTATCTATGAAGTATTGGTTTGTAACTAAGGAAATTGGAGGCAGAAAGGGAGCGGGTATTTTGAACAGCTTTATGGGGGAGAGCCTTTCCCTTGGGGAGAGGTCAGAGGAACAGGACAGAGAGACAAGGGAATCTTTACTGTGGGAGTTCCCCCTCTAACCTTTACTGGCCTGTGTGGGTCTGACAAGGGGCAGGGAGGGGTCTAGTCTGATGCCTGTTTTCTGGCAATCCTGCTGTTGGCTGAGCTGCCAATGGCTGTCGGGTTGCACTCACAAACACAGAGCTGTTTCCTGAGGTACCTGAGGCCTGGCTCTGAGGCCACCACTTCCTATTTGCCATTCAGTCGAGGTCTAAATTTTAGCCTTCCCCCCACTCAAGAAAGAAACCAGAACTTACCTGGGCTGAATGTGGGCTCCTTGGGTTTGCTGTGAAAATAAACAAACAACAAAAAATATCAGTGGAGGTCTGAGGACACATCATGTTTTTCCTTGGTAATTCTCCACCTCACAGGTGGAGGCGGGGTCTCCCACTGCACCCAGAGCTCACTGGCCAGCTTGCTCCTGAGGATCTCCGCCTCCCCCTCCCTCACACCCACTCGGCTTTTATGGGTTTTATGGAGCCACTGGGGATCTGAACTCCAGTCCTCATCCCTGCGCTGCCAGTGTTTTACCTGCGGAGCCACCTCCCATCCTCCAAACACTTTTTAAAGGGCACCTGGGTGTTCCCTCTCACCACTCCCCAGCCACACGCTACAGCCATTTTCCACATGCATGGTGTGGAAATTATATGTACAAATTAGGAAAACAAGGCTAAATCCATTGCAGAAGAAACATGTATATATAAAAATGTTCAAAATTAAGTGAATGAGACACCAATCCTGCTTTTCACCAAAGCTGTGCTCAAGGAGAGCAGATACAGGCTGGGGACAGCTTGCTAATCAAGGTGAGAGTGACCCTAGTGAATGCGTAAGGATTTAAACTTCCTGCTCTCCCTCTCTCAGACACAAGGAGCTTATTTAAAATGAGCAGGAATATCTATTTCCTGCCAAAGAGATACCCGCACATTCACGTTTATGGCTGCACTATTCACAACAGAAGGGATGGGACCAGCTGTCTGTCCATCCACAGAGGGATGGAATTAGCCAGGTGTCCACCAACAGAAGGAATAGAACCACCTGTCTGTCCATCCACAGACGGATGGAACTAGCCAGATGTCTACCAACAAAAGGAATAGAACCACCTGTATGTCACTCACAGAGCAATGGAACCAGCTGTCTGTCCATCCACAGAAGCAATGGAACCAGCTGTTTGTCTACCCACAGGAGCAATGGAACCAGCTGTCTGTCCATCCACAGAGGGATGGAACCAGTCAGATGTCCACCACAGAATAAAATGTGGTATAGGCATACAACGGAGTTTTATGCAGTTGCAAAGAGAAATGAAGTTTACAGGACATGGATGGATCTGAAATATTATATTAACTGAGATAACCCAAACTCGGAAGTACAAACATCACACATTGTTCTAGTTAGTGTTACTATAGCTGTGATGAAACACCATGACGAAAGCAACCTGGGGAGGAAAGGGCTTATTTCAGCTCACACTTCCAGGTAACAATCCATGAATGAGGAAAGTCAGGACAGGAACTCAATCAGGGCAGGAACCCGGAGGCAGGAGCTGGTACATAGGCCATGGAGGGGTGCTGCTTACTTGCTTGCTCCTCATGGCTTGTTCAGCCCGTTTTCTTATAGAACCCAGGACCACCAGCCCAGGGGTGAGCCCACCTACAATACACTTGTCCCTCTGCCATCAGTCAGTAACTAAGAAAATGCCCTATGGGTTTGCCCACAGCCCGATCTTATAGAGGCATTTTCTTAATTGAGGTTCCCCCCTCTCTGATGACTTGAACTTGTGTCAAGTTGACTCAGAACTAGCCAAGGACGCATGCAGATCCTCTTATCAGAGTCCCGCTTCCAGCGTCTGTCTGCATGTGTGCACGCAGTGGGGAGTGGGTATAGGCTCTGACATTTAATGGGAGACCCCAGAGGGAAAGAGGAGTAGAGGGGGAATGGGAGGGGAGGGAGGGCAATAGAGCATTTGCAACTTGAAAGTGGAAAGGAGGCTGGGAAGTGAGGGATACATGGGGGACAGAGAAAAGGGGAGGAGAAGAGGGAGAAAAACTAATGAAACACATTTAGGTAGGCTGGAGAGATGGCTCAGCAGTCAAGAGCACTATCTGTTCTTTCAGAGGACCTGGGTTCAGTTCCCAGCACCCACATGGCAGGTCAAGCAAACCATTTGTAACCCCAGTTCCATAGGATCCAATAGCCCTTTCTCAACTGAGGTTTCCTCTTCCCAGATGACTCCAGCTTGTGTCAAGCGGACATAAAACTAACTGGCACATAACCCTGCATGGCGGGCATTCTAATGGAGCCATTTCTTTCAAAATCCTAAGGTTACATTCTTTTCTCCTTAGTTCCTACTTGAAATACAATGAAAAATACCTTAACTGGAAGTCACCCTTTAGACCACACCGTATCAATGGTATTACCGATCACCACCCTTGATTTCCAGGTCACTGCATGCATGTGTGGTGTGGGTGGTAAGGCCTGCAAGGTGGCTCGAGCCTGGCTCAGACTTAAGCAGCAGAATTTGCTGTTGGACAAGCTTTCTAGACTCTGAACTGTGGTCATCAAAATCAGGGCTGTAGAAGCCCTATTTGGCCTTTCAATCTAAATACCTGGGTTTCCCTTGGGGCTCTATGGCCCTAGGCAAGCCACACTCCTTGACTAAGTAGCTCTGGCCTGTCTCCAGCATGAAGCTGCTGTCCTGTGTGCTTGCCTGGCGCACCCCAGCATGCAGCACTGGCTCCAACCTTCCTCCTGGACTTCAGCTTGCAAATGGCACACAGCTGCTGCTTGCGTCTAAACTTGTGGCCACTTCCTGCGGAGGCCTTCTTGGATGTCCAGCCAACACCGCAGTCTTCCCTCGGGGCCCAATCCCTACCCTCCCCACCCTCGGACATTTTGTCTACTGCACTTTCAGCACTATAGTTTATTTTGCTTCTCCACTGGGCAGAACGACCCATGAATGCGGGATCTTCAGCCTGCTTACCGTGGCGTTTGCAGTGCAGAACAGAGGGTGACCACTGCCTGGCACTAGGGGCGGGGCCTGGGGGCTGCTACTCTCGGGTAGCCCCCTCTGACCTCACAGCATAGATGAGCCTCAGAAAGTATTCCTGCCCACATTCCACTCTGGGCCCTCCCTGAAGCTCTACAGAAAAAGGGCATGTGAGAGTGAGAAGAGTCCATTGTCATTCTTGACGTTTTAGCTAACACACAGCACGGGCCTGTCCCTTGAGAGGGGCCTGTACTTTTTGTTTGTTTAAGTCCAGTATACCGCTTCAGCTCTGTGTCAGACTTAGGACAGCGGTCTTTCTGTGGCTCACCTGGCTTGTCGCCACTATCAGGGCATGAGACTTGTGATCTGTCCAGAGTCCTGATCCCATGTCACTTATGCATCAGGCTCACGGGCAGAGTGAGGACAGGAGAGGGGAGACTAAGGGAGAAGGAAGGCAGCAGGGCGGATCACCTGAGGTTATAGAAACAGGATCAAGGCAGCCGGATAGGAGATCAAAAGACAAGGAAAGAATTCTTTTCCTCATGATGCTGATCACATAGCTAAAAAGATGCAGAAGCCTTGGATACTGGTATCAGCGATCCTGGGCAGTGTCCAGAAACAGGAAAATGCACTTACGGGAGCTGGGGAGGGGACTCCGGCAGCAAATTACCTGCTGCACAAGCATGAGGACCTGGGTTCAGATCCCCAGCGCCCACACAGAGAGGCTGGTGCCGGTGGAGGAGGGGCCCAAGGGGATAGAGACAGGAGAATTTCCCTGATACTCTGGCTAGCCAGCACAGCCAGTGAACTCCAGGTTCAGTGAGAGACGCGTCTCAATAAAAGTGGATTGAGCAAGACAATTGCTGTTACCCCCTGCTTGCACATATGTACATACAGGTGAGCGCACAGGCATGCACACGTGCACACGTGCGCACACACACACACACACACACACACACACACACACACACTATGCACATGAACACACGTAAACATAGCTATAGACAATGGTCCACCAAAAAGAGGAATCTGAACCCTGAAGGATGCTCAGGTCTCTGAGAAGAGGGAAGAGCTTCTAGGAGCAGTTGATACAAGGTGGGTACCAATGGAAAAGGCACCAAGGGGTACTGGAGGGTTCTGTTCCTTTAAATCAAAGCTGTGAAGCACATTGGGGGAACACAGCCAGCCTCCTCTCAGTAAGCTTTGCTCCTTTATCCACAAGATAGATAGAACCACCTCAGACTGAGTGAGACAGGACAGAGTGCCCACACACTGGTGCTAATTACTTCTCGGTCAGTTTCACCCACAAGAACCCACATTATATCCATATCTGGGGCCCTCTGCTGACGCTCACAACAACTAAAGAGAGCTAGCACCAAATTATTTAAAACTTTGTAAAGAGGTAAATGGCCCCAGGGCTTGAAGAGTGCCATGATCCTTTAAGGGACCAAAGCACAAAACAACGCTAAGGCTAAAGCATGTTGTCAATAATCAACCTCTAGATGGCGCTCTTTACCAGTTTCTTAAATGGTTCTAGGTTTATGTAATTTCAATCATTCAAGGAACACATACTGGGCAGTTTTTTATTCCCTGCACTTTGCAAAGTGTTGCAGGAACAGAGACCGAGAAAGGACAATGTCTCTGCCCTCCTAGAGCCCAAGGGAGGTCATGGGTGTAACGGGGGGGGGGGGGGGGCACAGAGGAGGGTAGCAAACCCTCAACCACAGACACAGGCTCTCTGCAAAACAATACCTAAGATGGGGCCTAAAGAAGGGCTGAGCCCTGCAGGGTGAGTTGAAGTCCGTCCAAACATTGTCATAGCCCCTCCACCCTCCACAGCACCAGAGGGGAGACCACAGCACAAGTATGTACTGGGAGGTGTCTCAGAGTGACTCAGGAGTTAGGTAAGCTGTCTTCTTCCATGCTTTAAGATGGTTTGAGCACCATTTTATCTGCTCAGGGCTGTGAGGATGAATCTCTTCATGTAGCCCATTCCATTCCCCATCCTGCCTTGTGTCAGACCACACACATAGCAGGTCCAATTGAAGCAGTGCTGTGGGACTGTATGGTAAGGTGATAGGCATTGTCCAAGTTCCTGATTCCTTCCTCTCTTCTCAGGCTGGCAGTAAAAGGCACAGATTCCAAAATGTTTGCGTGATGATTAGTACTGTCAACAGGACACGACCCCAGCAACACCTGGGAAGAGCATCTCTCTGAGGAGTTATCTGGGTTGGGTTAACTTGTGAGAAATTGTCTGGATTGGGTTACCTGGGGTGGGGAAGAGCCCACCCTATCCTGAATATGAGCAGCACCATTTGTGGAGAGGGGCTTATGCCAGGGCTTGTTCTGTGCTCCTCCATTTAAAAATTAATGTGTCTGGGTGTTTTGCTAGCATGTATGCCTATACACCACATGCATGTCCCACAGAAGCCAGGAAAGTATGTTGGATTCCTGGAACTGGAGGTATACATGGCTGTGACCTCCCCTCGCCTTGAAACATGGGTTCTGGGAACTGAACCCAAGTCCAGCCCCCCATCCTCTGCTTTTGACTGTGGAAGTGATGGGTTTCACTTCCTCAAGCTTCCACAGCGACTTGCCCAAAGTGACAGATCCTAACCTGGAACTGTGTGCTTTTCATCACAGTGACAGACACCAACAGTCCACAAGAAGAGAGGCATTTTTCCTGGGGGGAGGCGGGGTGTGAGCAAACACATGCAAACATGGACTCTGATACCTGGGATAGAGCAGCAGTAATCACAGTTGTGCATAGCAACTGCTGGCCACCCCGGTGTAGGGAAGCTGGGGGCAGGACCTCATTCAATCCTCACGATATCTAAGAGGTAGACACTATTTATGCTGAAGAATTCACCCTCTGTCCCAAAGTCAAGTAACTTAGACTTGTAGAACAAAAAGCGGCAGGGCTGGGATGGAAACTTGGCTGTGAGCATCAGGCTCCATCGCTCTGGCCTTCTCTCATCCCATTAAGGGAGATAAGCACAGTTGTTCAGCGGATGCTTTCTGGGCACCTGCTATGTGCCCTGGCACTGTTCGAGATGGTGAACTGGTCTGACTGGTTGGGAAAAGCCTTGTTGGGGTTGAATGTGGTGGCTCATGTCTGTAATATTAGCACTCAGAAGGCTAAGGCAGGACTGTGCATACCGGGCCAGTGCCACAGCCAGTTCTAGGCTAATCTGAAGCACATTGGCAAAATCCTGTCTTTTGTTTTTAAAGTCCCCAACATGCACTATACATACACAGTTACCTGGGTGTTCAGATGATTCAAAACAGTATTTCATTGTTCTAAGGAAATCCTTCTACTGTGTGGGAGGAAGAGAAAAGGTAAACCTCTCATACAACATTTCAACTCACACAGACTATACTTCGTGTGTGTGTGTGTGTGTGTGTGTGTTTGTGCATGTGTGTGATAAAGAAACTCCTGTTACTACCTAACTGTGTAAAGTGCTCTGTGTACTTGGCTGCATGTGTGGGGACCCACCTCTAAAATGACTCTGTCTGCTGACACAGGACTGTGCTTATACAGCAAAACAAAGAGGAGCCAGGGATGTCAAAATTAACCACACCGCCTGCGGGGCGCCCTCGAAAGATCTGGTTGGGAATGAGGAAAGTGCCCCTCGAGTCCTGAATCACTGCTGACACCATGGGAGACTTTCAAGTCCTCTCCTGGGATTTTCAGAAACAGTAATAAACTAACTTTAAAAGAGATGAAAAAATTAATAACCTGCTGGGCAACATAAGAGGCATGCCAGAGAAGTGTGATGTCAGGGCCCAGGAGAAGAGGAGGAGCCAGACGTAGGAGCAAGAACCCAGAGCTCAGCACCAAGGTCACCATTAGGGTGGCAACGCAGAAGCTAAACAACTGAGCCTTTAGCAACTGGAGGAAGCGGGCAGAGGACAAAGTCATGGCCTGTAGAGCCCTAAGAAGGAGGAAAGGCCAGAGAGCCCAGCACAGTTGACCAGGCCACCTGTAAAGCAGCGGAGCTGCCTGCCATGGTTTGGGCTATACAGCAGGAAGGCGTGGCGCCTGGGGAGATACTTGTTTTTCCCTATGAATTTGTTGACTCCAAAGATGGGCAGTGCATACGTATGTGACACCCGAGTTTCCAACAGATAGCCAGACAGTTCTTACTCCACAAAGGCATCCCATTGCAGCACGCTGTAGAGACACACAGTGTCTTAATTATGAAGTTGACACATCTCAACCAGTGGCTTTCTCAGTTCCAGCAGCATCTAATGTACAGGGTGCCTATAAACTTATAAATAAGCTGTCATTTCTCTCATATAAAACTTTTTTTAAGTTAAAAAAATTCCTTAGTGGATTAGTGTACTGGCTATATCACATTCTTCTTCCAGAATGTTATTGCTGACTCCCTATTTAAATTTAATAAGTACTTCGTGGTGACAAGACTCATTATGTAATTATTAATATTCATTTGCCATGAATATTACATAAAGTAAAATATTACATTGCCCTACACTGCTTTTGTCTCGAACGGAAGAGTTGTCAGTGCAGAGATTAAATGCTGTTCAAATCCTGAGGTGGGGTAGAAGCAAGTATTCTAGCATGTTAAACAGTCTAAGATGGAAGGCAAGACTGGCACCTCCACTGACGACTTCTAAAGAAAATGAGATATGGGAGCAAAAACATGGAAGGCCCAATAAAGAACATAGCTCTAAAGAAAAGAAAAGCACACCTGCTTTAGGAGAAGTTACTACGTTCAGGGAATGCTCAGGACGTGCCAAACGCTTATTTTCTGCTCAAGAGCGAAGAGTCGCGCAATGAATAGCCCTATGGTTACTCTCACTGATGCTGTGGAATACAGACATCGGTGTGGCATTCTCACACCAATGATAGCTTTGCACGTGGGGTGTGGCACATAGTATTGTGGCTACTAATGTGTAAGGTCTGAGTCCGGAGATCTGGGTGACATCGGTGCCCTTCTACCTATGTGCCAATGGCTGCCCTCAGAGGAAGAAAAAGGGCCTCCAGCCAGAACCAACCCTTCTGCAGCCGGTGCACGACAGGTGCCTGGCTGGCAGCTCAGAGGATCATGAGGTGGCCATCCATCCACAGAATCACAGCTAGAGTGTGTCAAAATCTGAGCTGTGAGCAGTGGCCTGGGCCATTCATACAGATGTAACTAAACCTGTCAACCCGAAGAAAAGGCGGGTCACTTCAGAAATCATCAATCACTTTTGCCTTACGCTTGAGGAGGAGCCGGCTGAGAAGTTCGGGAAGCCTTACGTGTTGTCTTCCTGGGTCCTGCACTGTACTGAGCACCAAGCACTGGTGTTGTCTTCCTAGTTAGCACGGAGTGACAAGAATGAGGTCCAAAAGTCTCAAAACCACAGAGGAAAAGCCAGGGCTCCAAAGGGAAGCTGTCCATATCTTTCCACGTTCTTTCCGTTCAGAGTCTCATGGCCTACGGGCACTGAACAGGCAGATCCTGTCAGATGGGAGGCGGCCACCTAAGACAACTCCCTGGAACTCAGCCCTGCTTTCCTCTGGTACTAACCTAGAACCCAAGGGTTCCTCAGTAGGCCCTGGGACCTGGGGTGCAAAGCTGGAGCTGGCCAGGAGGGGGCTGCTCATGTGGGGAGAGCAATGAGGAGCTGGGCCAGGCAGTGTCACTCCTGTGTCCTTTCTGAACCCCCGGCAGCATGATGGCTTGGGTGGTCTCTCGGCTCCAATGAGTTTGGCTTCAAGCGGACACTTTCAGTGGCCAGGATTATTTTTAGAAAATGATTTGCAAACATTCCTATTCTCTCATTTCCAAATCAAAATTCCTTCCCGGGGCATTTCTCAAAAATCCCTTTGTAAATACCTTTATGGAAATATTTACCCAGTACATTAACCAAAGCCACGGGATTTAAAGGATAAAACGGGGTCTAGAGTTTACACAATGTGGATTCTTTCTGGAAATTCTTAATCAAAATCGGATGTTCGGATGACCTGCCAAAATCTAGGTATTTCAAATCAGCACCAAACAGCCTGAGTTCCATTCACAGCAGCCTCTGGCCACCACACTCTGTGGCCACCTGGCCTCACTGCTAAGGTCTCCCACTCACCCCCTCCATTAGCATGAGATTAGCATAATCCTCCCCTAAGAAGCACTAAAGCCTGAGAAGATGAGTCCATGGTTTCTGAAATTGTCAGTGGACCGTGAACTCAACTTACCGTATAATATAGAGAGGTGTCAATATTTTTTTAAATTGTTTTATTTTATGTGTATGGGTGTTTGGCCTGCATGTATGTCTGTGCACCATGTGTGTGCAGTATGCAGGTAGAGGGTATCAGCGCTCCTGGAACTGGAGTTACATACAGGCGGCTGCATGGGTGCTACATGGGTGCTGAGAATCGAACCCAGGCCCTCTGGAAGAACAGCCAGACAGCTCTTCCTCCTCCTCCCATTCCTTCTACAAAGATCCTTTTCAGAGCTAGAACTGAGGAGTTCAAGCATCCCTTACAAGACTGAATCCCCACATAGTTTCAAACTTGGAAGCTTTACAGTCTGTGGTTTGGAACCCACTGTGTTCTGACTAAGCTGTCTCTCTACATGAACATCTAAAAAGAAGCAAGCTTAACCTCTAAAACTGAGCCTCCTTCCCAGACTTCACAGAGCAGAAGAAGTAAAATCAGAGCGTGGTAAGAGCAAGGTCCGCACGAGGCTGACAGGCACAGGAACCTCCCAGACACAACACATTCTTAAAACAGGCTGTTAGTGCACCCAAAAAGTAGTTTTCGTGGGTAAAACGTTACTATGTGATTCATGGGTATCTCTCATAATCTGCTGCAAACAAAACTCATAGAAACTTTAAAGTTAGGAGTAAGAGCAGGACAGGATACCAGAATGGGAAACAGTTCACAGTTCTGGCATTAGCTCACTATCAAAAACAGCCCCGAGTGAGTATAAAGACACAGCTTTCAACCCGTCTACCCCAGAAAGCATGGCTGACAAGCTTTAAACATTCCAGCAAAATTAATTTCAAGATTAATTTGGGAGGGTGTATTGGTGATGGGAGGTACCGCACCTGGCAACTCAGATCCTCTTCCTGAGCTATTTTCTCAGACACGGCTTTATTAATATCAGTATTAGTATTCTTAACTCAGACAGTGGGGGCTAGAAGTCTGAGTTACAGGTTTTCGGGCTGTGACCTGCGATTGCCAGCTGTCGTCATCCCTGTACCCCATGTTCCCCCACCCCCCACCATTAATGCAATGTCAGAAAGCCTGGAGCTCGGACAGGGCCTTGGGTAAGAAAATGTCAGAAGGTATTGCCAGCAGGGCTTCCTTACCTCTCGTTGTTCTTCTTGCCACTGGAGGAACTGCTGGTAGAGCCCGTGCGGTTGCGGCTTCCTTTGGAGTCCCCGGAGCTCTCCCTCCGGCCCCCTGGGGACACTCGTTCAGAAGAGCTGGTTCTATTGATGCTGCAAGAAAGACAGGCAGGTGAGAATGAGGCCTCCACAGGTGACTGGACTTCACTGCTGAGCATGTGGAGGTACTTCAGATGATCTATCATACCGCCATGTAGACATTTAAAAGACAGAGGGTCCAAAAGCCTTACTAAAGAGACCAAAAGGCTCCCACAATATCACCCAGAATCCCTACCCCTGCTCTCTGCCTTTGCAACTGAGGCAAGTGACTCAGCTCAGAGTTACAGAGGAAACTGAGTCACAGACCCCCTATATACCGTGGGAAGGTTTTGAAGGCCATGGACCTGCCCTTGGAGGGTGCTTCAGTCTAGATCAGTGGCGCTTAGCCAAGGGTGGCATTATCCCCCCAGGAGACATCTGGTAATGTCTGGAGGCATTTCCGGTCACCACTTGGGAAGGGGCTGCTACTGATGTGGTTGGTAGAGGCCAGAGAGACTGCAGATCACCCTGCAATGGATGGGGCATCCCTCAGCAGAGGGTTACTAGGGCAACAACAGACCTGGCTCAGGAGAGATCATGCTTTTGGCAAGGCAGGGATAAATGCAGACAGGGTGCCACAGGTCATGGTAGAGGCATCTACCACAGGTGAACTAACTGTATTGAGAGTCTGAGAGCACACGCGTACTTGGCTTCAGGCATACGATGAGCAGGCATGGAATGGCGGGAGCTTGGAAAAGTGCCAACAAGGGCTGAGATGTGTCAAAATTACCCACACAGAAGAACCTGGTCTAGGGCAGCCTTCTGCTTGTGCCTTTTCCTGAGATGCCGTCCCCAGGGGCATACAAATGGAACACTCACCACTAATAAACTATACATTTATTTGAAAACAGTTCTCTGGTATACCTATGATTTCCCACTACTGAAACGAGAGCCAATTTACATGCTAATGATGTGATTGTTTTATTTTGACATGAAGATTAACATCTTAATTGTAGATCTGATGCTACAGGGCGTAGAGCATCTTCAATGTCTATCAGAACTCATTGATATTCTGATTGAGTAACTGTGGATGCCAAGAACTCTACTTCATATAAATCTGTAGTACAAAGTGGCAGAAGTATAGTTTAGAACCATATCAGAACTTGTTGGAAATTCTGTGCTAAAACAAAATCTATTCAGTGATTTACAAAATTCAAGGCTGTAACTCAAACAACAATTCAAAGATTATTTTATTTTTGTTTTTATTATGCATATGCACAGGGTGTGGGTATGGGTGCACACCCACGCACATAATGATCACTGGAGGCCAGAAGAGGGCATTGGTTCCCCTGGTGCTGAAGGTCGGGCAGTTGAAAGTTACCCAGTGTGGGTTCTGGGGACCAAATTCTACAAGAGCAGCATGTGCTCTTAACCACTGGTCCATCTCTGCGGTCTCAAACAGCAATTTTAAAAATTCACACATTCTAACACCACAGAATTCAAAGAATATTATTAGAGACTTACATGCAGAGAAAGGACAGTAAGAAAATACTGACTAAGCCATTGTGAACCTACAGGAGCAGGAGACTTTGTTTATATAGTAAAAACACCACAGTTCATTAAAGCACGATGATAATAACCCAGAGACAGAAACTGGGATTCAACCTGAAGATCAGAAAAGCAAAGCAGCCAGTCACTGGCTCTTACCTCTACCTCAGTCCGAAATGGTGATCCTGCCTCCAGGAATCTCAGAATGAGACTGTGTGTGAGAGCTGTCTCCTCCCATCTTATATTCCTTTCTAGTGCTGGGATTAAAGGCCTGCACCACTGGAATTAAAGGCATACACCACTATCGCCCAGTTTCTATGACTACTGGTCACCACTGCCTGGTTTGTAAGGCTGGTCAGTGTGGCTGTTTTACTCTCAGAACTTCAAGCAAGCTTTCTTTATAAAAATACAAATGAAATATCACTACAATTTATAGCATACAATAGCCTGGAATATGGGCCTAGGTGCTTCAAGCAAAGTTCCCTGGTACTGCAGGCATAATGGTGTGCACAGTGCAAAGTGCACATTGTGTTCAGAACCAAGGCTGCATTGAAGTCATACAATGCCACATCGGTGGGTGCTGTCACAAACTTCTGGTTCATTATGCATTTAATTTTGAGTTACTTTTTGGCTGCTGATTGTTAAGAAATCTTTTACTCTTGTCTTTTTATTCATAAAACTTTCACGATCCCTTCATTTAGTCACTGACATTCATACATGCTTGTCACACACAGTTAAAAGTACGGTCTAGGAGAAAGCAATCAATGTATAGGAATTCTAGGTGTGTGTGGTAGCGCACACCTTTAAACCTAACACTTGGGAGGCACAGGCAGGCAGATCTCTGAGTTCGAGGCCACCCTGGTCTATAAATCAAGTTCCAGAACAACCAGGGCTTGAGAAACCCTGTCTCAACACACACACACACACACATGATACATAAATATATCTCAAATGGACACAACAAGGAGCCTGGGGGAAGTGAAGACTGAGTGTCCCCCCCCCAAAGCATCCAATAATTTCACTCATTGAAACCCTGACTGTGTACCACTGTTGGAGGTGTGGTCCTTTGGGAGGTAATTAGGTCAAGAGAATGGAACGAGCCCTGATGAATATGGTTAGTGCCTTCATAAACAGGGCCCCTGAGAGCCTTTGTCCTCCCTGAGACACAGTGAGAAGCAGGCTGCAAGCCAGAAGAGGACCTCACAGAACCTGGTGAGTGACAGACTCCTACTTCCAAACTATGAGCAACCAACCACTTCCTCTTCTGTGGCTTGTCAGTCAACAGGCTTGTGGTATTGTGGTAAAGCAGCCAAAACCCCCTAGGTGAGCCCATGGCCAGTGCAGGCTTCTCTGGGAGCCCCTTACCTGCCTTGAAGGCCAGTCTTGAGATCTTTCCACACCAGCCAGTCTTGCATCCTTTGCAGAGCCTCACACAGGCCAAAATGGATGAAATAATGAAGCTTCATCCTCTGCTCCTGCTACAAGCAGAGTCGGGCTGTTCCGTGCTCAAGGGGAGCCAGTATGGCTGGACACACATGGAGCTTGGTGGTTACATGCACGAGTGTGCAACTCACATCACTGCTGGGACAGGACTATTCATCTGGTGGCTATCGAAGGGTGTCTCTGTGCCACAGATGTAGGGGAGGCAGCAAGAGCAGAGGCAAGAAAATGAGAAAAGCTCCCCACCCTCAGGAAAGTGCCTTTTTAGGAGCAGGTTGAAAAGCTGCCATGGAATCAGGTAGCAGAGACAGGACAGAGAACCTGGCAGCCCTGCACGGCGAAGTATGTGCGGAGTGGAGTAAGATTATCACAGGAGCTGCGAAGGGCATGCCCCATGGGGGGAAGACAGGACATCAAATCTCATAAAGTAGTGGGCAGGAGCTGAGGGACCTGAGACAGCAGGACCCTGCCAGGGCCCAGTTCTGGAATGAAACCACCCTGTGTGCCTCTAGCGCAGGCAGTCCCTGCTGGGCTCCTGTCACTCATCCATCTTCCTTTCTTGCCATTCTCTTCCTCCTTGATCTATTCCTCCCTCAGTCCAGCCTTCAGCCCTCTTCCTTGACAGTAACCTTGTGTTATGTGCTGGCTTTTGAAAAATCACCCTGTTCTCAGAGTGAGCATATGTGATCATTTTTACACACGGTTTTTCTGTGCCTGTGGGAGCTTTGAATCTGAGTCAACAGGCATCTGACAAAAGGCTCTGTATGGGCGTGCCTAAAGGTCAGCACATGGTTTGTTCATTTTTTTTTTATGTTTTGTTTTAGAATGCTCAATTTGGGGACAAGAAAATGACATGTCTTAGGACAACTCGATTTTTCTGAAACCTAAAATTACAGTCTGGAGATCAGAAAAACGGTTATGCCCAGGGTTCACCATCCTCCCAGGATGGAAACCTGTGGGAGCCATTGAAAGGGCCCTAAGAGACGGCAGCAGCAGAAAGAGACCCAGAGCGTTGCCTGTACGGTGTCCTTGTGGGAGTTCGAGTTAAGTTCATGGCAATTTATTGCCCTTATGGCATGGTAAAGCCCATCTATTATCCAGCTGTGGAGAACACTAACCAAACTCAAGCCAGCGCCTGGAAGAGGTGACCCACGGATGCTGACAAGGGACCAGCGGCTGATGGTTATTTCACTTAAATCTCACACATTAGTTGCAAGAATATCATCACCCTCGGTTTACAGACGACGAAAATAAATTCAGGGATATCCAGTAACTTCTCTGAGCTCCCGAGAGCGGTTGGGTTAGTGGCTGCAGCCCATGCTCTCTCTGCTGGTCACCCAACCAGGACCTTCCTGCGGGAAGCCTCCCTAGTCACCCAGTAGCAATGTCAACAGGGTTGTGTTCCCGCAGCTCTTTGGGGGAACACCAGCTCTGCATATCTGATAAGTTTCTACAATTCCAATATATAACAAAGTTCTACAGTAACACAGCCTAAGCCTTGCCACACGGGAGGCCCTGGATAAAGCCAGTAAGCCATCATGTTAGAGCGAGAGTAACGAGGATTACACAGCAGATCTAAGCTCCCTCGCCTTGGCATTGATCTGGTCAGAGTTCTGTCCACACATAAGAGTGCCAGTGTGGGAAAGCATTTTGTTTTTTTAGATTTATTTATTTTTATTTTTATGTGTATAAACGTTTGCTTGTGTGTATGTATGTTATTACGTGAATGCCTGGTGCACAAGGAGACCAGAAGAGGGCATCAGGGTCCCCGGAACCAGACTTCTGTTCAGTTGTAGGCCGCTGTGGGTGCTGGTAACTGAACCTGGACCCCTCCAAGAGCAGCCAGTGACCTTCCGCTGAGCCGGCTCTCCAGCCCCAGTAGAAACTGCAATAAGCTTCAGGAAACTGAAGGCTGCAAGCATCAGAACAGACAGACACCATGTTCCGCTCACACAGCGCAGCCTAATTCATCACAGCTCCTTTAGGGCATTTGTCATGTGCACATTTGCATCAAAATGTTAAACTTCAAGAAGCAAAGTTACTATTGTCCTATACGCAGGGGAAAAAAAGAAATAAGACATTTCCTTTTGAGAACCAAGAGCCCTTATGAATTAAAGAGGATTTAGGAGGACTCAGATGGAGGACTGAAAACAAAAGCTCGGAGACATCCCAGCAACAAGGCCAGCCAGAGAGAGTGGGGCTGTGACTCGCTGCAGGAAGCTCCCTTTAATCACCAGCAGGGAATATCAAAGACCTTACAGTCTCTCTGGACAGCAAACGAAAACAATGCTCTTTATCTGGGACATGGCAGGGGTACCAGCTTGCAAGAGGCCTCACAATAACACAGCTCATCTCTTGGTGATGGCGGGAGGCTGAGTGTTTTCCGTGCATAAACACCGGCATCTCTTCCCATCTGCTTCTCTGTCCCCACACCCGACCCAAAACTTCTAAGCCTGAAGAGACAGCAGCTTTTTTATTTCATTATATATGCGTTGAAGAATTCTTGCCAATTTGAGTCTCAGATCTGATAAAAAATTTCTGCAGAGGAGATTGTGACATTCCTCCTTCTGATGAGATAATTGCTCTCAGCCCAAGAAGCTAGAATTATGGCTTTCTGTCATTAGATGATTTGAACTCAAGAAATGTGTTTTTCCAAAATTTCACAAAAAGGCCCTGAATACTTACAACGAGGGGGGATCTGTACCAGAGCTCTAAGACCAGGGTTTCTGCCAGTGAATTAAAAACTGTGGCCCCACTCAACAAACAGTAGGCATTGACCATATCTTCCATGTTATGCTGAGTGCTGCAGAGACCAGGGCCGTAAGGGCTTTATACCCTGCATATTATGACATATCTAGTTCTGATAGACTAAGATGACACACTTTAATAATTAAATAAAAATGTTCTTTCCTATCATTATGATAAATATGGATCAAACTGTGTCTTTCAAAAATTCCTTCCTTATTTTGTGTGTGTGCCCGTGCTGTGTGGTGCATGTTGGTGTAAGGACAGGTGTGTGCACCTGTCCATGTGCACGTGGAAGCCCAAGGAGTATGTCATGTGTCTTCCTCTACTGCTCTCTGCCCTGTCCCCTTGGAACAGGGTCTCTTACTGAACCTGAAACTGAGCTGGTGGGTCAGTGACTCCCAGAACCTTCCCACCTCAGCCTCCTACAGCTCTGGGCTTTCACGCATGCACAACCACCCCAGATTTCTTTTGGGGGTGCTGAGGACCTTAACTTAGACCCTCAGGCCAGCGCAGCAAGCACTCTTACCCACCAAGCCGTCAACCCAGTCCCTAAAACCTTTGTGACAGAACACGAGTACTTTCCCAGAAACATCACCTTAGAAAGTCTTAGAGAAGAAAAATATTTACCGAACTGCATGGTTCCCCTTCCACAGAAAAATGACTACTTGAGATATGGGAATGGCATGGTTTCTGATATCCAGCAGGGGCCAATTGGTTCTCCCTTCCTTAACACCATAACCACCCTTTCTCCATCTTATTACCAACAACAGATGCAAAACCTATATTCTATTAACAATGCCATTGAATTGGATCTGAGTACAAAAACATATATTAAAATATCAGGCCTCACCCTTCATTCCAGTTAGACCTGAAACTTTTTTTTTTTTAATTTGTAACACTGCTTTTCTCAGGCTTCTTATTAACTAACTCTTATGTCTTAAATTAACCCCTTTCTATTATTCTGTATTTTACCACGAGGCTCATGGTTTACCAGTGAGGTTCTGGTGTCATAGACCTGGAACTCATATAAACGGCCTCCAACTAAACACACCACTGGTTTGGTGCTGGCGGCAAGCCAGCTGTCTCAGGCTCCCAAGCACTGAGACGATAGAGATGAGTAGCCATGCCCAGTCTAGAAATGACTTTTCTAAAAAAAAAATCAACTGAAGTCGGATTTTGTTTTTTGGCTCTTTGCATGGCGTGTGTTTCTGGCACTGACTTTTGCCAGGTCACACATCCAACAACAGCCTGACTGTTTTTCCCAAGGGCCATTGGCTGCTTGGAAGCAACAACTACTTCACCCTTTTGGTCACAGACTGGCACAGAGCACTTTTGAAATGATGCCTGTACCAGATTTGTTCTTCTGATCTCTGCTCACGCTCACACCCCAACTGTTCTTCTCTGTTAGCTCCCTACTCCCCAAGCCCCCAAGACAAAGAGCGATTGTCTTTTTCTTGTGCACAGGGAAACTGATGGCCTCAGTAGTCTACAGAGCAAGGTGTGACCTACAATATCTTCCCTGGATTTTCTTCCCCTTTTCCTCTGACAAAATAGAAAGAAAACCTCTTCCCAAGGATTCCCAAACAAGGGAGCCCAGTCCCAGACTAAGTTTTAATTGGCAACACAATGCACGACCGACCGCTGGGGCTGGACTGCTTCCAAAGGGGATTTTGTTCTCGAGCACCAGGCTAACAGTCCCAGAGCCTTCTGCTGAAAACAAACACACACCATGCATGCCCCCCAGATGTCTCAGCTTGGTTCATTTGGAGTCGAGATTACAACAGCATTCTTCGTGATTGTAAATGTGTTTGTGGAGCCCGGCCTCCACCCTGCTTTAACCTCCACGTTCAGGAAGGCTGGCTGGCTTCTTTCTGCTGTCAGAACCTTTTCTAATGGGAGCCACTTCACCACATCACAGCTAGAAGTGGCTGCGTCCAGCTTCCCCAGCAAAGGGGATGCATACCCCGGAAGCCCACAGCAGCCGGGATAACCACACTCCTCCTCGTTCTCAGCGCTGAGTCTAGCAAACCACACACATCCAGTCCGAAGCTCCACGCTGAGAACAGAGGAGCAGGTGAATTGAATGGATTGCTTTGTAAATTGAAAAAGAAGGCTAGCTGGGGGCGTAGCTCACTGGTAGTGATTGCCTACCATGCATAAGATCCTGGGTTTGATTCCCAGTACCACAAAAAGTGTCAATGCTACAAATGGGGGGGGGGGGGAGGGAGAAGATTGGAAAGAAAGAAAAGGAAAGTCTACAGAGCTAGAGAGGGCATGTTTAAGCACACATACTCTCATACACTTGCACCTTACACTTGTGTGCATACACACAGCATTGTAGCTATGTAGCTATGAGTCATGCTTTTTTTCTCCTTCTCTCCCTCTTCCGATAATACTGTTGATAGCCCTCACTACCCCAGAGCCCTTCGTACTAGGCTGAAATGAGGTAAAGACCGAGCTACCACCTCACTTCACATCTTGGCAAATCAGAAAAAAACAAAACAGAGGGCTGACAGACAAAAGGAACCAATAATAAAGATCAGCACAAGAGACGTGGACATAAAACAGGAAAGCCATGGGAAGGAAAAGCAGCAATCCCAGGAGCTGGTTTTATAAAAAGATAAGCAGAATCCAAATACTTTCAGAGAAACTAAAAGAGGCACAGAAAGAGGAGTTTAAATACTTAACAGGTGAACTGAAAGAATTACCATTACCATTACCACTGACGTCACCCAGGAATATAAAGAATTATAAGTGACTGCTATGAATAACTGCACGCTGGCGAATTAGATAGCCCAAAGGAAGTGGATACAGTCTTAGTAGGTAACCTACTAGCAATTAATCATGAAGAAATTAAAATATGAACAAGCCCCTAATTAACAAGGAGTCTGCGCAGCAATAAAAACACCTCCCAAAGAAAGAAAGTCCCAGACCAATTGGCTTCACTGGAGAATTCTATCAAACACGGAAAGAATAATTAGCATCAAACCTCCTCTTCAGAACTGAAGGGGAAAATAGTTCTGACTTCCTTCTGTGTGACAAGTACCACTTTGATACCAAAACCAGACAGAGACACTACAAGAAGGCCAATATCCTTGATGAAAATCTATTTAAAGGATCTGCCTTTAATCCCAGAACTTGAGAGGCAGAGGCAGGCAGATCTCTGAGTTTGAGGCCAGCCTGGTCTACAGAGTGAGTTCCAGGACAGCCAGGGCTATGCAGAGAAAACCTTGTCTAGAAAAAAAATGGGCGGGGGGAGATTGTACAGAACCAACAGGGATTTATAATTTGAATGAAAAGATATCTCGACAGATCCGAATCAAACAATTGCAGTAACAGATGAAGAGCAAACATCACATAACCATCTCAGCTGATGCAGAAAAAGCCTTTGAGGGCCAGTAAGGTTCAGTAGGTAAAGACATTTGCCATTCAAGCCTGAAAATTGAGTTTGACCAAGCTTGGGACCCATGTGGTAGGAGGAAAGCAACTCCTGGAAGCTGCCCACTAACTCCTGCATACATGCTGTGGCATACACACATGCCAGGAAACGATAATAAATAAAATATAATAAAAAAAATTTAAAAAGAAAGAAGTGTTCAAAAACCCTTTCGTGATAAAGACACTCAAAAGAACTAGGAACAGAAACTGACTACTTCCCACACAGCGGAAGTCATACAGGAAACCACAGCTAATGTACACAAGGATGGAAGGCTGAAAAAATTCTCTCCAAGATGGAAGGAGAGTAGCAAGGCTCACGGGTGCCTCTAGCATCCAGCATAGTACTAGGAATGCGTGCCACAGCAGTTAGACAGGAAAAGTGAACCATCCACAGTGGAAAGGAAACACACACCTCTGTAGACAACAAATGCTAATATGCAAAATGAAGCACAAAACTTTTTAAAAACCACACACACAAAAACTACGTAGGGAGAGAGAAGTGCTGGGTTGAATGTGTATTGTTTGTCCTGGCCACGGCCACGTCAGGAACCTCAGTGTCTCAGCCCCATGACAGGGACAGAGCCTTCCTCCCGTCCAAGTGCAGATTCTAACAGTGTGTGCGGAAAATGTCCACAGTGGCTCTCTCCTCCAGATTCTTACAGACTGCCCCACCAAGATTAGCTAAACATGCCTCCCTGCTCAGCTGTACATCATAACTCCACCTCCTTGATTTTCTGTACATATCCCACTTCCTTCTCCAGTTGTATCTGTGTAATAATCCTACCTCCCCGATCAATTGTCTATAATAACACCTAAGCTTCCACAATGCTGAGGTGTCTTTATCCAAGAGCCCAGACCAGCCAATCCCAACTCTTTTGTGTATGAATGTATGTATGTATGTCTTCTGTGTATGTATGTATGTATGTATGTATGTATGTGTGTGTGTATGTATGTCTTCTGTGTATGTATGTATGTGTGTATGTATGTCTTCTGTGTATGTATGTATGTGTGTATGTATGTCTTCTGTATATCTATGTCTGTCCCTTATTCATTCCCTCACTGCCCCAGTCCAGTCAATCCCTGGTGCTATGTAGGATGCGGCAAAACAATCTCAGGGAAATTTCAAGACTAAAAAAAAATCAACACACAAAAGTCAGATGTATTTCCATATGATCTGAAAAGAATTGAAGAAAAGATTTCTACTTATTACAACATTAAAAATAACAAGTTAGTTAGGACAAGTTTTCTCAGAAGGTAAGCAACAGGTGCACTATGAAACCATACAGTTTTGCTAAAAGAAAACAATAAGATGCAAATAAGCTGAAAGACCATGCTTGAAGATCAGAAGACTCAGAGGCCAGATTACCCACAGCAATCTCTGGATTCAGTGCAGTCCTTCGTAAAACCGCAAAGGCAATTGTGCTAGTTAGTTTTTGTCAACTTGACACACATCAGACAGGCCAGTGGGCATTTTCTTGATTAATGATTGATGTGGGAGGGCCCAGCCCATCATGGGCGGTGCCCCCTTGGGCAGGTTCCACTCCCCACTATTCCCTGCTTCCTGCTCCAGGTTGACTTTGCTTGCCAATGGCACTCACTTGGTACCTGAATGGCATCTGAGGTTTCCTTTGTCTGAACCCCAGCTCTGTGGAGTGCATGGGTACCTGTGAGCAAAACAGCCTTCTCTGTTATACAGTCCTGGACTGTATAAGAAAGCAGGCTGAGCAAGAACAGCACTCCTCTAAGGCCTCTGCCTCAGTTCCTGCCTCCAGGTTCCTGCCTTAAACCTCTGCCCTGGCTTCCTTTGATGATGCCCTGTGACTGGAAGCCAAACAAACATTTTCTCTCCCAAGCTTCTTCATGGTGCTCATTACAGCAACGGAGAAGGGAACTAGGACCACGAGCTTTGCAGAAATCGATAATGCAACCTAACACTCACTCAAAATCTCAAATCCCAATCCCATCACCAAATCTCTCAAGGGGGGGACACAAAAGGTGGGGGTGAGGGAGGAAATAAAGATGAAGGCCTCACATTTCCTGATTTTAAAACCACAGTGATGAAGACAGCAAACACTAGCAACGAAGACAGTTTTAGAGACCAGTGGTTCGGAATAGTGAGTCCAGAAATAAACCCTTGCACAAATGGACAAAAGATTGCTAATAAAGACAGCACAACTACCCAGTAGACAAAGGACAGTCTCTCTAACAAATGAATGCTGGGAAACTGGAAATACACACATAAGGAGAATGAGGGTGGAGCTTTGCCTTATAGGATGTCTAAAAATTAACACAGAAGTGACTAATGACCTACAATTAACACCTAAAACCCAAGTACCCCTAAAAGACAATACAGGGGAGAAGACTTGGAGTGTGGGATTCAGTAATGGTTTCTTGAGCTGACACCAAAAGCAAATACATTCTGCTCATTGGGCCACAATCTGCATGTCCTGAACACCTCTTGATGTCAAAGCAAAGGATCAACAAAACAGAAGAGCAATCCAGGGAACTGGTAGAACACACCTGCAAGTCACACACCTAAGTGGTGAGTATTCAACATGTAAGGAAGGTCTACAGCTCCATGACAACACCATAATGCAATTCAAATACAGGGAGGAGCTGAGGCAGGAGAATCACAAGTATCAGATCACCTGGGCTGTATAGCACGATATTATCTCAAGAAGCACAAATACGACAAGATAAGCACATGTGTAAAGGTGCTGGATAGATTTCTTTGAAGGAGATGTATAAATGGTCTATAATCATATGGGAAAATGATCTAAGGTGCAAGGGCCAACAAGATGGCCCAGTGGGTAGAGAGAGGTATCTGCCTCCAAGCCTGACGGCTAGAGTTCCATCCTGGGGACCTACATGATGGAAGGAAAAACCAACTTCTCTGAGTTTTCCTATGACATACACTAACAGGTACTCAGGCACACTCACACAAATAAATAATAAGAATATAATAAATAAAATATAAAATAATATAATTAAAAAATTGTAAGATCAACTGTAGTTACTCACACATTTAATCCCAGCACTAAGGAGGTAGAGTCAGGAGAATCTCAGTGTCAGTTCGAGGTCAGCCTGGTCTACATAGTGAGCCAGAGCTGCATAGATGGGGGGTGGGGTAGAAATAGAATTCAAAACTACATTGAGAGACCACTCAATACCCATTGAAATGACAGCATCCAAAAGAAGGAATCCAGGTTTCTTGTTCTACAAGGTTCATGCCTATAATCTCATCTAGGAGGTCAGGGCAGGAAGGTCATCAGTTTAGAGCTAGCCTTGGCTACAGATGGAGACACGTTCCCAAATATAACCAAAACAAACAAGTAAAAAGAAGAGAAACTAACAAGTGCTGACAGTTGGGAAAATTCAAACTCTGGTGCACTATTGGCAGGAATGGCAAATGATCTAATTCTTATGAAAAATTGTCTGAAGATTTCCCAAAAGCTTAACTAAGAATTCTTACGTGGCCGGGCGGTGGTGGCGCATGCCTTTAATCTCAGCACTTGGGAGGCAGAGGCAGGCGGATCTCTGTGAGTTTGAGACCAGCCTGGTCTACAAGAGCTAGCTCCAGGATAGGCTCTAAAGCTGCAGAGAAACCCTGCCTCGAAAAACCAAAAAAAAAAAAAAAAGAATTCCTACGTGGCCCATCAATCCCTCTGTGGACACACTTTCCAAAGGACCGAATGCCATGACACAGGGACAGCCGTGCCCAGCTGTGCTGATGGCAGCACTGTTATAGTAGCGGAAATGTGGGAGCAATTCCCTGTCTCTTACTGAATGGCAGATAACAAAATGAACCCTATCTATATAGAGTTGACAGACTATCACTCAGCCTTGAAAATGTAATTTGTGATACACTACAGCAGACATGACCCTGAGAACACTACACTAAGCAAAAGAAACTAGTCACAAAAGGGCAAATATGTAGCTCCACTCATATAAGCATGGAAAATAGCCCAAAGTGGGCCAGCAAGATGCTCTGTGGGTAAAGGCACTTACCACCAAGCTCATGACTGGATGCTACCCCAGGGTCAACATGGTAGGTGAGAAACAGTCCTACAAGTTGTCATCTGACCTTTATATGGACACTGTGGCAGTGTGTGATAGTACACACACATGACACACACCACACATACACACACATGCACACACAAACACACACATGCACACACAGACACACACAAACATACACAGATACATACACACATGCATACACACAAACATACACACAGACACATACGCAACATGTACACACATACACAAACACACACAAACATACACAGACACATATACACATGCACACACACAGACATACACACAGACACACACGCGCACACACAGACACATACACAACGTACACACATACACACAAACACACAAACATACACAGACACATACACACATGCACACACACAAACACACACATGCACACACAAACATACACAGACATCCATACACACAGACACATACATTATTTATTATTATTATTATTATTATTATTATTATTATTATTATTGTAGTTAAAACCATGGACTCAGAGGGAAGGGGGCGGTGCCAGGGGCCATGGGGACAGAGAGCAGAATTATTGTTTAATGAATGGAGAGATTACATTTTGTGAGTTGAAAGGCTCTGATCATCTGCTAAACAACAATATACAAATATTCCTACCCTGATGAACTACACCCAGAAATGGGTAAGCAGGCAAATTTAATGCTAGGTGTTTTTTTGATTGTAACTTTTAAAAAAGACATAAAGCTCTGAAACTTCCAGGAAAAAAAAAGTCAATTTTGTTGGTCTTCCATCTAGTGAGTCCGAGTGCTTCCTGCCACTGTCAGACTCCAAAAGTCATTTTGTATTAGTTCTGAAAATGGATGATCCAAGCAAGAGTCCAAAGATATAAACTGTGGCTAAGTGTAGCACTTCAGAGTTTTAAAAAAGCACTGCAAAACCGATTCTCTTGAAAATCATTTTTTTAAAAATATGAATGCACGAAACTCTCCAGGAAGAAATGCAAGGAGAGCCTGCTTGGTGACGGGCAGAACTTTCTGTCCAATCCTATGCAGATTTCAAAGATGACATCATAACTTTAACACAGCCGCAGATGTGCATCCCTTCCGGGCCGGACAGAACTGATCTGAAACTGGCTGCACCTCATCACCTTTGGCCTACTTACAGCTTCTCCTCCCATCTGAATGACTCACTCATTCCTCACCTCACTGCCCCAAACCTCAGTACACTCCCCAACTGCCACCCAGGAAAGAACCGTCAGCACCAGGGACATCAGGAAGTTGTCCTCTTTGTTCTTACTTTCTCTGAAGTCTCTAGCAATACTCTGTGATGGCCAGCCAGATGACAACATTAGCCCTAATAAAAGCAGAGCCCCCCAAAAGTTGAGCACTGTCCATGGGCCCCACCGGCACCCTCTTCTTCCATGGAGCTCTCAGTGATCATAATGGTCACTTTTAATTGACAACCTGACATAACAAAACCAAAATAAAGAAGAGTGTGCGCGTGCCAGGGGAAGGGGTGCCTAAACTGTGCTGGTCTGCAGGTGTGCCTGGGTTGTGCTGGTCTGCAGGTGTACCTGGTTCTTGCTGATCTGCAGGTGTGCCTGGGTTGTGCTGGTCTGCAGGTGTACCTGGGCCATGTTGGTCTGCTGGTGTGCCTGAGTCGTGCTGGTCTGCAGGTGTGCCTGAGTCGTGCTGGTCTGCAGGTGTGCCTGGGTTGTGCTGGTCTGCAGGTGTGCCTGGGCCGTGCTGGTCTGCAGGTGTGCCTGGGTTGTGCTGGTCTGCAGGTGTGCCTGGGTTGTGCTGGTCTGCAGGTGTACCTGGGCCGTGTTGGTCTGCAGGTGTGCCTGGGTCGTGCTGGTCTGCAGGTGTGCCTGGGCCGTGCTGGTCTGCAGGTGTGCCTGGGCTGTGTTGGTCTGTAGGTGTGCCCATGCGAGATTATCTGAACCGTGTTTACTGAGATTGGAAGGCCCTGTTTAAGTGTGAGCAGTACCATTTCATGGGGTGGGCCCTGGCAGGCACGCATGCACTCATTCCCTCTCTGCTCCTGACTGTGGGTGTGACTAGCTGATTTACGTCCTGCCTTGTCTTCCCAAAAGTGATAGGCCATAACCGGGAACTGTGAGCTAAAACCAATCCTTCTTCCTCAGTTGTCTCACGAGGGCATTTTATCACAGCAACAGGAAACCAAGCTGGGATAGAGATAAAATGTTCCATGTGTCTTGTTGAGTCTCCTCTGCATCTCACCTGATGGGTGGGGGAGAGTCAGCAGTGTCCCACGGAGCAGTTACCATGGTCAGAATAAAGTGTACACAGGTCCACAGGGGCACCCGCCATATAATGGCAAGCTTTTTGAGTGTGGTGAGTGGGACATAGGCACCCAGCCTCTGCTGAGATGAAGCATCATCTCATGAAGAAATGCCCTGGGCCCAGATGGTATGGCTGGGGTTCGTGGCCATCTTCTTGGGCGGGACCTCAAGAGCAAACTAGAGGGAATGGCAAGTGAGGTTGGTGGCCAGGTTCCATTCTAAGTCACAGAGGCAGCAGATGTAGCCCAAGGTGTCCTCCAAGCTCTTCAGTATCCACACCCAGAGTCTCAGTGTCCCTAAGGCCACTAGCACTTCAGTGAACTCCATAGGTTCTGCTGTATTCTGTGTGTATGTATGTACATATGTGTTGATATGTGTGTGCACATTCATGTGAAGCCATGAGGTTGAAGTCAGGAGTCTTCCTTGATTGCTCTCTACTTTATTTATTGAGGCAGGGTCTCTCAGTTAGACCCAGAGCTCACTAGTGGGTTCTGGGGATCTGAACTCTGGTCTTCATTCTTGCTGTCTGCATGGAAAATGTTTTAGCCTGGGCACCATTTCCCTAGCCCTCTACTACATTCTTGTGACATGCCTGTGAGGTAGGGTTTCAGAGGAATTCTTCTAAGCTAGCTATACGATAAAATGAATGAGCGTTTAATTTTCTTTGTTTTAAAGATTATTCATTTTCTGTATGAGTGCTCCATCTGCATGTACACCTTTATATCAGAAGAGGGCATCAAATCGCACTGTAGATGGTTGTGAGCCACCATGCAGCTGTTAGAAATCAAACTCAGGACCTCTGGAATGCTCCACTGAGCTATCTATCTCTCCAGCCCCCAAATGTAATTTTCTGCAGTCTAAGAATTAATGCTGATTATAAGATGCAGCATTGAAATGCAACAGTCAGAAAGTCACCAAAGTTGAAAGTGAACTGTGATCTATCTGAAGATAACACGGACTTCCAGAATCTTAGCATTAGGTATAATTTAAAGGTTTGAGTTTACCCAAATCTCACCAATAAAAGTTAAAGGTTGCTATGGCAATCTGAATTTTTGCTATGTTGCATGTAAGGATGTGGGTTGGAGCTCCAGCTGTCCAGTTATTTTTATAAAAAACCATAAGTAAAAATACAAACATCTTGCTACTGTTTCACTGAGATTTCACAGGCAATACCTTAACTCTAAAGCAGAGAAACACTGAGTTACTACATCACAGCCTCAGCTCAGATGAGACCACAAGCATCTTATGAGAAAAGCGTGCTCCTTCTAAACCCCCAAGGAACTGCTTTGAGAAGTCAGGGGTCCTTCACGTAGCCTACCTTTTGGTTACCGGTACAACCATTTCTTTCCTTGACCCCGAGGGGGATGGGAGAGAAGCACTGGGTTTCTTTGGTAACACGGTGCCATTGTTGACGGTGGTTCTTAATGGCAGGGTCTGCCCCAGTGGTCTTGCTGCAAGAGAAGCATAGGATAAAGTCAGAATCTTCACCATAGCAGCAGTAACACTTCACAGAACCCAAACAGCACCCAGAATAGAGATGCAAAGAACCATAGTTGCACAGAACCCAAGCTGTACAAAGCCAGACTTGCACAGAACCCAAGCAGCACAGAACCTAGGTTGTACAGAACTCAGGTTGTACAGAACCCAAGCTGCACAGAACCTAAGCTGCACAGAACCCGAGCTGTACAGAATCAGAGCTGCATAGAACCAGAGATGCTAAGAACCAGAGCTGCACAGAACCTGAGCTACGCAGGCCTGAGATGCAAAAAACTGCAATTGCACAGAATCTGGGCTGTACAGAATACAAGTTGCACAGAACCCGAGCGGCACGGAACTGGAACTTAAGCTGTACAGAACCAGAGCTGCACAGAACCTGAGCTGTACAGAACCAGAGCTGTACAGAATACAAATTGCACAGAACCCGAGCTGCATGGAGCCCAAGCTGCACAGAAGATGATTTCAATTCTAAAATCTAACAGCAATGGCACAAGTACAAAGGCAAGTCATGTACGTTTTCAGCAATGGCGATCTAACAGTGATCCCAAACAGCATCCTCTCACCCTACACAGACAAACTCACAAGTAACGGGAAGCACAAAACCAAATATCTATAGAAGCAAGGTTTGAAGGACTAAGTGATCTCCTCCTGCTGCTCTTCCGCCTGCTGCTCCTCCCACTCCTTTTCCTTCTGCCCCTCCTCCCCTGATCTTCCTCCCACTCCTCTTGCTGCTCCTCCTCCACTGATCTTCCTCCTACTCCTAATTCTCCCACTTGTCCTTCTGCTGCTCCTCCCCCGTTCCTTCTCCTCCTCTTCCTTCCCTTTTCTTCTCCTTGTCCTGCTCCCCTCCACTTCCTAGTCTTCCTGCCTCCCAAGCACTTAGATTACAGATGTACACCACTGTGTCCAGCTGAGATGGGGATCAAACCCAGGGATTCCTGTACACTACATAAGAACTCGACCAACCAAGCTATATCCCTAACCTAGTGATGTTGCAGCTGCTGTTTAAGAAACAATACTGTTATCGGGCGGTGGTGGCCCACACCTTTAATCCCAGCTCTCAGGAGGCAGAGGCAGGCAGATCTCTGAGTTCGAGGCCAACCTGGTCTACAAGAGCTAGTTCCAGGACAGGCTCCAAAACTACAGAGAAACCCTGTCTCAAAAAACAAAAACAAAACAACAACACAAATACTCTGACAAAGGCAACAGAGAGGAAGAAAGGGTTTATTTGGTTCCCAGTTCCGGGCTACAGTCCATCACTCCGAGGAAGTCAAGGTCGGACTCGAGGAGCTAGTCATGGCACATCCACAGTGAAGGGCAGGGAGGAAAGAATAGATCCACACTGGCTTCTGTGCCCTCTCTCCGCTTTACCCTCTCGTACTGTTCAGGATGCCCTGCCCAGGAGATGGTGATGCCCACATGGACCAGGTCTTCCTTCATCAATTACAAATCAAGACACAGCCATGGGCCAAACTGACCTAGGCAGTATCTCGACTGAGACACTCTTCTCAGGTAATTCTAAGTTATGGTGAGCTGACAGTTAAAACTAACGATCACAGGGCCTGGGGAGATGGCTCAGAAAATAAGAGCACTTGTTGCTCTTGCAGAAGACCTGGGTTCGATTCCCCACATACACATGGTAGCTCACAACCATCCATAACTTGATTCCAGGGGATTCAATACCTTCTTCTGATCTCCTTGGACACCAGGCATACATGTGGTACTTCTACACAAAAACTCTTACACAAAAAGTTTTAAAAATAATTAAACTAAACAATACAAACATCAAAAGCCTGACTCATGGGAGAAATTGACAAAGCAGACCTCATTAAGAACTTTACAAGTTTGCCAAAGAAATTTAAAAAGGATGGAAACACAAATTATAGGTTGGAAAAAATATTTTTAAATTGCGTGTCTGATAAAGGACTTGTACGGAGTATAATAAGAACTCTAAAAAATTCAACATTAAAAAAAAACAAAAGGCCCAATTTAAAAGAAATGGACAAAAGATGAGAAAAGACACCACACTAACTACCTTCAGGTGCCAAATGAACATATGCAAAGATAGTTAACATTAGGGAACGCATTAGGGAATGCAAATTAAAACAATAATGAAATAGCTGTATACATCTATCAGAATGGCTGAGGTCCCAAAACCAAAACAAAACAACAGTTGCTGGCTAGGACGGGAGCCACAGGAACCCACATTCATTGATGAGGGGAGTGAAAAATGGCACAGCTACTTTGGAATACAGTTTGGCAGTTTCTTATAAAAGCTAAATATAACCTTACCATATGATCTAGTAATCATTCTGACACCAAGTATTTATCTAATTGTCTGAAAACTTCTGTCTCCACAGACCTGCATGTAAATGTTTATAGCAGCCTTAATCACAATTGTCAAAAGCTAGAAGGAACCAAGATGGCCTTCCATAGGTAAACAGACAAACAAGCTGGTCCATTCAACAGCAGATGAAAAGAAATTAAATGCCTGCGTTGTGACTGTTAGTGTCAACTGTGAACCTGACGGGACCTAGACTCGCTGGTTCTGGGCATGCTGTGGGGGGGGGGGGGCTATCTTGGTTATGTTCCTTAAAAGGGAAGATCTGACCACTGTGGATGGCACCATTCCCTGGCTGGTACTGTGTAACACCAGAGAAACTCGGCTCAGTAGTGGCCCGTATCCATTGCTCTCTACTTCCTGATTGTGGATAAAATGTTACCTAAGCTGCTTCAAGTGTGAGCATCTGGAGGGCGTGCTTGCTCCAATGTTTTAAATCAGGAAGAAGGGGGGGTGTCTGAAATCTATCACCCCGCCCCCTCATCTCAGGCAATGTTCTATAGCTCTGGGGACCATACCAAGAACAGCTGGCTATGGCACTGTCAACCCTGAGTATCCTCTTATCTTTAACCATTCTGTCACACCCTTCTCTGGGATTCCCGTCAAGTGTGTGATGGCTATTCTTGGCTGTCAGCCTGACATCTGAAATTAACTACAACCCAAGCAGTGAGGTACACCTGTGAGGGATTTTTTTTAAACCAAATTATTTGAACTGAGAAGACCCACTAATTTTGTTGCTGTTCTTGCTTTGATTTTATTTCAAGACAAGATTTTTCTGTGTATCCCTGGCTGTCCTGGAATTCACTCTGTAGGACAGATTGGACTCGAACCCAGAGATCCACCAGCCTCTGCCTCCAGAGTGCTGGGATTAAAGGTGTGCACCACCATGCCTGGTTGAGGGAACACCCACTTTTAATCTAGATGATTTAAGGTGGAAAGACGTACCTTTAATTCAGGCCATGCCTTCTGCTGGCAGCCTATATAAGGACGTGGAAGAAGAAAGCTTGTTCTCTTTGTCTGCTCGCTCTGACAAGTCCACTCCTTCACTGGCATTGGAGCCTACTTCTTTTGGGATTCCAGAATATACTAAGATATCCAGCCTTGTGGACCAACCAACTCCCGGATTCTTTGGACTTTCTGTTGGTAGACTGCCATTTTGGACTACGTGGACCACAGCGTGTAAGCCACTTTAATCAATTCCCCATAAATCTATTCATTCCATCAGTTCCATTCCATTACAGAACCCCGACTAATACAAGGAACCAGCAGATTTTTTAAAAGGCAGTATTTGGTTGACATTGTGGCTTCAGGTGAGCTACTCACTTCCTAGAGGAGGGGGCGGCTAGACACACAGACCCACGTTCTATCAGTGTGCTTTAATAGAATGGACTCTACACCCAGGCCCCGAGTCCAGGCTAAATGCTGTGCCCCTAGAGGTAATAGAAACACATTGTCACCACTGGAGTCCTCCCTGAAGGGCTGAGGGAGGGAGCAGTTACCAGAGCCTGGGGGGAAAGAAAGCAGAGGCCCCTGAGGACACAGCCACTACAGGGTGCAGGGACAGTGCTAGGCTCTCTTAGAGTTCCTCAGGGAATCAGACAAAGGCAGGAATATTCTGATCCTTACCTTTCCTTTCCTATATCCCAATCCTAGAGGGAGGTGGAGGCAGAGGGAGCTTGTAAGTGAGGTAACTCCAGCAGAGGCTGGCGGGGAAAGACCCGGAAGATCAGAGCCAGCTGTCATCACGCTAAGAGTGCCTCACGCTGCCGCATGCTGCCGGCTGCCCACTGAGCAGCCTACTCCATCAACAGTTGGCTTCTGAGAGGTTACACCTGCCACCAGGCCGACACATAGAGGGAACCTGATACAGAGGCTTCCATATCCACGGATTCAACGCTTGGAGGGTTAGGAACAGGAAGTGAAAGTCCCTAGCACAGGGCACAGCACACAGGAGATGAGGTGGCTGACATCCTGGCTTCAATTCTAATGATGTGATTAAAACACCCCAACAAAAAGCAACAAAAAGCAAAAATTGGAGAAGGGAATTATTTTAGCTCACAGTTCCGGGCTATCATTCAACCACAGCAGGGGCATTGAGGCAGGAATCTGAAGCAGCTGGTCACACCACAGCCACAGTCAAGGATAGGGAGAGAGGAACGTGTGTGTGTGTGTGTGTGTGTGTGTGTGTGTGTGTGTGTGTGTGTATGCTAGTGCTCCTTCTCTATTCTCCTATAGTCCAGGACCCCACATCACAGCTCTGTGAGATTCAGCCCCCAGAGCTTCAGACACCTAGTAGCTTCACCCCCAAATTGACATAGTGTAGGGGCCACTCCACCCCTCACAATACATGTCTCCCTATTTCTTGACTTCCTCTTGCTTCTCACTGTGTCTTCCCAGCTTTCAAACTGACGATGCACTTCCACTAGTGAAAGCCATGCACACTGGGGCATTAGATAACCATGAAAACGTCATTTCTTGTAGGCTTTGTAAACGATCAAATATCATTCATCATCAAGTAAAATAAAATCCCTAGGCAAACCCTGTCTATTATTTCCCCTACTCTTCAAAAATCAGGAATTTTAGAAAACCAACGCTTCATTTAAGGCTGTTGAGACACAGTCGTCATCAGGTCTATTTGTGGGCAGATGAGTAGGCCACGGAATATCTCAAATGACCGAGTTTCTGGTCTGAAATACCCCAACTGCTTTGCAACTTAGGAGCAAAGATCACTGGAAAGGATTATTCAGAATACAGAGCTGAGGGTAGCATGTGCCTCTGAGGTGGATCTGGCCCTTCAGCACCACGAAAGACAAAGAACAGGGCCTTGCCAAGGGGTGGGAATGCAGCCGAGGACTAGAGAAGACACAGCTTGAGAGAGACCAAGAAGATCCAGTGTTAGACAGTGCTCTCCCAACTCTAGTGGCAATCCAAGCCTGGAGTCAACAAGAAGAGAGAGAGAGAGAGAGAGAGAGAGAGAGAGAGAGAGAGAGAGAGAGAGAGAGAGAGAGAGAGAGAGAGAGAGAGAGAGAGAGAGAGGGAACCTTGTTTTTTGACACAAGATCTCTCACTGCTCTAAGGCTTGCCCAGTAGGCTAGGCCAGCCAGTGAGACCTAGGGACCCATCTCCTGCTGCTTCCCTATAAACTCAGGTCACCTCATCCAGTGGGGACCACTCTCTGGTCTTCATGTGTGCGTGGCAAGCACTTTATTGACTGAGCTACCTCTATGGTTTAAGAAAGCCTTTTTTGATTGTTGGCTTGTTTTCATTTTGTTTTGCTTTGTTTTGTTTTTTGAGATAGTTGTCTCTTTATGTAGTCCTGACTGTCTTGGAATTCACAGAGATCCCCCTACCTCTGCTTCCTGGACGCTGAGAGTAGAAATGAGTATCACCATACCCAGCCAAGAGAGGCACTTTTAAAGGGACGTTAACACACTACAACCTCAGTGTTTTAACCAGAGGAAACTCAGCAGCCTGGAAGGGGCAGCCACACAGAAAATCAACTCTGGCAAAAGGTGAGGCACTGTAATCAGATGTAAACATCAGGACACTGGTACACATGCCTGTTGCAGAGTATTCCTCTACACTCTGGGAAGATGTGTCACTGTTTGGTTTAATGAAAGGCTGAGTGGCCATTAGCTAGGCAGGGAGAGGTTAGGCAGCACTTCTGGGGACAAAGAGGTCTTGGGGAAGAAGAAAGGTGGAGTCGCCAGCCGGACGCAGAGGGAGCAAGACCAGCAGGAGGAGAGGTAAAAGCATGAGTCACATGGCAACACAAAGGTGAATAGAAATGGGTTAATTTAAGAGTAAGAGCTAGTGGGACAAGCCTAAGTGAAGGCCCAGCTTTCATAATTAATAACCCTCTGTGTTGTTTTCTGTGAGCTGATGGCCCAAAGACAAACCCATCTACACATGCCTGTGGTAAGGGGCTTTATGACATCTTTTGATTCTGAAATTTGAAGGCATGGTCACTACAAAGCAACTTAACATTAAGTGCTGCTTTTGTATGCCATATCCTGGGAGGGGCATAAAGTAATGGCTTGAATTGGCCAGAAACCCACTGATACAGACCTCTGTTACAGGTTGCGTCCCCATAGGTAGCAGAAGAGTCTCAAAAGCTGCCAAAGGCACACCCTGAAAGAAGCTGAGCAGACAGGCCAGCTACATGCCTTCTGGACTCGGTTTTCTAAAGGGGTCTCTCACATCTCCACCCAGACTGGCCAAGGGGCTGCCATGTACACATGAGTGGTTTATTGTGTTTCAGAGTAAGCTGAGGATGCACGAGGAGATGAGACAGACCCTCAAGGTTTCTGGATGGAACCCCCAGCAGGGACTGATGCACTCTAGGTCAGCTCCCTCTATCCAGGCAACCCTAACTATTCTCAGACCATCGGGACGGTCCTGTCCTTGACTCAAAGAGTATTTAAGGATCATCTACAAATGTGAACTTCAGCATCACGCTGGACAAATCGCCAACAACATACCAACAAACACTGTTACACTTTGTGAGATTAGTTCAATGGAGCAGGGCTAAGGACATTTTGATTTTGGGTCAGTTTTGGAGTAAAACACCTGTGCTTTAATGCTGATGTGGATGTTGTATCACGCCCACTCCTCTGTTGATGTACCACACCCACCTCTCTGTGGATGCTGCGCCACACCCACCCACACCCATCCTGCTGTGGATGGTACACCATGTCTACCCTTCTGTGGATGGCACACCATGCCCACTCCGCTGTAGATGTCACACCACACCCATCCTGCTGTGGATCCTGCACACCTGCCTTGCTGTGGACACTGCACATTCCCCCCCAGCCCCCCCATTATGGATGCTGCACCACACCCACCCTGGTGTGGATGCTGCACCACACCCACCCTGCTGTGGATGCCGCACTGTGCCCACCCTTCTGTGGATCCTGCACCATGCCCACCCTGCTGTGGATTGTTGCACCACATCTGCCTCACTATGGAAGCTGTATGCACCCACCCTGCTGTGGATCTGCACCACACCCACCCTGCGATGGATGCTGCACTGCACCTACCCTGCTGTGGATGCTAGACCAGGACCACCCTGCTGTGGATGCCACACCACGCCCACCCTGCTGTGGATGCTAGGCCATGCCCATCCCGCTGTGGATCCTGCACCACGTCCACCTCACTATGGAAGCTGTATGTGCCCATCCTGCTGTGGATGCCGCACTGTGCCCACCCTGCTGTGGATCCTGCACCACGCCCACCTTTGGTAGGTCCTTTTCTGTTAAGCACAGCTTGTTGCTCCTCTGTGATGTTCAGCCTCCGAACCACGTCAGCCAGCGCTGACTTGAGCAACTGGATGTCATCCTCCTGCATCTGGACTCGTTGCTCCAGAGAGGCGATTCGGTCTGATACCTCCATGCTGCTGGCAGCGGATGCGCTGTCATCTAGACCAAAGAGAAGTGTCGGGTGAGTGAGATATTCCCCATGACAATCGCATCTGTACACACACCAGAACGCTGTTTGAGTGTGATATAATCTACTGATCTGAGATAAAGGCTTGTTGGCAGAATCACAAGAGACGGTTTACTTTATGGAATTTCCGATCTTTATTCCACTACTGGCATCTCTCTCTTCACGTGCTTGCCATGTTTAACTGAGGTCTAAAGTGCATTCTGTTTTTCTACATGCAAGCCAGTGTGTTTGCTCGCTCAGTGGTATCAGAGAACCTCAGGGACTTGAGTAACATCAGACTGTTTACTTCAAGCTCTCAACAGCGCAGAATCCCCTCTGCTTACTTGGCCTTTCTCCAACAGTGCTGGCTGACAGGCAATCTGTGGATGGAGGACCACACTGCTCATTGGTCTGCTAAGCCTGTAGTCACTCTGCCTCTTGAAACCAACAGAGGTCTATCTGAATCCTTGCATCTCAAAGATCCCCCCAACAAACCATGGCCACACAGTCCTAGCTATGCTGATGGAGAGCACCTAGAGCAAGGTGAGGATGTCAGCATCCACAGGACAGCTCCATGAGATTCAGACACAGCCCTCAGGGATTCAGGTGCACAGTATCACTCCCAAGTATCACTCCCAAATTAGCACCAATCTGGGAAATGTGCTTCTACTCTTTGAAGGACAAAGCATTGAGTGGTCAAATCTGTCTGGTAAGCGAGCCTTTATGTAACAACCATGGTCATCAGAGTCAGAGTCACAGCTCCTGGCCACTCCACAGAGCTCCGCAAGACCTTCCTCGCTCTCCCACCTCAGTTTTTAGAATTGTCCTCCTCACTGACTGTGTTCCCCCCATACTGCCTTCTCCGTGGTGGTGTGAATGAGAATGGCCCCTACAGGCTCAGAGGTTTGAATACTCGGTCCCTATTTGGTAGAACTGTTTGGGAAGAATTAGGTGGGGTGATCATGTTGGAAGTATCACTGTGGGTGGAGTTTGAGGTTTCAAAAGCTTAATGTCATTCCCAGTGTGCTCTCTTTCTTGTGGATCAAGATGTGAGCTCTCAGCTGCTGCTCCAGCCACCAACTGCTGTGCCTTCACTCCACCACTGTGGACTCTAAGCCGCCAGCACCATTATAGTTAGGATGTTTTCTCTCAGGCCCAGGGGGCAGATGGCAGTGCTGCAAACTTTTGGGGTTGGGACCTAGCAGGGGCTCTAAAGTTTCTGGACACATGCCTCTGCAAAGGATTATGGAATTATGGGGTCTCCATCTCCTCCACTCCTTTCCCCAGTCTCTTTTTTTTTGTGTCCTGGACACGAGGTGAGTGTTTCTGCCCCACTGCGCACTCTGGCCTCACCACAGGCCCAAAGCCACAAGGCCAACCAAGCATGGACCAGAAGTTTCAGAATGCTGGGGCAGATAAACCTCATCTTTCCCATAAGTTCGTTATCTTGAGTCTGTGGTATAGTCACGGAACACTAACACAGAAAGATCTGCTATGACCTCTCTGGGTTGTTCATGTGGACAGCTGCTTTTAGAGAGGACACACAAATTTGTGTAAGGGGGTCTCAGCCAGCATCATACGGGAGCCTGCATGGTCCAAATCTGTACAGTATATATCCACACTCAGAGTAAGACAGTACTGGCTTGCTGATGATGGTCTAAAAGTTCATGATTGAAAACAGCGCCACTGCACCCTCAACAGGTGGGCAGAGGGGCAGACAGGTGAGCCTTGAACAAAAATGTCTAAATCAGGACTCTCAGTCATGTCACCAAATTTGTACAGGAAAAGGCACAATTGAGTATTTTACCAGAAAAGCGCCTCAATATCTGCCTTTGGACACAAATAAAAACCAAAGTGCCTCGTCTTCTAAGGAGGGTCTCTGCTTCTGAGCCTTGTTGAGGTTTCCCCTTGAGATAACCCTTGGGCTTTTTGGGTCCTGCTCCGCTGTGACGGTTTGTTTGCTTCCATTTCTGCAGGTGAAGACTCTCAAGAGCACAGCCGGGGAGACAGCTTGGCAGGCGGCACTTGAGTCTGATGGCTTCCCCCCAATACAGCTGGGGAAGCAGATTAGACGGGGGGGGGGGGGACAACAGAGCCTGCTCTGACCCACACAGACCGTTGCTGACAGTCGAACACGTCGCCGAATGTTTCTCTCACTTCTGTCAAGGAAGACTGTGTTGGACTAGGTATGGAACACACAATAAACCCACATGTTATCTGTTTTTTAATATTTATTTATTTATTATATATACAATATTCTGTGTATATGTCTGCAGGCCAGAAGAGGACACCAGACCTCATTACAGATGGTTGTGAGCTACCATGTGGTTGCTGGGGATTGAACTCAGGACCTTTGGAAGAGCAGGCAATGCTCTTAACCACTGAGTTATCTCTCCAGCCCAAGTTATCTGTTTTAAAGTAATTTCAGATCTGGTACATCCAGCACAATTTATTCAGGGAAGTCATTAAAACCGAGTTTGTAACAAGAAGCTGAAGAGATGGCTCAGCAGTTAGGAGCCAGGACCTGAATTCAGTTCCCAGCACCCACATGGTGGTTCACAACCACCTGTAACTCCAGTTTCAGGGGATCTGACACCATCTTCTGGCCGCTGTAGGCACTGCTACACAAAGATGCACATATATCATGTAGGCACTCATACATAAAATCAATCTTTTTAAAAGTTTTTAAACATTTATATCTTAGTGACTTCAAAGTTTTCACATCAGTAAATCATTTTTCTTATAGAGTTAGAGGAAGCGTTGTAAAAAACAAGCTTTCTCTACACTTTAATTCCTTGGGTTGGGGTTTATCTGCCTTTGCGAGAGGGTCTTAAGTAGCCTAGGCTGGCCTTGAACTTGTTATGTAGCCAAGCATGACTTTAAACTGATCCTCTTGATTCCACCTCCCAAGTGCTTGGATTACAGATGTGGTCGTCACATATGATTTATGCAATGCTGGGGACCAAACTTGGGGCTTTGTGAGTGCCGGGGAAACACTCTACTGACTGAAGGAACCCCCAGCCCACCTCAGGTTCTTAAGACTTCCATTTTAGAGTGGAACTCCCTTGATGGGTCACCTGCTTACTTGGGTGGCCTGGGCTCTGCTTACCCAGCCCGGGGCTGTCACTGCGCCCCTGAGGAGGTCTCTTCCAGTGTAGAGTGACTGTCTCCTAATTGTAGCCAGACCACAAAGCGGGACACTGTGCCCATGGTGGTGAGGCACTGTAGAGGCCTGAGCAGGTAGCTTCTCTGCAAGCCTCAGTCAAGAGCAGAGATTCTCAGGGCCACACATATATACATCTTAGCATTGCTGTGGAATGTTACCTATCAGGAGCAGGGATCCTGGGGTTGTAGAGGGAAAAGGGTACGGTAGAGAGAGCACTGGTGGGCACAGGAGCATGCGCGTCAGGATTCCTGATTTTCATCATTAACTACTGGACTCTGGCAAGTAACCTGACCACTCCAGGCCCAGTTCTCCACGGTGTTCTCATGAGGACGAATGTTAATGTATACAGAACAGCTGATATTAACACATGAATGGCCTGGAGATACTCATGCAGTGATAGTGTGTATTCACACATAGGTGGCGTGCCCCTTATCTGAAATGGAGTGTTTCCAGAGTTGAACTTTTTCAGGTTTGTGTTTTATCGAGTGAGCACGGGAACTATCTAAAATCTAAAATGCAGCAAGTTGATTCTCTAAAGCTTCGGATTTCATGGCTATACTTTGAATTTTCAGGTTGGGAACACTCTAGACGCATAGCTCACTGCTACTACCGTTATTGTTATCTCAAAAAACAAAGCCTGACCTTCGGCACCCCTGGCGAAGAGTTGCAAAGCCGGAAGTAAATCTGCAAACTGTGGTGACTAGCTGGTGAGGTCACCCAGACTGAAGACACCACTTCTGCTCCCAGCACTTCTGCTCCCAGCTCAGTGACAGCCTCAGGACAGAGTGTGGTCGAAGTCATGTGACCTCTCCACCCCCAGCAGCTCCAGCACACTAAGGTTGGCTTACAAGCATCTGGTGCTGCAGTCTTAGGAGAACTCTTCTAGCTTGACAGCAACAGTTAGGCAAAGATGTGAGAACACGGGTCAATACAAAAGAGCTAATAAATCGACCAAGCTGCTCCAGTACAGCCGTGTGTGGATGACACCCTCAGTTTCCCCATTTGACAAATGTACAGTCAGACGCTAAGGCCAGGGTTCTCAACCTGTGGGTCACAGTCCCTAAGGCTGGGGTTCTCAACCTGTGTGTCACAGTCCGGGGGTGGGGGGTTGTATATCAGATATTTACACTACAATTCCTAACAGTAGGAAAATTACAGTTTTGAAGTAACAACAAAGATAATTTTATGGCTGGGGTCACCACATGAGGAACTGCGTTAAAGGATCGCAGCATCAGGGAGGCTGAGGACCACTGCTCTCAAGCAACTGGGATGATAGAGAAAGGAAAGAAGACTGAAGTCCTTTAAACCATATAGCCCTGGCTGGTCTGGCACTCCCTATGTAGAGCAGGCTAGACTTGAACTCACAGAGATCCACCTGCCTCTGCCTCCTGGTATTTTCTATTTGAAGTATTATGTTACCTACGAAACTGTCTTCTTATCCTAATAGTTAGGATTGGTTTCAGACAGTAGGCCCTTGCCTGTGAAAGCCTGTCTCGTAACTGCTGACATGAAATCAGAAAAGTAGTTTAAATAGTTGAAAATCCATCGGCAGGGTGAAAGCCAGCTCCCTGGATGTCTAACATAGGCTCCATAAAGCACTTGGGCACTGGTGGTGCCTCAGCTGCGTGTTACTGCACAGACTTGGCTGGCAGAATAACTTTAAGATCGAGAAATCTAAGTCCTTCTTGTAGAAGGTCTCTCTTAGGCCACTGTCAAACAATGGGCCACTTGAAGCCAGGCAGAAGGGCAGCAGAGGCAGAGGCAGGCAGATAGGTCTCTGTGAGTTTGAGGTCAGCCTGGCCTACATAGTGAGTTCCGGGAGAGCCAGGGCTACATAGTGAGACCCTTCCTTAAAAAAACAAAAACAAACAGTAGGAAGATACCAAGTGTGTCAGACAATGGCGATGAAGACCCTGGGCATCAGGCAGCAAGGACAGTGACCCCTGAGAGGTGGTGAATCAAAGGGTAAATCTACAGCTATTTCAACATGTGGCTGCACCTTCCAGAACAGGCTGCACGGAAGGACACAGGTGGAACCTGTGGTGGCTCTATGTCAGGGAGACAGAGCTAGAGATGACAGGCGGCACACAGGAGAGGAGGACGCTGCCAGGGGGTACTCCAGACACCTGCGAAGGATGCTCCTTTGTCTTCAGGGGTTGTGCAAGGGTCACAAAGGAATCTTCCTCAAAACAGACACAGTACAGTCTCTGGAGCCCACAGAGAATGGTTCCTACCATTTACGTGTCAATGGTGTCACTAGACTGAACAAAGGAAGGACCCCTCACGATGGGCCAGGAGCAACAGTGCTCCTATTCAGGAGCCACAGGGGACTGAAGGACATGTTAGCCCTCTGGGAGGAGCTCTGATTCCGGTTCTCTATGGAACTGAGGCCCGGGAAGGAGTGCCAGCCTCCCTGAGGTGTGCATACACCACACCATCCACCTTGCCCCTTCCCAAAGAGTCTGTGCACACAGGCACACCTTAAATGGAGAACTGGCCGGCCAATAGAGCACAGTCAACTGCCTCTACTATTCAGCTCCATGCCAATGCCGCCTTCTGATCGTAAGAATTCACCTTGTTTAATGTAAACTTGAGCGGTAAACCAGGTCTGCGGGGCTGTCAGCCTAAAACAGCCCTGTGTGAGTAATGGGTACCAGTGATACCCTGTCAAATGGCTACCCAGGGCTCTCTTGTAGTAGCAAGAATTCCACTAGTGACGGTAAAGCTCGGGGCCTTATCCCTGCAGCTACTGTCTTTGTTTCTTTAGAACATGAGCTCGTCACAATGTCCGCAATTTATCCCACCAGAAAGTAGGTACCATGGCTGTTTCTTCCCCGTGCTTTACCCCAAACCTAGAGTGGGTTCAGCACTCCCTGGAACATGACACACCTGTGTAACTGGATCAAATGACACAACACACCCCCAGTACTCATGGAGCCCACAATCTGTGCACACACACTGGGGCATCTGTTTCTACAAAGAACACAACAGCCAGGTTGGAGCTGTGGGATGTGTTGGTCAAATTCTGTCTGGCATAAAGGGTCAAGTTCCCAGAAGAAAGTACATTGTCTCGGGTCCCTTGCAAGATCTAACCCAGAGCGCAAACTGTCCATCCTCCAGCCCTCCTGCTGCACAATGCTCAGGAGAAGGATCCCCCTCCAAGCCCCAAGGAGAGCTATAGCTGTCATGTGACCAGAGCAAGGCTGACACTGTCCACGCAGGAGGTGGCTGCCTCTGGGGCAGGAACTGGCATAAGCATAGGAAGACCAACCTATCTACCGGCACCAGAGTCTCTTAAAGGGTGGTTTTACAGGGGGAAAAATCAAGTTATCATAAAACGTGAACCAGTTGTGTATTGTGAACCAGTCTCCCCAGCCCTATGCCTGCACCCAAGGGTGTACCGGGATTAGGAGAGGAGTGTCAACTAGACAGAAAAGGGACCTTGATCTGTTTCTGGGAGGCAAGGCTCTATAGAAGCTCCTGTCACTTGTCACCACACTGACGCCAGTGATGATCCAGAAAACACAGATGGGTTGGACTGGTGACAGCCAGCATGTCTGGTGAGGCAGAGCGGGCCAGAGAAAGGGATGCTGGAAAAGAAATGGGCTAGAGAGGCTTCGGCAGCCTTAAGCGGGGTCCAAAGACATGAAGACAAAAATAAAAAAAGCCACAAAGGAAAACACTCATCTCGTACACATGTGCTCGCTCAGGTAGGAGAAAGTGGTGTTCTGGTTTGGGGAGCTACCCCAGTTGGCTCCTCAGCACTCTTTACCGTTAACCTGAGAAGCAGAGTTAGGGCTACTCAATGACCTTTTCTGAGGAACACTCCTGACAGTAAGGGGGCAAACAAGAGACATTTCAAAACAGACAAGCATGCATGCCACACTAACTGGCTCTGGATGTCCTACCCAAAAGGAATTCTACAGGTCTACAGGATAAGTCAGAAAATGAGAGAGACAGAGATTCGGGAACGGAGGCAGGTAGAGAAATAATTGAATAATTGTAAGGCATGTTAATTCTCTCTCTCTCTCTCTCTCTCTCTCTCTCTCTCTCTCTCTCTCTCTCTCTCTCTCTGTTTTGTTTAATCCCAGCACTCAGGAAGCAGAGGCAGGCTGGTCTCTGTGAGTTCCAACCAGCTTGGTCTACATAGTGAGCTCCAGGACAGACAGCCAGAACTACATAGTGAAACCCTATCTCAAAAGAAAGAAAGAAAGAAAGAAAGAAAGAAAGGAAGGAAGGAAGGAAGGAAGGAAGGAAGGAAGGAAGGAAGGAAGGGAAAAAAGAGAAACCATTAACATGCCTTACATATATGATTATTATTGTTGTTCAGGTAACTGAATGTCAAGTGTCTATCATCACTTACCAGGGAACACATGCATGCATGCATGCTCAAGCACACGCATGGATGAGAGTCTACATTCTCATACATAGTTTCCGCAGTTAATGTTCAAACCACCATTTGGACAGAGTCGAGGTGGAACTTATAGAAGAAAAGAGCAAGAACAGCCCTGGAAGGAGGCAGATCTGAGAAGACTGAGGAAGTGTGCTGCCCACGTAGACCCTGGAGTCCCTCCTGACAATTAGTCCCTACAGGCTCTGATGCTACAAACGCCTTCACTCACAAACGAGCAGCCAGAGTTTTCATCTCTGCACGCAAGGTCGTCTGTCTGCTCATCACTCAGTATTCTACTGCAAACAATGTGGCAGCTTCAAGGTTGCGCGTGGACCTGCGCGTGGACCTGCCTTCTGGCCTCTCTGCCCCTGCTGGGGGAGCAGTCCAGCCATCTAACCACACAGCCTCTTACTGTGAACAGCTTGTGGTTAGCCACAGAAGCGTTACGAAGCCCATGTATTAACATATGGGAGCGCACTTGCAGATACCAGACTTGAGGATTTTCAGGTCTGCCTCTATTCCACTTTGTCATTTCTGGTAGAATCCTTACAGTGTGGAATCCCTACAGTTGGACAAGTTGGGAGGCCTAGAGCACACAGCAAAAGCTCTGGGAGTCAGAAGGTCTGAGTGCTGTCTCCCTGAATGAGTCACACAGTGTTGGGCTCACAGCTTGTCTGGGCTAAAGGATGATGAGCCTCTTCTATGGGACTGCTCAGTGACACCCTCTTAAAGCTCTGACTAAGAGTTGGGGGGATGGCTCAGTGGGTAAAGTGCCTGCCGTACAAGCAGAAAGTACTGAGTTCAATCCCAGCACCCACATAAAACCCAAGGCAGTAGCATATGGCTGTAATCCCACCGCTGGAGAGGCAGAGGCAGGAGGATTCTCAGGATTTGCTGGAAGAAAAGAAGAGGAGAGGAGAGGAGAAGAGACGACAGGAGAAGAGAGAGGAGAGGAAGAGAGGGGAGGGGAGGGGAGGGGAGGGGAGGTGGAGTACGAGAAGACGACAGAGAAGAGAAGAGAATGAGATAGAGAAGAGGAAGCGACGGAATAGAATAGGAAGAGATAGAGCAGAAGAGAGAGAAGAGCGACAAGCATAGCCTAGCCACTGAGGAAGTAGGAAGAACACCAATCTCTGGCTGGTCTCCACATACATGTACATATGTACACATACATGCATGCATGCTCACCACACAGAGTCAAATCGGCAAGAATGTGGGGAAATCCTGTAGGCAACCACCAGGATCACTTAGCACCCCACAGGCCCCCGCTTTAACCTTCCAGTGTAACCATGTGACAGCACCTGAAGCAGGTGGCCCCTGGCTGGAAAGCAGGGAGACTTGTCCGCAGAAGCTGAAACATGTCTCAGCCATGCCGTGTCTTCAGCACACAGCTGCCTCCTTTCACACTCTCCCCTCCTGCGGTCCGTCCACTCCAGCTCACTGCACACCCACGGCTTAGATACAGCGCTTGAAATAACCCTTCACGGGAGGTCAACCAAAGCAAACACACAGCTTCCATTCTGAACTGCCCCAGATCCTTTCCTAAGGTAAAGGTGTGTGCGTTGTGGTTGGGAACAAGTTTCCTCACAGAAAGTACATCAGTTTGGGAGGGAAAGATCCCTCTGCACATTTGGCATGCGTTTTTTGCCCACATGGACAGGTGCGCATGCGCGGCACCAGCGAAGGCTCAGCAACCAACTAGACAGTAAAACTCTGAGGCGGACAGTCCAGATTCGGTCTCATCTGTGACAGTCCTCGTCCTACAAGCTGCTACACGGCAGAGCAGAGCACGTGATTCTGGCTCTCCTCCACGCTGTAGTGGAGTGAGCATTTCTTGGGGCATGCTGGCACAAATTACAAGCAAGAGCCACATGCCACAAAGCTCATCCTGAGGAACCACAAAGGCAGAGCATACTGACAAAACAAAGTACTATGTTAATCCTCTCTTCATCAAAAAAAATCATAATAAAAGACAGCATCCAGGCAAAGCTAAGAAAGGTTTAAATGAAACCATTTAGAGACAGGTTGCTATGGTTTGAGTCTGAAGCATTCTCCATACACTTAAGTGTTTCAATGCTTGGTCTCCAGCCAGTAGCGCAGAACTATTTGGGTGTGCATGAAGTCTTTAGGAGGTAAGGCTTATCTGACAGAAGTGGGTGACTGGGGGCAGGCACCCAGCAGACAGTCCTAACACCCAAACCTACTTCAGTCCTACAGTGGAAATAGGACCTGCGGTTCTTCTCTTCCCGTCTCACTAGGGCCTCTTGTAAAAGATGACGGTGCATGTGCCGTTATTCCTCCTATCCTGACTCTGACCATCCAATAGCACAGAAACCATAAATCATAAAAACACTCGCGTACTCATTAGTATAGAAGATAAAGGTAAGATTTCTGAGAGCCATGAAGCCAAAGAGAGATGCTTTCCTCTCAACAGAAAATCATTCTGCTGGGAAAACAACAAAAAGCCACCACCAGCATTTTACCCACATATACAGACCTAAAGACTGAGTTAACACAGGACAAACATATACATCATAGAGCTGTGTCACCTCGGCATGTTAGGCTTACCGTGCGCACATCCGAACCATCTCCAAAGGCTTCCTGAAGAGTTTTAGAGTTTCTCTGTTCTCCTCTGTATGTAGGAAGGACTCGGAAGGCCCGGCTCTCAGGAGTCCTTTCCTCCTAAGCCTGTCGACCTGCTGACACATCCCTTGTGACCACAGCTGGCAGGTCCACATCCTCCCACTGCAAACCTCCAGCTTAACCTCGTCCACTATCCATGCTGGGGTCTCCTGCATAGGCTCCCCTGCTTCAGAGCCCTGACTGCTGTAGACAACTGTGTGTGTGTGTGTGTGTGTGTGTGTGTGTAACCATGAGACGTGATGTTACACAGATTGCCTTGCTTCTACTTTTCCTCCCACCTGTGTCATTTACAGTAATGTAAAACCTGGGAACACCCTAGGCCAATTCCCAATTTCTTATGATTATCATCATATCAATCACCAAGTCCTGTTGATTCTAATGTCAACATCATAGACCAGCCAGAGCTTTGTCTGTCTCTTGCATCTTCCCAGCCTCCTCCTGGGTTTGCTCCTGGTCATTTGCTGTTTGGGCTCCTCCAGCAGCCTCAACTGCTTTACCTCACAGCAGCCCCATGCCCCTCCCTTTCCATTCCTTCTTATCATGCCAGCAAGATCTTCCTAAAACAAAAGTCAGTGCTCTTGTGTGCTGCCTTCAAAAGTCTGACCACATGGAGAGGCTGTGTGGAGACTGTGGACCAGAACTCACAAGAAACATCTCTGTAATTTCTGATGTGGGTGTCCCCCATCTGAGGGGAAGCACTTGGCACGTGCTCCCTGGCTTCTGGTCCAGCTTTAAGTTTGGTGCCCTACCCCAGCTTCAGCATCTACTGAACTGTAGGCAGATTCCCAGATGCTGCATACTCTCTGCTGCTTCCTGGTCTTTCAGTCTACACACACACACATGCATGTGCACACACATACATGCACACGCACACACGCATGTGCAAACACACACCACACACACACACCTTTCTTTACCTGTCCGAATTCTACTGTTTTCCCAAGCTCAGCTCAGGTCATTTCTTTCTCAAAGCACCTCTTGTCATTACCACCAGAAGAGCAAGCTGGGCTGTGGAGCTGGCAGACCCTCCCCACTAACTGCACAGAACCCCCTGTATTTATCATGGCTGTTCCACATTCAACCAGGGCACCTAGCAGTCACGGACTTTATGCTTTATGTCCTAAGCACTGGGGCTCATCCAGTGTAAAGCCATCCATCCTCGGGAGTGTGCCACATGAGTTATCATCATTCCCTGAGACCCCCCCTCAAGAAGTACAGAAGGTCAAGAGCATTTTCCTAACAAGCTGTCATTTCCTGCGTCACTGTGCTAACATCTGACTTGATGGTGGAAGCGCCGGTAGGCAGCACAAGGCGATGGTGCCAAGTGCTTAGAGTCTTCCTTGCCGCCTACTCACAGTCAAAATGGAAGTTCATCCAGGATGACTCGAAGCTGCACAGGATGCCAACGCTATTCAAGTTCGACCCTCAAGCACAGGACTCGTTCGTTATAAAGCACATCCATTCCAAGGGTGGCAGAGCCGCGCACTGCGCAGCTCAGCTGTGAGCCTTCTCTCGGGAAATCTCATTTCCCCTCAGAAGAACGCCGGTGGACCAGCTGCAAGTATTCACACCAGAGAGTTCTCAGAATGAGTGAGGGGCCAGTGAGGTGGCTAAGTGGGTAGATCTGCCTGCTGCCAAGCCTAGCAACCTGAGCTCCATGGTTTGCTCACACTCACTCACTCACTCACACAATATAAACATAACAAAGAGGAGCAGACAGTGTTCGACATCAATAACACTGAGTATTTCGGCGGAAGAAGCCAGAATTTTGCAAACTTGTATTAGCAGTTTGCTGCCTAAAGACTCTCTTGATGACACGGTGGTGACGCCGACCCTCAGAACATATTGATGCTGAATCAGACAGCACATCACAAGTGAATGCTCTACACTACTCAGTGACTACATGCTAATCAAGTGGCCTAAGGTGTCATCACAAGATCATATACAGGGAATGGACCATTTGAACACAGGACAGGACACAAGACTGAGAACCTGGCACATGGCCAAGCTGAAGGATGAGAGGCAGAGCTGTCAGCAGACATCACTCCATCAAAACCAGCTATCAGGCATGGCCTATAACCAGACACTGAGAAGGTGGAAGCAGGAGAATAGTAAGTGAAGGCATGCCTGGGTTACAGCAATTTTGAGGCCTGGCTGTGTTGTAAAATAGAATATTTATTCAGCTATGTAAAGATGTGTTGCAGAAGAATTGTTTAACTATATAAAGATGTGTTGCTGTTTCACCTTGCCTGCCTAAGACACCCGATTGATCTAATAAAAAGCTGCATGGCCAATAGCTAGGCAGAGAAGAGACAGGAGGGGCTGGTGGGCAGAGAGAAAGGGGGCCCCACCAGCCAGGGGGTTAGACAGACAGACAAGGAGGAAGCAGGAAAGCAGGATGGACAGTATTTAGATGAGGTAAACAAGCCTCAGGGCAACATGTAGATTAGTAGAAAGGGGTTCATTTAAGTTTTAAAAAAAAACCTAGCTAGAGCCGGTTGTTGTACTGCACGCCAGTAGGATTTGCTGAAGGAGGCAGAGTCAGGAGGATCATGAGTTCGAGGCCAGCCTGGGCTATACATTAAAAAAAAGCTAGCTAGAAACAAGACTGAGCATTCATAATTAATAATAAGTCTCCATGTCATGATTTGGGAGCTGGTGGTTAAGAAGCTTGCTACAAGGCTGGGCTGCATAACACAACCTTATCTCAAAAAAAAAGATATACAACACACACACGGACATACATGTGCTCTCAGAAACAAAAACAAGAACCAGAAATGCAGCTCAGTTGGCAGCATGATTGCCCAGCATGCACTAAGCTCTAGGTGTGATCCCCAGCGTCACATAAAACAGGGTGGTGCATGCCTGCAATCCCAGCACACAAGATGAAGTAAGTTCAAGGGGAGACTCAGAAGATCAAGGCCAGCCTTAGCCAATCTTATATAATGGTTCAAGGTCAACCTGGGCTCCACAAGACCCTGTCTCAATAAAGAGTGTGGCAGATGGCACAGCAGTTAAGAGCATTTCCTGACCCTGTGTAAGAGGTCCTGAGTTTGCTTCCCAACACCCACAGCAGGTGGCTCACAACTTCTGTGACTCCATCCCCAAGGGACCTGATACCTCCTCTGGCCTCTATTAGCACCAGCACACACGTGCATATTCCCAGATAGACAGACAGATAGACAGACAGATACACACACACACACACACACACACACACACACACAAATAAAATAGATCTCTTTTAAAAATCTACAGACCCCTTCCTGCTCTTAGACATTGACTGTGGCACCTGGTCACGAATATCACAGTTGTGCCCACCATTTCCAGCTTTCCAACCTATGATTTCCTCATCTGAACACAGCACACAGCTTTCATACCTGGGCCACACGGACAGGTACTCTAGATCAGGAGAAATCCTGTGAGCCAGGAAAGGGAAGAACTTCCCTCTGGTTCTCAGGCCCCCAGGTCACCTGATGGAGCAGGGGAGCCCCTCTAAGTCTTTGCACCTTTACCTCGGCATCAGAAATGCCCACCTGCCTGCCTGCAGACATTGGTACTGGAGTCAGACGCCAGCAAGGCATCCGCCCTTGGGTGTTCCCTGGAGTAGGAGGGAAAGGTTAGCGCGAGGACTGGCAGAGTGGCATTTTCACTTTCATGCTACGAACGCCAGAAGCCATCCCGCTGAGCACTGCTTCGTGAAGCCTGGCATTAAGGCTGTCAGGCATCTCTCTCCACGGGACCACCCCTCCCTCCGCACATAACACAAAACCCTCATCTCCACCACTCAGCGCCAGGGTCCCCAAAGCAATGATCTTTTAAATCATAAGGTAGAAAGAAAGACTGTCAGACACCCTAAAAATCTCATTAGCATTTAAAACTCAACAAAGTAACCTGGAAATTGTCCTCTGCCGGTCCCTGGTGACGTATTCGACAAATCCCCAAGCCTGCCAGGCAGTCAGAAGCATCCTTCCTGACTATAGGGAGTATTACAAAAAGATGACTGCAATTTGGCCATCTAAAAGAAACATCTACTCATCCTCCTTTTAACAAAGATAAATGAAAAAAGAAAGCATTGTTAATAGAAGAAAATGGATCAGCCCATGCTAATCACGACATAAGCGGGCACGTCACTTCTGTATTAGAAGGTACTCGGCTCTCTCAAATGAAGACACAGAGGGTAGTTGGGCTCGCTGAAGCCCAAGTAATTGGGCAATGCTGAGCTGTGAGGTGTAGGCGCTATAAGAAAGCGCTAGAGCAAACCCATTTGGACCACCCTGGTTCCATCATTCCCCAGCTGCCTGACCTGGAGCAATGAGCCTTGCCTCTCAACTGCCCCGGCTGCAAAGCTGTTCCTGATTTTGTCACATACTCACTGGGCATTCATCTTTGCTAGGACAATGACAACCCCACCACCACCCCATTACACAGATGCATGCTGGCCCTTCTGCACTAGGGGTACAGTCCATATTGGGGATAGGATCGGTGCACTGATGAATTTGGGACAGGATACTCTGTCTTGAGGTACTGGGGCTCAATCGCTTTCAACACAATAGGAAGCCAGCCTCTGCAGGATCTACAGATGCATAGCTTTGGCTCATACCTGAGCACAATCCAGTCTGGATGTTCTAGTTTTATGACCCGGCAGTTTAAAGGTGCTGTATAGTGAGGGTGGATCTACTGTGCCTCCTTTCGGAGTGCTGGTTGCTTTCTTGGATGAACTCTGACACTCTCTTCTCTCATTTCATTGACTTTTGGGTTTTCCCTGGTTCTCACCGTATAGACTAGGCTGATCCTGAGCTCGAAATCAGACAGCCTCATCCTCCCAAGTGCTGGGATTGTAGACATGCAGTCACACCCCATATCCCTTTCAATTTTCCCTATTGAAGGAAAAAAAAAAAAAACAGCATCGACTCTCAGAAGGTACAAAGCCACAGAACAGCTGAAGGCAAAATGCATGGCTCTCCGTCACCCATCAGGTCTCACACAGGCTTCTGACACGTACAGGAAACCATGGCCTCAGGCTTCTGAGAAAGGTCTCCCTGGCAACTGATTCGGGTACTAGTAACTTTGTGGTCAGTGAACTAACTGGAATCTTGACATGATGGTACATGTTCTGGTGACACATGACTATTATCATAGCATTTGAGAGACTGAGGCAGGACCATGGTTCTGAGGCTAGCCTGAACCACACAGTGTGACCTTATCTAAACAAATAAATACATAAATATATTTGCTTCTATTTTATGTGTATGAGTATTTTGCCTGCATGTATATATGTGTACCACGTGCATGCCTAGTTCTCTTGGAGATCAGAAGAGGGCAGATTCCTGGGACTGGAGTTACAGTTGTGAGCCTCCATGTGGGTGCTGGGAATTGAACCTGGATCCTCTGCAACAGTAGCAAGTGCTCTTTTCCTCTAAGCCAACTTGTTAGACCCTAAATAAACTTTTAACACTTACTGTGTCTCAATTCAGGTCTGGGTTCCATTGTAGTTGAAGCAACCACCAGTAAGTCATTAATGACATGTCTCCATGGTTTTTAATAGGTAAAGATAGTTGCCTTTGTCAGCTTTTTTTAAAAAAAAAAATACAAAACTTTTTCTACCACTATAATTTTCACATGTTTGCTGTGCAGATGGACAGCCAGTTCATCTGAAATTTTGCCTTGAAGACTGTGATTTGAAAGCTGAGACCTATTTGTTTTTGTCCATTAAACCAAAAAGCCAGTCCTCCTCCTGAATGGGGCTGGTCTTTGTCGTGCCCTCATTGAGAAACACAAAATCCTCAGGGCTGGGATTGCAAAGCACACAGAACTGGTTCAGCCCTACCCATAATCCTTTTGCTCAGATAACAGGATTGATCTTCAAGAAGAGGTAGCTAAGAAAAGCCTGGGCCAAACGAATACTCCTTTCAAGGGTAACAGCCAGTGTGTTCAGCCCCTATAAGAATGGAGCCCACAAGGTATAGGAGGTTTTTGTTTGTTTTTGGTGGGGTGGGGGTGATCTGCAACCCATTGGTGCACTTCCCCTCATTAACAACGTCCCAGATAAAATGTGCATTCAGACACATTTTGTCTGCAAAACCATACAAGAACAATTTGTTTTATAAAGCACAGACTTTATAAAACCAAAGAGTAAGCAACTCATGCTGGGCACTAGGAACTCAAGATATTTTGAGCCTCTGTCCAAAGGTTTATATTATCCCTTAACCCTTGCCGCCTTGGGTCATCCTTCAGCGAGGGCTGTCCTCCAAATGCCTCCCCTAAATCTTGGCACTGTGAGTCTCTTTGCAAAGAGGGACCCTAGGAACCAAACTGCAGAGACGACTGTGGCGGGGGGGGGGGGACAGAATAGGACAAAGGCGTGCTGGGAAGTCATTGTGCGGCTCTGAGGGGTCACAGCGAGGTTTACAGCTGGGGAGAAAGGATGGGCACCTCAGTGCTGTGTGCCTTGTCCAGGGGCCAGATGGTCTGTAAGCCAGAACAATCCTCGTCACAATGCATTGGAAAGGAACACCGTCAAGACGGGATTCCAAGAATCGCCAGCTGCACTTTCAGATTTCGGTCTGGACACACGCCCCGGCTGGCCTTCTTCAGCCCACACCCACCTATTTGGGTGTCAGACACCTACATACTCTAGGTGGTAACTGACGCAGCCAGAAGATGCCCCTGCTGCCCAGGCACCCAACAGAACTAGCAGGGCCTAAACTACCAAGATCATATGCCATCCACCCCTCAGACGAATCAAGGCAATGAACAGTCCGGTTTACTCTCACAGTGAGGACGCACAGCTGGGTCAAAGTGACTTGAGGTGACAAGGCAAGTGGATGCATCAGAGACTGTATTCCCGGGGATGTCAGATCAGAGAGGTCAGAAACAAGCAGTCATGTGGCCCAAGAGAACCCCCGGTCCAAAACTGTATCTATGATGTAGTCCTCTAAGGCTGTGCTGTTGAGGAACAGGACAGTCACCTTTGTGTGAGCTCATCTGACTGCATATGAGATGAGCCCCGTGAAAGAGCAGGGGCAGGATGCAGAGGCCCTTGGACAGGCATATCCGGAAATAGGGATGGAGAAAGAAAACATGTCTGGATATGATGGCGTATGTCTTTAATCCCAGCATTCAGGAGACAGAGGCAGGTGGATCTTTGTGAGTTTGAGGCCAGCCAGGTCTACATAGTGAGACCATGTCTCAAAAACAAACAAACAAACAAACAAAAACACTACGGTAAGAATTAATTTGCCATGCAATCCAATGAAGCATTTTTAAATCGATAAACAATCATTGTCAATTCAATTTTCAAATAATGACAGGATAAAATGTGATGTTTTGATATACACATATAATGGTGAATGATTAAATTTAATTAACACACCAATCACCCAGACACTCATCACTTTGGGAGTCGAGAACAAAAACGTGTTACTCTTTTAAAACATGCTCGTATTAACTGTGCATTAACGGCTATGTAGATTATGACCACCAGACCAAGGGTTGTAGCTCACAAAACAGTCATTAAAATTACTTCCCTGAAGACTTTTAAGAAATAGGAACCCCAACATATAGCACAGGAAACTGAGGCACGTACTATAGGTGGGGCTGATACAGTGAGTTAGGTGGTTTGTCCCCAGCAGGCATGTGACAAAGAGCCATCGCTTTGGGGTTGAGTTTTGAAAAATGATGTGTAGTGATCAGTGTTTATTTCCCCTTTGAAGGCTGCAGCATAGAGATGCCTGTGGACTGGGTGACCCAAGCCCTCAGTTCGTCGTCTATGGAAAACACCAACGCTCGCTCCTCTGCAGGAATTCAGTAAAGGGGAGCTGAGCCACGCCCACAAGAGCTCTGGACTGTGGCTGCCAAGCACACGGGAAGAGTCAGAGTCTTCAGGCCACCCACCAGGCTTTGTTTACAGTGGACACACAGATTCCTGCTGAACAAAGCAAGAAAGAAGGAAGGGGCAGGCGAATGCAGAATCCAGGGAGGTCAGTGGGATCTTCCCGAGCCCTGCTTTCTCAGGATGACTGTCCTAGAGCAGGGTTTCTTAAACCCTACCCTCTCCAGAACCTTTGTCACCTGAGAATGTTTTATATGACTCTAGGCAGACAGAACTATAAAACAGGAAAGAAAGTAAACATTTACTGATAATAAATCATAAAGAAAATGTTTGGTTTTTTGAAACTAGGTCTCACTATATAGCCTTGGCTGGCCTGAAACTTGCTTCGAAGACCTGGCTGGCCTCAAAACAACAGAGCTCCCCCTGCCTCTGCCCCCTAATTGCTGAGGAAAAATTTATTTTAAAACAATTCTTAAACCAGGCGGTGTTGTGGCATGCTTTTAATTCCAGCCCTCAGGAGGCAGAGGCAGGTGGATCTCTGTGAGTTTGAGGCCAGCCGGGTCTACAAGAGCTAGTTCCAGGACAGCTTGGGCTACACAGAGAAACTCTGTCTCGAAAACAACAACAACAACAAAAAATCTTTGGTATACATTTAATTTTACCATTTATTTACACAAAAGTAAACTTGTTTTCTAATGAGATAGATACTTATTTTTACATAAAGAATAAAATCTTAACCTAAAAATTTGATACTTCTGGAATAATTCTTTTAGAATTATTCTTTTAGAGTTGGAACATTCTTTTAGAGTTGACTGATATTTTGATTTTATAATTGTCATTGCTGAGGGAGCCACTTCACATAAATATATCATACAAAACAGCAGAAGTATGTTTAGGGCCATTTCAGAAGTTGTTTGGTATTTTATCCTAGTCCTAAGACAAAATTCATTGAACAATTCTTTTTAATAAAATTCAAGTAAGCAACTCAAGCAGCACTTAAAAATCTACCATGCAAGCACCGTGTCACACAAGGCGTATTCGCCCTCACACTGAAGAAAGACGGCAGGAGGACGATGAAGCCTTTGTTTCCCGTGAGCAAACCAGTGCATGTCTGCAAGAGCAGGAAGCACCGCATGCATCGAGGCTCTGACGGGAGCTGAGCATCTCGGGCAGTGCTGGTCGGTGCTGAGTGGCATGAGGACGTGCACAGTTCAGAGCTCTCCTGCCCTGTGCTCGTAACCAAGGCTTTTGATGAAGCTGTATGATACACGCTGGTGGGCATGGCCAGAAACACCTTGGACGCGTTTGCTTTTTAATTGATTCTTGGTGGTTGTCCATTCAGGAGCCTTTCACTGCCGCCCGTTCTTCCATGAACCCCACGTTTGGTTATACAATGCCACATGGGTTGTAGCCTGCAGTTTAAACAGCGGGGTTCTAGAGGACGCTGTGTGACGGGTGATTGGTCCATGCCTTCATGGTTCCCTAGGGACAAGAGTCACCTAAATGTCAGGCTTTAATAAAAATGCCACTCAAGTATCGAGCCAGTGTCCACAGGTGAGGCGAGTAGAGGACCTGTCTTGATCACCAGAGCATACTGGTCCCTACACTACATACTCTTCCCTAAGCCACTGGGCCCTAAAATGCTCTGAATTCTGATTTAGATGTTCAGATGCAAGTACGGAACATGGAGCGAATACAGCAGAAAGGCCTAGGGTAGCACCCACAGTCACCGTCAAAGCCAGCTGTGCAGAAGGGCCTGGGTGTCAGTTGGTGGTGACACACTTGTTTGTATGCACAGGACTCTGGCTTCCATCTCCAGCACCACAGACAGTGCAAAACCGAACCAAACCCACACCATATTGGACAAGCAGAACTAGGAAAATAAGAGGAAATCACTAGAAACCAGATAAACCCACGGGTTTCATCTTCTGATGAAATTGCAGGTGAGCAATGGTCAGGCTGACTTTGGAGATGCTGGCTGGAACTCAAGACGTCTGAGGTGAACCGTGGGCTGGGGAAGGGCCCAGCAAGCAGGTGGTTCCAATAAGGTAGCAGCATGCTGAGCGGGGCTCCATCAAGCGCTGGCCCTGTCTTCTGTGTGGGCTGCTTTAATCTAAAGTCCGCAAAGGCTTCACCACCTGGAAGCACCGCACCCAGCGGTCAGATGGAGAGGACTTAAAGGCAGAGGAATGCAAGCCCCTCTCCCCAGGATGTTGTCTGAAGATAAAGTCGAGTTTGACAAGCATCCGCAGTAAGCATAAGATAAGGACAACATTGTTCTAAAAAGTTGCTGTGGGATAGTCGGGAGGCAGAGGCAGTAAGATCACAAGTTCAAGGCCAACCCTGGCATCGTGGTGAGGCTCTGACCTGAAAACTACAGAAAAGCGCTGGGGGTGCAGCTCCGTGGCAGAGTGCTGACCCAGCACCCCGGCCCTGGCTCCAAGGAAAAGGAAAACACAGCGAGATCCTATAAATAACTTCTTAAGTTTTATCCAGAATTTTGAATGTTGGTGACCTTAAAACAAGGCATTATTATTTTAATTTTTTTTTTAAATCCAGGGAGAAAGTCCTCCCTAAAAGGGAGAAGTCCCTCCAAATTGTCAGAATAAAAGATGTGATTTCCTATATCATATTTCTTTCTCCTGCCTTCCCTCTTCTCTCTCTCTCTCTCTCTCTCTCTCTCTCTCTCTCTCTCTCTCTCTCTCTCTCTCTCTCTCTCTCTCTCTCTCTCTCTCCCCACACACACAGTGCCTTGCTGTGTACTCACACTGGCCTCAAACCCCTAATCCTTCTGCATCAGCCTGTGCTGAGAATTCAGTGCCCAACAGGCTCATGGGTTCTTCGTTGTTGTTGTTGTTGCTGTTGTTGTTGTTGCTGTTGTTGTTATTGTTTTCTGTTTTTTCCCCAAATACGTAAGTACATGGACAGAGCACTGCAGGTACAACACAGAGACCAAGGCAGCTTGGGACTGTTCAAAGAGCCTGGGTTCTCATCAGGAGACTTGTTATCAGCAAGTGGCCGTTTGGCTAAGTGACTGGAAACACATCAGCATGGGCTTCTGTACCAGAGATGAGATGAAACAGGATTCCGCTAACCTTAGGTTTGGTTATAAAAAGTGAGTGACAACTGATTTGGCATGCCTTTTTGCTTCAGCCACTTGGGACGCTGAGGTGGGAGGAGCATCTGAATTCCGGAATTCAAGGCTACAAGAGAACCCATCCTGAAACCAGCAGCGTGTGTGTGTGTGTGTGTGTGTGTGTGTGTACTACAGTGTAGACTGCTTTGCATTGAAGTTACATGGGATTGTATCTAAACAAACTGGTTGAAAATAAGCATGGCATCTTTATTCAATAATTTCCTTGAGCCCTCCCCTGGCAAAGCACACGGAGCTTTGGGTACACGCTCTCACTAAATCCCTCCAAAAATGGAACAGATTACTGCCTGCTGCACACAGCTTAGCCTGCACTTAGAGGTCGCGTTGAGCAAACACAGACAAACAACATAATAGACACTACTTCTTACCAGGTGTGTATTCACGCGTGTGTTATCTGTGAGTGTGTATTCACGTGTGTGTGACCTGTGTGTATTCACGCGTGTGTGATCTGTGAGTGTGTATTCACGCGTGTGTGATCTGTGAGTGTGGGCTGCACACACCAAGTCTACTCCACAGTAATCAGAAGGACCACTTGGTCATTGTGGAAATGTGTACTAGGGCCTCATGTGATGAAGACAGTCTGTTCGGGATCCAGCGTTCCCTCTGCCCCTCACAACAGAAGAGATAGCACAGCCATTCGAATAAGTTTAATATTGTTTTCCACTCAACAAGTATCCAGGGCGTCTGTACCACAGGCAAGGCTCATGCGGAGCAATGGGGACAGTCACATGAAGAGGCGGCAAGGAGCATTTCTCTACGGAGATTCATCGCAAACCACAGGCTCTCCCCACTAACCACAGGACAGAGCGGAGCCAGCACTATTCAAGGGTATGTGAATGCCAGCTGGGAAACACGGGACGACCAGAAACCTGTGAGATCAGAGAAAGGTTCACCTAGGAGGGAGGTTGAAAAGGAGTTCTAAGGAATAGGCATCCACTTCAGAATAGAAACAGGAGAGTCACAGGGGTAAGGTATGACCACAGAGCCACGGCACTCTCGGCACACATACTCAAGAGATCCGGTAAAGGCTCTGAGTCCAACACTCACAGGATACCCGCCATGGGTACTGGGAACATGAACAAGTCAACCCAGTTGACAACAGTCAGGAGACACCTAGTTGCAACAGCTGAGACAGGATACAGGCTACACTCGTTAACTGTTAGCATTCCCATCCTCAAAAACAAAGCTCCGTCCCTTGAGTGTACTCACGGTCCTTGTCCCTGTCCTCAGCACGGGGAGACTGACAGTGTGGGCCACATTGGTAGGGCCTCCCTTTACCCAAGTTACACCCAGCAGGCAGAAAGAGGAGAGAAATGAAGCCAGGAAGCTAACTTCTCAGCTTCCCATGTGAGGTCACATGTGTCAGCTTGCCACGCCTCCATCCACACAGTTCTATCTGAAGCAGGTCTGGACCAGGACATCTGCACCAGGTATGGGCACTATTCTAACTCTTGGCCTGCATACACCCTCCCTTGGCCTTGGTAAGTGTCTTTATCAAGAGTCCCTTAAGTGGCCCAGCTTGAGGTTCCGTTCTTCATACCTGGACTCTGCAGAATCTCCTCACTGAATCTCCAGAACCACCTGACCTTGTTCTAGCCAAGGAATGTGAGGTCAGGAAAGATAAGCGGTTCTCCGGGCTCACGGGAATCTCAGCAGTGCAGGACAAAGCCTGGATGGAACCCAGCCCCACCTGTCTCCATAGGCCATGCTCCCAGCCTCTGTGAAAGTCATCTGTGGTCAGTCACAGAGAAGGTTCTAGACAGAACACACGTCATCTTCTGTGCTAATTCCCAAGGATTATTCATTTGGGGCACGTGCAGCTTATACCTGCTTATCACTTTAAATGGCCCTGGAAACTGGAAGCACCAATCAGACGTTCGTGTCAGAAAATTGTGCCAACATGCAAAAGCAATCTTAAAAAAGAAAGGAAGGAAGGAAGGAAGGAAGGAAGGAAGGAAGGAAGGAAGGAAGGAAAGAAGAAAGAAAGAAAGAAAGAAAGAAAGAAAGAAAGAAAGAAAGAAAGAAAGAAAGGAGAAAAACTCAGAGATATTCCAAGATTGCAGCCCAGATCCTCCCTAGTCCCGGCTCTTACATCTGCTGTTTCCTTTCTTAGTGTCTGAGCTAGCATAGAGAGAATGCATGCTACTGGATACTGGATCAGAAAGCAGATGTTAGGGGATTTCTTTTGCAGACATGCATCCCTCGTCAGCTTTCTGTACTGCTAAAATCCCCATCTTGTCCCCCAGCCCCAACTCCCAGCCCAGCTCAGACCCCTGTCACCCCTCTTAGTTAGCTAAATAGCCTTTGCTACTGCTCAGATGGCTGGATAAAACAGGCAGGTCTTGGAGCCAGAATCCCAGTGTCCCATGTCATCCCTGAGTGTGGCCTCAGCCTGGCCTTAGTTGGGAGATGAAGCTCATTTACCACTGAGAATCCAGAGGTGAAACTGCAGTCTTGCATAGGCCGAGCAGAGGTACTTACAGTGCGTGTGAGCTAGCGCATATGAGTTAGCACACACAAGATGTGGCATGTGACAACCAGAATGCATGGGTGTTTGTCCCACTCCACACAGATGTTGAGTCTTTAGCTAGACACTTGTTTTGGAAGCCCATGGCTTCAGGAGAACAGTGTTTTTTGAAGGGCTCCTGAAGGAAATAAACCATTTACAAGAAGACAATGGTACATCATTGCACTCACCCGAGAATCCCAAGTGTCCAAAGTCTCAGGGACCAAGTAGAATGGCTATCCTGGGGAGGTGGGTGGGGCAGGGAAGAGAGGGGCCTTATTTAGTAGAGACAGAGTTGTAGCTTGGGATGATAAGCAGAGCTCTCGTAGACAGATAGGGCCCGAATGACCTCGTGTCCTGAGCCAAGTACATAAACATGGTTAAGATGGATCATTCTAGGGCTTTGCCACAATGACAGTTTTCTCTGGCTGAGAAAAGCTGGAAGGTAAATAGAACAAGGTGAGAAGAGAAGCTGAAAGCTGGGAGAGAGGTAAGAGAAATGGAATCATCAACTAAACAAGCGACAGCAGTGGCTAACGAGGGACGGTCCACCTCGGCTTTCTCCTACTTTGGTGACACTGGGGATCAAGCTGAGGGCATCACACATCCCAGGCCCTCGCATATGGCAGGTGCATTCTGACCCAGCTACAAGCCAAGCCCAAAGTTCTAAAGCTTTCTGAGCACACTAAAGCTCCCACCTAACATTTCCACGCTGAAAAGATGCCACACAGTGGCTGAGCCGATGGGCTCTCCTCCGGCAGTTCCTAGTCTCGCTGGGGGATAGGGTGGGCACCAAGACAGCTGTGCTGAATCACATCTGGCCTCAGGAGGGTTTCCCACAGTGTGCAGTGGGTTCTGAAGCATAAGGAGAAGTGTGAGGAGGGGCTGGGCCAGGGTTGCAGTAAAAAAGAATGTGTGTAAGACAGCCGTGCATGTTCAGAAATTCCCAGAAGGACAAGTGGCTGGGCCCAGGGCTTCTGGGAGGAAAGGCTGCCGCTGGCCCGTGGGGCCCAAGGAAGAACAGACACTGAGTTCTGCTGAGCCTGGGTGCCGTCCTAAGGCTCAGGCTGTAAGACTTTTCAGGATTCAGAGATAAGCAGGGTTTCTAATTTTAAAAGTGCTAATCAAGTATAATTTAAAAACAAACAACAACAACAACAAATATGTGGTCTCAGTTGTCTTCATTTGTTTTTCTGTCACCAAAACACACCACCACAAATGGGTAGGGGTAGAAAGAAAAGAAGTTATTTTGGTTCACAATCTGGAGGTGCAAGATTGAGGGGTTCCACATAGTGACAGCCTCTTGCTGGCAGAATCCCAAGGCAACTTAGGGCATGATGTGATGAGACAGGGTGGTGTGTGAGTGTGTGTGTGTGTGTGTGTGTGTGTGTGTGTGTAAGTAAGTGTGTGTAAGTGTGTGTATGTATGTGTGTATCATGTATGTATGCATATGTGCATGCATGGGTATAAGTGTGTGTGCATGTATATGTGTATGTATATGCATGTATGTAAGTATATGTGTGTATGCATGTGTGTGCATGCATGTATATAAATGTATGTGTGTACAGATGCATGTGGAAGGGGTGCATGCATGTATGTGTGTTCATATGTATGCATGTATGTGTATGCATTTATGTAAATGTATGTGTGCATGTTTGTATGTAAGTGCATATGTATACATGTTTGTAAGTGTGTATGATATGGGGTGTGCATGTATGTGAGTATATGTGTATTATACACGTGTATGTATGCATTATGTAAGTGTGTGTATTCATGTAAGTGTGTGTATGTGTGTGTGCATGTGTGTGTGTGCATGTCTGTGTTTGTTTCTCTGTGTGTCCCTCCCTCCTCATTTTAGGACTCGATCATAGGACTCCACGCTAACAACCTCAGCTAATTCTAATTACCTCTCAAAGGCCCCACCTCTAAACACCACCATTGAATCACCTTCCTACCCTCTGAATGCCTCATCATGGAGAAAGAATTTCAGTGCACGAAGCCTTGGGAACAGGCAAGCCCAACAATATCCATATCCAGATCTGCTGTACCAAGGTCTGCTGCAGCACACCAGGCGACAGGCAAGCAGGGCTGTCCGGGTAATGTGGTTGTCAACTATTTCACAGTTGAAGCCATCTCCCCAGTCAGTCTAGCTGCTGACCCATCTCCATCAGACATAACCCAGTGTTCAGTGTGACCCAGACACTGGAGCCAATGGGGTGGAACTCAGGCTCAAACCCCAGCTCTGAGCCTCACCTTGAGCAAGCTATCTCCACGTCAATCAAAACAGACACAGCTAGAGCACACACTCCAGAGAGGTGAGTGCCAGCCAAGAGAATGTTTGCTGAGTTTGCAAATAAACACCTAATGCTCAGGGGCGCACTCCAGAATAGTGGGGCTGCTCGCTCCTGCCCTGCCAAATACACACACACACACACACACACACACACACTCAAGAAAACATGGTCCCTACCTTCAAAATGCCCAACCTCTGCTTGGGAAACAGTCACTCTATGGTGTTAGATATGATTAAGCACACAATGTGATAGGAACACATTGTTACACCACAAAATTATGTCAGCTAGACAGAGCACACTCAAGACAGGAAAGAAACAGCACAGTAAGCAGATCTTAATGTCTGGGAGCGGTGAGCATGCACCCACTCTGTTCCTCTCTGCAGCACTGACCCGGTAAAGCCCTGCCAACCTCCATGGTTGTATCTCTATTAGACTGCTGCCCTCCCTAGGGAGTGGCTGCCACGTTTTAGGCATGGGTGTGGTATGCTTTCCAAGAGACTCCGCAGCTTGCAGAACATCACTAAGTGCGGTTGCTGAGCCTTTTCCAACTGTGATTCCCACAACCGGGGCTAAAATGTGAGTGCTTTAGCAGGAGAGTCCCGACTCCACTGAATCACTTCCTAAAGAATGTAAAACTCTTGTTATGTAATTTCTTTGGGGGTGATGTTTAAGTCAAATGCTTTTTACCGCTAAAAAGTCTGGCTTTGCCAGAAGCCACTTCCTTACGTCAGTTCCTTTGTCGGAAAATAATGGCTAAGACTGCTCACCACCATATGCTTTGGTGTGGACCTAAGTGACAGTGGCCAGCTAGTGCTGTCCCGTAGGAGAGTGCTGGAGAGCTTTGACTGTCACCCTACATTCACGATGCTGGGTTGTAGCTTGGGAGGATAAGCAGAACCCATGATATGCTCATCTACCTGTCTGTGCCTTAGAGGAGTCAGCCCAGGTGCTGTCCCGCCTCCCTCTGACCCTAAGTGAAGATGATGTCACCCACTCCAGCCCTCTGGAACCCCACCCGTCCTGCGTAAATTACCACAGCCTCCCCTTGGATTTAGCCTCAGGCTCCCCCATCCACTTTCGCTTGCTTTTCCAGCCTGCCCTCTCCACTGTTCCAACAGTGACCTTTCAGAACTGAAAATCCAACCAGGGAAGGTGACTGCCTCTAGAGCCTAGGCTGAGGCTGGAGGATCACATAGGGGCTGAAGAGCAATATGGACAAAATAGAGAAATCTCTACTTCAAAAACAAAGAAGAAGAAAAGAATGAAGACAGAAAAGAAAAAGAACAATTGGAAGTCTGTTCAGGTCATCCCAGGCTCAACACTCTCCTATCTTCTTCTAGCTCCTGGGAATACTCAGCACAGAGGCCCCACTCCACTCTGCACCCTGAGCTACCTGCAGCCTGCCCAGGTCTGGATGCCCCACCCCCACCCCGTTACCCCAGCAGCCTGCAGTGAGTGGGATGGGGAGACAGGCCAAGCTGACACACTGACACCTGCAGCACCTCCCACGGTCCTTAGACTTCTCTGCACAGGCCGCTGGTCACCAAATAACTGAAAACAGTGTTGACATTTTACTCCTGATAAGCACAGTAGGGCTTCCTAAAGGCCAGGGCAGGAGGGCCCAGCGGGTCACTGGAGCCTGGGAACAGTGTGACAATGGGCACAGTGGGGTCCTACATTCTTGTGGCACACAAAGGAAATTGACTGAGGGGACTGAGGCTTGAGGCAGGAGCAGTGGTTAGGGCAGACCCTCCAAACCAACCATACCCTGGGAAACAGGCAAGAGCTGGGCTAAAGCAGAAGGGTAGAGGGCAGCCGTTCCAGAAGACTTCACGGAGTCATGTGAGGCTGGGAACAAAGAGCCTTCTGTGTCGAGGGGGACCACGCATTTAACATTAGGGTGTGTGTGTTATGTGTGTACTAGTCTGTGTCTGTGCATGTGTGTGTATGTGTGTACAAACCCATGTCTGTGCATGTGTGTATGTGTGTACAAACCCATGTCTGTGCATGTGCGTGTATGTGTGTACATGTCCATGTCTGTGCATGTGTGTATGTGTGTACAAACCCATGTCTGTGCATGTGTGTGTTCTGTGTGTTCATGCCCATGCCTGTGCATGTGTGTGCTATGTGTGTACATGCCCATGCCTGTGCATGCATAGAGAGGGACAGAGGTCAGTTGTCTTCCTCAACTGCTCTCCACCTTCTTTTTGAGAAAGGGCCTCCTGCCGAGCCTGGAGCTCACTAATTGATTAGACTGGTGGTAGCAAGGACGCTGTCTCTGATGCCCAGTGCTGGGATTACAGAAGCACACTGTCAACCATGCCGTTTTACATGGGTGCTGGGGATCCAAATTCAGGTCCTCATGCTTGCATGACTAGCACGTTACCACCAAGCCATCTCCCCAGCTCTGTATTTAGCATGCACGTAGCCCTGAGCACGTTGCAGATGTACACTGGAAATCAGCTTAGCCTGTCAAGTAGCCTTTGAACCTTCTCCCGCACAACTGCCCTGAATAGTGTTAAGCTGCTGAAGCCAAAGGGGCGAAGCTGGGAATCCTTGACTGTGCCCAAGAGGCAGTACCTCCTACAAACGTGCAAGGAGCGGAGCACACCATCGGCCCTGGACCACACTCCGTCCGACACTGGTTCTCTCTCCCTCTGACCACAAAGCTCCCGTAGGGAACTTCCTTTGAGAAGACTCGAGGTTCTGGTCTTGGTTCTCCTGGCCTCCGGCCATCACATACATCATAGGTCAGATTGCTCTCATCAGTAAGAGTCATTATTCAAATGTTTTCCAAAAAGCTAGCAGGATAAAGAAAGATCATCAGAAGTCCAGGATACACTGTGAGCACGTGGTTTTCCACACCGACAGTGTTTTTACAGAAAGGTACAGTTCTGAGGAAACAAAACTGGAAGCGTGTCTACCTGGTTTTCTTCTCTGCAGGTGTGGGGGACAGGGGTAGCTGAGACAGAAGCTCACAGCTTAGGCTGGCCTGAGTTCACTGTGTACAGACAGAACTAAACTCCTGGTTGCCCCGCCTACAACACGCTGGGATTACAGGGTAGTCTGCCACCTCGCCCACCTCCGATCTGATTCTTAAATGAGTAATAAATACTACGCTTTTAAAGAAAAACAAACAAAATCTCTCTCAAAAAATCACTTCTTTAGAGGAAATATGCTGTCTGCTGACCAAACCGAAGACTCTCCCAATTTACATGAGGAGTCCTGCTCGTAGCGGATAATAAATGAAATGACTCTGTGAGTTGTCAGGAGCTATGGGAGGGTTCCTAACACGAATAATTACATAGCATGGAGCGTGGATAACAGACTTTTATTCTTTTTTATTACAATCTTTCTGGAAGCATTCAGACCGCGTCCCCAATATTAGAAACTGCCTTCCCTCTCCTGGCTGAACCCAGACTGCAAAAGGGTGACTAATTGTTCTTTAAAGAAAATTTTCTCAGCCCAGCAGTGGTGGCGCACGTCTTTAATCCCAGCACTGGAGGCAGAAGCAAGAGGATCTCTGTGAGTTTGAGGCCAGCTTGGTCTACAGAGTGAGTTCCAGGACAGCCAGAGCAGTTAACACCGAGAAACCTTGTCTCAAACAAACATTCTAATTACAAAATGGAGCAGATTGTGGGTTCTTGGAGAGAATGCCTTTCTTTGGTGTGCGCAAGGTTTTCAGGTGTCATTTCCTATATTGTCAGCAATGCAAGTTTTTAAAAAAAACTAGCTTCAGGGCATGACCGGACCATAACAGCAGAAACAAAGACATTATTTCTCTTTTCTCATTCACATTGCAGCCAACTCTTTCTTCTACATTTAAAAGAATGTGTGAAAGGGACTCACATTATCTCGGGTACAATTAATAGCCAATCAATGATCACTTTTCAAACACAATTTGGGGGACATTTTTCCCACCCAAACACTTGGGCTTGTTTATAATGTCATGAAGGCTTGTGGTTTACTTGTAAAATAGATTCCTTGCTGGGTGGAGGGCCTGCACAGCAATTAGGAGTCTTCCTGTAGGCAGGGCACTCACTCTGCACGTTCCCATAGAGGCTTTTCCTTTTGCTGTACCACCACAGACACAGCCTACCCACCTATGCCGGAGCTCTGTCGCAGCATGAGAAAATGAGAAGCCATGAAGGCTTGGAGACGCCGCTTCATGTCCAGCTGGTTCCCTTAGGAGTTCCCAGAGCTTTTAAGTATGTATTAGTCATTTTGAAAATTTGACCACAAGACAGTCACCAGTATCACAAGTATCAGAAGTGACTAAGATTATCATTAAAGAGCTGCCAAGAAGGCTCAGCTGGAAAAGGTCCTGGTCGCCAAGCCTGATGACCTGAGCCCAGTTCCCGGAACCCACACAGTGGAAGGAGAGATTCACTCTGGCAAGTTGTCCTCTGCTTTCCGTTCACATGCCGTGGCAGAGGCACAAAAAACACACATGTACATGAAAACATGCACACACATATAAATAGAAATGTATTTTAAATTTTTCAAATATTATTATTAAAAATCGCTGTTAATCTTTTTTGGGGGAGGGGACTCTTTTGGGACTGAGTGTCTCTGTGCAGCCCTGGCTATCTTGGAACTCACTATGTAGACCAGACTCAAACTCACAGAGATTTGCCTGACTCTCCCTCCGGAGTACTGGAATAAAAAGGCATGTGCCACCACTGCCAGGTTCACTGTTAATTCTTAAAGCAGAAATACACAGAAGTTAAATTTCTGTCTGGATGCAGTGGTTTGCTCCTTTAATCCCAGCACTCAGGAGGAAGAGGTGAGCAGATCTCTGAGTTCAAGGCCAGGCTGGTCTATGCAATGAGTTCCAGAACAGCAAGAGCTACATGGTGAGACTTATATAAAACAAACAAACAACAAAACAAAATGTACATTTCAGAGTGAGAGAAAACTATTCTCAGTAGCAGGAAAGATCATCCTTCAGTGATTCTGAAATCTGAGCAGGCAGGTCAAGGAAGCCTGACTGGCCATGGTCAGGTAAGAAGAGAAGGCACTGGCCACCTTGGGAAGGTAGGAGACATACAATGTCCACACAAGTTTCAGAGGGAATCTGGCAACGTTTTTCCCAACACCTCCTTCAAAGACAAGGAAGGTGAAGGCTGTGGGTCAAGGTCATGCCCTTTAAGCCTCCACGGTGCCTCCACTCTGAACTGCCAGTGAGTGCTGGCATGACACATAGCATAACACAGGCTATATTGGCTTGTAATTTGATAGAACGCTGCTTATAGAAAGAAATTCCTCAAAAAAATTATTAACAGTGAGGAAATAAAGGCAATAACTTTGCCATAATCATGTGAAACACAAGATCTTTAGGTAAAATTAGAGGCAATTATGTAACACGACAAGAGAAGGAGTCAATATCATCTCAGACTGGACTGTTAAGGTGATTTGTCTGGCTCCACTTAAAAATCACGCCAGGGGACCGGCAAGATGGCTCAGCACCTGCTGCCAATGACCCAGTTTTCATTCCCAGGACTCACATGGTAGAAGGAGAGAACTTATCCCAAAACATGGCTTCTGACTTCCATATGGGTACTAAGGTGTCCCCAACCACCCCACACAAATAATAAAAACATAATTTTAAAAAATAAGCATGTCAGGGCTTACTGCAATGACCCAGGCTGGCCCCTATCATCACACCACTTGAGATGTGGGCACGGGGGTTCAGGGTTCTATTCAGACTGGACTATGCCAGGAGATGCTGTTCTCCAAACCACGCACACACACACATTCACCTACACACATGTACACACTCACATACACACATGTACACACATACATTCTCTCACACACACATGTACACACTCACATACACACTCTCTCACACACACGTACACACTCACATACACACACACATACAAGACAAAAAAACAGAAGCAACGTATCTTGAGATTCACATTCACCTGTAACAAGTTAAAAAAAGAAACACAGACAAAAAGAAGCAGGTGTAGGTGACACAAACCAGGAAAGTTAAGGGTCTAGAACGGCAGGAAATGAGCAGTCTTTCTGTATGTCTGCCTTTCATTTGTTTTGGTGTTTGCTTGTTTGTTTGTTTTCAGAAAAGATCTCTCTAACCTGTCCTGGAACTCACCTGTAGACCAGGCTGGCCTCAGACTCACAGAGATTCACCTGCCTCTGCCTCCTGAGTGCTAGGATTAAAAGCCTGCGCCACCACTGCCCTGCAAATTTTTTGTTAATGTTTAGCCAAAAGAGGAGTCTAAAAGAACCTTTCATGGGCTTCAAACACAGGATGACTCACTAATTCTGATTGTTTTTTTAAAACAGAAGATTAAATATGATTGTTATGGACCCAGGGAGCAAACTGGGGGCCAAATTTTGGCGACACAAAGGACTTGACAGTCTGCGCTGTCCAAAGGAGGAAAGGGTCCCAGAGGGAGTGGTGAGCAGCAAGCAACCACGACCTGCTCCAGCACCATGGAGCAGAGGCAGGACAAGAGGGCTCCCTATTTCAGTCACATCTGTCCGATTCACCTTTGGGTTTCTGGGTCCACCTGACTTTGGAGAATCAGCTCAAAGGCCTAAGAAAACAATCAAGGAAATGAGATTGCTTGCCGAGCAAGGGTGGCGCTGACTCACTGGTGAGTTGACCGACAGGAATATCTAAGGACCTACAGGCACAAAGCAGGGCCATTCTATTTCCTTCCCTCTTCATTCTCTTTTGGATCTTACTTGTTTTATCAGCGAATGTAAGAAAAGGAGCTTGATCGTTAGATATCAAGAAATTCAAATAGGCTTATCAAAATACTAAACCCAGTGTCACCACATGAGCCAGAAATTCCATTCCTTATTTATCTGCCCCTCAAAAGTAAGAACATATGTCCACACAGAAGTATGTGTGTTGGTATAGCGTTATTCATAACAGAACCAATTTAGTCTTAATGAAGCCTATTATTGTGCATAATTAATATATGACAATTAAAAATATCTTTGGAGGGTTAGAGAGATGGCTTAGCAGTTAACAGCATGAACTTTCAGAGGGTGTAGGTTCAATCCCCAGCACTCATATGACAGCTCGGAAACTTCTGCAAAAATCCAGCTGTAATGCTTCCATAGGCACCTGCAGTCATGGGCACATACCCTCAACAGAAAGGCACATATGCATAATTAAAACACAATCTTTTAAAAAATGTATTTTAAAAAAAATATCCAGAATCCACAGAGACAGGAAGTAGGTGGTCAGGGGCTAGGGAAATGGGGTACTATGGCTACTTTTGGTGTGATGAAAATGTTTACTTCCCAGCACCACAAAAATGAACACAGAAAATAAAATAAGGTTTGGTAGATGGCTCAGTGAGAAAGTGCTTGTCTTCAACACACATGACCTGAGTTTCATACCTGGTACCCACATAGTGGAAGGAAAGAACATACTTCCTCAGTTTGTACTCTGGCCTGCACAAGTGCGTGCGTCTGGCCTGCACACACACACACACACACACACACACACACACACACACGATACATAAATAAATGTGATGAAAACTAAAAATAAATAAAACAATAAAAACTTTTTAAAAAGATAACTATGGTCTACTTTTCAAAACACTGTTACCATTATAGCATTAAAAAGAAGTTTGTGGGACCAGGGAGATGGCTCAGTGGGTAAACCATGCAAGCATGAGGACCCAAGTTGGAATCCCCAGCACCTACTATAAAAGTCACGTAGGTGCAATGACACACATCTGTAACCCCAGAGCCTGGGAGGCAGGGTGATGTCACCACCCAGCCAGTCTAGCCAAAACAGCAAGCCCCAGATTCGGTAAGAAAGACCCTATCTCAAAAGTGATGTCAAGAGACACAGACACAAGCCTCTACCCTTCATACACATATGGACAGATGAGATGCACAAATATGGACAGATGCATGCACCTGCACCATATGTGCATGCACACACACACACACACACACACACACTTCAGAACTTCCTATTTATCAACCAAGTAGAGGGGAGAACAGGAACAAAGTTGAGAGGGGAGATCAGGAATCTCATTGCTAAGGGGAGTTTCTCTCACTGGTGTGTCATCTTCCGACTGTGTCTTGTCACGTGGCCATCCAGTCGGTAAGCGTGTGTTGCCTCTTCGTCGGTTGATACAGTACAACCACAGAACGTTTGAGTCCCTGTCATTCTAGAAAGCACGAAGCGAGCTGGACGTAGGAAAATGTGTGAGCTCACATATTATTCTGCTGGGATCGGGCCATGGAGATGCAAATCTCTACTTTAAAAGGCAAGAGGACTCCCTTCCTCAGTGCCACTGATGAAATACTCAAATGCTTCCTTTAGTTCTTCTTGAGATGGCTTCTCTGTGACACGCTGCTTCAACTGAATCATCGCAGTAACTAACCGAACGGCACTCGTTTATATTTTCAGTTAATGGAGACTTACTGAATCATTTCACACCAACACATCTGTTGCCTAAGACATCCCTGGATAATAGCCGTTTCTGCCCCCCAAAGTCTCTTTGGATCTAAACTTTGGTCATTAAGGTAACTCAAAGAAGAATTAGCCACTGCGGAGTCAACTCTTTAAGGGAAGCAGATTGACAACTGTCTGTGCTGCCAAAAGTGCCAGGATTGTTTGATTTCAAAGCTACTTCCTTCAGGTTGTCTCCGCTCCAGCATCTAAGACCTGGGTTCACCTTCCAGCATCCTCACTACCAGCCAAACAGCATACCAGCATCCCTGAGCTGGCAGCCAACAGAAGGCAAGAGACCAAAACACTCACAAGTAAGCCAAATTCACGACCCAACTAAATAACCTGGGTGCCCCACCCCAAAGCACTGCCCCAGTAAAATCCCAGTTCCCATTTTCATATTCAAGATCACACCATCCATCGCAGGCCCACATGTGGGACCTGGAAAGGCTTTGTGCCTGGGTGTCACTTCTTTGGAGCCTCATGCAGGTCACAGCCAACGTAAGAATTCTACCAGAGCCATGCTAAAGGTTACACCTACCTTGGACAGCAAAAGTAGCTGTTCAGACATGATGGATTTTCAGAAGAGCTAATTGAAGAATCTATTCAACCTACCCGGGAGCAAAAACATTCCCATGAGTCTATACTCTAAAGTACCCCAGTGGCCAGTGGAATACCAAATGCAGTCTATCTACCCCATGTGAGAATTATAAGCTGAAAAAAAATCTAAGTATATGCAGTCATTTTTTAAAAAGAAAATCAGTATGTTGACTGAGTCAACACATTAGCTCCTCTTCACCACTCAGAGACAGCTCTGGCTCGCAAACAGGTGTTACTAACAAGAAATGTCCCCCACCATGACAATCACAACTGCATTTCTCCAGTTCTTCAAGAGTCTAGAATTCAAATTTTATTTTGACCACACTTGAGCAAATTCTTTAAAAATCCATATTTCCCCCTTTAACAAACTTTTAATAAAGAATAGCTCCCAGCATGCAAAAAAAAAAATATGTGTGGTAAACTTTTGTGCATGAATTATCGCACACCATGTTCTGATAAAATATGCAGAGTGCGGTGAAAATCTTTGCCAACCCCGCTGGAGAGACTACAAAATCTTTAGAGCATGTTTGATTCTATATGTTTTAAGATGCCATATTGGTAGTGATGTATGTTTCCTTTCTGTAAAAACTGCCACACACATACTCTCATACACACGGGGGGAAAATCTATGAGTCCATAAACAAAATAAAAATAAATAGGTATAACACTTTAAAGTCAGGTCCACCCCGGTTCTAGATCACATTAAACCGTGATGATTCCATCCAAGTGGCCCCAGAAGGATTCTGGAGGTTCATCTGCAGCCAGCCCTGCGTGCATCCTAAAAGGGTTTTGTTCCGGCAGTGATTTGTTTGCTGAGTTCTGCATCCAGCACTGTCCAAACAGATGTGAGTTTGGAAGCGAAAGAGCAACACGTCTCCCAATGCCGAGGTTACCCTGGCCTCCCGGCTCCCGGGATCCCGCGCGCGCTTTCTGTAGCTGCATCCGCTGGGGCTCCGGGAGCCACAGATCCGCCCGCACCGGGAGCCCGGGGGTGGGCATCGGGGAGCCCGCAGCCGGGGAGAGGCGCGGCCCGCGGCCCCAGCACAATGCGCCGGCGGGAACCCGGGCTACTTGGCGCGGCCTCGCCCGCGGCCCGGCCTGGCCCTCACCGCTCTGTCCCCGTGCCCTCGTCTACCCGCCCGCGCTCACCGTTGCAGAACTGCAGCAGCGAGGACGTGTCGTACAGGCTGCTATAGCTGGAGAAGCCGTCCTCCATGCTGAGGCCGGGCCGCGCCCGCTCCGGCCGCGCTCACCCACACACTGCGCCCTGCCGAGCCGCCGCGGCGCTGGCGCTGGGGCCGGCCCTGCTGTGGCTGCCGCCGGTCACCATGGCAACCCGGGCCCGCCGCCGCAGAGAACGAGCACCCGGCGCCCGCGCTGCCCGCGAGGGGGCGGCCTCGGTGGCGTGGCCGGGAGGAGACGTGGCGGGCGGGGCGCAAAGCTGGGCGCGCCTGGGTCCCGCCTGGGTCCCCGCCCTGGTCCCTCCCTGGTCCTTGCTCCTAGGATCCTCAGCCAGAAGACTCCTAGGAGGTGCGGGGACAAAAGGCGAGAAGACGAGAAAGTGAGGGACGCTTGCAGTCCGTCCCGGGACATCGGGGACCCTCTTGTCCACTCTCTGTCCCCCACGCGCTGTCCCCTTGCCCCAGGCAGCTGCCGCACCAAACATGGGCAACCATGGTGACGCTTGCCACTGCAGAGCGCCTCCCTCCCGGCCACGTTCTGCAAGGGGCGTCTCTGTCTGCCTGTTCTCTAGCTCAGGGCTTGGAACTCTGAGAATCCTTAGTCACAGGGGACCAAAGATGCAGAAAGAGGCCACCCGGTCTTCCTTTTCCAGTGATCAGTCCGTGTGATGCTGCCACTTTTTAGACTAACTTCTTACATATCCAGAGATCTGGGCTTAGCATTAGGAAGAGACCAGGATGTCATCAAAAGAAAATTATAAGAAAAACCACAGATCCAAGAATCAGTAAAATACCCACAAGTAAAATACACACAAGTTAGTGATCTGAACTTTACTATCCATGGCCAGAAATAAAGATGCTACCACGTGACAAGTGAGGCAGCAGGAGAGAAGGTAAGGCTTGACCCAAGGGTGGGCTCTGTCTACTAGAGGCAAAATTCTGTAGTTTGAGGGATTAACTTCTAATAGTCACCTAATAATATGGTATAGAAAGTTATCAGCAAACTTTACAGGACTCCCTGGGGCTTTGAAGTCTGGAAGTACCCCCACATATACACCTCATTAGATGGCAAGGCTAAGGATGGAACTCTGGTACCCAAAGATGTAGGCAGAAGAGAGAGGGTCACAACTGTTCCCTGTCCTAGCTAAGGAGATTTAGAAAATAAGGTTATTTAATAGTGGGAAATACATGGTGGGTGGAGACAGACGGGCCCCAGATGCTGCTGATTCAACTGTAAAGGTGGGTGAAGGAAGGTCATGCGGTCAGTGGTACAAAAAAGATCAGGGCCTGCCGTCAGCTCAGGAGGTTTGGCCTGGCATGAATGAGGTGCTCATGTTACAGACATGTGAGGAACGAGACTGAACTAAGAGAAAGGGTCCAGACAAACCTAGAGGGGAAGAATGAGCCAGACTCTGGAGATGGAGGGACAAAAGGAAGTCTTGAGGCAGATATGTGGATTGGTGGGTTGGAAAGCTGAGGCTGAGTGTGACCTGGACAGCCAGAGTCAGGTCCTGCTGTAAAACAGCCCAGTGTGTCTGCTGTGCTGAGGGCCCAGTTGGTCCGTGGGAGGAAGGATGGAGGATGGGCTGTAGAAAAACTACTGTGGGACACACAGGACCGGAAGGATGAAGGAGGTCAAGTGAGGACAGCAAAACTCCATTAGGACTCTGGCAGCTGTAGTGACAGAACCGGGAGACACTGGCAAAACGATGGTGACCGAACCTTCTGAAGAAGAGAGCTGACAGTTGAAGAGGTACGGGGTGGGGGGGGGGGGGGCAGAGAGCTGTGGCAGGGCAGAGAGAAGGGAATGCTGAAAGAGCAGCCAGGAAACTGGCAGCTCAGAGGAGGAAGTGGCCTCAGGAAGCTGTCAGCACAGAGCTTCCTGGAGGTTGGCGCTGTCCTCGGTTCTCTGTAGGGCACCTCTAGGACTCCTGGGCTGGGGAAACCCACGTGCTGAGGGCTCCAGGTGACCTGTGGCATTGTGGAGAGGCGATGTGGATGGAAGGTGGATTCCTAGACACCACAGGTAAAGACTGTGGACATGCAAGTTCCAAACTTCGGCAGGAAAGGAAACAAGACAAATAGGCAAATAGGTCCAGTCAAGAGTCCTCATTGCCCTGGCCAGCCAGGTGGGTCCCCTGCATCTGTAAGCGGCTGGGACCATTGTCAAGGCGTTTCAGAATGTAATGAGATGTAATGCCAGTGTACACACACTCTTAGCCGTCCTCCTCATTTCCCATGCTCCCCTCCTCTCTGATTTGCAGTAGCTCTTTAGGACATACTGGATAGCTGGTATAAAGAGCTGAGACGTGGGGCTGGGAGGATGGCTCAGTGGATAAGGCACTTGTTACACAAGGGGGAGGACTTGAGTTGGAATGCCCAGAGGGCAGATAAAACTAGCCATGGTAGCTCCCGCTGGTAAACCCAGCATCTCTACAGTAAGATGGAGACAGACCCAGGGAATATGTGGACGTTCATGGGTCAGCTGACCTAGCATGGATGGTGGCAGTCAACAGGAAAAAAAAAACACCTCAAACAAGGCGCAAACAGGAACTGACACCCAAGGTTGTCCTCTGACCCCTACACTATAACACAGCATGCCTGAACACACACATATGCACACATCAACGCTGCCAGTGCATGCCTGAACGCACATACAAATGCATATATTAACACAGCCAGGGCATGCCTGAACACACACACAAATACACATATCAACACAGCCAGTGTATGCCTAAACACACACACAAATACACATATCAACACAGCCAGGGCATGCCTGAACACACATACAAATGCACATATCAACACAGCCAGTGCATGCCTGAACACACATACAAATACACACATCAACACAGCCAGTGCATGCCTGAACACACATACAAATACACATATCAACACAGCCAGTACATGCCTGAACACACACACAAATGCACATATGATACTCACACACGAGAAAAAACTGAGATGTGGTGTTTAAACATGGAAAGAAAATGATAATCACAGGCAAATTATGAAAGATGATTCTTTTTAGCTATAGGTATGTTCCTGGTTTGGGGTGCTTTGTGACTATTTAGTTGATACAACCAAAGTCTAAAGACGGGGGGAGGGGACTTGGAGTAAGAAAGGAGAAACATGCCCTGTTCAGCTGCAAAACAGAGTAGATTTTCTTACAGGATATTATTTCCACTGGAGTGAAATTACAAATGAGAGTCCATTCAGAACTCAGCTAGTTGCTTTTGAGGCGGTAAAGAACATCATTACACTCTTAACCTTGGGGATTAAACAGCCATGGTTTTCCCACAATTGTAAAATCTGGGTCAAAAAAAAGCAAAATTTAGAATAATTAGAAGGATATGCATTTAAAGTCAATTAAGTATAATCTAGATAGCATTTTTAAAAGATCTAAAGTGTTCAAGAAAAATCTCTAAAGTCTTAATTGATAATGTGTGATTTTTTTGTGCCCAAACATTTTAACAGACTATTATTCCACGTCACTTTGAGATAATTTGTGACCTGAGCCCAGAAAATGTTGTCATCGTAATTAATGAGGTAGATCCTCTAGGACAATGTAACCACAGTGTTCAGTGGGATTAATAGCAGCATTTGTGCAATGTGTGAATAAAGAGAGAGAGAGAGAAAGGAAAATGGGTGTTTTGTAGCCTTTATTCATAGAGAAACAATAAGAAAAAAATCACCCAGAAATGTGAGGCTTTGCATGCCTATTGTTTCATTCAACATTCTCCAGAAATATCTGCCCAGTGCCAGGCACCACACTTAGAGCTAGGAACAAATGAAGCACAGAGAACACAGTGCTGTCCCAACCACCTATGGCCATAATACCAAGTCACCTGGTCACAAAAAGAAGAAAAGAAAGAAGGAAGGGAGGGAGGGAGAGAGGGAGGGAGGGAAGAAAGGAGGGAAGAGAAAGGGAGGGAGAAAAAAGAAAGGGAAGAAGGAAAGAATGAGAATGGAAGGAAGGAAAGAAGTAAGAAAGGGAGAGAGAAGAAGGAAGGAAGGACAGGAGAAAGAAGAGAAAGAAAGAGAGAGATGGGGAGGGAGGGAAGAAGGAAGGGAGGGAGGGAGGGAGGGAGGGAGGGAGGGAGGGAAAAGAAAGAAGGACAGGAGAAAGAAGAAAGAGAAAGAGAGAGAGGAGGGAGGGAGGGGGAGGGAGGGAAGAAGGAAGGAAGGGAGAGAGGGAAGAAAGAAAGAAGGAAGGAAGGGCAGGAGAAAGAAGAGAGAAAGAAAGAGAGAGAGGGGAGGGAGGAAAGAAGGAAAGAAGGGTGAGGAAGAGAGAGAAACAGAAATTTCACTTCTGAAAATATATTTAAAAGAATTAAAAGCAGGGACGTGCTGAGAGTTTTGCACACCCACGTGCATGCCCGCATTAGGTATAACAGCCAGAAGGTGGGGATAAGTAGGCACTGCTGATGTACTGGATACACAAGATGTGGGGAGCCATGGGATGAAATATGATTTCAACCTTAAAAGAGAAGAACTCTGGCACCTGCTACCACATAGATTATGCTGAGTGGTTAAGCCAATCCCAAGGGTAAGTACTGTAGCCTTCTATTGGTATGACCTTCTTAGAGTCGGTGGGAGAAAAGTGGTTGATAGGCTCTGGGAGGTGAGATTTAAGCAGTTGTGGCTTACTGGGGTTATAGTTTCAGTCCGAGATGATGAAAATGTTCTAGAGGCTTGGAGACGTAATATGACAGTTAAGAGTGTTTGCTGGACAAGCGTGAGGACCCGAGTTCAGATTCCAGCAACAAGTAACAAGTCCCATGCATGCTTGAAACCCCAGCAGCGAGGAAGACAGAGACAAGAGAATTGCTGGGCCAAGGTGGCTACCAATCTAGTTGTAAAAACAAAAACTGAGTTTCAGGCTCACAGAGACATCTTGCCTCAAGGGGACAAAGCCCAGTAATAACCAATTTCCTCCTCTGGCCTCCTCGTAGTCACACACACGTGCACACACACACACACACACACACACACACACAGAGAGAGAGAGAGAGAGAGAGAGAGAGAGAGAGAGAGAGAGAGAGAGAGAGAGAGAGAACATATACCATCCCCTCTCAAAAATAAAAGAATTGAGGAAGGAAGGAGGGAGAGAGGGAGGGAAAGAAGGAAAGAAGGAAGGAGATATTTGGACATGAAGACAGAATACAGCATCTACCATCCAAAGGGAACTTCTCCCACAGCTCTCAGAAGAAGAGCCTGTCCACACCTTGTCCTTAGCCTTCTAATCTCTAGAATCACAAGATGATAGAGATGTTAAAATCATCTGGTGTGTGGCATTTAGTTATGGGCATCCTATCCAGCAAATACAGTCATCAGAGAATCTCGGAGCCAAAGACTGGTTAGGCTGCAGACTCCAGCTTCCACTCCTGATTTTAAATATATAAAATATAAATCAACTATGGCGGGGTACAGCTATAATCCCAGCACTTAGGAGGCTGAGGCAGGACAAGCACACATTTGAAGGCAGTCTGGGCCACATAGTGAAATCCTGTCTCAAAAATGGTATACAATGTACAGGGGATACACTGTAAGTAAATATATATATATTATTCCCACACATAATAAATGTTTTATAAAGTGAGAAGCAGAGAGATTCTTAGCATCAATAAGCAACATTAAGTTGAGGCTTCCTGACTGCCTGACAAAGTAATTGTCCATTTTACAGCATCCCTGACACACGAACACACAGCCCCTCTCAAAGCTGAAGAGTCCCAGTGATTAAATATATTACTTTACTTTTTTAAGGTCCTTGCCAAAACATCCTTCATCGATCCTTTTTATCTAGTTCATTCAGTCTGCCTGCATCATGCCTGGAGCATCTATCTGTTCAGAAATATCACAATAATATCCTGTGCAATGATCTTCCCTGTCGACTCCATTACTCCATCAGTCGGGGGCTAACTGAACCAACAAGAGTTAACCCCGTGACACTTCATTCTGCCACCTATCATTCTGTGTGGACATCTTGGCATAGACCTTATGTTCCTGCCACCAAGACTAGTGTTGGCCTCTAGCACACCCTGCCACACCATGCCAGCTGCAGGCTCCTGTTCACAGCTTTAGGTCATGCCATCCACTTGAGCACTTCGGATCTTGCCAGCGAGCCCTCCGTGTCCTTAGTCCCCGTCTCTTATTGCTTTTCCATCAGCAACAAGGCCTTGGTGGGGATCCGAATGCACATTCAAACCTTTCCCCTGCAATCGCCTATGTATCCCAGATGACAGTGGCTCATGGCTTGTGGGAACCAAGTGTGTGCCCATCTCTTGGAGTATATACTTCTAAGGCTTAATCAGGACACAGTGTTGGAGAAAACAGGCCATCTGTAGAAAATGGTGCTTGAAGGAATGAGTGACTCCTCTAGATAAAAGAAAGTTTCCCGTCATACACATTAGACTTTCAAATGCCAGAAGGGAGGCTGCATCTCTCGAGGATACCTTTCTCCAGTTGCACGCCTAGACACACAGCATGGCCATGGTTTCTAGACTCCTTATCTGCATAGAGGCCCATCCCTCGCACATGATAACCTCACAGGACCCTAGCAGGATGGCCCTGCCCTTTAGTACCCAGGATACTATGATTGTACTTCTGTGGATGAGATTCATGTTAACTTTTATTTAGTATCATTTTTATTATTTTTTATTATTACTATTTGAGTAGCCAGGTTTTGAATACTGGCTCACATAAGCCATGGTCAATCATAATCCTATCATTCTTTCAAACGAGCTGACGTCAGATTTCCTCCATCTTCTGCTGAGCTAATTGGTTTTGTTTTTATCTACAGACAGGATTTATCTTTATTCCCGCTAAATGTCATTTTATTGGTTTCCGTCCATCATTTTAGCCAACTAAAAATCTCTGAAATCTGGCATCCAACCCACCAGCTCTGTGACTGCAGTGACTCCCGAGAGAGAGAGAAATCTCCAGCGTCTCTGTCATCCTTGTCACCCATAAGCACATTAGCAGAGCTGGTGGGGGAGGGGAGATCCCTGGGCAGAGTACTGGGGAGGACCCTCAGGCACCTCTGCTGATCTGTTTATCAATACTCGGATAGGTTTGTCCAAAGAAAGATGAAGTCACCCTAACAGTCCTCTCGGTCAGAGTAGTCGTCTTCACACGGCCCATGGGATGTCACTAAAAGTCTCTCTGGCCTTGCCAGTCTAGTCTGGTGAGACCATGAATGGGCGGATCTGGCTCTTAATGGCATCCTTTCCTGCCAAGCATTTCCACGCTAGCTCTTCAAAGGGCTGTTGAGAGCTTTTCTCAAAACCAATATTAATATGAAACGTATCGTTTGTATTTTCCAGAACACCACTTTTCCTCCTTTTTTGGAAAAGGACGACCTTTTCTCCCCTTCCAGCTTTCTGTAATTCCATCTGGTAAAATTAAACACGGTTTGTCAAAATCCAGAGACAGTGCTTGTGGTAAGTGAGCTCTCATGGGCTCTCATGGAGAGTGTTTCTTCTGTCCCTTCTCTTTAGGATTTTCATCCCTAGAAGAATAAAAAGAAACCCAGAAAGCCAAGTCCTAAATATGCAGGTCCCAAGTTCGAGAGTCCTGGGTCTTTATTCCCCGGCAGCTCGTCTCTTGAAGGTGACTTCTGCATTCCTATAAATCTCAGGGTTGGGGTCAGAGGTCTGTGAGGCACTAACCAGGACACAGTGTCTTTCCTACCACCATCTTAATCTCAGAAATTTTACAAAATCTCAGAAATATTACAAAAGGCTGACCTGCCATGTTTCCACAGATAATGTTGCTTGCTGTCTATTTATTTGAAGTTCTTAACGATTTGCATCCATCCCGTGAACTCGCGTGGTCTGAAGTATCTGAAGTCAAGTGGAAAATTAAAAGCAATTTGCGACCAATTTTCTCTTCTTTAAGATTTCTTTTTTATTTTCAAGTATATGTATGTGTAGATGTCTGTATGCGGGCTTGTGCACATGAGTGCAGGTGCCCGTGCAAGGCAAGTGAGGGTGTCGTGTACCCAGAAGCTGGAGTTACGGGTAGACGTGGGTGCTGGGAAATGAACTGGGGCTCTCTGCAAGGGAAGTATTCACTTTTAACTGCTGATCCATCTCTCCAGGCTTGTAGTTAGTCTTCTATTTTTTTTAAATGTCCATCACTGTGAGAAGCCCCAGAGCTGTAAACATCTAAATTTCTCACATACAATAATACAGGCACCACAGGGCACTATACATGAGTTTCAACTCACAGCGTCTCAACAAGACAATTTCATCTTGGGGACATTCATTTGTCCGCTCCATCATGTAGCCTGCGGGCTCCACAGCAGCTCTTGGCAGGCTACAGGCTGACCACGGAGACGATCAGCTAATATTAGAGCCACACTCATCACAGGGGGCCTGGAACCGCCAGGGTCCTGCCTATGTCCTGGCAAATGTCCAGCTGTCTCCCTTTGACTTGCTAAAGAAGTCTAGTGGGGATAATAAAGTGTATGCCCATTCCAGCTGATGTGGGAAGGCTTAGAATCTGTGTACTGGAAGACATTAGTGATATTCATATGTGCATATTTAAAATGCCATCTGAAGCTGCCTCTAAGCAGCAGTCTCGAAAAATACAGTGAAGTTACTAGAAATCTGTAAGTTTATCAAGAACGTAAAGAAAAAGACCCACTTACAGAGTAGCTTGGGACTTCCCACCAAGGTCCCACAGGGCCTGCTCATCTTGAGGGGAGCTGTCCAGAGTGAGGACACAAAGGGGTCCACAGAGTTCAAACCAGGGAAGACGAACAGAATCCTAAGGAGGACCGGATGGGATAAGAAGCAGCGTGTCAACAGGATGCTAACAGGCAGCCAGGATGGTCAGAAGGCAGCACACAGGCATTGCAAGGAAGGTGGGCACGGCTTCACCTGCACATTTGCTTGCTTCACGAAGGCCAGGAGCCCACAGGGAGGACATGGACAATGAAAGGGGTCACTGCTGCCTAGACTCAAGACTTGAGAGCTATACTGCGTGTGTACATATGGACAGAGGTCAGAGGTCAACTTTGGTATCTTTCTTCAAGTACCACCTACCTTGTTTTTTTGCTCTTGTTGTTTTGTTTGTTTTGAGACAGGGTTTCTTACTGACCTAAAATTTAGCAAATAGCCAGGCTGGTTGACCAGAGGGCTTCTGGGTTCAGTGCCGGGATTACAAGTTTGGCACCACACCTGGCTCCTTTTCTGTGGGTGCTGGGAATCAAACTCAGGTCCTCATGCTCGTATAGCAAGCACATTGCCGACTAAATCATCTCCCTTGCCCTCCATAGCAGCCTTCGAATCTTCCATCCCCGGCCTCCATTCGTGTATGCTCGGTCTGCGGATTCCTTCACAGACTTGGCCTCCAAAGGTCTACAGAGCTGTCCTCTGAGCGTGAGGACAGGAAAGCAGAATCAATTCTCCGCTGAAAGGCCCTCTTTTGAGTAAGAAGAACTTCAGGGTAACAGCTCTCTAGGCCCTTTCATTGAGGCACCGAACTCTAAAGTCTGTGATATTTTCAGTTCCAATTGACTGGACCAACAGATATGACGACAGTGAGCTCACGCGCAGCATGGGGACTCCATGCCAACGAATTTCCCAGGCTTTAGCTCTTCCTCCACATAGAGCAGGCATAACTGTTTCTCTCCTTCCATGTGTAAAGGTGTTAACAGTGTACAGTGTGTACAGTGTCTGTACACAGTTACCCCTTGCTTCTGTGTGGGAGACACTCACAGGACCCCTTGCCAACACCGAAGCCCACGCATGCTAAAGAATCCCGAATAGAAAAAGCCACAGGGTTTCCCAGAACCTGTGCACATCCACCTGGTTTGAGCCCAGCACACCAGGCAAGTGCCGGACCCCTGCTTCCCACCCCAGCCCCGTGCTTATGCCACATCCAGGTGATACTCTATCGCCTCCACCAAAGTCAGTGCTACAGAAATAGCTGTGGCTCTGTACGATTTAGATGTCCCAATAAGGAAAAAAGACATCGGTCTTTTTTATGTCCCTTTTTTTTCCCAATAGGTGGTTGACTGAACCTGCAGGCACAGAACCCACAGACACAGGTGCCCCACTTAGGTATGGGACTAGTTATGTCACCTGCTAAGACTTTATTTTGGATAGTAGGACATTTTATTGTGCCATTTTTAAAGCAGCAGGGAAAAAAATGTTCTCAGAAGAGAGGCATAGTTTGGAAAGCCCATCTGCTTCAGTTGGAAACGCATACACATAGACTATAGCATAGAGGCATGCTATGGGAATGTTCTTTCTCCCAAATGCTGGTCTTTGTGTCATAACTATTCACATTCCTTCTGTGTCCTGAGTAAGCCTGCAATGCATGTTATTCGTAATCCTTATTGCCATCCCAGCACCTATTTCACAGACCGAGGAGTTACATGCGTGCATTAGGCTCCCTGTCTCTAATATTATATTTAATTATCCTAAGAACGTAGCCCAGAGGTAAGAATGCAGCTTCCACACTGGCAGCTGGCTTGCCACAGCTCAGCTCTGACCTAGTCCCTCCTCAGTCAGGTGAAGAGGGGTCTGGGCTCGTAAGCTCACAGCGATGGGGCTAGGCCAACCTTGTTGGCGACCTGGAACTTATACCTCTTGTGTGTCACCAACCTGTACCTGCTCTCGGCACCCTATCTCACAGCTGAACTTACGCCCCCGCCCCACCTCCAGCCCTTAGTTTCTCATCTCTCAAGGCTCATCTCAAATGCTACTTACCCCAAGAGGCCCTCTATCCGCCCCTCCACACGTATCCCGCCTCCTCTGAACTCCCCAACACCCATGTACTGTACATGACGGTCCCTGGGACCTTGTTTTAGAGTCTGTGCTCCCTAAGAACAGCGACTAGACCCCTCTGGATGCTCAGGAGTTAGAGATTGGCCTGAGTTGGATCACACCATCGTGTCTAGGGTGCACCTGATGAAGACGGCCACTCTGCCCTCAACTCTAGGGCAGTGTGCCCACCCGCTGAAGCTGCATTCCTGGCTACAGAATGGTTCTCAGTGGATCACAGGATAAAAGGAGAGCATGGGGTTTTTTTTTTTTTTTGTGTGTGTGTGTGTGTGTGTGTGTGTGTGTGTGTGTGTTTCTTTTAACCAGAAAAGACTCTTTATGATCACTGGACTGGTTTCCATTTTAAGCTAATTAGTAAACTGCATTTTGGCTCTGTAACTGGCTAGCTTAAATTTAGCTCATCTTTTCCCTTAAAGTCAAGCTGTCGGTGGGGTTTGTAAGATTTGCAATTAAAATTGCAACTCATTTCCAAAAGGATGCAAGCTTCCCCTCCCCCATCTTTCCTATCTTTAGTTTTGGCCCTACAGAAGAGGGCCCCTGAGTGGACAAAGAAGATTACCTCTGACTAGCAAAACCTTCATGAGCCCAGTCAACGACGCACTTGTTTACATTCCATACAAGCAGGACCCATGCTCACGGATGCAAAGTGTCCCTCAGGTGTGCAGCTGAGCCCCTAGCCTCTACAGAATCCCAGTGGGGTCATTAAAGGTGTGCAGCAACCCCCCCTAAGGCTAGCAGTGGGGGGCTAGCTGAGGTCCCCGGGGTACCAGCCATGCATATACTTTAGTTGCTGTACACGGCAGGGTAGGCTCTGAGGAGTCTCAGGAGAGTACCCTGAGTGCAAGCAAGAAAGGTATGCATGGGAAAAGCGAGGCAATGTCCAACTACAGAATATTACACAGTCATCATGGCCAACCAGGACACTAGAGCTGAGGCTGGGTCCCACTGGGTTCCAAGAGTGCCTTGGTGAGGCGTCTGGACGGGTATGAAGGCTACAGGCACCCAGCCTCCTGCCTCTATGACAAGAGTCATTCTGAGATCTGGAGAAGGTCCCCTGCCCCCAGACTCTCACCCTCTGGTCCCCACTCCACAGCCTCTGCACTTGGCTGAGACATTCTGCTCTTCCTTCTACTCCGGCTCCCCTGGAGCAATGCCAGGACCTCTTTCCCTGACCAAATCTTCCTGCCTTCTCCAAGCCTGGTTCAGAGGCTCCCACCGCAGCCCAGCACCCCAGCCCCATGCAAGTCGGATGAAAGATGCGAGTGACCGGTAGATGCTCACCCAGCCTCCTCGGAGCAGAAGAAAGACATCAAGCCTGGTCCTCCCTGTGTGAGCCACCCGGCTGTCCCGCCTCCAAGGGGAGCCTGGAGGCAAGGCAGATAATGAGCAGACTGTGTGCATCTCATGTCCCTCATGGCCGTCAGTAACCATCCATTACGCAGGCTCTAACGGGACCCGCAGACCCCCAGAATGCTCCAGGAACAGGGTAGGGGCTGTGGTGGGGGTGGGGGAAAGCAATCACCTCAGTTAGCTGCCTCCTCTTCCCATCCAGGCTCCTGCTCTCTGCCACAAGACCCTGTGTGTCTGGGAGGTGGTAAGTAGGGCAGATGGGCTGCCTCAGGGGGCAGGCTGCACTTAGCGAAATGAGCTCTGTGGCCTGGGAATTCGACTGAGCCGAGAGAGGGCTGAGTAAGACCTGTATCTCAGCAGTCAGAGGATCACCCTGGGGAAAGCTGGAACCCCTTTATTCTCCCAGCAGCTTAGTCCTGAACAATGATCCTCCCTCCCTGGATCTGATACAGGGACTCTGGAAGCTTCTGGGTCCTTCCAGCCTAGCCCCCTAGAGTGCTAGCCCGATGGTACCTGTCCATGGACACATGGTCTTTCAGGAAAGTAAAAATGTTTTATGTAGAGGTTTTGCCCTTCCTCTGAGGTTGTTCATCTGGCATTTGAAATGACAAAATAAACTTCCTTGGGCCAGCAAGATGGCTCAGCAGGTAAAGGATCTTGCGGCTAAGCCTGACAAACCTGAGTTTGAGGCCCTGAACCCACATGGTGAGAGAAAACTGACTTCCACGGATTGTCCTCTGACTCCTTCTACATATATAGATATATCGATATATAGATAGAAGCTGGAAGTCTTTTGTCTCTGTGCTGAGTGTGTGCATGTGTGTGCGTGTGTGTGCATGTGAGAGAGAGAGAGAGAGAGAGAGAGAGAGAGAGAGAGAGAGAGAGAGAGAGAGAGAGAGAGAGAGAGAATGAGTGGTGGGGAGTGTCAGGATATTACAAAAGTCTTTTCATTGTTGTCTCAATTGAGGAATGAACCCTGAGTGACTTTAGGCTCTGGTTACTATAGGCCCCAGAGGAAGGTGTTGGGAGGGAGGGTGAGTAATACAGTTGGCCACCCTCTTTCTGGGACAGCATGTGACCATTCTGTACCCAGTATGCTCAGAATGCAAAGCCCTCCAGGCCATGGGTGGGGAGGGGAGAAACTGCATTTTATTCTGCTCAGTGAGTGCCTCGTTAGGAGCACCTGCCCCTTGTCTGTCAAGCTGCAGAGCACCATGGGTCACACACGGGTTGTGACCCACTAATGGCCCATAAAATCAATTTAGCAGAGACTAAGGGGACCAGCTACAACATGACATATGTGGAACCAGGAAACATATCAGAATGCACTTAGGGAGGCAGGGACCTTTGTGCCACCTCTACCATCCACAGGTACCCTAAGAGCACATAGACTCGGGACCAAATAATAAGAGAGCACCCCGTGACCCTGAGGTTTACAACTGTTGGGGCTCAGCTCACCAAAAAAAAAAAAAAAAAACACGGTGCAACAGCCTTCTGAATACTCACACCCACGTACTGTGCTGCTCAGACACCGATTTCCGCAGCTATCAGTGGCTAACGCAAAGACCCATAACTGGCCAAAGTGCTGAGACTACGTGACTGTTGAGGTTTCCATCCTAAATGGGATATCTGTATCAACACCCCCACCCAAGGCTCAGTGAACACCGCCAACTAAAGAGGGAATAGCTGGAGAACAGGGGTAGGGGGTGAAGCGCTGTCTTCTGAACACGGCATGGCCATTGCACTCATGAGTTCCCAGACCTGCATGAAATGGGGCCTGTCGACATTCCAGCAAGGATGGGGGAGGGCGTCCTGAGGCTCCAGCACACGAGGAGGAACTGTGGGCAGTTAATGGCTGCTGTGGGGGAATGGGCATCCTTTTCTTCAGTGACATAGCCATACATACGTCACCTGTGAGTCAATAAACAACCACTAACTTCTGTGTTAGGTCTCAAACCTGGGACAAGTTGCTAGCCTCAGGCTAACTGCAACAGCCATGACTATTGTCCAGAAGACTGCATTCCTTCCCATTCTCCAGTTGTTCCCTCTTCAGTGATGTTCACTGAACCTTGGGGGTGTTGATAACTGAGGTGCCTAAGAACATACCCAAGCTGACACTGGCCACCAGGTTCTCCAGCATCCCTGGGTCCCTACCTGTTACAGGGATGACTGGTGTCTTAATTAGTGTTTACGATTGCTGTAAAGAGACACCATGACCATGGCAACTCTTACAAAGAAAACATTTACTTGAGGGGACTTGCTTACAGTTCCGGAGTTTAGTCCATCATGATGGGGAGCATGGCTGCATGCAGGCAGGTATGGTGCTGGAGAAAGAGACAGTGTCCTACATCTTGCAGGCAACAGGAAGTCGACTGCCTGTCACACAGAGTGAAGCCTGAGAAAAGGACCTCAAAGCCAGACCCCACAGTGACACACTTCCAACAGAAGGTGTGGCCCAGATTAAAGGCGTGCCCTCCAGTCTCAAGGTCTGGATTAAAGGTGTGTCATCCAGCCTTGTTCAACGAGGCCACACCTCCAAATAGTATACTCCCTATGAGTTTATGCAGGCTAAATACATTCAAACGACCACAGCTGGCACACCCTGCCTCCTACCCTGAATTCTCCAGCCTACGGGCTGGACTGTCCTTCCCCTGGTGCTCTTCTCTATAGAAGCTGGGCATTTGGCTATATCTTTTGGTCCATCTTTGGTCCTTTGGCCTCTTGGCCATTGTTCCAGGTGGTACTCTCCCTCTGCCCTCCCCACTCTCTTCACATGGCCCAGTTCAGTTTGCTGGTCATGTCCACTCGGATCTCCCAGATGTCTCTACAGGAGAGCTTGTGCTCTCCCGTATGCCTGTAATAAAAACCTCAAACCCTAGGAGCAGTCATAGCCTCCTTTTATGTCTTTCTGTCATTCACCACCGAGTCCCAAAACAAAACATAACCACATAAAAGTAGGGGGAGGAATTAATAGAAAAAAGGGGTTCAGTGGGAGTAGCAGGACTGTGAGAATCATCAACGTGTGTGTATGTGTGTGTGTGTTTTTAAATTTACTTATTATGCATACAATATTCTGTCTGAGTGTATGTCTGCAGGCCAGAAGAGGGCAGCAGACCTCATTTACAGATGGTTGTGAGCCACCATGTGGTTGCTGGGAATTGAACTCAGGACCTTTGGAAGAGCAGGCAATGCTCTTAACCACTGAGCCATGTCTCCAGCCCCATGTGTGTGTGTTTGTCAAAAAATTAATTTTAAGAAATTTTCAAGAAGCATGTGGTGGCACATGTCTTTAATCCAAGTAGTTAGGAGTCAGAGGCAAGTAGATCTCCAAGTTCAAGGCTAGCCAGGGCTCTACACAGAAAGCCTATCAGAGAGAGAGAGAGAGAGAGAGAGAGAGAGAGAGAGAGAGAGAGAGAGAGAGAGAGAGAGAGAGAGAGAGAGGAAAAAGAAAAAAGAAAGAAATTTTCAAGGATTAACCTCATGTAGCAAATCTCCCATTTTTGAGGCCTTAAGGCAAATACATTTGTAGCACAATGTGATTAAAATTCTAAGACATGAGCTGCTGTCCATCCATCTAACCGAGTCAGGAGAAGGAGGCTTAGAGAGTGGGAGGTGATCCACAGACGGCTGGGCCACAGAAGCCGAGCCCCAGGTCTTGTGTGAGTCCCCCCAGATCCTCTGCCGGTCCCCAAGCCACACACACTCTGACACATACTAAAATCCGAACTGAGGAAAGAGTCCCGCCCACAGGCATCAGAGTCTGAGGTTTATGTCTAACCAAGTCAGCTAACGAAAGCATCAACGTTTGGGGCTGGAGAGAAGGCTCAGCATCCAGGAACACTTTCTGCTCTTCCAGAGGACCTGGGCTCAGGATAGCCTGTCACTCTGGTGCCAGGGGCTCCAACCTTTTCTCCTGGCCTCCGCAGCTACCCACACACACTTTCTGCCTCTCTTTCTATCTCTAGCTCTCCATGTATCTCGGTCCCTCTCTCTCTTCCTCCCGCTTCCCCTTCTTTGTGCCTCTCTCTGCAGGAAGATGGACCTCAATTTGAAGGTAGAACCCAGACAGCACATGGAGATATTTGACAAACATTTTAAAGCAATTCTTCTAACAAATGTTCTCAGTAAGATAAAGAAAACATGATCCGATCAATATAAAGATAACACATCTCAGTCAAGAAGTCTAAAATATAAAAGTGAACTGATCGCTGGCATTGTTCACAATAACCCAAAGGTAGAAAAAAATCCAAATGCCTACCATCTGGTGAACGGGTAAACAAGTGTATTATATGCACACGTATAAATGCAATATTAATAGAAGCCACAACATGGATGAAGTTGAAACATTACGTTAAATAAGAGAAGGCAGACACAAAATACTTCATCGTTTATGATTCCCTTTTGAGAAACTGCATAGTTTGAATGTGAAATGTTCTTTATTCTCCATGAGTGTGAACACTCAGTCCCTAGAGCTCCTTTGAGAGACTGTGGAACCTTCTGGATGTGGGGCTTAGCTAGCAGATGCAGGGCCATGAGGGTGGGTGGGCCTTGAGGGTTAGAAGGCTTAGGTCTCCTGATCCTCTGAGATGCAGTAGGCCTCAGGACCGTGAGCTGAGCCCCAGTCATCATGCCTTCTCCATGATGACAAACTGAGAATACACAGGCCTGTGAGGAACAAGCAAGTCCACCCCCCCTCCAAAAAAAGAACAGGCAAATCTATAAATCTACAGACATGAAATAATGAAATAGACCATGGTTACCAGGAGTAGAAAGTGATTGATCAGGAGAGCAGTTTTCTGTTTGAGGTTAATGAAAGGTTTTGGAGTTAAGTATTGACAATTGTTGTGTAACTTTGGAAACACTGGGAGCCACTGGTTGGAAGTCCTACACAGAATCAAATGAGCACAGTACAAGTGCACGGTGTCGGAAATCAAAGGGGCTACTGGACAGACTCTGCGTCTGTGGAAACGACAGAAAAAGCCAGCAGATTGGAAGAGAGATGAGTTTAAAAGGTACTCAAAGAAGGGAGGGGAAGGAGAGAAAAGAGGAGGGGAAGGGGGAGAGGATGAGGGCAGAAAGGGAGGGGGGAACAGAACGTCTAGGTGCTGTTGGAACTGGACAGATAAAGCTAACTGCATGAAGATGGAGAGGCAGGAAGGTCTGAGAACAATAGAGGAGGCAGTGGGGGTTTGTGGGAAACGTGCAAGAGGGCGGTGGGGGGGCAGAGTCCGGATCAAGGAGCTAAGCCCCTGAACACTTCTACACAGAGTAAGAAGGGGGCAAGTCGGCATAAATCCTTGTGTTGCCCCACCCCCATCCTGTTCCCTAGCTGGCTTCCCTGGGAGATTCAGCTTCTGAGGGATTTTTCTTTACATTTAAATTAGAGGACTTTAAATTGCTTAGACCTGACTCTGGTTCCCCATAACGCATGCAAAAACCACGAGAAATCATGTGTAGTGGCTTGTGCTTGCAATCCCGCTGCTGGGGAAGGCAGAGCCAGGTGGATCCCTGAGACTTGCTAGCTGACCAGTCTAGCCAACTTGCTGAGTTCCAGACCAATGGGATGCCCTGTCTCAAAACAAAGCAAAACAAAACAAAAATGTGGGCAATGACTTAAGAATGACACCCAAGATTGTCATGTGAGAACAAACATGCAGGTACATTTAAAATAAGTAAATAAATAAATTCAGTGTTTCCGGTTTAATGCTCTGGGCAAACCTGTGTACCAAAGCTGGTTGTAGCTGGGGTTATCCCAAATTCTTCCCTACAATTTTGAAATCTCTTCTTCTAGAGCAGTTCAATCAAATCCACAGTCCTACATCAACCCTACCCAGACACCACCTCTCTGCCAGACTCTTCCAGCCTGTGAGCTCTCCCCCACTACACAGAAAGGTTCTTACTGCTGCTCAGTCCAATCTGGAAACCGCGTGTCCATGTGAGGGTTTCCTTTAGCACAAAGCTCTGTGATGATCAAACTTCCTCGCCACTAAGACAGGCCTTGGCCAATGTTAGAATGGACCTCACATTCAATGCACACCTACAGTGTGGGGGTAATTGGCACTGTCGTTACCCAGTGCAAAGCCAGTGGGAAGCCAAAGGTGGACCTTTAAATCAGGATGACTCAGCCCCCGTCCAGATGCAGTCCAGATGTCTGTCCCCTACCCGAGCCTGGTACAGAATGGACTCAGCACGCAATTCTTGAACCCAAATTCAAACCCAAGTATTTCTTTAGCTTCTGTCTGTAGTCTTGTGTGTGGCTAAGTAGAAGCCTCAGAATAAACATAAAGTGTAGTTTCCTCAGAATAAACATAAAGTGTAGTTTGTGTCACATAGGATGTCATCGGTGTGTGTGTGTGTGTGTGTGTGTGTGTGTGTGTGTGAATGAGCAGAGGGAGGCCACAAGGAAGACAGAAAACAGCAAGACCAAGCCCCCTTTACTGTCACTTTGACAAAGAACAAGGGATTTTGTGTCATTCTGAGAAGGATTTTGTAACTTGCAGACATCCTGCATTTTCTCAACTGGCTGATTCCCACTCTCCATCCGGGTTACAGAGAAAGAAGCTGAGCTTAGAGAGGATGTGTCCCCCAACAACAGCGACTAGAAAGCGCTGGAACCCAGCCAACCCAGCTCCCACCGATGAGTCCGGCCTTGCTGCCCCTCTCGGCAGAAGTGAGATCCGCCACAGAGCCTCTCCTCCTTGCGATCTGTCTTCATAGCCCGCTTTCCACAGAAGTCGAAGCTTGGCTGTGGACATATGAAGTAAACCCTGAAGTTTCTCCCCAGGCCTTCTTCTCACACGGTCACCATGGCGATGGGAAAATATTATGCAGTGGAGGAATTATGGGAATATGAATCAGCAGAAGCAGGGAGAGAGACCTCTGGAAAGCGGGGACTCCCAGTGGACGTGCTGCCTTTTCAAAGTAAACCCCTGAGATGATGGATTGCCCTCCACTTCCTGGAGAAGCCAGTGCCAGCCTCGTTGCATTAGTGGCTGACCCGCTTGCTCCGCACAAACACTTCTTACAAGAAAAGCAATGGCCATTTATTAGCGTGATTGCTGCTTGGCAACACAGAGTTATGGAAATCTGCTGGCTTCATTAAATTTTAAACATTGCTCCTTGCCAAGTGAAACAGAGTATTGATGTTGAGCTGGGTAGACATTTAATGTTGTCCAGCAGAATTTCAATGGTGAAGACTTGAAGCCTGATTTTGGGGTTGAGTGCTGGAGTTATTGGGATGGAATGTTGAGCCTAAGCTGTGGTTGGCAAACCCTCCCCAAAATTTCTAGCTGATCTGTGTGTGATTTTTTTTTAAAAAAGTTATCTATTGAGTTCCTCAAAATAATAAAAAATAAAATTCTAATATGAACCAGCAAGTCCACTTTTGGATATATATCAAAGAACTAGAAGCAGGAATGCGAATAGAGCTTTCCCACTCGTGTTCATGGTAACTCTATCCATAGTAGCCAAAGACGGAAACAGCCCAAGTATCTACCAAAGGATAGACATCCATCCGGCCTTGTACACTGGGGAACAGTCCTAAGCCTTCAGAAGATCATGGCGACCCTTGCTACAAGACGAATGAGGCCTGAGGATGCTACACTGAGCACGAGGACAGAGGTAGACAAAGTCTCAATGACAGAAAGTAGAACAGTAATTACTAGAGGCTGGGTTGGGGCGGGGAGAAGAATAGTGGTTTAATGGGGACAGAGTTCACACTTCTGTAGGACGAACTGAGTTGTGGGAGGCAGTGGTGAGAATCTCCTAAGTGCACAGTGCTGATTTCCACCATGCACTTACAAATGGCTAAGATGTCGGTTCTGCTACAACTGTGCACTTTGTCTTGGGGTTAAGATGTCCCTTACGCTATATATTTTACCACATGAAGAAACTGCTAGACAGAACTGAGGATGTAGCTCAGTTTGGAGAGTGCTTGCCCACCCTACAAAAGGCCCTGGGTTCGATTCCCGGCACCACTTAAACTGGAGTGGTGGTGCTTATCTGTAATCTTAGCCTCAAACAGGAGGACCAGAAGGTAAGGTCATCCTTGCATCCTTGGCTACAAAAAAAAAAAATTGAGAGGGGGAGAAAAAGAAATTACAATAGAGAAATGGATAATACCATTATTCTGATATCTTTATGCATCTCTATGCATTGGCTTGGACCACTTCTAGCCAGACCACAGGTCCTTCAAGCAAACATCAGGCACATTTTATCAAAACACTTGGTGGTTTGGGGGTAGCATTTCATCGGGAAGTCATCAACACTGCTCTAAAACTTTATCAGTTTTGATGGGCATGGTGATACATGCCTTAAACCCAGCACTCTGAAGGCTGAGGCTGGAGGATCTCTACGAGTTTAATGTCAGCCAGAGCTACATAGTAAGTCCTTGTCTTAAAACAACAGGAAAAAAAAAACAAATTACAGCTTGCAGCTTATAACTATACTAAGGACAACCCAGTGGCAGAGGCTAGAAACTGGCTCCAAACCTAAAACATCCATCCTGAGATTGGGGGCACACAGAACTGTCTTGAACTGACTGCAAAATCAAGACTAGCGGTCATAGAGTGTGATTATCTACTCCTTTCTTGGTTGGTCAAAGGACAGGTGATCCAGCTTCTGCCTCAGGAATCTTGCCATTCTGGAAAGAATGTTGTTTTCACACCCATCTCAAAAAAAGCCTGAATGGACGCAGACAAGGGACACTGGATCCGTCACCCTCTCTGGTGCACCAGCCTTACTCCTCCAAGGCATATGTCCCCGTCCCTCTCTTACCCTTTCCTATGGCCTCCACCTTATTCCTTGGGAATGGGCTGTAGAGGAGACATCCCTTGTCTTGGGCCCAAGGTGAGTCTCCATTCTCCAAGCACAATACCTTGGTCACAGAGAGCACAGCCTGCATTTTCTGTGCCTAATGAGACCAGCCATACCTGCTCCTTCCTGACACCCTGACCATCTCCCTCCCTGCCCTCAGTGTGCCCCCTCTAGGAAGCCTACCCTGACCCTGCACAGCCTCATCTGTCCACAAGTCCCGACGCACCACAAGACAGAGATGTCATATCACATGGTGCCTTGATGCTCCAAGGCTGCGCCTTGGAGCAGGCAGCCCTGGGAGCTGATCAGCAGGGCCAGCAAGCGAGCATCTCTCCAGGATATTCAGATGTGCCGAAGTCTGCAAGGCACACCAGACTTTAAACACATCCTGGAAGTCACTTCAGGCTTGGTTCCTTCGCCTCTAACTGCCTTCCTGTGGGACAGATTTTCTTTAGAGCTCTGCTCCGGGCTGCTGGACCATCTCACTATACTGGAAGAAAGAATAGAGAACTGGGACTATATTCCCATCCCTCTCTCTTAGCTCTTTGTCAACATAGCAAGGTGAGCCCTGAAGCCCTACTATGCCCAGCTTCCCTCCTGATCTACACTCTCTTATTTTTCTCACTCCCAAGAACTGAGCTCTGTGGTCCTACCTTATGTTCACACCACCTTCATGTTCACACTCATGCTCTGGAACCTGGGCTCTGAGGTCCCACCTTATATTCAGACCACCTTCATGATCACATCTGTGCTCTAGGACCTGGGCTATGGGGTCACACCTCATGCTCACACCACCTTCATGTTCACACTCATGCTCTAGGACCTGGGCTCTGGGGTCCCACCTTGTGTTCACACCACCTTCATGTTCACACTTGTACTTCAGGGCTGAGCACAGGACTGGTGTGCACAGTCATTTGGGTTTGATTTCACCATGAACATTTATCAGCTCTTTTTAAAAATAAGTATTTGTGCTTTTCCCCCAAGAGACCAGTTCTTCTAACCGAGAACTGCTACATCAGGTCTTCTGATGTAGAACTGATACTATCAGGTCTTCTGATATAGAACTGATACTCTAGATTCCAGGTAATGCTGTTCTTCAACCTCTTTCTTCCATAAGACTCGCTCTTCCAGCCTTGGAGAACTCTCCTATTCTCAGGTGGCATGAGAAGGAGTCCCACACAGTCTGTGGGTGGCAGAGACTGCATCCCTCAAATCATTCCTTCCACTTCTGGTGGCCTCAGAACCACAGACAGCCCAGCGGCTCTATTCGCAGCCAGGCAGTGTGGGTCAAGAGGCAACGCAGATGCACTGAAATCAGACAGAAAAGGACTCGGAGGATAGAGCCCCGGCTCTGGCACCTCAGACAGAGATGGGGCAGCATACAGCCCTGCCCAGGAGGTTTGGGCTTTACCTCTGGGTGTGTCTCACCTCTCCCAGAACCAGAGGCTCGAATGCACCCGCCTTTCTGGCAGGCAGAGTGGACAGCCACATCATGGCCTGGTCCAGGAAGGGCCTGAGGGTCTCACACACAAGATCTGACCCTGAGCTCCAGAAAAGCAGCCATGTTTTTCATTGTCACACAGTGGGACAGCCTATGTTCCTTGGGAAAAGAGACAAGGCAAGCACAGTTGGCCCTTGATCGTAGCTGACAGTGAACAATCTTCTGAGTCAGCACCTGATATTCTAGCACAAGGAGCTTGGACTTGGGCTCTGTCTGGGGGAAGTGGTCCATCTGGGCCTAGATGGTGAGCAGAGGAAGGAAACCTGACGGAGGCAGAGTCTCAGAGCTAAAATCCTGTGGGCAAGTCACTTGGCCTCTGTGAGCTAGAGGCGGGTGCCTGTCTGCAAACACCAGGGCCAGCACAAGGAGGAAAGAAACCCGGATACAGTGCTACAGTCGGGAAGTGAGGGGTGAGGCAGAAGGTGTGCAGGGAGGGACCCTAAGCTACCTCAGCGCTCATGAGGGACACACAGGAAGGACTGGGGAGAGGAAGAATGCCACACAGCAAAGCAGCAGCCATCAGGACTGGCCATCGCCCCTCCCCTTCTCCTTTCCGGGGCTCCTTGTCCCACTACAGGCTGCCTTCTCCTTCTCCAAGATTCTCTGCTGCCATAGAGCTAGCAAGAAACCATGGTGGCCCTGGCATCCAAATGCTGCCTCAAAGCATCCTCCATACCATCTGGAGCCCCCAGTCCAACAGCCAAGCATCCTCTCCTTGCATGCCAAAGTGGGTGTGGCGGAGCCATGAGGCAGATTCCTCTCCTGCCCTGACAGACCACCCATCTCCAAGCAGGCCTGTTTTTACACCAGTGCTGAGAGAGAAAAGGAGGCTGAGGAGCACACTGTCTGTGTTAAAGTCACTCAGGACAGCCTCAGAGCTGAGCCACGGAACGTGGTTAGCAAAACTGTGACGTGGTCTGGCTTCTTCTAAGCACTTCTGGATGTTTCTTCAGTTGCTCTTGCAGACTGCTTTGAAGGACTCTATCGTGCATGCTGCTGGGGTCTGTCATGTCACCAGGCCTCCCTCCCTCCTGGTGCAGTGTCCCTTTTCTTGCTAGTTTCCAGCTGTAAATCATCTTGAACGTGCTACTGTGACCACGGTTGCCTGAGGAAAAGTGTGTGTGTGTCAATGGCACATTCTCCTAGATGGATCTCTCTACCTGTGCCACACACATCCCTCTACGTACATACGTAAACACACATTGTGCCCAGGGATGTGGTTCAGCCTTGGTTCCTACTCTGGTTTTGATATGGACTGAGTGCATGCCCAGATGGTCACGTCACCAGTGTGGTGGGATAGAGTCTGCTGGGAGGTCACTGAAGACTCTTCTCTAAGAAAGGATTAATATGGCTCTCAGGAGAAGCAGTCATAAAAAAGGCTTGCCAGGAGTGGTGGCGCACACCTTTAAACCCAGCACTCGGGAGGCAGAGGCAGGCAGAAGTCTATGAGTTTGAGGCCAGCCTGGTCTACACAGAGAGTTCCAGGACAGCCAGGACTACACAGTGAGTCTCAAAAATATAAAAAGCAAACTGAAAAACAAGCCTGTTTCTGCTGACATTTGTGGCCCTTATTGATATTATATGCAAACAAACTGACCTAGAAATGATTCAAGCAAATGCATCTATACACTTAATAGTTCTTCCACAGAGGGAGGGACAGAGGGAAGGAGGGAGGAAAGGAGAGAGGGAGGGAGGGAGGGAGAGAGAGAGAGAGAGAGAGAGAGAGAGAGAGAGAGAGAGAGAGAGAGTGCAAAGTATGAGACTGGTCTCTCCCTAGAATCTTTGGCTTCCTATGTCTGTCTGTCTGTCTCTCTCTCTCTCTCTCTCTCTCTCTCTCTAGAATCTTTGGCTTCCTATGTCTGTCTGTTTCTCTCTCTCTCTCTCTCTCTCTCTCTCTCTCTCACACACACACACACACACACACACACACCTGTAATTATGATGCCCTTCGCCTTATCTTAGAAAATCACTGTTACAACAAACTCCAGGTCTTCTGGTATAGTAACAGAATGGACCGAGAGCCTTCAAACACAGCATCCATCTCCTGGAATGACATTAGCAGTGGGCAGTTCACCAGCAACAAGCGTGAGCTCCATGGCTCCAAGTCTTTACCAACATATGCTGCTGTCATCTACATAAAATCTACAGAGAGCAAAACTAAGGTGATGTCAGAAGCTGAGCCATGCTCACCTTGGGGTGGGGGGACTGATGGAAATGAGGGGCTTCAGGTGCCATGGTGCTGTTTCTTTCTTCTCTGTGTGGACTCTAGATATTTAAAAATATTTGTATTTCTTTTGAGGGTCTCACGCGTGCATACAAGGTATTTTCATCATATTTGCCCCTGACTCCTCTTAGGTCTCCCTCCCATCATATCTCCCTCCCAACTTCACATGCTGTTTTCTTCTTTTCTGTAACCCACTGGATCCAGTCTATGCTACCGTGTGCATAGTGTGGGACCATCCACTCGGGCATTGGCCGCCTACCATGGGCCACACCCCTGAAGAAACCTCCCTCCCCAAACACCCATCAACTGCTGCGCACAGCTTCTCAGCTAGGGATGTGGTCTCTCAAACCCTTCTATGCTAGACTACTGGCTGGCAGCTCTGTGTAGACTCCCTGACAAGGTGAGCTCACTTTGGGAAAAATCCGTGAAGCCAACACACAGACCATCTGAACGCGCTGGACGCTATAATTTCTTAAAGTTTATGAGATAAATAAATTTAGAAACAACCCAGCTGGCTATGGCTATTATTGTCACCATGAGACAGAGGAAGACGCTGGCAGTCAAGGTCACTGTCTGGTTCAGGGCTCACTTTTGGAGCTGATTTATATAAAGTTCTGTCTATCCCTCACGATCAGAATCCGTCATTTCTCCCTCCACGTCTTCTCTGGTTGTCGTTGGCAATCCTGTCATGTCATCTCCATAGGCTGATCTGGTGCCGGACTTTGTGACCATCAGATTTTATGAGTTTTTTTCCCCCAGTTCTAACTGACAGATCCTTTCCTGTACCCATCCCTGTGGTCTCCCCATCACTTCCTTACCCAAGTTAGCTGTGGCCCATGAATGTGGTCAATACGCCTTCTCTTAAATCCCCAAACTCACTCTGGGCATCTTGGCTCTACTGGAAAGTGGGTAGCCGTTCCCGTGATGCACAAGAGACCTCTGCCAGCCTGTGTTTGACACCTATCACCCTACTTCACCCACCTACTTCCCTCTGTCACTCCAAACTATGTTTGTCAAACCCCAGCTGTATGACAATAGCTATCAATGACCTACCGTGGGGCTGCCCTGTGTGAATGGGCTTAGGAGTTGGGGGAGCCACACTGATGTCAAGCTAAAAGGATCGAGGTGTTTAAATCCCGACCCCATTGTTGCGAGACTCTGCCCAAGCGACTCGGCTTCTCAGAACCCGTTTCTTCACCTGTAGGGTGAGAGCGTAATTGCAGCCCTCGGTGTTCATTGAGGATGAGTGAGTTAGTGTTTGCTAAGGCTCTTTTAATGGATGTCTGGTGGGAAGAAAGCACCCCCAAAGTCTTGCTGGTGTTGATGGCCTACTAGGGCTTATGGCTTCTCATTTTCTCTCTCCCTGCCTGCCTTAGTCTGCTGGAGTCAGGGCTTGCTGTTCTGTGGTAGCAGAGGGCAAAGCTACACAGGAGGATGTTAAGTGAGACGGCAGTGGTCACGGTACGAAGTGTCCCAGCTTTCTCCTATGGATTGAGCACAAGCATGGGCCTAGATCCTAGTAGCCCAGCCATGCAATAGGGTTAGTAAGGCACCCTCCATGGGTTGTCTGGTTCCAGAGAGGAGCTCATTTACACCAAGGCTAACACTGGCCACTCACAATTGTGTTTTGGGATGAAGATGGGCCCCAGCTTGTCTCCAGGGTCCCTCAGGGAGAAGAGGATTAGTGTATGCTATACAAAATCAGGTGGAGGAGGGACCAGGCAAGAGTGGTCATTGGAGACACAAAATTAAAGTAAGCAGGAGATGGGAAGTCACATCCTCTGGACAGAGACTTTCAAACAGCCTGCTTAGTAAGACAGACATGACAGAAGGGGACAGGTGCACGTTGAAAGCTGCCTTGTTTGATTTCAGGGTCCACAATCCTTCCGAACATAAGCAGCAGCAACTGAGCCGCACGCGGCTGTGACGGGATGGAAGGAAGTGGGAGGAGCCCTTTGATGGGCAGATCCCAAGTGCAGGGACTGTAGCTACTTTCGATTTCCTTTTCTCTACTTAACTAATTGTCTGGAGAGATCTGGCTTGTTGCCCACATTTGGAAGCCCTGCCCTCAATAGAATGGTTTGCGCATAGCCCACGGCTCTTCATGAATTACTGTAGACAGTAGACAGTGTCTGAAGGCAGCTACCTCAGGTTCTGCTGCAGAGGAGGAAGGCTAAGGCCAGACTGCTGAGCAAGACAGTCCTCCCTTCTCTGAGTGTAGCCCGGTTTGTGTGTACTGTGTCAGGTCCCTCTCCAGGTTCCTGGGAGGGTGGAATGAAAGGAGATATGAGTCCCTGTCCCTGTGACTGTGCCCAGCAGAAACTTTATGTCATCCGGGAGACACATGAAGAACTGAGACCTGCCACCCAGAGCTGCCCTCCCATAGACCCATCCCATAGAGCCAGTGAAATCCACAACAATGAACAGGAAAAGGAAGGCCCAGCCAAGGAGGGCCAACCGATGAGGGCCACGCCCCCACCATGCATGCCATACAGCCAACACTGCCTGATAGTGTGCCATCTACATGCTTTGCTTTGGCACCTCTGGCTGGCAGGGAGAGAGGTCACAGGAAGAGAGAGGTCCAAACACTGGCCCCTCTTTCTACAACAGACACCTGCATTGTGGCAAGCAGATCCTTTCCCTCTGGTCCTACTAGAATCTGGGTTCCACTCTGAACACAGCACTGGTTCCAAGGCACCTGGCTGCCTACATCTAAGAAGCTCTAGTTTGAAGAACCTTGTAAACCACATATTTGGGTGGGAATTGTTACCTGTGGGGGCCTCTGTAAGATCAAGTGATTTCAGCCTGTTCTGACCCCTGATAGCCACCGGCATGCATGGCTGTCAGTGAAGCCACAGTCAAAGGAAAACTCAATGGTTTCACAAACCATAGTCTGGGGCTTACTTAACACGCCCCTCAGGTCCATTGTGATGGGAGGGAGGGGTGCCTGTGTGCACGTGAGCAAGCCTTCTGTCGCCTGGGGCTAAAATCAGTCAGCCCTGCCTAGCCTCTCCCAGAGAAGACATGGAATGCATAATTGATGGCCCAGCTATGCATATTCATGAGCTCATTGCCTTCCAAGGCCAGTTGCCTCCGTGAAGGCTCCTTGCATAATGAACCTCTGAGACTGTGACCAGCCTCGGAGAGGCCTCCAGTTCTCAGCATCACTACTGGGCTCTGAAACTAACTTTGAAGAAAATTCTCCAGACTGTGCCTACCTGTGGCAAAATGTGGGAGAGCCCTGGCTCCTAATCCCCATGACGGTGGGTGGAATTCCATGTTCCTCACAGTGACAGAGCCTGGAATTAAGCCCTGTTCAGTCTCAGATACCAAGGCACTCAAAGACTGAGGCCTTGGTCTTTCAATCCAGCCGAATGCCTGTGGTCTTGTCAACTCTAAAATGTACTTGCCACACGCCTTTGAGACTGGAGTGAGTTTGGGCTGAAGAGTTACGAGCACTGGCTGCTCTTCCAGAGGAGCCGGGTTCAATTCTCAGCGCCTACACGGCAGCTCACAACTACCTATAAGGTAGCTCAAAGTGATTTGACTGCATTATGTCATATCGACATAAATGCAGGCAAAACACCAATGCACATAAAATAAAATTAAGCAAATCATTAAAGAAAGAGAGAGACTCTGCATCTTTGTTGAAGTCAGTTTAAAAAGTGGGACTTCCTTTCTTAGTGGCCTAGAAAACAATATGAGTCTCCTTGTCAGTAGGATCCCCCCCACCCCAGGCTCTGACTCCCCTAGGCTCTGAAGAAATATAGCAATGCCACCACTTGCCATACACCTCGTGTGTGCCAGGCAGTGTGCCTGACGCTCTGAACGGTGGAGCGTGAATAACGTCTGCACAGCAGTTGAGCACAGGCTGGCGCACTGTCAGAGGTTCCTTCCTTTGAATACTCTCCACCTTATTTATTGAGACAGGGTCTTTCACTGCAGCTGGAGCGCACAATTGATCAGGCTGGCTGACCAATGAGCTCCAGAAATCACCCTGCATCCACTTGCCCTCTCCCCCGCACCCAACTCAGGAGGAGGGAATATAACTGAGGTTATATGAGCATACCATGTTTTTACATGGATGCTGTGGATTCAAACATGGGTCCTCCCTTGGGCTTGACCACAAGCACCTTACTGACGGAGTATTTCCCCGCCCCCAAGCTTCCTTCCTCCTTGCTCCTAGGAGGACAGAGAACTATCCTGCATTTTCTTCTTTCTTTGGTAGACAAACATTCACAAAAACTCTTAGGTCCACAATTTACTGAGGCAGCTTTGTGGCTTTGGAAGCGTCAGTGCCAGTTGAATTTGAAAATGGGGGTGAAAGAAACCTACAAGTTTTCCCAAACTAGTCATAACCCAATTAAAACGTCACACATGAAACCCAAGACAATGATTCACAGAAGGCTCCATCTGGTGAGTCTCACTATAAGCATTTCACATGTGATTCAACTCTGATTTTTTTTTTCTCATTAAATGCTAAGCCACACACTTTCCGTCACGGTAAAAGGACATTTTAAAAGCCTTGTTGCCTATGAGCGTGTGTGAGAACGCTCGGAGTGTATGCACGGAAGTGTGTATTCACAGACATCTGTCCTGTGAGCACATCCATCTGTGAGGATTTGGGGGAGTTTGCATGGGGTCCGGTTTTGTTGACCTGTGCCGTGCCTCGAGCCCTAGCTGGCTCGATGGTTCAGAATCAAAGTTGTGATTTACTTAAGCATTCTTTCACATGCTCGTTTCATACAGGGCCCTGCGCATCCTGCAGCTAGCATGGGGTGTATGAGTGTGTGCCTGCACACTTGTGTGGGCACAAGGTTACACACACGGAATGCAGCTGATCAATGTTTGCGTGTGTTCTTGGGGGTGCAAACTCTGGCAGGGCTTTGAGAAAGTTACTTTTGAAGGGAACAGCATCTCCATGAAAGGTCCAAAGGGGGCCAGGGAGAGGGCTCCGTTTATAAAGAGGCTTGCTGACAAGCCTGACGATCTGATTCAATCCCATGATTTGCTAAGTGGAAAGAGAAAATCAAATCCCTCCAATTGTTCATTGACCCCCACTCATGCACCAGGGCATGGCACCCCCACCCATGTACACACACACTACCACCACAAAGTAAGTCTAAAACTTAAAATTAACTTTTAGAAATAAGGTGTCCCATGACACTTGAGAAAGGAGATCTCTGACATTAGGGACTGCACATTCTACCATTCCAGAAAGTGACATTTTGTCGCGACTGTCTTGACACAGGATCTCACCACATTGCCCATGCTAGCCTTGAACTCTAACGGTCTTCCTAGCTCACCCTTTTAGTAGCTGGGACTAAGATAGCATCACACCCAGCTTCAGTGTGACATTTGGACAAGCTCCCTGGACCAGCTGTGTCTAACGTTTGGGTTTTAGGTTTGGTCTGGGAAGGGCCATGAAGCAGGCACTCTTTAGAAACGCGAGTAGGATTTCACACAAATTAAAACTGCATGACCAGGCACTTTGTAGGCTTACATTCCTATTCCCAGGGGACACAAGCCCACCAGGAATCCAACGGCAATGATGAGCTGCTAACCCTGGGGAAGTCTGGCCACAGGCCTCCCTCAGCCTCTGCCTGGGCCTCTAGTCAGCCAGTGACTCACAGCGGGGCTGGATGGTCAACCCCCTATCTCCCACAATCCTGTATCAAGGCCAGGCCAGGACTGCCAGCCTGTGACTTCTTTGGGAATGGTCATGTTGCTTGACTCTTCCGCACCTGGATCCCTCAAGATGTGATTAGCACTGGGTGGTACCCTAAGGCCCTGATGCTACTGGGGATGCCATTCCTGGCAGCATAGGCAAGGACCTTGGGTACACAAATCTAGGACCCCACACATGCTGACAGACTCCTTGGTACCCTGAGGGGTCCCCAGCACAATTCATTCCCTGATTCTTTTGTTCCTAGAAACCACCCCAGAGTCAAGACAATCCTTGCAGAGCCTATTAACTAGGTGGCAGGCAGCCGAGTAGCAGGTGCCACCTGCCAGAGGGTGATGGCACAGGTAAGGGGCACTCTCAGAGTCTCTGTTTCCTCGTCGCTACTGTATCCCTGCACTAAGCACGGTCCAGCACTGAGCACTCGCTCAGTTTCCACTTGGTCTCCGTGGGTGATCACAGGCACACTCGCCCCTTGGGAGTCTAGCAGTGGAGTGACCAGATAACACCCACCACCAGGCACCTATGGGGCACCTGGCATTGTGCCAGCTCAGAGCCCACCACCAACTACAGGGGAATGAGGATGTTGTGGGTGAGACAACGAGGCCCAAAGACACACACCGTGGGGTCTGAGATGAAACTGTGGCCGTCAAGTAACTCAGCCGTAGAGATGTTTTGCCCGGCCCTCAACTACTATAGACCTCAGACTCTCAGGCTGCCCGAGGCTGCCTCTCTCTGCTTGAAATGCAGAAGGGTGGCTGGGATTCCAGTGCCAGCCTTTCTATATTATTCATGCCTCCCTTCGGCTGCCAGCAGGGACCTGGCCCAGAGGTCTGGCTTTGCCAGGAAAGATAAGGCGCCAACACCTGACTTGGCTTGTGTACTCCCTCTTGTTCCCAAAAGAACGGTGACAAAGGCCTGTTGTTCCTGGCCCTGTGCAGGAAGCCCGACCTCCTCCTCTTCGGGAAAGGGAGATCAGCCATTAGTAAGATTGCAGCAGGTTAGGTTTACAGTTTTCCTCCCTGTCCCCTCCTGTAATGCAGCGAGGGCCTAGAAGCAGGCGCTTGCTGGCCCAGATTCTCTCTTATATACTGGGCTTCGTACTCATGGCCTGGAGACACCTATACAGAACCTTGTGGAGTTGGTATTACATATCTCGCGTGCCAGGTGGGGAAACTGAGGCTGGTGAGGCTGAGGGAATGCTCAGACTACATAACTGGCCGACTGATCAGCCAGTGCTGCCGCTGCTGGGATGCCAAGCTGAGTCATGTGTCCTCAAAACACAAGGAAAGAGTGAGCTCATGACCACCCACGCTCTGTCCCGAACAGTCGAGTCAAACAGAAGTCCACAGCAGAGAGCAAAAATTCAAGGCCACCAAAGGGAGACCCAGTCGTTCTGTGTGTTATTCTTTTGGTCCCCGCCCCTTTCCACGCCCACTCCCAGAGACCTCTGGTCTCTTGGAGTCATCCTGAATCTTTTCTCTTCCCTCTCTCTCTTCTCACTGCCCCCTTTTGCATGTGCACACGCCCCCACCTCTCTCTCTCTCCCTCTCTCCCTCTCTCCCTCTCTCCTTTAATAAAGCTTTATGTCTATTTTCTGTGTCTGTGCTGTTAACCCGCCGCTGCACCGCCTGTTCACCCGCCGCCCTGGTCACACGTGTTCCGCAGGTCTCCGCGCAGCTACGCGCAGCTGCCCAGCTACAATCTTTAAGAACAACAAAACTGTGGCCATTGCCTGGCCCTTCTTCCTCCTTTAGCACCGGAAGCCCAGCAGGCCACATCCACAAGTCTGACAGAGCCCCCAGGGCCCACAAGGACTCTGGTCCAGAATCGCACATGCCGCTGAGAGATGGCAGAAGGCAGGCTTGAGGGATGGGGACCCTGCCAAGCTGGTGACACTGCTGCCTGCCATGGAGCTACAGTGATGTCATGTCTCCAGGGGTGGCAGGCAGGAATGCCTGGACACCAACAAACACAGCCCTGTCCTACCCTGTGATTTCCCACCCCCAGGCATGAAGCACTTTAGAGACCATCAATTGCAGCTCTCCTCCCGTTGACAAATCAGGCCACTCTGGTGTAGCAGGGGCAGTGAAGGAGGGCCGCAGGCACTGGCCTAGTAGGGATACTTAATGGACATCTCTATGGCCTGCCCCTAGCTCCCATAGCCTGCAGCTGAACCTTGAACTAGCCCCACTGCCAATTACACCCTTGCAGCCTCAGTTTCCTTGTTGAAAAACATCACCCACAGCTGGCGGGATTGTATACCAGAAAGGGCCTTTCCACATAAGCACTTCCTAAAGGCTTTGGAGAAACCGTAATGATAAAGGGGGCAGGAGATACCAATTCTGAACCTACTGTGTGCCAGGTGCTGGGGAGACAGGAGACTCAGACCCTGCCCTCAGGCCCTATCACCTAGTAGGGGACACCAAATAGGGACCACATGGAGTGACAGATATCACTACACAAAGGAATCCCCTCCCCATCAGGAAAGGAGAAAGCAGAGGGAAGAAGGGCTAGCCTGGAGCAACCTGGCACTTCAGCAAGAGGGGCCTGCACTGGCAACAGCCAGGCAGTGTGAACTGCCTGTCAGTCTCAGTGGCTTGAAGAGTGAGTGTCCGTGTCCTTACTACTGCTGTGGGAAAACTACCCTGACAGATCCACGGACAAAGGCAGATGCAGGCCTATGCGCGGCTCACGTTCTTCATTTTCTACAGGCCCGCATCCCAGCCTGGGTGGTCCCCTCGCAGTTAAAATCGTCTCCCCATATCAATTAATGTAATCAAGATAATCCTTCAGACATCCTTAGAGGCCCATGTCCCAGATGATTCTGGATTCTGTAAGATGACAATCAGTACTAGCCATGGCAGAGGATGAGGGTCAGGGCCCGGATCCGAGGCTCCAGAAGTCCTCAAAGAGTCAGACCATTAGACCATGGAAGGAATATGCTAGCTCAGGCTCTCGTGCTTAGCACAGTGGGAATCTCCCTTGAAGACTCTACTCACAGAAGTGTCTGGAGCTGGGCTGAGATGGGAATGCCCCTGGAAGCATTGGTGTGTGTGTGTGTGTGTGTGTGTGTGTGTGTGTGTGTGTGTGTGTGTATGTATGTATGTGTGATGTGCATATGTATGTGTGGTGTATGTATGTCTGTATCTGTGTGTATGGTATATGTACATGTGTGTGTGGTACATGTATGTGTGTCTGTATGATGGGTATGTTTGTGTGCAGTGTATGTATGTGTATATCTGTGTGTATGTGGTATGTGTGTGCATGTTTGTATGTGTCCGTGTGTGTGTGTGTGTGTGTGTGTGTGTGTATGCAGATCCCCCTCCATGTGTCCTGTGCCCACTCATGAACTTCCCTGCTTCCTTCTCATGATTATTCTAAGACAGGCTAAAAGGGAAACTGAGGCTTAGGTTCAATCACCTGACCACAGATGACAGAGTTGGGAGGCAAACCTCGGACTGCCTTTGCTCTCTGTGTCCCTGACTTTCAGCTTCCTGGCCTATGATCTCCTTATTTAGGTTTAACACTTTTAAAATGCTGTTTGAAATGAGTATTTTCAAATTTTCTAACTTTTGCCTTATTGTTAGGAGGGGTGTCACGGTGGGTGCCTGTGGAAGACAGAGGACGTTTTCACTTAGTCTGCTCCTTCCACAGCGACTTCTAAGCATCACACTCAAGCCTTTAGGCTTAGGTGGCAAGCCCCTTGCCCATCTACCCATCTCAGAAGCCCTAAGTGCACATTTTTGTGTACATGCGTATGCGTGTGTTCCTGTGTACGCACGTACATGTGACTGGAAGCCAGAGGCTGACATTAGCTGTTTCCTCAGTTGCTCTCCAACACTTGCTAGGCTGGTGGGCAGCAGGCTCCAGTCATCTTCCTGTGTCTGCCTTCGCATAGCCGGGACGACAGTTTGTGGCTCCACAACCAGTTTTTTACACAAGACCCAAACTCAGGTCGTCAGGCCTGCACAGCAAGCCCTTTGCTGAGTTGTCTCCCAGGTCCTTAAAACCCGTAGCTGTTATTTTAAGAGTGGCAGCGTCTATACTTCCTGAAAACGGGCCTATGCGTCCCCTTCCACAGCCCCTGCTTTCTCAGGGCCGTAAATCAGCTCTGAAGAGGACCTGGGGGCAGGGAGAACAGAGACAATGCATCTGGCTCGCTGCAGTTCACAGGCCAACCAGGGTTCAGGTTCTAGAGGCCATGGGGCAGCGGAATCCCACCCTTGAGGTCACACTGCCTGCTGGGGGGCTCTCCCTCTCTCAGCACTTCTGAGCCCGTCTTCTGCTCTAAGGGGCCCCGGATGCTTCCTACTTCAAGGGCCTGACCCTGCAAGAAGGATGGGATCATAGAAGGAGGAAAGAGCTGCCGGTGGCCAACAAAAAGCATATATACAGGGTCCCTCCATATTGGGGGGGCACTGGGTTCCAGGCGCCCCACACTCCATATACCAGGCCCCAGATCCCTCATCTGAAACAGGGTATAATGCTGTAAAGAGCTCACACTCAGCCTTCCTTGCCGTGTAAGTCATTTCCAAGTTGCTTTTTAGGTAAACTTGCCATATATTAATTACAACCAGGTATATCCCTAAGTGTTCAGAGCGGTCTTGACGCCAGGTTGTCAGGCCACAAACGTGGGCACCTCAGACTCAGTGGCCAATTATGATTCTTCTCACATGAAACAGTCCCTGCCAATTATCTGAGATGGGTTTTGTTTTAGATACTGTCTTGCAATGTTGTCCAGTTTGGCCTTGAACTCCCTGGCTCAAGGAAATCCTCCTGCCTCTGTCTGAGTAGCCAGGACTACAGGCTTCACTGTGCCCAGCAACCCATGAATTTCTTGGTTCTTCATTCATCGACTCTTTCCCGAACCGGACACAAAACACTCAGGTGGGCTGAGAGGCCAGTGAGGCCCACAGGACCACACAGGACAGAGCATATGATGTCTGGGGACGGTAGCCTTGAGAGCCAGACTTCACAGAAGGATTAAAAGTGTTTCTAGGATTGAGGAGATAAAGTCCTTGCCACCCAGCATGAGGACCAGAGTTCAGTTCCCCAGAACCAACTCAAATGCCAGATGGGGCACAGCAGCCCAACTGCAACCCCAGCATCAGGTGGGAGGAGAGAGGCCCTCTCTGGCCAGCAAGAGTAGCCGTGTGGACAGACCATGCTGCAAGAGATAGTGCAGAAAGGAACTGAAGACTGCAGACCTCAGGCCTCTGCATACACACTCACATACATACCCACACATGTGAACACACACGTACACATGTGTACGTGTGCAAATATGCTGTTTCTAAGCCCAGAAACAGCCCTGTGTGTCCAGAGACACGCCCGAAGAACTGTGCGGTGGTGCAGGAGTTCGCAGGGTGTAAGGTACACTCAGGGTGAGGGCGCCCTCCCAGCGTCTCCCGACAGCCTGTCTCAACAGCTCACACGTACAACACGGAAGCTCCCCAGCTCTGTCTGTGAGCACATGAACTACTCTAGTTTCTTGTGTCAACAGTCCCTTAGACGTCACACTAGAGACAGAATGGCTGCAGAGGAGGATTTACTCGTTCACTGAGGGGGGCACGGTCCATGACAGAGGGGAAGTGGAGATGGGAATGGCTCATGGCTGGGGCAGTGAGAGCCTGGGGTGGCTTGCTCACATTAGGTAGATCACGAAGCACAGTTGGGACTGGACTTTAACCCTCAAGGTGGCCTCTAACAACCCATTTCGTCTGGCTAGGTCCCACTCCCATAAGCCCCATAATGTCCCAAAGTGCTGCCACCACTGGGGACCGAGTGCTCAGATGCACCAGCCTACAGGGCCACTCCATATCTCTGCATCAGCAGGCTCGCCTCACAGATGAGGAGACAAGTGTCACGAGAAGTCGTAGATCACATGGTGCCAGGTGGCAGAACTCAAGTGCCAATGCCAGTCTGGTTCCTCTGTCCTGCCCTCCTTCCCTATTCTCCACCTGTGGCCCCTTTGGCCCAGGATACATTACTAGGACAGAGAATGAGTCTGGCACTCCGCCTGCCGCGTGAGCTACGAGCATCTGGCTCAGAGCCAGGAGTTCTACAGGGTATCACCTTCCTTTCAACTGAATAGATTCGGTGAACACTCCAGGCCCCTCCGAGACTCTCCCCTCCTCCCAGCCTGGTTCCGTTCCCAGGAGCCTCCTAATAAGCTCACCGTTCCCAGGTGGGTTGGTTTCCATTGTGACAGGCTGATTAGGTCCCTCACCTCCACCCGGCTCAGGTTACAGCTACACAATCAATCTAACCATCGGCACCTCTGCCAGGCTGTGGGCACCCAACACGGAACACAGCTGCACAACCTCACAGGGGAATGCCCCTGCCTCCAGAGCCCTCCAGTGACCAGCACGACTGTAAAAGTCGCTGCCACAAGTCCCCGGGTGTCCAAACTATTTATAAGACGGACACACCAATTCCCCTTGTCAGACACTTGGTGCCAGCCAGTCCTGTCTGCATTCCACCAGGGAGTGTCTGTCTTGGCCTGCCCATCCACAGCCTGGCAGCACTTCAAAGCTTTGGGGAAGATCATCCAGGGCTGCGCCAGTCCATCAGCACCTTTTCTGGTGGCCTTTCTAGTGGGGTTTTGGACATACACACACACACACACACACACACACACACACACCTCCATGTGTCTGGCCTCCTCTTTGTCCCTCTCTACTACCTGCTTTTGGAGGAAGGACCCCAATGCAGCCTGCAGCTCCAAGCAGCAAGGGTCACTGGCAGGCATCTGGGATCAGGACCTTAAACTTGAGAAGCAGACGCTGTCATTGTTCCCTTATACAGGTTGGCAAACTGAGGCTTGAGGCCACAAAGCCAAGAAACGTCGACCGGTGAGTATTTGAGAAAATGCATAGCAGCCTTAGTGGCCAGAGAAGCCAAAGCCACAGAGAGTTGACACTCCATACTCCCCAGAGTGATGGCTGCGATCATAATGTATTTCTCTGTGGAAATGTGAAATGTGGGGTGAGGGCAGACACGCCAGCCGGCAGCGCTAGCAGAACACAAAATATGCACCCACAAGTCCCAGTCTGGAGGGTGAGTTCTCAAAAGGTTCCACGTGGCCAGGTGTGGCAGCCAGTGCCACCAGCTAATGATCGGATCAGTCCCCACGGCGGGACTTGCAAAGAGATAAAATGAGGTTCTGAGTCTGGCTGCAACAACAAACTGGATCTTCCCCTCAGTGAGAAAGATCTCAGCTGTGCAGCATCCAACAGCACACGTGTGAGCAATCCAGAGAAGCAGGAAGCAGACTCGAGGCTGCCAGAGGCAGAGGGGAGGGAGAGACGTGGGTGCTGTAGGGTATGGGATGCCGCCACGTGACAACAAATGGAGAATGGGCAAGATAAAAAGGACCACGTGTCCCAAAAGGTCTCAAGCTTCCTATGCAGCAAGGATGACCTTGAATTTCTGAGCATTACCCCACCTCCTGATGCTAAGATAACAGGCACGTACCACGTGGTAAGCACCGTCTCACCTGGTTTTAGGTGGTGCTGGGGACAGAAGCCAGGGTTTCACACATGCTAGTCCCTCTACCAACTAAACCACTCCCCCAGCCCTAAATGGTCAAATCTGAGCATATGGGTGATATTTCAAGAAAATAGGTACCCAAAATAACGAGAGTCGGGACAATGGAGGCAGGATTAGAACTCAGGGCTTACCCCCACAGTTGTACGTGCCCCTGGCCTCCCCTTGACTGTCCACTCCATGTCCCTATGTCCCCTGAAAAGGCAAGCCTGGAGTCATAGGCAGGAGCTGTCTAGGAGCCATGGGGCCAGCCCTCAGCCCTCAGCCCTCTGCCCTCCGCCCTGTTATCCTGAGTGTGACTAAGGCCACCAGATACATTTGCTGAAAACCTGGCTACCATCTTTCCTCCTGCCAGGCCTGGCCCAAGTGGAGTCCAGCCTAGCAGGGAGTGGGGACACACACAACCCATGGCCACTACACCTGTTATCCCTGGTGGCACCCTTCTCTGTCATCTCATCGCTACTGAGACCACTTTCCCAGTACACTCAGCAAGTTTTGGGAAGGACAGAACAAAGGACAAAAAGCCCACAGGGAGAGTGGTCTGGGGTTCTGTGGCAAAGGGTCCACTTTCCCAAGCCTCGCTGTCCCCGCAGGGAGGCCCTGCGGCCTCATGCCCACTCTCTACCTGACTGCTGTCTGCCAGAGGGCAGGAGAGAGACTCGGCGCCTGTGAAGACAACGGGTACTGAGCTGGGCCCTCCTATTTCCTCTTAGGGCTTCCCAGGATTGGCCAGCCTCCTTTCCTAAGGCCCTGCAGTAAGGGACAACCCAGCTCCACAAGCTCCCCATGTCAACTCTGGCCCAGTGCAAACCTGGGATTGACACAGGAGTGATCAACAGACACAAATGGGGTACCACTGGGTCCCTTTCCCTGCTATATACAAAGCACAGACCACTCCCAGAAGGAAGCCTGTCCTCCCCTCGGATTCCACCGCCTGGGAGCCACAGCTGGCATTCCTCAGACTCCCAACCTCCCTCTCCTGCACCACTACACCCTGGAGACACACTGGGGCTGGGAGAGCTCAATGTCTTCTAGAAAGTTCTCTATATTTCCAGAAGAGCTGGAGCTTAGGATCAGTGGAGGAACAGAGGGGCTAGAACTCAAGACCTTCCCTGACAACTATCCTCAAGCCCTAAGTTTTCGGTTAGTTCGGTTGGTCTTGTTTTTTCTTCCTGTAAATGTTAGCATCTGTCTACTTAATTGTGCTTATCCCAGGTGTCTGAGCTTGTGCGCAAGTGTCACCTGATAGGGTTGTGACAACCTGAATGAGCAAGCACAGATGGGAAGGAGCGTCTCGAGGTAGGGCACACGCACACACATGACAGGAACCTGGGTCTGCTTATGCTTCGCTCCCTCGTGAGGGAGGAGGGCGCAGGCAACATCACTGCAGCCCTGGGCAGGATGGAGGGTTCCAATGCCACAGGTGCTGTTGCTCAGCCTATTCTGGTCATGGGGCAGAGCCAGGAGCCTGCTGCAGTCCCCAACTGCTCCAGAAGACGGATGGTGCTTTGGGGGTGCCTCCCTGGCCCTGGCTCAGGCAAAGGGAAGAGAGATGCATTTGTCTTTATGTTGTGCACCTGGCCAGGGTTCTGCGGTGAACACCGGAGGCAATGGACTCACCCAAGTCCCGGGCTTTTGAGACAGAGCTGACTCCAGGCCAGGCCTCCTGCTTCAAACCCAGATCTCTCCAGGAAGCCCTGTTTTCCGAGGCCACAGGGAGCAGGTGGTTCATCATGTATGCTTGGTAAGTACTGTGGCATCAGACTGAGCACTCCGCTCAGAGCTGAGAACCTGGAAGGGTATTTGTGGCTGGACCAATACTTGACATTTTGCTACTGGAAATGATGAGGTAAGATTCCTAGAAGATGTGGTTACTATGCAAGACCACAGAAGCACTCTGTCCCCAGAGCAGAGCCCAGCTACTCGTCCAGCCCTATTCCTAGTAACATCACATATCCTTAGGGAAGGGCTCATAAACATCGTGTAGGCTGAAAACTCGTGTGTGGTGTGTGTATATGGATTTGCGTGTGTGTGTTACATATATATATATGTGTATATATGTACACACACACACACACACACACACACACACACACATATATATATATATATATATATCAGATGCACACGCATGCAAAGGCCAGAGACAGGGTCTCTCACCAAACCAGAAATTCACCCTTTCTGTTAGACTGGTCAGCCAATCAGCTCCAAGGATCCTCTTGTCCCTACCCCCATTGTTGGGGTGATAGGCGCACAAAGTCACGCCTGGCTTTTTACATGGGTGCTGGAGATTCACACTCAAGTCCTCACACTTGTAGAGTAAGTGCTCATACACACTGTGTCATCTCCCCAGCCCACAGACTGCACGGGAAAGATCTTCTCTTGCTATAAGAACCAAGATGTATTGTACTCTGCCCTCTGGTAGGAGGCAAATTTTGAATCGAATTCATTTGGCTATGCCCGTGTACTAACAGAACAGTGTTACGCTGGTTGGTTTGTTAGTTAGTCAGTTAGTTGTTAGTTGAAATAGGGTTTCACTCTGTAGCTCAGGCTGGCCTCACCCCTCCACACATCTCTTTCTGGCCCAGTCTCCCATGCTGGGATTGCAGGCCCGTGATAATACCAGCTGATAAAGCTGGTCACTGTGACCGAGTCTTCTGTGGATTGTATGCCACCATGCCCATCAGAGCCCCCAAACGGACTCTCCCTAGAGCTATCACAGACCTCCCCACTGATTTTCTACAATCATTTTCTTCTGAGCTCCCTGGGACAGCACCACTTGGTCTGTTCTGGGCTTTGCCAGTCTCATTCCTCTTGCACCAAACAGAAGAGACTTTTGGAGCTGGAGAGACGGCTCAGTCAGTACAGTTTGATGAACAAGGGTGAAGACCTGATCTTAGATACAGAGAACCCACTTGAACCCCTAGCAGGGCAGTGCACACCTGCATTCTCCTTGGTGGGAAGGTAGGGGGAAGAATCCCTGGAGCCCAAATGCCAACCAGTCTAGCCAAATCAGTGAGCTCCAGGTTCAGTGAGAAATGTTGTCTCAAACACATAAGATAGAGAGTAACTGAGAAAAAACAGTGGGACTTCTGGCCTCCATATGGCACAAGCATACAGATGTGCACATGTGTGTGTGTGTACGTGCACACACACACACACACACACACACACGAGATTCTTGACCATCAGCAGCCCATGTTTCCCTTAGGTGGGACTGGAACCAAAACTTTCAGAAATTGATGTTTGTTTTTCTTTCTTTTCTCTTTTTGTTAGTAACATAAATTTGTTGTCTAACAATTCTGTGAACTAGGTGTCTGAGATTGACGTATGCTATTCTCTCCTTAGCTAATACATGGTCTCCTGTTGCCCTTGCTTCTCTACCTGTCTCTGTTCTGTTCCCATTTCCTCTTTTCAACTAAAATTAACAGAGAAATTATACTTTGGGTGGTTTATCGCGTGCACAGGATGTTTTGATGTCTGCATGCATTGCCTGGATTTGGCAAACAGACCCCCCTCACATGGTTATCCAATCCCAAGAGCCTGTATCATCCACTCTCTATTTTTCATGAGTGAGACATGACACCCTTAACAACCGTGCTGTGCTACAGATTGCGAATGTACTTCCTGAGCCTCACTAAGATTTTGTTCCCTTGTCCAAGTTCCTCCCTGCCCTGCTCCTGCCCAGGCTCAGGTAAGAAGCACACTACACATCTATGAATCAGTTCCTTTCGATTCCACAAGAGAGTAAGGTCATGCAGTGATTTGTCTCTGATGCCAGACTCGTCATCATGTTAAGTGACACAGTCCCATTCTGTGTTGTCATAGGTGGCTGGCTGGGTTTTCATTTTTATGGCTGACTAGCATTCCATTGTAATAGCCCACATGACTTTATCCATTCTTCTACCAATGGATTTCTTTTCAATAGTATCTCAAAATCACAGGTAACAAAAGCACAAATAGACAAATGGGATTATATTCCATGAACAGCTGCTGCACAGCAAGGGAAACAACCCACAGAGCCAAGAGACCACCCCCAGGATGGCAGACAATACTCTGTAAAGGACAGTCTGCCCTCTGGGCCCTTCCTGTTGCACCTGTGGATCTAGCCAACTGGGAAACAGCGTTCCAAAGCCAAATATCACACTGTAGCTAACAAGTGCTGTGTAATTAGGCCCAAGGTTTCCTCTACTGGACATGTACAGGTGACCTTGTCATTTCTCCCTTACCAGCATGGTGTGGCAGCTCTCCATAGCCTCTGCACAGTGGCAGGAAGCATATGTCGTCTAGAGATGATGCAAAGACTTCAGAGGATGTGTAAGGTATACGTAAACACTGCAACGTTTTATTCAACAACTTCAGAATCCTTAGGGCATGTTATCTTCAGGGGTCATGGAAGAGTTCCCAAAGGAGAACTGTATACATCTAACAAAGGGTTAATATGCAGGACACATAAGAAATTCAGGGAGCTGGAAAGATGGCCCAGGGGCTAAGAGCATGCATAGCTCTTACAGAGGACGCACATCAGGGGACTCACAACCATCTGAAACTCCAGCTCCAAGGGATCTGACACCCTTTTCTGGCTACCTTAGGCACCCACATGTACGTGCAAATGCACTCAGACATATACAAAAGGGGAGGGGAGAGAGAAGGAGAGGGAAAGAGGGAAGGAGGATGAGAGAGACAGAGATCGATCTTAAAAAGAAAGAAAAGAAATCCAAACTGAGTGTGGTAGCTCATACCTATAATCCTTGCACTGGGGAGGCTGAGGCAAGAGAAATGCTGTGATTTCGGAGGCTAGCCTGGGCTACATAGTGAATCATAGACCAGCCTGGGTTACAGCATATAGACCCTGTCTATAAAAAAATTAATTAATTAACATTTTAAGGAAAGACCCATTAGGTGTGGTGGTACATTCCTTTAATCCCGGCACTCGGGGGACAGAGGCAGGAAAAGCTGTGTAAGTTTAAGGCTAGCCTGGTCTACAGAGTGAGTTCCAGGCCAAGCAAGGGCAGCATAGTAAGACCCTGTCTCAAAAACCTAAAAAATAAAATAACTTAAAACAAAAAGGAACAAAGAAAGTAAGAAACTCAAATAACTCAATAGCTAAGAACCAAACAACCTAATTACAAAATGAGCAGCCAGGCCTGATCGACGTTTCTCAAAAGGAGCTGTTCAGATGCCACGAGGTATACGCAGACACGCTCGGCACTGGTAATCACCAGAGAAAAGCAAACTGAAATCACAGTAAGACATCACCTTGCCCCTGTTAGAATGGCTGGAATCAAAAAGATGAGGGGCCGGAGACATGGCTTCCCTGGAGAAGTGCCTTTGCCACACAGGCCCAAAAACCTGAGTCCAATCTCGAGAACCATGGAAAGGTGAATGGAGAGAATTCTGACCCCACACATGTGCTCAGGTGCACACACCCACACACGTATCATCTACACACATATACTCACACGATCCACACACCCTGCACACACACAAACACACATCATCTGCACACACACATATATTATCTGCACACACACAGAGGCACACACACAGACACAGATACACACACACACACACTACAAAACATTTAAAAGTTGAAAGGCAGCTGAGGAGAAAAAGCACTCATCCAAGGCTGGTGGGAATGTAAGCCAGTCTGGCCACTATGGAAATCAGTATATAGCTTCCTCAAAAAATTAAAAATAGACCCACCATCTGATCCAGATCTCACTCCTGGGGAAACAGAATCAGCGTCTAGGGACATCTGCACTCCAGGCAGGGCGTCAAGCCAGCCAAGAGACAGAAGCAGCCTGAGTGGCCATGAACAGACGAAGGGATATTTCTGTGCTTTTAAGTGTAAATTCACATCTGTGGGAGAACAAGATGGCTTGAAAATCCTCGCCCCTTGCTTTGTGTAATTCACATGTTGTAAGTCACATGATCTACGTCATGAAAGTCTGCTGACCACAGTTTACACCATGCGCTCTGAGCCTTCCATAATTACTGTAACATTACAAAAAATCCTGTAGTGGGAAGAGTCAATAATATGATTACTAGATTCACTTAAACAACACTTACCCACCCTGAAGGGGCCTGGGGGCAGGAGGGGGACAATCTGGGCCTGTATGGAAGGGACCTTCTGGTAAGGGACCTGTTCTACCCGGAGCTGACTGGAGTAGACCTTGCGTGAGTGAGAAACCTTCACCACTGTGAAGCACAGCAATCTGTGTTTTCCACAGCAACCCAAGCGCATCCTGACTTTCAGTACAGTCAGTGAAAACAAGAGGCCTTTCTAATGGGCACCAACCTTGACATAAAAGTGCGGAGTGCAAGGACCACTGATGGGCTAGACCTGCCTCAGCAAACAGTTCCTGCACTTTATTTTGACTATATGCTATCAAGGAGAAAAGAGTCTGTGGTCCCAAATGATAATAACGTTTTTCTCTTCTTTTTTTCTGAGTCGGGGTTTCTTAGAGAGATCTGCCTGCCTCTGTTTCCCGAGTGCTGTGCTGCCACTGCCTTATTTTTTTTTAAAGAAATACGATAAATGGCCAGGCGATGGTGGCTCATGCCTTTTATCCCGGCACTTGGGAGGCAGAGGCAGGCAGATCTCTGTGAGCTCAAGCCTGGTCTACAGAGCAAGTTCCAGAACAGGCTCCAAAGCTACACAGAGAAACCCTACCTTGAAAAACAAGAAAAAGGTAAATGAGGCTGGCGAGATAGCTCGGGACGTAGAGGTTCTTGCTGACAAACTGATCAACTGAGTTTGATCTCTAGAACCCACACAGTAGAAGAGAATCGACTCCTTTCCACATTGTCTCCTGACTCCTACTATATGTGCAACTGTGCGCACATGCACACATACACCACACTGTAAAAACTAAAAAATACAGGGCCCAGTTCTAGATGTCCTCAGTGGGCAAAGGTGTTTCCGTCAAGCCTGATGAACTTAGTATAACCTCTGGGACCCACATCCACAAGCTGTCCCCTGATCACCATATTTACATATTACATACACCCAAGCTCACACACACACACACACACACATATACATACTAGATAGATAGATAGATAGATAGATAGATAGATAGATAGATAGATAGATAGATAGATAGATTAAAACAAAATCTCTTGCTGTGTTAACGATGTTCAATTCAAGTTGGTGAGAAATTCCCACACTGAACTCCTACAGCTTCCTGTAGGCTTCCCCTGTGTCTCTTCTCACCAACAGGAAGTCCTCATGGGTTCTGGAGACTCTGGAGCATGGCTCCAGCAATGGCACTCATTCATCGTCTGCCCCGAGTTAAGATCATGTATGAAGGCTGTGCTGAGCCTGCATGAGAGCCCCACTGATGTACAAAGATGGGACTCATGCACAGGCATGTGTGGCTAGCCTGGGGGACTCGGGGCCAGTACGTGTCAAATATGATCATGGATAACCTCCTTACATGCAGGAAGAGAAGGTAGTTTATGCCTGGACACAGGACAATGAGGGCTCCGGCTGAACTCAGACACTGAATCCTCTAAGTAGCACAGAATATGGTCAGGCCAACTATACATCTTTCAGTAATGTTGCCCAATGAGACAACAGAGTGTAGCTTCCAATGCATAGGGTCCCTGAAGTCACGAATTCCAGGGAAGTGCTGTGGAATAATTGTCTTGTATACTGTAAAGATCTGTCACTCAAATTGGTTTAATAAAATGTTGATTGGCCAGTAGTAGGCAGGAAATATAGGCAAAGTGACCATACTAAGGATGCTGGGAAGGAGAAGAGTGGAGTCAGGAGTCACTAGTCAGATGCAGAGGGAGCAGGAGATGAATGTGCCATGCTAATAAATGTACCACCATGTGGCAGAGCATAAATAAGAAATATAGGCTAATTTAAATGTAAGAGTTAGCTAGTAATAAGCCTGAGCTATCAACCAAGCATTTATAATTAATATTAAGCCTCATCATGTTTATTTGGGAGCTGCTGGAGGGACATAAACTTCTATTTACAGGGAAGGTCCTGACGAGTCAGACCCTCTTCCTATGTCTGGTGATAGACTAGTTTTGAACAGGAAGAGAGGGACAAGAACACTCAGCACAATGCTAGGGGCGATGGGACCTGTCAGAGAGAGCAGCCGGAGAGTATCTCATAGTGCCAATCCTGGCTGACTGATCTGATCTTTCTCTCTTGGGCTCAGTTTTCCCCATGCACAGCACGGGGACTGTGAGCTGGAAGTATAGTATGAACCATAAGGGACAGTAAATGGGAGCAACCACCCAGGGCTTCTATCTACCTGTACCTGCTCTGCCCCACACCCAGCCTTTTCTGTGAGGCAGCTCAGTGATACTCAGGTTAATCCCTTCAAGCCAGCTTCATCTGAGTGCTTGCCACATCTATAGGGACATTTTAAAGAGGGCCACCCGCTGCTCTTCCAGACTCCACATGTGTAGGGAACTGAAAGACGAACTCTCACGGAATCTCCACAACATCCAAGGTCACAGTGTCATCTCCCCCTCCCAGATGAGACTAAGATGTCCTGCTGGGTCCTACCTGGTCTCTTGACCTCCACTGTCTTTCTCCAGTGCCTCTGTCCATAGAACCTTAACAACCCAGGCCCCTCCTTGGCTCCAGAGTCTTCACTGATTCCCTACCTATAGAATGAAGCCCGAATGTAGTTATATTACTAGAAAGGGGGATATCAGACAGTCCTCAACCCCAGAAGGCAAGCAGCCTGGAGCAGAGCCTCAGGGCCCAGAGGCCCCTCCAAGAACAGTGTTCCAGAGAGGTATGGGGTTTGGATTCTGTTTTGTTTTGTTTTGTTTTGTTTTGTTTTTGAGACAGGGTTTCTCTGTGTAAAAGCTCTGGCTATCCTGGAACTAGCTCTGTAGACCATGCTGGCCTTGAACTCGCAGAGATCCTCCTGCCTCTGCCTCCACGTGCCTTTAATCCCCACGGTTTGAATCTTGAATGTCCCTTAGAGGCCCATATGCTAAAGGCCTGGCCTCTGGTCTGTGGCACTATCAGCAGATGGTGGAAGCCCTAGGAAGCAGGGCACAGCGGGAGGAAGTTCAGTCACTGGAGCATGCTCTGGGAGATGCTACCAAGACCCTGTCCCCTCCTCTTTCTCCCTCAGCTTCCTGGCTACTGTGAGGTCAGCCACTCTGCCACCATGTGACCCACCATAATGCCCTGCCTGCCACAGGCCCGAGCCACGGGGCTAAGTGATTACATATAATCCTACAGTGAAGGCAAGTTGGCCCTTTCCTCCTTGTGATGTAAGAGTCTCGGGCACTCTGTCACTGTCACAGAAAGCAGATGGATAGTGTTGAGTTCATCTCCTCCTGAGATGCTCACGAGGCTCTGAAGCAGGCTGTCAATCAGCCAGTCAGCAGGCACGGAGGACAGAACCCAGGCTGCTTTGCTGTCACGGAGTCTTTTGGATGCTGAGGTCATTTCACTCCTCTTGTCATTCCTCCTGTCCCGGGGCCAGCATGTTGGTGTGCCTTGAGATACCCAAGGCAGAGAGCATGGCTCAGACTATCAGAGGAACCCAGGCTACCTCAGTCCTTTTCTGGAACCAGTGGCCTGAGAATCACCTCAGAGGCCTCCTCTGTGTTCCAGGGTCACTCTTGGGTTCTCTCTGCCCCTTTCACAGGGTTTGCCTGCCCCAAACAGAGAAGAGACAGCTGTCAGGCCTGTCCTCGAAGATCTGCACAGCTGGAGTCTGAGACAGCATGGATTGGGGGCAGCCTCCAAGGAGACACTGAAGCAAGAGCCAGGGTTAGCTAGGATAAGGAGAGGAGGTGGGGCTGCCTTGGTGCCTGCTGAGGAACCAGCATGAGGCCCTGGGAGAAAGGAGTCGGGTCTCTCAAGTGTCTGAACAAACCAAGGGAGCCGTGGATGGCTCCCCCACTGTCTTGGGAAGATGTCTCTGAATTGAGGCAGAGAGCCAAGTACTTCAAGAAATAAGTATCTGGGGAGCCTGTGAGGATGTCAGGGGTCCTCTTAGCTGGATCTCTTGGCAAAGGAGTGTGAAGCAGGTTGATGTTAATAGAACAACCCTCCCTCCATGACAGGATCAAGAACAAGTATTTCTAGCTGGGCAGTGGCGCAGGCCTCTAATCCCAGCACTTCTGAGACTGAGAGGTGAGTCTCTGTTCAAGACCATCCTGGTCTACAAAGCAAGTTCCAGGACAGCCAGACAGAGAAACCCTGTCACAGACAGACAAACAAAAGAGTAGCCATTTCTCAAGGTAAGAATGGGCTGACGGCAGTGGACTTGGAAGAAGCTACACAGGAAACGAAAGTTCACTCAGCAATCAGACACATACTCAGTTATATACTCAGTTATACCCCACCCCCGTACATATACTGTCTCCTCCCCTCCTCCGTAGACTCAGTCATGCCCCCCACCATATACTCACTTTTGACCCCCCCCCCGCATACTCAGTTATGGTACACACACACACACACACACACAGACACACACACACACACACACACACACACACCATGCTCTCCAGTAGGACAAATGTTCACTCTTCATATATATGTGGCCCAAGGCCACAGAGCCAGTGAGTAGTAGGGCGGGGGTTTGAACCCTAAGCTGGTCTGACTGCATTCACCGATGTCTGATAACACAGTAGGCTGTTCTTAAGGCTCACGTCATTTCCCTTCCTAAACACAGAACCGACAGCCCAGGGCTGGGCTACTCCTTCCTACTGAAAGGGACTGGATGTTGTAAGGCCCACACAGGAATGCTGGGATGTGTGGAATCATCCCTTCAGGACCAGTCTGTCCAGAAGATGCTAACACAGACCCAGTGAGGGAGGCGGTAAATCCTCATTTTACCTATGACGAAACTAAGGCTTTGCCAGGCCAAGTGATGCATCCAAGTCACCCCTGTACCCCGGAAGTAGAGTCTAGTATAAAATGCAGGCATGGAAAAGGCCATGCCTTTGGTGGGCCGGGCAGTTCCTGCTATAAATACAATGCTGACTCCTAGGTAACCTTAGCCTCCCCCAGGCTTGCCCGCCCAGGCAGAAGGCCATAAATCGCAGAGTCTGCACCGCCTGCTGTGTTCCCCTCTCCACGGAATTTTCCGGATGCCCTAACAAGGTACCACATTTTTTAAAACAGGCTCCAGATAATTGGAGGCAGTGTTGAGCTACCTAGCTATCTCTGAAAAAAGGGGGTGTTGCTGAAGCCAGGGCGAGATTCCTGGAATAAGGAAGGACCTTACCTGGGTACTGAGCAAAGAAAATAGGGGGGGGGGGGGAAGCTTGGTTTAGGTATCTGCTAGACCTTCTAGCAGTCGGATGACCTTGGGCATGCCATCTGCCCCTGGATTTCTGTTTTCTTCGCTCTACAGTGGAGTTGATGTCCCTCACCTCCAGACAGTAAACAGCATGTCCAAAATGGCCAGGACTAGGAAGGTGTCCTGGTCCCTTCAGCTTATTTCCTGACTGTCCAGCCCCCACACGGCTAACATGATAATGGTGTTTTGCGTTTCTTTATTCCTACCGCAGCATGAAGAGGAGGGAGCCCCTTCATTGGCCCCCTTTGAATAGATGAGCAAACCAGGGAGCAGTGCCCAAGGACTAGAACGTTGATACTGCTGTCACAGTCCCTGAGACTAGTCAGGGACAACAGGGAGATTCCACTGCAGCTTCCTGGGTCTGTTGCTGGAGGCAGAAGTCCCGGAGAAACCTGAATGTCAGACATGTATTCAAGGAGATCCTTTCCTGCACAGAGCCTCCTACACTGCACCCACTAGCCAGTTTGGTTCGCTGTTGTCTGGGGGAAAGGTGTCTCTTGTGTTTTCTATTGTTCTGTTTTTTTAAACAGGGTCTCTCTATGAAGCTGAGGATGGCCTCAAACTTTAAATCCTCCTGCCTCAGCCTCCCTAGCAGGGCATATTTGTGTTCTTAAACAAGGCACTGTATCAAACCCATGTAGGGAGGACAAAGACCATCATGTTGTGCTTTACAGGAAAATGACACTTAGAACTTGCCCAGGGCCTCTGCTGAGCCTGGACAACGTGAACCAGCACTGACCCCAGCTCCAGGCCCCCAACCCAATGCCCCTCTCCTAGTCAAGGACAAGACAGAGAGGACACACTGGCCCCCAGGCCCAACACGCATGTCCACTCAGTGCCACGCCATTGCCCTGGCAGGCTAAATATTGTCTTTGCCTTCCTGAAATACTCTACCTACGGGTGGCTTTACAAACTGCTAAAACGAGGGCTGTGTCCCGGGTGCAGGGAGAGCTATTCCGGGTTTGTGTCAGGTGTGGGGCCTGGCCAGCCAGAGACTGCTGCTGGCTGCTCCCCAGGCACCGGGGGCCTCCACGGCCGTAGCAGCAATACTTGGCAGCCAGCTCTGCTGGCGCCCAATGGAAGCAGGCGAGGTCAAGCTGCTTTTGTCCGTGTCTCTCTCCCAACACATATGCATACACAGAGCCAGGCCCAGACTGTCCATCAGATATCACAGTGCCTTCTGGGACAGCCTGGCATGCCTATGAATGCCCAAGAATCACCAAGGTGAGGTTTTAGGATAAAGTCTCTATGGGCCAGAACCAAGGACGCCACCGTGGGGAGATGCCCAGCCCGTGTGTGCCTCTGAGCACCTGCCCTTAGCGCACTTTTACCCTGTCTCAAAGGAGCTGCTATACTCATGGCACACCGGGCATCAGCAGCTACTTTTGTACATTACTGTAATTTTCACACACTGTGAGTCAGGTACCTAACCACATTCCCATTGACACCTACGGACACTGAAGCTCAGAGAAATCAAACCACTTGATCGACGTCACACAACCTAGAGATTGGAGCCTGGGCCACTTCCTCCAGATCCCCACAGTAGACACTGGTGATTCTGTTCTCCACACCCACCCTTCCCCAGCCTAGTTCAAGGAAAATATCACAGCTTGCCCACTATTTGAGACAACCAATCCCCACCGCATATCAGGGCATGTGAGGAAAACCCAGAATCTGACTGCATCTCCTCTCGCCTGTATCCCTAACCACCTCCAGCCCAGAGGGTTTGGAGGTCTCAGCGAGCTGGTCTCATGCTGGTGCAGGGACCCAGGACATCCCAGTGGGCTCAGGATTCCAGGAAACCTCCCAGGACCTATGTAATCACCCCAGATTAATGGTGACATGCCTTCCCTTGCAGATGGTATCAGAGGCCATGCACCCTGTACCCACTTTGAAGCCCAGTCCCCTAGCTTGATTCCCTCACCCTGTGGCCAGCGCTGCCCCTTTTCCAGGCTGACAGTCTGAGAATCTGTTAGAGGCGCAGCTTCCTGCTAAAGCCTACTAGGAAATCAGGGGGTGCGGCCAGGACTGAAACTCAAACTGCCTACGCTGGGCTGCAGCTCCCAGGTGTCGAGCTAGGAGGAAAGGGTCCCCACCTCACTGGTGCCTGCAGCCCGTGGGGGGCCGGGTGCCCTTGGTGACTGGAGACCTTGCCTTTGCAACCGGAGCTATGGCCGGTAAATATAGCTCTGCCACTCACCAGCTGAGGGGCCCTCGCCGTCCGACATGGTGGGGAAGATGGGCAGCCAGCTGGCCACCAGCCTGCAGAGACACTCAGAGCCCTCAACAGCCGTCACCCACCCAGTCTGGCTCAGGACTGCTCCGTGTCCAGCTCCTAGGCAGTGTCCTGCCTCAGCCAGCCTGGCCACCCCCCCATGTTGGGCTGGGCAGATAAGAGCGTGCTCCCAGTGCCAGGAACCTGTGCGATTGGTGGATAATTCTAGGCACTGCCCTCCCCTGCCTGGGGCCTCTCCTCAGCAGCCCCGGAATGTTGCTTGAGAAGCCATTGCACCCCTGGATGCTGGATCAGTCCCCAGAACCCCAGCTCTGGAGATTATGGAATGCCTATTCCCTCCCTCCTGGTAGTTGGTCCCACCTACTAAGTCAGGACCATTTATGGGCATTTAGTGAAGGAGGATATCAAGAGATGCTGCCAGAGAGTGCACGCTGGTACCAGCAGAGCATGGTCACACCCGTCATTTCATCCTGCTTCCCAGACAACCACATCAGGTCCCTGTCACAGACAGGGTTAAGTGACCCTGAAGGGAAATCAGCCCTCTAGGGGTGTAACCGGGATCTGGAGCCAGGCTGTCTGTCTCCAAGGCATAGGAAGCCTTGCTTTTGTTTAGCCAAGCACCTACACTTCTGAACACGCACAGGGTGCTTTCTGCTCCACATGTGGGGAGCTGCGTAAAGACGGGAAGTGGGGTGACTTCTGTGCTCACACGGGAAACATACAGTTGAGAGAACACACGGCTACAAGCACTTAGTATGTTTGCTGTATGCTTGACTAAGAGTCAACTCAGTTCTCTCCTGGTTTCCAAAAGGTAGTGGGAAGTTCTGGTGTAGAGCCAGGGCTCTGGGCGGCATCACCCTGGGGCCTGGGGTTATTCCAGTTGTGAGACACGCAGGAAGGGAAAAGGGGCTAAGGGCGGATCTGGGAATAAACTCAGAGAGACCCGGAAAGCTTTCACTCTCTCCGTGGAAGAGTTGTCTGGCTACCACATCCATTCTAGGAATGTGAGCTAGCGGGTGCAAAGGAAAGAGGTGGCAGTCACCAGCAGGAGAGTGGCAGGGGTCTCCAGCACAGGCTGAAAATGATGGTACTGTTCAGACAGGAAGCACATTTTCTTGTGAAGGGACACATTCAAGGCAGGAGAAGCCAGATGAGCTTCCTGGAGGAGGAGCCAGACACTGGTGCTAGAGGACCAAAGCACCTCTGAAAAACAGTTCCAAGGCCTCCTGGCAACTCTTGTATGGGTGCTCAGGCCTTTCCTAACTCAAAGACCAGAGGATTGAGGTTACTCCGTTTCAAAGGAAGTCCTTCCCAGGAAAAGTGGGGAAGCACAGCTACTAGGTAACACCTAATGCTCACCCCAGCACTGCCCCACCAGTCCACGGAGACTAGCAAGAGAATTCAGACCTGGTCTCCAGGTCTAGTTCATGCTGTTCCCTACACCAGGCATTTCCCATTTTTCCCTTCTGTCCTCCTATTCTTGTTTAACCGCCCACAGGCAGTTCAGGGGCTCTTGCCCTGGGCCTCCACTGCCGCTGAATACCACTGTAACTCGGCCTCTCTGTGGTCAGTCCCCAGTCTTCACTGTGTCGATTCCTCGGTCTCTCTGTGGTTAGTCCCTACTCTTTACTATGTTGATTCCTCGGCCTCTCTGTGGTCAGTCCCCAGTCTTCACTGTGTCCATTCCTCAGCTATCCCTTGTTGTTTTGATGGATAATGAGCTCATCGCTGTTGGTAGTACACAAGCAAAGCTGAACAGCCTGCTTAGACACAAAGGAAGTTCAAGTATCAGGTGGGGTTAGAGTATATGGTGTTGGAGACCCTTGAGGGTGACTAACTACCATGTTGGCCTGGAACTTCTCCAGTTTTAACACTGAATGTCCTGCCTGCCTCCAGAGAATGTCCTCAACCCCAGAAAACAAGAATTGATGGCCACACTGGGTCTCTCCCACTAAGGCCTTAATTTTAAGTGATAAAAGAGAAAGCAAACCCAGACCCCCTGGAACTGTCTCCAGAACCCTAGAGTCTCCGTCTCCTCCTTCCTGGATGTCTCTCCTTCCTCCTTGACCCTGGTGCCAGGTCAGAACTACCTAGTGCTTGCTTGGGGAGAAGTCAGAGAAGGACCCTAGGACAGCACCTTACCTCACAGCGGGAGGAACGCAGCCTTTGGGGTATGGTGGTTCGAATGGGAACGCCTCCCCCGCATAGGCTTATATATTTGAATACTTGGTCCCCAGTTGGTGGCACTGTTTGGAAAGAATTAGTAGACATGCCTTATTAGAGGAGGTGTGTCACTGGTTTGAAGGTTTCCAAAGCCCATGTCATTCCCAGGTTCTCTCTCTGTCTTGCCTTGTGCTAGTGGGTTAAGATGTGAGTCACTGTTCCAGTGCTCTGCCTGCCTGTGGCCATGCTCCCTTCCCTAGTGGTCATGGCCTCTAAGCCTCTGCAACCATGAGACCCAAAATCAATGCTTTCTTTTATAAGTTGCCTTGCTCATGGTGTTTGATCACAAGCACAGAAAAGTAATGAAGACAGAGGGTGAGGGGCAGTGGGAATCAGTGGTCCACAGAACTTTAGGTGTGCAGCGAGTCACAGTAGGTAGCGTCTGTGTCCCCAGGGAGGTAAGACCAGGAAAGGAGTGGCCACTAGAACGGTGTTGGCATGATGCTGGAGAGTCAGATCCGCCTCTCAGAACCTGTGGCTTTGGGCTATGGTGCCCCTCTCTGTTTCTGTCCTTCCACATTAGAAAGCTAGGGGGCAAAAGAGTCCCAAGATTCCCTGTATGCCCAGCCTCTGGTCTCACCTCCTGCAGTAACTGTTCTGGAATCCTGGGATAGGTTCATTTCACAGGAGCACACTTCAGGGCAGAATAGTCCAGTGACTCGCTGCAAGGGCCCGGGAGACCACCACAGCTGCAAGGCCCAGGAGACCGCCACAACTTCAGCCAGGGTGTCAGGTACACGGCATGTCCTAGAGTCCAGTGACTCGCCGCAAGGCCCAGGAGACCACCCACAGCTGCAGCCAGGGTGTCAGGTACACGGCATGTCCTAGAGTCCAGTGACTCGCCGCAAGGCCCAAGAGACCACCCACAGCTGCAGCCAGGGTGTCAGGTATACGGCATGTCCTAGAGTCCAGTGACTCGCTGCAAGGCCCAGGAGACCACCACAGCTGCAATGCCCAGGAGACCGCCACAGCTGCAGCCAGGGTGTCAGGTATGTGGGGCAAATGGTGGGGCTTAGGGAGGAAAAGCCACAGAGATGCTCACTTTTGGCCCTGGAAGGCAGCCTGCAGGGCCAGGGCTGGAAAGAGTCTGGTGGCACACAGACCAGGACAGTCACCAGCTCTATGAGGGCCTTGGGATGACTGGACAAGCCTGGGCTCAACCTCCATATCCTCCCTGGCGGGGGCTACCCAAATGCCACAAGGAGCTTCTGCCTCCTTCCCTGGAGCCATCCTACCCAGAGAGACAGCCCAGTGTCAGCTCCTGTGTACTGGCCACTTCCCTTTCCTGTCCTTGGCCCCAAGTCCCTTCCTGTTCTCTTTATTGTAGGAACATGTGTTAGGATAAAACAAACAACAACTTGATTCTCTTGTCCTTGAGATCATAACAGCAGCCAATGAGCCCACTGCATGTATGAGAATTTGTGGACATGTGGATATGTATGTGTATATACATGTGTTTGATAGTGGGCATGTGGAGTGTGTATGTGACAGTGTGGATATGTGTTCCCATGTGAGCGTGTACATATGTACATACATGTGCCTTCCATGCATAGATGTGTATATTCTGTGGGGCAAGCATGAGCACATGGGCTATCAGGCTTCGGTCAGCTCATGCTGAAGATGGTTTATCTTCAGCTCACCAGCAACCCGGAACCAATTCCAACAACTACTGGTGAGGTCAGAGCATTGAGGCCACTACCAAGACCCTAATCAGGCCTGTGTGCAGTCGCCCAAGGACCCTAGCTGCTGCAAGTGGAGGGGCTGAGGTCGGGAAGGCAGGCCGGTGGTCATCTAGGAAATGACCAGGGGTAGGGATGTGCAGAAGAGCCTAGCATAAGAAAGAGCTCACAGCACCCCAAGAATGGCGAGAGAACAGCAGGTGGGACGAGAGATGCTGGCAAGAGTTGGGCCTTTAAAAGAGTTGGGGAATGGAGGGTCACCGCTCACTGGATACCACTGACGCCCAGCCCCCCGAGCCTGACATGGGTGACATGGTCACAGAGGAAGCCCTCTTCCTCCCCCTCCCCCTCTGCTGCACTCCATCTGACCTGGCCTTGGGTGTCCAGCATCTCCTCTTTGCAGGAGGCATGCTTCTGGGAGGGAGAGCATACAGCCTCCTCTGGACCTCAGTGGGCAGATCTACACTGAACAGAACTATGCTTCCTGCCAAGTAGCCTTGTGGAGGAGGCCTGACCTCTGTATGTGAGCTGAGCGTGGACAGAAGGCTGCTTGGCCAAGGTCTAGCCTGGGAGGTGCTTCTCACGTGTTCCACCAACTCGGACTAGAACAGACACCTCCTCCAGCCATGGTAAGGTCAGACACACCTAGCTGCACACAGCCTGAGACACATACACATGAACACACACGGAGACATACACGGAGACTCACATACATCTTATATGCAAAGAGGAAACTATGGGAACATACAGGGATAGTGAGAAACCCAAGCAGACACAAATGTGTACTCATGGGGCTTATACACACATAGGTTCACATACATAGGATTTACATATATGAGACTCATACACAACTATAGGATATGCAGATGGGAAATACACAAGAATCCATGTGCGTGCATGTATGCGTGCACACACATATACACACCTGTGTGCTCCAGCATAGTTCTGGAAGTTAACTCCACACACCCAGCCCCCCTGGCCCAGCCCAGGCACCTAAGTAAAATACTCCGTGGGCAGCCTCTAGGCCAGAGAGGCCAGACAGGACAGTTCAGCTGCTGGAGTATCCTTGGGTGGGAGGAAGATCAGACTGCGGGTTCCTCAGGTCAAAGCTCCTGCATCTGGCTTAGGGCTCTAAGAACCGCACCTTGTGGTGACAGCAGGAAAGGCTCATGGAAAGGCTTCCCACCCTTGGGCCTGCAACAGGGGCAAGGCTGGTGAACACTGAGGCTCCCACACTGCCTTGGGCCCTGTGACAGGGAAAACCCCTTTAAGCTGTGTCCATAGGACTGGGGCCTCACTCACATTCCAGGAAAGCTGAACCCAAACCACTCCATTGTAAGTAGTGCTCAACAGGCCACGAAGACCACCTCTACGGATGCCCTCCCCAGGGTCCCTCACACAGAGACAGGCCCTTGCCTGGTACAAGGGCCAGAAGAGGACTGATCACAAACTCTGCTCTCGAGCTAAAACCCAGCCAAAGTCTGAGGAAGGAATGAGAAGCAGAAATGGGTCCTTTGACTCCCACCCATCCCCATCCAAGATAAACTAAGGACCTGGCTGGCCACCTGGATGGACAAGATACTCCTGCTACAGTTGTCCCCCACTCTTAGACCTGCCAAGCCCCCTTCTAAAGGAGCTAGGAACTGAACCCAGCAAAGTGGGTGCTTCCCCATGAGCCAGCACCCAGAGGAATCCCCACTCTCTCAGAGGATCAGAACACACACCTTACCCCTGGCAGTGAGAATTCCCAGCATGCCTCCTGCTGGAGTAGCCACTGCTTGGGAACTGGAGCAAAGCACTGTTAAAGGGTCTCAAGGTGGAGGGGAAGGCAGAGTATAATCTGTCTTCCTGAGTGTGAATATTGGAAGCTTCCTGTCAGGGGAGAATATAGATTCAGAACTCATGTCCTCCCACATTCTTGTACCCAAGTTCACAAGGGAGGGACCTTTCATAAAAAGTCACCATTGCCTAGAGACAAGCAAGGAGGCAGCAACACTCCAGAGCCCCTGAGGATGGCATCCCAAGCCACACGGAGCCTGGACTCAGGCCCCTCCCATTTGTGATTTCTGGCCCAGGATCCCATCTGTGGCCCGTGAGTTCCAGCTGGCTCTTGACCTAAGGTTTTCCCTTTCCAGCACCCCATAGTCCAGGTCCATCTCTAGGAAAGGTATTGAAAATGCAGGGCCAGGTTGTTGGCCAGCAGGACAGCAGCCTGACTCCTCCCAACCCCAAGCCCAGAGCAGACTGTGGAAGGTACACAGCAGCACCCTGTCATAGTGGGCGAGCAGGCATGCTGGAGCTGCTCCAGGGTGTCCCCGTGTGGCTTCTCTGGGAACTGCGAGTCTTTCCGAAGCCTGCCCTTCCCTATGAGGAACAAGCAATAAAGTTGTCTAAGTGCCAGGGATTCTCCATTCTCCAGCTCCGTGTCGCGCTCCACCCCATGTAAGAACTCACCTAACCGCTCCGCCAGCCCAGAGATGTGAGTTCTGATGTCTGTCCTTCCTTTTGGATGAGGAAACTGGAGTTCAAGCTCCAAAGCCAGTGACAGGTGGGGTCAGGATTTGACCTCTCGTGGTCTGAGGCCCCGCTCCTCACAGACAGCCCACTGTGTACTAGGAAGTGGCTCAGTTGGTCTGGGCAGGGCATCAACCCTACAGAGGGTGGCAGGGGGCCCGTCTATTTCTCCATCCTTTAGGTTTCAGTGCAGAGATCTAACTCAGGCCTGCAGTGACAGTGTGCCAGGAAAATGTGTTCTGACTCCATTATGACTGTGACCCTGACTTTTCCATTTTCTGTCTCTTGTGAGGATTTGAGGCAATAAAGATGTGAAGACTCAGATTCAGCAATTACCAGTCCATAGCCAGAGGATGCTAACACAGGCGATTTGACACTTCTGGAAAGATCTGCTCTTCCAGGTGAGGCCAGGTTGTGCTCCTACAGAGACCTGTGACCCTCTCAGGTAGGTGATGAGGGAGGTGCTTTCCTATGGGGGTCATGGATGGATGCATGGGACAGGCAGTTGGCCAACTTCAGAGGTGATTCTGGTCAGGGCGCGGGAAAGAGAGGGGGAAAGAGAGAGGTGGGAGAGGAATACAACAGGAACCTGACCTGAAGTTCCGGAGGTGTCCCCAGTCCCCTTCTGAGATCAAAGCTCTCTAATCCCTCAGAAGCTGAGACCAAAGTCCTCGTGCAGGACAACCTGGGCTGGGGCAGGCACAGGCCAGAAACCCAGTTTCCTGTGCACCCCAAGTCCCAGATGTACAGAGCAAATCACTGCCTTCCTTAGCCTTGGCCTTCATCTGTCCCTTGAGAAGCTTCTGGGAGGCCTTAAGACTGCCAAGGACCACAGGAGGTCACGTACAAGGAAGACCCTCACTGGTCTTCACCTCCCCAGGGCACAGATGGAGCCTTGATGGGTGAAGGCAGTTTGTCGCTGACTCAGGCTCCCAGTGGAGGAGGGGGAGCTCGGACCATTCCCCCTGGAAATGACTTTCCAGGCAGCGTATAAAAGGAAGGGCTTCCTCTACCTTGAGATCTGACATGCTCCCAAATATCGGGGTTGCCAAGAGCCTCCTCTGGCTAGGCCAGTAGGTACAGCACTGTGTCCACAGGTGTGAGGCAGGTATGATGTCAACCCCAACCACAAGGACAAGTCCCCCCCCACACACCCCTCTCAAATCAAATTCTCAATGCCAGGACCCCTTCCTGTAATCCCAGAGTCACTCAGCACCCTGCTGCACAGACTCTACCCATAAGGAGCTGGTTCCTGCTACAGCAGGGCCCTTCTGGGAACAGGCAGGCTTCTTGCACAGCGTTATTGCCTGGACCGTTTGTAAGCAGGCAGCTTCCAGAGCTGTGCCAGCCCCCAAGGAGCAACCTCATCACCCCATCCTGTATCCAGAAGACAGGAGAGCACTTGGGCCTGGGCGGCCATTCATTCATGCAGTCAACACACATTTATTGGGCATCAACTCGGTTCCAGACCCTAGTTAGCAACAGGGGCCTCAGAGGCAAAGTGCACACAGACCCTGCCCCGTGGCACTCACAGCCTGGCAGGGCAGCTGGTCACATGAGCAGACATTCACAATACAGTGTGGTCAGTGTGTTAGAGGTAGCACAAGTGACCGAGGGAGCACAGAGGAGGTACCCTGGCCCGGCCGTGGGTATAGCAAGGAGGGCTTCCTGGGGGATGTGTCACTTGAAGATTTTAGGGAGTAAGCAAAAGTTAGGGTGTCTCTTTTGAGGGTGTGGCCAGTGCAGAAGTTCCGAGGTTCAGGAGAGACTATGGTGGGTGGTGGCAGTGGCTGGGAGTCAGGAGAGCCCACCAGAAAGGGCTGAAAAGCCAGCAGATGACAGGAAGCACTGGGACTGTGAAGCAGGCGAGGGTACAGGGCCCGCCAGGAGCCATCATGGAAGGCGGCAGAAGGGTCAGGGGTGCCAGTGAGTGGCCATGGGCAGCAATGGGGGCCAGTGAGGCCCTGGCCCGAGGAGTCTGAGCCTACCTGGGGCTCAGCAGGGTGGGGGTGGGGGTGCAGGCTGCCAGCCCCGGGGCCTCAGGGTGCACAGCACTGGGTCCAGTGGCTTGAGGGTAGCCTGCTCTTGCAGCCCAAAGCGTTGCCCAGGCACCAGCCGGAACTCAAGCCTCTGAAGCAGCTTGGCCATGACGACCTTCACCTCCATCTGTGGGGGGTGGGGGGGTAGGGCATGGAAAGGAGGAGGGAAAGAGGAGGAGGGAAGGAGGAGGGAGGCGGTAGTAGCAAGGTGAGAGATAGGGAAGCAGAGGAGACACGGGAAGGAGGGTAGGCCAGGGAGGACAGACGGGGAGAAAGAGGCAGGGGAGAAACAGAAGCATAGGCTCTCCTTTCCTTCTCCTGTCAGGCATGCTCAGATCCACTCCTAGCCCCCACAGCATGGCCCCCACCCTGCAGTTTTTTTCTTGGAGACCCCAGGCCCTCCACCTCCTACCTGAGCAAACTGCTGCCCGATGCAGGAGCGGTGACCAAGGGAGAAGGGGAAGTAGGTGAATCGTGGCCTGCAGGGGAGAGGCCCTTCAGGGTCAGTACAAGAAGCAGAGTGTCCACACAACTGTCCCCTCCTACCACTAGGCTGGGGCCAGGAGCAGAGCCACCAGCAAACTGCTGAGCTCTGCCCCTGGGCATGACAATGTTAATCAACTTGGCAGAACTAGAAGTTGGGAGGAAGCCTGCCCCTGTAAAGGATTATCTTGATTGCATTAGTGGGAAGCCCCGCCCACTGTCTGCGGCACCACTCTTTGGGTAGGACACCCTGGAAAGATGGAGAGAGTAAGGCAAGCACCGACACAAACATGCCCTATCCTCTCTGCTTCTGTGCTGACTGTGCCACATGCTAGCTGCCTCAAGATCTTTCCCCCTTAAGTCAGTTTTGTCAGAGTATTTATCACGGCAACAGAAAAGAAACTTGAGACAGCAAGTGGTCCAATGTCCCTGAGCTGTGATATCCCTGACAACCCCCTCCCAGGGTTCTGGAGGAATGGATTCTGTGGGTGCAGGAAGCTCAGCCCAGAAGCCTTCTCCCACAGACCTCATCATGGCAGCTCACGGAGGGACTTACTTGGGCGCTCCCGGGCTGAAGCGGTCGGGGTTGAAGGTCAGTGGGTCTTCAAAGTAGGTGTCCATCCTCCCCATGACATAGGTGCTGAACTGCCGGGCAAAGGGGCTGGTGTCTCTGGTTCCCAGGGTGTTCCCCTTGCACCTCCCAACCCACTGAAGCACCCCCTTGGTTGATGTGGCACACAGCCCCTTTCTACCTATTTAGATAGGTGTGACATTCCACTGCCCCCCCCCGGAAAACCTCAAAGAGGAAGAGAGGGGACACTGTGATATAACCATTACCATCAGGGTGTGCTATCACAGCCCTGTGGCAGCCACAGTGACCCCTGTTGTACAGATAACAGGCTTATAGGTTTACCTGAAGACACACAGCAACTAAATGGCCACACACTGAGGCCTGATGCTGGGAGGCACCTTCCTCTTGACCACTGGAGGCTGACCTCTCCTTCACCTCAGGCTCACTTCAGCCTTCAGAGCAACAGCTGGGGAAGCTGCACCCCACCACCTTCACCTGAACTCATGGTGCCTCCTGAGAGAGCTGGTACACCCCACACCCTGGGTCTTCAAGAGCTATGCGTCTAGCCCCAGAAAAGCAAGGTGTCCCCTAACTAGGCTATGGGCACGGGCCATGCTGGGCCTGCCCACCTCACTTCCCCGTAGAACAGCAGCCTGGAGCTGAGCTGTGAAAGGGAGTGGCAGCGTGAGGCAAGGGTGAGGAGCTGGAGATCTACAATGAGCCAGGGGTATTTGCTGGGCATTATCCCACACATGAATGGATTGACTTCACACCTGACACCCAATACTAGGCAAGTATGACCAGACTCACAGGAACCTGAGGCTAAGGCAGGGGTCACCAGGGAGCTGGGGTGGGGCCTCCGCTCTATGTCAAAGCCTTGTGTGCAGCCTCATCCGGCTTTGCTGCTCATTCCATCCCTACTCACTAACAGCTCTTCCGCGCCCGTGGCTACCTCTCTTAGCCCTGGCGGGGACAGTCTCATGAGCACTGAGTGGGCACACCCACTCAGGATCTACCCACATCCACAGACAAATCGAGAGAGTGGCAAGTGCTAAGCTGAGTACAGCGATCATTCCTGGGGGTGGACAAGAGATGGGTGAGGGGGTTGGAGGGCACTGCACACAATGAGCCCAGTGAGTGAGTGAAGTACACACAACAGAACTGCACACAGTTCAGCTGGATGCTACAGGCCGAGGGCAGGAGGAGCCACAGGGAGGAGAAGAGCTAAGAAAATGGGGGGAGCTCAAAAACTGGGGAGATTGTCCAGAGGTTAAAGCACTTGCTATGTAAGCATGAGAGCCAGAGTTCGGAGCCCAAGACCATCTTAAAGTGCCAGGTGAGCATGGTTGCCTTGTCGCAGCTCCAGCCTCAGAAGGCAGAGGCAAAATCTCCAGAGCAAGCTGGTCAGAGAGACTAGCCACATCTGCAAGCTTTGGGCTTGGCTGAGAGCCCCTGACTCAATGAGTAAGGTGAAAGGGACTAAGGATGACTGTTCTTGACGTCAACCTCCAACTTCCACATTCATGAGCATGCATACATCTTATATCCATGCGCCCACACACATGCATATACCACACACACACACATACACACACACACTGAGTCACGGATGACCCCAAGAGCATTCCAGATCTCTCTCCTGCCAGCTCTGGGCCCCAGGAAAGTGCCTAAGCCGCTGCTTGTGGAGCGCTTCCTTTCTAGACCTGTCTGATGGACATGTGAAGGGGGAAGAGGACCTGGCAGGGTCACAGGGACACGCAGGCAAATACAGGGCAGCCAGGAAAGTGGGTGTCATAACAGTAACAGACCCATGGCTTCCCTGAACTCAGAGAGAGTCCCACATTGGCCACCCTGGGAGCAAACAGGCCTGTGGGCCCCACGCACCAGGAGAGGAGTGTTCCCGGGAACTCTGACCCCATCGATCAGGGTCTCCTCTTCCAGCAGGCGAAAGGTGCCCCATGCTGGTGGGTACAGCCTCAGAGACTCTTTGAGGACCTACAGAGGACATGCAAGAAAAGAATGCAGGAGCCCAGGAGATCCCAAGGCCAGGAGCAGTGCGCTCTGTCCCCATCCCATTCCTACTGAACACACACCCCATCCCAGGATGGTCCGGATTCCTAGAATATTACCCTTGCCGTCACTCTTGTGATCAAAGGAGAAACTGGGGACCAAAGGAGAAGGACACAGGGGCAGTACTGCGATCAGAAGGCAGGGCCCCTTTCCTCCCAGAGAATTACTAGGGCAGGGAGCCCTGGACTTGGCTGAATTGGAGGGGCCTGCTGAGCTAGCTCCAAGGGAAAAAGCTTTGGAACCAGCCTTGCCTGGAGGTACAATTTCAGTCCTGGTTGCTAAAGGGCCACTTTCCACCATTGGCTGAATACCTGGGGTTGGGAGGACCTCTCCATCCTGTTGCTGAATCCAACGGAGCTTGGGCTCCAAGGAGGACCCTGTTGGCACTAGGCCAACTCCCCACATCTACCCAGGGGCAGCTTGCCCACATTGCACACCTGGGACAGGTACTGCAATCTTCCCAGATCCTCGTAGTCCAGGTGCCTCTTGGAACCGACAACTTCATCCACCTCGGCTTGCAGCCTGCCAGGTAAGACAGAGAAATTCGCCTCTGGGAAAGAAACCTCTAGCCTTTAAAGCAAAACTTTAAAGCAACAGGTGCAAAGGAGATCAAAGAGCAAGGCATGGGGCTCCCAGCAGCACACATTGCCTGCCCTCGGGAAAGGCAGCTACATCCATCCCTGGGGCCTTAAAAGATCCACTGCTGCTGTTGCTCAGAAGCAGCCCTTTACAGAGGATGCCCATCAGAGTGGACTGACAGCAGCTGCAGCCAGAGACAACAGCAAGAACGGCCCAGGGAGGCTGCAGCCTCAGATGGATCTGGACCACTTCACACCCATCAAGACGGCAGTGAAAATAAATACATAAAATTTCAAGACCTGAAAATAACAAATAACGTGGAGCCAAGGACGAGCTGGGAAGTGGGTGTAGCATGGGTGAGGACAAAAGCTGTGTAGCTACCATGGAAAGCAGGGTGGTAGCTCCCCACAAAATTAAAATCAGAATTACCTGTGGTGATTCTACCTCAGGGCATAGACCCACAAGCTCTGGAGGAGGTAACTGAAGATGCAGCTTCATACCCATAGTCACTGCAGCTAGCGGGCAGCAGACAAGACAGAACCTGCCTGGATGTCACCCTGCCCAGAGAAGCCAAGGTCCCTCCACCTCCACGATGGAGCCAGAGCTAGACTTCCAAAAACAAGGAAGGCAGTTTTAACCTGGGCTCCAACACTCATGAGCCTTGAGGATTCCATGCTGAGTTAACATAACGCAGGCACAGACAGACACACGTTGTCTGATGCTCCTCTTGCCGGACCTAGACAGGTCAGCACCCTGAAGGCTGGGAAAGTGCAGCTGCTTAATGGGGACAGAGATTTGAGGTGGGGACAGAAAAGGGCTCTGGAATCAGGTGGTGGCCAGGCTTGCACCACAGTGTCAGTGCTCTTAGTGTCCTTGGACATTGAGTTTAAAAATAGTTCAAATGTGACACATTTTCTCAGTATCTGGGATGGAACCTGGGCATTGCGTATGCTAGGCAAGTGCTCTGCCACTAGCAACCCCCAATCTGCCTCAAAGTGCAGATTTCTAGTACATCTATACACACAAGTATTAATGCATATATATTTGTTTAAAATCCAATAAGTGATCTTTTTAATATTTTGTATTGGTGTTTTGCCTGAATGTTTGTCTGTAGAGCACATGCATGCAATGCCTGTGGATGCCAGGAGAGGGCACTGGATCCCTGGAACTAGAGTCACAAACGGTTCTAAGTCACCATGTGGGTGCTAGAAACCAAACCTGGTTCCTCTGAAAGGGAAGCCAGAGCTCTTAACCACTGAGACATCTCTCCAGCCCCCAATAAGCTATATTATGCTCTCATGCCATCTGTCACTTCTGCCCTTTGTCCTAGGGACCACCAGTGCTTATAACAGGTTCGTTCCCCTTCCCAGGAGTCCCTACAGCACCTTGCATGACCAGGGGCTCTGAGCTTGGCTCTGTCTGCTCTCTGACACGCTTGAGGGTACCCATCTGCAGAAAAATCCAGCTAAGGTCTCACCAGCTCAGGCCATGCCACTTTTAGGGCTTCTGGTCAGCCACAGACGAGATGCTCTGTGCACGATGGGAGGAATGGGACCACAGTTCCTGTTAGCCTAAAGCTCTTGATCTCTTGGCAAACAAAGACTCAGAACCAACAGTCCCTGGAGGAAATATTGCTGAGCTAGAGCAGTAGGGGGGAATCGACCGGGGTGGAGGGCAGAGTGGATCCTAGAAGGCTTTTCTGGAGGAGTGTGGGCATGTTCTCCAGGAGAAAGCAGAAAGTAAGGGCTGTAGGACAGGAAGCAAATATGAAGGTTCTGGGAGAAAGGGAAGCAAAGCCCACTGGAGGGTTCCAGCCACAGCACGTGGAGACAGGGAGCCCTTGGAAAGACATCGGAAGAGCCCTTTACCACTTCCAAGGGCAGCTTCATACCTACCTTGCCACGATCTCTGGCTGGCGAGACAGCTCCATCACTGTGAATGCCAGGTGGTTGGCAGAAGTCTCATGACCTGAAGGAGGAAGGAGAGTCACTGCTCTAGGTGAAGCTATAGGGGTTTACCACTCCCTGCCTGTGAGCCCGGGCTCTTGGGAGCTCTCCTCCCACAGTTGTGATATGAAAGAGACGGTCTGTCTGTCTGTCTTTGCATTCCCTCTGCTGGCCAGTGGGTAAGCCTGCCCCATGCCTCCACTAAAAGCCACACCTTCCATCCTCTGCAGCTGTCCCCATTTCACATAGAAGAACGCTAAAGGGATGTACATGGAGATACACACCTTTAATTCCAGCACTTAGGAGGCAGACACAAGAGGATCTTTCAGCTTGGTCTACACAGTGTCTCAAACAAAACTGAAGCTAAGAAGAACTTGAAGTTGGAAGTGTTTGAGCCCAAGTCCCTGCCCTGACCAGGCCTCTGTGTGCCTACCCAAAGCTTTCTGCCACCCCAGAGGCCCCTTGAGTCACAGGAGCTGACAGGAGACCTCCCCAACCAAAGGCCAGCGGTCCTTTCAGGAGAGCTGAGGTCAGGAAGGATGCCATCAAGTCGATAGGGTCAAAACCCTCTGAGGATGGCTGGTGGGGGAAGGAGCACTGAGTCACATGAATGCACTTGCGAGGGGCAAATAGCCCAGCAAGTAGCCGCCAGTGACAAGCCAAGTCATCTCATAATCAGCTGGCACAGGGCGGTGAGGCCACCTGCTCCTAGGGTCTCAGTGACCAGAACAGCCCTGGGCTGCCTGAGCTGTGAGCAGCAGAGCGCCCCCTCCTGGGCCCCCTGGCTCCACACAGGCCAAGGCTCAGGACGGGCTATGAGGCAAGTGGAAGTGTGGGCAGCACCAACCATCCCAGCTTGCAGAGGGGAAAATGAAGTTCAGGCTCTCCAGGAGTTCCGCACTGGCCCTGGCTCCCAGTGCAGAAAGATCTGCACTCAGAGGCTTTATTTTCACTTTTCTTTCTTTTCTGTGTGCATGTGGGGGAGGGGTTATATATTCACAGGAATGCACATGCATATGTGTGTGCAGGTACTGACATGTTCATGGGGGTATTCATGCATATGTATGTGCATGTATACAGAGAACAAATGTCAGCTTCAAGAGTCATCCCTTAAGAGCCATCACCTTGTGTTTTAAGACAGGGTCTCTCACTGATGGGGCTCACTGATTAGGATAGGTTGGCTGGCTAGTGAGCCCCAAGGATCCCTGTCTCCACTCCCCGCACAGGGATTTCAGTTTTATTCCACTGCTCCCCTTTTATGCTGTAACTACAATTCAGTTCCTGATGCTTGCATGGCAAGCAGATTACCAACTGAGCTATCGCCAGTCCCCGGCCTTCGGTTGGGGAGGTCTCCTGCCAGTCCCTATGATACCATGCTTTTGACCTCACATGGGCATGGTGCCCTACCGTCCAGCTCTGACATAACCTCTACATGGGCTTCTGCCCCCCTTGGCACATCCCATCCGAGTGGCAGAACATGTCTGTCTACTCCAACCATGGGACCATGACTTGTCCCTCTTCTGTTCACCTGTGCCCTCCCAGCACCCGGCATTTGTTTATCTTGTCCCATCTGTGGGGGTCCCTGCTGCACAGGGCCATGGGAGTGTCCACACCACACAGTCTCACTACTGTGGAGTAGGGAATCCTCATGGTGAGGAGACAGCCCTCAGCAAATCAACTCGGATAGATACGGCCTCACACATCAGGAGGAGCTGGCAGACATGAGGATGGTTTCCACTTGGGCAATTGCTGAAGGCTTCTGGGAGGAGGAGGTACCTGCCAGATTGCTGGTGGGGGGTGAGTGAGAAGGGGCTTTCTAGATCAGCTGTAACATAATAAGGAGATGAACGAATGAATGGATGTTCTTGGCACACATCTGAATAAACCTGAAATGAGGGGATCCTAAATTTACAGCCAAGCTCTCCTGAGCCAAAGCAGTCAGCTTCTCAAACAGCCCAGTCAACAGCTAGGCAAGCAGACAGGCTCCTCCCCTGTGACCTGCAGGGAGCTAGGCTCAGACAACCCCTGAACTCGGTCAGGATTAAGGTACTCAGAGCAAAGCTTGGGCCATCCACACCACAAGTTACGCACCCGCTATGAAGAAGGTAACAAAGTTGTCCAGCAGGACCTGGTCGTCCTGGGCTCCCTCTTCAGCTGAAAGGCAAGGACAAGCTCAGACCCACGGCAGCCCTGGCTCCCAGGCACCCAACTCATGGAGCACCATTTTCTCTGAAGTCAGAGGCAGGGTGAGGAGCGTGGATGGCGGGACAGGAGCACTCCCAGCCCGCCCAGCCCAGCTCCTTGGCGCCCCTGCCCGCACCTTTGAGAATCTGCGTGAGGATGTCGGCGGGCACGTCCTCACCCCTCTTCAGGGCCTCGCGGCGGCGCTGCACCCAATCCTTCCCCACCTGGCGCAGCAGACGGATGCTCTCTCGGATCTCCCGCAGCTGCTTTCTCTTCCCGGGCATGAACTGAAGGAAAGCCCTAGCTCAAGGCGGCCCTTAAGGTCCGCAGTTCCCTCCCCAGCCCCCACCCGGAAATCCATACAGCAATGTGCCAGGGAGAACGTGAGAAAATTCTAGAAAAGACCAAGCAGCCGGGCAGACCAGAACAAGATGACAGGCTGTGTCCAAGCATGAGCTTCCCCCTCCAGCACCAAATCCCTAGAAATGATGGGAGGAGAGGCCCTTCCACCTCCATGCAGCGCTGGGAAGAAAGGGCCCCTGAAGGAGGGAGACAGTTAGGGCTGTACTGGGAAGGAGAAGTCAGGGCCAGGCCAGAGGGAAGTGAAGAAGAATCAATGGCTGAAAAGATGGGGTGGCGTTTGGGGCTGCAAGCTCAGAGACTGAAGGCCCCCAGGAACAGATTGGCTCAGGAATCACCTTTCCCCTTTCTTCTTCTTCATGTCTGGAATAAGGAAGTGATAGCTGGAGCTACAACAGCCATCTTATGACAATGGAGTGAGGTGCTGAGGACAGTGGACAAAGACAGAAGAGTCCAGGAACATCTGACATGGTGAAGTCATCATAGCACCCCAGAATGCCTGCTTTGGGGATCGTTTAACACAAGACAAAAATTAACTCCTGACTTACATTAAGCCACTTTGATTTCGTCCTTCCACTTTTAGGTAAAGCATGCAAATCTGGATTCAGAAGTCATTTTGGACACACTGGCACCCAAAACACATTCTGAAAAAGCCACTGAAGGAGGCGCATCGGCACACCCAGAGGCACGACTACCATATGGTCACCACGGAAGAGCAGGCAGTACCTTCGCCAGGGTGTTACGGGACGCACTGATACCCTCCAGCATGACCTTCACTGCCTGGGACAGGGGTTTCTGGGCACCCAGGAGCATGCTGGTCTCCATCCCAAAAGCCGCCTGTGAGGACAGAAAGCTGAAGTCAAACCTGGAGACACAGGGAACGGCGCATCCACACAGCGACTGGCACATGCATCTGGAAACCTGGGCCTTGGGCTGGACCACCCACACCTGACAGAGACTCAGGAAGAGTCCAACCCCACGGGAAGTCCTGAGGCATTAGCGGACAGTTTCTGCCCCACCCCCACCCAATGCTATTTCTTTTTTTTAACATTTAATTATTATGTATACAATATTCTGTCTGCATGTGTGCCTGTAGTCCAGAAGAGGGCACCAGACCTCATTACAGATGGTTGTGAGCCACCATGTGGTTGCTGGGAATTGAACTCAGGACCTTTGAAAGAGCAGGCAATGCTCTTAATGGCTGAGCCATCTCTCCAGACCCCCAATGCTATTTCTTTCTGAGCTACAGCCTTCCTCGGTGTTCACGACTCCATGGCTGCCCTCAGACACGCTTTGTGCTATCTGATTACCAAGTCTACTGTGACTGGCCCAGCCAAACCCCACAGAGGTGCAGAGGATAACAAAGACAGGAGGGTCAGCTGAAGTCATTCCCAATACTCTGGGGGTGTCTTTCTGGAGATGAAGTCAGAACCCCAATCTCACACTAGGTCACTTTGAACAACCAAGGAGATAAAACAAGAAAACTATGTGGAGCACAGAAGAGGAACAGCTGAGCTACAGAATGGAGAAGAGAGAAGGGGACCCCCCCACACACTGTGCCCCAGCCTCGCCCCCTGCCGGCAGCACCACCCATTACCTTGGCCAGGATATCGATGGTGGCACAGGTCAGCATGTCCTGCATGGACACCGGAGTCTGCCCATCGGCCTTGGCTTCTAGGATTTCCACCAGCTGCTCCGCCTTCTCGTTGAACGTCTCCATCAGACTAACCAAGGAGCTGGGAAAGCAGTACAGGAGTCCCCTGGCTGGCCACCCTGTCCCCTGCACTCTGACTCTGCCAGCCTCCCAAACTAACCCCAGAATAAGACTGGAGTTAGAGCAACTGAGCCCAGCCCTGAGTGAACACTGCCTTTGCTCTCATCTGAATGGTTTCATAGGTCCTCTGCCAATGTGGTACCCCCACTCTGACTCCACAGGGACATGACAGTGCTGAAATTCTGGGGTCCTTTACAGTCCTAAACAGGCGGTCCTGACTCCCTTCCTGCCCCTCTGTTTACAGTGTCTGCTCCCTTTACCTGCCTGTGCCAGGATACCATTTGAAGTCTTTGGTTTTCCCATTTCACTCCTGTCCCTGAGCAGGCACAGGACCTAAGTCTATATAGAAATGAGACCCCAGAATGCCATCTGCAACTCAGTTCCCAAAGGCACTGCACTCTCTGCCCTGGCACATGCCCCAGGCACAGCCTCTAGAAAGGTTTATGGAAGGTAAAACCCCAAACTCAAAAACAGCAACCACAGGAGGCAGGAAGGGAGTAGCTTATTTTCCATTACATGCTTTTTACCAAGAGAAATGATGTTTACAATTAAAAGTGTTTAATAGTAAGCTGAGAAAAGGGTAATTTTGTCCTCTTAAGAGTTATATATTTTTATTTTATGTGTATGGGTGTTTTGTCTGCATGTATATAAGTGTGCCACACACATTCCAGGTGCCAGATGAAGCCAGTGGAGGACATCAGATCCCCTGGAAACTGGAGTTAGCTGTGAGCCATCGCACGGGTGCTGGTACTTGAATGTGCACATGCATACATGCACAGGGATGCACATGAGGAGGTCAGGGGATAACCAGGTCCTCTGAAAGAGCATCAAGTGCTCTTAACCACTGAGCCACCGCTCCAGCCCTTCTTTGTCCTATGTTCTTAATCTGGAAATTTATCTGGAAATTTGGAATTATTTCTAAATAGGAAACTTTTTAAACATTAGCAAGGAAGTATGAAAGAGAAACAAAAAGAACATTTTCTTGATGAGGAAAGAAACTTCTCTGGGGCCTCACCTGCTTGCTGTGACTCTCCCCTGGCTGCTGCCAGCTAAGCATCTTATCCTAGCCATCCTTCCTCAGAAGCACCTCTTGGTACCCTTCCTCTGACTCTCCCCTGGCTGCTGCCAGCTAAGCATCTTATCCTAGCCATCCTTCCTCAGAAGCACCTCTTGGTACCCTTCCTCTGACTCTCCCCTGGCTACTGCCAGCTAAGCATCTTATCCTAGCCAGACTTCCTTGGAAGCACCTCTTGGCGCCCTTCCTCGCCAGTCTCAAAATCTTGGAAGCAATTGTTGCTCTTAGGGGAGGTAAAAACTCCACCCCTAGGGAAGGGAGGGGCAGACTCTGTCCCCTAATGATGTCTGTCTGCAACAACACCCTCCAGCAAAGAACAACACTCCAACCCGCTATTACACACAAGTCCCTCCACCGTCCTCCCTCCTGTCAGCACCTGGACACCTGACCAGCTTCCAGAGGGTCCTCAGGATAGTCTCTCTCAGGCACTGATAGATACATGCACCTAATGCTTTGATTTCTCTTCATCTGCTCACACAGTCTGTGGGGATGCATTGAATGACCGTTCTCTTTCTTTTTAGCCATCAGCCTGGTGAACGATGTGGCTGGGCCAGTGTGTGGCTGGCTAACGCTGAGGCTCTAGCCACCACTGCTGCAGTGCAGCCCCAGCGCTGTGGTCTTTTGTTCTCAGCATGTATTTATTGACTGTGTGTATATGCACGTGCACAGCATACATGTGTATGGGTGCACACAGAGAGGCAAGAGCATAACCTGGGGGAATTAGTTCTCTCCTTCCACCAAGCGGATCCCAGGAATCAGACTCAAGTTGCCAGGCTTGGCAAGCAAGTGCCTTTACTCATCTTGCTAGCTCCAACACTGTTTGTCTTTCTGGGAGAAAAACAAAACAAAACAAAACCTACACCAAGGTTTTCTAGTAAAAGTAAAATCCAGGAATCAGAAAGTGTAAGTGTATGCTCACAGTTTTGTTTAAAGTGTGCGGTGACATTATGTGAGGAAAACGGCTGGAGACTGAGCCATGTGCGGCTCCTATATTTCCTTCATTGGTGAGTTAGGACTTACTCAGCCTCTCAGTGGTCCATAGTCTCTTCCCTGAAGCTTAATAATGTAGGTGTTTACAAAGAAATAGTTCTCTCTAAGATGGCATCTTAACATCTGGTGAGAGCTCCCCAAAAATGCAAATGAACATCTTGCCACCAAACTGCCACCTTAGAGCACCAAGATAGCATACTTGGTGCTGTGTGTGTCTCAGAACTGTGGCCTTTTTGTTCACGGGTACGGAGTGAATGCATAGTGTATGTGTACAGGCATATGGGTGTGTGGGAGTGCCCATGCACATCTGTGTGAGTGCGTGTGGAGTCCTGAGGCTGGCATGGATGTCTTTCCCGACTGCTCTGCACCTTCTGTGTGGATGCAGGGTCTCTCACTGAGTCCAGAGTTCACTGTCTGAGCTAGTCTAGCTAGCTAACTTGCTCTGTGAATTTTCTGCCTCCATCTCCCAGGTACTGAGATTACAGGTGAGCCTCCACCCCCACCCAGATTGGGGGGCCTAAATTGTGGTCTTCATGCTTGCATGGCAAGAACTTTATCTGCTAATCTATTCCCCAGCCCCCAGAGATGTCTTTAAGTGCCTTGGGAAGCATGGAATGAAATGAAGTAGTAGTCAGAAATGGGTCTTCTTTGCTGCAGGAGTCAAGAAGACTGTCCTGCAGCTTTCCTTTTTTAGCATTTATTGTGGAAGAAGCAACTGCAGGAATTTGTTCTCTTCTTCTTAAAAAAAAAATGTGTCCAGGAATTGAACTTAAGCTTGGCGGCAAGTGTCTTCACTGTCTGAGCCAGCCCATTGGCCCAATCCTAATGTCATGACCCTGTGGTTATAGCCGTCGGTTTGGAATTGATGTTCCCCTCATAACTGGGGCAGGGACCACGGCACTCAGCTGGCTTGTGCAGCCGGCTCTCAGTCTCCACTGTCACTCCTTTTCATCCTCACTTTGGCAGCTTGCCAGTAAGGTCCAGACTTGGCCAATTCCTCCGATCTCTCATGGGCATTCTTGGAGAGTTTATGGGGTACCTTGTGCTGCGTGGGCACACGAGTTACGGACAGGGATTTCTCCTATTTCTTGGACTCATGATCTCATAAGAGTAATCCATGAGAGAGATAGTTCTGCCTGGGTGTGGCAGGAGCCATGGTAAGGGTATGAACTCAGCCCTGGGGAGGGATACCTCAGCTGGGTATCAAACAGGCAACAGAAATTCCCTAGGGAGCCGGGCGGTGGTGGCGCACGCCTTTAATCCCAGCACTCGGGAGGCAGAGGCAGGTGGATCTCTGAGTTCGAGGCCAGCCTGGTCTACAAGAGCTAGTTCCAGGACAGGCTCTAGAAACTACAGGGAAACCCTGTCTCGAAAAACCAAAAAAAAAAAAAAAAAAAAGAAATTCCCTAGGGAAAGTACACTGAGAAAGTGTAAACAAGAACATGGTAGCTCCAAGGTGGTGGAAGCAGGAAGCTAGCAAAGCTGGGGCAGACTCGGGGTGAGGGGCCGACCTCCATCTTTCAGTTAACAAGTGACTCACTAAGGCTACCAGGCAGTGCGCTGGGACAGGTCTGAGTTTCACTGACATCTGTCCCACGCAGTGAAGAGAATGCATTGAAGGAAGGAGATGGGAGGCAGGGAGGTCACAGGAGAAAATGTTTACACAGACTCCACCGATTATTCATCCAAGACTCTAGAATTTAGAGGGAACTTACAGCCAGAAACCTTGATGGGCCCCTCAGCTTACACCTAAACAAAGTTAATGTGGCCATCTATGGGGCAGACCAGCAGCATGTACCCTGGAGGTGACAACCCTGTTGCTACAAGAAGACAGATTCAAGTCTCATCATGAGATAACAAGCAAGCCCAGGCAGCAGGATACTGGGCACAGTGACACTCGGGAAGCAGATGCAGGCAAATCATTTGTGAGTTTGAGGCCATCCTGGTCTACAGAGTAAGTCCCAGGACAGCCAGAAATACATAGCGAGACCCTATCTTAAAAAACAAAACAAAACAAAACCAAAAAAAAAAAACAAAACAAGAAAAGAAAATCACATAAACCTATATACACATCATAGAGTTAATAACAAATACAGATGTATGCATATATCTGTATAGGCAAGTATCTATAGAAAACAATTAATGTGTAAATATATATATGAATGCACTTTTCTTGTTTGAGACAGGGTCTCAACATGTAGCCCAGGCTAACCTAGAATTTGCAGTCTTCCTGTCTCAGTCTCCTGGGTGCTGGAGTTATAGGCAGGCACCACCATGCCCAGCCTAATAAACATGTATATACATGTATACACAAAGGCATATAACGAAACTACAAATCAAATCATGACTCTAACTACAAGTCAATATGAGTAAAAAGTATTTTTTATAAATTTGAAAGAATTTTTTATAAATTTGAAATTATATCAAAGTAAAACTTTACCTCTCTCAGAATGTTGGACACACACTCAGCATGCTACCCCATGACTACAAACGGTATTTATGCCCAAGGGAAACAAAGGCACATGCCCACACAAAGCCTGTGTTGATGTGTCCTGGTGGCACTGTTCGAGAAAGCTCCATAGTGGAGACAACCCAATGCCTGCTAACTGAATAAACAACATGCCGCAGCTATGTGGTGGAACACTTTTCAGCAGTCAAAGGAACTACATATTAGTACAAGTTATCAACCTCATTCTCAGTGAGAGGAAACAGACATGAAGGAGCACACACTGGGATGACCCATATATGTGATATGTTGAGAATCCAGACATGGTTAGTGTGATAAGAATTAAGGAGTGATGGTGGCACTAAAAATTATTGAATGATATATTTCAGTATATGGAATGTGATGTACAACTCAACAAAAGAGCTATTTTCAAAAAATATCATCAAGAATTTTATTAAAAGTTGAATAAAATAAGAAACCCAGAGTCTGGGTGGGTTGGTTTTGGCTAGCAGGGACTTCACCCTTGTTCCCACCTCTGGCCATTGGGGTCATGCAGCCCTTGTTCCCCAGCTAGCCATATGGGTGCCTGTCTCAACTATCCCTTCTCACCTCTGGTGTCCCCAAACTTCTCTTCAGCTGGGTGAAGCTCCTAAATGAGGCCTCCCCACCGAAGAGCCCTCTCCAGCCAGCACTACCCCAGCCAAGCAGGGCCCATCCCAGCATGCTCACCTGCGGCTGAAGGCCAAGTCCATGACTCTTCTCTGCTTGTACCAGCGCCCATAGTCACATTCAGACACCAAGCCCTGGCCAAACAGTCTGCAAGAGACAGGAATTGGGTGCCAGAAGGAAGGTGGGCACAGGGTCACCTGCGTGGTGATAGCTGCCTCACACTGTGGATGGAGCCAGTTCACGGGTGTCAATGTGGGTGAGGTAGTCCATTTAGCACAATGAAAAGGAAGTGTGATGTGTGTTTCAAAACATCATGGATATCCTACAAATCTGCCATTTTTACAGATCAATCTAAATAAAGAAATGAGCAAGGTGACCTGTGTCCCAGCATCAATAAACTCCCATGCTACTGTCTGCCCCCAGAAGGGAAAAAAGCATTAATGTCAATGACAAGAGCGGGGTGGCCATGCACAGGGTAGCCATCATGTGTGTAGCTCCTACTGGAGCCCTCCTTCCTAGGGTCCTTACCTCTCTCCAAACACAGTCTGAATCGCCCGGTACATCTTGGAGTCCTTGTTGTACTTGGTGGACATCAGGAACTTCTAAATATCCCCCCAAAACAACACAGTCCATGAGAGGATGCCCTCAACAGCATGCTGACACCAGCTCTGCCCCAGCCCCAAAGGGAATACGACAAATACATGGCCTAGTAGACTGTCGGTCACACACCCGGAAGCCTGTCTTTAAGAGAGCAGTTGTAGAGGGATATAGAGAGGGGTCCAGAGATGCTGGGACTTGTCCTGTTACCACACAGCTGGAGTGGGCATGGGACCTTATACCGTGCCTTCCAAAGCAATGTGAAAGAGGCCCACACTGGTGAAGCCTTTGACACACAGGAGAGCCCCTCAGTCTCTGTCATCAGCCACAAGCCAGCCTCAGAAGAAGAAGGACTTTCTGGGGGAGGGAAACGTTGCCTCTCAAGAGCTATGTAACATCAATATTGATGTTACCCAATAGCCACAGGGGCAGTGGGGCCCAGTAGAAAATGGCTTGGGCTGGGCTTAGCATCCTGCTCCATATTTGCTAACGCCACCATCCTGTCTGAGGATGACGGTCCAGGTTGCAGTGGGGAGTAAGTTAGCTCTGTAGCAAAAGAGCTGAAAACGGTGCCTGGTACACAGCAAGCACTCAATAAATGCCAAGGACACACCAACATCCTGCAGTTCACTTCCTTCTCCACCGACCCTCAGATACGCAAGCTGTTTTATGTTCATCTTACGCACAGATGGAAAAACAGAGATTTGAAACTAGCACACGGGACTTGGGATGCCGCTGAGTTAGAGTGCTTGCCCGGTGAGCACAAAGCCTGGGGTCCACAGCGCCCAGGGAAGGGTGATGGACACCTGTAATGCCAGCTCATGAGGTGGAGGCAGGACGGTCAGCAGTTCAAGATCATCCTTGGCTGCATAGTGAGTTTGAAGCCAGCCTGGGCTATGTTAGACTCTGTGCCAAAAAAACAAAACAACAAAAACTGAAGCAAGGTAATGTTTTGGTGGGTACAGGACTCGAACCAGGCAATCTGCAGCCAGGTCAACGGAGAGAACTCTGGGTTCTAAGGTACACCCCAGCTGTGATGTGTGAAGTAGCGTGGGCAGTGGAGTCCATAGGGCCCAGTCAGAGACTAAGTTTCCAGGGCTACTAGCTTCTGTGGACTCTGCCCCACAGTCTCATATCAAGCTTTCAGCTGACAGGAATCCCCAGAGGTGGCTAACTTTGTACCATGAGAGACGTCAGAGTCTCTCACCCAACCCAGAAACCTCAGTCCCACCCCCACACACTTCAATTTATAATTCAAGCTCTGTCATCACCCACCTGGCCAAGACCATGCCAGTAAATGTCACCTTCCTGCTCTTCTCAAAGGTCCCCCACATCTGTGTGCCCTTCCTCCACTAAACTAGACTCCCCACCATGGAGATGCCACCCCCAGGATCTCCCACAGTCTGCTGTCCCAGAGGCTGAGGCTCCATGACTGACTACTGAGCTTTGAGGGTGGGAGACATACACAGGGAAACACCTTAGCTCTTCCTCTGGTCACCTCTACTAATGTCACAGTGAGGTAGTAACAGCTAGGGACTTACTGCTGCAAATAACCAGAAAACTTGGCAAAAGGAAATGTATAAAGTGCATATTTTCAGATGCTCAGACAAGCAATGTGGGATTGTGGAGCAACAGAAAGGTAAGGCAAGGAAGGGCACGGTGACTGAGGGCCGTCCTAGCTCTCCACCCAGCCAATTCCAGGACAAAGGCACTGAAGGAGCCCCAGATACAGCTCAACAGCCTGCTAAGTGGCACAGTCAGAGGTTAGGCTCCAGGCAGGCCACAGGAGGCTGGCAGTTTTAGGCCAGCACTCTGAAGGGGAGCTATGTGTAGAAAGAGCTCCTGAGGGCCGCATGCTGCTTCATGAACACGCGTGTGCGCACACACGGTGACACTGTGAAACTTGAGGTGACAGAATGAATGGGCAGCCATCGGCTTTGAGGATCTCGGGGTTCACATACACACAACAGGTGGCTGAGGTTGCCTGGCCCAGAGCACACCAACCTCAAACACAAAGCCTTCAGGAGAGGCCAGAGTGGCTCTTCCCTCACAGAAGAGCTGGCTCAGCCCAGAGTCAGGTCTGTTCTAGCCTTCACCACAGACCCTCAGCCAAGGCTGGAATGGACCAGACTCATCTGCAAGGATGGAGTCGAGCATCCTGCAACAAAGCGAAACAACGACTAAAAAGGAATTTTTTTGAGACAGGGTCTCACTCTGTAGCTCAGCTGGGCTGGTGCTCACGATGTAGGCCAGGCTGGCCTTGAACTCATACAGATCCCCTGCCTCTGTCTCCAGAGTGCTGAGATTAGAGGAGTGCACCACCACACCAGAGAAATTTGTATTTTTAAGTGATTTTAACTTTGTTCTTGATGCCATGATTGTCCAGTCTGTCGCCTGATGTATCCATGAAGTTCTAGTTTCGGGCTTCGGTGGAGCTCAGTGGTGGCACCCTTGTAGGACCCAGGCCTTGGACTTTATTCCCAGCATTACCAGAGCAATACAAAACGAAACCCACTAACACTGGACTGGAGAGATGGCTCAGAGGTTAAGAGCACTTACTGTTCTCACCAAGGACCTGAGTTCAATTCCCAGCACCTGAGTCAGGTAGCTCACAACTACCTTTATCTCCAGCTCCAGAGGATACAAGCCCTTTTCTGGATTCTATAGGCATTTGCACTCACATGTATATATACAGATGTATAAATACACACATAGTTAAAAACAAATCTTAAACACACACACACACACCCTGAATTGTACTTTGTCTCTCTCAGGGTCACCACAGCCACCCTGCATGCAGAGAGCCACACTCACAAGTCCACTATGGGAACAGCGCCATCTATTGAGGCGTTGCTGTGTGCCAGGCATGGACTAGAGGGCTCACACATATCAATCCAGTCCAGTTCTTAAGCCATCTTGTGAGAGACTGTCGTACAGGTAAAGAAGCAAACTGGGGCCCAGAAAAATGAGGTCGCTTGCCGAAGGTCATATCTGAGTTCTCTTGTGTAGGAGGTGGATGCCTGAGCCTGCTCTTGCACCAATATGGCCATACTTCTCTATCACTGGGTACTTAGCCCCACCTCTGGGGAGACTAAACTTATCATGTGGTTGGAGTACACAGAGACGCCTGTAATACATCAGTGCTTGGAGAGGTCTCAGACAAGGTTGGCTAGAAGGGCAATATTAGTTCCTAGAGCCCAGTGTCACCCACAAACCAGGGAAGGGAAGACAGCACAAGGGAGCCATGTCCTACCTTGACTGATTCAGGACTCGTGACGATGACTGAGGTTTTGTGGAAGACATTGACTCTCACAACAGGACCATACTTCTTTGCCCTGGGAACCAAAGTGAATGTCAACTCCCCAGGCCTGAATACCATCAACCCTGACTCAGCCGGTCCCCACTGTCAGGAGGAGCAGAAACATTGCATTCCAAGAGACACTCAGCCCTAGTTGCAAGAGCTTCTTCTGGGGCCCAGGAGGCTTGGTGCGGTGCATGTGTCTCTTCTCTCTTGTTAACTCATTGCTAAGTCAAGACAACCTTAACCTCATTTTTCACACCATGAAAGGAGAGTTGAAATACCCTCCTCTGCCCACAAAAGCTTGTGCCAGGAACTAAGCAATATCATGTGTTTAAGAAGTGCTTTGAAAGATAGAAAACAACTCCTCAAACAATAACTTACCAGAGGCTTAGAGATTCTCACAGCTCTTCTAAGGTTCTTCAGTTGTTCAACAAAAATCTTGGCTTCACATTGCCTTATCTGCCTCTGTGCTCAGGGATGCTGCCGAGGCAGGAGTGCCCTGGGTAAGGTCAAGGGCTGGGAGTGCCCAGCTGGGAAAAAACTGACCTGGGGTACGGACTGGGAGTGACTTGGGGTGTGGCAGGTAGCCTGGGAGTTTCTGTGGTGGGCTAGACAAAGTGGGGTTCCCACTGAGAGACCCAGGGTAAGAACAAGAGACAAGTTGGAACTCACCAATCCAAAAACACATCTTGGAGCACACGGCCACAAGCTTCGTCCTTTTTCCAAAAATAGGGGAGATGCCCAAGAAGGAAGCTAGAAGAAAGGGAGACATCAGGCCTGGTAGTGGCCACTCTCAAAGGGTACCCTTCACCCTCAGGACCAGGTGAGTTGGCCTTGGGAACTGAGGCTGGGGGAGGCTCTGATGTGGTCGTAAATGAATCCTTTATAGTCACACTGGAAGTGAGGGCAGGTCAAGGCCCAGACAAAATCAGAGGCACCAGCAGCCAGAGAGTTGAAAGGTAAAGAGCAGCATACCGGGGCAGCGCCAGAAAGAGATAAAGACAGAGCCCAGGTACAGAGGTGCGGGTCAGTGAGAGGACCCGAGTGAGACAGAGACCTTCGGCCTAGACAACTAGCTAATGAGGGAATCCACCATTTCCTCAGGTGATGAGCCATGCCTATGGGCTGCAAGCCATCATAGCTACTCTACAATTGTGCCAGGGCCTTCTCAGGGCCCATCAGTGACCTTGCTTCCTCAGACCATGGGACATCTGTGGGACACAAGCACCAAGAGTTGCAAGGAAAGTTGTGCCTCAGTTTCCCAGAGGTTCCTCACTTTTTTGGCTTAGTTCCTTTCTTTCTCTATGAGCATCCTCCATAGAGAGGACCTGACCCATGAGCTACTTTCTTTTCCTTTCTTGTCCCAGGACCAACAACTTGAGACAGGCAGATGAAGTCAGAAGCAAGGCTGTGGACCCACTAGTCTGTGCCAGTCAACGGCCCAAGAAAGAAGGGCTTACAGCAATGGATTCAACCTGTGGGCCACAGCCCCACAGGGGTTGCAAATCAGATTATTTACATTATGATTCATAACCATAGCAAAGTTACAGTTACAAAGTAGCAAATAACTTTATGGTTGGGGGGTCACCACGACATGAGGAACTGTGTTGAAGGTCACAGCATTAGGAGGGTTGAGAACCACTGCCATAGAGGGAAGGGACTCAGAGCTAACATCTGGAGTTCAGGGGGAGACTCCATGCTAAATTCAGGGTTGAGGGTTCACAGGAAGTTGACATGTTCCAGCCAGTACCCAGATGAAGCCACAGGGATGTATGGAGACAGAAAAAGAGTGACTGAGACTGAGCAGGTGCCACCAGGTAGGAAGAAGCAGAGCAAAGTAAGCAGAGAAAGTACCCCATTCTGCAGGGGCAGGGGTGGAGGTTAGGGTTGGCCACCTGGGGCTGGCTTTGGCTTCAGCAACATGGGTAGAGAGGAAGGGGCCCCCACAGGCAGGGTCTGCTAGAGTGTGTGCTGTAGGGGGCACAAACTGGGGGCGACAAGAGGGTGGAGAGACAGGTTTTCTCATGGCAGAGATCGGTGAGGCACATTATATAAAGATGGGGGAGATACAGAAGAAAGCCGGTGGTGTAGGCAGTAGGGGCTGTTGCTGAGGGGGCCGCTGAACCGGAGGACAGGCTGGCCTTGGTCACTCGTAAGAGCAGCTAGAAGCTGCCCGTTGGCCATGGGGCAGAGGTGGGCAACAGAGATCAGGACAGGAATTTCCACCCAGTTACTCTATTTGCCAGAGGAAGTAGGAGGTAAGAATAAAAACTGAGCATGCCATTGGAGGGGGCGGCATCAGGGCTGAGGGAAGGCAAGAAAGCAAGAAAGTTGCCTGGAGAGGGGGTGGGTGAATGTGCTAGGGCAGGAAGTGTAGGGCAACTGAGGTCACTGCCAAGTGAGGGGCCTTGGAGAAAGGTGAGTCTTCGACAACACATACTATGGAGCTGCATTTCCAGAACCATCTATTTGTCACTCCTAAAACCATGCATACTGGGGGATGGTGTTCTCAGGCTCGAGTCACCTCTGTGAGTCTGGGTCCTCTTTCTCCTCCTGGGCCTGCCTGACCCCAAAATCTACACCTAGGTCAACTGCAGCCTGGGAAGGCCAGGCAAAAAGGGAATCTGAAGGCTGCTGTTCCTTCTGGCTCCAGCAGGGGGCGCAAGGGAGAAAACAAGCAGGAAGACCTGGACCTGGAAACAAGCAAGTAAGATTGTAAAGGGACTCCACACAGACAGAAGCTACTTGTCTTAGCCCTGGTGACAGATTGCAGGGCAAGCAAGGCAGGCAGAGCAGGGCAAGGCAAGCAGGGCAGGAAGGACAGGCAGGCAGGAAAGCCGGCAGGCAGAGCAGACAGAAAGGAAGGCAGACAGGAAGGCAGACAGAGCAGGCAGGGCAGGCAGGGTAGGGCAACACTTCCCAGCAAAATGCTTTCCCCATAAGAGTGACTGGTCAGGTGAGTATCCAAGGGTTCTATGGATTTGGGCAGAAAAAGAGCAGTACCCATCTGGAGGGTCCCCTGTGAGACCACCAAAGGGATATCACCACAGTGGTTAGGAGCAGGCTATCTACCACAAACGTGTGACGGTAAGAGCCTGTTTGTGTCTTGTACCAGAGGTACCTAATGCTCAGGTGTAAACTCAGTCCATTGGATGGTACCACATAACAGGACCAGGAGTGACAGTCTCCCATGACTAAGTCCTGTATGTGCTTTGTAGAACAGTCCCCATCCTAGCCAACTCGTGAGCCAGCAATTCTCCACCAGACCATCCAGGAGACAATGTCAAGACATCTATCCAAACATTAATGAAAACTAGGTTAGAGAAGACCTTTTGTCATCAAGTTGCATCCACTGCACAGGACCAGGCGAGCAGGGGCTGATGACTACAGCAGAGGCAGAGAAATAAAGGTGCAGGAAGTGTTTGTGGAGGTCGGGATGCTGGGCTTCAGTCTTGAGCGATTACACAGGCCAGGGCAGTGGTGCTGTACTAAAGCAGAGAAGGCACACCGCGGGAGGGCCTCCTGCAGAGTAAGGAGGATGGAGGGCAGGGTGGGGTGCAGCAGCTGCCTCTTGCACACAAAAAGCTCCTGGCTTGCAAGCTGGCAAAGCCCTGGAACACCAAAGGCCAGACGCTGTTGCACAGGTGTCCTATCAACCATGGGATGAGCAGGCTTTAAATGCCAGAGCCTCTCGTTTGTGCTGGAAGACATTCCAGAACTTTCATTTAGTTTAGTTTTATATTTGGCCACCAATCCAGCTTGAATCCAAGATCTTTGAACTTATGCATTGTTCAGTTCACCTACTAAAGAGTCTAATCCGGTTATGGTCAGTCTCCTCACACTGCTCCGCCCTCAACACACCTGCAAGTCCCAGGTAGATTCTGGTGTAAGAGATGGAGGGAAAGACAACATAAACAGAGTGATACAGATTGTTTGGGTCAGGATTTGTGTTTGTTTCTGTCAACGTAACACAAGCTAGGGTCATCTGAGAAGAAGAAACCTCAGTTGAGAAAATACCTCCCTCATAGTGGCCTATAGGCATGTTTGGGGGGCATTAGTGATTGACAGGGAAAGGACCCAACCCACTGTGGGTGGTGCCATCCTGGGTTGTAAAGAAATCAGGTTGAGTGAGCCACGGGGAGCAAGGCAGTAGGCAGTGTTCCTCCATGGGCTCTGCTTCAGTTCCTGCCTCTGAGTCCTTGCTTCCAGGTCCCTGCTCTCAGGTTCCTGCCTTGATTTCCTCAGGTGATGGACTGTAACCTGCAAGGTGAAGTAAACCTCTTTCTCCCAAAATTGCTTTTGGTCATTTTTTTTCTTTAATCACAGCAATAGAAGCAAACTAAGACAGACCCATATTGCTCCAGAGATGACCCTTGAAATCATGCTACATGAAAGAAGGCAGACAGAAAAGGTTCCAGATTGTATAACTCCATTCCCATGAAGAGTCTAGTACATCATCCACGGAGACAGACACAGACCAGTGGTTCGGATGCTGGGGCAGGCAGACAGGGCACGCTAGACAATGGATACAGGCTTTCTTCTTGGGGGTGAGAGAAATGTTCTAGAATTGCTGATGATGGTTATGTAACTCTGAGGCTCAGCTAAACACTTTCAAAGGCTAGATTTTAAAGTATGCACATTGTATCATATTTGGGTTTTTGGTTTTGGTTTTGTTTGGCTTGTTTGTTTATTTCAAGAGAGAGGGGCTGGAGTTCACTTCTGCCTTCTCTGGACCACCCATTCTGAGAGCCCTGAAGCCCTTGAGTTTAGGAGAAGAGACTGTAAGAAAAACAGAAGCTTGTTTGCTTCTGAGAGTGGATGTGGATGGCTTGGAAACAGAACAGCCGTGGGTAACAAAACCTGGAGATTCTGCATCCAACTCTGAACCATGTGTGTGCACCAGATGCTGCTGGGAGAGACGTTCGGGATGCCACATGAATGAGACAGACACTTAGCAAGAGATGGCACAGTGGCTTAAGGATCTATGAGAAGACTATAATACATCCTGGGGTCCTCCCTGAGGGGTTAGCATTCTAGTCAAGCCATGCTGGCCAGGGGAAGGCCTATTTAGGTGGGGTAGAATGCATAAGCATTAATTAAGCAAGGCACAGGGGTCCCAGGGAGACCCCCCCCAGGTCAGAAGGAGGGCACAGGGAGGGCAGAGAGCCAAGGGAAGAGAAAAGTTGTCTCCCTATGTCACCAGCCACAGGGGTTACTCTTGAGTCCAGAGCAGGAATTCAGACAGCCATGACTGGAGATGGTACCTTCCAGAATGTTCATGTCCAGAGGTCTTTAAAAAAAAGTGTGTCTAATACCACTGTTTACTTTTTTACTCAACAAATATTTATTGAATAAGTGCAACATGCCAGGCACTGGGGATACACAATCAAACACAGCATCTCTGCCCTCCTGGGGCTCACATTCTGGGATGGGGACAGTCAACAGGTAGGAGCAAGGGAACTTCAGGGATAATGGCCCTGTAAGTCACCCAGGGCTGATCAGACTTCACACAGAGTGATTGGAGACAGCCTGTTTGATGTGAGATCAAGAAGATAGCCTCCACAAGCCCGAGAAAGAGACTAGAAAGATCCAGTGGAGGGATGCAGGAGACAGGCAGGCTGGGGCAAAAGGGACAAGAGGGGACAGGTATTGAGTGGGACTGTGAACTTAGCAGGGGCCTTGCTAGCTTTGCAGTATGCTTCATGTGGGATTGGATTTTTGAGTTCTAAAGTGATAGGAAGTCCTGGGTCACTGCCATAACACAGCGACTCTATCCTTCAGAAAGCTTTCGCCTGACATGGTGGTGCTCGCCTTTAATCCCAGCACTTGGGAGGCAGAGGCAGAGGGATCTCTCTGTGAATTTGAGGCCAGTCTGGTCTACATAGTAAGTTCCAGGGCAGCCAGGGCCATGTAGAGAGATTTTGTCTCAAGAAAGAAAAAAAAGAAAAGAAAAGAAAGAAAGAAAAGAAGGGTTAGCTTTGAATAGGGGCCACTGGTAAACTGGGTGAGGGCCAGGAATGGAAATACTGAGGACAAATGGAATGTCCCAGGACAGAAACAAAGACACGGGAAATGTGACGAAAGTACAGTGCTCTGTACTTGGACAAGTGGCCCTGTCCAAGTCCCAAAGTTGCAGTACCCACTTTGAAAGCAGGCTGACCTGGGTTTAAATCTAGGCTTACCAACTGTGTGACCTTGGGCAGGTGACTTCGCCTCTGCGCACCTCAGTCTCCAGGTCTGAACGATGGGGTCACAGCAGCGCCTACCTGACAGGACTGTCGCTGCCGTCACATTTGTGCGGCCCAGCCAAGCGCGGTGGGCGCCCAGCAGCTGCTGCGGCTGTGAGTAATTTGTTACTAAGAATAGTTAGCGCCCCTCTCCGGGCCTGCGTCTCCGAGCTGGCCGCGCGTACACGGCGAGACTGGACCCCCGGCCCGGACGAGGGCTCGGACTCGGTCCGTAGACCACCCCCCGGATCGAGCTCCCCAGCCATACCCCCACCCCCACCCCCCGCTCACCTGGGCCGCGGCGGCCCGGGGATGTGCTCATAGCGGCTGCGAGCGCGATGCACGAAGGTGCAGCAGAGGCCGAAGGCGAGCAGGACGGCGCTGCCAAGGAGCAGCAGCCCCGGGCTCATGGCTCCGGGCCCGGCCGGGTCGGCGCCGGGTGCCGAGGGGGCCGGAGGCCGCGACCGACTAGCTGTCAGCGCCGCGCGCTGCCTCGGCCCCAGGCCCCGCGCTCGCCAGCACCGCCCCCGCCGCTCGGCTCCGCCCCCACAGGCTCGACCCCGCCCCAGGCACGAGGACCTGCCAACCACGTCTCCGCCTCCGGCTTCAGCTCGCGAGACCCGCCCCCGAGCAGCCACGCCCTCTTCGAGGCCCGGCCCCAGCCGCCACGCCGTTCCCGCCCAGAGCAGGAAGTATTCACCAATCACGACCTCGTTATCGTCTCAGACTTCAAGGCCACGCCTCTTCTCACCTCCCTTAGACTCAGGCTCCGCCCCGAAGTTGGCACCTCCCAGAACGCGTTGTCCTGGCAACTTCGCTTCCTGGGCTCACGCTGCCCAGGCGGCGGCGCAAATCCAGCCCGCTGGCTCCGCCCCTTTGGCACCTCCAAAAGCCTCTCCGCGTGCGTTCCAGGCCTCTTCGTTTCTCGCGCAAACCTTCTGGTAACCCTACCCCAGTCATCCAGTCCCCGTCTTTCGCTGACTGTTCCCAAACCCCTCCCTGGAACCGCAGCGCAACAAAGTTGGTTATCCCCAAACGTCCTTGCTCTGCGCCTCCACTGCGGGCCAATGCAAGCCGTGTACCCACCGTGCGCCTGCGTCCGCCCGGAGGCGGGATGCAGGGGTCCCCAGACCCGGAGAAACCCTGATCCTGACTGTGGGTAATGGTCCATAGAAGTGTGCTGGTGTGTGCTCCACCTTTTCATCGATTGTGAGCGCGGAGCGCGCCTCCGTCTCACTTCCGAGTTTTAATTCCCGGCTGACGGGGCGGGGGGCCTCAATGTAGCCTGCAGTGGATGGGAGGTCCAGATGTGCACTCTCCTAGACAAGATAAAGAGCCTAGGGGCTGGGGAGTGGGGGTTCTGAAGACCTCAGAAGCCGCTGAATTTCCACCTTGGGTAGGTACTGGAGGGGTTTGAAGACTGGAAAACAGGAGAGCTGTGTACCCACATTTCCAGGTATAGCAGGGCCAGACCCCAGGAGAGACATGACAGAGGTGACAGCTTTAGAAGCTGTGCTCAGTACCGAAGATTTCGGGCTGGAGAGGCCACTGCAGCCTGTGCAGGTCCAGAAGCCAAGCGTCCAAACCCGATCTGGGTCGAAGAGCTCTAGGGGACGTGGCTTGCCACTGCGCCCTCGTGTGGTAGCGAGAGGCAGTGGCAGGTGCGCAAATGGGACCTCGGATGGCCCCTACTTGGGGGCAGAGGAAGGTCAGCCAATCTGGTTTAGCCATTTGGAAAGCTCCTGGATTGGGGGGGGGGAGCGGGGGGGGGGGGGGGAAGTAATGTGGAGGGAAAGACGATGTGGAGGAAGAGAATGAGGCTTCGAAGAAGGTGTAGACTTCTTGCATGCTTTCAGGTGAGTTGAAGAAACTAGACAGAAAAAGGTGTGGTAAGAATCAAAAGTTCAGGAGCTGGAGAAATGGCTCAGAGCTTAAAAGCATTGCCTGCTCTTCCAAAGGTCCTGAGTTCAATTCCCAGCAACCACATGGTGGCTCACAACCATCTGTATCTGGTGCCCTCTTCTGGCCTGTAGGCATACATACAGACAGAATATTGTATACATAATTAATAAATATTTTTTAAAAAGAATCAAAAGTTCAATGCTAGGTGGACGCAGTGACACACTCTTTGATCTCAGCACTGAGAAGGCAGAGCAGGCCAGGGCTACATAGACAGCCAGGGCTATATATAGTGTCTCAATTTAAAAAAAAAATCTAGGCCTTGAGAGTTCAAGGCCAGGCTGAGGAGCTTAAGACTCTGTGTTAAAACTTTCAAAAGGGTAAGAAATCTCGGTGGTGGTAAAGTGCTTGTCTGTAAATATACAATGCAAGGTCCTGGGTTCGCTCTCCAATAGTGGGGGGGGGGGCAGAGAGTGGCATTCATGGTCACCTTAGGTGGCCGTTTATGAAGCCCCACCCTGAGTTTAGAAGACCTCCCAAGCTTTGTGAAGCTAACTTTGTGTTGCCTTGTCTGTCTGGAAACTGAACAGAGACTCCCTGGAAGCAAGGCCAGATTCTGATGGGCTGTGAGCACTCTGAGCCTGTGCATACGAGAAAATCTAAGCACATCAGGGAACACTTGGGACCTCTGGCTCACCAGAGCCAGCTCACCCCACCATTTCTCCCCCTGCTCCTGGTTAGGGTGTATCAGTGGTGACCCAGTCCACTCTGTTTCTATGCCTCCATCCCCATCTGAGGCTCCTAACTCTCTAATTAGTTGGGGGGCTGCTTCACTAAGGCTCTAGGTCACACTGCCTGCCACCTGACCCTTCCCTGGCGTCTACACTAATACCACCCAATAAGATAGCCACAGGCTAGATGAGATTATCAATTGAAAGAGTCACAGTCCAACTTGGGATAGGCATATGTGTAAAATACATACCAGATTTCAGAAATTTAATAGAATTTGTGTGTTCGTGTGTTTGTGTGTGTGTGTGTGTGTGTGTGTGTGTGTGTGTGTGTGTGACAGGAAAGGGCATCAGGTGTCCTCTAACACTCATCACCTATTCCTTTGACACAGTTTCTCCATGAAACTAGGACTCACATATTCTCAGCTAGGCTAAGAAGCCAGTGTTGTGGAATATTGCTTTATGTAAAGATGTGTTGCATTTGTTTATACTGCATCTATTTAACAACATAAGATGTGCTGCTTTGCCTGCCTAAGGCACCTTATTGGTCTAATAAAAAACCGAACAGCCAGTAGCTAAGCAGTAGAGGGATAGGTGGAGCTGGCAGGCAGGGAGAATAAGTTAGAGGAGGAATCTAGGAGAGAATGAGAGAAGAGAGGACAATGGAGAAAGAGGGAGGAGCTCAGGGCCAGCCAGGCAGCAGCCAGACAGACACAGAGTAGAGCATACAGAATGAAAGAAAGGTGAAAAGGAAATGGGTTAAATGAAGTTATAAGAGCTGGCAAGAAATGAGCCTAAGCTAAGGCCGAGCATTCATAACTATTAAAGTCTTGGAATCATGATTTGGAAGATGATTGGGGGCCCAAAAGAAAGCCTGCTACAAGCCAGCAATCACCAACAATCTGCCTCTGTTCCCCCTTGGAGCTGGGTCACAGGTATGAGCAGGATACCTGGCTTGTCTCTCTTCGCCCTTGGAGCTGGGTTATAGGTATGAACAGTATGCCTGGCATGTTGGGTGGTTGCTGGGATTTAACCACAGTCCTTGTGCAGTAAGAACTCTCAGCTGCTGAGTCACCTTTCCCATCTGGCTGAAGTTGCTTTTAAGTCACTAATACTTTTTGTGTGTGCCCACACAGTTGGAGATCAAGAAGACAGGCTTAGCTATCCATTCTCACCTCATCTTATTTTCCAAGACAAGCTTCCTCATTGGCCTGGAACTTTATCAAGTAGCCCAGGCTAGCTGGCCATTGAGCTACCAAGGGTTTGCCCATCTCCAACTTCCATCTTACCATTGCTGGAATTTCAAGTGTATGCCACCATGCCAAGCCCTTTAGAAGTTATTCTTGGGGCTAAGAGATGGCTCAGAGGTTAAGAGCGCTGACTGTTCTTCCAGAGGTACTGAGTTCAATTCCCAGAAACCACATGGTGGCTCACAACCATCTATAATGAGATCTGGTGCCCTCTTCTGGCCTGCAGGAATACATGCAAACAAATGCTGTATACATAATTAATAAATAAATCTTAAAAAATAAGTTATTCTTAAGTCATTAGTATTTAAGTATGTATTTGTGTATGAGTGCCCATGTATAATTACATGGGTTCTGGGGGTCAAACACAGGTTCTCCTGTTTATAAGACACTATCAATAGAGCCACCCCTCCAGCCCTAGTATTTTATATTGGCTACCTGTTAAAATATTTTGGATATGTTGGATTAAATAAAATATTTCAAAATGAAGGGGGACTGGAGAGACGGCTTGGCAGCTACGAGCACTGAATGCCCTTCTGGATGATGTAGGTTCGATTCCCAGCACCCATATGGTAGCTCATAAACACCCGTAACTCCAGTTCCAGGGAACCCAATGCCCTCTTCTGGCCTCAGCAGAAACGAGGCACGAGCATGATGCACAGACTTACATGCATGCAAAACACCAACACACATAAAATAATATTTTTGTGGGGTTTTTTGTTTGTTTATTCTTTGTTTTGAGGGTTTCTTTGTGTAGTCCTGGTTGCCCTGGATCTCATTCTGTAGACCATGCTGACTCTGCCTTCTAAGTGCTGGGATTAAAGACATGCACCACAACCATCCAGCTGATAAAAAAAAAGTTTTAATTAAAGAATAAAAAATATTTTGCTGCCGGGCGGTGGTGGCGCACGCCTTTAATCCCAGCACTCGGGAGGCAGAGGCAGGCGGATCTCTGTGAGTTCGAGACCAGCCTGGTCTACAAGAGCTAGTTCCAGGACAGGCTCCAAAGCCACAGAGAAACCCTGTCTCGAAAAACCAAATATATATATATATATATATATATATATATATATATATATATATATATATATATATATTGCTGTTTTAACACGGTCTCTGGAAACTGAATTGCCTCCATGGGTCACATACTTCCATCAGACGGTGGAACACAGACAGCAACCCCAGAGCATGCCCCTTAGGTCATAGCATTCCCATCACACGGGAACTCAAGTAACAAAACCCAGACCTGAGTCAGAGTCAAGATGGGGCCCCGACAAGATGTGGCACTCCTGCAAACTAGCACTGTAGATGCTCTCTGTCTTAGGGTTTCTATTGCTAAGATAAAACACCATAACCAAAAGCAACTCGGGGAGAAAAGGGTTTATTGAAGCTTACATCTTGTAGTCCTTCATCCAGGGAAGTCAGGGCAAGAACGCAAATCAGGAGCCTGGAGGCAAGGACTGATGTAGAGGCCATGGAGGAGCGCTGCTTATTGGCTTGCTCCCCCATGTTTTGTTCAGCCTACTTTCTTACACCATCCCGGACCACCCACCCAGTGGTGGCACCACCCACAATGTGCTGTGGTCCTCCCACATCAATGATCAATCAAGAAAGTGATCCACAGGCTTTCCCACATGCCAATCTGGTGGACACATTTTCTCAATGGAGGTTCCCACTTCTCAAATGACTCTAGCTAGTGTTAAGTTGACATAAAAACTAGTCAGAACATCCCTCAGTGGAGTGCCATTTCTCAGCAGGAGCCGTCGGAGAGATTCAGCAAAGGTGAATCTGGAGCCACTGACTGAGGAAGATAGGAATGGGGGAGCCACTGAGGAAGGACAGGATAGGGGAAGCACTGAGAAAGGACAGGGATGGGCGAGGCACCGAGGAAGGACGGGGATTGGGGAGCTGATGAGGAAGGACAGGGATGGGAGAGACACTGAGGAAGGACAGGGATGGGGGAGGCACCGAGGAAGGACGGGGATTGGGGAGCTGATGAGGAAGGACAAGGATGGGAGAGACACTGAGGAAGGACAGGGATGGGGGAGGCACCGAGGAAGGACAGGTATGTCACCAAATCAGAACTGAGATTTCTTTACAGAAGATTCATGGAAAACATCAGTTGCATCTGTAATGCTACCTTAAGTCCAGAGATCTTATTACCTCCATTTTCTCACAGGCTCGGAGCAGTTAAGTGACTGGCTGTCCTCAGTCCACAGGACTAGAAGCACCTTCTAGTCTAAGAGGTGGACACAGAGCCGGGCAATGGCAGCACAAGACTTTATTTTTTTTTTTTTTTTCAGAGTGAGGTTGAATATTTATTCAGGGGGTTATGAAGGGGGAAGGGAGAAGGGGGAGGAGGAAGAAAGGGGGGAGCAGAGAAGTGGGGAGAGAGGCAGAAGCGAAGCTGCCTCTCCGAGAGGAAGATGGAAAAGAGCAGCACAAGACTTTAATCCCAGCACTACGGAAGCAGAAACAGGCAGAGCTCTGTGAGTTCGAGGCCAGCCTGGCCTACAGAGCAAGTTCAGGACAGCCAGGGCTAAACAGAGAAACCCTGTCTCAAAAAGCCAAAACAACAACAACAAAAATAATAAAACAAAGGTGGACAGAGGTGTCTTAGGAGTTGAAGGTTGAAAGAGCTGTCTCAGCTAATCCTGACAGACCAAGTATACCTGCACAGCATACTGTCATCCACGCTCAAGCCTCTCCCTCGGATCAACAACCAGAATAGACCGTTCGGGCACTCTGCACCTCGTCCTGGAACTGCAGAGCGAAGACACACAGGACACGGGCTTCACGGCTCTCGGGCCTTGTGACGACTGCACAGCTTTGCTTCAGGAAGCGATGTTTTCTTTTTCTGTCATTTCCTTAACAGTTCAGGAACTTCCTTATTTATTTATTTCAGAGGACAGCCAGTGTGGAGAGCTGCAGAGCAGCCGGGGTGAGCCTCAGCTCCCTTTCAGCAGGACTCTGCTCTGCTGCGGTGAACAGGAGCGGACATCTGAGCCTGCACCAATTCCCCTGCCTGGAACACCGCACGGGCCTGTTCAGACCAGAACCCAGCGCGGGAATGACCGAGTTGGGCGACCAAGCTCATCCAGAGCCCTGGCCACAACTGCCTGACACAGGCCACATCCTGTCCTCCCTGCCTGGTGACTCGTTTGTTTCCCTGGCTCTACCCCTATCTGAAACTAAGTCACAGCTATCGGGACCTGGCACAGAGCCACCGGTGAGGCCTTCTTCCATGAACAAGGAACTCTTCCCACAGAGCCCGAAAGAAGCTTCAGGCCCCGCCCTCTGTTCTCTGCCCCTTCATCTTGCATCCCAGTTTCCAGGTGTGTGGCAGGTGACAAGAGGAGGGAGGGAAGGATTGCAAATAGTTGAATTGTTGGCACAGCTATGATGAGTAGTCTTGACACTCCGAAGGCTTCTTAGCCCATAGATGGGGGTGGGGGGTATCTGAGGATCCCCTGGGAGTCTAAGGATCCTCTGGAAGATGATGGAGACAGTAAGTAAGGCGATGAAAGTAGGCCTCACCCCCATCTCCAACTGGAGCCCAGAGGTTGAACAGAAGCATAAAGGTGCTTCTGTCTCATGAATAGGTGAGGGTGAGGATCAGTCTTCAGGGATGGAGGGGACCCAGTCGCCTGTCCAGAGTGCCTGCAGGCCGGGCGGTGGTGGCGCACGCCTTTAATCCCAGCACTCGGGAGGCAGAGGCAGGCGGATCTCTGAGTTCGAGGCCAGCCTGGTCTACAAGAGCTAGCTCCAGGACAGGCTCTAGAAACTACAGGGAAACCCTGTCTCGAAAAAAAAAAAAAAAAACAAAAAAACAAAACAGAGTGCCTGCAGAGCGCAGCAAGTGGCCTTCGATGTCCTCCAGGCCCTCTAGTCCGCCTTCTGTCATGGAGGCTTGATTCCCTTCAGCAGCCTGATCCCTGGTGTACGGCAAAGGTCCCCTGACCCTATAAGATTCTTCTCTCTGGCTTTCAGGCTGCCTGATCTTTTTTTTTTTTTTTTTTTTTTTTGCGGTGCCTCTGACTGCTGCGTCACCTGCCCACACGTGTTTCTCCGACCACGCTCCTGTCGGTATGGAGCCTGTCACTCAGCCCTGGTAGGGGAGGCCTGGCCCTTTCCCTCAGTCTAACATTGTCAAGGCAGCCAGCCTCCCTCATCTAGTGCTGTTCCTGAAGAGTCGCTGCCCTCACTCTCAGAACTGCTGAGAGGTAAGAGATCTTATCCACAAACCACACACACACACACACACACACACCCAGGGGGACACAGAGGTCATATGCAGATGAACCTCCACCCACGGCAGGTGTGCGCTGCACGGGGTGCACACAAACCAAAGGGGCATTCCTGGCCTCCCAGGATGGCACAGTCAGGTAGATGAGGCCAGGCTACAGGTCCGGGTCTTGGTGGCTGCACTCGACGCCAGCGTCCTCTTCGTGCTTGCAGTTATGCGTGCCCACGCCAGCGTGCGCGCACTCCAGAAGGTTGCGCTCACTGCCCGCACAGCGCACGTCGTCCAGCAAGATCGGTAGCGCGCGACCTTCGCCGAACTCCGCGCGCTTGACTGCTCGCACCGCGTGCGCAAAGCCCAGCTGGCGACACACCACGGCGGCCGCTTTGGTATCCCAAGCGTCATCGCACACCGTACCCCAGTGCCCTCCTACGAACACTTCCACGCGCCCGCGGCCGGGGCTCAGGCCCGCGGGCCGTACCAGGCGCACAGAGCCATTCTGGGGCGCGGGGACCGCGGTACTGGGACGTCCCCGCCGTCGCCCGCCTCCCTTCCGGGCCCCTGGTCGTCGGGTGGGCCGTGCAGGCTTTGTGGGACGTGCAGGCTTTGTGGGACGTATGGTGGGTGCCGGGGGAGCAGCTGTGGGGCGCCTGCGGCGGGGCGCCTTAGTTGGGGCGCGGACCGTGGGGCGTGGAGTACTCTCTGGTGTCCAGATGAACTCTGCGCAGAGGAAAGGTCTGGGGTCAGAGGGAACCTAGCCTAGCTCAGCTATCCACCTGTGCAGCCCCCAGCCTGTGCCAGAAAACCGATCCTAAGGAAAGATGCCTAGTCTGGCTCCACTCAGACCCTAAGATTAAGGTGTTTTTTGGTGGGCCAACTGGGTTTGACGGGCCACCCTGACCCCTAAGGATGCAAGTTCTGTCAGGCACTTCTTCAGTCACTCAGCAAGCCCTGGTTGGCGGACAGACACTGCTGCTGTCTGTCCCAAGCTCTGCCCTCCCAGGAGTTCCCAGGCTGGCGGGAAGATCCCGAAATTCAGGCACAGTAAGGGAGATGTCTAGACGGTTTACAGGAGCAAGGGACTTATTGCTTCCTGCCCTTGGTTTTCAATGAGGAAACTAAGGCCAGAAAGATGGAAGCTAGCAATAGCTTCAGAATGAGTCTCAGTACAGTCAGGGCTGCACAGAGAAACCCTGTCTCGAAAAGCCAAAACAAAACAAAAAAGATTGGCAAGGGCCCATTGCACTGTGGGCGGTGCCAACCCTGGGCAAGTGGTCCTGAGTTATATATATAAAAAAAAGTAGGCTCAGCAAGCCATTAGCAAGCAAGCCAGTAAGCAGTGTTCTCCATGGCCTCTGCATCAGTTCCTGCCTCCAGGTTCCTGCCCTGACTTCCCTCAGTGATGGAGTGTGACCTGAAAGTTGTAAGCAGAAATAAACCCTTTGTTGCTTTTGATCATGCTATTTTATCAAGGCAATAGTAACCCTAACGAAGACAGATGGATTGCTGGATGGATGATAGCTGGGTGAATGAATGGATCAATGGCTGGATACTGACTAGATGGACAATGGCTTCCAGGATGAATGGTGGCTTACTGGATGGATGGATGGATGGATGGATGGATGGATGGATGGATGGATGTGTGGGTGGATGGATGGATGGATGGTTGACTGGATGGATGGATGGATGGATGGATGGATGGATGGATGGATGGATGGCTGGCTGACTGGATGTGTGGGTGGGTGGATGGATGGATGGATGTGTGGGTGGGTGGATGGATGGTTGACTGGATGGATGGATGGATGGATGGATGGATGATTGACTGGATGGATGGATGGATGGATGGATGGATGGATGGATGGACGGATGGATAGATAATGACTACATGTATGGTTGCTGATAGATGAATAGATGAATAATGGCCAGATGGATGCTGGGTGGTCGGGTGGGTAGATGGATAGCTGGATGATGAATGGATAGATGGATTCATGAGCAATTGGATGATGGGTGGGTAGATGAACTGATGTTTGGATGGATGATGGCTAGATGGATTTATGATTTATGATGAACGGATTTATGATTGAGTGGATGGATGGTAGATGGATGAACTGATAGATGAATGGGTGAATGGATGGTGGATGGGTATATTGATGGATGGGTGGACTAGTAGGTAGATGGATGATGATAGGTGGATGGGTTGATGGATGACTATTTGTAAATGAATGAATGGCTGATGGGTTGACAGATTGAGGGTGGATGAATTGGTGAGCTGATGGACAGACAAATGGATTTACTTCTTCTCTCGTTATGCCAAAGATCTTACTATCCCAAGCCACTGTTCCTAACCAGCTTGGACCCAATGGAACAGTCCCCTCTACCGTTTCACAAGACTCTATCCCAGGCAGTCATTCATAGCCTTGAATGGCTTTCAGAACACAGGGTTTACTCATGGCTCCCTCTGTCCTGAACCAAGAGGGACAAAAATGCTCCACCCCCTTACAGATAAGACATCCTCTCTGTGTGCTCCTCCCAAGAACTCTGAGCATCCCTTGCTTGATACAGCTGGCCTCTTCTTGCCACATCCTGCCTGAGGCTGCAGCCTCCTACTGTTGCCTATCCACTGCCTGGGACCTGGTTGAAAGATCTGTCAAGCAAGATGCATTGTGCTTGCAGGTCCATGCACACTGGCTGGGTATCTAATAGGTGTCAGACATGGTGCTAGGTACAGGGGCTGTGGAAGCATTCTAGGTCCTTCTGGGGCCCCGCCTGACCTGAGGGGTAGCAGGAGCTCCTTCTCCCACTAGAGAACACTTACCTTCCTTGGGCACAAAGGGGATGAGACGACTCTTCACCTTCACCTGAGCAGGGTGTATGTTACACTTCCCTGGAGGCGCTCGTCTGCCAAACACACACAGAAGATCAGGACTGGGAGTCAGCCTTGAGCATCCTGCACCCTCACTCTGTATCCTCCCATCCCATCACCTTCCCTTGCAGTGAGGCAAAGAGGGTAGGGGCCAGAGAGGTGTGATCAGAGCCATAACTAGTGTCCAGGCACTGAACACCTCTACCAGGGGCCCTGCAGCACCCCACCCCTCTGAAGCCCCCCACTCCACATTGTCCACCGTGCTCCTTTGATCCCCCATTCCTGCCCACCCCTTCTACCCCTGTCTCTAGTTTCTGGGTTTCTAGTGGCACATAGGACTGTATGGAGAAATATGGAGACAGTTAAGGCAAGCTAAAAGACTTAGTGCTCAAAAGGGAAGAGTCGTGGGAAGCTGGCTTCAGCCGGCCCAGCACAGCCCTGGGGACTACAGTTCAGAGAAAAGAATCAGAAAAGTTGCCCGGGTGTGAACAGCCTCCTTCCCCATCCTGCAGAAACACAAAGACAAGAATTCCATCTTAATTAGTTTTTGGCTGTTGATCTGTGATTCTTTGAATGGGTCCGACCCTGTTCCCAGACTGCCCCACGTGGGCCCAGGACTTCAATGGGGGTTCCGACAGCCTGGGATTGAAATAGCCACATGATGAAATAGCCTCCTGATAGACTTGGCAGAGGAGGAGACATGTGCTTCTGCAAGCCACACAGACTGCTCAAAGCTGGAGGTGTAGCCATCTCTACTCTGACCTCCTATTGGGTAAGCGGAGGAGGGTGTTGTCTCTTAAGGAAATTAATTTTTTAATTAAATCTTTGTATGTTACACTTCAAAACACCACAGTGGCTCTGTTCGGGCAGTGAGCTGTGGCCTCTGGATCTTCCTCCCTGTCTTCCTTTTCCACATGTCTGCTACCAGGCCCCTGAGGTGTGGCTGCCAGAAAGCACACTTCTTCCAAAAGACATAAATAAAAGGGAGGACTTCTACCCACTTCTGCCTGCCTCTAACCCCAAAGCCTTGAGCAAAAGAAAATGTCAAAGTCCTGCTGGCTCCTCTCTTTATATGCAGGGACAATGAATCAAGAGGGGTAGGGGTTGAAAAAAATCTAAGACCAGAAGCAGCTAGGGTGACATCTGGCAGGAATTAGATGTTTAGTATAAGTGACAGACAGGTCCTTAGAGAATCATTCTTTTTTTATTTGTTTTTCTTTATGTGTGTGAGTGTTTTGCCTACACATATGTCTGTGTGCCACATGAGTGCAAGGCCAGCAGAGGGCTCTGATTCCTGAAACTGGTTCCAGATAGTTGTAGCTGCCATGTGGATGCTGGGAACCTAACCCAGGTCCTCTGGAAGAGCAGCCAGTGTTCTTAGTCGCTGAGCCGCCTCTCTGGCCCCAGTGTTTCTTTTCTTTTTTTTTTTAAATGAAAATAACATCAGCTTCCAAGAACTGAGAAAGATGATGACGGCTCAGTGACTCAGCAGGCCATGGCTAGCATCCCTTTGAGAGTGATGTTGCCATGTGGAGAAAGCGATGACCCTCAGGGACAAGCAAACGAGATGAGTGCAAGGCTGACTGTGGTCCAGGTATGAAGTCACCAAGATGAACGTGGATGGGAACTTGTGGAAAACAAGGTGGAGGTGTATGACGGGAGAAAGCACGCTTATGGCTTTGTGAAAGAAGTTACATCACGACCCAGGTGGTGGTGGCGCACGCCTTTAATCCCAGCACTCGGGAGGCAGAGGCAGGCAGATCTCTGTGAGTTCGAGGCCAGCCTGGACTACTGAGCGAGTTACAGGATGGCCAGGGCTACAGAGAGAAACCCTGTCTCGAAAGAAGAAGAGGAGGGGAGGAGAAGAGGGATAAGGGGGAAGGGGAGGGGGAGGGGAGGGGAGGGAAGGAGGGGAGGAGGAGGTGGAGGAAGAGAAGTAGTTATGTCATTAACTGATCAATTTGTCCTTCTGAAAGTCATAAAACAACACACACAGGTGAGGGGCAAGGAGTCTGAGAAGCTCCCACTTCGGCCTGGAAACAATAAGAGTGATAAAAACATGTTGACTAAATTAGATGTGGGGTCCTGAGATCAAGAAGGAACATGTACTGGGCATGGGAGCATCTGAGAGTTAGAGGCCTGAGGACCCAAAGTCAGCCTAGACCACGCAAGACCTTGTTTAAAAGGAAAAAAGATGAAAAAATGAAACAAAAAAGGGGGTAACTAAAGCAATCTTCATAGAATCTGAGAAACCCTGGTAGGGTGGTGCATACCTGTGATCCCAGCCCCGAGGAGCTGAGGCAGGAGGATTGAAAATCTCAGTCCAGCCTATGCAACATGACAAGATCCTATCTCAAAACAGCAAAGCAGGCACCAGGAAAATGCCTCAGTGGATAAGTGCTTCCGTGCAAGTCAACAACATGAGTTCAGAGCTGCAGACCCATGCAGAGTTGGCTGCAATCCCACATCCGTCATCCCAGCCATCCAACCACAAGATAGGCAACAACTAGGAGAATGGTTCAGAAAGGCTTGGGCCTGCTAACCTGAAGACTAAGAACTGAGAGGTGTCTTCTCTGTGACATGCCATGTGCTTGCCTGCGCTCACATACATCACACACACACACACACACATATATACATATATACATATATATATGCACACGTATGCACACACATACACACACACAGAAGGGGAGTTAAAAATTAGTAATAAATTTAGTCAGGTATAGTAGAACACTTCTTTAATTCCAGCACTCAGGAGACCTAGGTAGGTGGGTCTCTGGTGTTCAGGCCAGTCTGGCGTACATAGTTATAGGACATCTAGAGCTACATAACAGAGAGAACCTGCATCCAAAAAAGAAAGCTAATCCAGAGGCCTGGGGAGAGACTCAGTGAAAGCACTTGTGGCACAGAGTGAGGACTGGAGTTGGGAATCCAGCACTCCTATAAATACGAGGTGGGCATAGCAACCTGTATGTAATCCAAAGAGCACACAGGGAATCCCTGAAGCCAGCTGGCTAGCCAGACTAGCAAATTATGAGCTCTGGGTTCAGGAGAAAGACCCTGCCTCAACATATAAGGTGGAGTGGAAAAGAGGGAGACACCCCACCTTGCTGACCCCTGGCCTCCACATGCACACCCACACATGTGCATCCACATACATGCAAACACATACACCTATACCTATACACCACACACACACACACACACACACACACTCACACACACACACACACACACTGACAATTACCTGTTCAAGAAAATGCCCCTCCAGAAGCCATGCGTTTAGAGACTTACGAAAATACAAAAGACCTCCCCAAACATTAGGCTGCCACAATGGCCCCCTTGCTGTTGCACACTTTCAACCCATGAGAATGTGTGTTACACAATGACCTTTCTGGCCACTCTCCCTCTGGATGAGTGTTCTCCTCGGCAATGGCACCACTCCCTCCTGGAAGTGCCTCGTGCTGTTCATTGTCTTCTACGCAGACAGCAACACAAAAATAAACTGGAGAGGGGCTGGAGAGACAGCTCAGCAGTAGTTAACAGCACTGACTCCTCTTCCAGAGGACCTGGGTTCAATTCCCAGCACCCACATGGTGGCTCACAACTGTCAGGATCTCCAGTTCCAGGGGATCCAACATCCTCACATAGATATACATGAAGGGAAAATGTCAATGAACATAAAAGTAAATAAATTATAATAAAAAAATTTAAAATGAACTAGAGATATAACTCAAGACCTTGTGTATTCTAGACAAGCCCTCTACAATCCCAGTCTGTCCAACCCCTTCTCTCTCTCTCCCTCTCTCTCTCTCTCTCTCTCCTTCTCTCTCTTTCTTTGATCCCACTAAATTACCTAGGCTAGTTTTTAGCTCTCAGAAGCTGACCTCAGACTGGCAGCTTCTTCCTTCCCCAGCCTCCTAAATAGCTGGGGTTACAAGTATATACCCCTATGCTGGCTGAAAACCACTTTTTTATGTGTTTTAGGATTTCTTTACACCTAGTGTGTCTCAAAGTTTAGGGTCATTGGCTACTCTGAGGGAGAAGCAAAGAATCTATAGGCTAGGAAGGGGGTTCCAGGAAGATCATTCAATCATTCATTAAACACGCCCTAGTGTCTGCTCTGCAGCATTCCCAGGACCCAAGGGGTGTGACGGGATGAGGGGACACAGCCTTCATCCGAGAGACTCTGGACAGGTGAGATGCCACGGCCAAGTAATGACAACAGAGAGAGGACCTGGTAGGACGGGAGAGCAAGTGCATCAGGGAAGGCACCTGGAGGCTACAGGGTAATACCCACGGGGCACGCTGCCAATGGTCAGGGCCCCCGGCTTCATTTGTACAATGGAGAGCCGAGAGGGCTTTGTACACAGAAGGAGCTGGAGAAAGTCTTGAGGCAGGGAGATTGAGGTGGGGATGGGGGAGAAGGAGGAAGAAGGGGAACTTACTGTCTGCAGTAAATCCACCCTCTCTTCCTAGCCTGTAGTTCAGGGACTCACCTGGAGGGGTCTATCACTTTGTAGATGACCCCGCGTGCGGCTGTGGCACTGGGCACGCCCGTGGACATGAAGTACAGCTCCCCTGTAGATGGGGAACAAGGCAATGAGAAAACTGTCTGCAACCCAATGGAGACAACTCTGTCCCACACAGGCTCCCCTCGGGTTCAAAGGCTGACCTCCCATCCAGACCACCAGCCCTGAGGGGGTGCTGGGACCACCTATCACCTCAGTATGCCTTTGTCATCTGTGGCACAGTACCCAGATATCTCATCCTGCTTAGGCCCATAGAGGCTCCCACCTCCACCCAGCACTACCCTGCTCCCTGCTTCGATGGGGTTCAACCAGGCCTATTCTGGTGGTTATGATCATCTGGAAGCTGGGTCCCCACGTCCTATGTATGCACAAGAACATTGCTGAAGCACCAGTGCTGCCTAGGGTGGCCCTGTCCTCTTGGTCTCTGTGCTGTGGATGCCCCCTGAAGACTCCTGGGGCAGCAGAGGTCCTTGTGACATCATTTAATGTGTCCAAAGCACACCTAGAGAGCCTGGAGCCGGAAGAGGCTGTTTTGACCCAGTTGGCAGCACTGATAGTTTACAGGATCCAGGGCTGGCCTTGGGCTGGCCAGCATACTGCGCCTCCTCCTGGTTTGGTCACTCTGTGTCACTCAAATGACTGAGGAAGGACCCTTGAGAACTGCACCTTCCTTCAGACTCTGCACTGGGGAGGGGAAATGCTGCTTCTAAATCATGTTAGCCCTCTACTGACCAAAAGAAAAGGCTTCCAAGTGCTTGGTGAGCTTAAGAACCTCGGTGGGGCCTGGGGGGTGGGGAGAGGCTGGGGCTGCTCTTTGGGAAACTCACATTCTAATGGGGGTAGGGGAGTGTCAGTTCAACTAAGGTTTCCCAGACTAGGCCCTGGGGCTTTGGGCACTGGGCCCTGCAGGGGATACCCCTCCAAAGGCTGTGGTGAGTGTGAGCGTTGCCTGGAAACTTCAACAAGCCTGCACCAGGGCCTGCTGGGGGCCCCTGGCCTTTTGTCTGGGAACAATCCCAGGGCCAAGGACAAAGGCAGGAGACTGGAGTGGGATCCAGCCTCTGTGGGCCCTTCTTCTCTCCCTTCCCCCTCTGTCCCCTGCTGGGAATGTGAGCTCCAGGAACAGGCTAGGAGGCTGTGCCTGGCTGCTCTGAAAGTTTCCCTCAGTAGCTCAGACACATCTGCCATCAGAAACCCACCTCTTCTCTCACCTGCCTAAAACTCCATATTGCAGGTCTTCCCCGACCCCGCTGACACTGGGCACTTGTGCCCATTATGTCTCTAGCTCTCCCATCAACACCGCCATGGGGGTGGAGGACAGCCACTTCCCTGAGTTTCCAGATAAGAAAAGGGAAGCTCGGGATAGAGGGTCTAGGGCTGCTACAAGAATGCAGGAGGAAAAAGGTCAAGCCCCAGAACACGCCCTTCCCCAGGATGAAAGTCATTTCGTGCTTAAGCTTCTTTAACAGCAGAAGCAAGAAAGATGACCAGGGTTGGTGGCTGGTGATAGTGCCAAGCATGGGTAAAGGATGGCGGGGTCTCGGGATGCTCACCGGCCTCATCCTCTGCAAAGGAGATGATATGTGGATAGTAGTTGTTGATGAGGCCTGGGAAAGCGCATGTCTGTCCCCGGCCCATGCAGACCTCACTGTACTTCCACTGCCCGGTCTCTGGGTTCTCGCGGAGGGACATCAGTCGCCTGCAAAGAAAGATAAACCGGGAGGCTGGAGAGATGGCTCAGCAGTTAAGAAAGAGCATTGCCTGCTCTTCCAAAGGTCCTGAGTTCAATTCCCGGCAACCACATGGTGGCTCACAACCATTTGTAATGAGGTCTGGTGCCCTCTTCTGGCCTGCAGGCATACACACAGACAGAATATTGTATACATGATAAACAAACAAACAAACAAAAATAAATAAATAAATATTAAATATTTTTTAAAAAGAAAGATAAACTGTGAGGTCATAGCTAGTGCGATGCACAAGGAAATCCATCTATCCACCCGTCCACCCAGTTATTCACACACCTGTTCATCCATTCATCCTTCCATCCACTGATCCATCCATCTGTCTTTGCATCCTAAGAATGACCCGGATATTCTCCCTGAGGAAAAGACCTGTTTGGCCCCCTCCTAAACAGAAACATACAAACGCCAACTTCTTTCACCAGTCAGGAAGAGTGTAGGCCACTTACCCACTCATGAAGTCACCAAAAATGTAGAGGCCGTTGAGGTTGGGGTACTCGCAGCCCCGGTACACATAGCCCCCAGTGACTGATTTGCCCAGCTTGTGAGGGTAGGCGAAAATCGGCAGCACATCATCTGAAGGGCGGGTGAGAAAGTGGGTTCATCCTGAGGCCTAGTGCTTCACAGACAGTCCTGAGCCACGCACGGAGATGGCGTGGTCTGAGCGAGAAAAGCTCTCAAAGGGGCATAAGGGTATTCTTAGGGGTTCAGCGGGAGGTGCATGGTGAGGAGGAACCTAAAATATTTGAGCCCCGAAGTACAGGGAGGTAGGGAGTGGGAAAAGTCAGTCCTGTGATAGAGGCAGGGGACAAAGCTATGTGTAGGTGGGGGAGGTGGGGAGATGGGTGTCCAGGGAAGGAGGGAGGCAGGGTGGGTACCCATGGGGTGGGATCTGGATTGGAGTTTCCCTGAGAAATGGGGCAGATCTCCATTTACAGACCCAGGGAGGAGTGGAGATGGCGGGTAGGTCTGGGGTTCTGGAGGAATGCTGATCCGAATCGGGAAGTCCCCAGGGTGATGGGATGGGACAAACTGGATCCATGTTGAGGGTCTGCGCAGGGGAAAATGGACAGATCTAACGGGGGAGGGGGGAGGAGAGGACCAGAGGGATCTTATTTGGAGGTCCCCAGGGACGCGGTCACCGAGGGAGGCGTTGGCGCACAGTTTGCGATCGTAGCACTCGAAGCCCTCGCGAGCACGCCAGCCGTAGTTGCGGCCGCTCTCCACCAGGTCCACCTCCTCGTACTTGTTCTGGCCCACGTCCCCACAGAACAGGCGGCCACGGCCAGTGCCAGACATCGGGTCTCCGCGGTCGAAAGAGCAGCGCCACATGTTGCGCACTCCCAGGGCGTAGACCTCGGGCCGCGCTACAGGGTCGTCCACGAACGGGTTGTCGGGAGGGATACGGTAGAGCGGGCCACGCTCATTGCGGTCCACGTCGATGCGCAGCACCTTGCCCAGCAGCGCCGACCTGCGGCCGGGGCGGAGAACACCGGCTGGTTACACTGGGTCCGCGCAGGGGGCAGGAACGGTGAGTCATCTCTGAGTCCAGCCCTGCTCAGCCATCTGTACCAGCCCTCTCGGCACACCCTCCTGCGTGTCTGTCTCGCACTGGCTGAGCAGTTCTAACTCGCCACCTATCGCTGCACTGCCTCCTCACAACTGACCTTTCAGGTCAGAGCTGTCCTTTATAGAGGGAACCCGAGCTAGGATAAGCCGCCAACCAACCCTGTCAATTGCACCTGGCCCTAGAAACCCAAACTCTTCACCACAACCGTCTATGGAATGCCGCTATTCTAAGCTATAATATTGTGGGTGCTTCTGTTCACGTAGTTGTGCTATAGAGTGAAGATTGAACTAGAAAAAATAACTCATATTTACGTTTTTCTCATAGTCAATCAGGTGCTCCCACATAGCAGGGGTCCACAAAGTGAGGTTATAGCCAATAGTACCAAGTATAGTTGAGGGAGAGGGAACATGTGCTCTAACCTCCTGGCAGCTCTGGGGGAAGTAGCTGATGGCTTCATTGATCACATGAGCAAAATGGTCCACAAAGGAAAACCTCGACAACGATGGTTCTCAACCTGTGGGCCATGACCCCTTCAGGATAGACTATCAAATACATTACAATTCGAAACAGTAGCAAAGTTACAGTTACAAAGTGGTAATGAAATAATTTAATTTTATGGTTAGGGGGTCATCACAGCATGAAGAACTGTATAAATGAGCACACCACTAAGTAAGTTGAGAACCATTGACCTGGAAGATACTTGGAGTTAGCAGGATGGGAGCAAAGCTTTTCAGGGTGGTTCCTGCTGTGTCTACTCAGGGCATCCTTCGCCCTCTGTTAGCACATGGGCGCTGACTCCTTCCTCCAGCCTGCCCAGCCAGGCAGAGTTGATGCAGCTCACTTAGATAACACATTTGTGTACCTGTCACTGAGACATGGCATGAGAACCCAGTGTTTCCCTCACAGGTGTTTTGTCATAGTGATAGACAGGCCAGTGGCAATGGTTCATCATGTGACCAGGCACTCCAGGGAGCCCCTGCCTTCACACCCCACATCCAGCTCCAGGATCTACAGACAAAAACTCCTAGCAGCGGGCTGGAGAGATGGCTCAGAGGTTAAGAGCATTGCCTGCTCTTCCAAAGTTCCTGAGTTCAATTCCCAACAACCACATGGTGGCTCACAACCCTCTGTAATGAGGTCTGATGCCTTCTTCTGGCCTGCAGGCATACACACGGACAGAACATTGTATACATAATAAATAGATAGATAGATAGATAGATAGATAGATAGATAGATAGATAGATATCTTTAAAAAAAAAAAAAAAAAAAACTCCTAGCAGCAGAGCCTTTTTTTTTCCGAGACAGGGTTTCTCTGTGTTGCTTTGCCAGTCCTGGAATGAGCTCTTGTAGACCAGGCTGGCCTTGAACTCACAGAGATCCGCCTGCCTCTGCCTCCCGAGGGCTGGGATTAAAGGCATGCGCCACCACCGCCCAGCCAAAACGATGCTTCTAACTTCTGCTCAGTTATCCAAGAACCCTCATCTTGTTCTTCAGCTTCAGCTCCAAGCACACTGCTAACATAAAAAGTTGGGATATTTCTCACTGTCAAACAGGGATGAACAAACCACAAACCGTAATCCATACACCCTCATTACTGTTACTTTCTGGGCCAAGAGAGACTGTGCATTTGAAATAGGACAGCTGGCTTTGTGGTTGGAGGCTGGTTCTTCAATCTGGACTCCCTCCCTGCACACCCCTGTGCGCATGCACAATTCTCCATGTGTGTTTATGTCCATGCACACACACACGCGTGAAAGGAAGGGGCCAGGCCATTTGCTCAAAACAGGATATAGGGAAATTAAGATAAGATTGCACTCAGATTCTGGGTCTCTTATGGGAGGAAGAGACCGAATCTAGCTGCCCCTTTGTCATGGGAGTATCTGCCTGACCCCAGCAAGGCCCAGCAGGCCAGAGCTCACCTTGGAGAAAGTCCCATCTTCCCAAAGGCTCACTGCTGTCACTTCTCTGGTATCTGTGACAATAGGCACTATTCCTGATCCTTGACAACCACTGGCACCTCCTTTCCTCATGACAATCTCCCACAGAGCTTGTCATTGTCCTTGCTAATCAATGGGGGTAAAGTGACTTAGCTGGGGTCCCAGCTAACTGTTGCTACCACCCTGCTCTGTGGTAGTGGCAGTAGCTCTCCCTCCAGAAACACAAGAAGTTCTGTGTGCAAACCGGTGCCTCAGCCGAGTGGAAGCAGGGCATACTTGTTTTGCGCATTTCCAAACTTCCCAAAGGGGTCTCCGGCCATCCCGCCATCTCCAGTAAAGATGTAGAGGTAACCGTCATCCCCAAAAAGCAGCTGGCCCCCATTGTGATTGGAAGCTGGTTCTTCAATCTCCAAGATTATCCTAAAGAAAGATAAGTACCTGCTCAATAAAAACGTCTTTCAAACGGTAACCCCAGACAACAATAAAACCTCTCTCAGATGCCATTCTGCAGTGGGAAAGGCTCTCTCTCTCTTGTAACATGTTATCTTTCACAACCTACAGGTAGGTTGAGTAGGGATCATTCACATCACTGTGTCAAAGAAGGACCCGGATGCTCTAAGAGGTGAGTGACCCACTCCAGGGCACACGGGCCATCAGCATCAGAGCTGGGGCCAGGACTCTGGACCTGTGTTTTTTCAACTGCTTCCCACCTCTGGTACCCGACTGAAGCTTGTCATCTTTTCCATTATCTTGTTTCCCACTGGTGAATCAGAGCATGGTTGACACACTCCATTGGCTGTTAGTGACGAGCTGTTCAGGACAGTGGGATGGACCCTTTACCCACACCCCCAGGGACCTCTTTACTGCCACTGGAAGAAACCTTCCCTCTACTCAATCAGCTGGCTTTCCATCAGGACTTGCCATGGACGTGGGGGGGAAGCGGGAGGAAAGGAGACACCGCCATTCTGTCTTGAGAAGCAGCAGGTACATGGCATGAGAGTGACCACTGTGGACATCTCAGCCAGCGGCAGAACTCAGCCACACAAACCCCTCCAGCTGGTTCCTCTGCCCCAGCAGCTACCACATACCACCGCAGCTGGTGATCTTAGGTCACTGGTCCCACCCTTTTGCAGCCCTCTCTTTGCCAAGTGGTTAACTCCCTGTACTAAAACCCCCCGAATAAAATGGGTCCCAGAATCATCCAGTTTCAACAGGACCAGCCCCTGCACTGACCTCATTGTCACCTGTGAAAGCAGGACAGGAAGAAAACACAAAAACAAGACACGGTGTCAAGGCCTTTAAACCCCTATCTTGAGTACTTCCTTCATCATCAACACTGGAGTGCTTCCATGGTGAGGTTGATGCATATGACCCTTACAGAGCCCCAAGCTCAGGGTCGTCAAAGCAGAGGACAATGCAGTCTGTGGGTCACCCATGTGCCATGTGTGTGCAGGTATCCTCAGAGGTCAGAAGAAAGCATCAGATCTGCTGGTACTGGAGTTACAAGCTGTTATGAGCTGCTCGGTATGGGTGCTGGAAACTGAACTCCAGTCCCCCAGAAAAGGAGCAAATGCTCTAACTATAGAGCTCCCTCTTCCGTTCCAGGATGTTTTTGTTTTTAGGAAGCATTTCCCTATATATCCCTGGATTCCCTGGAAGCCCTAGAACTCACTATGTAGACCAAGCTGGCCTTGAACTCACAGAAATCCACCTGCTTTGGACTCCATAGTTCTGGGACTAAAGGCTTATACCACCACACCTGATTTTTTTTAAAGTGGAGTCTCAGGTAGCTTAGGCTAGCCTGGAACATGCTATATAGACATAGATGACTTTGAACTCTGGATCCTCCATCTGATTGCCTGCACTTCCTAAGTGAAGCAATTACAGGACATGTACCCGCCACTCTTGATTTCCAACTCCAGTTTTTATCACAAGTCACTTTGAATGTCACTGTTGGAGAAACCTGTATTTCATCCTCCATCTCCCCTCTGTCTGATCCCGGGGACAAACTTTCTCCCACCGTGAAGTGGTCACCCAGGCTTGGGTAAAGTCATGAAAAGTCTGTTTTTCTTTTTCTTCCCCTCCTCTGGCTGCCAGATAACTCAAAAGTCAAAATTAATTGCAATAAGATAAAATGTCTATCAAGCCTCAAAGCCACTGTTTTGAGGGTGTTTCTCTTTTTTATGTTCCATGTCAACATTTCACAGCTTCATCAAATACAAGGTGTCCTTTTATTCACCTTATCACCAACACACCTAAGCCTGGTCTTGTTCTTACTTGCTCTTTACTTAGGGGTGGGGACAGGCAGCATCATTGAACTACATTTCCCATGCTCCATTGCTAGCTGAACAATCTCAGCCAGTAGAAAGCATTAGGGGAGTCAGGTGCGGGTTTGGTGTTTGTGTTTCTGGCAATATCTACACAATAGCTGCCCTTCCCCCATGACTCCAGTCTGATTGTGTCCCAACCAGGCCTGCCCCACAATTCTGGGGCCTCACTTCTCCCTGAGTCCCTCCATCCATAGGAGGAGGCAACTTTCTCCAGTGGCCCAGACTCGGTGCCTCCTTTCCCAGGCTGTCCTTCCAACACTAGCGACCAAGATTCTAATTTTCAGTATCCACTTCTGCCTGGGAGGGTCTCTGGAGCAGGGTGACCAAGCCAACTCAACGCTTCCCTGAAACAGTTGGGCATAAACAACAGAGAGTAGGTTCTCAGACACTGGGGGCCTAGAGGTAGGAGCAGATTAAATGGGGTAAAAGCTGGGCAGGGTCACCAATGTCTGCAACCCCAGTACTCGGGAGGTAGAGAGAGAATCAAGAGTTTAAGACAAGTCTTTGACACATGGGAGGTTCCAGGTCAGCCTAGGCTATGTGAGACCCTGGAGAGAGGAGAGAGAGAGAGGAGAGGTGGGGGGGACTGGGCAGGAAAAAGAGTCCCAGCTGCCGGAAGACAGAGAAAGGGGAAAATGCTGGCCGTAAGGACAAGAATGGTAACTTTGGACCACAGTCCAGCCGGCCCAGTAATGGGATATACTTTTTGGGACAGACCAAGACTCCAGCTTGGATACTTCCAAGCTGTGTGACCTAACAGGTCACTTCCCCTCTGAGTTGTGACCTCATCTAGTTTTATGAGTCAGATGAAGTGACTATCTCTAGAGCCTGCAGCAGAAGAGAAGAGAAGCATCTGGTCCAGGAGGCCAGAGGCAGGGGTCAGGGCATGACCCCACATCAGGTCTGTTTTGCAAAATCATTCTTCCCCAGGCCCCAGAGCATGTGATTCAGGCTCCCATGGGGGTGTTAAATAGTCACAGTATTTTAAACAGACTTGCTCGTGCAGCCACAACTGTGTGTGTGTCATGCAGCCTCCCACGTGACCACTCAGCCCTCCCTCGGCTGGGGCTCCTGGGAAGCCACCTCTCTGAGCCATGATCCACGGTGTTCTCATCATCCTCTGAGACTCTGAACTCGCTGATACGGATCCACTCTCGGAAGCCGACCGCCACAGAATAGTAGACATAGAGCTTGCTGGGATGTGGGAAGCGGGGGTGGAAGGCAAGGCCCAGGAAGCCACGCTCGTCCCCTTCCCAGGGGGATGTGAGCACTGCTTGGCTCACGTTCAGGAAGGGCTTCTCCAGGCGAGAGCGGTCAGGCAGGTAGGTCCACACCAGCCCCACCTGCTCGGCCACGAAGAAGCGATGGCTGCCATCCCCTGCGTGTACCATGGCAACGGGGTTTCGAAGCCCATTGGCCACCTCCTCCAGACACAGCTGCAGGCAGCCCTTGGCATCAGCCACTACACGGCCCAGGTTTGAGTTCAGGTTCTCGTTGACCAGCAGGCTTGGGAAACAGTAATCGGTGTCATCTAGGGACAGGTAGCGGCATAACTTGGCCCTGTTGCTCTCCAGGGCCCAGAGCTCACGGTCAGGGGAAAGGTGTCGAAAAAGGCCTCGGCAGGTCTGCCACATGTCCAGGCAATAATCCTCACAGAGGCCAGGTACCGTCCGCAGTGGGGTGGCTGGATCCTCGGCGTCATAGAGGTGGGCTGCATAGGGCGAGCATTCCTGTAGGGACAGGAGGGCTCAGAGATGCTAGGAGGAGTGTACACACCTGCACAATCTATTTCTTTCTTTTGTGTCCCCATTCAAGGGTCACCTCCAAAGATCTGACCTTCGCCTCCACACCTCCTTAACATTACTTTCTGGCCTCTGACTACTCAGGAAAACAAAGCACAGACACACAAAACACAACCTTACCATGAGCCTTCATTATAGCAAAACATGGCATTCTGTTTGTGTATTGTCTGTCTTCTTCAGAATGTGCACTCTATCAGAGCAAAAAATTTTTCATTGCCAGGCTGTAGTGGTGCACGCATTTAATCCCAGCACTTTGGAGACAGAGGCAAGCCGATCTCTGTGAGTTCGGGGTCAGCCTGGTCTACAGGAGCTAGTTCCAGGACAGGCTCCAAAGCAACACAGAAAAACTCTGTCTCGGGGGAAAAAATTCATCTTCACTGCTATATCCCAGACCCTCACATAAGCCCAGGGCACAGTAGGCCACAGCAAATGATGAGGGGACAGCGAAAACTAGTCTGCCTTGCCAGCCTTCTGGTCACCCTGATCAGTGTATCTGTCAAAACACTCCTATTAGTCATTCAATGTTTATGAGTACTTCACAGGGGGAAACTGAGGTTCAGGGCTCCCTATGTCATTCAGTAACAGGCTCAGGTTAGTAGCATATAGAGGCATCTTAATTTAGTGTCAGGTCTACCCTGCTCTCTGCTTAAGCATACAGCCAGCATGTGCACGCAGTACCTGCGTGAGTATGGGACCCACACCTCTATCTTTCAGGATATTCTAGGCCATCTATCCCGCCCTAAGACTCAGCTCCTGTCAGTAGGACCCTGGAGCTGTCCTCACTACAGCAGTGAGATTAATGGATCTCCTTGGGTACCGCCTGACCAGAAAGGGCTCTCGGGGACCTTCACTCAGCTCTGCCTGGGGTAGACCTCATCGCTTTTTCTGCCAAACAGGCTTCCCCATTCGAGAGATGCTGTGAACCTCATTCAGGCCACGTGGACACTATATGGGAGGAGAGTTAATGCCTCAGGGAGCAAGCCTACAACCACAAACAGGAGTGTGGATAGGTAACACGTCTGCCTTCCACCCTACCCAACACAGTCTTGCCATGCAACTGGTCCTATTGGAGTCAGTCACATGACCCCTTCCTAGACCATCTCCCTTCTGGGCCTGCAGCAAAACACTCCAGAACCCAGGCTCTTTGAGGACCTCCGGTGGAGTCCTTCACACCTTGGCTACTTTCCTCTAGTGTAATAAATCCTTGTTGATACTCCCCACAGCCCCAGGGCTGACTCAGTTCCCTGGGGGTTTTAGAGATGCAATTCCTAGATAGAGAAGACACCACAACATACACTGTCTGCTCTTACAGGAAACTAGGCTGGGGTTGAAGCAGAAACCTCAGTAGAAAGCAAGAGAACAGCGGAACTTCAGAGCTGTGTTCCTAACTCCGGGCTAAGGGTCCTACTGTTATAGATTCAGTCATTCCATGGGCTGTCTGTCCCCTGGTCCCTCTATGGCTGTGCACTAAGTCCCACCTGACAAGCTAACGGCCTGTGTGTTCTCGACATTTCTGATCACAGGCCCCATCTAAAGCGTCATCTTTCACACACTCCACCCTAGATTCCGTACGACAGGCCGGATAGACAAACCCCAGACTCTGTACAGGACTAGCCCTCCTGGGATCCTCTGGATGCTCTCATTGGCCAGCAGTGGCCCAGGGAAGACCAGAGAAGACTGTGTACACACAGGCTTCACTTCCTTTCTGCAGGCCAGTGTCACCGTGACTCCAGTGTCATAGATGAGGAACTTAGGCTCACAGTGGCCACATGCTCAGAATTGGCCAGACCAGGACTCAGCCCCAAGCTTTACGGCAGACAGCCTTGTGCTCTTGACACCAACACTTCACTCAACCACCACCAACACTGTCCACCAACACTGTCCACCAACACGTCACTGGCCTTGGCTCCAAAGACACAGGAGAGACAGGATATAATCGGATAGCCCTTTCCTTGTGGGAACTCAACCAGAACACATGGAGGGCACAGGGGCTCTCGGGACTAGGTGAGGCCCTTGGCCCACACAGTAACCACTGAGTCTAGCAGCATCTTACATATAGTTTCTGTATTCTTTCTAACACACAATATGAGTGTGGGGCTCAAACCAGAGCCACCCAGAATTAGTAAATGACAAAAGGGGCAGGAATTGCTGCTGGCAGAGAGGGTGGGCCGTCACTGGACCTCGTGTCCAGGGGTAAGCAGTAAAACATTCACAGGAACAAGGCGCCTGTCATCTGAATGCCCCAAGGTTGCCCCAGATCCGTTACTGACACTCATGACTCATGGCCTCAAGTCGTGCCCCTGTCCCCCCATAGCAACCACACTCCGCCAGGAAGACTGAGTCTTGCACACAATGTTCTCTCTTCAGGATGCTCCTTCTTCCCTCACTTCCACATCTGGCAAACTCCTATTCATGATGCAAGACCAAACCCACAAGCCTCCTCCGTCCTCCTTTTCCCAGGGTATACCGGCTCCTGGCCCTTGGATGCTCATGACACTCTGTCTCTGACTCCCACATAGATTTTTTCACCTGGTAATCTGTCATCTCCAGAAGCAACTTTCCTCTCCTGCCATCACCTCTGCTTCGCCAGAGGTGGCCTGGCTGCTCGGCCTGGCCATGACTCAGTTATTTCTTTGCCTGCCGGTCCACCCCACAGACTGTGAGGCCCTTGGGGGCAGGCATCCCAAGATCCAGCACACGATTTGACTTCAGGGCTGGAGACAGTGTTATGTTATGAGGTGACTACAGGAAGGGCTTTGGAGCCAGAGCTTATGGTCCATGTGTTTGGTAAACTCTTTATTTTTCCATGCCTATGTCACTGTCTATAAATGATGGAGAGAACTCCAGCGTCATAGTTGTTGGGAGCAACGAACCAAGATGCCATGTGTCTGTTCAGTAAATGTTCGAATAAGATGAACCCCGAGGGAGTAACTCAATGATCACTCTTCCAGGCTGTCCCAGATTTCTGAGGGCCTTTGGCTACTTGCCCCAGAACCTTGGGGAAGTCTCTTGCTTGTGTGTCTGTCTGTCTATCTCCCAAAATGAATGGAGAGGCTTTGGAGACTAAGTCTGTGACTTGCCAATTGCCTCTGGGCCCAGAGCACAGAACCAACTCCTGTGCTGGCCCTGGAGACATGTCTGTCGAGTGCCAGAGTCTGTTAAGCCCTGCTACAGATCACAATTCGGTAACTCTCCTGAGGAACTCATGCATCCAGCTACTGAGAAGTGAGTCACGTGTGAGCCACACACCAGCCACAGTGAGGTTGCCGTCTGCAACCAGAGCCTGACCTGCTTTCACAGAGGAAGGCAAAACCTCAAGAAGGGGCCTCCTGCCTCCGCCAGACAGCGGTGAGTCCTCAATGGTCCTTGAAAGACAGCTGTAGGTAAGGCTCCTTGAGATTGGTGGCGGTGACTGTGGTGCTCCCACACTGTCCCAGGACCTCCTCAGGGAGACCATGCCACAGCCTTGGCAGACCGCCTGATGCAAGCTCAGTCCAGACATGAGGTCACCCCCAGAGACGCCTCCCTAGAGGTATGAGCAGACACTCTACCACAGGCTGCTCAGGCCAGGCCATTTTGGGCAGGTTCCCGAGGAAAAAGAGGTGTCTCCTGCCAGCAAACACCCTCAGGATTGGTTCCTTCCTCCTTCGGGTCCTGTCCAGCCAAGCACATGGTAAACACCCTTTGAGTAAAGGTGACCTGGGTGCTGCAGGGAGACCAATGGGACTGTTTGGGTGGCTCTCCAGGCTGGGGAGAAAGGTGGGTGGCCCACCACACCCTCTGGCTCTCTTGGGATGCACCAAGAGGAGGCTTGTGAGCTGCAACACGAACAGAACACTAGAGTACTATGCTGTCCCCTACACCCTTCACCTATGTCACCCAGGTGCCCTCTCAAGGGCCATGTCACCCCTGAACAAGTGCCCACCTTTCCTGAAGCAGCCACTGATTCTCACCCTCTCCCTGGACTGGCAAGAAAACAATAGAGGAATTACCTACAAATCCCAATTTAACGGCTCTACCTGTGTCATTTAATCTTCATGGCATGGGCTCGGGGGCAGAAATCTGTCCCTGTTTTAAAGATAATGTAACTGAGAGACTACCACAAGCCTCTCAAGTTCACAATCAGGGGAGACAGTGATAGCAAACTCATCAGACTCCTTTATCTCGCTCCTCTAGCCTGCCCCCTGCTGGCTAGGACTGGAACTTTGTATTGCTTGGTAGGGCCCCTTCCACTAATAAATCCCTTCACTTCAAGGTCCTAGGTTAGGGGCCAGTCTTCGGGTTTCCCTGCCAGGCTGGCATTCCTGCGATCAGATCAGTCACGTAGAGGAGACCCAGGGGGTTGTGGTCAGTCACTCTACATTAATAAAAGGAAAATGATAGTTCAGTGTGGATCAAAGCAAGGGTTCCAACATCAGAGGGGAGATGAGATGGGTAACTGAGGTCTGGGGAGGGAACCTCTCCCAGGTGACAGCCTGACCAATAGTAGAACGGAAAGGTGGGTGTTTTAAGCTTGTACAGCCCTTCAGGCCTTGGGTCACCCTGGCCCTGAGAAATGGACTCACAGACTGCTCCATTGGGTATGACTGTCCACACAGTCACGCCCCATATTTTGGCCACATCCTCTTCCCATCCATCCTGCCTTCCTCGGTCTAGCAAAGACTTCACCCTGGTACCTGACAGAGGCAGGGCTCTCTGAGGTGGGGCACCGGATGCAGACTCCAGGACGTCCCAAAGAATGGGAGTCTCTACTCTCGAAGAGGAACAGGTTCCTAAAAGACCCAACATGTTTGCAAAGCAAATGGATGACAAAAACTGTCCTGAGTTGCCTGGTGCCAGCCAGGTCATTCCCTCTTGGACATCCAAACTCCAAAGTCCGGTACCTACTTCTAACCTTCTCCTCAGTGGGGTTGGGTTGCCATCGCCTCAAAATCCAGGACCCACTCCTGAATCTCGCCCTTATAGAGATGCCATCGCCGCTCCCCCCCCCCCCCCCCGCCCCTCCCGGCGATCAGGGACCCGCGTGCCCCGCCGCGTGAGCCCGCTCACCTGGCACAGCAGATCGAGCGCGTAGCCGGCACACGTCGCCCACATCCCGGCGTCCAGGCGAGCCTCCAAGGCACGGAAGCGCCGGGCCAGCGCCGCGTCCTGCTCCGCCGTGCAGCAGCCGAAAGCTGAGTACTGCGCGCAGAAGCTCAGCGGCTGTGGCGGCCGGAAGGGCGGCCTGAAGTCCAGGCACTGAGGGTGTGCGGCGGCCAGCAGAGCACGCAGAGCCAACAGCGCCCCGGGTCCGATCCCGGCCAGAGCCCATCGCCCCGCCATCCGCACGGCAGTCTGCAGAAAGAGAAGCAGAAGGCCAGCCAGCCCCGCCGGGGCGCCCCCGGGAGCCGCGGGCCGCGCCCCCCGAGCGCCCGCCTCCTGTCTCGCCTGCACCCTCCCGGACTTCTCGAGGGGAAGTTGGTGGACTCGCCTCGCAGGCCTCGAATCCGGGGACCCCTCTCGCTAGGGGTCACCCCTGCTTGGGAGCACTCTGCAGGACTGGAGAAGCACAGCCTGGTTCCCGCTTTGCGGGCAGCCCCCTCCTCTTGGCCCAGAGTCTTTCCAACAAGAGCAGTGGCCTGGCGTCTGGAAAACTCCAGTTGCCCAGATTCACAGTTCCACCTCTGAGTCTCAGCTTCTTCTCTTGGGGCGCTACTTACCCACCAAGGAGCAAGAACCCCAAAGCCCAAGGCAGGGACTAGTCCCACCTCTCCGAGCCAGACAGGAACTTTAGCAGAGCATTTCAAAATGGAGGTGTGGTACAAAAGACAGGTAGCTTTGCCCGGGACCTTACAAGAAGTGAAGGCTGAACCTGGGATGGGAGGGAATAGGCGGCAACCACACACAGTCCATCCTTGGCCCTGCCCATACTTCTCCCCTGGCCATGGAACTCTCCACCGGCAGCCCCGAACCCATGGGCCTTCGTCCTTTCCACATAGGAAGCAGGCTCCACCGGCAGCCCCGAGCGGGCTCCACCCGCAGCTCTGGCCTCAGCTTCACCCCAAGAGCGCTCATGTACACTGCCTCATGGGCCCAGAATTCCATAACACCAAAACCCCTGGCACTTGCCCACAAGGACTCCAGCCCTGGCTTCTCCCTGGAGTACCCATCTATGAGTTCTGTCGCACACATTCACATGTCACATGGACTTCACCACCAAGCTCAGATACCCACTCTCTGCTGTTTCAATCTCTCTGCCCGAGCTGGTTAGTGTGGTTAGTGTTGCTTGGATTCCACAGACCTGTGGTCGGAGTCTGGAAGGGTTTTGGGGTGGCAGCAATGAGACAAGGTCTTCATATAAGTATTTAAGAGTGAGCACATTTAACTCACAACTGATGACAAAGGGTTTGAGAAGCCACGGGGGCAGGGGAGGGGGGGGAACGGGACAGTGGGACAGTGGTGTTTCCTGACAGCAGCCGTGGTCCACAACGTCCCTGATGGCAGGAGGTGGCTAGACAAGAAACTATGACCAACAGCTGCAGCTGGCCCCTCAAGGGTGAAGGGGAGACAGCAGGGGAAGAGCACCCCGCTTCCCCTTCCTCCTGCTCCAGTTGGTATTTATTAGAAGCGGAACTGAACATGGGTAGCTGAATAGGCGTCTGGAAAATATGGTCTTGGGAGATGGGAGGCAACGCAAAGTGTCTGGCAACTGCAGAGCCCCTGAAAAACGAAGGCACAGGCAGGGAAGGACGTGGTCACAGTTCCAGGCTGGTGGTCAGAACAGGGTAATGATAATACAGCATTTGGAAAAATTCCTGGAGGCTGGATGTGGATGAAGATGAGCGAGAAGCTAGGGGTGGCACAATCTTGGGGTCATGTTCTTGCAAGTTTACCTCTAGGAACCCGCCCAGGGTCTCAGGGAAGGGCCAGGAAAGCCCCCTTGTGGTTCTGGCAAGCAGAGGGAAGCAGAGGGCTGTCAGGACCCTGAAGCAACCTGTCTCTCCAGGAGAAAGGGCTCTGAGACTCAGCACAGGGAGAGAGGGCAACCCTTAACATTGGTGACTCCATCAAAGGTCTGTCAACTCAGACACAGTGTGAGGGCCATAGCGTTACAGACAACCCCTTCTACCCCATCAGCAGGCCCCAGTGTAGGCAGTGGGTGACAGCTGCCTACGCTGCAGGACGCATCTGTCTGAGGAGCAGCGTGTAGGAACCTCAGGCAACAGGAGCAACTGTGCAGACACTGTGGGTGCCTCAGGCCTCTTGCACCCCATTAGAGGCTAAATCCTAGCTAGGCTCATATTATGTCCTCACTCCAAAGCTCTCTGCCCCTCAGTTTGCATTGTCCAGGACATCACACCTGCTTCCCAAACAAAGCAGAACAAACAAACTAGCAAAACAAACAAACCAAGGCATGATGCAAGGTTTGAAGGAAAGTCTGACTGAAAAGGCCAAACTTCCATGACACATAGGCTCGTGCTGTGGGACAGGGAATTCGGGAAAATGATGATTCAGACGTTGAGACTCCATTGTAAACAGGGAACTGTGGGGGAAGAGATGGGTGATATAAACACAGACGAAGCTGTCAGATAGAGGAGTTGAAGGCCAACTGGGGGAGGCCCTGGCTTCCATCCCCAGCAAAACATGCTTTGCAAAAGCAAATTAAAGGGGCTGTAGAGACAGCATAGTGCGTAGGTGCTTCCCTTGAAAGGATGAAGCTCTGAGGTCAACCCCAAAATCCGGGGGGGAAAACCCAGGCATGATGGCATACATCTATAATTCCAGTACTGGAAAGAGATAGACCGGTGGGTCTGAGGGGTTCTCTAACCAGCTAGCCTAGCCTACTTGGTGGGTTCCAGGCCAATGAAATAAACAACAACAAAAAAAAAGATTAAAGATCTAACAGAGGACTGGTAAGACAGCTTAAGGAAAGATAAACCCCATCTATCAATCCTGAATTCAATCCCCGGGACCCACATAAGAAGAACTGACTCTCACAAGTTGTCCTCTGAACCTCCCCTCATTACACACACACACACACACACACACACACACACACACACACACTATGGTGTAAAAGTAAGTAAATGTAGCCGGGTGGTGGTGGCGCACGCCTTTAATCCCAGCACTCTGGAGGCAGAGGTAGGCAGATCTCTGTGAGTTTGAGGCCAGTCTGGTCTACAAGAGCTAGTTCCAGGACAGGCTTCAAAGCTACAGAGAAGCCCTGTCTCGAAACCCCCACCCCAAAAGAGTAAGTAAATGTAAATAAAAAAATTAAAGATATAGTAGAAACAAAAATGCATTGTAGCCAGGTGGTGGTGCACACCTTTAATCCCAGCACTTGGGCAGCAGAGGCAGGTGGATCTCTGTGAGTTTGAGGTCAGCCTGGTACAGAGCCAGCTCTAGGACCACCACAACTGTTATACAGAGAAACCTTCTCTCGGAAGGAAAATCAAAACCAAAACAAACAACACCAAAAAAAAGCATTGCAACAGAAATAAAAATGTGATGGGTGATCTCACTTTATGCTCACTTCTGTGTGGGTGTTCTGCCTGCATGTATGCCTAGTGCCTAGCAGGCCAGGAAAGATGGGACTGGAGTCACAGGTAGTTGCAAGCCACCATGGGAGCACTGGGAAGCAAACCTTGCTCCTCTGGAGGAACAACTCTTGATCTCTGAGCCTCTCTCTAGTCCTCAGGTGAACGCCTAAGATTCAACGCTGCTGCTGAGGAAACATCTGTGTGCTTCACTGATCCGCAAACAAGCGGGAGACAGCGAAGGACATTTCAAAAGCTCTCATACATGACGAATTGGGAACTGGAAAGAGAACAGAGTGAGAAAGGAGAAGAAACGTCTGAGGTAAAAATGGTCGTCTTCTAAAACATAGAACAGACACCAAAAGATAGATGCAGGTGTCTAATAAGCCTACGACTTCGTAAGTAACAAAGACTCTACAGAATTGTATTGCATTCAAACTGCAGAAAACCCAGAACAAAGCGAAGTCTTCAGGAAGTCACCGATGGGATGGGATGGGGTGGGGGCTGAACTGTAGAGTGACAGGAAGAAGCACAGTGAACGATCATCTCCTAAGAAGCCTGGCAGTCGGGGAGAGAGTTGGGGGTACACAGAGCTCAAAGAAAGAAATCCACCCACCTAGAAGCCTGTGTCCATCTACCCATCTACCAAGCCTGAGGACCTGAGTTCAGTCCCTGAGACCTGCACGTTAGAAGATGTGAACCAGTTCCTGCAAGTTGCCCTCTGACCTCCACACGTGCACCATGGTGCCCTGCCCACCACTGATTGAATAAATGTACAAAAAAATTAAACTTTTATTTTTATTTTTTTTAAAAAAAAAAAAGCTTTTTAACTGATAGTGGATCAGAAACTTTCATGACTGGCCCTGATTAAAATAGTTTTATTAAAAAACGTTAAAAATGCATGTGTGTGTGACTGAGGGTGTCTGCGTGTGGGTACCCTTAGAGCCCAAGAGAGGGGATCATATCCACTGGAGCTCGAGTTTGTGAGGCTGTGAGCCATCCAACAAGGTTGTTAGGAACTGAACTCCGGCCCTCCAGCCCCTGCAAGAGCAGCAAGCATCCTTAATCCCTGAGCCGTCTCTTCAGCCGACTTGTTTTGTCTTTTGAGTGGAGAATTGGGTCCAGGTGAGGCCAAGCCACTACTGTCCCACTCCAAGCCAGCCCCATAGTTTTAGGGCTCCAGAACATTATGGGGGTCCAGGAAGACTTCTGACATATCCAGGGGCCCAATGGGCACTGTCAGCTGCCTCAGCCAGAACAGGTGGGCTGGCTAGAATTCTCAGTGTGGGCAACGTCCACAGACCCGCCACTAATTACAGGCTGGAGGGCTCTTCCCCCAGGAATGGGAGCTATTGGGCCACCAGTCGCCCCATCTGGGAAGAAGACAGTGGTCCATTCATCTGTCAATCCATCCTCAGGTCAGGCCTCCTCTGGCCACTTTGAGCCAGGGGTTGCAGGCCATGCGAGAGGTCAGCCCTGGGACTTCGGGGTGAGCTGGCAGCTACTCCACTACTCCGGACCCGTAGGATGTGGATCAAAGCAGGCAGGGAGCCAGATAGGAGCCCACAGCTTTGATAAACATTTCACATGTGTGGAAAATTACTAAGATCAGAGGAAGGAACTCCTAAGAACACATTCCAGACTTTGCCAAAGGCCATATTCAGTCACATTCCCTTCAGATGCCTGAATTAAACAAACAAACAAACACCACTTGATGATCTGCATACTACACTGTGAAAATGTGATGTATTTTAGCATTTAAGAGCTCTGTGGGGTTGGAGAGATGGCTCAGTGGTTAATAACACTAATTACTTCAGCAGAGGGCCTCGGTTTGGTTGCTGGCATCCAAATGGGGCAGCTCACAACTGTAGTGATATTTTGTTTGTGTTTTAACAAATAAAGCTAGCCTGAAGAACAGAGAAGCAGTGTACCCAGCCACTAGAGAGACCTTTAACTCTACTGAATCCTCAGACCAAAAGGGCGATCCTGTCCTCAGACTGCCTCCTCTGACTTCATCCTCAGGCTGCTGCCTCAGACTGCGCTGAGTGTCTGTCTTCTTCTGCCTTCTATGCCTCTCCCAACCCAGCCATATCCTTTCCTGTCTCCATCTCCCTAGTGCTGGGATTAAAGGTGTGAGCCACCACCACCTGGCCTCTAGTGGCATAGCTCTGCACGCTGATCTTCAGGCAAGCTTTTTTGTTAAAACAAACAAGGGGCTGGAGAGATGGCTCAGTGGTTAAGAGCACTGCCTGCTCTTCCAGAGGTCCTGAGTTCCCAGCAACCACATGGTGGCTCACAACCATTTGTAACGAGATCTGGTGCCCTCTTCTGGCCTGCAGGCAGAATACTGAGAATACTGTATACATAAAAGATAGATAGATAGATAGATAGATAGATAGATAGATAGATAGATAGATAGATAGATAGATAGATAGAAAACAAACAAAATATCACTACACACAACTGCCTATAACTCCAGTTCCAGGAGATCCAACACCCTCTTCTGACCTCCCTGGTCACCAGGCACACATGGTGCACAGACATACACACAATCACATACACGCAGTCACATACACGCAATCACATACACGCAATCACATACTCATACACATAAAATAAATAATAAATTATATATGGTGTCATTCGGTTATAATTCCAGCACTCAGAAGGCTGAGGCCACTGTATTTTTATAAATTCAAGACCAGCCTGATCTACATAGTGATACACTGTCACAAAACAGCAAAAACAATCTTTAGAGAAAAAGCAATTTTAGGGCCTGGTGTGGTGGCACACATCTTTAATCCTAGTACTAGGGAGGGAGAAGCAGGAGGAGCTCTGAGTTTCAGGTCAGTTTGATCTACAGAGCAAATTCCAGGTCAGCCAGGACTACAGAGAAACCCTGTCTCAAAAGTATATTTGGAGATATATGTGTGTGTGTCTATGCATGTATGTATACGTGTTCATGTATATATGGGAAATATATGAAAATATATTTGTTAGCCGGGCGGTGGTGGCACACGCCTTTAATCCCAGCACTCAGGAAGCAGAGGCAGGTGGATGTCTGTGAGTTCAAGGCCAAACTGATCTATGGAGTCAGTTCCAGGACAACCAGGGTAGTTGCACAGAGAAATCCTGTCTCAAAAAACCAAAAAAAAAATCATTTTTTATTACATTTTGTGTGTGTGTGTGTGTGTGTGTGTGTGTGTGTGTGTGTGTGTGTGTAGATCAGAGGACAACTTGCAGGAGTCAGTCTCCCCTCCTACCATACAGGTCTTGGGGATACTCCTCAGATTGTTTGACTTGGTGACAAATGCCATTACTTCTGGACCATTTTACCAGCCACCTAGTGTTTCTCCCCCATAACAAATATATTTTCTTTCTTTCTTTCTTTCTTTCTTTCTTTCTTTCTTTCTTTCTTTCTTTCTTTCTTTCTTTCCTTTCTTTCTTTCTTTCTTTCTTTCTTTTCTTTCTTTTTCAATTCTATGTATATGGGTGTTCTTCTTGCACATAGTATCCAGGGATGCCGAAAGAGAGTATCAGAAGTAACAGTAGTGAACTGTCGTGTGGGCGCTAGGAATGGAGTCTAGCCATTCGCAATAGCAGCTAGTATCCTTAACCACTGAGCCATCTCTCTAGCCTCTAATAAAAAATTAGTTTAAAAAAAGCACTTGGGGGCTTGGGTGTGGCTCAGTAGGTAGAGTGCCAATATTGCATTCAGGAAGCAATGGGTTTCAGCATCAAATAAAATGGGCATGATTATATATCCTGTAGCTTCAGTGGGAGGCAGAAGGATCAGAAGTTTGAGGTCAACCTCAGTTACAAAGCAAGTTTGAGGCCAGCCTGGGATATTTGAGACCCTGAGAAGAAAAAAAGAAAGAAAAGAAGGAAAGAAAGAAGTAAAGGAGGGAGGGAGAGAGGGAGGGAGGGTCCAGACAGTGGTGGCACACGCCTGTAATCCCAGCATTTGGGAGGCAGCGGCAGGTGGATCTCTGTGAGTTCAAGACCAGCCTGGTCTACAAAGCAAGTTTCAGGACAGCCAGAGCAATTACACAGAGAAACTCTGACTCAAAGATCAGAGTGCAGAGCTAAGCTACTAGAGGCCAGGGAGTGGTAGCACACACCTGTTAGGTCAAGGCCACCCTTGGCTACACAAGACTGAATCTGTCTAAAAGAGAAACACAGCTCATACAAAGGTGATCCCAGTACTTGGGATCACAAGCCTCTAAATCCCAGTACTAGGGAGGTAGAGACAGGAGTAATACGGCTGAGCGGAGAAAGAACTAAAAGGGGAAGGAGACAGGAATGCAGTGCAGTCTGGCGTTTGGTGGAGACAGTGCAGACTAGGGATCACCCCTGCAGTCAGAGGATGCAGTCTGAGGAGACAGTCTAAGGAGAGGATCACCCCTTAGGTCTGAGCATTGGTAGAAGTAAAAGGTCTTCTAGAGGCTGGCTGTACTGCTTCTCTGATCTTCAACATTAATTCCTATGTCTGACTCTGGGTTTTTATTAGTAAGACCAACTAGAATTTGTACCATAACTGTTTGCTCTTCCAGAGGACCTGAGTTCAATTCCCAGCAACCATGTGATGGCTCACAATCATCACTAGTGGGATCTGATGCCCTCTTCTGGCATAAAGGTGTACCTGCAGCTAGAGCACTCATACATAAAATAAATAAATGAATCTTTAAAAAAGAAAGCACAAAGTTTGAATCCTGCTTCTACAGTTGTGTGGTTGTACCTGCTTACTTTCTCTGAGCCTGGGATTACTGCTACGCTACATGACAATAAAAAAATAAAGACTGCTCAAGGATAGCCTAGCTTAGAGAGCATGCTCAAAAACACAGGATTTGTCACCAACCCACTGGCTGCCCCCATGCCTGTCCATTAGCATTGTGACCACGTGTTCTGCCCCTGAGAAGATCCTTGGGAGTAATGGCCATGCAAGATGCCTCGAGAACACAGACATCCCCTGCCTCTTCTTATACTTCTCATGATGCTCTCCGGAGGTGGCCCCTCCAGCCAGCAGTGTTTGAGGTCCTCTGCACCACTGAGGACAGCACAGTGGCTCTCCCTGCCACCTAGATCTCCACTGGGCTACAGGGTCACTGCTGTAGGAATCCAGCCCTCCAGCCCCCTCCCCTGCAGCCCTGCATGCTTAGCAATCTACTGCTCAAGCATCAAAAGCTCCAATTTTAAATTAAAACTTGGGGAAAGGAAAACAAAACAAAGCAGAAGGCAGAGAGGGATGTTTGCAGCCTTGCTACCTTGCTGTGTCACCTTGAGCAGGACTCACACTCCTGCCCACGGCACCTGTCCCTGGGTCCCCCAGGTGGGAGTCACACAGACCAGGAAACCATCCTCTCCCCTCATGCTGCCTCACCACATCCATGTGCCAGCAGGAGCCCTGACTCTCCAGGGGTCTCACTGGTAACTCTGTGCCCCACATGAAGCCATGTCCTTCTCCCTCACTGTTGTTCCTCTTTCCCCATCACATCACAGAAAAGACAGCGATAAGTCACAGTGGGATCCGGAAGTGGAGGAGCCAGACTGGGGATGTAGCTCAGTTGGTAGAGTGTTTGCCTACCATTCACGAGCCCCAGATTTGTTCCTGGCACCAGTATAAACTGGGCGTAGTAGTGAGCATTTTATTGTAGAGCTTAGGCGGCAGAAGCAGGAGGATGAGGGCCAGGGTCATCCTCATCTGCATCGCAAGTTTGAGGCCAACCTGAATCACTTAAAACCTGTCTAAAGAACTTTTTTTAAAGGGGAGGGCTCAAAGTTTTTTGTTTGTTTGCTTGTTTGTTTGTTTGTTTTAGCTTTTCAAGACAGGGTTTCTCTGTAGCTTTAGAGCCTGTCTTGGAACTAGCTCTTGTAGACCAGGCTGGCCTCGAACTCACAGAGATCCACCTGCCTCTGCCTACCAAGTGCTGGGATTAAAGGCGTGCGCCACCACCGCCCGGCTGACGGCTCAAATTTTGAACCTAGGGCCAGTAGCCTGCCAGCGACCGCCACAGTGGAGTTGGTGGCAGTGGAGGGCTCCTGTCCAGGTACCTGACTCCTAGAATGGACCTCTGGCCCACACCCTAACACCAGAGCATAGTAGCACTGTACTCCACTCCCAGCCTTGTGAAAGGCTGCTCTGCAGGAAGGCACGTACACACACATAGCTGCTTACCTCAGAGACAGACAGTGAGCCAGGACCCAGCCCTTCCTGTCTCTAGAGGCCAACTGCACGGTGTCCAACAGGAGTGTGCTCCATCCTAGAGTCCCCTTCTAGTTTGCAGGGTCTGGGCCATTTCTATGAGTTTCTATTTTCCCCTCTGAGATGGGTAGTCCTGGAAGTCACTATGTAGACGAGACTGGCCTCAAACTCACAGAGATCCTCCTGCTTCTGCCTCCCAAGTGCTGGGACCTCTAAACCAGGCTCCTATGGGTTTCTTGGAGTAGAGAAAAATGAATGGGGGCAGGGGAGATCAGGGACGATGGGGGAGGAGGGATAGTCTGACTCTCGTTTTTATTTTTATTTATGTGTTTCTGTGTGTGTGCAGTACCCACTGAAGCTACAAAATGATATCACATTCCCCTGGAGCTGGAGTCCCAGGTGGTTCTGAGCTGCTGGACATGGGTGCTGGGAACTGAATTCCAGTCTTACCAGTTCTTTTTTTTTTTTTTAGGTTTTTTCGAGACAGGGTTTCTCTGTAGCTTTGGAGCCTGTCCTGGAACTAGCTCTTGTAGACCAGGCTGGTCTCGAACTCACAGAGATCCGCCTGCCTCTGCCTCCCGAGTGTTGGGATTAAAGGCGTGCGCCACTGCCGCCCGGCTCAGTCTTACCAGTTCTTAACAGCTGAACCCTCTATCCAGATTCCAGATGAGTGGGCTCTTCTGCAAGTCATCACAGAGCCCATCAGATGCTCTCAGAGCCTAGGTCCATATCTGGGTAGGGAAACTGAGGCCCAGGGGAAGAGATACCCAGCCCACTGGGAACATAACTCAGCCCTATAGCTGGTTTTCCCTTGAGTTGACCTACCAGGCTGTCTGGATCACTCCCCCTTTAGATCCCAGCTTCTCCCATCCCCAGCTCTACCTCTCACACCCTCTGCCCTGCCCCTCACACCTGCTGAATTCCTTCTGTGTTCCCATCTGTCTCCAGCAGCCAGGCCTTCCCCTCCAGTGTGCCCCAGAGCCCCTAAGACCAAACAGGATGTAATTCATGCCTGTATGGATCTTTGATTTTGGGTGATGCAGCTAGGTTCAGCCAGGAGCACACAGCAGCCTTGCTCTGGCTGCTTCCCAGGGATGGGCTGACTCCAGGATTTTGGTTCCCTGTGGCTGTTTGTCCAGTCTATAGACAGGGAGCTGCAGAGTTGGAAATCACAGGGCCTAGGAGGCTTGAGTCCAGGGACCAAGACAGAAGAGTAGCTCCCTCTGAGCTGGGAGCTGGGGAACTGGTGTTCAAGAACATGTGCAGAGTGGCCTCAGTTCCTGAATAGCTACATAATTTAAACTTAACTCTGTTTAACTAACAGGCTGACTCCAAGAAATCTATCCCTCAGCCTCAGCCTCCAATTGAGAGTCTGACCTCTCACTGTCTGCTCCAGTATTTTCCCATCTATAGGATATGGCATTTCAGTGTTTTTCACCAGATCTGGGGTTGCAAAAGTGTCCCATGGTCAGGTAATGTCTTAGTGTTTCTATTGCTATGAAGAGACCACATGAAAAGAGCAACTCTTTTTTTAAATATTTATTTATTATGTATACAATATTCTGTTTGCATGTGTGCCTGCAGGCCAGAAGAGGGTACCAGACCTTATTACAGATGGTTGAGAGCCACCATATGGTTGCTGGGAATTGAACTCAGGACCTTTGGAAGAGCAGGCAATGCTCTTAATTGCTGAGCCATCCCTCCAGCTCTCACCATGGCAACTTTTAATAAGGAAAACATTTAATTAGGGCTGGCTTACAGTTTCCGAGGTTTAGTCTATTACTGTTATGGCCATGTTGGGGGATATTTGATCATACTGTGAACCCTGAGTTTGCATTCGTGTTAATTAAATAAAATTAACCTTGGGTCAGGGGGCTGAGTTAGCAACTAGTTGACAGAAAGTAACCATAAAGCATCAGAGGGCATCCGGAAGAGAAAGAGAGATGCACCAGAAGGAGTAGGGAGGGATTTGGAGTGGCGTGGCTTTTTTGTTTGTTTGTTGGAGTGGAAAGATGCTCTCTTTGGGAGAAGCCAGCAAGTTGAGAAGGTTAACTAGGTGCTATTCAACCTCTCTTGTACCGGCGAGTACCGGCGGTACCGGCGGTCAGAGGAATTAGGAAGTGACCAAGATAGTCCTTTTATAATAAATCAGTTTTAATAAAAGGGGGAATAAGGGAACTTACAGAACCAAGGGTCCAGCGGAGCAGCGGGTGACGCGGGGAATAGCAAACGGGCTCCTCCCAGCGCCCCGATGCTATTTAAGGGGTATCCTACCTCGCTGGGGCAGCCACGCCCCTGAACGCAGGGATTGGGCCAGCTACCCCAACATCTCCCCCTTTTGTCTAAATAAGGCAGGTTTAGAAATCAAATACAACTACATACAACGGGAACAGATCATATAAAATTACAAGAAGTAAACAATATCAGGCGAGGAGCATATAACAAAAAAAATTTTTTTAATCACTCTACTTTGGGAAGTCTAAATAATGTAGAAGGTAGCTACCATTATCTAATCTTTAACCCCATCAAAGATCTGAGAAGGAAAGTAATATTACCAAAGCAACCAGGAAGCACAAACGAGAAACTTCCAAAATGTGCAACAGAAGACAGAGACAATTGACTACCTGGGCAACCACACGAAGTCTTGATAGCAATGTTGAGGCAACCAACTTTGGCTGAGGCCTGAAAAAACCTGACATACCATTATACAATGGCAAGGAACCTTTAGTAGAACTATCCTATCCTGTCTTGGCAAGATAAGACAATTCTGTTTTATCCACTTATGGATATTTCGTACTTTAGTCAGTAATGGAGGTATGGGCTTTTTTTGCCCCAAGGCCAGTTCTGCCAAGTAGAAGACAAACTCCCAGTGGAGTGTCTTTGGTGCTCAACGTTCTCTCGGGAGTAGAGCATTGCTGCCAGGAGTGATTGTGTCTCATAAATACAAAACTCTAGGTTAGATTAAAGGCCATGTTTTACAGCTCTTTAAAGAGGTCAAAGATTATGTTATCTATACTAAATACAACCTCTATGTGCCTAAAAAACCTGATTGTCCTAAATATAAATATGACCAACATATAATTCTCAACACTTGTGTAACTGTATGACTAATAGAATAGACAACTGTGCAATAAATGAAGACAATGATTTCCAAATGTAAACAGGGTCATTACATAAATAATATCTGAGGTAGAAATGTACATTGCAATATGGTAAACAATGTCAATATAACAATTGTTTCAAACAGAGGTAGTATCATACTCTCATACAATGTTCAATATATCAATATACAAGAATCAACATTCATACAGTTTTTCAAAAAACAATAACTCACAAAAATCAATTATTCCTTCAGGTCACTAGTTAATCCCTCCCCCCCCCCCCTTTTTTGATATAAATATACATATATACACATAATTTATACCCCTGAGTCCATATAAAGCCTTCCATAACCCGACAACCCTATACCAGCCACCAATCAGTGTCCCTAAACCTGAGGGTAAACTTTGTTGGGAGGGGGGGCGTCGTCATCTAAGATTGCTTCCAGCTGACATAGGGGCGACTTTTCTTCTCAGGGGGTCCTGTGAAAGCAAATGATGGTAGAATACCCAGGGTAACATTTCATCTAGGAAAAATGTGTCCAGCCTCTGAATATTTTGAGGAAATGAGGCCAGAATGTTGCCAAAAATGTGCACTATTCAAAAGTGTTTTGTGCAGTTGGTACCAAAAAACAGGCCAAATATTAGCGCTACAAAAACATGACATCATAATAACAAGTTGGAGTTGATGTTGTGGAGCCCCGTCTTCATCCTGGAAACTGCAAAGATTACTGAAGAAAAAATTTGTCATTTGTTGCGAGAAAGATAAGCATTATCTACAAAGACACATACAGACGTATACGTGCATATTTTTAATGAAAGGTGCATTAAAGACAACCATAGATATGAAGGAAGGCAAAGAAGGCAAATATATTGGTACCATTATCAACATCATTGTTATTAATATTCTGTCTCATAACATGACTCCTAACCTGAGACAGAAACTCTGAGAAATCTCTTATAAACAAGCTTGGAATTGGAGAGGGACTGGGCCAGAGTCCAACTCCAAGAAACCAGCTCTAAATATCTATAAAGAAATACATATTGACACACATTCAAAAAATTGTTTTTTATACTCACAGAGCTTACCCAATGTTAATGCTGATCCTTGTTGGGTTGCAATTGGTTCCAATCCATCAATATTCAAGGTATCCAGGGTCCCTCAGATCCTTCGAAGGTGAGCGTCTTCCTGTGGGGATAAGAAAGGAACCCTGCCCCCGAACTATAGGCCTCTTACCATCAGTATGTTCACCATCCTTGTGCATGAATTGTTATTTTTCTTTTCCAAGGGGCTTCTCCTCTTCAAATCGAACCTTTATTAACTTTGACGGTATCCACGATTTTTCTTCTCCTGTGGAGACAAGAGCAAAACCCCTTCCCCAACGCAGCACATCCCCTGGCTTCCATTGTGAGGTTAGCACATCCTTGAAATAAACTGGTTGATTTAATTCAACAGACTTTTCCATTATCCAATGTCTTTCTGCAGCCGTTGTCCCCTTCTCATTAGCGTTGAGAAAATTCAAGGTCAGTAAAGCATTATGTAATCTATTTCTGGGGGTATTTTCCACCCCCTTTTGCTTGTTTAACATATCCTTTATAGTCCTATTTGATCTTTCAATGACTGCTTGACCTGTAGGATTGTAGGATATACCTGTAACATGCGTAATGTTGTAATAGGCAAAAAACCGTTTCATTTTCCTAGAGACATAAGCTGGACCATTATCCGTCTTTATTTGTGCAGGTATACCCATGATGGCCATAACTTCTAATAAGTGAGTGATTACTGAATCGGCCCAACACTCTCTGAGCTAGTAGGTTTTCACCCCAGCCTTTGAGTTTCGAGCTTTATTTATAAATAGGTATAGAGATTTAGTTAAAGCTACCTTAACGGCAGCAACAGAACCACTGCCTACAGAAATGGACTTCCCATCAGGCTGTGGACTGAGCAGCCAGGCCGCTACCAAAGAAGCAGGCCGGTAACTGTGGAGTCATGATTCCTGGCTGAGATAGCAGTAGATTAAGGTGCAGCCCCCGTGCTGAAGCTAAAACAATGGCAGGAAGCATGGCAGCATGCAGGCAGACATGACGCCAGGGAAGGAGCTGAGAGTTCTACATCTGGATCGGCAGGCAGCAGGAAGAGAGAGCCATACTGGGCCTTCTTTGAACCTCAAAGCCTACCTCCAGTGACACACTTCCTCCAACAAGGCCACACGTACTTCAACAACGCCACTCCCTATGACTCTATGGGAGTCATTTTCATTCAAACCACTGCAGGTAGTATTGAAAACATCCCATATGAAGTCCTTCTAAACATTTAAGACATCATCTAGTTCACTAAAAGCCCTGAAAGGGACTGGAAAGATGACTCAGCAGTTAAGAGCAACTGGCTGCTCTTCCAGAAGACTTAAGTTCAATTCCCAGCACCCACATAGCAGCTTACAACTAACTGTCTGTAACTCCTGTTCCAGGTACTCTGACAGCCTCGCACAGACAGATGTGCAGGCAAACCACCAAAGAATATAAAATACAAATGAATGAATTATTTTTTTTAAAAAAAAAAAAAAAAAGTCCTGAGACTGCAGTGACTTATGTATTTGCTTCAGTAAGACTTATTTCTCCGGGTGTGGGTGGTAACACTCTGTCCTGGCTTCAGTCTAAATCAGAGCCCTGCAACAAGGAACAGCATTTCCACCCTGCCCTGCCCGCTGGTGCCTCCATCCTGCAGGGGCTTGTGTGCACAGGTGCATGCAAAAGCTCTGGCTGCTGAGAAGTCCTGGAGAAAACTCACTGGCACTCTGAGCTCAGATCTCCTGGGGCCTCTGGCTGGAGCTTTGCCAACCACATGCCTGAGGAGAAGGCCGGCCACACCTCCTCTTCTCACACTCCTCTCCCGGAGAAGGCCGTGCCAGCTTTGCTTGTGTCCTTTGGCATCTCTGGGCTTTCTGGCATCCCTGGGCTCCAGGTTTGCATAAGGCCCTGCCTTGACTCCACAGCCTGTGTTCCTCTCATACGGTAGGGTTGTCTAATCCTCTTCTGAATGGTGAGCGTGCAGGAAATGCCAGCCAGGAGCTCAGAGTGCTGGATTCAAAGCCGGAACTCTGAGAAACACACACCCGGGTGTCAGGCCTAAGTTCTAGCTGCCGTTCTGCTGATAGGAACACAGGAGCAGCTATTCTGTTCCGCAGTGAAGGTGGCCCTGTAGAGAGGGCAGGCTCAGGGGAACAGCTCATTTAATCTCTCCAGGTTTGGTCCCAGCTGCCTGTAATACTTAGCTTAGGAGCCTGACAACACCCCAGATGCCTTCTGTATCTTTTTCTGGGTTTCAGGGGCACCTGACTGAGTTTAGCCTTTACTCCCTTCTGCAGGTGCCAACTGTGAGGCCCATGCTTTCACTGGCTGTGTGGTGTGGCCTTGGGGTGGCCAAGGTAAGGTTTTCTGCATCACAGATTCCCACGGTGTTCCCACAGGGTCTTTTTTCTACTATCTGGTGAGGAATGCGGCAACTGTCCCAATATTCCCCGGAGGAACCTAGTCTGGATGTAGCCGTGTCTTAGCAGAGGCTGCTGGAGGAGTGATCTCTCCTTCTGAGGCCTCTGGCCTTGCATCTGCTATGTGTTCCTGTCATTCTGAGAGGAAGTACAGTGGGCATGTTCACCAGCCGCTGGTCAGACTTGCCCAGGCAGGTTCAAATCCCAGTCCAGAGTGGAGCCGAGGCCCCCAGCGGAGACTTTTCCAACCTCCTCTCCACTCATACATAAATAGAAAGGTGTGGGGGGTGGGTGGGTGTGGGTGTGTGTGGGTGTTCATGGTGTGGGTTTGGAAGCCCCACATCAAGGCTGGAGAAATACAAATCACGCCACCAACTCAGGGTCTCTCACAAAGGATTGCAATTTACCAACACGCTACAATGCCAGCGTGAAGAGAAACACTCAAGTCCTGGAGTAAGTCTGGCATAGTGGTTGTACGCAATTAATCCCAGCACTTGGGAGGTAGAGGCAGACAGATCTCTGTGAGTTCAAGGCTAGCCTGGTCTACATAGTGAGTTCCAGGATAGCCAGGGCTGTTGTTCAGTCAGTAAAGTACTTGCTGGGTCAAGTCCCTTGGCACCACATAAAAAGTGTGTGCACTAAAGTCCCAGTGCTGGGGAGACAGTGTTGGGGATCCCTGAGGCCAACTAGTCTAGCCTAATCAGTGAGTTCTAGGTTCAGTGTGTGACTGTCTTGAAAAACAGGGTTGAGGGTTGGAGAGATGGCTCAGCAGTTAAAAATGCATAGTGTTCTTTCAGAGGACCTGAGTTCAGTTCCCAGCGTTTATATCAGGTAGCCGACAACCAACTGTAGCTTCCAGCTCCAAGAGATGTGATGCCCTCTTTTGACCTCCACACTCAAATGTACAGACCCCCACACAGAAGCACATACATACCACTGGGGGGTCTTTTTTTTCTTTCTTTCCTTCTTTCTTTCTTTCTTTCTTTTTTTGAGACAGGGTTTCTGTAGCTTTGGTGTCTGTTGTGGAACTCACTCTGTAGACCAGGTTGGACTCGAACTCACAGAGATCCACCTGCCTCTGCCTCCTGAGTGCTGGGATTAAAGGCGTGTGCCACCACCACCCGGCATACAGTTTTTTTTTTAAATTATACTTATTGGGAGGGTGAGAATGATGTGTATGGTGTCTGAAGGATGTCTGAGGATGACCTCTGGCAACCCACACATGAACACATGCAAAACCACATACTAACACACCCATGCAAAGTCACACAAACAAACACACATGCACACACACAGAGAGTATATAACTGAATCCAGAAAAAGTGGGTCCTTTTGACCCTGTCAGCCACTGCACAGGTGCCCAGCCTCCCTCATGGGAACCCCTGCTGGATGACATGAGTCTGGCCTTACATAGTGAGTCCCAGGACAGTCAAGGCTATGTAGAGAGACTCTGTCTCAGTACCTCCCTTTAAAAAAAAATCCATATGATTTCGTGTTCTGATTCTTGCTCATTTCACAGAACAATAGATGCTAAGTGGCCTGACTGTATGGACTAGTCCCCTTTAGGACCTGCTTGTGTAAAGGAAAGACCCTCTATCAGAGGCCAGAAGTGAGCAGACTGTGACAACTGGCTGCAGCAGCTCCTCCGGCCACTAGGGGGCCCTTTGGTGTCGCCTGGTCTTGCTTGTAGTCAAGCTGTAGTCCGAGGTGACCAGGACAGAGAGGCGAAAGGGGATGCCCACGCTGGGGCTCTGCATTTCAGAAGCGCCTGCTTCCTCTTGCCTCCCTTCACAGTTTCAGGCAGGTATGTGCACTCTGTGACTTCAGGGAGACCGGAGCTCAGAAGAGAGGGAAGTTAAGGGGGACCCATCAGATGTTGTAGCCTCAGAGCTGGCAGAGGCTAGGGGGTGATAGCAGGGAAGTCCAGAAATTTGGAGCCAAGATGTCAGGAACACCTGCATCCCACCCAGTTCTCCTGAAGACAGAAAGAGTTGAACTTCGTAGTCTTTATAGCTGTTCTCGTGCAGTAGAGAACATTCTCCACGCAAATCCATGGTCCGCCTCCTTGTCCCGTCCCGTCCCGTGCCATGTTTCCAATACCTAGGGACTGCACACTTTGCCTGGAGACCTGGGTTCTGCATGCTTAGGCAACTCCCCTTGCAAGACTGAGCTAGCCTGGCATCTCCTGAGCCTCAGTTTACCCAGGGCTTGTCTTCCAGCCAGTCTCTGCTGCCCCCCCATGGCCTTCCCTCTGCCCATCTGTCTTCCTCTAGGACTTCCCAGTTCGACAGCCACCGTGCCTCTGCCTACAGAATTAGGGGTGCCCTGTCCTCCTGAGGGTCTCCTGTCTCTTCCCAAAGCCCAGCTTTACCTCTGCCCTGTCCACTTCTGTCAGCTCAGCCCTAACTGCACGCACCCCAGCCGCTGCTTGGCCTGTGGGGAGGGGAGGGCTCTGGAAAGCAGGCCTGAACTGGGCATTGTTTGTACCTATGACCCAAGGAGGGACCAAGGGTAGGCATTTCTGATCAGAAAGATCTGGTCACCTTGGCATGGGAATTGCAGGGAGGAGGCGAGGAATAGAAGGGAAACCTTTGGCTGCTGCTGAGTACCCAGAATCGTGACCACAGCAGGACGACAACTTTGGTCCCTTTCTGTCCCTGACTCTGGAATCAGACCAGGCTCCTGTACTGCTGGGAGCTCGAGGGGTAAGCCCTGGGTTGTCGCAGTCACTAATTACCTGGTTCTGCAGCTGGCACTTTGACCTCCAGGCCCACAGAAGGAGCAGGACAGTGTCCTAGAAGCCTTAAGAGATTTCCATCTCTTCTCTGTAGTAGGAGCTAGCAGGACAGTGTCCCAGAGGCCTGGGATAGGCCTTGAGGTATCTCTGTGTCTTTTCTGTCATAGACGCTGGCAGGAGAGACCAGAAGATCAAGTGAGAATTCCTGAAGGAACAGAGAAGAGGGAGCCTGTGTGGCAAGCTCTGCTATGGCCTCTGGGCCTGGGAACTAGGAAGCCTGTATCCTCATAGCAACCAAGCCTCTGGTTGTATCAGCCACAAATGTTAGTGGGGTCTTAGGACTGAGTAGTCACAGCAGCCACACATTTAACACCCTTGAGGCCAATCATCCCCATGGGCCAAGTCAGCTGCCAAACTGGTGTATAGTCATTTCTCTATAACCCACTTTTGCTCCCAGCACCAAGAAGGACAGAAGGTGCCACTGGTATCCCTGGAGGGATAACAGACAGGGCTGAGCCCTGACTTGGGCCAGGCACAGGTTCAACTCATGAGTTCTATAGTACGAAGCCAAGGGATAGGAGAAGTCTCTGGCCCAGGGTCTTAGGAATAGTGAATAGCAAGTAGTAGGCCTAGACTTTGTACACAGTCTCTGCCTCTCTCTCTCTCTGTCTCTCTCTCTCTGTCTGTCTCTATCTCTGTCTGTCTCTCTGTCTGTCTGTCTGTCTCTCTGTCTGTCTGTCTGTCTCTCTTCTCTCGAGTATCTTGGGCGTGTGTGTGTGTGTGTGTGTGTGTGTGTTGGTACAGATACATGTGTGCCACAGTGTGACACCTCTGGATTCTGGTCTTCGCCTTCCTGATTTGTTGGAGGCGGTATCAGTCTGGCTAGCTGGCCCTGAACCGTGTTCCAGTTCTGGCGTCACAGACTCTTGCATGACTCTCCGGCCTTTATGAAGGTTCTGGAGGGCCAAACTCAGGCTGTCAGGCTTCCATGGCAAGTGCTTTTACCCACTGAGACAGCTTCCCAGCCTGAGACTTCACTCTTAACCAGGAGGAGTTCTGCCTTTGGAATAGAATAAGGGTGGGTAGCTTGGCAAACACAGAGAGAATTTTTTGTTGTTTTGTATTTTGCTTTTTGCTTTTTACAAGATAAGTCCTCATTATGTAGCTCGGCTGTCCTGGGACTCGCTCTGTAGACCAGGCTGGCTTCAGACTCACAGAGCTCCACCTGCCTCTGCCTCCCAAGTGCTGGGATTAAAGGCATGCACCACTCCATCGGGCTGAGGATTATGTTTTCTGAAAGCACTATCTCTAGTTGGACGTTCAGCATCCATGTTCATGAGCCAACCCTGTGTGCATCACCAGGTATACCTGGTAAGATGGTGCTGAGAATCTGCTGAGACCAGGCTCTGACGAAGGCAGTGGGGGTGAATCCACACTCCTGGCTAAGGCTCTAGTTAAGCCTCCAGCCTTCAGCTTGCTCCTGGTGCAGGTAGGGACACGATTTTGCCTACTTCTCAGCCCTGGTTAGCCACCTGGCCCCTATGTCACTCAGACATGTTTGACTTGAGCACTGCCCTCAGCAGTAATGATAATTACGACTGTCTTAGGTAGGATTTCTGTTGCTGTGATGAAACATCATGACCAAAAAGCAAGCTGGGGAGGACAGGGTTTTCTTGGCTTACACATCCGCATTACTGTCCATTACTGAGGGAAGTCAGATAGGGAACTCAAACAGGGCGGGAACCTGGAGGCAGGAGCTGATGCAGAGGCCATGGAGGGGTACTGCTTACCTTACTGACTTGCTCCCCTGGGTTGCTCAGCCTTTCTTCTGAGTTCTGGGGTTAAAGGCATGCACCACCACCACTAGGCCTGCATTTTCTTAATTAGTGATTGATATGGGAGGATTTAGTGAGATGGTGGGTGGGGCCATTCTTGGGCTGGGTTCTATAAAGCAGCCTGTTCTACAGAAAGGGAACCAGGACAACTAAGGCTACACAGAGAAACCTTGTATCAAAAAAAAGGAAGAAAAAAGAAAGAAAATGCCTCACCGCTGGATCTTAGGGAGGCATTTTCTTGATTGAGGGGTCTCTCTTTTCAGATAACTCCAGCTTATGTCAACTTGACATAAAACTAGCCAGCATGGCCGAGCAGTGGTGGTAGTGGGTCTCTGTGAGTTCGAAGCCAGCCTGGTCTATAGTGTGAGTTCCAGGACAGGCTCCAAAGCTACACAGAGAAACCCCGTCTCAGAAAAACCAAAAACCCTCCAAAAAAAAGACTATACCCAGCACACCCACACCAATCATTGTTCTAGGAATTCCAGTGTGAGAGTAGCAATGGCATGGAAGGTAGTTGGCATGGTGGGCAGGATACCAACTCCACACTAAGCGGCTGTGAAATCATGTCTGAGAGTCAGTTTGTCAACTTGGCAGGTTCTAGACCCACGTAGGAGATAGGACTCCAGACACACCCAGGAGGTTAGCCCGGGAGGGATTTTTATTATGTTAATTAAGGTGGGGGATCCTACCCCAAAAGCCAAGCCAGCAGCCCGGTCCCTTGAGTTTGGGCCCTGGACAGCGTAGAAGGAGGAAGTGTGCCGCTGAGTGCCACTGTCCACTGCTCTCTGCTTTACGATTATGGATGCCGTGTGACCAGCTGCTTTAAGGTCCCATGGTGGACTGTACCCTTGAACTGCAAGCCCAAAGACAATGTCCCAGCCACCCATGAGCTATGTACTTTATACCAACGTCTGCATCTCAATAGCCCTGTTTCCTCATCTCTGAAGTGAAACGAGGTAGCAGAGAGGCAGCAGGCATAGCCTTCACAGACAGATCCTGAAGCAAAGTCCAGCATGGGCCTGAGCCACGGCCCAGGAAGGCAGGTTCATAATACAGTGTGCTTCTCAGGTGACCCCACCCAGCATCCCCAAGGAACTTGCAATTACAGGTTCCTGAAGCCACACCTTGCTTGGGACTGATGACAATGAAGGCCAGCAGCAGACCCATTTCCTCCTGGAGACACACTGCAATTTCCATCAGGTTTGGATGCTAATTACTTCTCTAGACAGCTCCCCATCAAGATGGAATCCAATAGACACCCACTTTAGAGTTCGGGTGACTGAACAGGTATATGCTTTTGGCTTGAGAGAAGGGCACAGGTCAGAGATTCATTGAGAAATTCTGGGTCTGGCCTCTGAGTGGGTGAACAGAGGGTCTGAGGTGGAGAAGGACGAGAGACTCTGGGCCCTGCAAAGCCACCTCCCACCTCTGTCTGCCTTCTTCCTTCAAATCTCAGGCTGGGAAAACAGTGAAGAGGGAACTAGTTCCTACTGCTGCCAAGGACAAGGGCGCCACCCAGAGGGCAGGGTGACAGAGGCTGTAAGTGCCTAAGTGTGGCTGAGGGAAAGAAGAGACTGATTTGTCATTGGGGAATGAGGTTTGACCACCAAGGTGCTGGCTCACAGTTTCCTGTGTTTCTGTCTGTCCCCATCACCACCTAGGGGTAGATTGCCAGAAGGAAGAAGCCTGAAGTGGTTGCTAAGTCACACAGGAGCTGCCAAGCTGAGTCCCTGTGTCCCCAAGACTCTTGTGTCATGTCAAGTCAGATTCCAGGGAGCCGGAAGCCACAGAGGAGTAGCTGGGTACCTGGGCTGATTGAGTGCGGAGAGTCAGCTCTGGTTCAGGTCTTGACTCTGCCCAGCACTTGACAACCTCGGCCTTTTGCCTTTCTACTCTCTCCTGGAGGACTGGGAGCTTCCATCCTGTCAGGCTGCCTGGTAGACCCGAAGACTGTGTGAGAGGTTGCGTTCCCTTCTTATTTCCACTCAAGAAGAAAGCAAAACGCTTCTTTCTCTAGACAAAATATTTACGTTTTAGTTTTCCAAAATATTTACAGCTTTGGCCGGGCATGGTAACACATGCCTGGAATCTTAGCAGTTGGGAAATGGAGGCAGAGCAAGGTCATTGGTGGCTGGCTATACAGAGAGTTTGAGGTCAGCCTGGGCTACATGTGACCCTGTTGTTTTGTTTTGTTTCTCCAGGGGTGGGGGCAGGTTCCGAGACAGGGTTTCTCTTTGTATCAGCCCCAGCTGTTCTGGAACTCACTCTGTAGACCAGGCTGGCCTTGAACACACAGAGATCCACCTGCCTCTGCCTCCTGAGTGCTGGGGTTAAAGACGTGCGCCAGCATACCTGGCTTTCTTTTGTTTTTAAGTGACAGGGTTGGTGGTTGTAGCTCAGGGGTGGTACACCCAGGGCCCTAGGTTCAGTCCCCAGAATTTGTTAAAATATATATTTTACATCTTAATGGAGACCCTTGTCTAGTAGGGCCACAGATTTTAGAATTCTGGGGAGCAGACAGGTGTAGTGGCTTGCACTCAGGAGGCGGAGGCAAGAGGCTCTCTTTGAGTTCTAGGCCAGCCTGGTCCACAGAGTGACTCCCAGGACTATATAGTGAGGCCCTGTCTTCTATAAGTAAATAGAATTCTGGGGAGTATGTTGAGCCAGACTGAGAAAATCTCTCTGTGGGCAAACTTTAGGACCACAGCCCCAGGGAGGAGGCATCAGCTGCTCATGTAGGCCTGTAGTTCCTATCCTCCTCCCCCTCAGCTCGGTTTATTTGCCTTCTTCCCAAAAGTCACCCAAATTCTCCTAGACTGAGCTCATTTCAGAATCTCAAGTCTGAAAGGCAATGACTCCCTTGGCCTTGTACCACAAGGGATTGTGGCTCTCGCAGAGCCTGCCTTAAAGGGTAATGGACGGTCAAAGAAATGCAGAACAAGGCTGTCTCTGGCAGCTCACATCCATATTAAATAACACCATCATTAAAATGATAAAGGCCAGGGCTGGCAGGGCCGCGGGAACTCATGCCAGACTCACTCCAGTCTCCCTGCCATCCCTAGCTCCCCCTTCAGGCTCTGCATCCTGCACCCCTCAGTAAAGTCTTCTTAACTCTCCAATTTAAATCACGCCCCCCCCCCCCCCCCAGTCCCCTGTGCCATTTCAAGGCTCTGCCTTAGCTCCCAGCCAGACTAGGAACTTGAGGGCAGGGAGCAACTTCGTGGACAATCAGATTCTTTATTTTAGCCAGAGTTTAATAGGCTCTGGGATTGTTATTATTATTATTGTGCTAAGTTCATTTAACACTTGCTTATGAAATCAAATCTTTAGCTAAGACTCTGTAGTCAGTTTGGCAGAGGCCCTGACTCCATATCCAGGCACTATCACTCACAGCCCCCAGAGGGGCCAGGTCGACCAGTCCCTGTCCGTCGGAACAATCTTAAATTGATTTAGCCAGAGTCCCCCTTGGCTCCCAGAAGGTTCCTCCTGTAATTTCCCACCTATGGGCGCCCACCTTCCTCCAGCTGTGTGAGGTCTCTTTCCCTCACTGTCAGACACACACCCTGAACATGGCTAGTCCTGCACGAAAAGACTTCCTTTCAATGCTCTAACAAGTGTCACCAGATTGTAGTATTTTTTTGTGGATTTTCTTTTTTAAATCATTATTTACTCGGTGTGTTGAGCACTTCATGCCCAGGACCAGTGATTGGTGCCACCACCCTTCAAGGTGACCAGGATCTTCATTTTATAAAGAAGAAACTGTGACCTCAGAGAGGTGCAATCTTTTGCTGGAGTCTGGCTGATCTGGATCTTGAGCTCTTTAAACAATACAGCGATGCCTCTGCAGGAGCTCAGCCCTGGACCAAGATCTGGGAACCCCCCCAGGACTCTGGGGTAGAAGGTGGGCCAGGCAGATGAAAAAAACAAATAGGGCCAGTGTAATATACTGTTTACTGTGGTTTGGGAGCTTGACTTAAAAAGGGCACCAGGAAGGACTTTGTAAACCAGTGTCTCAGAGTAGAGTCAGTCAGGCGGGGATAGAGGCCAATGTGTGTCCTGCAAGCGAAGGCAGCCACCAGGAAGCAGGTTGTTCATGCTGCCCTGTAGGCAGGATAGAAACTGTGGGCATAGAAGAGATCATGACCCCTGGATAGAGTGACCCAGAGACCATGTTTTTCAGAGCAAGCTAGAGTCGGAGGGACTTTAAGCCCTGCCCAATTCAATCAAGCACCCTGAGGACAGAGTGCCAGAAAGCCTGCTTATTGGATATGCCAAGGGCAAGGCCCCAAGGATAGACATTTGATTTCTAGGAATAGAAAAGGAGACTGAAAGGAGCAACAGCATTGAGTGGGAGGAATAAAATTGACCTGGATCCAGATACCAAGGCTTTCCCTGCCTTTCCAAATTACCTTTAAAAGGTGAATCTCTTGAGACCAAGATTAGGTTGTGCTCTGAGTCATGCAAAGTCTAAGAATGGGGGACAGGGAAATGGTTTAGTGGGTAAGGGCACTTCCTGCCAAGCCTGACCATCCAAGCTCCAACCTTCAAGCTCCCGTAAGAGAACGGATTCTGGCAAGTTGTTCTCTGCTGAACTCCTGTGCCTAATTGTTCCCCTCCCCCATGTCTGCTTTTTTACTTTTGGTTTTTTGAGACAGGGTTTCTCTGTGTAAAAGTCCTGGCTGTCCTAGAACTCACTTTGTAGACCAGATTTTGTTGAAATCACAGAGATCTGCCTGCCTCTGTCTCCCAATCTGCTGGGATTAAAGGCACGCGCCACCACCACCCAGCAATGGTATGTATTTTAAAATGTTAAAAAGATAGTTCTCGGGCTGGAGAGATGACTCAGAGATTAAGAACTCTCACTGACTGTTCTATAGGTCCTGAGTTCAATTCCCAGCAACCGCATGGTGGTTCACAACCATCTGTAATGAGATCTGGTACCTTCTGGCCTGCAGGGGTACATGCAGACAGAACACTGTATACATAATTAATAAATTAAAAAAACAACTTTCTCACAGCCCTTCTTCATGACATGCCTGAGATTGCACTTCAAAGCTATCATCCTGCTGCAGTTAATGAATAACTCTCAAAAAAATTTAAAAAGATAGTTCTTGCTGGGCCGTGGTGGTGCACACCTTTAATCCTAGCACCCGGAGACAGAGGCAGGCAGATCTCTGTGAGTTTGAGGCCAGCCTACAAAGTAAGTTCCAGGACAGGCTCCAAAGAAACTGTCTAAAAAAAAAAAAAAAAACCAAAACCAAAACAACAAAATAGTTCTCTGAGAGAATGTCTGTGGTCAGTGGGCCCTGGATGGGTGCCCCAAATCACCTGGGATTGTGGCTGAGACTCCATGAAGAGGTATTCTGTGTCTTTGAACTAGTGTTATTAGGCCTGACATGTAGCTCACAGTTTCTGGCATTAGCCCTGCCCACATAAAGCCCCCCAGCCCACCAAAGGATGGCTATTCCAGCTGCCCTCAGACAAAAGAGGGCCACCTCCAGGTGAAGAGTAGCTTTGGGTAGATGGTGGATGAATCCCCTTCTATGAAAGGGTAGGGAGGGCAGTGGTCTGGGCTTGGGGTAGGTGGTGATGGTTGGCAGGACGAGTGAGTGCAGACACAGGGCAGGCTCTTAAGGTGGTGTAGCCTCATGGGGTCTGAGAGGGCAAGGGGGAGTCGGCCACCTCCCACGCTCCAGGCAAGCTCTGAGAGTCTGTGTCTCTTTTCCCTCAGCTACGAAGGGGGCATTGATCCACAGAGGAGAGTGAAATCTGTATCTACAGGAAGCCCCTCACAGCCAGCCCTTCCTGCCTTTGCCCTTCATCCCCAGGAACAGGGAGCTTCCTCTCTGGAAAGGCAGACACTGGCTTTGCCTTTAGAGGATTCAAGTCTCATGAGAGGTGCATGCTGGGTCTGGCTCAGTGGGACCTATTGAAACCCCCAAACACTCTGTAGATGACTTTGGGAGGGTGACCATCCACCTCAGGCCCTGCAGTATGCTTCTCAGCAGGTAAAAGGAAACAATTAGTCTCACATCCAGGCAGCTGTCCAGGGACCAGGAATAGTGAGCACCCTCTTCCTTTGGATCCCTGGAGTCCAGAGCCTTCCTTGCTATGTCTTCCCTCAGTGTTCCTTTTGTGGGTAACCCTGTCCAAGTAGTAATCATCCAAAACTGATTTCAGTGATGGAAAGAAGGGGCCTGCATACTCTCTTTCTCCAGCATGCTTCTCAGCCCTGGGATCTAGCTGGGATCCTGGCTTGGGGTGAGGAGTTGGGTGGGAAGAACTCCCTAAGTCTGGGCCTCCCTAACCCGCTGCCTGCCATTCTGGTCCAGCCGGTCAGAGGGGCAGGGGTGGGGATGGGGAGGCAGGAGTCCTTTGTTGTCTAAAAGGACAGAGGGATTATCTGCCACTGGGCCTTCAGCCTCCTCTCGGCCCTCCCTGTGAAGCTGCTGACAGTCCTGCCTCCCTGGGGAGCTGCAGGACTGACTGCCTTCCTGCTTTCTGTGACCTCCATGAAGAAAAAAATCATCACCGGATGGCTGAGCAATCCAGGCGGGCCCTAGAAAAATGACATTGAGTCACCTGGACGCTCATCGCTCTGACAGCCTTAGATGCACTGGGCCGCTAATTAGCTCTTACAGGAAAGGGCCCGATCTGTCATCTTCCTCCGGAAGTACCAAGCGGGATTAGCTGCTGCTCCCCGAGGCTAGAGTCTCATCCCAGGACAGGGGACTCTGAGGGATTCCTGTATTCCTGTGAGGAGTGGGAAGACAGCCATCCTTCCACTGGGGAATCTCACTTGTGGGAATTGGTCCCAGTGGAACAACCCACCCAGGAAGCAGAGCTACACACGAGCATGTCCCTTCAGGGATTATTTATAAATTCCAGCCTTGAAAATGCCCCTACTGACCAGCGCTGAGGAGGGGAAGCAGTCAAGACTGGCAAGTTTACCAATCTTGGAGTTCTGACTTACGAGGAGGCGCGGGAGGCTACGGTGTGGGAAGTCACGACTTTGTCACCCTGGTATCTGAACTGGCACGTCTCAGCCAAGCCTGCCTTGGCCCTAAACGCACCTATTTCTGACCCAGTGACCCACAAAAGGACCTGGCCACTCAACTGCCTATTCCTGCTTACCCTTACATCTGACAACTCCGGTTAAATCATGGCTTCTAGGATGCATTTAGACCTTGAGTCTTAGCGGCATTTGTCAAATGGACCTCGCATCAAGACTCTCGTGCCTGGCTGGGTGAGGCACTGTCACCAACGACACAGCCCTTGTCTCCCTTTCCCCTATCCCCAGGCCACCCCAGTCAGCTCTGACAACATCCTGACACTTGGGAGCTGGGCAAGGTGTGTGCTATTTCAGCACCATCTTCTTTGGCCAGAGTCAAGAGGTGTTCCTGGGTGGGGTGGGGGGCTCTATGAGCTGCTGCTGTGTGGTAGAGAGGCCTTGTGGCCAGGGTCCTCCTAAAAGTAGCAGCTGGACTATGCTCCACAGGAAGTACAGGCCTGGTTCCTGCTGGGGCCTTAGGTCTCGGTGGAGTGGGTAAGCAACGGGGACATCAGATGGGTGGTTTTGTGCAGCTGATTGCAGGTAGAGCTGGGTGCAGGGTAAGGGTAGGACATTAGAGCCACAGCTTCTACACTTTCTGTGCACACTGGTGCAGAGAGTAGTTGGGGATGGAGCCGGGGATCGTTCCTGGGATAGGTCCCTTCTTAGTAGGGCTCAACATCAGCGTGCCCACTGCAGGATGGTACTTCCCAGAGATGGTGAGCTTTCTGGTTCTCCACCATCTCCACCGTCTCAGGCTCCCAGGAAGGAATTGTGGGGTTGCCAGCACACTGTGCCTTCCCAAAGCTCCAGCAGATGCAGGAGAGGGGGTCTGCAGTGCTCACTCATTCTGAGCTGTACTCTCTGCCTGCCCCTGCTTGTTTTGAACATGTGAGTCCGGGAGACCTATCCTAGGTCCCCAGACACCCAGCTGAGCCCTGCTTTCTCTGTGTCCTGCTGCTGGGCACTAAGGACATTTCTAAGGCTGGACTATTATGATCAGTTTCTATGAGGACATGATTGAGCATAGCTTCATCTATCTAGGACTTTTGATAGCATGTTGAGAATACTTTATCAGATTTGCATAGCTGTTCAGGTGGGGGAACCCTTCAGCAGGGTGCTTTCTGGGTCTGACAGAGTGAAACTCAAGGTTTCCCATTCTAAGAAGTCCCTAGTCCTCATTTGATTCACATGTCTCAGCCCAGAGCTAGGTTTTGTTATTAAGTTATATGTTTTATGTATGCATATGATTTATATGTACAATATACATTCTAAATTATGTATATACAAGGCTGAGGATGTAGCTTGACATAGCACTTCCCTAACTTGCCCAAAGCCATACTTTTAAGCCCTAGCACTCCAAAAAAGCAAAATAAAACTTATTTAGCTGGGCATGTTGGTGCAAGATTGCGATCTAACACTCAGCAGGCTGAGGCAGGGGATTTACAAGATCAGGCTGCGTTACAGAACAAGACTGTCTCAAAACAGCAGTTTAAAAAATGGCAAAGGATACAGCTCAGTGGTAGATCACTTCCTAGCATAGGGTCAAAATCTTGGGATCAATTCCCAGCACATGCGTGTGTGTGTGCGTGTATGCGCGCGTGTGCGTGGTGTGTGTGTGTGTGTGTGTGTGTGTGTGTGTGTGTGTGTGTGTGTGTAAAATGTGGCGTCTCTGCAATCACCAGCACCAGTACTGTAACCATCCGAGGCAAGAGACAATCCATCACAGCCCAGTAGCTGGTCTTGGTCAGTCTTTCAGAGTCTGTCATGGGCAGTTTATTTCAGGCGTCTCTAAGTACCATACAATTTGTTTCCTGGTGTAACACAACCCAGTGTGCATAATGAGGCATAAACTGAAACTCTTCACATCTCTTCTTCCGTGGAGATTGGTTCTATAGATAAATGACATGTGTTCTAAGGGCCCAGGAGAGGATCTGGTGTGGTCTCTGTCATACAGGGAGTGCAGAGGTCACCTAGGCTATTAGCCACCTCCGGGTCTGCCTGTGGGAGCCTAGGGGAGCCAGGTCTGGTTTGGCTCTACAGATAGCCCAAGGGTCATCAAGCTGTTAGTCACCTCCATTCCCAGCCTTCTCTGGGAAGAGACAACCCTGTGTTTTAACATTCCTGGTTTCCCTAGTGCTTCTCCGAAAGATTAAGGACCTTTGTATATAACGTAGTATTTTTTTCTGCCTTTCTTTTCTATGCATTCCTCACCCTGTCTCCTCTCACCTCTCCTGCTCCATGCCTCTCCAGAAGGCTTTCTCCAAGTGTCAGTCAGTCAGCAGCTGGCCAAGGGGTTATGAATAGGAAAGTTATTCATGGCAGCCATGAAATGGCTGGGGACAATTTTTTTTCTTTTTTTTTTTTTTTTTAAGATTTATTTATTAGGTATACATACATTCTGCCTCCATGTATGCTGCAGGCCAGAAGAGGGCACCAGATCTCATTACAGATGGTTGTGAGCCACCATGTGGTTGCTGGGAATTGAACTCAGGTCCTCTGGAAGAACAGTCAATGCTCTTAACCACTGAGCCATCTCTCCAGCCCTTGTTTTTGCTTTTCAAGACAGGGTTTCTCTGTGTAATGGCCTTGGCTGTCCCAGAATTCACTCTATATATCAGGCTTGCCTAGAACTCACAGAGATCCCCCTGCCTCTGCCTCCTGAGTGCTGGGATTAAAGATGTGTGCCACCACCGCCTGGCATGGGGACAGTTTCTTATACAATCCAGTGTCTTCTCAGAGGCAAATGCATTCACTTACTCTTGAACAGTATTTAGGTTTTATTTTTTAATTTAAGCACCATGATGGTACTGCCAACTGCCCTAGCGCTCACTAATCTGAGCTGTCTCCCCTCTTCACACTGGCCTCTAAGCCATGTTCCAACCTTCTGGGGTTCCTTTGCTGCCCCAGGAAGGGGCTCTCCCTGACCTTGACTTTCAACTCCTAGAGGAGTGTGCACTCCAAAAGCTTCCTGGAAGAGGTGCTTTTTATTTTTCTGGGACCTTGTATCACTGGAAATGCTTATGTGCTGTCTTCTCCTAGGCTGACCCTTTCCAGGAGCCAAATTCAGGCAGGAAATCTTTTTCTCACATTTTCAAGGCAGCTGACTGATCTGTGGTCACCCAGCTTCCAGTGTCCTTGAGACAATGCCAGGCTTTATACATTTTAAATCACTTGCAATGTTTCAAGAATGAAATTATAGAGACAGACTGGAGTGGTGGTGGATATCTTTAGTCCCAGCATTCTGGAGACCCAGGCAGGCAGATCTCTGAGTTTAAGGATAGCCTGGTTTACAAAACAAGTTCCAAGCAAACAAACCCCTCCTCCTTTCCCTTCAGCTTGGTATTCTGCTTCTGGGCCAGAGCAGTTTTTCTGATCCCTAGATTCTTCAGTGCTTTCCACTGGAGTGTTCCCAACTAGCTGTCCTCCACCCAGCCAAGCCAGAGTTTCTCTGTGTAGCTCTGGCTGTCCTGGAGCTGCTCTGTAGACCAGGTTAGCTTTGAACTCAGAGATCCACCTGCCTCTTCCAAGAGGTGGGATTAAAGATGTGTACCACCTTACCTGGCCTGACTGCCCTTTTCCTGCCTCTCCAGCATTTCTCATCTGCTGCCTTTCTGTTTTGTGTTCCCCATGCCACCTTCTCCACACCCCCTCAAGTGCAGCTAACATCACAATTTATTGGTTAGACTGGTGTTACACTACATAACGTGTGTGCCCACCTGAGCTGTGCTATGCTGGGTCTTTATTCCCTGGGTGATGTCTGACTTCTTTCAATTTGTCTGTGATCCTCCTGCCTCCACATCCTTCAGCAAATCCTTCCAATGTGCACCACCACAACCAGTGGAATTTGTCTACTTATCTGTGTATCTGTGTGTTCTCTTCCCTGGCTCCTCTAACTGGAACCTCAATCATTCCATTCATTCCTCTGCCCTGGTTCCTTCTTTCTAAGCCCTGTCCTTGGGAACCATCTCAGGAGGCATGACCTATTTCTTGGGATTAATTTGTCCACATTCCTGTACACATGCATGCTAATAGGAAAACCCCAGAAACCCAGGGGCTTCTAAACACTCAAGTACTCTGTGTACTCTGCCACTGAGCCACACTCTGAATTTCCATTTTATGTATTTCCAGAAATAGTCTTACCCTGTAGCCCAGACTGCCCCAGAACTTGCATTGATGATCTCCTGTGAGACATAACACCGGGCCCTAAGTTCCTCATTTTAGAGGAAGGTGGCATGGGAGATAACTTTTTGTTTTGAGACAGGGAACAGGGTCCTCATGTACCCCAGGCTGACCTCAAACTATGTAATGTAGTCCAGAACAATCTGGAACTTCAGATTCTGCAGTCTCCGCCTCCAGAGTGCTGGGATTGTAAGCGTACAATACCATCAGTACCATGCCAGGTTGTGTGGTGCTGGGGACTGAAGCCAGGGGCTTTGTGTATGTGTGCCAGGCAAGTGCTCTACTTAAACCGAGGCTCATCTCCAGCTTGGCGCGCGTGTGTGCTCATGTGTGAGAGAGCTCAGTGGGTAAAGTTACTTGCTACCAAGCCTGGCTGCCGAAATTCGATCCCGTGGACCCACTTTGTGGAAGAATCCACTCCTGCAAGCTCCTCTGATGACCACATGGGTACGCATACTCAATAGATGTAATTGTTAACAATGTGCGAAAATGTCTTACTCTCCCTCATACCTCTGATGACATGGGTATGAAACCAGTCCTTCAGCTGAGGGTGCCATTAGCCTGGTGTCTTGTAGATCGTGGAGCTGGCTGGAGAACGCTGTCTTCCTGAGTGCCCCAAGAGGGCGCCAGATCTCATTACAGATGGTTGTGAGCCACCATGTGGGTGCTGGGAGTTGGACTCAGGATCTCTGGAAGAACAGTCTCAACCTCTGAGCCATCTCTCTAGCCCTCATTCTGACTCCTGACCTTTATATTTTCCCCTCATTTCCCATTCCTCTGCTCCACTTCCAGGATCTCCTCAACCCCATGCTTTGAAGGTCTGCAATGCGCCCAAGACGCTCTTCGCTTTTGTGCTGGCCTCTTTCTTTGGGATTCTGTGTCCACGAGTCCCAGGTAGTTTTATTACTTTTCATGTCACAACACTGGCTATGGAGCAACAAACGAAGGACTGTGGAAAAGATGGCAGCCAACACTACCAACCCTAGTCCCTCATTTCTAGAGATTTGCATCCTAGGTGGCGTGTATTAGGACCGCTTGAGGTAATGTGATCACCTTTTGGCAAAGTTTTCTAGAGCAGCTGTTTAACATACCCTCACGTTATAACCCCAGTCACAGAATTTTCATTGCTACTTCATAACTACAGTTTTGCTACCCCTGTGAATCTAACGGAAAGGGGCTTTCTGATGGTCTTAGGTGACCCCTGTGAAAGTTTGGATTTAAAAAACAAAACAAAACAAAAAACCAAAAAAAAATTTTAAATCCAAAGATGTCAAGACCTACAGGTTGAAAATGCTGCTCTAACGCCAGACACTTAGGGCTTGTCCCATACACACAGGTGTGTCTTCTTCCAGCTTGGTCTGATGCCAGGGAACAAATCTGCCTAGAGCATCCCAGTCCTCCAGATTGGAATTATTCCCAGATTTTCAAATGGCATTGGTCTGGGCAGGGGTTTGGGGGCTGCATTTCATGAACTTTTCAGGACTGAGACCTTTGGGGCTGATCTGACCTTACTGCCTTGGGACCTTGATTTGTTGACATGGGTTTTGGGCACCTGGGATGCCAAGATGGAAGGCTTCATCACATCATGGACTAGTGTTGGCCATTGCATCTTTGTCTGGTTGTGTAGGTTTTCAGAGTTTCATGAACACAACTTCTAGTCCAGGCTCTAGAACATTTACTAGTCTGGCCTCTCTCTCTGCCCCACCCCCTTTGCTGGGCAAGCAATGCTTGGCCTAGGGTTCCATGAGTCTTCATGTGTGCTTTGAGAGTGTCCCACTCTGTAGGAGGGTGATGGTCAGGGGGTCAACTTCTTTCTAGCCCAGCCTCACACAGGGTGGGGCCTAAGACCTGGGATGCCAGAGGAGTTATTGTGATCCACTGTTGCTATTTCAAACAGGAGGGGCCAGGAGGGCTGGGCCTAGAGCCAGCAGAAGTCACATTAACAATTAAGGTCTTTGCCACTTTCATTCCACCCTCACTGCATGAAATATTCAGACACAGGAGGAGCTGGGTCTCCGACCTCTGCCGTGTGTGTGCACATGAGTGAGGCCCTTAGTTGTAGAGCTGGGGCTTGAGGTAGCACCCGAGGCCTGGCATGCAGAGCATCTGGAAGCTGTAGGACTGGGTGGTAGGAGCAGCTGCCAGCTGTCACAGAGATATACATAGCAGGACTCAAAGGGTGCATTTGGAGCCTAGAACTTAACACCCAAACAAACTCTGCTGTGGGACACTGCCCTCTGAGCCTGACAGCCACTGCTATGATACTTCAGGCGGGGCCAGTTGACATTCCCTCAGAGGAGGAGGGGTAGGGAGGGTAATTAGCTACCCCACCCCACCTGAGATTCCAGCCACTCCCTCCTGTACCTCCTTCCCATTGGCTTGGTTGGTTAGTACTAGAATACCTACAGTGTTGGCTTACTGAAGGGGCAGGTAATCTATGCAGCTATTCCTGCTGGTTATTATTGCTGCTATGGTTGCTTCTCAGAGCCCCCAGGAAAGGATGGTGCTAACAAACTCACCATCTCCTCCACTTAGCTCCACTGCCTGTGCCTCCTTCCCCCGCTCCACACCCTGGCACGTGCCTCTACCTTTTAAACTTCTCTTCTGTGATTCACCCTGGCCTCTGCTTCTGCTCCTTCATCCACTTGATGTGGCCCCTCCCATCTCTGCCAATCGCCCCTCAGCTTTCAGGGTTCAGCTTCCCCAGGAAAGCTTTTCTCAGGGCCCAGGAAGCTATGAGTGGTGTTTCTGCTTCGCTCGTTGGTGGTACTTATGTACTGGAGCACATGCATATGTCTGGTAAACCAATGAATGAAAATGACCCTGGGCAAAGTGTTTCCTTTCTGGGACTCACTTCCCCCCTTTAAAACAAGGGCCACAAACTCAATGGTACATGCACTGAAGAGTCAGTCATTTGCTTAGCAAAGAGCTAGGGCTGTCAGAGCTGGAGTCTGAGCTTAGAGCTGTAGGCCCGGTGAGGAATAAGAGCCCCTTATACTAGCAGTGTGCGTGGGACTGACAGGATCTCATTGTGTAGCCCTGGTTGGCCTCAAACTTGCTATGTGGCTATACTGGATTCTGAGTGTTCTAGGGGACACAGCGCATTTGTCCTGGAGAGCTCTTCTTGCTTTGGGATGCTAGTTCAGTCCTAGGATCCTCTTACCAACCATGTGGAGCAAAGGGGAACAGCAAGTCTCTTTGGAACCACCCAGCAACACCAATGCTAGAGCCTTCCCCAAGCTCTCTAGGGAGGTTGTTGAGGTCCTGGAGGAAGGCTTCCCAGCCAGTAGGGTGTAGATGATCTGAACCACTGCTTGGATAAAGGTTTTGTTTTTCTCAGCTGAAACTGTCACCCTGGAGAAACAGAAGACAGAAGAACATAGGAACACCACAAGGAGACAAATGGCTTCCACAAAGCCCAGGACAAATTGAATTGTCTCAGCAATTTCCCTGGTGAGCAGAAGTGTCCCCCTGGGTGTGTGCTCTGCTCATTCCCCCCACTTTCTCCCTGGAGCAACTCTCCAACATAGTCTTTGCTCTGTGGGGAGCCTCCAGGGAGCCTACTAAATCTTGCTACAGATCTGCAGCTTCCCCAGGCACAAGCTGTTTTAATGTTTTAAGTCCCTTCCTTTCTAACGCCAAACTGTACTGGGCTGGACGTGCAGAACACTCAGCTGACTCACCCATACTGAGTGTGTGGGGCTGGCCTCAGCACCCCTGGGGCTCCTCGTCTCCCCATCCCTTTCTCCAGCTCATCTCCAAGTGCCGTGTGTGTGTGTGTGTGTGTGTGTGTGTGTGTGTGTGTGTAAGAGGACTGAATCTAGCCCAACCTGTGTGGTCCCCAACCCTGACACAAGAGCCACAGTCTCTTAAGGTGATCCAAGACAGTCAAGACAGCTCTCTTGCTTCGGGTCACACCTGGGCCTGCCCTTTGACCTCAGACCTCATGTTTGGTCCATTTTCTTTTATTGAGATAGAATCTCACTCTGTAGCCCAGACTTGCCTGGAATTCCCAGAGATTCCCCCAGCCTTCAAGTTCTAGGATTGGTGACCTGCACCACCCATGGCACGCACTCTCTCTCTCTCTCTCTCTCTCTCTCTCTCTCTCTCTCTCTCTCTCTCTCTCTCTCTCTGTCTGTCTGTCTGTCTGTCTCTCTCTCTCTCTCTTTCTCTCTCTCTCCTCTCTCTCTCTTCAAATACTATTACATTTATTTATTTGTGTGTGAGGGTTTATGCATGCTCTGGTCCACATATGGGGGTCAGAGGACAACTTGAGGGAGTAGGTAGGGTCTTTCCTGCCATCACGTGGGTCCTGGGAGTCAATTCAGGTTGTCAGACTGGGCATCAGGTTCTTTTACCTACTGAGTCATCTCGCGGGTCCCTCCTCTCTTTTGAACCGTCCGCTAACAGGCCAACCCCTAAGGCCACTCCACTAGCTGTTCCCTCCACCTGCACAGCCTACGCCCCTTACCTTTGTCCTTGTTGCTCAGGCTCAGATCCGAGCTCCCACAGCCTAGTCCCTCCCAGAGACTATGGGAACTGATTTCCCTGCATTGCGCTGCGGACAGCCTCACAGTATCTTCTCATGTTCTACAATCCCTTCTCCCAAGAATGCTAAGTACCCTCAGAGGGCAGTGGTCTCTGTAGTCTTGTTCGGGTAGAATTCTCCCACGCTGGGGAAGGTGTGAGAGGATACACGCAGTGGTTCAGTAAACGGCTGAGTAACTGTAAAAGGGGACGTCAGCTGCTGCGCGGGCACGCGCTCCAGGCCCTGGGTAGTTTACCCCGGTGTGCGTGCGCCCGGAGTGGGTTATCTCCTGGCAGGACCAGGGGAAACGCACCCTTGCCTCGGTCTGCCGACTGCAGAAGCGCCGTAAATGCGCTCTGGGGACAGGACTTACAAGCTGTAGGAAGATCTGAATCTCTGCAATGATGCGGGGCGGGGGAAGGTTCTCCGGTTGCTGTGCGCTTCTGGACCCCAGCTTTATGGCCGGGGTGGAAGACCTTCCCTCGGTTTTCACAAGGGTTTCCACCTAGCGAACCAAAGACGTTCCTCCAATCCCAGGGATTTAGGGGTTGAGTGTGAGAAGGGGCAGGGCTCTGAAAGCCGCTCCAGGAAATGGGCAGGTCCCCGGCCCTCTTGCCTCAACAGGCCTGGGGAAGAGGGGAGAGATATGGCCCTGAGAAAAGACTGGCAAGGCTCTACAGTCCTTAAGCTAGGAGCGGAAAGACAGTCCTGCTGAGAGTTTAGGTAGGGGAACCCAGGTGGAGATTGGGGCGGAGGAGGTCGGTGGCCCTGAAAGGGACAAAGAGCAGCTCTGTCCGACCCCCTACATCAGGGTCCTATTGTTCCTCCTCTCTCGGACTATACCGAACTCTGGTGCTCCCGGGAAAAAGGAAGGGAGCTGCGCCCACCCGGTGGGCATTTGTTTATTAAGAATGAGAAAAGGAGGGTCGGGGATGCGGGTCTGATGGGGTGGGGGACGCTCATTTTCGCGCGTCTCCTTTAAGGAAAGCCCTGCCCTACCTTTCCCACCGGTCCCCGCCACCCCCCAGCCCTACCTGCATTTTAAAACCGCCTTGTAGTCCTGGGATTGGCCCAGGCCGCGTCCTCCGGGCGCAGAAACTTGAACGGGGTGGGGGGGTGAGGAGGGGGCTTGGCCTCACGGTTGGACGAAACCATCTTTGCGACATCCCCCGCGCGCGCCCCGCCCCTCACGCACACCCCCGGACCGGTCCAATCAAACCGGTGGGAGGGCGGGACCACGGCTCGAACGCGCCTCTGGCAGGGCGCCCGGCGGGCCGTCGCACCGCGTAGGGGAACCTCGGGGGCCGGCTGTGCCACTGCTCACCTCCCTCTCGGAGGCGGGGTCCGATTGCGGTGCCCCGCCCCCTCTCCGCCCGAGGTGGGCGGGGCGGCTGGGGCTTTGGGAGCGGGGCCGGGGGCGGGCCTCCGCCTGCTGCGCCCGAGCCGGGAGAGCCCGGGCACCGCGGCCGCCGACGCAGCCACCCTCCCCGTTCCCGAGCCCTGAGGCACGCGCGGGCTCCCGGGTGACCCGAGCGGGGGCTGCGGGAGGGAGCGCGAGGCGGCGCGGGGCGGGCCGCACGCGTCCCCGGCCGCCCCCCGCGCGCGCGTGGCCGGGCCCAGAGAAGCCCCGGCGCTGAGAGCGCCGGCCCGGCGCGGGCGAGGGCGATGTCGCGGTGACGGCCCCGCCATGGCGAAGCCCCCGGCGGCGGTGGCGGCGGCGGCTGCAGCGGCGGCGTCGGAGGAGCTGAGCCAGGTGCCGGACGAAGAACTGCTGCGCTGGAGCAAGGAGGAGCTGGCGCGGCGGCTGCGGCGCGCCGAGGGCGAGAAGGTGGGCCTCATGCTGGAGCACGGCGGCCTGATGCGCGACGTGAACCGGCGGCTGCAGCAGCACCTGCTGGAGATCCGCGGTCTCAAGGACGTGAACCAGCGGCTGCAGGACGACAATCAGGAGCTGCGCGAGCTCTGCTGTTTCCTGGACGACGACCGGCAGAAGGGGCGCAAGCTGGCGCGCGAGTGGCAGCGCTTTGGGCGCCACGCGGCCGGCGCTGTGTGGCACGAGGTGGCCCGCTCGCAGCAGAAGCTGCGGGAGCTCGAGGCGCGCCAGGAGGCCCTGCTTCGCGAGAACCTGGAGCTGAAGGAGCTGGTGCTGTTGCTGGACGAGGAGCGCGCGGCTCTGGCGGCGGCGGGGGGCGCTGGCGGCGGCGGCGGCGGCGCGGGTTCCCGCAGCTCCATAGACAGCCAGGCTAGCCTGAGCGGGCCGTTGGCGGGCAGCGCGGCGGGCTCAGGGACCCGCGACGTTGGCGACGGCAGCAGTACGTCCAGTGCGGGCAGCGGCGGCAGCCCGGACCACCACCATCACGTCCCACCCGCACTGCTGCCCCCCGGGCCGCACAAGGGTCCAGACGGCAAGGCCGGAGCCACGCGCCGGTCTCTGGATGACCTGTCGGCGCCGCCGCACCACCGAAGCATCCCTAACGGCCTGCACGGTAAGCACCGCGCCCGGAAGCCTAGGGGTATTGTGAAACGATAGTTCCTGAACACCTCACAGGTTCGGGATTGTGGGGACCCGCCTCCAGACCCTTCCGGCGTGGTGGTGCCCCTGTCTAGCTGATACCGCAGAAAAGTTTCTTATCTACAGCTTTTTGTATTAGTGTCTGGCACTCCTGTTCTGTCTAAGGGTGCCTCTCATCCCACCCTGAAAACGCTTGTGGGCAGAGGGAAGTTTTTCTTGGATATGAAAGACTCCTGAGCTGAAGCAAGTGAATTTTCCCTTCTGCTTGGAACCACAGATGTTCCTCAAACCCAGTCAGCGCCCACAGCTGCACTGTAGGTGTGTGCTTTCTTCCAGCCCAGTTTCCTCCCCTGCTTCCTTGTAGTCCTATCTCATCCTGGACTGGGCTGGCCCGGCCCTCTGGCACTGGTGGTAAGACCTTGAGGCAGCTGGGCCAGAGCTCCCTGGGCTTAGAGGAGGCTTCCTGGCTTCCCATAAATCCTGCACTACTGGTTGGGACACCTTTTTCAACTTGGTCTCTACAATGTTCCCCAGGGGATATAGGTGGAGTGGATCGACTTCTCTGTGTGCCTCAGTTTCCTTACTTCCCTTCTTCTAAGCCGGAGAGACTGATTCCTGCCTCACCGGGGTGGGTGTGAGGTGGAGATAGATAATGCCCCTGAAGAGATTTATAAGCTTGATCGTCTTACAGGAAGTGCCCGGGTCATATGTGGCTGGAGTGTGGGGGGAGCTCAGCTCTGCCGGTGCCTGTGTCCTAGCCATCCCTACCCTGAAGCTTCCCTCCTCTCCTGACTGCCAGATACTGCCCTTCCCTGTTTCCCCACAGTGTTTGAAAGCTTAGTTCCCCGTGTTGGTGACACCTGCTTCTGTCTGAACTGTTTGCCTGGTGGTGGAGAATAACCCGCCCTTTCTGTTCTCAAAGCCTCTCTCTGTCCAGGCACTATCAAAGCTTCGACGAACTTTTCCCCCCCAAACTGACAGCTAGAGCTGAGCAGACCAAGCTTTTTCTTAGTTTCCTGGCCAAGCCCTCTGCAGGCATATTTGGGTGGGGACAGGTCGCAGTTGCATTTCTGGTGCAGGACAGGGTTTCCTCCTTATTTACTATCTAGAACATTTGAGTTCAGGAAAGGATTGGGTCTAGATGGATACTTTGTTACTGATTAGCAATCTACCCCTGCAACTCCGGTTTCTTTTTGTAACACTTCATCCTCACCTACAGCTACTCTGTCAACTCCATCTGCAGAGTTCCAGCTTAATTTGTTGGAGATGCCCGCCCCTCTACAGTGCTTGTATCTCTTTCGTTTCCCCCTTTCTAGGGACTCTAGGAGGGCCAGTCTTCTGGGTCTTGATTTTCCCAAGTGCATCATAAAGGTGGGGAGTCTTTGCAGCTAGGGAAATCGAGCAGTAACACTTGACCAGAGCGATTCTCCGCAGGACACTGCCTTGCTTGTGTCTCCACCTCTTTGCAGATGATCTAGGAGATGTGGGGCTGGCCCAGAGTTCCAGTTGCAGTAGTGAATAATGCAGCCACACCGAAGGACCTGGCCAGCCTGCAGGTTTTCCACCCCACTGGGGATGGGTAGGGGCTGAAGTGTCCAGTTTCCTACAGACCTCATCCTCCCTGCCCCCCAGTCTCCTTGCAACAAAACTGCTGCACGTTTCTGTAGAAGCCAAGCTTTGTGAAAACTCAGCATTGTTGTTACAAATTTCAGTCACACACCGGATTGTTCTTTTCCGGTTTGTCTCTTGAAGTCAGTGGGTGGCCATGAGATATCCTCCCTCTAATGTGCACAGAATTCCAGGAAACAAGGAAAGCTGGGCTATTCTGTGCTGGGACCTGAAGCCTTGCATTAGCTTTGAAGAGTGGGACTGAGCTGAGAGAGAGAGAGTTCAGGTGGTGGCCAGAGTAGAGTCACACTGGGCTTAGTGCCCGATCTTGACATGCAGTCACAGGAACCCAGGGCAGCTGGCATCAGCCCTGTTTAACAGATATGTGGGGTGGCACACAGAGAGGACCCCAGCCCTGCCTTGCTGGGATCTCTACCAGGGCCATTGAAGTTTCTGCCAAGAATGACTTGAGGCCCTTGTGGCTGTCATTTTTGCTTTCCTGTTAGTTAGATAACAGGGATGCCTCCCTGTTTGGGATTCCTGACCTGGCTGTGCCTCTTCTCTCCCATGCTGGGAAGTGTTACTTCCTTATCAGTGACCACAGAGTGGCTCATTGATAACCCAGTTATCCACAGGGTCTAGACATCTTGACTCCCTTGTGTATCTTGGGCAACTTGGTTAATTTTGCCTCTCTGTCCTTCTAGAAGGTTAGAGAAGCCCACAGAACCCTTGACTTCATGAAAGCCAGTGAGGTTGACACCTGCCCACAGTGGTCCCAGCAGTGGTTGGAGGAATCCCACCGTGGAAGTCTTGCCAGCACAGTTTGGCGTCTCTTCCAAACTCTGCTTGCCTTTGAGACTGCTTGTGGGCTTATTCGCCTCTGAGCTCCGTGTGTGGTGTGTAAACTGCACCTGCTGCTGAGCTGGGGAACCGAGGCCCTGCAGTCTTCTCTGAGGGACCAGTATTGCTGTGCCTGCAGCCCTGTAGGGTGTCCTGGAAGGCTTCCAGTGGTGGAGGTGATCATCTGTATTCAAGGCAGTTCTGGCTGAGGTGGGCTTGGCCAGTCTCTGAATGCATATGCAAATAGATCTCTCAGGCAGGCACTGGCGGACGCTGGGCAGGCACTGGGCAGTCGGGCGCTAGGCTGCTTTAGAGAGGCTGGTTCCTGTCTGGCTGAAGTCAGGTGTAGGGTGCCTTGCTTGCATTCTAATCTTGTCCTGTAGATGAGACGATTTAAACGTCAGAAATTCAGCCCCCTTTTCTTTCCCCAAGTGAGGTGGTTTCAGACATTTTCCCTCTGGGAGTATAGCTCAGGGGTAGAGCAATTGCTCAACATGAGGACAACAGCAGTAATACCACCACCACCACCACCACACACACACACACACACACACGCGCGCGCGCGCGCGCGCAGGAAAGAGCCTTTTCAGTCAGTTTCCCTCTCCTAGTCCCCTCACATCCTTCTAGCCTAACTGCCCATTCCTTGCCCTTGGGCATGCCCTTCCCCCACCCCACTTCCCAAGCCCTGCTCCCCTGCAGCTAACTCAGAACCCCCAGCAAACCTGTGAGTGAGTGACTGCCATTTATCTTTTCATGTTTGGGTTAAAATTCTGAATCCCTCAAAGTGAGCAGGGTTTGTTCTTCCATTTGTGCTTTTGTTGGTTTTGGGAGGGTGGAGTAGGGGGTGGTCTGGGCCTTTAAAAAAAGACAGAGCAAGCTGGTGGTGAATAGGTCTTTTTTTCCGGGAGGCCTCTGGGCTCTACTAATGAGCCTGCCAGCCCGGAGCGAAGGTCAGAGGCGATAATGGGCGGGTTATGCAAGCTTTCTCTTTTCTCCCAGCCTGACTCTGGTGGAGGGGTTTGTGAGGTTGATTGTCCATGGGTTTGGGTGCTAGGCCCTCAGGGTCCCAGGCGTTCACAAGCAGGTGACCCACTCAGCAGGTCACATGTACCACAAAGAAGAACTCACTAGTTGTTGAGAGCTACCATGTGCTTCCAGGAGGCTTTTTTGGCAAACTGAGGCCTGAAGAGGTGTTGGGCGTTGTTGCTTTGGTTTCCTCAGGGCGGCTGGAGTGAGTCCCGGGTCTTCTGTGTTAGCTGGTGTAGCCCATGTGTGAGCTCCATGTTGCGGGAGGGCACATGCAGTAAAGGATCAGTTCTCCGGGTGCTTTCTGCCCTCCCTTTTGGAGAGAAGGCTCCTCTGCATGGTTTTCCTCCATCTATCTTCCTCTGTCCTTCTCACTTCCTACATCAGTCCGGCTCCCATGGCAGAGGTTAGCCCACCACAGCGATGGCCCGAGTTAGGTCTCTGAGCTCCTGGGACATGAACTTTGTGGACTATTGCTCCATGACCAGAGTATTTTTTGAGGAAGCCAGCTCCTACACATACCTGCTTTCTTTTCTTTTTTCCAAGACAGGGTTTCTCTGTATAGCGCTGGCTTTCTTGGAACTCAAGAGCTCTGCCTGCCTCTACCTCCCAAATGCTGGGATTAAAGGCGTGTGCCTCTGCCCAGGTTCATATACCTGCTTTCTGTTTTGCATACACCTTGCCTGTGGTGGCAGTCATTTATACAGTTCCTTGAAACCCTTAGGCAAATCCCCGAATCATTCATCTGCAGAATGGGAAACATGACTGACCTTTGAGAGGAGGGAAAGTGTCTTTGTGCGGCAGCCTTGAAAGGACCTTTTCTGAGCTGGAACTCCCAGTGCCGACCTTAAGGCATGGCTGTGCTACCTGCTGCCTAGGGCTCCAGCTCCAGGGTTAAGAGAGCGGAATGAGCTCTGTCCCGCCTGATCGGAGACCTTGATAACTTACTGACTCTCTCTGTCTCAGTTTCCTATAACTGGGCCTTTAAAGGGGGAGTCTTTGGCTTCTGTTTTTGTTTGGATCCCATTCTCATGCAAGGAAGTGCTACTTGGGGGTGTGTGTAGGGAACTCCTTAACCCATGCTTGTGAGTGGAGCCTCTGTGGCCAATCCTGTTGGCCAGTCCTGTCTCAGAGGCAGGAAGCTCTTATCCAGTGGAACAGAAGAAAAATGGCTTATAGTCAAGAAGGAGCAGAATGGCTAAGTTCTGAAGGTGGCAACTAGAGCATCATGGGAAAAATCACCTCAGAGGGGCTGGGCCTGGTGCTGTTTGCAGCCCTGCAGGTGAAGCCCTAAAGTTCTGGTGATTCCCAGGTCAATCAGGAAAATGAATACGTCCTGTGGCCTCTAGAGCGAGGAGCCCTCTGTTAGGGGAGGTGTGTGATCACCTACCTGGACACTGGTGACGAGCTTTCCTGTTGGTGGCACTTGTAGATGCCCACGCATTGGGTTGTGCCACAGAAGGGCTGTGAGGGGTGGGAGGGCAACCGAGAGTGGGAGCTGACCTCATAGCTGGCCCTTTAAGCAGGAAGGGAAACATTAGCATAAGTTTAATGAGCATCTATACTCTGAAGTTCTCAGTGCCTCCACAGTGATTCATGTCATCTGGCCCGGGACTAGTAGTTAAGTAGCGTCTATCTGGTGGTGTCCTGTAGGCTAGGCTAAGGGCAGGAGCAAGAAGCTCGGGACCCCCAGGATGGCCATGACTCTAGCAGTGGCCATAGGAAAGAACCTCTGCTTTAGGCTGTCTGCTCCAAGCCCCGCCCCCTGCCTCCTTGGATCTCTGACGTGTAGTGTTAGGTGGTTCTAGGCTCTAGGGACATCGGGTCAGACACTTGTGGGAGATGCTATATCTACATCTCAACTGGAACTCTGTCTCCATTACAGAATAATTAGGATGCATGACCAAACTTATGCTAGGATCAAGGTCTGTGACCTATGCAGGGGCTGTCCTGGGGGGAGAGGGCACATTTCATAAATATAGGTAGCTCGTTCTCATTTTCCTGAGGCTTGGGTACAAGGTGACCCCAATGGAAGTCACAAGGCTTGGAGACGGGAACAAAATTCTTTCCTAAAGGGATGGATTGTTTTTTTTAAAGCTTTTCAATGGATGTGGTGACAAAGGCTGTCATCTCAATAGTCTGGAGGCTGATGCAGGCAGATCCCTGGGGGCTCAGGACGGCCAGGCCTACATAGTGTGTAAGTGTACCACATGTGTGCTGTGTGTTAGTGCAAGTCAAAAAAGTGTGTCGGACCCCGGAACTGAAGTTAGAGTTGGTCGTAAGCCACCGTGCGGGTGCTGGGAACCAAACCAGAGTCCCCTGCAAGAGCAACAGGTGCTCTTAACCACTAAGCCATCTCTCCAGCCTCTGTTCTTGTGATATTAAAGACAGGGATAGCCCCACCACTTCCTCTAAGCTGTCCCCCAAACTGGTCCCTATGACATTCTCACTCCCTACAGGTGTATAGTTCTGGACAGACAGGGAGCTGGGCCACCCAGGGACAGGTGCCCAGTTTTAGCGTCCCCACTGATCTCCAGCTCTCTGGGCAGGAGAGCAGGAAGACCTGGAGTGGTGCCCATTCATCAGCTGCTTCTCTGGAAATGCTGTGTAGCCCAACTTCACTAACATACAGGCCCCACCCTGGAGGCGGCACCCTACCTCCTGGCCCTTCATTCTGGGTCTCAGATGGCTTGTCAGGCTGGCATTACTGTCTTCTCAGCTCCTTCCCCTCTCCCTGGCACTGTGGGTGCAGGGCTGGGTGCACTCTGTGCCTTGCTGCTGGGTCCTTCCTCCCTGGTCCCCCCCGTCCATCAGTGTTGTCCTAGAGCAGATGTCACTCAGAGTGCTGGCGTCTTGGAGTGGAGGAAATGCCTCGGCAGCAAGAGCCGGAAACCCTGAACAAGCTGTGTGGAATCCTCTGGCTCTAAGGAGGAAGCTGGGAGGGAAGGGGACCCACCCTTGGGCCTGTCGTTCCTGTCTGTCTATTTGGGAGCCCGTCCTCTTGACTCAGACTTAGCACTGAGGACATGGGGCTGGCTCTCAAACTGTTTTGGCTACAAATTAGTGCCCCTGTGATGCGAAGAGTGGATGATTTATTTGCCCCTACAACAGCTGGGCCCTAGGGGTCCTCAGTTTGGGACAGGACTCAGGCTGCCGGGAGGACTCTGGGTCACCACCCCTCCTGAGGGCCTGATGGAATTTCTGACCTCCGCTCTCTGACGCACTCTGCTTAAAGGCGTTAAGGTGTCCAGTTTAGGGCAACACTGACTTCTATTCTGGCGCAGGTTTGTTTGCTGGGGCTGAGAAGCCTGCTTCTGCTCCCCTCCCCACAGCCTGCAGCCCTCCTGAGAGTAGAGTGCAGCCGTGGGCACCGTCTAGTCCTTGGGAGTACAAACAGGTGTGCACTCAGTACTGGAGCCAGGGATGAGGGGCCAGGTAGAAAGGCAGGCGAGCACCCTCTCATATTCTAAATTGGATAGAGGCCAAGCCACTTTGGTCACCTATCTTTTTCTCCCTTGCATTTACTGTTCTTGGCACCAAATGGTCTTTATCTACTTCCAAAAAATGAAACCTGCCAAGGTGGTTGTGTGTGTACAAGCATACCTTCATTGTGATGTTGCACTCTTTGCTTTCGTCTGTGGTTCCTCACCCACCTCTTTTTCCTTTCCTTCTTTTTTTAAGACAGGGTCGCACTATGTAGCTCTGGCTGGCCTGGAACTTACTATGTAGACCAGGCTACCTTGAATTTGCAGGGATCTGCTTGCCTCTGCTGGGATTAAAGGCGTGCGCCAGCCACTTTACCTGTCTGAATAACAAACAAGCACACAAACAGACCCTTTTATTTGGGTCTGGTCTCAGAGCAGGTACCGGGCTTTGGTAGTTGCTGCAGCTTCTGAGTCCTGTGGGCAGTGAGGGCCAGTCCTTATGGGAGACTCTGGAGAGTTCTGTAGGACCCACAGGGGCCACTGAACTGGGTTCTGTCTGTTGGTCAGTCAGCGGAGGGTACTGGCACATGGTGAGGCATCCCAGGCCGGGGCATGGGGGGTGGGGATGGGTGGGGCAGAGGCCAGTGTTAGTTCAAGGTGGAGGCAAGCTGATTTGTGCTGCCCCCTCACTGACCTGTGCTGTGTGGGTCCCCAAGGACACAGTTCTGGTGGGCCTAGCTGAGGGCTTGAAAGCAGCTGCTGAAAGCCAGGACCATTTCTCACTCTATACATAGGTCAGCTTGTAACTGCCCCCCCCCCCCAAACATCTCTAAGTTATAGCTGGGCACAGATGCTCTGCCTCTCGAATGCTCAGGACAGGCCTGCCCTGAAGGGAGTGGTAATGGCTTCTAGGCTATATTCAAGGGGACAGATGCAGGCAGGGCCGGTTGCACCGAGATGGCAGCTATTGAGAAGAGTCGACCCATTTCCAGAAATAGAACATTCACTGTCAGGGGATTCATCTCTTTCTTTGTCTCCCCAAATCTGTCTTCCCGTCAGCTTCCATGTTGTAAGGCAAGAAGGAGGCTTGCTCTTGTCTAGGAACCAGAGGCTCCAGCGAGCACCCTGCTCCCCTCCCCGTCACAAGGGCTTGATTGTGTCCGGGCCCTGAATGCACCCGCCTGTCACCATGTGCGGCACCGGCTGGCCTCCCTAATGAGCCCTCTCTGGGAGTGGCCCATTGTGGCAGGTTCCGGCCACACCGCCTGAGCCAAGGCTCCATTTTCCAGCCGCTTGGCTGCTCTAATGCCGCTCTGTAGCTGGTGGGACGATGGGAAGCTCCCCGTATGCCTGCCCTCTTCCGTGTCCCATATTTCAGCAGTGTGAGTGCCGCCTCAGCTTGAGCACGTTCAGGAGTAAGGAGGTCTTTTCCAGCCCCTTCTGTCTTAGCTGGCACAGCAAGCCTCCCTTCCTCTGCCCTTAGGTCAGCTCCTCCTGTGGGGACACCCCTCCCACCCCCAATGTCTCCTTTCTTTTGTTCCTTTTGGGTCTCTCCCAGATCCTTTTCTGCAAACAGGCTAGTGTTTCCTTGTCCAAAGCAATAAAACAAAACCCGCCCTTCTACTATCCTGCTCTCCTCTCTAGGGTGGGGGGAAAGCTCAGCTCACCATGGACTGGAATTTCTGCTGCTCCCTGTAGCCGACCCTGGGAAAGGTGGCTCAGACTTAGTAGCCTCCATCCTGTAGTGTTTGATGCCCCTCTGACAGTTATCCCCTGGGACCTAGGGTGTGCCAGTTACCCCTTCCCCGGCTTCCTGGCAGCAATAGCGGTTCTCTCTGTCCAGTCTGAGTTTTTGCCTCTGGTTGTCCATTCTGGGATGGCTGGCCACCATCCTGGCCACCTGTATCCTGTGGATTTGGGCCCCTGCCTCTGACCTGTGTCCCCATACTCCCCGCGGAACCTTGGCCAGCTTCACTTCAAGGTCTCTCAGCTGTGGCCCCGAGCAGTTCATTGCCCCAGGTGGCTGCTTCAATCTAGTGAGCAGCGCACCTGTGTGCGCTCGGAGCCCTGTTTACATGGAGATAGAGAACAGCCTGCCCTGGACAGCTCTGCAGGACTGCACTGGTGTAGATCGCTCTTCCTGGGTTCTGTGACCCCCACTTGCCACACAAACTGGGACATCTGAGCTTGGACTTGGGGACTTCAGTGACTTGTCATCCTGGGTCCTGGAGTTCTGGTCTTAAGCCTGTTCACTGTTCAGGTACACTTCAGACCCTTCTATGATGTCTCTTTTCTGCTTCTGCACGCTTTTCATAGAGGCTTAGATGGTCCTTGAGGCGGCCAGGCACAGGATGTGTGACATGTGGCCCTCCTCTATTCTGTGCTCGTGGGAAGCCTTTGTGTCCTGAGCCAGGGTCAGGGCAGGCACCATGTGGTAGTGGGTGCCAGGCTTGCCCATGTGTAGGATGTGTAGGATGTCTGCAGGGAGCTCAAGCACTGAGAGGGTCCCCTGGCTCCCGGGGTCCCCTCCAGAACTCAGCCAACTGATTCCCAGCTGCCAACTTTTTATTTCTCAAAAGAGGCCAAGAAGGGTGCAGTATCAGAAAATAAAAAAATGGTTTGTAAACTGACGGGGTAAGGGGTGGACACAGGCCAGTGGCATGCAGCCTGCCCAGTTTTCCCTTTTAGAGGAGACCGAAGACCTGTCCTGGACACACTGTCGCTGGCTCTCACTGCTGTTGATTGATTACCCGTGGTGGCCAAGGCTGTGACTGGCAAGTGGGCATACCCCTCTTGGGGTTAAATGAGCTTCCAGGGTCCAGCTGTGGGCCATTTCTCTATCTGTCTCTGGTGATGAGTCCATTAGACACCACACCTGGGGCTCTGCTGAGCCTGCTCTCTCTCTCTCTCTCTCTCTCTCTCTCTCTCTCTCTCTCTCTCTCTCTCTCTCTCTCTCACTGTGTGTGTGTGTGTGTTTCAGGGTGACATTGATCTGATCTCAGTGATGTAACCTAGAGAGAGACTGGACACAGGGTCCTACAGACTGTAGGGGTGAGCGGGACACTTTGTGTATATAGTTGCTCTATGGAAGTAGAGGGAACCTGATGGGAGCAGGGGGATGGCTCCTTGATGTTGGTGGTCCTGGAGGCCTCTAGTACTCTCTACTGCACACCCTCCCTCATGATTCTCCTTCTCCCTGAGGGCATTGCCTGCTCAGCTGGCCCCCTCTGCAGAGTTTCCTGAGAATGACCAGTGCTGCTGGCTTTAAGTGTGGGGATTTCTCATGAGACAGTCTAGGGGAGCCTCACTGGGATTGTGGTCAGATGCCCGTCCGTCCACCAGTATCTTCACCTTGGTAGGTAGTCTCCAAAGCTGACAACTCTTTGATCCGCAGACCCTCTCATCCCTTTCCACCAGTTAGGAGCTTGTCTCTTGGGTGCTGGCCTGGTTGTGGGCGTTGTGACCAGCCACAGAGTGAGGGAAGCTGAAAAAGAGCCCCTTGGTTTTTGTGAACAGGAAGAGGCAGGGGTGGGATTGGGAGTGGGGAAGGGGAAGGCTGACCTCCTGTTGGTTGCCAATGGTCCTTGGATTCCTGGCACTCCTTTGGTAGTCAGGGATACTGGAATCTTTCTTAACTTTTGGGACTACCCTGCTGCTCCTTGTCTTCCTTGTCTAAGCATTGACCAAATGCTTAGTGGCCTCTGTAGCTTGTCAGCTGGGGCAGCCTCAGACCCTTTGTTGGGGGTATGACAGGCTTCAGGGACACGCCCTCCACACATACACACACCTCAAGCTCCTGTAAAGATTGTGCACTCCTTCCTTGTCCCAGGGACGCAACCAACAGCTTTCATCACGGCCTGTGGCTCAGGACAGATGAAGATCCCAGGTGTTGGGTTAGTGAGCCCAAGGCCTGGGAAAAACAGAAATCAGCTCATACTCAGGAAACCCCACAGAACACAGGGTGGGAAAAGGGCAGTAGAGTGGAGCCTCCTGGTGTCCTGAGCCGGCTGAGCATCCTGGACATCCCAGCAGGCCTCATGTATGCCTGTTACTGACGCATGCCCCTCACCACTTCTGTCTTTGGAGGCTACCCTGGTGACCTTGTGTGCCTCTTTTTTGGTGTGTGTGTGTGTGTCGTGGTATGTGTGTGTGAATGAGTGTGTGTGTGTGTAGGGGTGTGTCATTGAGTGAATGTGTGTGTAGTGGTGTATGTGTGTAGTGGTGAGTGTGTGAGTAAATGTGTGTATAGGGGTGTGTGTAGGGGTGTGTGTGTAGTGGTGTGTGTGAGTGTGTGTAGGGGTGTGAGGAGTGTGTGTAGGGGTGTGTGCGAGTGTGTGTGTGTAGGGGTATGTGTAGTGGTGTGTGAATGAGTGTGTGTGCATGTAGGGGTGTATCATTAAGTGTGTGCGCGTGTGTAGGAGGGCTTTAGCATTAGGCTGTTTTCACCCCAGTTTCCCCATGAGTTTCTTTCTCATGATGGGTTTATTTCTCCCTTGGTCTCCCCAATTTCCCCTGTCTCACTTTACTAATCTGTGGGCTGAGGTAGTTGCGTCAGGTCTCTCATTCCCAGAGACCCTTGAGGAACTAGAGAAAGATCTAGAATTCCAAGCCTTTCTTGGTTTGAGCCTCACTTAGGTGGCTGCTCCCAGAATAGCCACAATCTCTGTCCAGACAACCAGTAGTACAGTAGTATCTCTCCCTCTCCCCCCTCCAGTGCCCCAGTCCTGTTGTTTTGGGGCTTTACAGGCCTACAGTAGCTGCGGCTGACTTCCTGGCCTCAGGCTGTCACTTTCCAAGTGCTTAGCCAGGTGGGAACCTGGTCTGACCCAGAATCAGAAGTAGCAACCACAGGATCATTTGCTCGTGCACCCACACCCATGGAGGATTTGATTTCCTCTGCCCTTCCCGCCACAGCATCATCTGCCAATACCCCGTCACTGCCCCCAAGCAGCCATGGAAGGCAAGGGGAGAATAAAAACAGGGGAAATTCACTGCTTCTTTTTAAGAAACATTAGTTTTTTGTGCACATCATTTGTGTGTGTGTGTGTGTGTGTGTGTGTGTGTGTGTTTGTCATGCTTATACCGTGGCACACTGTGGAGGCTGAGGACAACTTTCAGGAGTTTCCTTCTGCCACCGTGGTTTCAGGATTGAACTCGTGTCGTCAGGCTTTCCAGGATAAGCACTCTACCTGCTGAGACATCTTATTGGCCCTTTCTATTGGATGTTGAGCTTGCTCCTGTGCTCCTGGCCTCTGGTAACTTTTGAATGTGTTTATAGTTTATAGGCTCTCTTTCTCTGGTTATAAGAACCTGCCCTGGCTGTTGTTTAACTCAGTGAAAAAGACAGGCTCAGGAACATCAGGGCTGGCCTCTGGGCAAAAAGAAAATGATATGTGCATCCCATAGACACTTTTGACTCCAAATGGTGACCTGTACACCAACCTCCTGTGGGGCTTACAGGACCCCTAGCAGGTGCCTAAAGCCTCAGCTAGTACTGAACTGAGTGTATCATACTGATGAGGGAGACGAGATGGTGGGTACTATATCCAGTGTGGATTCTAGGTGTGATTCGAATCCAAGGAGAGAGCATGGCAGCGTGAGATTTCATCACACTGCTCAGAGCCAAGAACAGCTTAAAACTTGCTAATTATTTTGGGGATTTTCCACGTAACGTCCTCAGGCCCCGGTCAGCTGTGAAGGACTGAAACTGGGGAAAGTACGGCGTGAGTAAGTGGGCGATCGTACCCAGGCGCCATGTGCATTCTTTGGCCTCCTCATGCAGGAGGAAGGCTGTCTTGTCCTGCCTGCCCTGCTCTTCCCTCCTCTCCCCCTGTGTTCAGCATAGGCACTCTTGTCCCTGTTTGCCCTTCAGGGACTGCCGATAGGCAACCAGAGGAGTACAGTGGCAGGTCTTGCCTTGGGAAGGTGGGTGCGGCATGTAGCCTTGCGGGCAGAGGCAGCTGGGAGGGCCTCTGAGGGAGGCTGATGATCTTTGAGGCTGCTGAGTGTAAGGGACTCCAGGCTAGAGTGGCCGCCTGCCTGCTACACTGCCCTGCTTTTGTGTGTTTGGATGAGCCTGTGGGAGAGCTGGAAGCAGACCCTCTGTCATTCTGGGGAAGCTGGAACAGACATACAGATCCTCAGGCCCTGTGGGCCTCCGTTTGCCTCTGACCTTGTTGTTCTGAGAAGCGGGGCTGCCTGGAGGTGTCTGTCCGGCCTCCAGAGTCACCCAAGCCTGTCCTCCGGAGCCTCCAAGGCAGTATTTCTCAAGCAAACTGGGAATCTGTCAGGCGGTGCAGCCATGTTGAGCTGGGAGCTCTCTTCCTGTCCCTGACTCAGTTCTGTCACCCATGTTAGACTCATTTTTTCCCGTTAAGACTTGTTTTTATTAGTTTTGTATATGTGTATGTGTCTGTGTGAGTAGGAGCCTTGAAGGTCGTAGGATCCCTTGAAGCTGGAGTTAACAGGGAGTTGTGAGCCACTTGACAGCTCAATGTGAGTGCTGGGAACCTAACGCAGGTCCTCTGGAAGAGCAGTCGTTGCTCTTAACTTCTGAGTCCTTGTTCTGTCTCTGATGTGTACTGTTTTTTTTTTTTTTTCCTGTTGTTTATTTGTTCTTTTTCGAGACAGGGTCTCCTTATTGTCCTGGAACTCACTATGTAGACCAGGCTGGTCTTGAACTCACAGATCCTCCTGCCTAAAGGCGAGCGAGCACCACCACTCCTGGGTGAAGTGGACTCTTAAGAGATTTCTTTTTCTTCTATTTATTTATTTATTGGTTGATTGATTGATTGATTGGTTTTTCGAGACAGGGTTTCTTGAGACAGGGTTTCTCTGTATAACAGCCCTGGCTGTCCTGGAACTAGCTCTTGTAGACCAGGCTGGACTTGAACTCACAGAGATCTGTCTGCCTCTGCCTTCTGAGTGCTGGGATTAAAGGCTTGTGCTACCACTGCCCGGCTGAGATTTCTGAGGGTCTAGGTCATGGAGGGCAAGTATGCAGTTTCTTGATTTCCGTCCCTTTTAAAAACTAATAAAGGGATTGACAAGTAAGAGCACCACCTGAGGCGTTGGAGGAGACTTTGTTCTGACCGTTAGCCTTGGGTGCAGAAGCAGATTCTGTGGACTGTTGCCGGCACTTCCTTGATTTTCAAAGGTTGGTGGCTGGGGCCTTTGAGGAGGAGACTGGTGGGGCCTGGAGAAGTTGGGGTGTCACCCAGGGAATCCTGCCTGGAACCCGGCTGTCCTGACGCAGGGCTGTGTAAGTTAAGTTGTCTCAATACCCATTGCTTCTCCACATTGGTTTAACCCATTTAGAGCCCTAGAAGCCATATAGCCCGTAGCAGGCCTGATGGAGAATTTGTGGGGCAGGGGGAGTGGATGTTGGTTCTTGTTCTGCCTATTCCTCTACTGTTGGCATTACCCCACCCTACCTTTGTCTATGGGAACAGGCAGAACCCTGGTTTAAAAGGGTAGGGACCCTCTGCAGGCCCAAGGCTACCTAGCATGCTTTGGGCCTTGCTAAAGGTACAGCTTCCCTTAGTCACAGGGTCTTGATGGCCGCAGCATGGGTGGTGGAAGGAGCAGCCAGTGGCAGCCTTGCCAACCTGTCCTCCTCAGTGCTATTTGCGCCTCAGTGGCACAGGCGGCAGGGACCATGTGTGGTGTGCCAGGGCCTTCTTTCCAAGCAGGGCCTCTGGGAGGAGGGCTTGTCACACGAGGGGCCATGTTTTTCATCTCACTCCCTACGCTACTCTTGTTTGCTGTGGTGAGTTCCCAGGTGTGGGTCTTCATCGTGTGTCCCCATACCATGTGCCTCAGTGTCCCCACTATGAGAGAGAGCTTTAGTGGCTCAATACCCTGACTTTGCAGATTCTGGGTCAAGCTTGCTCCAGTGGCCATACCACCTGCTGTGAAGGCCATTAGTGGCAGATGGGACCTGCGTGCCCCGGGCGCTTGCTGTGGTCTGGTTCTCTAGTCCCTAAGCTGCATCTCACTTGGCTGTGTGTGGGAGACAGATGGAGGGCTGTCTCACTGCAGGAAGAGCAGGGCGCAGTTCTCTGCTGGAGCCCTGGAGGAGTTAGGGACCAGGTCTAACCAAGTAGGCTGTGGACTCACCATGAGTCTGTTGTCTTTGAGGTTTATTTGTAGGCTCTGACATTGCCTGCAGACCAGTGTGTTCCCTTCCTTGGCTTCAAAACCTCTGGAGTCAGTCTTGCCACATGGTGTGGGTGTCATTCAAGGCGTGGAAGAGTGAGCTGGAAACAAGATTCTGACCAACTGCTGCCCATGATCCACCGCCGACTTGAGGCCCCAGGTCTGTGACTCAGCTGCCTTCTCTTGGCTTGGTCTTGTCGTGCTGACCTGCTGGGCAGGTCCCAGGAGAGAGGGGACTTGGTTGACAGTCTGAGGCTGCTACCCAGGTAGAGAGGGCCCTCGCACCCGAGCTCTGGTTGTGGGTCTGCTGGTGTGGCCCCAGACAAGTCACATAAAGCTGCGTGCCTCAGTTTCCATCTCTGCACATTGTTCTGTTGGGCTGATGAGGGCCATGAATAAGATGTGTGTGTGGTGCCATCAACCCTTCAAAGCTGAGAAACTTTATGATTGTCCCTTCCCTAGCCCTACCCATCCCACTTCCGTACATGGTTAAGCTTCTTTTTCAAACCCCGACTTAGCTTATTCTTAAACCATAGCTGTCTTTGGAGAAAACTTAATCAATAGCTGTTTTCTGCATCAGCACCGACAGCCTCTGTGCTGCTGTGATGTGGTTGTGGTAACCCTGTGATGGTCAGTTAGCCTGGATCTCTATTTAGCCCAGGAAGACCCGAGAAAACTCAGAAGTTTCTTGACTCTAAAACCCATATGGCCGATTTCTCCTGGTACGTCATATACCCCTGGTAAGTCAGCTGGTAAGTCAGCTGTTGGCTTTGCTTTCGTTTGGCTCTGTGAAGGGCAGTTCCCGTCTCTTCACCAAAATGAGCACATGTCTTGCTTATCCAGTAGGTGCTTCAGGGTTGCTGGAACCTCTGCTGGCAAGGTGGACCACAGTCTGGGCTGTGGGGTGACAAGCGTCGTGCCTCCATGTCTGAGCTCTTTGTGAAGTGGTGCATGCAGGGTGGTGTGGTCTGATGATCAGATGCTCAGGGCATTATGCTGGACAAACCTCCCAGGTGGGGTGGACCCGCCAGCTCCCCCTTTACCTGGTCCTATCAGGCCTCAGGCTCTCGCCTATCCCCACACCTGTGATTTATCACCTATGGGGGTCATCTTTCCCTCTGGAGCTCATTGCTCACAGTAGAAAAGCTTGGAAAATGTGAAAATGTTTGTAAATGGAAATTAGAAGTCATTGATAATCATCCTTCCTGTTCTTAAAAGTGACACCACTATGTGATCCCCTCCATCCCCCAGCCCCATCCAACCGTTAATGTCAACATCTCATGCAAGCATAGTGTTTTTTGTTTGTTTGTTTGTTTTTGTTTTGTTTTGGTGTTTGTCAAGACAGGTTTCTTTGTAGCTTTGGAGCATGTCCTAGAACTAGTTCTTGTAGCCTAAGCTGGCCTCGAACTCACAGAGATCTGCCTACCTCCACCTCCCAAGTGCTGGGATTAAAGGCGTGCGCCACCATCATCGGGCACATAGCATATCATCAAAGTCAGAATTACGGACTCTAGCACAGTGCAGAGAACCTGACCTTACACCTGCCCTCTGTGTTGTATGAGATTTTGTCAAATGTAATAGATTTGTTATACATGTTATTTTAATTTTGGATGTGTGTGTTTGCATGTGCGCAGAGGCCAGGGAAGGACGCAGGTGTCCTGCTCTGTCACTCTCTGCCTTATTCCCTTGAGACAGGGTTTCCTACTGAACCTGGAGCAAGATGGATGGTCAGCAAGTCCACCCAACCGTCCTCCCATCCTCCCCTGGTGCTGGGGTGACAGGCGCGCTCAGCTGCACCCATCTTTTTATGTGGGCTCTGGAGATTTGAACTCATGCCCTCATGCTTGTCCAGGAAGCCCTCTTAGCCACTGAGCCATCTCTCCAGCCCTCATTATATGTATTTCTTAAAAATAAACTTTATTTCTCAGAGCAGTTTTTAGACCTGTAGAAGAACTGAGAGGGTAGTGTACCAAGCGTCCCCAGTGTCTCTCCTCCCAGATTCTATTATTAGCTTTCACATCAGAGTGAAACACGCCCACACTGATCAGGTAGTATCAGCTGGGGTTCCTGCTCTGATTAGAGTGCCTTAGTTTTTACTTCATGCTCTTTTTTAAAGGTACAGATTTTGCCGCATGGGCTGGTTATGGTTTTCACCCCGTTTGTTTTCACATGAGCATGTCAGGGGAATTGTTTTTGTTTGTTTGGTTTTTCTGAGACAGTTTCTCTGTGTAACGTTGGCTGTCCTGGAACTCACTCTGTAGACTAGATTGAACTTGAACTCATAGAGATCTGCCTAACCCTGTCTCTCAAGTGCTGGGATTAATCACATGGCTAGGATGACTGTTTTTGCACACCAGGCTGAGTGACCTTCTTGTCCTGTTACGTGAATGGACCACGTCCTGGGCACGTAGGATGTAGTGAGAAGTACCTGGACTTGGTAAGCCGCAGCTAGGCAGCTTGATACAGCAGTTACCGCCCGGCCTGGTACCTGTTTTTATGTATGGTCACAGCCTTGTAGTGCACCAGCCTCCCAGGCATTCTCTAGTCACTGGCTGTGCTTACCTGACTGAGCTGCCTAAACTGGAACACACATGAGGTTCTGTGTCTGAAGCAGCCTGACCCAGTGGACAGAGCTCGACTTCTGGTAGAACAGCAGGCCATCTGTGTGCATACACGCTGGCCCTGTAATCTGGATCTAGGTCCACCACTTCTGTGAGCCTCAGTTTCCCTCTGGAGAAGCTGGGTACCCTCAGGTATCTTCGGGCATGTTGGGAGAAGCCAGCAAGGATTTTCAGGATATTGATGGTTTGTGACCATTTGTGAATCTTCACTGATTGATAGTGATGGAGAAAGCCAGGTGAGGACTGAAAAACCTTTGGGATGAATTTTTGGTGCCAGAGTTGGGCTCCAGGGCTGGTGTCTGCTAAGTGTGCCCTTTACCACTTAGCTGCAGCCCAGGCTCCAAGTGTCACTCAGGTCAAAGACTGTTGTGTTTAAAATAGCTGCTCCTATCTGGGGCCATTTCCAGAGGGTCCTGGCTCCCCTTCCCCTCTCACCCTTGTGGCCTTTCTAGGGAAGGCCATGAGCAGGAGGCCCTAATGACAGGATGTTTCTCTGTGAGCCCATTGAGAAATCCCGCCTGGAAATCCTCCTTTGGCCCTGGCACAGGCGGGTGAGAGAATTGGATACAATGGGAAACATGGAACAAAAGGCACCATTGTTCAGGCTGCCTAGGCTGGGGTCAGTGGGTGCCTTCCCAGGACAGTCAGACCCACGCCTAGGCCATGGATTTCTGCTTCCCAGGGCTTGGCCGTGAGCCCTATGGGGGAGGGGAAGAGCTGACCTAGATCCAAGGCTCCACCCTGTCCCCCTGTGTCCCCCTTCACCCATCTTCTCAGGAAGAGCTTCAGCATTTATATTCAGGAGCTGCATCCACGTGGGAAGGTACAGACATCAAGGGCCTTGCCAGTGTGCAGTTGGTGGTCGGCCCCTGGGCTGCAGGGTGATTGGGCTCTACTACCCTGCCTTGCCCAGGGTTTTTACCCTCCCCTCCCCTCTCTTCAAGCCAGGTAGCTCATGGAGAACCCATGCCAGTGTGGTCCTCTGTGAACTTGTGTGACTGCATCCCTCTTTCTAGACTGGCAGGGGGTTTTCACCTTTCACACCTACCCTCTACGTGGGTCACTGTTTTTCTGGGATGGCTGGCTATCCGCAGCCCTCATTTCACCCTTCCAGAGTGTTCTTTCTGAAACAGAGGCTCACTCTGCACCTGATCCTTCCAGGATTCCTCAGCCTCAGTTCAAAGACCCAGGAACAAGGTTGGAGGCCATCTTCCATCTGCCTCAAGCTCTTCTCCCCCACAGAGGCTTCTCGGACCCTATGCCAGTACAACTAAGAACTGCCTAGCCCTGTTCTCCTTTCCCCTGTCTCCCATCTCTTCTACCTCTAGTTCTCTCCCCTTGCTAGAGAGTATCATTTTTTTTTTTTTTTAAAGACAGGATCGTGCTATGTATCCCTGGTGGTCCTGGCTCTCACTGTGTAGACCAGGCTGGCCTCACTCACAGAGATCTGCCCGCGTCTGCCTCCCATGTGTTGAGCACCACCGTGTTCAAATTCTCATTTGTTTTTAAGCTTTGACCAACATGGTCACCTCTTGTCACTTTTCCAGCCACCCTCTTCCACCAGTGTCTCCAAAGTCCTTCTTTTCCCTCAATGCCTGTCACAGACCTCTTTGAGACAAGTGTCTGTTGTGCTGTGTTTAATAAGCCCCAGTCCTGAACTCCCAGGGTGGCAATGTAGCTTGTAATTGGTCTGTCACCCTGTCCTCAGGGGTGACCCTGAGAACGGCTGGGCTGCTGAACTTTGGTGCTGAATCCAAGCTGTCGCTGCTGTCCTTCCTTCTGGACAGGCTGGGCACTTCCTGTTCCAGGGCTGTGGCCACTTTGCTGACTGAGTTCCTGGAAGTTTTCTGCTCTCCAGCAGGAATGTGCAACTGAGACTAAAGGACCAAGCCCTGCCTAAGTAGCTCACTCTCGTGTGTGTGTGATTGTGTGTGTGTGTGTGTGTGCGCGCGCGCGCGCGCGTGCCTGCCTGCCTGCCTGCCTGCCTGCCTGCCTGTCTTGGCATAGGGGCTCCAGGCTAGGGTGAGCCCAAGGCTAGGGTCACTAAATGATCTTCCCTTCTGAATCTCCAGTGTAGAGGGACTGAGTCAGATGGACCCTGGGTGTGGGCAGGGCAGGTGGTGTGTTGGTTGTGGTGTCTAGCATCAGACCAGCCCAGGTCAGTAGCCAAACTGGTCTGTGTACCTCCGTTTCTTCCTTTGTCAGAGAAACAAGGTATGGGGTCGGCAGGAGCCAGTATGTGGGTTTTCTCTCCAGCCACTCTGGACTCAGCTGTGGGAGTCTCCAGACCTGTGAAGACCCACAAACATGCTAGACAACTGGGTGGACCATCCCATGCCTTCCTAGGCAGCCTGTTCTCTTCGCTTGCCTACAAGAGTCCTCAAATCAGCCTTCCCTTTCCACCCAGCCTTTCTCTCTGCGTTCCTTGTCTAGGTGCAGTGAGGCTGGGTTCTGAGGGCAAAGGGGTGGGCTCTGGGCTTAGGTAGGGCTGAGTTGAGGGTTGGGATTCCCTTTGCCCTGTCCCCACCCCAGTTTCTCCTAACTGTGGGAGCAGGACGGGGTACCCCTGAAGATGTAGACATGGCGCGTACACACATTGCCTTAGTGGGTCCTAGTGGCTAGGGACCTGGGACTTCCCTTGGCTCAGTACGAGGCAAAAACAGGAACGAAGAGGATGGCTGTGGACTGCCAGGATGCTGCGGGGCTTGGTTTTAGGGGGATGTGGGACAGTAAAGGGGAGGCAGGTTGTGTGTGTGTTGTAGTTCTGACGCCTACACAGCACAGCTGTGCTTGTAACTGCCTGGTTGCTCTGTGGATTAGAGTCTTGATATCCACGTAGTTTACACCTCCACCCACCTTGATATCTGTGTGAGTGTGCACAGGAATCCCCTGATCTACATATCTGTAGCTCCACCTGCCTCTGTTGCTGCGTGAGTGTATATGAAGTCTATTCACATTTGTGCCTTCACACACACACACACACACACACACACACACACACACCACACCTCTTTGTCATGTGCAGCGGCTAAAATCATCCCTCCCCATTGCTTCTATTTTTTTGTTGACCTTTTGATAAATGCTTGTGACTGCTGGGCTATTGGCACGGCTGGGAGTTTACCTCGTGTAATTGGGAGAGAAGACAACTATATTTCTTTTAGGATGAATGACTTTTCCAAGCATTTCCCAGGGTGAGCATTTACTAATAGGCTAGGAGGTATGTCTGGACCACGGGTTTGAGGTAGCAGGTGCTGCAGTGTGACCCTGTGGGTGCTTATTAGCTCCCTAAGTGAGCTCTCCCATCAACCCATAGCTCCTGAGTATGTGGAGGAGGTGCTTTCTGACCATGTTTTCCAACAATGCATCCCATAAGGGTTCATGCTTAGAACCTATAGCCCTTCTCCATTACTTATGAAACTCTTATTGCAGATGAAGAAACTGAGGCATAGCCCCCCCCCCCCACTGAGGGACTGGCCCCGTGTCAGCCCAGAGGTGCCTCCCTGTGGTAGACAGTCCTCTAAGCCTCCAGAGCGTGCATCTGTAAGAGCTCACTCCTTGGGCTGAAGTCTTCCCTGTCCTTGGTGCCCAGCCATGTAGAGTGTTGGAGAGGCTGTCGCCTTCCTCATGGTAGTAACATGCATGACATGGTATGTCTGTTGAATCTGCTGAGCCGGTACAGGAGGAAGTGGAGTTTTGGAGATGTTCCAGGGAGACTCAATTTGCCCCCTGGGCCTCAGGTTCTTCCCCTGACCCTCTCTCGGAGCTGTGCATCAGGGGCTCCAGTCAGTGCTTTAGTCTTGGTGGTGAGTTAGTTGTGTGAGGGGAGAGGCACAGACTCAAGACCAAAGGACAGCAGAACCAGGCGGGTCTCTCTCACTCTGGCCTTCAAGTCCTCCTGCCTGCTGCAGGGCCGGTCAGGGAGGGGAGAATGTATGTTGGGGGGCCAGTCTCTGGGCCACGGGTGCTCACTGGTGTCTTCCGTAAACTCTCAGTAGTGAGGCCGTGGGTGTGGCTCATGAGAAGCTCATGGATGACAGGTCAGTGTGTCACTGCTTAAGTGGTTCTGAACGTCACAGCAGGAAGCCTTGAGCTGGATGGCCGGCTTCCTTTTGTAGTTCACTTTGTGGTTCTGAGGTTATTCTGTGGGGACAGAGGGAGATGCTAAGTCCATGTGGAGCACTCCATTGCAGATGTGGGATCAGGGTGGGCTGGGTGCAGCTGAGCTCTGGCAAGGAGAGAGGGGTCACTTCCTGCAGGCATCTGCTGTGGTCTGGGGGGTGATTCAGAGCTCTGCTGTCCCCTTCCTAGCCAGCAGCCCTGAAAGAGACTGTTTATGAGGTTATTCTCTCAGTGCGTGCGTCTTCCATGAAAGGAGATGTAAACAAATGCTTACCCTCCCTCTATAGTGCTCCGACTACAAACCAAAGTACATTCTACCAGAGTCCAGCTTGGGGAACCTGTGAGTTTATTGGGCCAATTTGCAGAGTGTGAATGAGGTCTACACTGTGAGTTCCAGGCCAGCCAGAGTTAGTTACATGGTGAGAACCTATCTTGAACAAAAAGTAATAATAAATTTTTTTTTTTTTTTTTGGCTAAAACAAACCAAAGACAGATGGCACCTGAGGAATGACAAAGTGCCAACTCTAGAGGAAATGGTTCAAACTTTTGTAGACAGAACTTTACACATCACCAAACCAACCACAGTGAGGCAGGCCCCCTTCTCCACACCTGCTGCAGGGCCTTTGAAGTCCTTCCCCTGCATGGCAAGCCTTTGTACATTGGGCCCTACCGCTGACTACTAGGGACCCTGGGCCTTGAGGTCACACCAAGGTCACACCACTCCAGGTTTCCCCACCTCGTGCTGAGTTCCTGGGTAGTCACCAACTGTCAGGGGCCAAATAAGACAAACGGGAGCCTGTTGGAGAATGCTGTCCTCTGAGCCTAACAGATGTAGTCTTCATCGGAACAGCCGCGACAGACAGTTTGCGGGAGCCCCTCAGGATGAGCTGACTGGCTGTTGGTGCTCCCTCACAAAAGGAGGGGATGAGAGGCATCGCTGGACCCTCCTCTGAGATTCCGGCTGCTCCCTCCTACACTTCCCAGCCATGTGTATACAGTTGTGCCCTAACTGCACATGGCTGCATGGTCTCAGGAGCCGCAAGAGCCTCTAGACTGTGGAAGAGCAGCTGAGGGGGAGACTTCATCTGTGCAGCTATAGACAAGTCATTATCCGTGATGCTGGGGGTGAGACTTCCCAGCGCTCCAGGTGCCTTGGGGTCACCTGTGCGCGTGTGAGTGTAGGTGCCCTCGAGGCCAAAGGCATTGGGTCTTCTTAAAGGTGGACTTACAGGCGGTTGTTGGCTGCCCAGTGTAGTTGTTGGGAATTGAACTCAGGTCCTCTGCAAGAGCAGCATGGTTTCTCAGCCACTGAGCCGTACATCTCTCCAGTCTCCCACCTTGGTTTTGTGGGAGAGTATCTCTCATAGGCCTGGAGCTTAGTGGGTAAGCTAGCCTGTCTCCCCATGCCTGTGTGCCACCAGGCCAACTTTTTATGTGGGCTCTGGGGATCAAACTTAGGTCCTCAAGCTTGCAAGGCAAGCACTTTACTGAGCCATCTCACCAGGCCCTGGCAGTTTATATACATTCTGTAGAGCTTTGAGCGCGAGGTCTCTGTGCCACCCTTGGAAGCATGTGACCGGAGAGGATAAGGCTCTCTAGATAGAGTCTGGGTATTGGTGACTGCTGAGCTCTGAATGTCACACAGAGGCTGCTGGCCCCTCAGGGAGAGTTTGTGCTGAAGATGGCCGAGGGGCACAGGTCCTCTGCTCAGGAGTCCTGGTGCTCTGGTGGTCTCCACATGCTCCCATGGCATTCCCCGCTGTTGGAGGACAACTGCTACTGCTGAGGGTGGGAAGTGGCCCCACCCGGTGGAAAGGATCCCGGAGTGGAACTGGTTAAACAGGAGGGGACAGCACTGGCGTCCACAAAAGGGGCTGGAAAGGCCACCTTCTGGCTGCAGTGTTGCCTTTCCGTGATGGCACCTGTGCGGTGACCTTTGTGAGTCACCTCTTAGAATCCCTGCTTGTGAAAATGAGGATGACCACGGGATGGCCAGCGCCCCTCCTGATGCTTTTCCAGGCCCGCCCCTGGGATGAGAACTTCGGCTAGTCCCATTTTGCAGATGTGGAAATTTCAGTTTTCCCTGAGCCGGGTCTTTCTAGCCCTTCGCGGGGCAGGTGGTGGCTCAGTCCCATGATTACAGAGGCGAGGAAGCAGGAGGACAGGGTGCAGACCCTCAGGTCTTAGCATTGCCCTCCTGCCTACCTGATGCCCTTCTGTCACCAAGGATGTCTGGCCAAGAGTTCCACATTGCTTCCAGATGTCCTACCCCTGGATGGCATAGAGGAGAGTTCTATGAAGGGGACCTGGACACTGTCTTCAGCACTGCCCCTTGTTGAAGCTGGGCTGCTGTACTTGGAGAGACTCAGGGTCACACTGCAGGTGTGTGGTTAGCTTTCATGTTTCCAGAATTTAAGCGCTCGACAGGGCCATCCAGTGGTGTTCTGTCCAGGAGCTTCCCAAGGTTCCCTGCAAGTGACGGCTTTCCTGGGGGTGCTCTGGACAGCGCCGGGCTGGCTGGGGATTCCATGACCACAGAAGCCAGCAGCGTGAACTGTGGTGTCTTCCCTGGGTCCTTGGGTGCTTCCAGGTGTGCTGGCCGTTTTATTTACTGCTCCTTGTGCTGGGCACCAAGCCCTGTCCTGGGCCTTGACTTGTGTCTCTCATGGTCATCAGGATGCCCCTGCCTTCGCTGTCATCTCATCTTCCATGCTGCAGAGGTCAGGCCCCAGGGTCAGGTGGCCTGGACACAGTTGTCTCCAACTCAAAGAGAAGGAATTAGAACCTTGTACCCAGGCCCTTCATCGTGTGTTTGTTTGTTGAGTGCATTTGTTGAGTGCCTGTTGCATTCCAGGCCCTGCTTCTGGGCTCCAGGGATCCGGTAAGCAGGGCAGAGAGAGGCATCCTTGGGAAGACTAGGGAGTAAGTCAACCAGCCACCCAACCAGCTCTGAATAAAATTCCTGATGTTCAGAAGAACAAAACAGGCGACAGTGGGTGGAAGAGGAGCCAGGCGGACAGGGCTGAGGAGACTTGAGGCTGCCCTTGGATCTTTCTAGTGGAGTGTGGGAGGGTGAGGTTGCAGGAGTGGGACGCAGGTCCTCCTAGCCCGTGGGCAAGAGCGTCTCCAAAGCTGCTGGGGGTGGAATTATTCCATTGTGTGTCTCATATTAAGTCCTCTGGTTTCTTGTGGAGGATGTGGTTAGCACGTGACTGCTGCTGGCCTGCGGGCTGAGTCAGGAGCCTTGCAGTGCCCTGGTGCCTGGGATACTGTGAGCAGGACAGAGAAGTGTCCTCCGGAAGACTAGGGCTAGCCTTCTTCCAGTCAAGTGGAGATGACTGTGATGGGCAGGCATCGCCTCACTTCCTGGCCCTAGACCTCACGTGCTGTTGGGAAAAACAGACCATTAAATCTTTCTGCCTGCTCTTTGTCATTTGCGCATGTGCGGATTGGGGGACAACTCCTTCTACCCTGTTGGTCGCAGGAATTGAGCTCTGGTTTGTCAGCCTGGGAGCACATGTCTTTTACCCATGAAGCCGTCTTACCAGCCCTTAACAGTTCATTTTTGAAGGTGCTTCAGCTGTTTGCTGGGCATAAAGGAGTTTATGAGAGGACCACAGCCCGTCGCAAACCTCAGAGGTGCTCCCGCTCCATGAATGTGAGACCTTGTGGTCGCGAGGGTATTGGGGGACTCTGAGCCCTGCCTCTGACCTCTGAGTGTTACAGCAGCCAGGGCACTTGCACCGTATGCTCGGGAGGTGATCGTACGACTTTAAATTGCATCTGCTTGCTTGAAATACTCATATCATCAGTCACCAGACCCAGTTAGCTTGTGTGTGATTGAATTTCCATCCAGCTTTTCCTCCAGGGACTTCCCGGCATCGTAAATCATCATTCAAGGGGTTGGAAGGCCAGAACCGGAGGTGCCTCAGAGCTCACTTAATCCCCATGGCCACAGGTGATCTTCCTGCCAGTGGAGGCCTGGCATGCACCCCTACCTGCTGGTGGCATCTCAGCCTCCTGGTCGCAGCACCTTGTCACCGCTGTCTCTGCCCCGAGTCTTGCTGCTTCTCGAGAGCCTTTCCAGTGGCGCCCATGGGACACCGCTGCAGTTTTGGCACTCAGCCATCCTAGCAGTTGGAGCTGGGCGTTTACTGGTATTGTTGCTGTTGTTATCATGTGACTGTCCTTCTGGCAGACCTGGGTGAGGTGGCCCAGGAAGAGATCTGGCAGGGTCAGAGCTTTCGTGGCCACCAGCCCTTAGACTCTGATCAGGAAGTCTAGAGGTCACTGGTGGGCTTCTTTTGTCTCCCCACTGTCTTTGGTCATTCCTGCTTTCTGGTTGGCTGTTTGGGTTGTCTAGAGGTAGAGGCCTGGCAAGTGGGCCCCATGGGTACAAGTGGGGGCGGGGAGGCAAGTCCCTGTACACAGTGGGTGGGGCCTGGCTTTGCGTTGGCCCCAGTTGGAGAAACACCTAGTGGGACTGGGCGTGGAGAGGTGGGTGACTCACACCCAGGAAGGTGAGGAACCTTTCGTGTCCTCTGGGCCTGCCCATCTGGGGCTCAGCTGCCCCGGTGTTTGTAGTAGGCTCTGGGGCTTTCCGCCCGTTCCCCCAAATCCCAGGACTAAGTGTTCTGTTTTGGCTAGCAGTTGAAAAGTTTAGCATCTAGATAGGGTGACCTTGGCAATGGAGGACACCGCTACTGGAAGTCCATTGGCAGTCTCCTGGGTCCTGCACTATATTGTCACTTCTTCTGTCTGGCTTGGTCAATTACAGCCTTGATCACATGACTGACTGTCCTGCTGGCTGTTACCTCCCCAGAAGCCTCAGTCTTACAAAGCGTTTTCGGGGACTTAACAACAAGGAGCTCCTAGGCCTGGCTTGCTCGTTGCTCCTCGTGACTTCTGCTGTAGTTCTACATCCCTAGAAGAGCTGACGGGCACCTGCATGAGGGTCACCCACAGAGAGGGTCCGCAGCCTGCGGGGTTCTAGGGCACTTGACACTGTCCCAAACCTAAGCCAGCAAAGAGAACATCACTGTGAGGAGCCTTGGGCTTGTTCCTTCTTTTTCTTGGTAGCACAGGGCAGAAATGGCGACACTTCCCTTACAGCGGGAGGCTGTGGGGTGAGTGGACAGATGCTTAGAACTGACTGAGGACTGCATGTCACGGTGACTACTGTCTCAAGGGAGTGATTTGGTCTCAGGAAGATCCTGTTATGAGTCCTAAATCAAAAACACCCACTTTGGGGCTGTTGAGATGACTCGGCAGGTAAAGGCAGCTGCAGCCAAGTCCAATGACCCGAGTTTGTGTCTGGGACCTGCATGGTGGAAGGAGAGAATTGACTCTCGTGGGTTGTCCTCTCACCTCCATGTGTGCATTGCGTGCACACATGTATGTACACACGTGCATACACAACACATACCCAGGTCCCATGTTGTAGCTGGCCTAAGTGCAGGTGCTCTCTGAACTGACTTCTGGGGGTCAGCCATACTCCCCCTGCACTGCATCGCAGCACACTCTGCCCGCCGCGCCCCAGGCCTATCAAAGTGAGGTGTGAGGTGGACGGCTAACACGTACCCCACACTCTGTGACAGGGTTTCCACCTTGTACTGGGTCACTTCTTAGCTTTGGAATGTCCCAACTGTGTGTCTCAGGGCTGTTGAGTCACTGTCTCATATCTTCATGGAGCCTCCCTGGGTGGGTAGGGGTTGATTTTCATGGCTGTGGGTTTTGACCCAGTGCCAGAGTCAGACTGTAACTGCTTAGACCCTCTGGCAGTATGACAGGGCTATCCTTGTGGCATTTGGGGACACAGGCCCAGATGTTCTGGGAACCATGTTTGAATTTCCCAGTGCAGCTGAGCAAACACCTGCAGGCTCCTTGGCTGATGTCAGGTTCTGGGTTTCCTGATCCCCAGTTTTCACCGTCCTGTGTGGGTAGTGCCGTCTCCAGAAATGACTTACAGTTGGTGCCTCCCAGGAATAACAACTTGGATCTCTAGGAATAAAGATGAGGAGCTGATAGGAGCCTCATTCCTTGATTCTTTCCTAAAAGGGTGCTGCTGGGCGTCCTGGTGCACATCTGGAGTTCAGCTGCTGGGCGTCCTGGTGCACATCTGGAGTGAGTTCCAGCTGCTGGGCGTCCTGGTGCACATCTGGAGTGAGTTCCAGCTGCTGGGCGTCCTGGTGCACATCTGGAGTGAGTTCCAGCTGCTGGGTGTCCTGGTGCACATCTGGAGCGAGTTCCAGCTGCTGGGCATCCTGGTGCACATCTGGAGTGAGTTCCAGCTGCTGGGCGTCCTGGTGCACATCTGGAGTTCCAGCTACTTTTAATGGCAGAGGCTGGGAAGGCCCTGGTGTAAAGGCTGGACAGATAGTGAGGACAGAGTCAGGGCGAAGTTGGAATCTAACCTCTCCTCTTTGGCACCTTACTGATTCTAGTACCTTCTTTCTGTACAGACTTTCCCAACCCTGTCCAGCTCTAGGGACTCTCTGTTAGCCCCCTTGCATTTCTGAGGTTCGTGAATCTAGGGTTATTCAGGGTGGTAGCAGGTTCTCTGAAAAAGAGGCCTTCCTTGCCTCTAGGACCCATGTTCCAGGTGAGGTGAGGATGTAGAACCCACAGAGAGGGCTGTTGTGGTCCCTACCCCCACCGTTTGAGTTCTGCTGAGATCAGAGGGCTGGCTGGCTGGCTGGCTGGCGGCCTGTTGGGAGTCACATTTTATCTGCCCTTTTCTCCCAGTCTGTGTCTGGCTTCCGGCCAAACCACTAATAATAACGCAACTCAGAGTAATGCTTACATTGTGGGATATGTGGCCTGGTCTGCCCTATGCTTCTGCCTTGAGGAAGGGCCCCGCTGCAGTGTTCCCAGAGGGATCTCCCCCTCCCCCAATGTCCTTTGTAAGCTCCTGCAGACCTTAGCATTGGCACAAGGTTCAGTGAGCATTTCTTTCTAATCACACTCCTTAGGTCTTACCCACGCTCTTCTGTCAGCCAGTCAGGAGCACTCAAGGGGTTCATAGACAAGGGACCCAAGGCTTGCCCCAGTCTTCTAAGGCTGAGCCCAGCTTCTCTGGCCTTTCAGATACATGCCATCCTGTCTGTCACCTGCCACACTTAAAGACAGGGATCCAAATCCAAAGGCTGACACAGCCCCGCAAAGAAGCTAGAGCCCCTTTTCTGTGGTATGTTGAGCACAGGGGGTTGCCTCCAAGTTTATAAACCTCTCCTCTAGTGGAAGATAGTGGATTCTAGTCTCAGGCAGAGTCCCAGTCTGAGGCAGCAAAGGAGGGCATGAGACTTGCGCAGTTGTCCAAGTTTGAACTGGTCTAGTCCAGTGATCCTTGTTCAGCAAAGACCTAGGTGTTAGGAAGCTTGGGTGCCCTCCCTTACCTGTCATCCACACTCCCACCTTTCCTTCCAATCTCCACACCCTCTGCACTTCTGGAGAGCCATCCGCACGTGACTGTATTAGAAGTTACCGCTTGGGCTTGTCACCACGAATAGGGTGTGTCCCAGTGCTGGGCCAGGACAATCTGTGAGGGGCCCTGTAGGTACAGTCACCTGATCCACCTCACCTGCGGACCCAGATGGGAAAGCAGGGTGGGCTGAGCTAGAGGGAGACCAGCTTGGGGACACAAGGCAGCTCTCAGGCTGGCCCCCCGAAGGACTGAAAGGCTAAAGGTCTCTGGTGCCCTTCGAATCCTCGGTGTATTGATCTTATGACAACTGACCTTCGAGGCTGCAGATCTTGAAAGCGCTTGGTGTCACAGATCATCCTGGGATTGTCTCTGCCCATCTGCTTCTCTGTTAGGTCCAGGGTTGGAACTATCTGGGTGTGCCCTTCCTTTTCTGGTGGAGGCCGAGTGAAGGGACCAGAGTTTGATCTCCCTGAGAAACTACTACTGTATTCAGGAGCCACCTCCCACCTGCAAGTGGGGGAGCGAGGCAGTGCTGGGCTAGGTGCCTGTCTAGTTGGCCAGGTTTGAACCAGCACCTTTAGGAGCAGGAGGTACCTGGCAGGCTGTAAGCCTCAGGTCACACCCTGAGTCTGTGTGGATCCTCAGCTTGTCTGCAGCTGACCCAGAACCAGGTGGAGAGAAGGGACATTGAGACACCAAGACCTGGTCATTTGCCCCCTCTCCATGCCAAGGAGAACAAGAAGGCCTGTCTCCCATCAGTGGGTGGGGACAGGAGGTGGGTGTAAACTGCTGAGTCTTGGATCAGCCTTGGTTTAAAAAAATCTTAGGCTGCCAGGGACCATTCTGTCCAGAGCCTTGTCTTCCCCATCTATAAAATGGGGCCATGATGGCATTTATTCCTTAGGGTTAAGATGATGTAGGTGGCATGCTTTGCGCATCTCCTGGCACAAGGTAAATTCTAAGTAGATACTGGCGGGAGGTGTCTTTGGAGTCAGCACTCAGAAGGATCTGTTTCCCTTTAAAGTGGCTTTCAGGATGAGAGCTGGGCGAGCATGGAACCCCTTTAGCTCCTTTGGGACACTTGCATGTCCGGCCTTGCTGTCATCAACACTCAGGACACTGCATTTTCACACTGCATCACACCTCTGGGTCGAGGCCCAAGAGGCCGGCACAGTAGCCATGTGATCGTAGACCCCTTTACTGACAGAAGTGCCAGGCAAGGTTAGTTGCCCCGGGGCCTGTCCTGTGGGCACATCTTAGGGAGCAGTGTGCTGCTTTGAGGCCGATGCACTTGGTGTGTGTCACCAGCCCCATCTGGAGCCCTCCTTTTATTCTAGAATTCACATTTGTCCCATGCTGGCCACTCAGGTGCATAGCTGTTAGGTGAAATTGAAACCCCTTCTCAAGGCTCCTCTTTCTGGGTATAGTGCTGGGGCATCCACCACCAGGCCTGATGTCCCTCCTCTCCACCCCAGTGCCACATCTCTGTGACCTGGGTAGCCTTGCTTCTGAGTGAAGAAAACGATCCACCGGGAATGGTGAGAAGATGGTGTGCCCAGTGGACTGTGGTGTGTGTGTGTGTGTGTGTGTGTGTGTGTGTGTGTGCGCGCGCGCGCGCGGATGTGTTAGCTGGAGTTAGTATAGGGATATGAGGACCAGGGACCCCCAAGGACAGGATTAGACCCCATTGTTCCAGATGCCTGTGCTTTACTTGTAACTGGCTGTCGTTGGCAGAATCGGTTGTGAACAGTGTGCTCGGTGGCCTGTGACTAAATCCTAAGCATAGCCGGTTGACTGGTGATGTGAGGCTAGAGGCCACCCAGAGAGGGGCAGTCTCCCCAGCTCCCGACAAGGTGGCTGGTAGCCCCCAGTGGCAGCAGCCAGTGAATTCTGTTTACAGGTGCCTGTTCACCCACTCAGTGGTCCTTCCTACTGTGCCCTACGTCTTTCCCCAGGCCTGTCCAGTGTCTTAAGTTGAAATCAGTCTGTATTCTGTAAGGAAAATCTAATTTGCATGGGCACCAAGGGGGCTTCATAGATCAGACTTTGTTCTTAGGGTTCAAAGATGAACCCTGTAATATCTGCTACACCTCAGCTGTTCCTCCCGTCTAACTTGACCCTTTCGGCCACCAAGACCCTGTGCCAGACCCTTAAAGATGCGCACAGGCCACATGGTCTCTGGGAACACATAGATTTCAAGGTGAGATAGTCGAAGCATGCTGGGGTAGAGGGAAGACTTGCTGTGCCATGCAGCGCACAGGGCAACCTTGCAGGGCTCTGCAGAACAGGTTCCTGCAGAAAAGTGCAGTGCAAGCCATGCACATGTGTGCCCATCTGCAGAATCCTGGAGAGTCATCTATAGGGAGTCCTGGCTCTTCTGTGACCTGCTGGCTTCTCTGGTTTTCCACAGAAGTCTCCTATGGGAAGACAGATGCTGTCTTCCATGGCCGATAGGAACAGTGTCTGCCAAGGGCATTTTGGTAATTTCTAGAACAAATACAGAGGTGTGGACCCTCTGGTGTAGCATGATCACTGCTGGGGACTTTATCCTGCAATCAAGCTGGTAACAGTGCAGGATGGCCGCCCATATAGGCTGCACCTGCGAAGCAGGGCTTGGATGGACTAAACTCGGAGGCAGCCCTGAAGGCCACCGCCAGATGACTGGTGTCTACCCTGCCGGGGTTTGGGAGCCCAGGATGAGCTCAGTGCACCTGCTTGGAGTGTGCCATTTCACAGTCTCCCTTGTTCATGGAGAAGCCTACTGGGGTTGCTGGCACATAGAGACGAGCGCGGCCCACGGGTGGGGGTGATGTTTGTCTGCCGGCTGGTGAGTTCTGTACTGCTGCCTTCTGCCAGCTTTGTGGGAAGTGCGGTGCCTGGCATCTTCCTACCCACTCTCTCACCCTCCCCCTTCCTCCCGGAGTCTCACAGATGCATTGATCATGCAGTCACCCCATAGTTCCACCTGCTCCCCTTGGGGGCTGTGGCTGCCCCAGGTATTCCATTTGGCCAGCCATGCCTAAAGCTGCCTGTGCTCATGAGTCCGAGGAAGCAGAGGCCACAGGACAGGGGCAGGATGTGTGTGTGGTTTGGGCCAGTTCCCAGGCCTCCTGCCCAAAGCCCTGCAGGGGCCGACAGCATGAGCGATTGGTTCGCAGGGGTTGCCCACCACGCCACGCCATCTGGCAGGGCTATTGTTGACCACACAAAGGACGGGTCTCAGCAGGGCAGGGGCAGGGGCCCAGGCCAAAGGAGTGGACAGAGGAGTGGGTGGAGGGATGCTCGGTGCTCCACTGCACTCTCTGCCTCCAGAACCACACATTGTCCCTGTCACAGTTGAGGCTTGGCGTGTTGTTCACGGGCTGAGGGCGAGAAGGTAAGGGGTGACTCCAACCCCAGAGTGTCCATCTAGAATTCCTTAGACCACTTGGTTCTGACCTGATTTATTACTCTGCTAAGATTCAAGGGCAGTTTTATGTACTAGGTAATTAAGGGGCATTATAGAAGGCTCAGAGAGTAAGTGGCTGCTGTTTTAATAATTGAAATAAATGATCCCTTGACAGCTTCCCAACTCGATACTGTTTTCCCTCAGTGCTAAGACCCTGATGAAGCAGTGTCTACATACCTGTGTGTGCATATGTGTATATACATGGTCGTGCATACCTGAATGTGCATGTACACATGTGCATATACCTTGTATGTGTACATATGTGTGTATATGCATATGGATGTATGTATGGATGCATGTATGTGCATAGAGATGTCTGTGGGAGCATGTCTGCACTTATATGTGTGCATATGTACTAGTCTGTACATTTATATGCACATGTGTGTGTAAGGTGTGTAAGGGGAAAGAGCCTGAGCTGGCTCTGCTGTGACTTCTTGCTTGTAGTAGAACTCCAGGACACATGTCTCTCAAATGGAGGGGCTTACTCCGCATAAACTTACCTTCCATTCGTGAGGCCAGGCTGACTTCCAGGAGGTTAAGGATATTGATTGTCCCTGGGGCAGTCCTGATTCAAACCACTCTGGTCCTGTGTGGACTGTGCATGGTACCTGGAGCTAGCTCTTCAGTTTGAGTGACTGCTGCCTGGTCTAGCTCAGGGTTGCAGTGTTGGGTGTACAGCCTGGGCACTCTGGCCATGCCTGTGTGACCAGCCAAGCACCTTCCCCATCCTGGGCCATGGTGATTTCTTCAGAAAATTGGGGAGGTCTGAGGCAATCTCGTAAACCTCTGCTGTGCCTAGCCACATTGTTCTGTGAGTTGGAGTGCATGGCCAAGCAAGTGGCTAGACTGAATGTCTTGTCCAGCCTGGCACAGCAGTTTCTCAGAAGGTGTGTCACCCGTCATGTGGCCTTAGTGCCTCCTGGCTGCTGGAACACCGAGGCAGCCCTTTGTCCTGGTGTCTGTGACTATAAGGCCAAGCCCAGAGGCTCCTAAGGATGTGGGTACCTGGGCTCACTTGTGTAGGACGGGTGTGGGTCTCTGGGCTCTATGATTTGAAGTCCCTCTTTGCTGTCCCTGCCAGCACGACATGTCTGCGTATTTTTAAGCCGCCTAAATGGAGTACTGCCAGAGTTATTTGGTTGCCAGGGTAACTTGCCCAAGCTTGCACTATTCCAGCTCTTAGATCCAGACATACTTAATTCTGCCCATCACAACAGCAATGACCGTGGGAAGGTTGCCCTTGGGCAATCTTGTTTTTTGAATGACTTCAGCACTTGGAGTTGGTGACTGGGCAGGTCCGGGACATAATCCCCCCATCTTGATCCATGTGCACTCCTTGTTTGTGTAGCACTATGCCTCAACTGCCCCGTGGGATCTAGGTCTGGGAGAAGGGAGGGCCCAAAGCTAACCTAGCCAGGATCTGCCCCATCCTGTGGGATCCTATGGCTATCCTGAGGTGGAGGTAGCAGTAGGGGCTTGTGTAGCATGTTTTTTCTGAAGATACAGGCCAGTGCCTGACCCCGGTAGGGTGACATGAGGTTTGTCTTCCTCTCAAGCTACCTTTGGACCCTGGAGAAGGGGCTGGTCCTGCCTTGACTGCTCTCTTGTTCTAATGGAGGAGAAGGGCACAGATTGGGATGGAATCGAGGTTCTTCTAGAGCCTCTGGCTGGGTCTGGTGTGGTGGGAGTGGGCTCTTAGGAGCCTGTGGATTATAGGGCAGGGGAGACTGGGCTGCCCACAGGGCTGTGGGTCGTGGTTTCGTGCCCTTTCTCCAGTTGCTTTCTCTGTGAGCTTCCTTGGCTCCAGAGTTCAGTCATGTGCCACTCGATGTCAAAGAGGAGCTATAGGAACCAAACCATTGCGTATAGTGCCCGCTGGCTTATGTGCAGCGTGAGATAGACCGAGTCTTACAGTGACCAATTAAGAAAGACATAATGGGGTCAGACTTTGTAGTGTTCAGGAGGAGCTGAGTAAGCCCCAGAGGCCCCCCTGTAGCTGAGAAGATAGGACCTGAGGTCGGCCTATGCTTATGTGCTGTTGACCAGGGTGGCCGGCTGAGCCCAAGGGATTTGGGGCTGTGCCTGACCCCTGGGCTTCTGGGGGCCGTGTCCTTAGCTACAAACTGGGAAGCCGGGGATGTTTATGAGGAGCTTCAGAAATGTCACATGGGGAGCTGCTTATGGTGTCTTGTCTCATTGCCCTACGCCCTGATTTCCTGAGCAGAGCAAGGGGCTGCCCAGCCAGTGTACTGTGAAGGGGAACGTGGTGTGGGCCGAGTACCCTGTGCCCACTGCAGATGGTTGGGTGGTGGCACAGTCCTGTCTGCTGCCCTAACATACGAGAAGCACCAGACTATCATGGGTCTACCTACTCTTAATAACAACAGGACCAGTCTTGCAGGCAGGAGGGATGAAGTGGCAGCTGGTCCCCCTGGAGATTGTGTCTGCCTATCCAACTTGGGGTCTTTACACTGCTCTTCCTGACCCTTCAGCCTCAGGTGTCTACTGGGGGTCCCAGAGGAGTTTCCTGACGACTGCTTGTCTCTAGCCCCTTGATTCAGGGGTCTGGACTGAGATTCACATTGTCATTTGGTACACTGAGTAGAGATCTTGGCCCCCTGTGACTTTTGGACCATTGGAAACAGGAGTAGAGCCAGGCAGTGGTGACTAATGCCTTTGATCTCAGTAGACGCAGAGGCAGGCAGATCTGAATTTGAGGCCAGTCTGGTCTACAGAGTGAATTTTAGGACAGCCAGGGCTATGCAGAGAAACCCTGTCTTAGACACCTATCCCCTACAAAAAAAAAAAGAGGAGACCCACCATCTTTGTAAATGCTCCCCCTCCTCCAGGGTCACAGGGGAGGGGCAGAAATGCTGTCCCAGATTCTGGCCTGGGCTTCTGGCCCGAAGTCAGCCCCACTCTGGTAAGGCTTTGTTCCAATGTGGGAGGAAGTCCTTGCAACCAAGATGGGAAGTTGTTGGTTCCACTCACTGTATAGGTTGAAGTCTCACAGCTGGGCCCCGAGGACCATAATCACCTGGTCTAGCGTAGAGGGTCTGCACATGCCTGGTGTGCCAGTTATGTGAAGAGCTGTCCCTGGCAGGATAGCCTCTGGTCAAGTAGAGATAGGGACTAGTGCTGGGCATGTTCCCTCTGCCTGTAAGTGCATTGGCCCCAGCCCAGGGGAACTGTTGGCCTGCGTAGCCCAGCTGGCTTCCCAGTGCACTGTAGTAGGCTGTAGGTGTCCCTGGAAGAAACCCCCTTGGTCAGGAGTTTCCTGTATCACCCTATGTCTCCAGACTTAGGTTTCTATCCCAGGATCCCATGCGCTTGGTGTTCCATCAGAGCTGCCTTGAGGTTGCTTGCTCAGGGGGCTTTTGTGGTTGGCATCCGGAAACTTTCTCAGCTCAGTTCCCTGTCCTTGAGACCTTTCTTCAGGACACGGGCCATTTTGAGTGTACCGAGTTCCACGGGTGCCCCCTTGAGGGTACAACTCCCCTCTTGGTTCTCACTGATGGCATTGAAATCCCGCATGGGAGGTGCTTGGAGTCACCTGCCAAGCTTCTCTGAAACTCAGCTTCTTTTCTCTGTGGGGGTTGGGGGGTGTGGCGTTCCCGTCATCCAGATGTTGCTTTGTTCTAGGTGGTCTTGCCTCCACTTTTCCATCTGACTGTCTGTTTTGTTCTGTTCTGTTTTGTTTTGTTTGATCAGGCTGGCATGGAACTTGAGGCGATCCTCCTGCCTCAGCCTCCTTAAACCTGACATCCTCCTGGCTGTCTTGCCATGAGACTAGTTATGACTCTTATAGTCAGGGAAACTGAAACCAGAAACTTCCCAGGCTTGGGGACTAGAGAGATGGCTCAGCCGGTAAAGTGCTTGCTGTGTCAGTGTGAGGACCAGAGTTCAAATCCCCAGCACCCACAGAAATGCCATGTGGCTGTGGTGGCCCAGTGCTCCAGAGGGAGAGACAGATTCTCTGGAGACCAGATCCCCTGGGGCAAGCTGGCTGACTGGCTAGACTAGCCGAATCTGCAAACTCTGGGTTCAGATGACAGACTCTGTTTCAGTATGTAAGTTTTGGAGAGTAAGCAGGGAAGACGTCTAACATGAACCTGTGGCCTCCATGTGCCCATGTTTGTGTACACTTGCACACATGTGCCTATACACATGCCTGGAAAGAACAAGTTACTGCCTTCCCTACGTGTGGCTCTTCAGATGAGTCCCCTGACCACGAGGGCAGACCTTGGTGCATCCCCTTTTGGTACCTGCTTTAGGCTGAGAAGCCTTGGGTGCTTGTGCCTAGAGTTTGGCGCTCATGAGCCCAGGCAGCAGCTGGCTAAGTGAGTGAAGAACCCGGCAGGTGGAGCGGTGCCAGGCAGAGTTTCACAGTGGGTGGTTGTTCACAAGAGAAACTTGGGAAAAGTTAAAAAAAAAAAGGAAGAAGAAAGGAAGGAAAGAAAGAAAGAAAGAAAGAAAGAAAGAAAGAAAGAAAGGAAGGAAGAAAGAAAGAGCGAGCACAACTTACACAGCTCGGGCTTTTTGGAAAGAGTTCTCAGGATTGTTGTTTGCTTCTAGTGCAAGGATGTGTCTGCTGCTAGTGACTGGTGTGTGGTCAGGCATGGACATGAACGCCTGGCTGGGCCAGCACCTCCTAGCTCAGCCCCACTTCTCTGCCGAGCCCCAGAGGGACATGGTGGAGAGCTGGACACAGCCACTTTTTGGAGGGGGGACACTGATTTTATTTTATTTCCTTCAGAGCAGATGCCAGCAAGTGCCCTGCCTTGGAGCCCTAGGCTGACCTCTGTGCATATCTCAGCCTCCACCAGACACTCATGCACGCTTTGATGTTTACTGACAGACGGGTGCTGCTGGCGGCAGTGATGATTTTCTAATCTCACACTTAATTGTTGGCATTCTCTTAGGAGACAGCGACCTGTTCCCAGATTAGTAAACCTGCCATTGCTGTGGCAGAGTAGCTGACAGGTTCTGGGAGCAAGGGGTGGTTTTGGCCATGTAGGTCTGAAGCAGGAGGTGCATCATGCAGGAAGGATTGTATGGTAGGGGAGGCTGCGTATAGCATGGCACTGGGGAACAGAGAGAGTCAGAGGGAAGAGGTTCAGGACAGGACACACCTCCAGTGATGTGCCTCCACCTAGACGCCCTCTGTCCAGAAGATTCTTCACCCTCCCGAGAATGTCAGCAAGTCCGTTAATGGATTCATCTATTGATTATGACAGAACCTCACAGTTCAGTCACGTTGGTAGTGACTGGAGCTTCCAGTGGGAAGCCAGGCCTTCAATACGTGATCCTTTAGAGGGGGGTGACTATATACACACAGTAAATGGAGTCCCCCCTCTCTCCCTTCTCCCCTCCTTTCGTTTCTCCCTCCCTCCTTCCTTTCTTCCTCAGTGTAGACTCTTATGAAATAAGGATTTTATTTTTCTCAGTGAGATTGTAATTCCTGTCCCTCGTTATCAATATCATTGTCCTTTGGGTGGGGACAAATGACTTAAGGCCTAGATGTGTGTTCTCATAGGCTGTTGTGGGGTCTAGGTGCTGGGGTGCTTGCTCTTGTCCTGGCCATACCGTTCCCTTCCCCCGTGACCTTGGACCAGTAGATGACTACCTTTGGCTGGGGCCAGCTGCCAACCAGGCCCTTTGTTCTGTGCTCCCAGGCTCTGAGGGTCCCCTCTCAGGGCCTTGTGCCATTCTCCCTGCTGGGACTAGGAGGTGGTTGTCACTTGTCACTTGAGTGGTGACACAGAGGGTGGATCCTCATACCTTGCCCCTCCTGCTAGGTCCTTCTGGAGGACCAAGGCCTATTTACTCTCCATAGTAACCAAATATTGACCTCACCCTGCACTGGCTCTTGTCTAACCTTTGGGTCTGTTCTGGTTCATATCTCCCTTAAAGAAGCACAGCGTTGTTGGCAGGTGCTGTGGCGTACTGCCAGGCTGAGCCATACCTACCTACAGATGACCACCTGTGCTGGAGGGTTTTCAGAAGCTGTCGGCTCCCTTGCTGACGGAGGGTTGTCCCGGGGCGCAGAGAAGGGTCCAGCAGCACATAGTAAGGTGGTGGCGGGGCCAGGCCTTGAGCACAGGCCCTCAGCACAGGGACTGTGACTGCAGGCACTTGGGTGCTCCCTTAGAGTGGACCTCAGGTGCACCCCTCACCTTGCTGAGAGCCTGAGGTGGAGAATGTTTGGTTCCGGGAAAGGCTGGAACCCTCTGAGACCAGGAGCTTTTGAGTCTGGGGGTGGTGTCTTCTGTTGATGGGGGTCCTCACTGAGTAGCCGGGTACTTACTCTTCACTCCTGCTCTGTTCCTGTGTGGCCCTCATGGGGTGAGAGAAGCTTGCAGCACAGAAAAATGAGGGTGGCCGGCTGTCCCCCCTGCCACAGATGCCAGGACGTGGTCGTGGACACAGCCTGGGGTGCTGACATGAGGCATGTTCGTTCCCGGGTCAGAAGTAGTCCATGCTGGCCCAGTCCAGCAGCAGCAGCAGACGGCTAGTCAGCCTTGGGGCAGGCAGGGGATAGTGGAGGGCTCCTCTCCTCGGAAGTTGCGGCTGTGGCTCCGGGTGGGCGGCTCTGCTGAGGCTCGTGTGCTGAGACGAGCAGTCCTCTCTGGTAACAGAAGCGGTAGTTGAGGGGCAAGTGCCTCTGGGAGTGAAGGTTTGGCATCTGGGGCCCAAGCTGCTGGGGAAGCGGTGAGCAGATCCCAGGAGGAGGGTTGGTAACCGTCCTACAGGAGGCGATGATAGGGGTGCCATCTGCATCTCTGAAGTACCTGCCCCGACCCTCTGGCAGCCAGCCACACTTATCCACAGTGCCAAACTGTGATCAAAGAGGCTAGAACTGTGGTCCCACTGTCCCACAAGCCTGGCCAGCCTCTAGGAGGATGGACTGAAGGATACCATCCAGGGAAACTGCTCCTGCCTGGGTAAACCCTGACCCGTTATACTACGACCTTGCCCTGTTGGCAGGGACCCAACCCAGCCTGCCCCTTCCTGCTCATACCCATAGGGCTGGTATACCCATAGGCCTGGGCAGCAATGAAGGTCACCCTTCCAACGTCCAGGTTTACTTTGCTCATCTCCTCTGCGAAGGGCCCTCTCTCTGTGGAGACCATGCTGAGGTCAGTGCCACGTGGGGATTCAAACCCATACCTTGTGCTGGTGGAGACTTGGAGGAGCTGGGAGAAGATTATAACCCCTCCCTTCCCACAGGGCTCTAGCCCCCACATTCAAGTTTGTCCAGCACCTCTCCGAAAGCCCCAGGTGGGGAGACTGCCTTCTTGCTTACAGATGATGACCCTGAGGGATTCAGAAATGACTAGTCACTGGTACAAGGTCATTTACCCGTAAAGTAGGACAAGCTTTTCTGTGACTAGAGAGTACCAGAAGCCACTCAGGAAGCTGAGAGTTTCCAGGCCATGCTCAAAGCCAGAAGGTGACCTTTGAGGCCTGGGAACTTATGACTCTCCCTCCTTGTTGTGGGGGAGAACTTTGGGTCCAAAGGTTCCAACTACGTTTCTGGATGAAGGAGGTCTCTGGCCAAAGGGCCACTGAGTGAGCTGGTTGGCAGCCCTGTGGTGCACCAGCATCTGCTGTGGCTAGCACCCTTCCCTGAAAGGGCCTTATACAGGTGTTCCTCCGTGTCTCTGGGAGGCTGCGGGTCCCCGCTGTGCTGAGAGCCCTGGAGACATGTCCCCGAGCCCTGGAGACATGTCCCCGCCTCGTACACATAGGCATGCAGACTCACCTTCAGACTGGCGGGTGCCACCCTTTTTCTGGGACTTAGCTCCTCCCTTCCCCACATCTGTGGCACTGTTCAGCAGGCACTCAGTGTCCTGGGGAGGCAGATGTTCAGCTGAGTTCAGGTTAGCCCTGCACAGCCTTCCCACAGCGGAGCATTGTGCTAGGGAATTCAGAGACCTCAGTCCCCACAGCATCTTTCAGAGTGGACGTTTTATCTCGGTTGTAAGTGAAATGGAGCAGGTTAAGGGGACTCGGAGGATGTATGAGAGTAACTTAAAGACACACAGCCTTGGCTCTGAGTTTCTGTGTTGGTTTCCCATGGCTTCCTCCACTAACTACAAATTTGGAGGCCCAAACAGTCTTAAGTTCATTGACTTTCTTGAGGTCAGAAATGCTGACCAGATCAGCAGGATGATTTGAGGGAGTCCCACCTTTCCTGGCTTTCAGAACTTCGGTTCTGCAACACTCATGCCAGAGTGTTGGATTCCTTCACTCTGACAGGTTTATCTCCCATTGTCACCTTAATCTCAGCTAGAGTCCCTTGCCATGTGAGGGCATTCACACATTCTCAGAACTGGGATGTGAGCCCCTTTGCGGTAATGCTATTCTGCTGATATCTGTTTGACACACAAGCTGAGGACCTTTTTCAGAACAAGACCCTCCTGCTGTCACCGGGGAAACTGAAGCACAAGGATGCCTGGAGGCCAGTGCTGGGACTCTTGGCCTTGGCCACACTGCTATGCCTCTTCCTTTTCAGTGTACCTGTGTTGTATGTGTGGCCATATGTGCTTGTGTGTGCACATGTGTGTCTTTCTTGATCGTTGTCTTTAGTTTGTTTAGTTTTTGAGGCAGGGTCTCTCCCGACCTTGAGGCTTATGGATTCAGCTTTCCTGGCTGGCCAGGGAGTGTTCCTGTGGGCCTCTGCACCCGTGCCAGGTTACGAGGCACACACCACTGTGAATGACTTTTCTCGTGGGTTCTGGGATCCGAGTTCAGGTTCTCCTGCTTGCCCAGCAGGCACTTTACCAACTGAGCCTTCTCCTCAGCCCCCACACTGTTCCTTCTGCCACGACTCTCTACTGTTACCCACCCCAGTAGCTGGAGAATGCCTCCCCAACAGGAACCTTGGCCAGGGCGGCTCCATCAGGCTGGGCTTGTTCCTAATCTTTTCTACCACCCTCCTGTTGTTTAGACGCTACTTAGAGAGCTTGCCTCTGTCCTCCCTGGGCAGATCTTCACCGTCTTGCTTAATTAATTATAGGGATGCTGTCTCCAGGGAGACCGAGTCACAGCCCTATCATGCCCTCTGGATTGTCTTGGCCTTCTGCCCTCGTTTCTTGCAGGGGTAGAGGATTGGGAGTTGCAAGGGGCTTGTTCAAGTTCTCAAAGCAGGTGGAACTGAGAGCGGCTGGTGGCAGGTGGCTTCCTACTGCCAGGAAGACTTCCTGCCTCCCAGGCCCATTCTCACCTGCAGACTTGCTTCCCTGCTCCTGGATATTCCCTGCAGGACCAGAGGCACCTGCAGGAGGCCTTTGTTAGGGACTTCTTCAGGGCTGCCTGGAGGCAGGCCAGGAATGCGCCAGAGAACATGATCAAGTGCACCAGGGTTTCCCTGTCAACACATGTATGAAACAGTAAGCTTGGAGAACAAGATGGGCATTTACCCCCATGGCACCTCCAGCCCATTCTGTTGTCAGCAGCAAGGCATGCTAGCCTCAGATCTTTTCTTCTTAAGAAGCAGGCTCCGCAGGCAGAGCGGAGGACGGCCTGTATGTTCTGCCCCATCCTCTGCCTCTTCTCCCACCTTCTCTTCCCCCAAAGAAGCACCGTCTGGCACTCTTCCTTCTTGTGTATGGTTTTTCATTCTTCCTGTCTGTCAGCTTGTCTGTAAACAGTATGTGGCTGTGCTCACAGGGTTCCAGAGCCTGACGTAAATGGTGTCATTCAGGGACCTGCTCCCCACCACCATCTTGTTTCTGAAATGTGCCCTTGTTAGATGTGTGACCCAAATGCATTTATTTTTATCGTTGTTTGGACCCCTGGGGAGGCCATGCTGGTAGGTGTTCTTTACCTGTGACTTTGTCCACCTGTGCCTCAGTTTCTGGAAGGGCTGAGCCTTTCAGCCATAGGAAGCCAGCCAGGTCCTCTGTCCTGCTGGGCAGTCAGGAGCCCTTCTGCCGCCCCCTGTGGCTCATGGCTGGCATTGTCCTTTCCACCTCTGTCAGTGACTGACAGGCCACCTCTCTCTAGCATGGGCTGTCTCTGGATGGGTAGCTTCTCACCTTCTTGGCCTCTCGGTTTCCTCTTTGGTGACCCTCTGTTCAGTTTTTGTGGGGTTGAGAGAATCTGTATATTGGTCATCTTCAAGTGAGGTTATACCTAGTGTTACCATGAGGCCACTTGGCTCCGACTTTGATGAAATACGTTTTTTTTCTTCTTTTATTTTTTAATTGTTTTTATTGAGCTATATATTTTTCTCCACTCTCCTCCCTTCCTCCCCCCTCCCCATTCTTTTCCCTTCTCCCATGGTTCCTATGCTCCCAATTTACTCAGGAGATCATGTCTTTTTCTGCTTCCCATGTAGATTAGACCAATGTATGTCTCTCTTAGAGTCCTCTTTGTTGTCTAGGTTCTCTGGGATTGTGAATTGTAGACTGGTTTTTCTTTGCTTTATGTCTAAAAGCCACTTATGAGTGAGTACATATTATATTTGTCTTTCTGGGTCTGGGTTACTTTACTTAATATGATGTTTTCTAGATCCATCCATTTGCCCGCAGATTTCAAGATGTCATTATCCCCCCCCCCTGCTGTGTAGTACTCCATTGTATAAATGTACCACATCTTTTTTATCCATTCTTCGGTTGAGGGGCATTTAGGTTGTTTCCAGGTTCTGGCTATGACAAATAATGCTGCTATGAACATAGTTGCACACATGTCCTTGTGGTATGATTGACCATCCTTTGGGTATATACCCAAAAGTGGTATTGCTGGGTCTTGAGGAAGGTTGTTTCCTAATTTTCTGAGAAATGGCCCTACTGATATCCAAATCAGCTGTACCAGTTTGCATTCCCACCAGCAATGCGGGAGTATTCCCTTTACCCCACAACCTCTCCAGCATAAGTTGTCATCAGTGTTTTTGATCTTGGCCATTCTTATAGGTATAAGATGGAATCTCAGAGTTGTTTTGATTTGAATTTCTCCTATGGGTAAGGATGTTGAGCATTTCCTTAAGTGTCTTTCAGTCATTTTGGATTTCTCTGTCGAGATTTCTCTGTTTAGGTCTATTCCCCATTTTTTTAATTGGATTATTTGTTTTTTTGATAACCAATTTCTTGAGTTCTTTGTATATTTTGGAGTTCAGCCCTCTGTCCAATGTGGGGTTGATGAAGATCTTTTTCCATTCTGTAGACTGCCGTTTTGTCTTGTTGACCATGTCCTTTGCTTTGCAGAAGATTCTCTGTTTCAGGAGGTCCCATTTATTAATTATTTCTCTCAGTGTCTGTGCTATTGGGGTTATATTTAGGAGGTGGTCTTCTGTGCCAATGTGTTCAAGTGTAATGAAGTTTGTTTTTAATTTTCATACAGTTTGTTGGGTAGTCTGTGACTTTTGTTGTTTTCTTAGTTAAGAAAAACTTTTATCCCTGAAACTGTAAAAAGGCTCAGAGAAGAATTGTTTGCTGGCTGAACAGCATGGGGGAGGCAAGGGGCAGCTGGAACCTCACCCCTTGAGACAACAGCAGTGGTGGGGATCAAATGCCCTGCAACAAGATAAAGAGGGGACTCCAGGCAGATCCTGATGGACAGGGCTTCACTGAGGCAGCGAAAACCAGAGCACACCCAGTGGGCTGTAAGACTGGGCAGTGCGACTCTGGGTCCGCTGAGGGTCTCTATGTGGACTGCGCTGCAGGAGAAAGCCGCAGAGCTGTGTGGAGGACAGGATAGACCCACCAAGAGCTTGCACCCCTCAGAGAATGGCTACCCGGTGTTCTGAGCAGGTGGACAGAGGAACCAAGGCTAATCCAGAATAGGGCCCCTAGAGCCCAGGGTTCCATAAGAGTTGAAAGTCTCCTCGTATTGTGAAGTTAATTTTGCTGTGAGACAGCAGGGAGGAGAGACCAAGAAAGAGGAGTGGCTTTGGGAACCCCCTGTCACACCCCAGTAGGTGGCTCAGAAGAACCTCAAGCTTGGGACACATTGGGCACCCTGAAACTCGTGGACGTGAGTAGGGAAAAATGATTCTCTTCTCAGTGCCCGCAGAACTTTGTAGCAGCCATGGTGACCTGTACCGTCCCGCACACTCAGTGGTAGACTGAGGACAGTTAGGTGAGGGCGCCCAGGCCTCCTGACCTGCCTGGCAGGTGCTTCCTGATACACCTCTCCCAGACTTGCTTTACCCATAAATGATGTCTGAGCCTCTCAGGACTGCAATGGCAGCCAGAAAGCAATGGGGACTGACAGAGCTTTGATGTCATGGACTCTGGCGCAGGTGCTCCCGGACCCATCAGGTGCTCCCAGACCTGTCAGATGCTCCCGGGCTTGTCAGGCCCCATCTCCCTGCATTTGCTCAAGCTGTGGTGTCAGTACACACCAGCCTCCTGTATGCTCCACCTTTGTCTGGCTGTTAGGGTCCTGCTCAGCTCAGGGCTAACCTTCTTCAGAAAGGAGTCTCTGGTTTCACTCTGGTACACTCTGCTTTGCCTCCTCTCAGGGATGTTGTGTTTTCCTGGTCCTGTGGGTATCTGGCTCTGCACTCTTCAACACTCAATCTGTTCTGTCACCTTCCTGGCATGTCGCTGCAGAACAGAGGGGCCAAAAAGAACCCATCTAGCATTAAGGAAGGGAGGTGCCTTCCTGTGCCATCTTAATAGCAGCATCCTCACCACAGATTTGCTAGGAATCTTTTGTGTTCCAGAGACTTCTACCCTGCAGAGACTGTTCAGCATTTGGTTGCTCTCCCCTAGTGATAGGGAGCGGGGAGCTCATGCCCTCTCTGGTAGCCTGAGTTGTTGAGACTTGGTAGTTCTTCTCAGTGGTCTTGTATAAGTGGAGCACCCTGGGGCTTGCCAGGGAGATGTACAAGGGCTCTGGCAGCGAAAGAGCAGGGCACTCAGGATCGTGTAGCTTCCCAGACTTCTCTGACCTGGCATGTGGGCATCAGCTACCCGGAATGCCAGCCCAGGACCATCTGCTGTTGAACAGGGCGGGCACTGCAGGAAGTGTGGTCAGGGTGGCCTTTGCTGCCATATGGAGCCCAGGATGAGGAAGGCTGCCCAGGGAAGAGGAGGCTGCAGCTGTGCCCTGGTGCCTGCAGGAAGATCTAGCCGGATGCTCCCAGGACCTATGGTTACCTTTCTACCTCCCTGAATCTCAGTTCCTTTATCTGTAGTTGGGGGGTGTATACCAATGAGAAGTGGAGACTGGTGTCTGGGAGGCATGCAGCTGGCACTCCATAAGTAGATGTGGTCTTTGTTGGTGCTTGCTTGAAAGGTCATGTCTGGTGGTGACCCTGGTGCTTGGAACTGCTGGAGCTGGGGTTCCAAGAGCCTGCGAGGAGAGTCTGGGCCTGTCCTCACTGGCCCTGTCCTGCCTTTGTGACTCTGGCTATCCCTGCTTTGTTGCTGTACTCTGTGAAGGGGACGGCACCCCCCTATACAATGCAAGATCTGGGGGAAGCTGTGAGAAGAGTGGACTTGCGCATGCTGGGAGGGGTGCATCCAGGAGAGGAAGTGGATAACACGGGCAGAGGCTGTGGTTGCTCGGTGGTAATGGGGTAGGGATGTTCACCCCCAGACCTGCCCTGGTTACCCACCATGTTGGTAACCGAGTAATCTGTGTGTTGGGCTTTGTCTCAGCACCAGATACGTCAGGCTGCTGCAGGCTCTCCATTTGCACACTTGTTATATGCCAGATACGTGTGGAGACTGTGTCTTCCTCTACACAGGCAAGTCCAAGGTTGGGAGGAAGGAAGGAAGGATGAGTGAACTGCTTTGGAGCAGCCTTCATCCTGCCAGGCCAGAGAGGGATGGAACCTGTGAATAACATAGGCCTTTTTGTTTGTTTGTTTTTGTTTTTGATTTTTCGAGACAAGGTTTGTCTGTGTAGCCCTGGCTGTCCTGGAACTCACTCTGTAGACCAGGATGGCCTCGAGCTCACAGAGATTCTTCTGCTTCTGCCTCCCAAGTGCTGGGATTAAAGGCGTGTGCCACCACCGCCAGGCTTGACATAGGTCCTTCCTTAAAGTCACCCTTCTTACCTATACAACCGCCAGCCCCAGGCTGCTGCTGTCACTGCTGACTCCTCCTAATGTGGTAGAAGGAGACAGTTAAGCCAACTGAACTGGTGGCTTAGTGGCACCGTGAACCGACTTCTGCAGTCCCCTGTAGCTGCTGGACACAAGTCCCCACGGAGGGGCTAGGGGCCAGCGGCACCGTGAGGTCTGGTTGTCAGGAAAGCCGTGATAAAGTTGGGGGACCTTGCTCAGGAGGAAGGATTGGAAGAAAGGCAGCACCTGTGGGGAACCCAGGGAGGAGGCAGCCGCTGAACCTCCACCTCCTTCCCACTTTTTCTTCAGTTGCAGAAGACCCTGCTGGCTTCCTTCCTATCTCCTCAGGCCCTCACAGCTTCTGAGCATCCTCCCCACTTCACCTGACCCTCCTGAGGCTTTCTGCCACCACACCCTTCCCCCCCCTACCCCCCGCTCCCCATCCACACTCTAAGTGGACAGCACTTGGTGCTCCCTCCCTGCCCATCAGAGCCCTTTGTGCATGGGCTAGCTGACATGGCTGCCCTTTAACTGGCTTCTTCTATCTCTTGCGACTCTACTTCCCTCCCCAAGCTTCCCAGGGTACATAACTTAGATAACCCTCTGGATTCCATTCCTTGACTTGAATTCCTTGACTTGAGTACTTTGGAGACTCAGCTGGGTAAGCAGACGTGGGAAATGCTTTCTGAAACCCAAGGGCAATGCCTACGGTGGGTCCTCCTTCCTTAGGATGCCGGCTGCTGGGTCCTGTGAGAGCCACCACCGCTGCAGATGCCAGCGGGAGTTCATGGTCCCAGAGCCAGGAGGAGAAGGCAGGAAGGGAAAACCATGAGGGCCACATGACCTAGGCTCTCCCGTGGCCTGAAGGTCATCAGCAGGACAAGCTCAGGGCTCTTCAGACAGAGCCAGAACAGAGGTCTATCCACAGGCTCCCTAGGGATCAGAGGATGCCTGAGGAGGGAGAGGCAGGGGCTGGAGTCTACTTCCAGGAAGTGAGCTGTACAGGAGCTGGACCAGGACCCTCCCAGGAGTGGACAGATGGGTGCCAAGAGGATTAGGTGGGCCCCAGAGCACACCTCAGAGCTCATCACAAGCCTCTCCCGTGATCACTTCCTTCGTTTTGCCTACAAGCGGCTTAGCTGGGAAGTGGTGTTTCTCTCCCTTGTGGCCTAGTCCTCATTACTGCAGGCCTTGGGATTAATTTAATTACCTGCTCATCTCCTGGAGCCTGGGAGGCACCTGATGAGCTCATGAGTGACTTTTAGGGCCAATGAGAAAGGGGAGCCTTTTTTGAGGGACCTAGTGTCCAGCCCTCCAGCCCCAGCCTGGAAGGACCCCTTTTCTCTCTTCCTTCCTTTCTGCCCTGACCCATGGTGGAGTCTAGTTTGGGGAACAGGGTGGGGACAGGGTCACACATGGAGAACTCAGAGTTGAGTGACTGGTGTGTGTGGGGGGTGGGAAGGCACTATAATTTAACCCACTCTTTTAATTTAAAAGGAAGATCTCTTCTTGCTCTAGAGTTACTTGGAAATTGACTAGAAATAGCATAAGTAAAAAAAAAAAAAATCACATGTTCCTCATATGAGCCACACCACTGACTGAAAGGGTAGATGCTAAATGCTGGAGGCTTCTTGCCCACCCACCAGGAATCCACGGAGGGAGACGGATGGGTGACATGCTCACTTTCTGAACGATTCTGTTGCTGTGAAGGATGGGGTGCCAGTTAACACCATTACTTGGTGCTGTTTGCTGGATCTTCGTCTGAGTTTGGGACCATGCCTAGGAACCCTGTGTGTGTGTGTGTGTGTGTGTGAGAGAGAGAGAGAGAGAGAGAGAGAGAGAGAGAGAGAGAGAGAGAGTTTGCGTGTGTATGTATGTATTTGCAGCCCCGCCAGGATATTTTATGTAGCAGGGAATCCAGGAAAGAGGTAGGTAGGAATTCTTGTGCCTCTACGTGCTCCTCTCCAAAGCTCTGCCCAGGGTGGTCCCAAAGACTAGTTTGTTTGAGTTACATCTCCTGTGTGTGAGGGACCTATCCCTCAAATTCTTGGAAACTTGGAGCTCTAGTTTTTGTGTGGAGCTGTGTAATGCGGCTGGGCCCCAAGGCAGCATCTCCCCAGTGGAGCCACCCTGTGCCAGGTACTGTTGGCATTCCTGAGGGTGGGCTGGCCAGGCCTTACCAGGGAGCTGCCCTCCTCCCCTCCTCTATAAAAGGCTCCACATTCCTAAGAGGTGACTATTGGGGATAAGGAGGAGTGCTTGTGTTCTCCAGCTCCAAGTGGGCTGGGAATTGCTCCCTGCACCCCTGTTCCCATATCTCTTCCTAGCCTGGACTGTACCAGATGCTCTGATGGGCCCTGTGGACCCAGGCTGAGTGGGTGGGGACTCCTAAGGGTTCTTCAGGCCCTGCTGGGGAAGAAAAAGTGTCCCTTAGCAGGCAGGCCAGGGTCTACCTGTGTGGGCCTAGGCACTCCTGGGGACTTAAGTTCCTGAACGGCAGCAGTGGCCTCCACATCTGTTTCTTATTAGAGCCAGAGGGTGGAGGAGAGGCGCAAGATACCAGTGTCAGACATGAGGACCTCAGGGGTGGGCTCCCCTGGGGTCATGCTAGCCTTGTGCTAGAGTGGACAGATGTCTCGTTGTTCCCATGGTTGACGTGGTATGCCTGTCGTGTCCTGTCCTGTCCTGTCCACAGCAGCTCCTAAGCCCTTTCTGTCCACCTAGGAATTATAGAAGCCCATGGAGCTTATGCCCTGGCCCCAAGTCCCCTGGGGTAGATTCAGTAGCTGGCTTTGGTTAGAGAGCCTGCTACCCTGTGCCTTCTGAGGTTAAGGGTTAAAGTATGAAGTACCTGGGGGATCCCCATCTTTTGGGAGTAGGGATACAGGTGGTGACTCACTAAGCAGATGGACAGAGTCCCAGCTGGCCACTTAGCCTTGTGGCATCTACCAAGAGAACAAAGCTTGTCTCATGGGTGGCTATGTGGCTGTGAGGTGTCACATTCTGTCAGCCCCACAGGGTACTTGGGACCGGCCCTGTAGGCCCCCCCCCCCATTTTCTTCTTGACTCTTTCTTGATTCTGTTCCCTGACTCCACCAAGCCCAGGCTGCATGACGATCGGTTTGCCACTCCGCTCTGCTGGGGAAGCAGACCTGGGCTGTGAGGTAGTCAGAGACGGGCACAGCAGAATGGGGGCCGTGTGTAGTGAGATTTTTGCCTGTTTTTCTGGGGTAAAAAAGCAGGGGCAATGTGGGTAGACTTCGTTTCTTGGGATGTGTTCGAAGTGGGCTCCATGATTGATGATTGAGCAGGTCCTCACAAGTGAGCAAGTCCTCCTTGTCTAACTTATGCCAACTACTTCTGAGCCTGAAACTTCTTGGAAACAGAAGGAATCACCCCCGGGACATGTAGACCAGGGAACACACCATGATCTTTCTGGAAAGCAGATTTGAGGACTACCTGGAGGGAGTGCCAGGGTAGGGTGGGGTCTGCCCATGGGGTAGTTCACTGGTGGCTAACACGTCCTCTTCTTCCTCTCTGCCCTTCAGATCCCTCCTCCACCTACATCAGGCCACTGGAGACCAAGGTGAAGCTGTTGGAGGGTGACAAGCTCCCCCCACAGGTAAGTGGACTACAGGGGCACTGGCTACTGTACCCCAATGGCCACTGCTTTGGAGGCCGTCCCATCTCCAGCTTCTCTGGAACTCCCATAGCTTCCTCCCTACCCCTGTGGTCTCTCCAGCTGTCTCTGGACAGCCTAGTCACAGGCCTAATCCTCACTCCAATCCAGGCTCAAGGGTGGCCAGGGCTTGCCAGCCTCGTTGACTGCTTGCTTCCCCAGTGTGGGCAGGCATCACATGGCCGGCGCTGGGCTCAGCCAGGGAGGATGGTCACATAATTGGTAGAGAGAATGGTCCACTTTATCCCTCTGACAGACCCATGTGAAACCCCCATCCCTGCTAGCCCATTCCTCACAAGGTCTACCTTCCTGCCTCCCAGACCTAACCCTGCTCACATAGACAGTTGGGGTTGTGGGTCTGTGCAGAAAGAGCAGCATTTGGATGGCAGGTGAGGGACTTGGTAATCATGGCTGCTGGTGAAGAGGTGTTTGATGAAAGGGTGTCGAGCTTCTGTGGACTGTGACAAACATTTCTGCTGTTGGTGGGGATGGCAGGTGATGAGAGGTTATGCTCTGATGAGAGTTCCTGGGCCCAGCCAGCTTGACCAGTCCCTCCAGCCCCCACGCCGGCTTAATCTTAGTCTCTCCCTATCTTAGTCTCTGTTATACCTGCTGGTCTCTAAGTGACCATATAGCATGAATAAAAACACAGAAACAGATATTGGGGTTCAAGCTGAAGATCAGAAAAGAAAAGCAACCAATCACTAGAGAGACCTTTTACCTCTACCAAATCTTCAGACCGAAGGAGCAAGATCCTGTCTCCATGAATCCTCAAACTCCACACACTACTGAGTTCCTGTCTCTTCCCCTTTATATTCCTCTCTCCACCTAGCCATATAGCTCCTGTCTCCACCTCCCTAGTGCTGGGATTTGTGTAAGCTCTGTTTCTCTTTTAGACAGATTCAATCTTGTGTAGCCCAGGGTGGCCTTGAACTAACAGAGATCCGTCTGCCTCTGTCTCAGGAGTTGTGGGACTAAAGGTGTGTGCCATTATTCCCTGGTCTGTTTGATTGGCTACTTTGCCCTCTGATCTTCAGGCAAGCTTTGTTTATTAAAACAAATAATATTCCACTATATTTCCCCTTTTTTTTCTCTAAAATAAAACGAAGGCTATAGGCTGGAGAGAGATGGCTCAGCAGTTAAGAGTGCTGGCTGCTCTTGCAGAGGTCCTAAGTTCAATTCCTATCAACCACATGGTGGCTCACAACCATCTGTAATGAGATCTGGTGCCCTCTTCTGGCCTATAGCATACATGCAGACTGAACACTGTATACATAATTAATAAAATAAATCTTTAGAAAATATTTATTAAAAAGAAGGCTATAACTAATATAAGAAAACTATATGCAATAAGTATAATAACCATATAAAATATATGTAGGCAATAAGTATACCAACAATGTCTAGTTCATTTGCATTTGACAAATTCAGAGAAAATACTCCATATCTATCCTGTCTTGGTGAATCCAAAGTCTTGTACCTAATTTACTTTCTTTTTTTTTTTTTTGTTTTGTTTTTTGAGACAGGGTTTCTCTGTAGCTTTGGAGCCTGTCCTGGAACTAGCTCTTGTAGACTTTCTACCATAACTTGCTTTCTGCATCTGGTAAACAAGGAAAACTATAACTATCTAGGCTTCAACTCCCCCAAAGACCCAAGAAGGAAATAATATTAACTGAATAAGCAGAAAGTGTCAGTAAGTGACTTCCAAATAATGTGAGAAATGACAGAAACAGCTGGTTGTCTGGACAGCCACCCAAAGTTTCTCTGCAACGTTGGGGCATCCATCTTTGGCCTACAGGCCTAGTGTATCTGACAGACTTTTCTGTGAAGCAGGTTATACTGAAGAACTCACCCTCCTTGTCTTGACAGTGTTTGGCAGTCACTCTCTTTTGTGTCCTGCCTGTCCCAAAAGGACATGCTGTCAGCAGTCGAGACGGGCATTTTCTTCTTGCCTAGTGACTTACATTTGCTACAGAGAAAGTAAACTCCATGTAGAGTTTCTTAATGCCCATTATCTTCTCTGAAGTAGATTGATGCTGCCAGGAGCAGACATGTCTCATTGTCATTAAAAAAAAAAATCTATGTTTTTAAAACATCTTAAATTGCCATATTCTGTAGATCTCTGAAGTGTTTGAAGATGACCTGTCTATCAAAAGTATATCATTGTCTGACGTAATGTGACTATAAGTTCAGTTGTAATAGGTGATTAACTACCAACCTTCATTTCCTTATTATCCTAAACAGTTAGTAATAATAATTTTCAAGGACTAGAAATTTGCGTTACATTGTTAAATGAGTTGTGCCAGGTGGTGGTGGCACACGCCTTTAATCCCAGCACTTGGGAGGCAGAGGCAGGCAAATCTCTGTGAGTTTGAGACCAGCCTGGTCTACAAGAGCTAGTTCCAGGACAGGCTCCAAAGCTTCAGAGAAACATTGTCTTGAAAAACAAAAACAAACAAACAAAAAATAAGTTGTATAGCTACAATACCTTGAATAAGAGTAGAAATGTATATACACTATGAGATTAACACAATTAATCTCATGTATCAATATTTAAAATTTGTATACAATATATAAAAGTCCAATCCAATGTAAAACATTTAAAACTAGTAATTGCTTTTTAAAAGTAGATTCAACACTCTACCTTTTTATCTCATCAGTGACTATCCCTGAATGAACAGCCTTAGAAATAGCTCAGATGCCTAGCCCTGCTGCCATGTGACCTGCTGGGCTTGATGCTCATTGCCCTGCGTAGGAAAACCGTGACCTCTTCTGTCCACTGGTGCCTATAGGCTCTCGTGCTGGGACTAGTCTCACCTGGTGGGGCAGATCTCCCTGGACCCCAGTGTTCCCCTGGAACTCGAACTGCAGGGAACAGTGGTGCCAGCAGTATTGGGACCTCCGAAGGGCAGCATCTGCTTTGGAGAAGGTCCACATCCAGCCTGGAGGGAAGGGAGTTGCTCTCCTGTGGGCTGGGCTACTGCTTTGCTGAGGGAAGACTGACATCATGTTCCAGGGCCCCAACTCAGGACCTGTGGTTTCTGGGCAGTGTCAGCCTCAGTCTGGCCTTTGTCCCCGTGGAGAGGCAGGCGAGGAGCCCTTCTTCTCTTCTCTTCTCTTCTCTTCTCTTCTCTTCTCTTCTCTTCTCTTTCTTTTCTTTCTTTTTTCTACATGGAGGGGGTTTTTATTCGGGGAAAGGGAACATAAAAAGGGGGAAGGGGAGGGCGAAGGCCTCTCAGGACAGGAGCAGCAGAAGAGAGAGGCAGAGAGGAGGGGAGAGACAGAGACAGGTAGAGAAGCAGAGAGAGAGAGAGAGAGAGAGAGAGAGAGAGAGAGAGAGAGAGAGAGAGACGCCCTTTTCAAGTCGAGGATGCTGCTCCCACTGTCATTTCCACAGGAAGTGTGCTCCACTGTCTAACAGAGAACAGCTCATGCTCCTGGTCCTGCAGGGATTGGGGTTGTGCTTGAACTTTTGTCTCTGTTATTAGGGCCACTTTGTCCCTGGGAACCTGTATCCCAGTTTCAAGTGTTGAACCAGGCCATGGAGTTGTGCTACAGATGAATGTGAAAGCCATGGAATAGCAGCCCTCCCTCCCTCCTTCCCTCCCTTCCTCTGGCAGCCATAGTCCCACAAGGAAGCCTTCCCCACCCACAGCTGTGTCTACGTCCCTCGGGTCCCCTGTGCAGGAGGCTGAGCCTTGAGGCCTGTGCAGCGTCCAGCACTGCCCAGGTCCCATCTCTCCATAGGGATTTGCCCTACGTTCTGACACTCCCATCTACACACCTTTTGGTGTGTCTGCACTTGCTCTGAGTATTCTTGGCCGCCCTGGGCTGTCATCTGTCTTTGGCAAATGCTATCCCGTCATGTTCTTTCCTGTGGATTCCCATCCCTACCCTCATATGACTGCCAATTGCTTGAGGAGTGGGCTGCAGAGCCTCAGTGGCCCCAACCTCGTCTCTAACACCTGGCACGGTTGAGCTGGGTGCCTGAGCCAGGGACACCCCCAGCCACTCTCCACCCAGTCTCCTAGGCCCTGAAGGGAGCTGATTCTCATCCAGGGGCGGGAAGATCGTCTTAATAAGGGTGGTTGCTATGTCAGGTAGCAAGAACAACATCTGTATAGACCGCCATGCTGTGGCTTGGGGCCGTGTTTGGGCATCTTGAGGAAGGAGGCAAGGAGACAGATGGTGATGACAGGAGTGTATCCGCCGTCCTCTCCTCGGCCTCTGGTGTGTGAATTCCATGTTTCTGTCATGAAATCATAGCCAATGGAAACCCCCAGCTCCTCGCAAAGCAGAGCAATTGCCCACTGGTGAGAAGCAGGAGTGAGGAATAATCTCAACTATAATGTAAGGTGATGTGTCCTTGGGGTTGGAGTGGGAGGCCAGAGAGTCTCGTGACTCCTACCCCCACTTCTCCCACCCCTCCCCCACAGCCTCTATTTAACTCTGAAATAGCTTTAATTAAAAATGTGCCAGGGTGTTCACAGGCTAAATTACCGTAGTGCAGTTCATATTTTCTTTCTCGTGTCGGCTTCAAAATTTCATCAACACAGCTGCTTCCTCCGAGATGATTCATCCCAGGCACCATGCACATTATTCTTGCTGCAGATCCTCTGTACCCAGCCGGGACCTGGGGTGGGGGCAGCGGTAATTGAAGCTGGGGCCTCCGGTTAGCCCCCTGCTGGGCTGATAAATGAAGCCTCCAGACCCGCCAAGAAGCCAGGCTCACAAAAGAGCAAGCGACCCTGGTGTTCTCTCACTGAGGCCAGAGGGCCCACTGTGGCTGCAGCTGCCGCTGGGGCTGTGGAGGGAGGCTGTGGTTCAGCCATATGGCCGGGAAGCACCCTTGCCCTCCTCTATTCCAAAACCTCCACGCTCTCCCACACAGTGCCAGGGACCACGGGGCTGCTAAGTGCAGCCCGTGATTTGTACCAGACACAGGTAGAGAAAGTGAAGCCTGGATGAGGGAGTGTTTCTGGCATGGAGGCCCAGTGAAGTGTCTTGGACTGCTGAGTTCCACATACCAGGGCCGGAGTTGGGGGTAGCACAGGCTACCAAGCTTTGTCTAAGACGCTGACCGTTGAAGATCAGGGTGCTAACAGGGCTGGTTCTCCTGAGCCCTCCCTCGGCTTGTTGCTGACTTGTCTCCCCATGTTCCTCATACTTTTCTGTCTTTGACTTAATTGTTCTTTCACAAGGACACCATTCACTTTGGATGAGGGCTCACCCTAATGACCTTACTTTAACCTGTTCACCCCTATGAAGACCTCCACCTCAAAAGGGGTGCTATCCTAAGGTTAGGGCAGGGAGGTTAGGACTTAACCACATGAGTGGAGGGGCAGTTTGACACATTGTGTGGCATTTGCCTCCTGTGAACCATCAGGAAGTGGGTCTGAGCACTGGGTGGATCTGAGTTCAAGCCATTTCTGTCCCATTGTTAACCTGTGGCTTCAGACAAAACTCTTGTCTTTTGTGCCTTAGTTTCCTCCCTGTGAGTCAGGAAAGATGGTGACACCAAACAGTGCCTGGTGTGGCTCTGGAAGCACTCCTGGGTGGGTGGGCCTTATCTCTCCGCCTTTTCATTATCCCAAGTGTCCCCAGCTGTGTTGTCATGACTGATAACCTCTACCCGACCCTGCATGAAGTGTTACCTGTTGTCCTTTTCTGGGTTTGGAAGAGGCCTTTGGTTAGGAACCATCTACCACCATCCGAAACCTTTGTTGAAGCCTCACGGTTTTTGTTCTCACATTCCTGAGGAGAGTGGGGCTGCCCCATCATGTGTCCCTCTAAAGCCATTGCTTTTTTTTTGTTTTTGTTTTTGTTTTTTTGTTTTTTTGTTTTTTGAGGCAGGGTTTCTATGTGTAACAATCCTAGTTGTCCTGGAACTCTCTCTGGAGACCAGGCTAGCCTCAAACTCACAGAGATCCGTCTGCCTCTGCCTCCCAAGTGCTGGGCTAAAAGCATGCCTCCACCCCACCCAGCTTCTTGCTGCCTTTCTATGGTGGCAGTTTAGCTGGCTGGCGTCTGCTGTGGTGCACTGACTTCTCACGGATCTCGGGGTACTTCTGGTGTGCCCCCGTGATGTCTGGGCTGGCATTTTGCCTCCTGCCTGAGCAGTGCAGTGCCATGGCTCTGGAGGACTTGAGATGCTGTTTAGCAAGGACCTGAGTCTTTCTGGCTGCTCCTTGCTAGGGACCTCGTTGTCTAGCAGAAGGGCAGGGCATCCACGTGGCCCGGTGAGGGTCCAAGCATTTTGCTCTGTGCTTCAGCAGTGAAGGCTTAGGGAGCATCTACCTGGAGTCATGCTGAACAGAACCTAAAGACGGCTAACTAGTGCCACCTATCTGTCGGAGGGCACTGGGCAGCTGGTGTAACCTCTCTGCCTCAGTTTCCTTATCTGTGAAACAAGGCCACGGATTTACCTGCCACCTGTGTCACTCAGAGAGTTAAAAGGCAGTTGTGGAAAACACAGATGTGGGCCAGCTGGTAGTGAGAGCCATGTTGGGAGCCACTCTACAGCCTTGTGAGTCCCTGCCTGGCTGCAGGGAATGTATAGCAAGCTGTGGCCCAGGGAGTTGGTTCACACCCATCTATGGTGGGCTTTTCACACTCAGTCTGCATCCCTCCAGATGTCCCCTCCCCCACCTCCTCCAGCCCATCTCTTTCTCATCTCAGTGAACCAACAGAGGACCTGGAAGGGTGTGATAGTCCCTGGGCGGGGCGGGGCGAGGGAGCCACTCTGTCACAGGCCCCATGGTCTGGCTGGTCCCTCTGCCTGGTCTGACAGTGGGATGTGGAGTATGAAATTGACTTGGGGGTAGGGGAGGTGGAGTCAGCTGGGTGCAGTGACTTTTCTACCTGATCTAGTGCCAATGCTAAGGGCCCCCAGCCAAAGCCACTGCTCAAAGAAAGCTGATCCAGTTGGCATTTCTGGGTGTCTCCCACCGGCCTCTCAGAACTGACTGGGGCTTTGGGGATGCCCTTAGGCCCTGAAGAGGCTGCTTTCCCTCGGAAGGGTATTTGAGCTTTAGGATGGGACCATGCTCACCCTTGTCTCAAACATCGAGTGGGTTTTTAGCATCCTCTATTCTGGCCCTGCGTTTGTTAAAACTACCTGGCACAGCTAAGAGCTTACGGCTTTAGTCAGTCCCTGTCCCGGGAAGGGACTGGGCAGATGGCATAGACTGGCAGGGTGATGCTGTTTTCTTTCCTTCCAGCTGCCCCGCCCCTATGGCCGCCAGAGAAGCCGGCTCCAGGTAGAGCTGCTGGGGGAGAAGGGTTTGCAGTGGCTCTGAGGGGCAGGAGGGCTGCTAAGTGCTGTGTGCTGTGTCTGCTGTGTCTCCTCTCCACATTCATCCTTTCCCTGGGCGCCAACCGCCTCCAGAATGTCCTAGTCCTCCCTGGAGATTCTTTTTACACCTGCCCCTTCTGAGCTAGCATCAGCTCCTGCTTTGCCGTGTAACAGTGAGTCCTGCAGTGGTATCCCTTGGCCAGCCTTTCTCACTGGCCTGTCATTGGATGTCCTGAGCCTGTGTGCTGGTGGGAATATCATATCCTTCTCCTGACCTCCCCCCACTCCTTCTTCTGACACCACCCCATCACCATCCCAGTTCTGCAGCAGGACACTTGAAGTGCAGGGCTGGAGGAGGCTACGCCAGTGAATGGGGGAGCAAAGGTCTGGTCAACACAGTTGTGGCTACCCCGGAGGTAAAGGTCACGGGTCAAATCTCAGCCCATCGACACCGGGCTGGGACTGTACATAATATTTGGTTCTTTGAGCCTATGTGAGCAGCTTTGTGGGAGACTCCCTGGAAGACCTCTTTCCCGAGCTTTTAGGCCTTCAGTGACTTTGCCCCTGTCTCCTTCCCTCAGTTCTGAGCTGCCTGCCCCACAGTTCCTGTCCGGGAGGCCTTGCACTACTCTGGTCCAAGTTCCGGTTCTGTGGACACATGGGCCTGGTGGCTCTTTGTTATGGAGATGGTCCTGCTCATTGTTGGAGGTTTAGAAGCCACCCTGGCTTGTACTCACCACAAAGTTGTGGCAACCAAAGATATCAGACTTCTCCAGATGTCCTCAGGGGCAGTCATACCAGTTGAGAACCACTGATCAGTAGCAATGTGACTACATGCCAGGCCCTGGGCCTGGGGCTGCCTGGCCATGTCAGCCAGGCCATTACAAAGTGTCCAGGTTCTACATCAACTGACATCTGCAATGGAGTGCCATTTATATCGGCCCCCCAAATCCTCCTGCTCTCCTCTATGGGGTCTGAGTGGCCGGACTGGTGCGATGCATGCCCTGAAGTGCCCGTAGGCTCTGGCAGAGGCCAGTTGTCCTTGGAGACTGCTCTTATTTCCTTCCTCTCCCTGTGAGCTCCCACATTGGGAATTCCACCCAACACAAGTAACAACCTGGATTATGGTAGGTTTTGCTGTGGATTAGGCCCACTGAGCCCAGGTCAGTCTGTGGCCCTGGCTGCCCTGGTAGGATAACAGCTTCCTAGAGGCCTGTGTTCTGCCTGCCCTGCAGTCCTCCCTCTGCCTACCCCTGAAGTCCTCCCTCTGCTTGCCCTGCTGTCCTCCCTCTGCCTGCCCCGCTGTCCTCCCTCTGCGGCCTGCAGTTAGTCCTGGCCTGCAGTTAGTCCTCCCTCTGTTTCCAGCCCGGCCAGTGAGATGGTGAGCTGTTTGTTTCCCTAGGTGGAGTGACACTTGCAGGCTGCTGAGGCTCCAAGTGTATTATTCAGATTACCCAGGTCACTAATTACGCTTTGGTGACCAATCCCACAATCTTCCTCCTTACGCCAAAGACTATAGAGGAAGGTCATCAGACCTGGGAGGCAGGCCCTTGGGTGGGTGGGACTAGGAGAGTACAAAGTGGTACCTGAGCTCCCCGTGGAGCCCCACCCATAGCCTGGAGGACCTGGGTAGGTCTCCTCTCCAGTCCTGCACTCAGCCCTGGCAGGGAGAGTGATAATGCCTGGAGCAGTGGCCTTCTCCCACCTCCAAGATAGAAGCAGGGTCTTTCTCAGCTGCAGTGAAAAGTGGCCCCTTCAAGGGAGCCACCCTGGGTTCTGGCCGTGTTTCACTGTGTGCTCAAGTTCTCCAGGACGTGTTCAGTGTCCTGGAGGCTGCTAGGGAATGAGGCGTCTGCAGGGGACCCCATGCCCTATGAAAAGCCCAGCTTCGCACAGCAGCTGCACAGCAGGCTTGCACACCAGGCTTGCACAGCAGACTTGCACACCAGGCGTGGGCTCTAGGTCCTTGGTGGGTCCTGTAGCTCTTTTCCTGGTTGTTCTTGGATCAGCAAGAGACTCCGGGCCTTCAGGATTCCACTCCAGGCCTGGCTGCATCCATGTGGCATGGTGTCATGCCTCCTTCTTGGTCTGTCCTCTCCAAGTGCCTTGTGAACACACGAGTGCTGCCTAGAGATGGTACATCTTAGGGAATGAAATTTTGGAGTAGGGAGATGTGAGCCATGTTCCCTCCAGCACAGCCCCGGAAGGGGGGGGGTCCCTGTACAGCCTCTGGCCACTCGCCTTCTCCAGCAAGGAATCTTGGGAGGATGGGCCATGGGATTGGCAGCCTCCTTGTCTCTACACCCACCCCCCCCACCCCCCCACCCCCCGCCGACAATGCTTGCCAGGGTTTCTCCAGCACGACCCTAGTGGGGCTCACTTCCCAAAGGCTCTACATGCAGAGATTCCTGGGACTAGGAAGGCACTGGAGCCTGGGAGTATCAAGGCCCAGTTGGGTGCAGTGGGGTAGCCAGAGGTTACATGGCAAGGCTTTCCCAGGCCCTGAGAGGTGGCTTTAGGTGATGTTGTTGGGTAAGAAGCCAGAACTGCCTTCCACTCTGAGGTCGCAGTGCAAAGGAACCCTGCAGCCTCCTGGGTCTCCTCGCTCCTAGTTCAGAATTCTCATGCTGCCCCTCAGAAGTCTTAGGAGTAGGGCAAAAGGGGGCATGCTGGCCTTGTATGCTCAGAAAAGAGGGAGGGGCATAGAGTTAGCTGCTCCAACTGCAGGGGACTTGTGAGTCTTCCTGTAGTCCTGAGAAGGCTCAGGGAGATTCAGCCTCCCCTCTACCCGCTAGGATGTCAGGGCAAGCGACTTCCTGGAAGGCCTTTAGTTCAACCATGGCAAATGCCGTGCACCCCAAGGCGGCTGCAGCCCCCGCCTCCCCTCTGAGATGAAAACAGGAATTTCATTCTGCCCAGGGATCTAGGCGGCAACTAGCAGTGTTTTTAATTTGGAGTTAAGTGCGGCCGTGGTTACTCATTTGATGCGTCATTGGTCACATTGCCCCTTAATGAGAGATTGTGTGTGCGTTTTCCTGCCTGGCTCTGTGGCTTGCTAATAAAGTCTTGCGCACATGCAAATATTTATAGATGCTCACCCAAAGTAGGGGTGGGGAGTTGTGTGCTGCTAATTGGAAACCCCCACCCTACCCAAGGAAATTACCCAGGAAGCTGTGGGGAATGGGGGGTCGGAGGGGAGGAAACCTTAGTACTTTACAGTGCTTGACTGCCTAGGAGCCTCGGATTGAGGGCCAGAGAAGCTGTGGGCAAGAAGGCCCAGCCCAGGCATAACCCTGTGTGTGGGTCAGGACAGGACAGGGCAGGTCCTGCCATCCTGATCCTGGGCTGGCGGAAAAGAGCCCAGGCTACAATCGGTTGCCGTTCCTGGGTCTGTGGCCAAGTGGGATGTCACTGTGTTCTCTACTGGCTGGCAACCTGCCTTTGTCTTTATTTTGTCCAGCAAATAAAGGTGGAAAGGTGGCAGGGCTGTTTTCATGTCTCCACAGAACAGCCTCAGCAGGCAGGTCCTGTGAGGAGGACCCATGGGTGTTTTTTATGTGTGGGCATTCAGAGCTCATGAGAACTTCGAAGGTGTTCTCTGCTGGAGAGTGTTTTGTGGTCATAGAGAGCTGGCTGTGGTCTTGTTTATGGTTTTGAATGGAGCTGGGGTAACCCCATAGGGAGGCATGGTGGCCATGGAAGGGGGTCACTCATGGTGGGGTTAAGGAGTACCGGGTACTTTGGGTCCAGTCTCTTTTCTTGAGACCTAGTCTCAGGGCACTGCTCTAGATCTGGCCCTTGTGGTCTCTAATGCCCTGGGCTGGCCTCCGCAAGTCCACGGCCCGGGTACCACAGTTCTGCTTTTACAAGGTCTTTTGGGAGACCTCTTTGCAGATGCTGCTGCTGGGGCCATGCCTATTGTAACAGCCATGTGGTGTTACCTCAGGAGGCTTCTCGTGAATTTGGGTCATACCCAAGGCTGAGGAAACAGCCCAACCCTCTGCCCCTGCTCCCTGGCCCAACAAATCCCCGTATACCCCCTGTTGCCCAGTTGACAGACTTCTTTTGACTGGACTCTGGGCTCTCCAGGTTGGGGGTGATACAGTGGGGGAGTGATTATCCCAACTTTTTGTCTGGTGGTCTGGACACTTCTGTCTTTGAGCTTTCCTTGTTTCCACCTGTAGGTGGCAAAGGCTAGCAGCTCTGGCAGTCAGACGGTGGGAGGTCTGAGAAATGGGGGCTAGGCCCTGTGACTGGCAGGAGGCCAGCAGTGGAATGTGGGGATCCCTCCCAGGCTGGATGAGCAGGCTGCTGGGTGGGAGGAGGGACCCCTTTTATATGGCTGCTGTCCCTTCCTGTCAGCCAGCTTGGCTTCCTCCCTTTCTGGTTTGTTTGGGGAACTCAGCAGCCTGCTGATTTATGGACATTCCTCTGCAGTTTTTATCTGCTCCCTCCTCTCCTTTGAAGTCTTGGTGGCTTAGGAAGGAAGGAAGGAAGGCTGTCTTCTGTGGGGCTGGACCTAGAAGGCAGACAGTCTGGACCAAACCTTGTCAGCTATGAGGTTTCCCTGGCCCTTAGGGACTCTGTCTCCTGGTCTTGGGTCACTAGCCTGACTTGTGGGGAGCTACCTTAGGTCAGCACACGTGTGTGCCCATCCTCCCTCCTTCTTCCCATTGCCCTTTCAGGCACTGGTGTGCACTGGTTCCTGTGGATTCAGAGGGCCAACACCCAGGCCTACTTTGGGATGAGTGGGAGAGGGGGTTGTCTAACTGATGGTGGAGGCAGCCTGTGAGTTGTGTTAAGGTATCCAGGAGGGGGTGCTTGAGCAGACAGGTCACTGTACAGAGGACGACATGCTTACTAAGAGCAGGGCCTGGGTCAGGACAAGGTCTTGGCATGGAGGGCCTTGACCCCTCCACCATCCCTGGATCTGACTCTGCCTCCCCTTCCCTTGCAGCAGGCAGGCTCTGGAGAGTTCCGGACTCTGCGGAAAGGTTTCTCTCCATACCACTCAGAATCCCAGCTTTCATCCCTGCCTCCCTCCTACCAGGAAGTCCTGCAGAACGTAAGTGTCCCTGATCCAGAACTCTTACAATTGCTTGGAGTGGCCCTTGTGTGGCTAAGCCCCAGTCATGTCTAGGACAGCCATGGGCAAAAGCCTGGGCTTGGACTGCCAGCCCCCGAGTGACCTTTCTTACTCTCCACCCTCCTGGGGCAGGGACTCTGGGCTCCTGCATCCTTAGAACCTTATGGGGAGCCAGTGAGGAGGAGAGAAGTGCACCCTTGGGTAGGTGATATCGCTAGATTTTAAGGGCAGTGTCTGATGGCCATGGCAGGCGCTGTCTGGCCCAACACTGTGTGAGTTTGTAGCAGAGAGAGGAAGCCTGCTGGCCTGAGATTTAGGGTTGGGGTCCATACCTCGGCTTTGGAGCTGAGGGATGAAGCCTCTTAAGTTGATGGGCTCTGCCCTGAGACCACCACAGGCCTACAGGATTATCTGCTGCATGATTACCTGGGCTCTGACCTGCCTCGGATGCCAGCTCTCAGTAAGTGACCAACCATTTATGGGTCACACTGTGGGCAGGCATGTCTGTCACCCCTGTGTGACTGCAGAGAGGGTTATGGGATGCCTTGGAGTTGCCATTCTTACCTGCTCCGTGGGACAGTGAGGACCCCCACCTTGCTGAGTCCCTGTGGCTGGTCACACACTTCACGCCTGCGTGCCAGGCTCTTCCAGTATGGACATCTAGAGGGACTCCAGGCAGTGTGTAGATCCCGTCCCTGCCCTGTCTTCCCCTATGATGACCAGCAAGGTTGGCCTTGGCCTCGGTGGGTCACAGCGCTGGCACAAGAGGGCTCATGCTACTGCCAGCAACCATCCACTGTAGTTTCTCTGTCGAAGCCTGGCTGCCTTCTCCACCTGTTGACATTGTGCGGGCTGCCAAGCCCACTGACTGCAGATAATCCAAATATTCATCCAGGAGCCCCATGGCCAAACGACGCTCTAATTGCTTCATGATGAGGGACTCAGCGCACTCAGTGATGCTGAACGGTCTTCAGACCGCCTGCACCTGTGAAGTGCAGCGCTGGCTCTGGTGATGGGCCAGCCTTCCAGGTGACAGCCCACTTCTCACAGCCTCTAGAGGACACACACGCCCCAGGCTTCAGCAGCGCTGACAGAAGTCTAGTGGAGTGAGAGAAGGTTCTAGAAGGCCTCGTGGTGGAGGCCATGGGTGGGGGGGATTCTGTGTCTCACCCCACAAGGGGGGCTGTCATATAGCCCTGGGGAGAGGAAGTGGGCCTTCTGGGGCTCTAGTGGATTACAGGACCTCTTGGTCAAAGGCATACTGGTGTCCAAATGGGCCTGGAGGTCAGGGGTCAGTGTGGTGTTGTGGATCGGCGGATATCTCTGTTCCATGGGCTCTATGAACTTAAGACCTTCAGATCATCTTTGTTTAGGATAGTGATCCAAGGAGCAGAGGGCAGGGGGAGCTGAGGTGACAGGCAGGCCTTTAGGGTGGAAGGCCCTGTGGATGCCAGCCATAGCAGTTACTGGAGCTACTGAAGGCTCAGAGCTCAAGGCTGTGGGCCTGATTGGCCACCTTGACCCTCAGCGCTGGCACTGTTGGGTCGCTGCCTCCTCTGTCCTGGGGTCAGTCTCTTTAAGGTGCATAGGGCTCAACAGGGCAACAAGGTCAAACCCTAAAAGTCCCCAGGTAAAAAGACTGCCAGCCTAGGGAGGAGGTGGTTTGTAATCCCAGCTTCCTGACAGGAGCAGTCAGGCTTGGACAGGTGTCTTGGGAAAAGCTGGTCTCTACACTTTCAGTACCAACTCTGGGGTGGCAGAGACCCATGTGCCAGGTTCACGTACACCAACTGACTCTGGCAAGCTCACATCCTCATCTGTGAGAGGGGTTTGTTTTATCACTCGGGATTGATCTGCCCAGTGCAGGTGCTTGGTGATGGGGAGGCCTTGGAGGGCCCGCATGATGCTAACCCCAATGCATTAGTCACTCTTAGTCAGTCTTTAAATGTTGAGCAATGGCCATTACCCTTTTCAGAGCCCCATGTCCTGCCCTCTCCAATGCCCGCTGCTTGGGTGAGTTGAGCCAGGAGGGCTGGACTGCGCAGCAATCTGTCCACCTGTCTCCTGCATTTCTTTTGCAGCTGCTTCCTGGAGGGGCCCATAGCAGTCAGTTAGAAACAGGTACAGATGAGGATGGACGCTGGTGGCATCAGCGTGAACTAGGATTTATGGTTGTCCCTGGGACAGGGTGGCAGTATCCACCTAGGACGAGGTGCTGGGACCAGACCTCTTTTTATTCATTTGGCTGGCACCCTCTGCTGGCCAGTGGGGGAAGTGTGAACTCTGCTCTAGTCCAGCCTATCTTGGGCTGCAGTTCTGTGGGTAATACATCCCCAACCTACTTACTCCCTTTCCCTGTTTGTTTTCCTATTTACCAGTCAGGCAGCCTGGACTAGAGTTCGAGATACACCCACTGGGCATTTTCCAGGGTTTTGTATGCTTCCTGGGACATAGGACCCTTTCTCTTATCCAAGGGAGGAAACAGGCTCAGAGCAGGCTAAGGCATGAATCAAGTGTCAGTTAAAGGGACCGTGTCCAACGCTGACTTTCCTAGATTCTGAGCCTTTTTGGGGCAGAGACCCCATGCCTGTTCTGGAACCAGTTGGTGAAACAGGAGCAGATCAGCCTGTGAGGCCCTAGGGATCATCTATGCCAGGTGGCCCGAGGAAAATGGACTCAGTGGACAGGCGTCAGTGGAAGACTCTGGGCATAAGGACAACCTCAAGGCCGCTACTGGGCTTGTATGATGGCCATGGCTGGACAAGATTCAGTCCTCTTTTCTCAGCTTCTCTGATTGTTGGGAGGAATCTTTAGGGTTCGTGTCTTGCAGAGTGAGTAGCTTTGTTTTGAACCTGATCCCCAGGTGCCAGGGTACAGCCGTCTAGTGCTGTGGATCCCCAGGTGCCAGGGTACAGCCGTCTAGTGCTCTGGATCCCCAGGGGCCAGGGTACAGCTGTCTAGTACTCTGGATCCCCAGGCATCAGGTACAGCCGTCCAGTGCTGTGGATCCCCAAGGGCCAGGGTACAGCTGTCTAGTACTCTGGATCCCCAGGCGTCAGGTACAGCCGTCTAGTGCTGTGGATCCCCAGCTGCCAGGGTACAGCCGTCCAGTGCTCTGGATCCCCAGGGGCTAGGGTAAAGCCGTCTAGTGCTCTGGTTGTAGAACACTCCCTCCCCACTTGCTCCTGGGGCACCTCTTGGAGTTTTCTTATTGCCCAAGGCAGAAGCTCTGACCTTGCTCAGGACCAGCAGGGAGGGAGGGAAGCTGGAGGGAGGCTGGGCCAAGTACTCTAGCAGCCAGCTTTCTGAGGCCCCTCCTGGCCCAGACTGATCTGTCTTCTACTCTTACCTTTGAACATGTGGACAGTGGCCAATTCACCACTCGGGGCAAGGACTGGGTCAAGGGCAAGGACTGGGAGCAGAACTTGGGGGGAATGGGTGGGCTTTGAACTTGGACAGGGAGGTTTGAGCCTGGCCCTTCCTCAACTGGCTGAGTAATGTGAATCTTTGTCTGGCTCTCTTGAAATAGCAATGCCTCATCTGAAGAACATCATGCATGGCCTACCCCCACTGCCCGCCCCTATATACAGGGTCTTCCCTCCAACATACAGGGCCTTCTCCCCATATAGAGGGTCTCCCCCACACATACAGGGTCTAACCCCCACATACAGGGTCTTCTCTCCCCTATATACAGGGTCTTCTCCTTCCACACACAGGATCTTCCCCCCACATACAGGGTCTTCCCCCCAACATACAGGGTTTTCTCCCCATATACAGTCTTCTCCCAACATACAGGGTCTTCTCCCCATATACAGGGTCTTCTCTCCCCTATATACAGGGTCTTCTCCTTCCACACACAGGGTCTTCCCCCCACATACAGGATCTTCCCCCCCACATACAGGATCTTCCCCCCCACATACAGGGTCTTCCCCCCAACATACAGGGTCTTCCCCCCACATACAGGGTTTTCTCTCCACATACAGGGTCTTCCCCCCACATACAGGATCTCCTCCCTCCACATAACAGGGTCTTCACCCCCCACACACATATACAGTGTCTTTCCCCACATTCAGGGTCTTCTCCCTCCACATACAGGGTCTTTCACCCCCACATACAGGATTCTTCCCCCCCCCCCCATACAGAGTTTCCCCCACACACTTTTGGCTCTGTAAGCCACCATACAATCTGCAGAATAGGTGTGTCCAGGAAGCATGGGACTAGCCAGGCAAAGGTCAGCTCCAGGATGCTCAGCTCTCACCCACGCCTCTTCTCCACCCTCGTCCTTCCAGCCCCCCGCCCCTGTCTCTTGTCTGGGTGTTGGTTCTATGTAACCCAAACTGGCATTTACCCCAGTGACAGGCATCTGGGACCCAACCAGGGGGCTCACATGTGCCATTCTTTCCACAGGGCCCAGCCTGCCCTGTACCTGAGCTGCCCTCACCCCCTCCCACTGTCTACAGTTCTGCAGGACAGAAGCCCGAGGCTGTTGTGCATGCCATGAAGGTAAAATACACTGCTTGCCCCTCCTGAGCACACAGTAGGACTGTGGGATCATGGCGCCTTTCTCTACAAGTGCTTTATCTCCAAGCTCAGGGCACTTAGTGGGAGTGAGGGACTGTGTCTCTTGGTGGCTGGGGGCACACGGTTGCCTGGAGCACCATGGGACTTACACTGGATGTGGTCATGAGTGTGTCAATTGTCTGCTCAGCCCGAGGTGTTGCAGCTGGGGAGACTGACAAGCATTCTCCTAAGGCCAGAGAGAGGCCTGGGGTGGGAGTGAGGCTAGAAGCGGAGGTCCAGGCTAACCTTGTGCCTCTAGGTACAAGCAGGCAGGTTTCAGGAGACTCTAGTGTCTGGAGTGGGCTTGCATACCTAAACACAGCAGCACTTCAGGGTTCTCCTGTCTTTCTGTATGTATATCACGGTTGTCACCCACACATGTGCATGGGTACTCAGTCTTATTGGGTGCTAGCAGAAACTGCCATGTCCCGCAAGGCTGGGTACGGGCTGTCACATCCTTTTGTGGCTCGTGAAGGAAGACCACCTGAAGTCCCTGTCCAGCCTCCCTGGTTCCTTTAGTGGCTCCTTGTTGGCATCCACCTGTCTCTTGAGGCTGTGACATTTGTTTCCTCAGGTTCTAGAAGTACACGAGAACCTTGACCGGCAGCTTCAGGACAGCTGTGAGGAAGACCTGAGCGAGAAGGAGAAGGCCATCGTTCGAGAGATGTGCAACGTGAGGCGCTTCCCGGGTCGGGGCCGGGGCCAGGGCCGGGGCCGCTATGGCTGGGGGAAGATGACCGGCTCTGGGAATCCTGGTTCATTACCACTTACCATACTTCCCCTTTGGAGAGGCCCCTGACCCCTCACCAGATCTGTCCCTTCCCAGTAGTGCCATGCCTGGGTTTATTATACAGAGCCTGGGTTCTAGTCTTCATTCCAATTGTGGGGCCCTGTTTCCACTTGGTGGCCTCTGGCCTTGAAGTTAATGCTCAGACCTGGCCATTCAAGGGAGCACTCTATCCTGTGGGAGAGAGAGCCTTGTCTTCAACTCCCAACTACCACTTGTCATCTTCATTGGACCCTCACAGAAGTCACTAGGACAGGCTCTGAACCTGGAGTCTAGGCGGGGTGAAATACCCAGAGGTGTACCTCATATTGTTTCCTGAGTCTATGGACCCCACTGGACATCTGAAAAGATGAGCTCACACCCAGCAGTGGCCTGCTTAGGGGTCAGGCATAACGGTGATGGTGGGCACCACTACCTTCCTGTGGCCTCAGCTGCATGGCTCTGAAGACGTGGGCGATTTTGCAGGGTGGTAAGGCAGTAGGTATGTGAGGCCCGTGAGTAGGATTGGGGTGAGCCCTCCACCCCCACTTAACACTGTGTGCCTCCTCACAGGTGGTCTGGAGGAAACTGGGAGATGCCGCCAGCACCAAGCCCTCCATCCGGCAGCACCTGTCTGGTAACCAGTTCAAGGGGCCTTTGTAGGGCCATTCCTCCATGGATGTGGACTGGCCCTGCCTGGAGTCTGAGGCCCTAGACCTGGTAGAAACTCTGGCCCAGCCACTGTCTTTCTCTGTGGTGAATTGTACATAGGACATGGCCCACCCTGGCTACCCTGGTGTGACACTGACAGCCAGGCCTCCACCTCCTGCCTCCCTCACCAGCAAACCTTGGGAAGACGAGAAGCCACAGGCTGTTTGCTGCAGCAGAGTGGTCAGGCAGCCTGGCTCCCTGTTTGAGCTCCGTGTTCCACTCGCAAGACTGTCTGGGGCTGTCCTGCTCTTGGTGGATGCTCCTCATCAAGCCTTCTACCCTGGCTGTCCCTCACACTGGACAGAAGCCACCAGAGCTTGAATCGTGACACAGGTGGCACTTTTCTGCTACCCTGCCATAGCCAGGACCCTGGGTTGTGGAGCGCTGGCTCCCATGTGTCCATGGCTGGCTGGGAGCTCAGGGTTCCATGCCACCCCGGTGCCAGCTGCTGCTTATTAGCACTCAACCCCTCGGCAATGTCTCCCTGCCCATGCCAGGTGTAGCCATCTCTTAGGTCTCTCCTCCAAGTTTCGTTTTCTGGTTTACAGCAACATAGGAAGTCCTGGAGAGTGTCTAGGATGAGCTCAGCGTTCTCTCTGGATAGGAAGAACTGGGCCATGGCACTGGGTCACTGTCGGTGTAGCCTCTCCCGGGTGCACCCTGGGTCACTGTGGCTGGAGCTGCAGGAGCTGCCCCTGATGAGTTTTCCTTGGGAAGGAAGGGGCATGACCTGGTTCTGGCTTTAATTTACTGTGTGGCCTTCAGAAAGTCACTCAGCTTCTCCAGGCCCCTAGTGAAAAGATGGGCTGCGGCTCCATTTCACTCTGCTCACTCCAGAAGACACCCGCTTCCGTGGGCTTCTGTCCCCTCTCACAGCTGACGAGCTCATGCGTGACCTACTGGGAACATGTTAGGTGGGCAGAACAGTGGCTAGCTGTCCCTGCACAGGTCACCTCTCTGAGCCCCAGTCCTTCCCTACAGGGACCCACCCGGGGGTTCAAATAAGTGCTTCAGTGTGCACGATCATGCCTCAGACGGCAAAGCATGACAGATAGGGATGGTTTCTACCTTGGTGTGAGGAAAATGAGGAAGTGGGTGCTTTTGTGAAATATATAGATGATATCTCAAGACCTGCAGGAGGACTAGGCCCTGCTGCTGGCCTCACCCGTGCCAGGTATTTACTTCCTCACTCAATGGTACTTTCGAGCCCATGCAGCAAGCACTTGAGCCCAAAGAGCTTGTCCTCGCCTCAAGCAGGTCTCCTTCAGGTCCCATCCACACCCTGTGAGCTAAGGGGACCGGCTAAGAAAGTGGTAGCATCTTCCCTCCCAACCAAGGCCTCATGACCCCTTGGGCTGTTCCCACCACCTCTGCTGCCCGCACCCTTGGGTCCCACGCTCTCAGGGGAAAGGCCCATGGCCCTCAGTGTGCCCAGGGAGTGTTGCACAAGGGCAGTAGGGAACAGGTCTGCCGCTCTGGCTGTGGGGCACTGGGAAGCTTTTTCTAGAAATGCTGATGTCTGGTCAAGTGTTTAACTTGTTGGTACCCACCTGCTGGCCCTGGTACTGGGTGATTTCTGCTAAGTAGGTTGCTGGGCAGTCAAGACCCTTACAGGTTCTTTGAGGCCAAGGAATCCCAGAATAATGCAGAGGTGTATGGGTCCACCCAAGGTGGGAGCCTCATCCGGGAGTCCCAGGAAATCACATTTGTATCAGGATGGCTTAGCCACCACTGACATAAGCAATAAGTAAGGACTCCTGGAATCTTTAGTTTGGCTAAGAAAGAAAAGCCTAGAAGCTACCTATCCCTTCTGGAGAGGTGTGACCCCATCCATAATGCTGCAGAGACATCACGGGGACTCAAAGAACATAAATCTTTGAGGACCTGTCCTTCCGCAGGGTGGAGCAAGCTAGGCCCTTTCAGCAGTGGGCTAGCTCTCTAAGGACAGTCTGTGTCATATCTCAAACCTAACAGCAAGGAGGGGCTAGCAGCAACCCGGGAGCCCTGGGCTGGGGAGGGCAGGTGGTCTTCCGGGACCACCCCCTTTCTGGAGCTTTAGCTTTTGCAATGCCGACTCTCCATCTCAAGCTCACAAGATGCTTGCACTGGCTCCACCTCCCACTGTGACGGAGGTCACCGGGCTCCTTCCAGGTGGCCTCGCCTACCCTGGAGTCAGAATCTGCTGAGCACACTTTCATTTGCGTTAAACAGCCACAAGCCAGTGTTTTCAAGACAAAGTGACCTTTCATTTTTCTTTCTTGAAACTTGAGAGGATGTGAGATACATACTACTGATTTTTTTTTTTTTTTAAAGAAACAAACTAAATGCATGGCTGCAGAGTGGCAGAGGTGTCTATTTTCATACTGTGGGGGGAAAGTGCTGCTTTGGGGAGGGGCTGGAACGCCTGGTTCCTGCCCTGGGCCAGTATTCTGTAGTTGATGGTGGTGAGATCTGCAGCTGCCCCCTCCTGCCCTGGCTGTGTACAGAGCTGGAGCCTGTGGACTTTGGCTGTTTCTACCTTCTATTGAACCACTTTGATTTGTGGAGAAAAAAGAAATAGAACTTTTGATAGTGTGGTAAAAGCATTGATCTGAACTATTTTAGTAAAAGGAGTAACAAATAAGATTGTGACAGTGTCTATTTGAACTAGATAATAAAGGCCTCTGTGAGCCTGCGAGCTGGGTGTGTGCTGCCTGTCTGTGTGCGCCGATGGCCTACAGCCGACATTGAAGACCACTCTTGGTTACTTCCAGGCCAGGAATGGGAGGGTTTCCAAGCCTGATCCCTCTAGAAGCTTGTATAGGCAGAACGCTGAATTCTGCAGTGGACTGCACGTCCCTCAGTCAGGTCCCACATGGACAAACAGTAGTTTCAGAACTGGTTTTATTTGTGTAACTGATTCTCATTTGTAACCAAGATGGAATTCACAGTATGTTGTTACATTCACACTTAAAAAATATATCTCTATGTACAAGACTTTGCAAAGAGATGTAAACATACATTATTTTCCAAGTACACACCTCCTTTCCCCTGGAGAAAAGGAGACAGCCATCCAGCAAGGCAGCTCCCTCCAGATGATAAGTGGGGCCCACTTCATCTACTAGGGCCACAGAGAGAAGCACTGAATGGAAGGGTAACAGTAGACAGGAGGGCACAGGTACGAAAAGTTGAGTTTCCAGGAAAAATAGGCACTGATTGCTAGAGGGAAAATCACTCCTCACTGAAGCTTTGTACTGAGCCAATGTGGCTACTTACTGTCTTCACTAGTGTAAGTAACTCCGTGCAGGACAGATGGCAGCTGAGACTGGATGTGGTCGCACCACATCAGGTACTACCCAGGGTGCACTGTTCTCATTGCAGGCCTGGCCCTCCCATACTGTAAATGGTATATACAAGGTACCCTGCTGCTACCCACCCAATCTACTCTTCAAGCTGGTTGGAAAACTCTTGTTTTAAAACAAACAAACAAAAAACCAACAACAAAAAAGCCCAAGGGAAGAAGGCGTCGCGTTATCTCATCCAGGCTGCCCGCCCTAGCCCACCAACAGGCGGCATGCCAGGTGGGGGAATGGGTGGGGGGACAGGCGGCTGCCCACCAGGGGGAACAGCTGGAGGTGGGTAGCTGGCTGGTGGCAAACCCAAACCTGGAGGAGGGTGAGGAGGGACTGCATGAGCGGGAGGCAGGCGTGGAGGTGGGGGTGGGAAATTGGGGTTATATGTTGGGGGAGGTGGAGGGTAGCCTGGGGTAGGGGGAGGAATAGTGGGTGGGGGAAAGGAAGCTGGGGGTGGAGGAACAGGAGGTGGAGGTGGATTGGGGGGGTAGACATGGGGGTGGTAGGGAAGGTGAGCAGGTGGGCCATAGGCTGGGGGGAGGGCACCATAAGAGGGACCCTCGGTCTTCATCATGGATTGCAGGCTCTGATAGCCTTCTCCTGACATGTAGGAACTGGTGGTAGACATCCCAGTCATGTAGCTGGAGGGTGGCGGGGGTGGAGGGCGATGCGGCAATGGTGGAGGCTGGTGCACAGGGGCCGGGTGGGATGGAGGAGGAATCTGGACTTTGGGGAGGTCACTTGCTTCCACCGGACCAGTTGCTTCAGCCTCACCTAAGGCAGGAGCGAGAGGAGGCTTTCGATCTGTAGAAGAGAGACATTTCAGTAGAAGAGAGAAGGTCCTGGGGACAGAGGGTCAAGCAGATTTTAGGGACCCCTGGCAGCCTAACTATTCATGGGCATAGGTAAGGTGCTGCCACCCCCCAGGACTATGTTACAGAAGAGTGAGGGGTGGTAACACCTCTATGGCTCAACAAGTTAGAGGTCCTGCACCTGACCCTTCCCACAGGCCTTCTACATCCCCAATGATGCTGGGTACCCTCCCTGCTCATGCACACAAGGCATAAGCAGGCTCAGCCCAGCTCACCTCTCCTAGCACAGACAGGTGGGGGCTTTCTGCCTGTCTCTGTTCCCAAAGCCTGAACTGTCAAATGACAGAGAGACATAAAAGTCAAACAAGAACCAACACTTCACAAAAGTGGCATTTCTGTCTCTATTTTACTGAAAGAAAAACCAATCTCATTGATGTTTCAGATCCAAAGGATGGATGTGGACAAGTGTGCAGCAGCACTCTTGAGACCTCTGCCCAGAACAGATCACACACCTGTCCACAGCTGACAGCTATAGGGTCTAGTCCTCCAAAGCCTCCCAGGAGGCTCTGGCTTGGCCTGTAGTCCTGAGTCATGGCTGAACCTCTGGAAAATGATACCAGAAATCCCCCCCCTCCCATCACCACAGCATATGCACTCAAAAACTGTGTTCTGGGGATGCAGAAATATGATTCAGGGGTTAAAAGCACTTGCTGCTCTTGCAGAGGATTGAGATTCAGTTCCCAGTACCTACACAGCAGCTCACAACTGTCAGTAACTCCAGTTCTAGTGGATCCAATGCCCTCTTCTAACCCCAATGGGGACCAGGCATGAACATGCTGCACAGACATACATGCAAGCAAAACACCACACACATAAAATCAAGTGTCTCTTTACAAGGCCGTTCAGAAGGACAATCACAGGAGCAAACCTACTGGCTACGGAGACCACTAAAGGAAAATGAGGGGAAGAGCATTTCCAGCTCCTCGAGAAGCTGTGTGAAAGACGCTGGGCCCTAACTGGGCAGGCAGGCGGACATGGGATAGTGAAGGTGCCCGCCCCAAGCACCAGGGCACAGCCACACCACTGCTTTCCCATGGCCCAGAGCTGGTACCTGCTTTACCTTGTTCCCATCAAGGTGAAGGCAAATAGAAGTTTGGCATGGCAACAGATGTGAGAGAGGGCCTCAGCTGGGATGATCAGCAGCCACCCTCTTCCCCCAACAGATGGCCAGATGTATCTGCTTAAAGTCTGGGGCAGACAAATGCCCCTTGGTCCCAGAAGCTAAGTGATTGTGTGCATTCAAACTATACCCTCTTAAAAAAAAAAAAAGGCCAAGTGGTGGTAGCACTTGTTTTTATTCCCAGCAAACTCTGGAGACAGAGACAGGCAGATCTCTGTGAGTTCAAGGCCAGCCTGGTCTACAGAGTGAGTTCTAGGACAGCCAGAGGTATTATACAGAGAAACCCTATCTTAAAAAAAAACAACCAAACCAAACCCCCCAAATGAAAAAAGAAACTGACTACTGCAACCCTTAGCTCTGGCTTGTCCAGTTCCTAGGGTATCTGCCCCCTGTACTCTGCTGGGGTAGAGGTCTCACCTCTGTGTCACAAGCTGCTTCCATATAAGGCCCCCAAATGTCCTCTACGCCTGGCTATTAACTTTAGCGTTTCTGCAGTTCCTAGAGCTCTGCCTTTCTCTACCACTGATTCCTCCTCCGATCCTTTTTCATAGACAGCTACCACAGGATCCCTCCCAGGGACCTTCTATGAGGGAGTGACAGTAGCCTAGCTCACGCATCCATCTTTGCTGCCACACCTCCCAACAGAAGAGCAAGGGTTGCCAGGTAACACTTTCTCCAACTAGGGCCTTCTGACGATGACCTGGCTCTGAGGTACTATCCCAGGCTGGTCTGCAGCCAACTGAGCGGGAATTCCTAGTCTCTGAATTCCTAGGGGTAGGATTTGAGGCATCTATAGTAGCTGCTTTCTTTGCCTTGAGTGCAGGCAGTAACAACCTGCTGACTACCTTGGGCCCCCTATGTGTGCCACATCCCACCCAAGCTAAGCACAGCGCTGCAGACCACTCACTGAGATGCTATGGCTTTTAAGACGGGGACTTGGGATTGTGCTCCACACAGAACACATCACCTCCATTCTCATAGCACGTGGACACAGAGAAAGCTACTTGGCAGCTGTTTGCTGCAGGCATGAGCTCCACAGCTGGGCTAGTCATGCATACTACTGCCTCTCAGTATAGCTAAGTGTCAGAAGTGCAGGGCCCCTGGAATACACTAGCTCTCCTGCGCCCATTTCTGAAAAGGAGTACAAGTAAAGAAAGCTGTCTGGGACCAGGGAACTCTATATCCTTTACGTTACACTGCAGTGACTCTCAACAATTGCTCTTATTCACAACCCACCAGGAAGACATCCTGCCAACAGGAAGCAGGTAAGAGACTGCAGCCTGAGAACAACTCTGTTCAGATGGGGATAAATGTTTCTCATCTCAGATGGTAGGGTTTTCTCAAGAAGTTCAGTACTTCTGGATGTGGCTGGTCAGTGACACACCAAGCTTACACCATCTACAAATACCTATTTGTGACTCTAGCAGTTTTGAAGGCTCCTAGTGCACAGCTATCTTTTTTTTTTTTAAAAATATTTATTATGTATACAATATTCTGTCTGTGTATATGCCTGCAGGCCAGAAGAGGGCACCAGACCCCATTATAGATGGTTGTGAGCCACCATGTGGTTGCTGGGAATTGAACTCAGGACCTTTGGTAGAGCAGGCAATGCTCTCAACCTCTGAGCCATCTCTCCAGCCCCCGTGCACAGCTATCTTTGCAAGACCCTCCAGGTCATCCCTCCAGTAGGTGGGCCCAAAGATGCTGGGCAAGTGGCCAGCAAGCACATACCTGGAGGCGGGTGTGCTGGAGGCAATGGTGGGTGGGTGGTCTCAAGTTTGGGAATTTTAGGTGGTGGTGGTGGTTCTAAAAAGAAAAAAGTGGATTAAAAAAGCCACTTACACCCTCTCAGGTAACTAAACCACACAAGCAGAGAGTTCTTTGGAGAGAAAAAAAAAAAAACAAAACAAAACAAAAAAAAAAAAAAAACAGGCATGAGCAAGGCATCCTAGGAGCAGGAAGAACAGCAGAGCCACAATGATCCCATCAACCCTAGTCAGAGGCACAGCACTGCTCAGACACCTCCTCAACATCAGGACCCTGTCAGCACACTGGCCTCTCTGTCACAAGTCCTTCAACAACTCGAAGGGGCAGTGAGCACTCAGAATGCAGACAGCCCTGCATAGCAGTATCCTGTCACCAAACCCCCTGGGTGCTTACAAGAGAATCCTTCACGTCTACTTTCTCACTCTCAAATATTGATTTCCAGCTGGCAATCTGTCAGCTGCGCATTAATAGTGGACAGCGGAGATCTGGAAGCAGATGAGTAGATAGAACAGCACCAATCCAGGTGGATGGAGGCAGCTGCAGAGCCCTAGGGCAAGTGCCTCACCACCAGTTCCCAAAGTATATACTAGGTCACCAGAACAGGCCACATAAGCCTAACCCTTAAGAAGGCAGGAAGCTCACGGCTGACCTTGAGATCTATCCTGCTTGTTTCTGGGGAGGCTTCTGTCCTGGAACTCAAGAGCAGCTTAGTTCTAGCCTCTCTACTGGTTTCTTTCCCACACTGCTGATCACTTTCTCACGGTTTCAGGTCACTGTCACTGGCTGGATTTAGACCCAGATACCCTTCTGCCCCATCCTCTCTTTGGTAAAGGTGCATTCCCTCCTTTTCCATGGCTTTAGATGTGGTAATCACCAAGCAGTCCCAAGGTGGCCTTGTGCTCAGAGTCCTGCAGCCTCCACCTCCAGAGGGCTGGGGTAACAGGCTCAGCGGGCACAAATAACTGAACTTCTAGGTCCCGCCTCTCCTCTAGAATCACAGCCCGGACTCCGTACTGCATCTCTGATTGTCTTGACCTCCTCTCCCACTCTGGCATCACTCCCATTATCCTCTCCCCACAGCCAGGACAATTTCAGCTGTCTCCATGATAGTTGCCGCACAGCTGTGTGAAATCCACACATCTTTCTAACAGCCAAGTGAAAAGGCACAGGCTGTTTTACTTCAGTTAACCTAACACACCAACTCTTTATTTCAACATGTACTCAATATAAAATCCTAGTTGTAACTTTTACATTCTCTTTTTTTAAAACACTTTGAAATAATAACACTGCATTCGGGAGGCAGAGGCAAGTGGATCTCTGTGAGATCTAGGCTAGCCTGGTCTACATAATGAGTTCCAGGACAGTCAGAGCTACCTAGTGAGACCCTGTCTCAAAACAAAACAACAACAAACAAAACTAGAAGTAACAAACAAAAGCCTTGGAAGTTTGATTTTGTGCTTACAGTCCCCAGGAAGTGGCCACGTGGCTGATGGGACACGCTGTACAGCATGGGCACTCCCATGTCAACAGTGCATCCCAGATCTCCCTTCCTGATCTGATGGCCAGTGCCAAGGTGCTTCCATTATCTTTCCACACGTATTTATCCTGTTCACTACCCTGCTAATGCTGTCAGGAACCTGACCTCAAATGAGCTGTATAAAAAACTTCAACAGCTCCCAACAACTCTAGAGTCTGGGTCTCCATGTGGTCTCTGACCCAACCTGGGAATGAAAACTCATGCTTTCCATCCTACAAGAGGGTTCTTCACACACTAAGAGACTCCTTGTGTCTGGCCCTACTCTCTCAATTCTTTGCTTCCTGCATCCTTTCATCTCAGTGCTCTGGCTGCTCAGAGAAAGTCTCCTCCAGGGTCATGGTGGGCCAGCTTCCCTGTCTAACAGAGCCACATTTGCTTATCTTGACTGTACACCTCATGTGTCACGGATCACAGCCCACACTGTTTCTTACCCTCAATGCCTATCACTGGAGCTAAAATTCATTCACCTATACTGAACTCATCCTTCTCCCAGAGGGGAGAAAATACAGTTTTAATTTGAAGACCTCACAACACTTTGACTTTCTGGAGCGCAATGACACTGACACAGGCAAATGATTCTCATTTCCTGTTCTTGAATCCTTCAGATTCTGTTTATTCTCATATTATAGCACATTAAGTAACTTGTGAAAAAGAAAACAAAAACTGTTACAAATGCTTTGGCTTTCTTAAGCAGCTAGGATATGTCCAGGGAGCACCAGTGTCCTCTGGCTGCCCACAGGCTCTCTGGCCCTTCACCGTCTTCTAGGATGGCTCAACTCATCTCACAATAAACACCACCGCAAAAGTCACTCATTCAGGATTACACCTTCATATGCATTTCTAAGCATAATTTTTTTTACTGCCAGTAATGTCTCCACTTTAATCCAAGTACAATCTAAAAATAGTCTGGTGATGAGCACTCCTGCTGGCAGCTGGCAGACAAAGGTAGCCACGGGCGCTAAGGTTAAAGCTGCTCTACACCTGCAGACAAAGGTGAAACTGGAAGCCTGCTTACCTGCGGCTTTGTTCTCTTCCTTGGGAGAAACCACCTGTTATGAAAGGAAGCACAACTGTGATTCGAGCCTAGTTTGGGTGAAGAGAACACTAACTGGCAAATCATGGCCTCTGGCAAGAAATTATTTGTGACCTGAAGTTGCAGGGTACACTACTGGCACCTAGGAGGTCACCTCTACTTCTTCCCTTCCCCACAGAGTCTTCAGGCCCTTGGTGCATGCGAAGCCTAGGGGTTTCTGATGGAAGCTCTGGAACAAATGACTTCCTCTCTGGTAGACTGTGACATGGGGAGTCAGTGACAGTGCTCCACCACCAGCAGACTTTTATAAACACTGCATGCCACACCACAACTAGGTTCCAACAGGTTTCAGAGCCTACTGGGGTAAGAGAAGCAATGCGGCTGTAGCAGGACAGTGTCTCCTAGCTCTCTAAGGTCATTCATTAACTTCTGGATGCACAATCTGACTGAATTTTGGTGGGTTCACCTCTTGCCTTGGGTGTTGATGGGAGCCCTTAAACAAAGAACTAGCACTGGGCTGTGGTGGCGCACGCCTTTAATTCCAGCACTTGGGAGGCAGAGGCAGGCGGATCTCTCAGGACAGCAAGAGCTGTTACACAGAGAAACCTGTCTCAAAAAACCAACCAACCAAACTAAACCAAACCAAACCAAAACCCATGGGACAAGCATCAAAGTGTGCTCACCACAGCTCGCTTCGCCTGCCGGGGAGGACTAGGCTGTGGGGACGGCTTCTTGGGCTGCTGTGCTTGCTGCTGCTGCTGCTGCTGGGCCGACTGCTGGGAGTCCTTCTGCTGCGGTTGAGCTGCTTCAGAGCCTTGAGATGGCTGCGACTGTGGTACTTGTGGCACTTGTGGTGTAGGCTGAAGAGATGGGGGCTGCTGCAGCTGATGAGGGGTGTGGTGAGGCATCTGTTGTTTCCCTTGTGAGTAAAGATCCAGGATTTGGTGGCAGATGTCTAAATGACAGCAACAATTACATTTACCACAAACCAACATTTTAAACCAAAGTTTACCTAGAAAAAAAAAATCACCTCTGATTCTTACAAGAACTAATAAGCAGCAATCACATTTTGAACTGTTTTTGTTGTGCACAAAACTGGGTTTTATTTTTAGTTCATTAAGCTCTGTGCACCGACAAAGGAATATCATATTAGACAACCTACCTAAAGATGCTACTGAAAAAACCAGGATAGCTACTGATCTGGGAAAGTCCATTCTTAGGACTTGGGGCCCACAGGAAATGGAAGCTAGGCATGCCCGGTACCTTCCAGAACATCAACAGGGACATCTTGAACAAACTGTTCCCACCATCTTCTGTACATGGGCTTGGAAGTCCACTCTTGTATTTCAAATTTGCACAAACGTCCCGCAAGATACATTACTGCTACAGCTATGATCTCTGGCTCCCACTGCAGTGACAGGGTGGTGCAAAGACTGGATCAACAGGGAAAGAAAGCCATGGTTTGCATTATGATATCTAACATTCATGACCAAATCAACACACAGAAATTAGATGTCATGTTTAGCAACTACATAGTTTGCTTAATTATCTACAAGAGCCAAAAGTATTATACATTTAAGTCCCAAACCAAGCTGCTATAAACCATGGTGACTGACTTGCTTTTTAAAGGCATGAACTGCAGCACATTTCAGAGACTGCTGAGCAATGTGACAGATGAGATCGGGCTGTGTCTTCTTTCTAGCTGCTGAGAACCCAGACAGTGTACTGTCTGCAAATGAAGTCTCATGCTTGCTCAAGCAGTCTGTAAGTCAGTCTCCAGATGCTTCTCTGCAGGCCAGAAGTGCACTTGCCAGCAACTACAGTCACTGGCTCATTAGGGACATTTAAAGTTCAGAAATCATCACAAGAAACCAAACGGGCCCTAAGCAGTCCAGCATTTCCTGTCATTACATATTCTTCATTTTCCCCTCCCATCACACTAATGCAACAGGGTCAAAGAAAGCCGTGTGGAGAAGCAGATGACTTGGAGTCAGCTCTGGGCAAGTCAACTTTCTTCTACTTGGAGATGAGGGGTTTGCCCATACACCTCTGCATCCTTTAAAACATGAATTCAACCATCATCTGAACACGCATACCTGTCATTTACAAACGTCCATGCCATTTGAACCAACTTCTGAATTTTGTTTTTATCACCTAGAAATGGAAAAAAAGAGGTAAATTAATAGGAATAGTAGAAAAGATAATTCACAGGAAGTAAAAAGTAGTCACTTAAAATCTACTGTGTGTCAGCACAGCAAAGAGCTGTTGTTGAGAAAATGATGACAAATGACATAGGCTCACACCCTACCTCTTGACATTCTCTCCATGACCTGCACTCAACCACCATTTATGGGAAATGTGGCTCCAAGGCTAATTTTATTAGTCTATTTAAAAACCTGACTCATTTCCTTGTCTCCTATCGCTTGGCAACAGGATGACAGAACCTGTTTCTGCATAAAGGGAAAGCATTAACAGCTCCATTATTGCACTGTCTGAGTGAGCCATGGTCTGGTACATTATACAGGCAACTTTCTGTTTTCTTTCCTCTTTTGAGAAACATAATCTGAGTACTGTCAAATTAAAAAGATTTGATTTCAGAATGAAAATTTTTCAAAAAGAAAAAATTGGGGATGTGGTTTCAAGGTAGAGCACTTGTCTAACATGCAAAAGTCCTGGGTTCCATCTAAAGCACTAGAAAAACCCAACAACAATCCAACAGAAACCCCCTCTGTCTCCTTACCTTTGAGCTGCTTTGCATATTTGAGTAGGAACTGGTATGGATGTTCTACTTGTAAATCAAACTTTATGGTCTGCAGTAAGATTCTCTCCAGCACCATGACTTCTTCCTACACGGAGCAAATGTTGAAAGGGTTGATAACTACCTTAGTTCTACCTTAGTAGATGTTCTTTGCTCCTTCCTACCTCCATTCAGCCTTCTAACATGGTGCACAGTGAAAATCTAAAAACTGAGAAACATGTGGACAAACTAGTCAGAGACAACCTAAAAAAAAAAAAAAAAAAAAAAAGCCAGAAGCTTTCAGAGGCATTATTATGGCAAATACACAAGGCATCTTTGAAAAGCAGGTCTTTAAAACCTGATTTTTAAAATTTATTGAACAAATGTATGTGCATACAAAGTGTGAGTGTGTGTGCTCATGAGTGTGTGTATGCCTCAGTGTATGCCTGGATCAGAAAACAACTATGTAGCTCTGGTTTTCTCCACCCATCTTTATGTAGGTTTTGGGGGTTGAATTTAGGTCCCTAGGGCTGCACAGTTCTGAGCCATCTCAGTGGTTCCACTTTTGTCAGGGATTTTTGAGGCAGGGTCTCACTCCAGCTCAGGTTGTCCTGGAACTCACTCTGTAGTCCAGGTTGGGCTCAAACTCAGTGATCTCCTCTGTCAGTTTCCCACGTGCACGAATTATAGGTGTGATCCATCCCCTCTGTCAGTTTGACCTTTTCTTCATAGATCACTAAAAAAATGTATCTCTTAGGAACTTCCACTGGATACTAACACGAGAGAGGACACTAGCGGGTTCACAATTCAGAAGCTGTGTGCACAGGGAGATCCTGTCTGCGCAGGCTTTATCATCTCCGAGCTTCACTCAGTTATAAAATACCCTGAATCGAGACCATCCTGTCTGAAATGCCGCCTCGAGTCTTAGCCACGCGAAGCTCGTTCTTTGTTCACTACTCTTTCTCTCCTGGTATTATGATCCGAGCAAGAGGTTCAGGACTAACCTACTCTTTACAAACTGAATGACTCTCGGCATGCACACCTCTGCTATTGTAACTGCGAACTTACTGAGTTTATAATAGTTTTCAGCTGTGAATAGTTCCACAGTGTTCTGTTTTCTACAAGGCTTATTCTTTAGAGTTTTATTGCTATACATTGACTCTCTGTTCTTCGTACTCTACTCAGCTAGTCGCCCACCACACAGCCCGATGACACCTAGCACCTACAGATACTGTGGTATTAGAGAGGATACTTGTTTGGAAAAAGAAAGGGCTTTGCAGAGGGTATAAAATCTCTCATCACTAACTTCCACAAACACATGAGTTCTGGGAAGAGGAGATGGGTAAGTGGTTCTCACCTGCAGCATTTACGTCATGGAATGCAGAAGATTCTTTAACATTTAGTATTCCCCATCACATGGCAAGTCTGAAGTTTTCTACCCTAGCTCCCAATGATCTCTCATGAAAGCTTTCTAAAATTTTAGCAACTTGCACACTGCAGTAAAACCTCCTTTTCTTGCCTATTATTATCATCAGTGCCGGCTTCCCAGAGGCACCAGCATTTCCTCTAAATGTAGAAATAATCTTTACTGAGTATGTCAATGACTTCCAGACTGTGACCCTTTAGTCTAACAATGACAGCCCCAGGTCTACTCTTCCTGTGTCTCTCAGATATTCAGTTAATGGGGTAATTACAGGTCTCCATGCAAACACCATTCTGCAGGGAAGCCTTAATCAGCCTCTGCTTGTCTGTGCCTCTGGGTAGATTACTCGCAGCATCTTCAAATGATCTTTTTATAGTATGTACCATAGCTAACAAATCAGGTAAATGATTATGGGATTAAAATCTATCCTGCTGGTCCATTGTAAAAGCTACTATAACAAAGACAACACCCTCTTTTGCAAAGTGTTTTATGTCTAGTCTTAAGATAGAGGTTGAAAAAAGTATCCTATTAAATATGTAAGAAATTATTATTGCTGGGAAAAACCGGTTAAAGCAAAGCTAGTGCAGAAAGTCCCCCAGCTAACCACTTTAGCTTTCTTGAATACTTACACTGCCAAAACAATTCTTTCATCTCTGCCTAAGGAAAATGTCTTCCCTGATTTTTTTGTCCTCTGATCTGGGTGCTTTCCTATGCCTTTTAGTTCCCATATCATGTCTGGGAGACTGCTTGACAGATAGGAAGGGGCAGCACTGATTACTTGGTCCTTCTTTTAATATTTATGCTGTTGCAGGTTAAGGGGGAGGGGGATGGGCTCCTCAAAGCACCACACAATAGTGCACAGTTGCTATCAGGTGCCTTTGCCCCACAGCTGGTCCCAGATCTGTGACATCTTACCCTAACCCATCTTAGCTACAAAGACCACTTGTCCTGCAGCCAAGGCTTCCCTAAAGCACACGATTAGCATGACTAGTCAAATCAAGGATGTAAGATCTCACTGCTTTGTAGAAATCAGATATCCATGGACATAGAACACATTTTTCACAGGCACATTTTAAAAAAAATAAAATTGCATTTCTGGTTATTGTTAATGTAAGTTTTGAGTAGGTTCAAATATTTATTAGCAGGGTAACACATATAATTAAATTTGGGTCAGAATGATCCACAGTGACAACCCTTACAAAGTGTTAGTCATAACCACAATATGTAATCTGACTCTTGTTAGTTCTGAAAAGCTATATGGAAAATAGCACATGTTTTATACACACATATAAATATTGCTTTAGTAAAGAGAAGACAGTTGTTATGAGATACTACAAGGTAGTTAAGAAAGACAAGACCTGGCAGATTTGATAGCTCGTTAGGTAAAGGTGCTTGACATCAAGCTACCAACCCGAGTTCAACTGACCTCCGAACATGCACCATGGCACATGCACACCCCTTGCCTCCACGCCCAATAAATAAATATAACTTGGGGGGGGGGGGAAAGACCATTAATGATGTTAAGTGTCAACACTCTAGCCTCATTTGAACTAGGATTTTGAGTTTCTTCTAAAACATTAATTTGTCCTTCAGTCAAAGAGTATCTTGAATGTCTTTGATCAGACAAACACAGTCAGTCTTTGCTTGAATAGTTTTATAGCTGAGACAGGAAAAAGAGTATGTGCATGGTTATTGGGTGAAAATCTATATAATGGACAGAAAATTAAACTCAAAGTGGTAAGTGAAAGAAAACAATCTAAAATGGCTACTTGTATGATTCCTACTGTCTTTACAGAAGATGGGAAAAACAGTAAAGTCAGTAGCTGTTAGCCATTAAAAGGGGCAGCATGCCAAAAGGCAGAGCACAGAGGATTTGCAGGACCCAGCAAGTATACAGTACACTACTGGCAGTAGATACCTATCCCATTTATCCAAATCCACGGAATGTATAAAACCAATGCCTGATCCTTGAATACTAACTAGAGTTGGGTGGTAAGGATGTGTCACCTCTAACAGACGTTCCATACTGCTGACAAGAGGAGAGGCTGTGTGTTGTGACGAAGGAGTACATGGTAACTCTTAGTATATCTACTTGGTTTGGCTCTGAGGCTAAAACTGACCTAAAATCCAGTAAACTGTTTGACTGGCCATTGTGGTCCATGCCTATAATTCCAGCACCTGGCAGGTAGGCTGAAGCAGGAGGATGAGGGGTTTAATATCCATGGCTAGACCCTGGCTCTAATTTAAGGAAAAAAAAAAAAGCAACAGAACAAAACAACTTTGGAAAAAACTCCAAGTTATAACAATATTATAAAGGTGATTAGCAAGTGCTGTGAGGGTCAGATGGGGCACTAGGTGGGAGGAGAGGTAGAAGAAAACTGCTACTGGTCCCCAAAGTACCACTGCTATATAATAAAAACGTGTACAATTATTTTAACACCATTTACTAATACCAGCAGCGTCTGGGAGAGAACAAGACAGAGAGTTTAAGCAGTATCAGATTCTGGAGATCTAAAAGTGCTACAAATATGACACCTTCCACATTCTTAAGAAGCAAAGACAGGGCAGTCAGAACACTTAGCAGGTAAAGGTGCCTGCTTCCAAGCCTGACCATCTGGGTCTGATGCCCAGTACTCCTGTGTGGACGGAGAGAAACAACTCCCTCAAGTTGTCTTCTGACTTTGAGAGGCATGTGCACGTACCATGTATGTGCCAGATATTTGATTACTGTGACTGAAAGTTAAATGGTCAATAGCTAGGCAGGAGGTATAGGCAGGTCTTCAGGAGAGAGAGAGAGCTCTGGGAAGAAGAAAGGGGGAAGCCACCAGCCAGACAGAGGAAGCAGGGCAAGCAGGAAGAGAGGTAAAAGCCATAAGCCATATGGCAACACAAAGATGAATAAAAATGGGCTAATTTAAGTTATAAGAGCTAGTTAGAAACAAGCCTAAGCTGAGGCTGAGCTTTCATAATTAAATCCCTATGTTGTTATTTGGGAGCTGGCTGGTGGGACAGAGAAAGACTCATTACATATGTACCAGGCATTCACACAAAACAAATATAAAGAAGCAAACATTAACAGTGCCTGTCTTCCTGAGTCAGAATCAAGCCAGCTGGGAATGGGAGTCTGCTGAATCCACTAGACATGCTGCCATTTTCAGAGCTCTCAAGTGCTGTCCTCCTGCATATCAAGAGTACTTGGGCAAGCCAAGGACATAGGACCTCCCTTTACAAAGCCAGGCAGGCTTTTCCATAAGGTCTTCTTAGAAACCCAAGAACTGGTAGGCACAGTAGCTAGAGCCCTTGCCAACATTCCAGGTGGTAAGATCTGAAGGCTGTGTTTGGATTCTTACCTTTGGGTCATCTCCAAACTGGCCAAACTGGACATCATTTAATAAACTACGAGCCGTTTTGATGATATCTTTACATTTTTTTGGCGTTTCCTCTACTTTCCCAGCCAGAAAGAGACAACAAGCTCCTGTTACCTAAAAAAAAAAAAAAAAAAAAAAAAAAAAAGAAAGAAAAAAAAAGAGGGAGAATAAACACTCTTGACTGGTTAGCAGAGATCCCATGGAACAAGATGAGAACGTTCTGACTTTACAGTTAGCCAGTCCTCAGTCTCCTATTGCAAAATCCCAACACTCTGAAAGCTGGGAGGACATGCTACAATCCTAAAAACAAGTGGCCTGTAAACCAATTAAAATTTACCATCTTCAGATTGTAGGGTGTGTGTGTGTGTGTGTGTGTGTGTGCTTGCCTAGGACGCATGTCATCTTGGGTATGAGCCACTAGCCTGCAACAAAAAGAAGAAACATGATTTTTCGAAGATAACTGTCATGATACAAAGAAAATAACTGGAGGAACAAACTTCTGGGTCATTCCTTTCCCACTTCTAGATGGAAGGCCAACAGCTCAGTGAGCAGAGCCTGCTCTGGAAACAAGTTCAGTCTGTCAAGGCAGACTTGGTTTCCTCCCTGCTGTGATCTAACGTGTGTACCTGTTCTGCTCCCCAACTTAGGTGGTGAAACTAATCCCCAGAGTGCAGCTCTTAGGACTACTGCCCCACTGAAAGAGGTCTGAAGCAGTCTGCTTCTCTACACCACTATCTGAGGACACAAGAAGGCATACTTTCTGTGAAGAATGGCCTCTCAGCAAACACTCCATCTGTCAGCACCTTGGTCTTGAACTCCCAACTTCAGAACTGAGAGGAATTATATGCTTGCTATAAGTCACTTAGTCTAAAGTATTCTGTTACATCAACCGAGAGGACCAAGCCAGAGACCCTCCAGTTGCTTCCGGGCCTCTTCAATTCCACACAGCATGCAATTCTGATTGCGCTGAACATTAGACACTCTGCCAGTGGATAAAGCTGACACTGACATGACCTCCTTCAAGAACCATACAAGCCAACAAGGAAAACAGGTACTAAAGGCTTATTATGGTCTGACTCAGCTTACTTTCCCATCTAGGGTCCCTTTTTAAAAATTTTTAAATGTTTTTTATTTCATGTATACCAGTATTTTGCCTGTATGTCTGTATGTGTTAACAGATGCATGCCGGTGCCCTTGAAGGTCAGAAGAGGGAGTCATATCCCCTGAAGCTGGAATTACAGGTGCTCGGGATTGAAATGGGGTCTTCTCTAAGAGCAGCATGTACTCCTAGCCAGCCGAATGAAGTTCTTGACTGATGACTGGTCATCAGACTGTGTGCTTCCTTCTGCACCTTCTCAAGCTGTTTCTTTTAGACTGCTGTCCTTGCCTATACCAGCCCTTAGCTTTCTCCTGGCGCTCTCTCGCTTGCACAGTCCACTTCTTAGGTATAATCAATATCCCCTTGAATAATACTGTCATCTACACACCTAAGCTCTGGTTTTACTTAAACCTAAGTTTATCTCGTAAAGGATAACAAATAAGTAAACTGTCATATAAACTATAATTAAGACTGTAGTCCAGACTGACCAAAACAAAAAAGATTTCAACAAAGTTAATTGGAAAAAAACAAAATTGAAAATGGGATTTGTTTATCATGTACCACATAAAAATTAACACTTTTCTGAAAATAAGCTGGAAAGACCCATTAGCCAGTAAGTAGAGATAGCAGTAGCACGTGAGAGTTACACTTACATATCGTGGGAATTGCTTGAAGGAATGAAACATATAGAATCGATGAAAATAAATGATTCCAGTTGCCAGGGTGTCATAGTGTCTGTTGTTCTGGTTAAGGATTTGTCTAGGAATGGCTATGCATTATGTTCTTAGCTAATTCAGAGATGCAATAAAGACAGATAAAATCAACAAAATCAGCCATCAAGTAAACGGGTGGGAATCACGGGGTATCAGAATTCTCGTGTCAGACTGAGTACCAACAAGATTTATAATTTAGCAGGCCATTAGAAATACTTGAGATGTGATTTTACTGGGGCTGCTTTTCTCTCAGTAATCATTTGCTCAACAGCTGAGTCAACACATTTAAATGATAAGACAGAGACAGAATCCCTAATAGCCAATCAGACAACTTTGACGTCAAAGGTACCGGAGACAGTCTTGCCGACAAATGATGGCATTTGTCTACAGTAGCTAATCTAATTGAGAGCTTATTCACAACAAATGCTACAGAGACTCAGGATACAACCCCAAACGTGTGCCCACATCAAAGATGAAGCGAGCCCCCTCTCGGCGGTACCGGGCCTCAGTGGCTGGATCAAGTCCTTCAAGTTGTGAGGGTGTATGTGCCAAGTCTTTCTTATCCCAGTACCAACATGGTTTTGTGTGGTCCAGGTTTGCTGATGTAACTGAAGGGCTTGAATTTTCTTTGTTCTCCTTCATTTATTGAAGTAGTTTTGTTCTTCCCAAAAGGGCCTCTGGAATGTTACAATCCTAAGAGAAAGAAGAAAGGTTGCAAAAAGGATGCCACACGATTAATAATTCCAATCATAATTAATCCATAATCATACAACATGGCTGATGCAGGACTCCTTATCCCCAACATGCTACTGATTACTAATTAAAGTTCAGGGTATCTATTCTTTCCAAAGCCAATTTCACAAATATCCTAATCAACTCCAGTACTGATAAATCTGACTTTAATGGTGGTTTAGGACAGCATTCCATACCCTGAATTCTAAAGGGTTAAAGTTAAACACAATTTTAGAAAAACTAAGTATATCCTGCTTCCTTCCTGCCTTGCTTTTTTTTTTTTTTTTTTTTTTTTTGGACACATGGCCTCTGCTGCTGGCTTAGATTCCATTCTTCAGTACAACCTGGGTATGCTCATGTTCCAATATTACCGTTCTCCACAATTAGCACCTACTGGTTAGATTTTCCAGTTTTTCTTAACTTCACTTATGAATGTCATAGGATTGGTTTAACTCACACCTACACACCTCTCAGGCATGCAGCTGTACAGTACTATGGGGAATGGGTAGGAGGCGCTCCATGAGGAAGCATTTTCTTGATCCTTCTAGGAGCTTACCCAAGGCTACCACATGTCAATGCCTTGTAAAGTGGCTCAAAAGCAATGTTTTAACCCTGGCAGCAGAAGAACTCCAAACGAGGCAGTGGAGTTAGGCAGTCAAGTGAGCAAAAACCCAGTTTCTGGTTCAGACCAGAGGCCCACCATTGCATCTAGAGGCCGGCCTCCAGGGCCTGTATCATTTCTGGTGGGAAAGCTGACAATGGTAGGGCAGAGCATTCTGCTTTTGGTACCTGGACTGTTCTAAAGGGAATGTAACCTTTTCTCCAGCTGGAAGAATTAAGCAGATAGATGGAGAATGCATCTTGTAATTCACATGCGCGTGTGGGGACTGACTGGTGACTCAGTGACACAGCTAAGAACGCCTCAGAAACCATTATACTGAAATACCCTTCTTACCTTCCAATTGGCAAAAACTTGAAAGCTTAACAATTTACTGCTGGCAAGGCAGGGAGAAGCTGGTGGTCTCCTAAGTTGCTGGTGTGAGAATAAAATAGTACAACTATCGCAGAGAGAAAACCCGCAATATCCAACAAAGACACACATATTTGCCCTTTGGCCTAGTAATCCCACTGCTAGGAATCTTCCTGGAGACACCACCCCACACCACCCCAAACTTGCAAACATATGCACAAAAGGACAACTCAAACAGTCAAAAGAAAAACAGGGCCTGAAGAGTTGGTTAATGCTGGCTGCTCTTTCAGAATACTGGGATTCAAGCCGTCCCAGCACTCACATGGTGGCTCACAACTGTCTATAATTCCAGTTTCAGGGGATCCAAAACCCTCTTCTGGCCTCTTTGGGCACTGCATGCATGTGCTACACAGACACACATCCAGGCAAACACTCATATACATAAAATCTATAAATAAAATAAACCATCTACAAGCACTGGTAATAGCTACCATTAAAAAAGTAACTGCATCTTAACATGTTCAAACTTAGCACTGCTAAGAACTCTGCCACTGTGCTCTTTGTGATGGGATGCAAGACTGAATAACCACACCTGTCTACCTACCCAATATCCTTGCCTCCACAAGTATCACCTACACCTGACCATGCCTTTAGACCCAATTTCCAGCCCAAAATAAGTGGTGCTGGTGGTGGTGGGAGCAAGTTAAGTGGCACAAGGGAGCTATTAGTCACATCCCAAGGTGGGGTGTGAAGAAACACAATTTGGAGGCTGGGCATGCTGGTGCACACCTTTAATCCCAGCAGTCAGGAGGGACGATCTGGCCTGGTCTATACAATAAGTTCCAGGACTACATAGAGACACACTATCTTAAAAAATAAGTAAATAAAAAATAAACATGATTTGGGCTCTTTAAAAATGTTAATATTAGCCGGGCGGTGGTGGCGCATGCCTTTAATCCCAGCACTTGGGAGGCAGAGGCAGGTGGATCTCTGAGTTCGAGGCCAGCCTGGTCTACAAGAGCTAGTTCCAGGACAACCTCTAGAAACTACAGGGAAACCCTGTCTTGAAAAACCAAAAAAAAAAAAAAAAATTATGAGAAAGCAAAGTGGCAGGAGGGAGGTATAGTAAACAAATGCAATGTGTAAGCCTTGATTAAATGCTGTTTTTATTAAACTATAAAAATTGAGAAATTTAAACTATGAAACATGTATAGAGAATAATAATTACTGTTATTTCTTAGGGACAAGAAATGTTTACTAGATAATCAAGTAGTCACATGCTAGGCTCTGACACGATAGTGAGTTAGGGAGGGAATCACCTGAGTGATTAGGGGGCCAGGGGAAGTCCTTATACTAGCCTGGAATCCTTCAGTAGCCAAAAAAAGAAAAAAAAAAACACCTGCACATGTGTGTGCAGTGGTTTACAAACCAAACCACTTAAACAGAATTATAGCATACAAAGGGACAAATGCAGTTCTGGTGACTGCCAGTCAGAAATTGCCTAGTTCCAGAAGCTCTTCACATTCCCCTCCTAGTCATCATCACCCACAGCCTGCCCTCAGGACTATACAGATGTCCAGCAACATGGGCATACTTGCCTTCTTTCGCTCAACAGTACTGTGGGGCTCATCCCCATCATATGATGCAACTATAATTACTGTTCAGAGAGTTGGGGGGGGCAGTACTGCAGCTAAGAATGCTGCTCAATGACCTACAGTGCACAGAACCGCCACCAATGAGGAAGCAGTTTTTTTTTTTTTTTTTTTTTTTTTTTTTATTCACTCTCTCTCCCGAGATGGGGTTCCTCTGTGTAGGAACTTATTCTGTGTTCTGGAACTTGCTCTGTAGTCCAAAATGCTAGGATTAAAGGTGTGGGCTACCACACCGACTTTGTTTTCTTTTTTTAAAAGATTTATTAGATATACAGTGTTCTGTACTGCCTGTATGCTTGCAAGCCAGAAGGGGGCACTAGATTTCATTATGGATGGTTGTGAGCCACCAAGTGTTACTGGGAATTGAACTCAGGACTTCTGGAAGAGCAACCAGAGCTTCTAACCTCTGAGCCATCTCTCCAGGAAGTGTTTGACATGCCAGTGCTGACACTGAGGAAATGTTGCATGGTATTTTTTAAAAAGACTTTTATTATTTTAAATTTTATTTAATTATTATTTTTGTCGTTGTTGTGTAAATTCATGAATAAAATACCTGTAAAGACCAGAGGCGTTGAATTCCCTGGAATCGGAGTTATGAGCCACTATGTAGGTGTTAGAACAGAATGCATGTCCTCTGCAAGAGCATAATGCTCTTAATCACTGAGTATCTTTCCAGTCCCACTGTGCAATAATTTATTCTATAGCTTTAACACACTTGCCTTCTGCTGTAGATGAAGACTAGAATGTTTCTAGGTCCTGATATTGATAATTTTCACATCCATCCTTGTAGAACAAGAGGCACCTGGCCAGCTGAGGGAATCAATGTCTTAGCGCTCTTTCATTTACTCAGGTGTGCTTCTTTACCTGACAGGTCTGTATGCCCGCACCCATTTACACATTTGCTGAGCATTTCCTATGAGCCAACCTCAACAACACAGCAGGAACACAGACAAGCCTTATTCTTATTATGTTTACATTAGTGGGAGAGACAGAAACAAAACACAGAGGGCAGGAGAGAAAGTTGGTTTTGCTGGGAGGCAAGAGAAATTTGGCTTTAATCCCAGCACTCAGGAGGCAGAGGCAGGAGGATCTCTGTGAGTGCGAGGCCAGCCTGGTCTACAAGAGCTAGTTCCAAGACAAGTTCCAAAGCTACAGAGAAACCCTGTCTCGAAAAACAAAACAAAACAAACAAACAAAAAAGATCCGAGGGAAGACTGAGCCTGGACTTTAGGGTATCCTTCATGGGGAACTTTGCTCTCTGAGCATGACTTGTTTTCTCACTTACATATGAATTAGCTGTAAAGCTGTGCTGAAAGACAGAGGAGTGGAAAGCAAAACGGGCCTGGGGAGAACTCTGATTTAGGAAGAGTCGCCAAAAGCAAGAAAGGGAAGAGATGGTGCAAAATTAAAAGAGTTTTCATCTTTAACCCCACAATAAATGAAGGGGAAACAGACTGAAAACAGAGGTAGCAATCAAGAGTCGCAGACACTGAATGAAAATTAAAGGATAAGAGTCAAGGTATTCAAGGGGCTAGAGAGACAGCTCAGCAGTTAAGAGCACTGGTTGTTCTTCCAGAGGTCCTGAGTTCAATTCCCAGCAAATACATGGTGGGTCACAACCATCTATAATGGGATCTGGTGCCCTCTTTTCTCTCTGCAGGCATCAACGCAGACAGAGCACTCATACACATTAAAAAAAAAAAGTCAAGGTATTCAAATTGACAATGAGTTAAGAACACCAAAAATAGACTCTGTGGTGATGGTCACACATCTCTGAATATAGTAAGAACTACTGATTTGTATACTTTAAATATTTAATTCTGTTTGACATGAATTAGGCCTCAATAAGGTAGATTCAAACACACAAAAGAACATTCTTAGAAATGGAAAGATGGAGAAAGAAACCTAAAGAGGGCACTACAGAATGAACAAACTATGAAATAGCTAGAAATTTTTGTTGTTGCTGTTTTCTCTTCCAGCATAGAGAAGAATATTTGCAGTCTGAAGAAAACCCCTACATGATGATGGAAAAGGCTTAAGAAAGAACAAACTGGCCAAGGTATAAAAAAGAGAGAGAGAGAGAGAGAGAGAGAGAGAGAGAGAGAGAGAGAGAGAGAGAGAGAGAGAGAGAGAGAAATCAGCAAAGAAAGGAAGTCCTTTCCCGGAGGAGGGAAGAAAAGTTAAAGGAAGATGTGACAGGTGATACATTAGGGGGAGGAAGTAGCTCCCCAAAGAGGACCTCAGGGCAGCAGTACAACCATGAGAAGCAGCAGAGTTGGGTGGGGGAAATAACCCCATGGGGAGATGAGGCTGGAAAGATCTCACAATACATGTGGAAAAACCATACTTGTTCAGGTCTATAGTGCCTGGATGTAGTTGGTTACACTTTATACCGATAGTGCACCTAACAGCACTGAGTATTCACAACCCTTCATTCATTAATCAGACTTTAGTTTAGAAAGCAGCTTATACACCACCAAACATCAGAAACTGCTGTTCACATAATTCTTACAGTCAGTCTACTGACTTGAAGCTAGCTATGTAGCCCTGGCTGGCCCAGAACTCACAATCTGGGGTTACGCCATACCTTGTTACCCCCCACCCCCTTCTTTCTCTTCTTTGAAACAGGGTCTCTGTCTACAAACCCCTGGTTGTCCTGGAACTCACTATGTAGACTAACTACGCTGGCTTCCAACTCACAGAGAGCTACATGCCTCTGCCTCCTAAGAGCTGAGATTAAAGGGGTGTGCCTCCACTCTATTGTTGTTGTTGTTTCTTTTTAATCTCTTATGTTACTTTATTGTACATTTAATTTCAAAATTTACGTGTGTGTGTGTGTGTGAGAGAGAGAGAGAGAGAGAGAGAGAGAGAGACAGAGAGAATTTGAGTTGGTTGGTTATGAAGCTATGATCCAGAAACTTTGTAGGTCACAGCTCAAAGTTTTCAGTAACCATGTCATACAATGTTTTCTTTTTTCAAAAAAAAGATTTACTTATTTATTATGTATAGTGTTCTGTCTGCATGTATGCCTGCAGTCCAGAAGAGGGCATCAGCTCTCATTACAGATGGTTTTGAGCTACCATGTAGTTCCTGGGAATTGAACTCAGGGCCTCTGACAGAGCTCTGGTTAAGAGCACTGGTTCTTAACCTCTGAGCCACCTCTCCAGCTCCACACAATGTTTTCTGAGTCTCAGAATTTATCACTGAGAATTTGAAGTTAATGGAGCCAAAGAGATAGCACAGAGCATGTAGAGTTAGCAAGTAAATTAGGCAGAGGCCTGATTTGCTGATTCTAAGATACTACACTTAATCTGCACACTACTTTGTCTCTATAAATGCACCACTGCATCATCATAGGATAATTTTATCAAGACAGCTCTTCCTCTTATGGCAGCTGAGATTCTATAAATTTAACCATTTTTTAATAAGTTACACTTTGTCAGTTTGGGTCTATTATCTGCTTTTACAAACTCTGTAGAGCTAAGGATTTAGCTTATTGGTGGAATGTTTTGTCTAGCATGCCAAGGACTTAGACTCAACTCTTAGCCCTGCAAAGAAAAATAAAAATAACATCTCAGAGTCATCTATCATGCTATTTATATTTACTACATTGTGTGCATTTGTTAACTTGAGAAGCACAATTATTTTAAAAAAGATTTTAAATTACGTGCATGCACATGTGTTTGTGTGTGATTATGTGCAGGTACCAGCACAGGCCAGAGGCTGAAGTTAACAGGAGGTTGTGAGTCATCTAACTTGGGTGCTGGGAACCAAACTTGAAACCTCTGCAAGAGCAGCATGCATTTTTTTCTTCTTTTCTTTTAAAACATCTACATTCCATAGGAAGAAGTTTTGCTTTGCTTTTTAAAAATTTTATGTGTATGGGTGTTTTATCTGCATGTCTGTTTATGCACCAAGTGCATGCTTGGTACCTCTGGAGGTCAAAAGTGGGTGTCAGATCCCCTGGCATTAAGAGTTACAGATATTTGTGAGACACTATTTGTATGCTCAAAATTTAACCTGGGTCCTCTGAAAGAGCAGCCAGTACTCTTAACCACTGAGCAATCTCCAGCTCCCGGTTGGAGTCTTTACTTCTGAGCCATTTCTCCAGAAGAGAGAATTGTGGTTCTTAGATACTTTGTGATTCAAATATTTATCTGAGTTAGAACAAGACTAGAGTTCCGTAGCTTACCTCTGAGGATCTTTCTTCAGACCAACATCAACCTGCCAATCAACAAGTCTGGTTTAGTAATATGAATACAAATCAACCTAACTGTATCTTATTAATGATATATGTACTTCTTGTACTTACTAGGCTATAGACTATTTTATTTTTAGATGAAACCTAAATGCACTTATGTTCAGCCACCCACTATTTACTACAGTAGACAAAGTGCGTGAATGCATGTGTGAGAGTGTGGTCGCCTGTGTGGGGATGTGTAGAGGCCAGATGACGACATAAGGATGTCTTCCTCAATCCTAATCTCAGAGGCAGGGTTTCTCACTGAACCTGCAGAACAGTTTCAGCCAGGTGGGCTGGCCTGCCAGTGATGTAGCAGGAACCGCCTGTCTTGTAACACTGGAGTTACAAGTGTACCATGAAGCCTAAGTTTTTATATGGGTGCTAGGGGTTTGAACTCTGGTTTTAGTGCAATGTATAGGAAGTGCTTTACCATAGAGCCACCTCTCCAGTCCCATTTTTTAATATGTATTTTAAGAAAGATTTATATATTTTTTTCATTTATGTGTATATGTATGTTTGTGTATGCCATATGTGTGTAGGTTCTAGTAGAAGGTACTGGATTCCCTGTGGCTGAGATTATAGGCTGCCAGGAACTGCCTGTCATGGGTGTTTAAGAACTAAACTCAAGAGTTCTGAAAGAACAGTAAGTACTCTGAGCTGTTAAGCCATCTTTTTAGTCCTAGCTCCACCCTTTAACAAAAAAAATGTAATCTATATTACTTCCCCTTTTTCTTTCTGAAGTCCAATCATTCACCAGTTCTTACATCAAAGAGATAGCTCATCTGTATTCTAAGAAAATTTCAGAAGTGTACCAGCTTCTCCTGTAGTTCTCCATCATGAACTGTATTTGTAGATATTCTCTAAAGCTCTGAACAATGTTACAACATTGACATTACTACATAATGTAAATGCTACCTAATTCATCTGACTTAAGTACTACGAATCAGGGCTGGTGGTAATGACAGCACTTGGGAGGCAGAGGCAGGTGAATCTCACTGAGTTCAAGGCCAGCCTGTCCAGGACAGGCTCCAAAGCTACACAGAGAATCCTGTTTCGAAAAACACAAAAAAAGCCCAAAACAAAAAAAACCAAAGCAAAGCAAAACAAACAACAAACAAATAAATGAATCAGATTTAACCCAACTGAGGTATTGTTTAAAAATTCTTCAATTTAATTCCTTATCCAAGTTTAAAGAACACAGCAGAGAACTTTCTTCTTTTTTAAAATATACTTAGTGAGCTCAGTGCATTCGAGCATCGTCTCCTAAAACAAGCTCACTCACTTATGTCAAAATCAACTAATAATATGCCTGAATAATACATTAAAATACGCAAATACCAGAAAAAAGGAGAAAACCCCTAAAACCAATTCTACTCACCACAGGTGATTCCTTAGCAAACAAGGATCTTGGCAACACTAACAACTTTAAGTGTCATATAATGGCCTAGGTACTGGGGCTTGAAACCTCTACACTTTCATGGAATCATTCATAGAAATGTGTTATGCATGCCCACAATAACAAGGTGCTGCCCAGTTATTCTTTAAAAAACAATATATATCAAGTTATCACCAGGATCAAGTTTGTCTTAAAAACATAAAAAGCCAGTCTTTTTAGCCCAGACTCGTGGCACCTGCCTTTTTAATCCCAGCACTCTGAAGGCAGACGCAGGAGGAGCTCATTGAGCTGAAGGCCAGCCTGGTTTACAGAGAGAGCTTTACACCAGCCAGGGATACAGAGGGAGACCTTGTTTAAACAAACAAACAAAAACAACAACAAAATTCAAAGTCAGTCTGTAGTAACTGATCTTAGAATCAGTCTGTTTCTTACGTCGGATGACTTATGACAAGGTCCGTTTTATTGGCAGTCCAAAGTTAGGAACACTACCAAGTATACGTTATGCATGTAAACTGTTTAAAATTTTCAGATAAAAATAACGCTGCATTTCGCAACGTACTAAAGATCAATTCCCCTATCAACAAGCCAAACCAATCACCCAGGAGAGGATGATGCAGGATAAGAACGAGACTATCTGAGGAAGTCTCCTTTTCTTCATTCTTGGTCCTACTCTTGTCCACGCTCCAAGAGCCATGAAACGATCTCCAAAATCTCAATCCTAATTAACAGAGGGATTCTCACGCCGCGAGAAAGCAGAGATGATTGGGTAAGTCCCCGGCAGGGTCTGGGCGTGGAAGCCCCTCTCCCCTTTCCTCACCTGCTAGAACCCATCCCACAAATCGTAAACACCTTCTCCTCTGAGAGGTCGGCAAACAGTTCCTGGAATTCCTGGTGCACCCCAAGCCGCAGACCCTCTCCCAAAGCTTCCTCGCCTCCACCCAGCGTCGCACGGTAATTTCAACGTGCAGCAGGGATTAGAGGAAGGAGGGCGGCGGAATCCGGGAAGTGGGACGCTTCCACACAAACCAGGAAGTTGCACAGATCCTACTAGGACCACCAGGCGCGCGGAAAGTGAGCGGCGCCGCCCGCGGTCAGCTAGATACTCACCTTTCGCCTCAGGCAAACCCCTTAGCGAAGTCTCTCCTTCCTGATAACAGCCATATTGGATGTGGAATGTCGGCGAACTACGTCATCACCCTGCGTCTCGTGACGCTGGAGGGGCGGCGAAAGTCAGGTGCCCTCAACCAATTAAAAGAGAGTAAAGCTCAAGAAAAAAAAGAGTAACAAGTCTTTCGTCACCTCCCTGCCTAGCCTGTAGCTCTGTGGACGGCCTCCTGGAGGGGGAAGGGAGCCACTCGAATCGGCCCTCCCCTCTGCCCCGCCCTCATGGAGAGAGGGAGTTCGGGAGCAACCGAACCTGTTAACGGAACTTGGGCCTGAAGGCGGAGCCTGGGCGCCGGTCGCTCAATCACAGCGCCATCATGGGCGAAATCTAACCAATTGCGTTCTTGAATTTGGCTCCGCCCCCGTCACTGTTGCCCAATGGCTGAGCAGTACCCGGGCAGCAGGGCGGCTAGGCGGCAGGGCGGGGCTGAGCAGAGGCATGTGAGGTGCGGGCCAATAAGGAGCGGCGGTGGCGGCCTGTGGGCGGGACCGAGGGGCGGGGCGGAGCCGGGTAGGGCCTGGGCGGCGGGGCTGTCTCTGGCCGCCGTCCCGCCCCTCCCGTCCGGCCGCCGCCGCCGCCGCCGCCGCCGCCACCGCCGCCGCCTCGGGGGTTGGTTGAGGCGGACGGTGGGGTCCCGGCCAGAGTGTGGCGCCGCCGCTGCGCATAGGCGAAGCGGGCAGGTAAGTGAGGGCGACAGATTCCCGCGTGCGGCCCGCGGGCTGAGGGGACAGGCTTCTGCCGCTCCCGAAGCCGGGCGGGCGGGCGGGCGCCGAGGTCCGGCGGACCGCTGCGGCCGAGCTCTCTGGGCCCGGGCGGCTGCGGTCGCCGAGGCCAGACAGGCCTGTTCACTGAGGGGACTCGTGCGCGCCCGCCGCTCCCCTCCGCTGCTGGGACGTGGGCAGGCGGCAGGTGCAGGGCGCGGCCTGGGCGCCGCCCTCGGGTGCGGCCGGGGCCCGGAACGCGCGCGGGGCGCTGGGACTGCGTGCGGCGGCTGCAGCCTTGGTTTTCCTTCCTCCGGTGGCGGCGGGCGCACGCGGCTTGGGGCCGAGGCGCCTCTCCCTGCAGCCCTCTGTTGCCCACGGGAGCCCGGCCCCCGCGCCTTGTCCTCCACTGCCCGCTTGCAAAGGCAGGCGTAGAAAATAGGTCATGTTTCTTCCCACGCGCCCCTGGCCGAGGTCCACACGCGACGAGCGCGCTGCGAGGGAGAAGCTTTCAGTGCTCTCGGAGTTTGCCATTCTGGTTTCCAACTCTTCCTTCTTGCGGCTCCAGCCTGGGGATGCGACTCTGCCTCTTCTCCCTGGTTGCCACTCTTGGAGAAGGAGCTGATTAGTGACGTGCACCACTGGCCGCCCGGAGGTGGGGGGCGCTCATCCCCCCCCCCCCCCCCCCCGCCCGCCAGTCGAGTCAGGAGAGGACATTGGAGCGTTTCAGAATGACTTGGGGCATGCTGTATTCCATTTATAAACGAGCATGGTGGTGTTTCCAAAAGCAAAACCACTCGAACAGGATGTTGACAGTAATTTTGCCTTGCAGACCCTCAGAAGAGTTAGTTGACTCTTGAGTGTTGGATCCGTTGTAGCTGAACTGCAGCCAGGGAGGCTGAGGCAGGGGAGCATGAGTTCCAGGCCTACCAGAGCTACATTAGAAGATCCTTTGGAAAACACAAAAACCAAAACCTAGAATTGGACACTGCAAAGTGTGGATTTCCATATGTAAAATGATACCGTCTCCATTTTACCTTTCAATAGTAATGCTGAGGATATTTTAGACATGAGCTTTCAACAGTGACAGTCAGTTCTAAGTGCGTGAACCTTAAGAATACAGCAGGATAAAAGGACATTTCCTCTCGGAGTTAGTCTGTCCAGACTCACTGGAGGCATTACCACAGTGTGTATCTGGGCTACCACCTGTAGAGGCCCACATTTTAGATTGGATTCTGGGGTGCTGTGATTGACATTTTGGTGAAATTCCAGTCATTTGTGAATGCGTTTTTCTTTGTCATAAGCCAGGAACAGTTTGCAAAGCCAAGTTCTGAGAAAGCTACAGAAAAGCCTTTCTGGAACTCCAAGTAACCTTGGTCCTTATCCTTTATCTCTTTTTGTACTCCTTTCTCTTGCTTGAGATCTTCCTGCTATCTGGATCTGGAACTCTAGTCCAGTTGGAAGTGATTGCTGCCCCCCTCCCCCCATCACTGTATGAACACCTCAGTAGAGTGATTCTGTCTGGACTTGGAGATTTAGAAGTTTGTCCTAATGTGGGCGCCAGCAGTGAGTGTGTCTGTTTCTTTCCTGTATGTAAGTGTCCAGTGAGAGTCTCACAAAGAAATGTAGCTGGGCCTTGTGGCATAGCTAACAGTAGCCCCAGCTATGCAGGGGCCTGAGGCAGGAGGATCTTAGGTTCAAAGCCAGCCTGAACTCAGTGAAACCTTGTTTGGCTGGGGATATAGCTCAGTCGGAGAGTGTGAGAAGACTTGGCTTTCATCTTCAATACCACACACATTTAAAAAAATGTTATTGACTATCTTTTCTATGTAATACATATTTAGACCAAATGTAAAGATGATTAAACAATTTCTTTAGGAGCCACCTGGTAATGAGACAGTGAGAAGGTTCTGCAGGCCAACCACTACAAAACTGTTTTTGTGTTTAGCTCTGTGATGAACAATCAGCAACCTCCTGAAATCTTGATCACACTCAAAAGAGAATGGCAAAATAGCAACAGAAACGGGAGGTTTGCTTGTAGGAAAACCTAATAGGGTTCCCAGTGTCCCCAGAGGTTTGCCTCTATCCCATTTTCAACTGCTCCAACACCTTATATACTATGGGGTAGTGTTTCCTCTTAGTTTGAGTTGCTTGTGCATTTCTTCCAATGACAATTACAATGTCCCTTGTATGCCAGTAGCTGCTACACTGTATCCTTCGGGGAGTAGTCACCAAAAAAAGCAAGGGTTCATCTTCCCTCCCTTTGTATATTTCCATCTGTAGTTGAATTTGCAATGGAACATGAGATAGGGAGAGTAGCTAAATGATAAATGGAGTTTTGGTAAAAATGTGAGTGAAACATCCTATGGCTTCTGCAAGCTGTATGAGGCTTTTCAAGTTTCTGAACATGTTACAAAGTCTGGCTCACTTTGACTCATGGAAGTGGCTGCTAGAAATGTAACTGTATCTTTGTTGTGTGTAGTTTGATGGAAGGCTCTTCTTTAGAAAGTGGTTGCCTGCTCTTGGCTACAGAGCATGATGATTCTCCGGGAACAGACAGTTTTTTAGTGTGTTTCTTCCTCTTGGACCAAAGTCCTGGGAATGGAGGCAAGCTGTGTTGCTCTAAAGAAGCAGAGTAGTCATTTATTACAATTAGATTACTCCAGTGTAACAGTGACTGTATTATTCTCATGTTCTATAGAGTTGCTCTGGTCAGTTATTTGGTTTCTCTATTAGCTTACAATTTTCACTATTCTATTTGGACTCTCTCTTAGTGAAGGATGTTTGGAACTGCCGTGTGTCTTTTCCTTCTACAGTGAAACCAGTTTATACTGGTTTGTATGTAGCCTCTTGAGAGTATTAATTATGGTAAAGATCTCTTGCTTTTCAGGTTTTCTAGTTTGCACTTTTTTTTGTCTTATTTGGCAAAATTTATTTCTGTAAATTGGTTCCATTTTTATTCTAAAAATTGGAGTTGTTAATTATTTTGAATGAAAATGTCATTAATTCTGCAGTAATTTCTCTCCTGGTTAAGCCCTTCTAACAATTTTTTGATTCTTAATCTTAAAATTTATTTTTAAGCTGGCCATGGGAGCCAGCACTAGGGAGGCAGGGGCAGGTGGATCTCTGTGAGTTTGAAGCCAGCGTGGCCTACAGAGCGAGTTCCAGTACAGCCAGAACTGTTACAGAGAAACCCTGTCTAAAAAACTTACTGGTTTTGTGTGTGTGTGTGTGTATGTGTGTGCGCGTGTGCATGTGGGCACTTGCTAGAATGTGTTATGTATATATATCTTTCCTGCGCCATGAAGGTCAGAAAAGGATTGCCTAGAGTTAGATTTACCACGAGGCTTTGAGCTGCCTAGATGTGTATGTCAGGGACCAAATGCAGCTCCTCTGAAAGAGCATAAAATGCTCTTAAATAAGTAACCATCTCTCCGGCCCTCCACTGATACATTTAATATGTTTATCTTTTAGAAAGAAGTTGAGATTAAAAAAAAAGTTAAGTATATTAATAGCTTTATGAAAAAAGAATCTTCAATTAGAAGACTATGCAATAATAAAAGTCTTTTTTTTTTTAATGTGTGTGTGGTGTGTGTGTGTGTAAAGTTTGTCTGGTAACTTAAGCCAGGGATGAACCTTGTAGACCTCATTTCCACTTGGGAGTCTCCTCTGGGTTTTCGAAATAAACAAATCATAAGACTAGGGGCACAAACATAGTTTTCAGTTTTCAACAAGTTTCAAATGAAAAAGGTGAAATATAATAGTTATACATAAAGTTCAATGTAACGACTTGGAAATTCTTTCTTTTCTCATTTAAAATACTTTTCCAGTAGTCTCCTGTCAGTGGAGACAAGATTTTTGCTGAAGTTAGGCCTTTGAAAGGAAACTGAGTGATTTCTGATTACCAGGACAAAGTGAATGTTTAATGTTTAATGAGGCAAATCTCACCTCAATAATGGGGTGGGGATGGGGGGAGAAGAGGGCAGATGAACAGAGTGAGGAGAAATGTTTTAACAGTCTTTAAGGAGGCCTAAAGGTTGTCTAGAAAATATAAGTGATTGGGTGTCTACAATAATCTTTTCCTACTTTTTTTTTATTGACAAGTAAAAATTTCACATACCTAATATGCAGTAATACTTGGTGTTCTAGGCTTATCACTGTCTGTGAGTCTGAGTTTCACTTCCTCTTTCAAATACTTGGGTTGTATACCTCACAGGCAAATGGTATACATCTCTAGGCCTTAAGAAAATTTTTTAAATTTTGAGGTAAGATCTTCATAGGTTGACTAGCACTATCCTCGAATTTTTTTGTTTGTTTTTCGAAACAGCCCTGGCTGTCTTTGATTTCTCTATAGATCAGGTAGGCTTTAAACTCAGAGAGATCTGCCTGCCCCTGCTTCTCAAGTCCTGGGATTAAAGGTGCATGCCACCGCTGCCTGGCTGTTCTTAAACTTTTGATCCTTTTGCTTCAGTTTTCCAAGGAGCTGGATGACAGATATATGCCAACATACGTAGATCTCTCCACCACACCATATAATCTTCAAACTTCCAGTCTTCTCGCCTCAGTCTCCCAATTTCACTTTCCATTTTTTAAAATTAGAATTCATTAAGATATGTTGTCATATTACAAGTCTATACAACTAAGAGACTTTACCAGTTTGAATTTTAGAACATAGGCCTGACTTTAATGTTAGCAGTTCTTTATTAAGTAAAACTAAGAAAAAGTAAAAATTGGGCATTAAAATGTCCTCATTAAAGTTGCTTTTACTGTGAAGTATTTGCTAGTGACTAAAGAAGTTCTTTGTTAATTAGCATTGTCATGTCATCTAATTGACTTCTGCAATTTTTTGACCTATAACAAGACTGTGAAATGCAGAGATGTAGATAGAATTTGTCTAGTGGAGGTAGGGGTTATGGGGGAAAGCACCTTTAAAAGTTTTGTTCATGTCCTGCATACTTGGACAAAGCAAGCAAAATAGCCTTATCCTTGAAAAAAGCCTGAGAGAAAACCCATATGACCATATATTTTGCTACTGCAAGACTATGTTTTCATTTTGAAAATCAGAGATAGCAGTGAACCATGGCTGGTTTTGAGCCAAATCCTCAATATATGATTGGCTATCAATAACTTCATGGTTGAGATGTACTCATGAGGCTCTGGCACCAGCTGAACTTAGCATCTTGTATAAACTAACTTTTCTAAGCAGCAGTAGCTTTCTCATCTGCTTTATGGAGGCATATGACATTTGTCTCATTACTTGTGGAAGATGCTCACCTGAGTCCATGACAGTGTTTGCTCATACCATGCACTTAGGATGAGGACAGTCATGTTGGAAACTGCCACAATACATAGCAGGAATGGTATGGTTTCAGCAGCCTGAAATGTTACCCTGAAACAGTGTAACAGTAGACTTATTGCTTTCACTTGAACACTTATTGTTTAGCGTATGTAGCACGTCTATCTTGTAGATCAGTTTACATAACGAATAGCTTTATTTGAGTTCTCATCTTAAAGGCTATAGGGCTGTATCCCATTTATCTTTGCCTTTCATATGAGATACAAGAATTGTACATGGGACAAGGGAATGAATTCTCTTGGCTTAAAAACAACCTGGAACAACCTTAATAAGATTTTGAGTTGAGTCCAGGAAGTCCCATTGAAATGTGACTCCCTCAGAGTGTATCAGAAGGATTTTGCTGCCTTGCTCTCTGGGGGGCAGTGTACAAAGTTGTTCACTTCTGGAAAGTGTGTGTGGGGGAGAGCATGCTATAAACCTGGAAAAGAAAGAGTTTAAGAAGAACATGGAAACCATCTTCACAGAATTTGGACAGGTTACAGAGAAGTGACTCATAAGTAGGAGACTGCTTCAGAAGTGAGCAGGCAGGACTGGTGTTGGCCTGTCACTGAGCAAAGGACCCCAGGACTGAGTGGGATGCTTTCAGTCTGATCCCCAGAATTAACTTCAGGTTGTGCATTTGTCAGCCAAGCACAACCCACCTGCCTGTTCCACGTGTTTTCAGACTAGAATCAGATGGTGGCTAGTGATGCATTGACAGTCAGTGGTGACACAGTGTTGTGCCTGAGGGTTTACATAATCATCTCAATGGTATCTTCCAATCCTGATGCTCTGTAATTGTAGAATTCAGAATCCCATGTTTGGAGTGTAAGTGGCTTGAAGGTGATTTAGCAGGTTACAGCTGTCCCGTCACCATTCAACACTGCTATCTTTGTTTTAGATAGAGATAATAGAAGCGATTGTTCATGATGCCTGACTCCTTACTTTATTATTATTATTTTTAGATAATTGTTTTACATACAGGCCTCATGGGTATTGACTAGATTTCTTTATTTGAAGGGACGATACAGATAACAGAACGTAGGTGTTTGATGCAATTTATAGAAAAGGTAAAGCTAATCTCAGCACATAGGTACTGTTCCGGTGACAGAGAAGCATAGTGGAAGTCAGCTCAAGGCTTAGCTTTGATTGCTGCTTCTGAGGACATGATAGGTTATCAAAGAGATATGCTGCCAGACTGTGTTCAGGGGCTTCCACTTAGCACAAATTGGTCACCCAGTCACCTAATTTTTCAGATGTCACCTGCTCACGATAATGGATTTCAGTGAAGTCTTAGCAGTGAGGGTCATTTTGTCAGTGACCAGTTGATAGAATTTTGACAGAGACAGACTCAGTCTTTTCCCCAAGTATAACACACAGTCCATTGTAATCAGCCTCCTTTCCCAGTTGTCAGGAAGTTGTGGATACCTTGCTGCTTCTTCAGGCACCTCAGTTTCTCAGCATGCTCCTCATTGAAATTCAAGTAGTTAGACCAGGACAGGCAGTCTGGTTTGTCCCCTCCTGATGACCATTCTGACATGCCTCTCATACTTGCTTTAGGGATGCACTAATCACTGATGGTGACTGATGGTGCCAATGAGTCTTGAGTTCAGGGTTCAACCACTCAGTGACTAGAAGCCAGGCGTTAATTTCAGTGTGCTTAAATTTAACAACAGCTTAAAACTGTTTGTGCTGAAAAACAACCAGAATGGTTTTAAAATACTAGAATTACTTTAGATTTATGAGAAATACTCAATATAGTTTTGGAAAGCAACTTTTTTTGAGTTCCCAAGTTCACGTGCATATATATGATAGTTCAAATTATTCTGTAGAGATTAAAATTTAAATCTATGTTTGTATTGGTACTTAAGTAGCTATTGGGTCAAAATCAGTTCTCTTAAATGCTTGCCTTGGCTTCTTGATTCCTTTGAGTCTATGGCACACAGCACCTCCATTGATTCAAGAGTTCTGTGCCAGTTGGTGGGTACAGAACCATACCACACTGGTATAAGTTATTGTGGCATGGCATGCTGGGCCAAGCCAGTGTGCTTCTGATAACTGTCAGTTCCACTTCACCTGTGGTGAAGCCAAGGCCATATGCACCTTTCAGGAAAGAACATGTTTTCCAGCCTATTTCCCAACCCATCCTGCAGTCTGTATACTTGCATTGTGATGTTGATTCTCATGACCTACAGAGTGTTGGAAGATGGGGAAAGGCATGCTTGCTCTTCTTCCTACTCACTGGGCAGGCTTCACCCACTCAGGTGCATTTTACAGCTGGGAGCTTGGAGCAGGAGGAAGCACATGACCAGAACCTCCCTCCTTCAGAAGGTCCAGCTGTGAAGTTGGGCCAGTGCAAACTAAACTGAAAAGCAGATGATGCTGAGCTAGGTTCCTGGGCAGATTGCCAAATAAGTACCGTCAAAAATGTTTATTCTAGTTGTATTTACTTCAGAGCATCATTTTCAGGAAGAACTTATTAAAGTACAAATTTATATCCTTTCCATTTTCATTATGAATGGAAATCTTAAGTTTTTGCAACTGAATGCCATCCATCACTATATATGAGCTATACTGTGTAAAAATGAGCTAATTGTTGAGCCCCCCACCCTATTACCTCCTTCTTTTTAGTCTTGGTCCCCAAAATGTGGTCTATTTATTTCCCTTTACAGACTAGAATGGTACATAATTCAGTGGTGAAAATGGTCTGAACTTGTTATCATCGCCCCTGCTTGCCAGTCAGCCATTTAACAGTTAAGACATTTGTTTCTGTCTGTAAGGTAGGGAGATTGCTGATGGGTTTGTAAGTAGTTTGTACTGCTTTTAAAGGCCAGGCTTGAGGATCTTGTACCTTTTAAACTTCTGGGAGGTAAGTGGAGACAGCTGGGGAGCACTTGCCATGCTCTGCTTCTGCAGGTGCCTCTGGAGAGTGATGTTCTGCCAGTTTGCCCAGCAGCCTTTTCTTCCTTCCTTCATCTGAAGTATTACTTACTGTTGTGGTTGCTGTTTGGTCTCACTTCAGCTTCTCCTGAGATAGTGCATACCCAATTTCAGTGTGCCATACAGCTAACATTTCTAATGAGCATGAGGGGGAGAGGGATAAAGCATGAGAGCATAGATGTTTAATTTAGCATGTGTTTATATGAACATGTAGAGTGAATATTGGCAATAAATATTTGGTCTTTATAGGAAAATGGTGACTGAATAGTACCCCCTTCCCCATACTCAGAGTGTTAAAGATATGCATGGTACCTCTTTGACATCTTTGTTAAAAGCTTGAAACTGGCACCCAGGTCAGCTGAATCACAAAGAAAATTATACATTATGGTTAGACATGTGTAGAAAAGTTTTGAATCATATGCATAAAGGGTGGGTAGTCATTTCAAATCCATGGGGTTAGGGAAGTCACACAGCATAGATCATTTTTGTTAGTGAAAACTGGCAAGGGAGGATTGGATTTAGGAAACCACATTTCCAATTGATTTAGTCATCCTTCTTAAACTTTTCACTTCCCTTCTTGCCCTTCTGTCATTAGGTACTTGGACATTTGGGGAATTATCCATGCAGCTTTGCTTTGGATGTGGCTTAGTTTCTGGCCTCAACTTGGAGACCTACAGGCCTGGCTTTTCTTAGTTTTATTGTCCTTTACATTGGTCAGTGTCACCTAAACAGGGAGACAGGAGAGCTTGTTTACTCAAGTGCCTATGTTTATAGAGTCAACCTGGACGCTGCAACTGGTCGATGGTTTCAAGCTTGGGTCTGCTGCTTGGTGGCTCTGGTCTCTTGCTCAAGTCACAGCCCTTCCTAAGCTTCCTTGCAACTGGAATCTTCAGCACTGGCTTTATTGGGCTGTGCTGGCCACATGGACAGATGCATGTGGTGTTTGTAGCAAGTGCCCACTGAGCTTCCAGCTGTGTTTGGCCATAGCTCTTCCTTTGATATCAGAAGCAATTTCTTAATTTCCTGCTTTTGCTGCCTTCAAAGAGACTAAACACACGTAGAGAAAATGTGAATGTATTTCTAGCTGTTTTGTTATTTAATGTCCTAAAGTTTTTTTGTATATGAGGTAATGATATTGTGAAGAAACTCTTAAATCTGACTCTTGTACCATATTTTTACATGAGAATTGTCCTCATTCTTCAGTGGAGCTCATTAAACATGCAGTCTTTGTTTCATTCTGACCGCTTGTATGATTGGGTTTGAAGTGCAAACTACTCTTGTGTTGAAGGTGTGTCAAGAGGTGATGGATCCTAAGAGCTGTGGTCTCAGCAGTAGATTTGGTGTGCAGGCTGAGAACGCTGAGAGCCCCATGGCTGAGAACTCTGGAAACTATCTTTCGGGTGGAACAACTTAGAATTCTGTGCCCTAGGGAGGTGTACTCTGTGGGGACCCCAACAGTTACTCTCCTTCCCTTCTGTAAGTGGATATTGTGTGTGTACTAGGGCTGACTGCTTCCTCTCTCTTAGAGTCTTTAGGACTGCAGTACAAAGAGACTTACAAAAGACCAGATCCCAAGACAAACCAAGCCTTAATCATCTGTTAATGACCTTGCCTTTGAACCTTCCTCACTGACTTTCAAAGGAGTGACAGCTGCAAGGAAGAGCTTAGAATTCCTCTAAAGTCAGTGAGGACAATTTTTCAGGGTCTCAAAGTTTGTGGGAAACTGTACCAGAAGACAGAGGCCTAGATAAGGCATTACTGTGTTCCCAGAACACAAACAAACCCCTAGAGCTAAGTAGTGTAAAGGATAGATAGAAGTGGGTAGAGTGGGGTGAGGCAGTTCATTCTTCCAAGACCTTACTGGGAAGGTCAGATGTTAACTTTGAGCTGTGGATAGACATTAAGTTGAGCAAAAGAAGCCCATATGGAATATAAGTGTGTATCTGAAGTTCAAAGAAGAAGAAACTGATCAAGAGTAATAGAAGTCAAGACAGTTAGCTGGGCGATGGTGGCGCATGCCTTTAATCCCAGCACTGGGGGGCAGAGGCAGGCGGATCTCTGTGAGTTCACAGCCAGCCTGGTCTACAAGAGTTAGTTCCAGGACAGTGGCCAAAGCTACAGAGAAACCCTGTCTCAAAAAAACAAAACAAAAACAAAAAGAAGTAAAAAGTGTTTGATTCTCAAGATATCTGTAGACTGAAAGTGCCTGGTGGGTGGTTGGGGTACATTGGATGTTTTTGTGACTTTATTGGAGGTGACGACTGTGTAGCATATGGATAAGCCAGTGAAGCTGTGCACTGCACTTCAGTTTATCAGCTGTGAATAATGGTGGAGGTGACTGGAATCAGAGAGAGAAGGGTCGATTGAACCTGGTCTGGGAGGCTTGAAAGGCTGAACAGCCATGGGACATTGAAGATGACATAGGTACGCACGCACACACACACACAGGCTCTTCCAGTGGCTAAATTACTGGTGGGGTTTCCAAGTTTTGTCTTCTATACATCTGTACCTATTACTGTTTCTAAAAGCTAGTCATTTTTGAAAATAACTGTTTGTATTGTTGTACTTAGCTGCACAGCAGTTAATGCCAAAGAACTCTATGGTGCTTTCACATTACTGTGACATGGTCTCTCATGGAACAGGCTTTGACATTTTCTGTGTATCACCAGGGAACTTGGCCTGCAGCTTTAGGAACACAGGTTTTGCCCCACTAGAACTGTGGGGAGGATTTTCCTTGAGAGCTCAGTGTAGTGTCCTCTGTGGAACAACCGCTATGTGTTGAGGTCTGAGCTGTGGGCTTGGGGTTAGGAATATAAGATATAGAGTGTTTCCTCAAGGAGCCTCGTGTCTGGGGTGAGACAGAAAGGAGTGGGGTTTGCATTAGTCTTGTACCACAGTAATTGAGGGACATTCAAGAAATGGCAGAACTGTGAAGGACAGAAAACTGTGACTGGAACACTGGAAAGACTTTCAGGGATACCTGGATAGGAGTTTGAAAAAAGCAGCTAATGAACAAGTGACTGAGGTGTTGTTGGATGAGGACTGGAAGGGAGCAGGTGAAGGGATGTACTCAGGGGCACAGGTCATCCACACTAGCACTGGAGGCCTCTGCTGGCCTGTAAGGTACTGTGGAATGGGGTAATAGCAGGAAAGTTGGTTTTGTAGCTGTACTGGCTAGTTTCGTGTGTCAATTTAACACAAGATGGAAGGAAGAAACCTTCATTGAGGAAGTGCCCACTATGAAATTCAGCTGTAAAGGCATTTTCTCAATTAGTGATTGATGTGTAAAGGCCCAGCCCATTGTGGGTGGTACCACTCCTGGGCTATAGTAGTCCAGGGTTCTATAAGAAAGCAGTCTGAGCAAGCCATGTGAAGCAAGCCACTGAACATCTCCCTTCCATGACCTTTACATCAGTTCCTGCCCTCCATGTTCCTGCCCTGATTGAGTTTCTGTCCTGACTTCCTTTGGTGATGAACAGCAACATGGAAGTGTAAGCTGTATAAACCCTTTCCTCCCCAACTTGCTCTTTGGTTATGGTGTTTCTTTGCAGCAGTAGAAACCCTAACTAAGACAGTAGCAAAAGAGGAAGGTCAGGGAAGAGAGACATAATGTTGTCAGAGCCTGAGCAGGAGATTTGTAGATTCAGGTTTGCAGACACTCAAGTGTGAGCCATGTGGTCACTGGTAGGGGATGTTGTTTGATGCATTCAGTATTTAACCCTGTTAGTCTGGAAAAGTCTTTTCAAGCTCTTTAACCCTGAAATACCATGTGCTTCCTGTCTGTATATAAATGGAGGCAGTGTGGGAGTGGTGCTCAGTTCAGATTCTAACTTAAGCCTCTTACCTGATAGCTGACCTCGGACAGAGAAAGGATGTGAACACTCAAGGAGCTGATCTTAATCTGGTGCCTGTTATAGGGCAGACTGAATATAGGGAGGTTGCTGTGGCTGCTTGAAGAATCCTTTGGAGGTAGGCTAACACCAGGGACAACTGGAGAGTTTAGGTATAGAGGACCTAGTAAGTAAGGCCTCTTTATAGTCCTGACATCACTACACTACTTGGGGAGGAGCAGCATGCCTTTGTAGGCTTTTCCTGTTAAGAGCAGGTGAAGGGTCTAATAGTTCTTCCTCAGTGGTGCTGATCTTGAGTCATATAGAGAGTCACAGGATAGCAAGTCTTGACAAAAGGACTGGAGGTAGAACCCAGTTGCATGTCACCAAAAGCTTGCTTCTGCAATTCTTGCCAGCCAGCAGGCCTGCTATATTTGGAAGTATGATTAAAACGTTATTATTACCAGGCACTTCACTGACTTTCATTTCTTGCAGGCTGAGTTCTGTGGCTCTCTGCAGAGGTACTTCCATGGACCTGGGTTGGCTTGATTCCCAGAGAAAGGCTTGATGCTCTGTTCAACCTATGTCCTTTTTCTTAGTTGGGTGTCAGTGTTAATGGAGAGGGAGCACCTGCCTTAATTCTGTCACTCATAGGAAGAGGTGCTTAGGCTGTTCCTCTTCCTGCACCCCATCTAGCTTTTGATGTTAAAGCAACTACTTACTTTTAGTTTCCTAACTATTTTACATGTTTATATTGGTGTCCTTATATCTCAGGGTGACTGGCACCTAGTGTTTCACACTCTTTTACAAATTTAAGATAAGTCACATGTAATTTGATACATTACATGTGAAAGAGAAGACAGACTTCTTTGTAAAGAATGCTTTTTCCCTATTTTAGCACCTGTCTTATTTGTGTAGCTTTGGTGACAGTGATGTTAGTAGGGGAATCACATTCTAAACCTTGTCCTACCACAGTTCTCCCTATCAGGCAGTCATTTCTTTTTTTGATGTTGCATATTAAACCCAGGTTGTATCCACTACCACTGAACTCATGCCCATTCCTATCCCAACCCATTCATTTTTTTATTGTAATAAATGACCAAAGTAGGCATTTATCTCTCCCTTGAGATGGTGTAAGTTGTCATCCAGGGGCTCCATGAATGGGGCACATCACTGGGGTGGTTCATGTTACTATAATGAGCTTCTTTCCAGAGGATTGGGTCCATACTCACTTTAGAAGTTCCAACACTCTCAGTGGGTAGCTTTCCAGGCCTTCTCTCTTTGCTGTCTTGCTTCACCTGGCCCCATCTCTGAATAACCTGAGCCCTGCTTTGTTTAGACATAATGTCAGCTCCTTGAGGTCTTTACCCAGAATGTCATTGTTATATCCTTTGTCGCTGTATGTAATTTGTCTATGAAATATCCTAGTCATTTCTCATATGTCTGCTGGCACAAGGTTCATGTGGCTAAAATGCAAGGCTAGACAGACAGGAAACCCGTAAATGGATACTGCTTGTTCGTTTCCTGGCCACCCAGACCCGAGTAATCACACAAAAATTATAGTAATGACAATGATATTTGGCAAGTGATTCAGGCATATTCCTAGGTAGCTCTTACATATTCATCCACTTTTATTAATCTGTGTATCACTACCAGACTGTGACCTACTGATAAGTTCTGGCATTCCAGCATCTTTCTGCTTTGGCAGCTACATGGCGTCTCTTTGACTCTGTGCACTCTTTCTATATAGCTCTGTTTGGGTTTCCCGCCTGGCTTTAATCTGCCGTGTCATAGGTAGTGAAGCAGCTTCTTTATTAACCAATGGTAATAAAACATACTCACAGCATATAGAGGGGAATCCCACATCAGAAACCCATCCAAGGCCAGGGTCTGCATGGCCTGTGAAGCTTATCTTCAGTGCCTGCACTTGCTTTCTGAAGCTTCTTGGATTTTCTATGGAACAAAATGTGGATATTAGACTAGCTGTCTGAAATGTTTCAGTATTTGTCTGGAAAGACTGAACTGTCACTGTGGGAAGGGGTTGTTTTAAGGGGGAATAAACAAGGATCTAGTATTTCTCACCCTATCATACTCTCTCTGTGTGTGTATGTGGGGTGGGGTGGTGTTTGCATCAACATTATCTCCTTGGTGTCCTGCCCTAATGCTCTAGTGTACAGCGTGAAGCTCTGGATAGCTAAAACTTGCAGAGTAGAGCTGCCTCTGCTGTGGTGTCATCAGTGAGAAGGAGTGCACTTTGATTCCTGAGACTGCCTTGTATGATTCTCTTTTCTGTTTGAGAGGCTTCAGGTTACTTACATATATTTTTACCCTTAAGAAATTCAAGATGTGTAATTGAGGTAAGATCTTAGCATTAAAAGATGAAGATGCTCCCTTCTCTTCCCCCCATACCACATCTAATTTCTTGATTTTCTTCTTTGATGATATAACTTTCATTTCTTTGTCTTTTTTCTCTTTTTATAGTCAGAAAATGGGTAAAAAGAGTCGAGTGAAAACTCAGAAATCAGGTACTGGGGCCACAGCCACCGTGTCACCAAAGGAAATCTTGAATCTGACAAGTGAACTGTTGCAGAGTAAGTGTCCTGTTCCCCACCCCATCCCCACACTCACCAGCTGTGCTTGCCACATGTGACAATGCCTTTCACTCCTCTGCCTGTAGCAGGGTTATGGAGCTCTCTAAGACAAGATTGTTTCATCTTGTGCTCAGCACTTCTTAGTTTTTGGGGACCTGGGCATTGCAGAGCTTCCCTCACCTCAGTCCCCTCTGCAAAGGCTGAAATATGGCTGCCTGTTAGGGCATGGAACTGTCGGTTGTGAAGCTTCTATATCCCAGCCATGGACATGGTCCTCTCCAGAGACTCACAGGCGAGAACAGGTCCCATTGCTCTTCAGCAGAGTGATCCTGTACAAACTGCTGAGGCTCAGTGCTATCAGCAAACACAGATCACTGTCTTCAGCCACCTGACAAGGACCACATGAGATTTGATTTGTGACGATGTATCATGGCTCTCAGCCCTAGGCAAGCCCAGCATGCCTCCCAGGGAGCCAACCTTCTAGAATGGCTCATCTTTATTTTCAGTGTGTTTATATATGTATTATGTTTCTGGTTTTCACATGAAACCTAAGGCTTCGTAGTTTGAGATGAAGTGTCAGTACCTACACTTTTTTTTTAATGCTAAAATACTTTGATAATTCTTGAATTGTAAGTTAAAACTGGTGCTGCTGATGCCTTAGACATAACCATGATCTTTTGCCCCTCTATTTGGGTTGACCTTTGACCCTTATGTTTATGTTATGTGACAGCTCAATCTCAAGTAAAAATGGAACTTTTACTCAAAAATAGAAAGCAACTAGTAGCCAGACCAGACCACTGTCAAGTCTCTCCCAGGGTGCTTTGAGCTCCACTGCCCATGCATCTCATCATTGTTCTCCCTCTCTCCCATTAGAACACAGGTGGCTCTCAGCCCTTACTCCTGCTTTGCTGTTACACTTCAGGGCCTCAGTCAGCACTTGGTGGGGGAAGAATGAAGTCAGACTGGTTAACCTGAAAAGTTAGGCGTCAGCACATAACCAGATCATGTTAATTATTTGCCACATGTTATTTCCCTTAGTGGGTGAGATGGGGCAGTGGGTTTGGCAGGAGCATGGGAAGGAGACTGTCTTTAAGTTGGTATAATGTTTAATAAGGTGATGCTGCCAGGAGGCTGGCTGCCAGTGTGCTCCAGGACTGGTTGGTGTTGGCACTGCAGTTCAACTTCTTCAGAAGGCTCTTAAAGTCTTTTTACACGACCGCGTAGCTCTTTTGTAGCTCCTCCAGAGTACTCGATGCAGCACATACACATGGATGGGAATGAAATGTTTGTCAACTAATTGTCCTTATATCCAATTTACCTGGGGTCCTTAGAGAGCCATTGTTCTGAGACTCAGCCAGAAAGGCTCCTTGAGCACCTAGAAGAGATCAGGAGTAATGGTTTTACATTTTAGCTTTGCTTTCAGATTTTGCCTGTTTACAGATATATTTTGAGGAGAATTATTAACAGAGGTGGAAACTCACATGAGGCCACTGGGCTGAAGTTAAGTGAGGGGCATCCTTGGGGATATAGCCATTTTATGTTTTGAAAAATGTACAGAGTATACCCACCCACTCTCTATGTCACACGTATATTACCTTGACTGCAATAGGTCTGTCCTTGAACATAAGCCAAGAACAAGATGGAAACCTTCCTTCATCTGTAGACTAGTTGGTTAAATTGGAGGAGTGTCTTACTCAGTGGCTTTCATATTACAGAATGCAGCAGTCCTGCACCAGGCCCAGGAAAAGAATGGGAAGAGTACACACAGATCCGGTCTCTGGTTGAGAAGATAAGAAAGAAGCAAAAAGGTAAAATTGTTGGAATGATGCTGTTGAGGGGAAGCTGGGCGTAGGTTAGTTGGTTCTGAGTGGTAAAGCCTCAGGTTATTGTGCCTGTCTATAGAAAGATGAGACAGCCACCCGGAGAGACCCCCAGAGACTATTGTCTACTTGAGAGTGAAAGGCACTGGTGCTGAGCTATAGGGGGAAGCATTTGTGCCTGGGAGCTAAAATGGCACTTTTATTCAGTTTTATTTTATGATATGTGTATGAGCCTTGTATTAACTCTCTTTATTTTGACATGTCAAGTGGTGTTGATTTGGTTGGTATCTTACCAAGTGCTTATGATTGACTCTAGCCCATCTTTTGTTTCTTAGAGACAGAGTTTTGCTATGTAGCCCTGGCCAGCCTTGCACTAATGGCAGTCCTTTTATATCAGCCTGTCTAGTTGCTGGCGTTGTAGGCATGAACCACCACATCCAGCCCCAGTCCTCTTGATTAAGAGATAGATAAATTTCTTAAGCTGTGTGAGTTTGTGGGTTTTTTTTTGTGGGGGGGAGGGGACTGTGCTGCTGAGGACTGAACCAGGGTGCATTCTAAGTACACCCTCTACCACTGAACTACACCCTATTCCTTTTTTTCTTTTAAGGTTTGCTTTTGTTTTATGTGTTAATATTTTGCCTGCACGTATGTACATGTACTAGTGCAATGCCTGTGGAAGCCAGAAGAGGGGTCACGTCCCCAGGAACCGTAGTTACAAAGGTTGTGCTTCACCATGTGGGTGCTGGGAATTAATTGAACCTGAGTTCTCTGGGAGAGCAGCCACCAGTGCTCTTAACTGGCCTCTACACCCTACCTCTTAAGCTTTGTTTTTACAGGGCATATTTGGTAGCCATCTTAACTATTCTTAGCTAAGTTGGTAAAGGGACTGTCAATTTGAAAAGCTTTTTCAATATAACTTTTTTGTCCTGTAAAACATAAGATTCGTGTGCACAGCTACATGGAAGGTAGCAGAGAAAACAATAAGGAGCACACATTGCAAAATATGAGAACCTTCTTTGGAGTCTGAAAATAAAATGGTTGCTTTTCATTTTTCTGAAGTAACCAACCTGTTGTTCTGTCTGCACTCTTGACTCTATAGCTCAGATGACATAGCATAGAAGTGTGTCAGGGCTGGGCAGTGATGGCACATGCTTTTAATCCCAGCACTCAGGAGGCAGAGACAGGCAGATCTCTGTGAGTTTGAGACTAGACTGGTCTACAAGAGCTAGTTCCAGGACAGCCTCTAAAGCTACAGAGAAACCTTGTCTCAATCCCCTCCCCACCCCCCCAAAAAAGAAAAGAAATGTGTCAGGAAACATTACAGGGAGGTGAAGTGGGTCTGTGCCTGTCCCCATGCTAATAGCATGCCTTTTTTCCCCCACTCTACCAGAGTGTGACGGTTATTCAAGTGCGTGACTTCTCACCTTCCCGATTATTTTAAACTTGATGTCCAGAAAAGAAGGGGGCTGAGATTCTCCTACCCAGATGGAACACTTGCTGAACTTTATTATGTCAGTTCTTCCCTTCTTTCTTCCCACTTGCTCATCTTCACCCTCCTCCTTTCTTTTAATTTTTGTATTTGGTTTAAAAAATAAAATATTCCAGGTAGAGCTATAGTTCCATACTGCTCTTACTTTCAAGGTATTTGTTTTTACCAGGAATGTTTCTATTCCCCATAAGCCCATATAACTATAAATACAAGCACAATTATATATAAATTTACATAAATACTGTTGTGCTTGGTTTAATTTTTTTTCTTTAGTTATGCTTTATTATTTTGTGTGTATGAGTGTTTTGCTTTATATATGTAAGTGCATCATGTGCATGTCTGGTGCCCATAGAGTCCAGAAGAAGGTATCAGATCCTTTGGAATTGGAGTTATGAGCCACCATGTGGGTGCTAGAAATCGAACCTGGATGCTTTTTGAGAGCAGCCAGTGCTCTTAATTGCTGAGCCATCTCTGCAGCCACATGCCTGGCTTTTAAACACACATTGTCACTCATGGTGTTTATCTGTGGATACCTTCAGATCACACACTCATCTAGACTCCTCTAGTTGCTAGTGTTAACCCTGCATCTCTATGTCCTTAGTTTCAGGCCTGCAAAGCATCCTCATTTCTCCCCAAGCACCAGTGCACAGAGACTAGCTACTGATTTTATGGGTTGAGTTTTGTGTTAAGGACATTGTGACAAGTGAGGTGACATATCAGACTTAAGAGGAAAGCCGCTGTGTGGCAGATCTCAGCCACAGTTGTAGTAATAACTAACTCTTCTCTACCTTTGCCATTAATACTATCTAGTAGAGGCACTTTGTGTTCAATGTTCTTGTCACATAGTGTCAGGATGTACTTCTCTGTGACTGGCAGAGAGTTTGGGATTTTAATTCACCTTTCCTGGAACTTGCTCAGGTATGTACCATGACTAGCTGGTGATTAATTTTGATTATTTCAAGGTATGGGTGTTAAGACAAGAGCCAGTGTGAGCTGTGCTCAGCCTGTGTGCTCTAGAGCTGTGTGATGACATGTGACCTAAAGTAGCTCTTGTTTCCAACATGGATCATATAGGTCTGTCTGTTACTTTTGATGGGAAAAGAGAAGATTACTTCCCTGATCTAATGAAATGGGCCTCTGAAAACGGGGCTTCTGTCGAGGGGTTTGAAATGGTTAACTTCAAAGAAGAGGGCTTTGGTTTGAGAGCAACAAGAGACATCAAGGTGAGTTTATTATCTGTTGGTCTAAGGGGATTTAAGTGTGTTTGAACCATTGCATGGTATGGGACAGAGACACCAAAGATTTGTCTAAAGCTTTATGGGTACATAGGCAGCATTCCCTATCCTTGTGGGCTGCAGTCCCTTTGGTGACCACATAGCTTGTGAAGAGCTTCAGTCTGACAGCATTCTAGGAGTTCTGCCAGCTCATCCTCTTGGGGAGATGTGCCATTAGCCCAGCCTTAGAGCCAGGCATTTATAACCCTTCACAAGAAGACATAAAACATGGCTGATAGGATTTTGAGAGTCAGCTAAGGAAAAGGATTTGGACTTACTGTGGGAGGAGAGCACATGGGATCCTGTGATAGATGGAGGTAAGGGAGGCAGTGTGGGAGTTGACCCTTGTTCTGGATAACTGAAAGTGCCACTCACGGAAAAGGCAGCTCTGTAAACAGTAGGAGAGGAGAGGAGAGCTAGACATCTGGAGGGATACTTTTGAGACAGTCTCTCTGCTCCTCAGTCCTGCTGTCCTCAAGAGGAGGGGCGTAACTTAGTCTCTCTTTGCCAGTTGGGGATAAGGAACTGGGCTTAGCCTGTGGGTGCTGGTTGCTCAGGGTGTTCATCTGCTTTGTGCTCTCCACCCCGTGCCTTACAGGGCAAACTCACATAAGGGGTCTGTGGGGAGCCAGTGTGCCTGTGACGTGGTGTGAGCATCTGCCTGCTTCTCAAACTCAGCAGGTTATATTTTGAATGACCTTTTATTATAGTGTTGTATCTTTCAGTTGGTGAAGTTGGGTAGAGGAAATAGATATTATTATTATTTTGGTCCCCTCATGCCTCCAACAGCTTTTTGGCCAAGCTCTTTCCATTTGTCCTCACAATTCTGGCATATTTGTTGAGTACCTACTGTATGAGGGATATTCATTTATTATGTTAGATTTGCCTAAAAACAATGAGTTTTTTCCCTGTATGATACTTACAATCTATAGCAGGGGGCAAAACAGAAAAGCTTTGAAATATTAGACACTGTCAGAGGCAAGATGCCACAGGCTTTTTTCATGCAACAGGTAAGAAGCCTTATTCATGCCAGTACTGCCTAATATCTTAGCTGTGGTCTGACTTGCACGTTCCTTGGGAACATTTATCCTCATATTCTGGAGGCTGGAAGGTGCAGGTTTATAAGGTGCTGTGTATTGGGTTCTATGGAGGCCCTTCTTCCTAGTTCTCTCCTGACCCTGTCCTGGTCCTGTTCTCCATGACAGAGCTCTACGCTGGGTTATGCAGTAGACGTAAGCACAGACATACACAGTCATATATCCCCATATATATATTGGGAACAGAATAGTGAGGTCAAGGACATTTGTGGGCTGGTACTTTAGCCAGTGTTGTGTTTTGAATCCCTGTGCAGCAGAGGGATTCTGCTCTGGTCCATGACCTCAGCAGAAGAAGCACTTTACTTGTAAAATATGAGGGTAAGGATTATTTCATTTTTATAACTTGAAAGTATAGCAAGCAGTAAAACATACCTTTGTGTTCTACTCCAGATGTTTTATTTGCTTCAAATTAATGCTGGAAGTCTTGTTTGTTTTATCAGCATAAGGACCATGTAGTGCCACTTTTCCTCCCAGAAATAGGATTCTATGTTATTCTACACATGTGAATATTTAAAACATACCTGATTTCTAAAAGTGCTGATATATAGCTGTGTTGTATTTCTTGTGGTTGGCTTTCTGACAGTGGATGTGGTTGAGATCATGTTGTGAGAGTCTACTGTTTTCTTACTTTTTTCTCTAGGCAGAAGAATTGTTTTTATGGGTTCCACGAAAACTACTGATGACTGTTGAGTCTGCTAAGAATTCAGTATTGGGTAAGAATAATTTGTTTAAGGCAATGTACAAGCTGTATAAATATATAAAATTTCATTCGTAACGATAAAAGATCATGCTTGGTTGTTTTTCAACTGATGATATAGATCCTCAAATCTATATTAAATGTTTTCCATTTTATGTCCAGAGAAGGATGCGTGTGACCTTGGAGTTTTGCGCTGTGGTTTTTGCACGTTTAAATGGTGGCTTTTTAAAGGAGTCCATGACATTTATTTACATTGCTAACTTCTGGATTGATTTAGGGCCCCTATATTCTCAAGACCGAATTCTCCAAGCCATGGGAAACATTGCACTGGCCTTTCATCTGCTGTGTGAGCGAGCCAGCCCCAACTCTTTCTGGCAGCCGTACATTCAGACTCTCCCCAGTGAATATGACACCCCTCTCTACTTTGAAGAAGATGAAGTGCGATGTCTTCAGTCGACACAAGCCATCCATGATGTCTTCAGCCAGTATAAAAACACAGCACGCCAGTATGCCTATTTCTATAAAGTCATCCAGGTGAGCAGGATGGGGAAGAATGGACCTGTGCATGTGTGTCCATCTTCTTACAGGTCCCTAAGCACTTTACTTTTAAGCTAACGGGTATTCAGGTACCTTTCTTTCATCATTTCCATATTTGCAGAACTACTACCACATAGTTTTAAGTGTATCTGGCTTTATCAGCATCCAGGATCAATGCAAGCAGCAGTTTCTCACTGACTAATGTCACTGAGCTTTTTGAAAGTGAAATTATCAAGAGATTTTACAGGCTGTGAACTTTATGGGATATAAAAAAGGTCCCTTGTGTGTTGCATTTCTAGAAAAATTAAAGTTGATTTGTAGGGGCTGGAGAGATGAGTCAGAGGTTAAGAGCTGTTGTTGCTTTTGCAGAAGAGCAGGGTTCAATTCTCAGCACTTACATGATGTGTTACAGCCATCCGTAATCCCAGTTTCAGGGAATCTGACATCCTTTTCTGACTTCCATGGGTAGAAGGCACTCATACAGTACATGGACACACATTTAGGCAAAATAATCATAGATAAAATGGATAGATTTAATAAAAACTAAAAACTTAAAAAAATAGGAAACAAATTGATAAAAGTTAAAAAAATTAATTTCTACTCTATTCATTATTTGAAAAAATTGACAGTTATGTAAACTGCAGGTGATTTGCTTATGTTTCTCAAAGTGTGTGAGGTATTACATTTTAGGGAGTTCCAGGTGGAAGTGTCATACACAAATCTCTGGAGGGTTTATTTTGGCTTTATGTGTTTGGGGGGTCCCATCACTGCTTCAGGAAAGGATAGAACCAGTGCTGCAGTGCCCGCCCTGAGCTGAGCAGGTGTCTCCTCTGGACTCCTTTGCAGTACTCGGGTCCACTTCTGTCCTGCTTCACCTGACTGGAGGAAGGAATGGTAGCTGCTGTCCCTCCCTTTCATTGAGCAGTTTGGCATCCTGAATTGGGCTGGTGTGGCTCTTTTAGAAATCATCTGTCCATAGTGTTTTGTTATGCTTTCTAGATGTGGTAATTGTATTTTATTGCTTTATGGAATAGTTTTATGTATTACTTTGTTTTTACTTATTTACCCACTTTAAAGATGACTGTGTGTGTGTGTGTGTGCGTGTACACGCACTGTAGGTGGAACCAGAAAATGGTGCTTGCTAGGTAAGCATTCTTCCACCAACGTCCATTCATTGTTTTAGTTTTACAGTGTGCTTGCTTTATAGAAATATTCCTCTCAGATATACATCTCCTGCCAAATATTTCAACTATTTCAAGTCACATAATCCTTGCCTCATAGAAATTGCTTTGCCTTTCTAAACCTCAAGGTTAGGACATTATGAAGAATGATAAATACAGCTTTTCTTTCAGGTTTGTCTAATTTAAAAAACTGTTGATGGAGCCAGATTAAAACTTGGCCTCTTTATTTGCAATGTCCTGGAGTCCTACATTTGACATTTGGTGTGGCTTTTTGTCATTTGCAAGTGTTATGCCTTTATTCTTAGTTTTTATTTGAGCACCTTGGCATTGTGTATGCCTCTGAGGTGGCATTGTGTATGCCCCTGAGTGTTTCTCTCTCTCTCTGTGCATGTGTGTGTGTGTACACATGTGTGTGAACTCTAGGTTTGGGGTGTAGTCACTTATGTGGGTTAGCTGGGAGGCCTTATTAGCAAGGGCCCCAAACTGGAGGATCCTGCATGTGGTACAGGCAGAACAAAGCAGTAGAGGGTAATCTGTGTGGTAAAAGCCCAGTGGCCGTGTGGGACAAGCACAGGCTTTGACATAAGTTACATCTCTGGTTCATCTCACTTGCTGTGGAAATGGAATTTGGAATGGGCTGCTTTACTCAGCTGGTGCCATGGAGTAACCAGGGTGGGCTCTGGTGTTGATTTGGAAGGGCTTACTTACTTTGCCACTACTTAGCACTATACTGTGCCATAGTGGGCAGTGCTGTGCTTTCCTTGACTGTAAGGTGTGAAAATACAGCCCCAGGTTCTAGGGCAAAGTGGAAAGAAGGAGCTGACCTTTGTGAAGCCCCTGGGCTTGCTGTAATTGTCACTGTCTGCATCCTTCAGCCCAGGTTACTTGGTTGTTACAGTTTTTTTTTTTTCTGTTTTTTGTTTTTGTTTTTTGGGTTTTTTTTTTCTGATTTTCTTCTTCCTGGTGTTGGGATACATCAGTCTTTTTAACCTTTTCTCCTGCAGTCTCTTGGTGGGCAAGGATAATGAAGAGCCTCCTGAAAGTCTAGAGACCAGAGCCACAGGATAGGCACAAACTCAGAACTGTCCATTCCTCACAGTCCTGTGGTTAGTCTGGGAACTTAAGTTTTTAGTCTTGAAAGTTCATACAGGTTTTAATGTTTTCTGTAATCTAAAATAGTGTTAAATGGCTTATTTCAAAGTGAGGTTGGCGTGGTAGAAAACCAACTCTCCTCTTCAGAACCCAGGGTGCCACACTGTTAACCTGTCAGTGCAGTCTGACACCATGGTTATTTTCTTCCTCCTCCTTAACCTCCTTCTCATTCTCTGTTATTTTATTTTATTTGTTCGTTTGTTTTGTTTTTTTGGGGACAGGATTTCATTATATTGCCCTGGGTTAGCATGGAATTTGTTATGTAGCCTAGGACGGCCTTGAGTGTATGGTCACCTTTCTGCCTCTGTGCTGGGATTACAAGCGTGCTGTACACTATACCTAGCTAGCTGCTGTAATTCTTTTTCCAAAGAAAACATAACCATCACTAAATGATGAAAAGAAGGAACAGAAGGGACCATTCAAGTTGAAAATGCCTAATGAACGTTTGTAGAAAGTTTTGTTTTATTTTCTGTGAGTCTTCTTTGTTTGTTTGTTTTTCAAGATAGGGTTTCTCTGTGTAGCCCTGACTGTCCTGTAACTTGCTAGGTTGACCGGGCTGGCCTTGAACTCAGAACTCAGAGATCTGCTTGCCTACATCTCCTAAGTGCTGATTAAAGGTGTGCACCACTACCACCACTTCCTCCCTTTTCCCTTCCCTCCTTCCCTCCCTCCCTTCTTCCCTCCTTCCTTTTCTTTAAAAAAATAAAAACGAAAAACCAACAAAACAAAAACAAACCAAGGTCTCATTATGTAATTCCAGCTGACTTGGAATTTGCTATATAGACCAGGTTGGTCTCAAACTCACAGAGATTTGATTGCCCTCACTCCTAAATGCTAGGATTAAGGATGTGCTCTACCATGTCTGGCCTGTAGAAAGTTTCTTAACCAGGATTTCCAATTAAGTGCCTGTTGGAATAAGCACTCTAGGCTGCTTAGAACGGGGTCATAACCTGAGACCCAACCCATCAGCTCAGCTGTACATCAGGAATATGGTAGCAGATTTAAGGAGCAGCTGTTCAGTATTAGCCACACACACACAACTGGTAGAATGAACAATCTGTGATCCAAGGAGTTCAGCATCTGTCTCACTACAGAAAAGTAAATAATCTGGGAGTTATTTGGTCCATAAGGCTGTAAGTCTCTGCAGTCGCAATCTGATGCTGACGTTCTAGAGGGTTCCTGGAGAGCTGCTGGTCTTCAGTCTGTTAGAATTTTAAAGATTTAATACCGACTACAGCAACAGGATTGTGAATTTGCCAGCAAGAGTGAAGGCAAGCCGGAAAAAAGTTTCCTTCTATGTCTTTTCATGTGGACCACCTACCTCCAGAAGGTGAGACCCAGGTTTGGGTAGGTCTTTCTTCTAATCTAATTAAGAGAAGTTTCTTATAGGAGTGCCCAGCAGCATGGGTCCTTGTCAATTCCAGATGCAGTCAAGTTGACAACCAAGATTAGCCATATCACTCATTGAAAACCATCTTTTGAGTCCAGCTGTTTTTCTTGTTTTAGAATAGTCTCATCACTTTCGAAAGTGTTGAGTCATAAATCAGTAAATACAGATGTTACTGTTGTCTGCTGTCCTTGTCTTCTCTTCTGGAGCAGCAGAGGGCTCTTACTCATGCTTTTCCAGGGGCAGTGCGATGTCTGTGTCTTAGCACTCAGAAAGAGGGAGGAGAGCACCCACTGTGCTGTATTTAAACCCTGATTGACATTTTCATCACAGGATCTATCTAGGTTTTGTTTGTTTGTTTTGTTTCTGCATTGAGAATCTTCATCTTTACCAGGAACATGAGAACCATCCCCCAGAGAAATATCTGTGAGCTCTGTCACAGCCCTTTCCAGGCCACAGGAAAAGGGTGTCCATATTCCATTTCTAGCTTGTGATTTCCCCTTAGAATCATCTTCCTGAGTGTCTGTATCTAGCTCTTCAGAACTGAAGACTCTTCTCATCTGACTGCCAGCTTGAGAGTTCCTTTGTCAAGGCTCAGAGTAAGTGCTCCACACCTCCATGTGTCTGTGGTATGACCCTGGTCCTTGACAGATCTGTGCCCATTAGTAGAGAGCATCACACTGTTCCCCAGTGTTTGGAGTTTTATTCTAAATGCATCATGACTAACTTCTAGTAATCAGAAACTTCTTTAAGATTTAGATTTCTTTGTATTGCTTTTTTTATTTAATGTTTTTTTGGTCACTTATTTCTTGATTGTCTAAAACCTAGACAAAGTTATTTCCTGTGTTCTCTTTTTCCAGAATATTTCTTTGGTCAAGGGCTTCTTGGTGTGGGCACTTTTGTTAGTTCAAGTGAACTGATTTTAGCTTGCTTTATAGTGTTTGTTTTTAAATGGAGTCTTGCCAGGCCTCTGCTCCTCTTCCCTTGTGTACTGGCGGCTTGGGTGTCTGGTCTTCTAGGCATCCTTCCAGATCCTGCACTGTAGTCTTTTCTTCCTTTTTTTACCCCTTCAACGAAGAGCAGGCAAGCAAGGCTTTATTGAGAAGTAGAATAACAGCTCCTGCAACAGGAAGAACCTGAGAATAGGTTGTCTGAGATTCTATTCTTTGGTGCTTAGCAATCACTGTATCCTTCTACAAGGTTGTGTAAGCATATGACAGGAGCCTCAGGCAAGCACTGAGAGCCCACTTGGTGTTGATGCAGCATCTGCTGGTGGAGCCTTGTACTGCAGCTTGATTTTAACACTCCAAGAGCTAAGTTTAGAAACTGACTAAGCCACATGCTAGAAAAGGCTTCTAAGGGTTGAGAGCCCTCAATAGGGGTAAAATTTCCATCAGTTTGTGAACAGGAGCCAGAGGAGAAAGGACTGGTGGGGAAAGGCAGAACCTGGCAGTTTTACAGCTAAGAAAATGCTCCTAGTAAATGAGAGTGTAACCATAGGTCAGCTCCATGTGAGACTTCCACATGGCAACATTGTAACCAGTTTTGTGATAGAAATCAGTGGAAAAATAGGATTTGGCTTAAACTCAGATTAGAAACTACATATCTCTGTGAAAGTGGAATCAACTCCAATTAGATTTTACTCTCCTTACTATGCTGAATGATCAAGTGAAAAAGATACAGGTCTGAGAATAAGCTGTCTGTTTAACTGGTAATCGTTGTATAACATGTCAGTTGATGACATGGGGTATCAACTTATGTTGAGGATAAGAATTTTCACAAAGACACACATTTTCCTGTGTTGAAACTTTAAAATCAAGTACAGGTTTAACAGGGTTTAAAATTTATTCATTTCCCAGTTTAGGTGACTTGTTGCATGTTTACCTGGATTTCCTCTTGTGGAGAAAATGATTTGTGTATTAGTTGTGTATCTTGTTTCAGTGTGAGAGAATTCATTCATAGTGAGTTTTGCTTCAGAGTGTAGTATGACAGTCTTGAATTGGGTATCTTTGCTGGGTAGGCAACCTCCAGCTAATCAGGGTTGTGGTGACAGAAGAGATGAACAACCATAGTTACAGTTACTGCTGCACCTGCTACAGTCTATTCTGAACTTGGGACCCTGTCAAGAAGCAGAAAGAGATGCTACTTTTGGTCCTCAGTGTGCCATAACAGTTGTGGTTAAATACAGACAGTTGTTTGTCCTGGTTGCTGTGGCTTTACTTGTATCTGTCTTATAGCAGCACAAGACATGCACTTGTTGTCATGCAAAAGTCCTGTTACAAACAAGCCTTTTAGGAACATGCACTAAATTATGTGGAAGACTCTGAGCACCAGCTTGTAGTGTTCCCTATCTTTAGATGCTTTCTAGGATGAGAGGTCAGAAACTGCAGGTAGAATCCAACTGTGTGTGTGTGTGTGTGTGTGTGTGTGTGTGTGTGTTACTAAGGATTGAATCTAGTGCCATTGGGCCATACCCCCAACTTCACAAAGGTTTTCTGTGACCCTGGCACTCTTTTGGAGAGTACTTGTGGAAGTCACTCATTTGTACTTATTTGATTTCTCAAGTTAGGTTGAGATTATACATTTTTTGCAATAATGCATATTATACCCTGATCAGTTGTTTAGCTTTTAGTTTGAACAACTTTTGTGCTTATAGACAGGTTATAAAATAGAGCTCACACTCATGTTGCCTAGTCTGACTTAGTAATGCCTTATGCAACTGCAGTGTAAGACAATGATCTAGGAGGTCAATGGTGGCACAGAGCTTCCCCTAGCTGCTCTCCTTTTTGCTGACAATTTCTTTATCTTCTCAGTTCCTTTCAGACCCTGGCATTGTTTTGAAGAATACTCTGGCTGCCACTTTATAGACATCTTTCATTTAATATTTATCTGAAGTTTTTCACATTAAACTGAGATCATGTTTTTGGCAAGAGTATCATAGAAGTCAAGTTGTGTCCTCCTCAGGGAACACATAAATTAATGTGCTTTATTAATGTTTGTTCCAATAAAGTGGATGCTTTGACAGCAAGTAAATACCCTATTCTAATATACTAGTTTTTGTGCTGCCACTCTCCTCTGCACTAGGCATGTGTGACTGTGATGTGTGCCAACTGGAAACTTTCTGTTCTGTTTTTCTTCTGCAGGTATTGGAATTTTACTTTGAGGAATAGCTGCCCCTACTTCCCTATTTATTGATTTATTCAGTGGTTCGTGTCAACAAGGATTCCTGGATTCTTGTTTGATTTGATGGGTTATATGATCCATTGCTCTCACTGTTGATTTGATACACACTTGTTGTAAATGACTGCATGTGACAGTTGATTTCTTTTTCAGTTTGAACTATTTGGAGAACATCCTATGCAGCATTTTTCATAAGATAAATGCATGGAAGTGTATCAGGTAAAAATCTGTTTACTCTTGCACCACACATCACAGAGTTCCTTTGGCATCAGAGTGGAAAGTGAGCTGTGGGCAGTGCTTTCTAGTGCCACTCTCTAGCCTATCCTTACTTAAGCATTTCTCTGGAGACAAAGGTTCCATTAGGAATGTTTTGTTCTTAGCTTACTTCATAGTGATGCCACAGCTACTAAATGAGGGCTGTGAGCAACAGAAGTGAGGATGAAGGAACAGAGTCAGAGGTAATGATGGCATGACACACAGGTTAGTGGACCAAAGGTGCTGAGATGAGTGAGCATTGGGTTCTTGTGTTCAGTAGCTATTGGAGCCACAGTGGAAGTTAGGAGGTGTAGAAGGGCAATAACAATTCTGCTTTCACGGTGTCCCTGTGACTTTGCTGGGTGCCTTTTCTCTTCAGGTCAGCAACATCCCTTTATGGAATGCTTGTGGAGCTGTCCTGAAGAAGTGCAGGGGTGAGGGTGGTGGGTAGGAAGAGCTTTTGTGTACATCACCAGGAACTCATGGCTGCAAATGACAGTCCCTGTGGGACAGAGCTGTGACCATGCCTTTGTGACTGCTGGGAGGAGGAGAAGCTCAATAAGAGGATTCCCTGTCTATTAGTTGTTTTTTCAGAAGTGCACTGAGGATGGAGCTTAGTGCCTCGTGCTATGGGAGAAGCACTCTACACCAACTACAGCCTTAGACCTCCTTAGCTCCAATGATCCAGAAGGAGGGATGTGTGCACATGTGCACATGAGGAATAGACAGTTTGGGAGCTGCTTCCTGGGTGCTGTGATGTCTGTATTCTTTGAATCGGGTTTAGAATAGTTCTGTTCAAGGGCAGACCTTGAACTTCTAACCACAGCTCAGTGGCCTATTCTTGAACTATGTGTGTCCTTGCGTGTCCCTGATAGGCATTCTCATCATTTCTAATGTGAGTTCAGTGTATAAGAGTGTCTTTGGTTCGAGGCCAGCCTGGTCTACAAGAGCTAGTTCTAGGCCAGGCTCTAAAAAAAGCTGCAGAGAAACCCTGTCTCGAAAAACAAAAACAAAACAAAAAAAAAGAGTGTCTTTGTTCTTTGTGAGGTTCCCACATTTGTGTATTACTCATTTAAACATTGTAGACAGATGTTTCTGTCCCCGCCTTGTCCTGTAGCTGTTCTTTCCCAAAGAAACACACAGAGGCTTATATTAATTACAAACTGTTTGGCCTATTGTTTAGGCTTATTACTAACTACCTTTTATAACTTAAAATAACCCATAATTCTTGTCTATGTTTAGCCATGTGGTTTGGTACCTTTTGTCAGTGAGGCATTCTTATCTTACATCCTCTGCATATGGCTGGTGACTGACTCTCTGCCTTTCCTCTTCCCAGAATTCTTAGTCTGGTCACCCCACCTATACTTCTGCCTGGCTACTGGCCATTCAGTGTTTTATTAAACCAATATGAGTGACAAATCTTTACAGTATACAAGACCATTATCCCACAGCAAAACATGTATCTGATGTTCACCATTTTCATAAATAAAGACTGTGGAGGTGTCATTTTAAAATCTAACTTGAATTTCTCACTGTGAATGCCATTGCAATTTAGATAGAATCTTCATTAGAATCTTTGGGGAATTCAGTACCCTTTGTTTCCTATTTTTTCAGCCTTTACTTTTGGTGGCCTCTGGGAGACTTTTTTCCTGTGTCCGTGGTTCTGTTTGTGGTAAAGCTATACCTCGTATCATGTTGGTGCTGAGAGTGGACAGGGGACAACACTTAGTGGTTGAGCCTGGACATTGTAGCCTGTTCTCATGTCCTATGGAAGCTGCTGAGGTTTAGACTCCCACATGTGCAGCCTGCTTTGTTCTCTGTAGCTCTCCTACTCTCTGCTCTCTAATTTCCTCTTTTCCTTAGGAAGGTCCCAGCCTTCCTTCCTTTCCTTAGTCTCTGCCCGCCAGGCCTGTTAGAATTCAAACTTGTGACTTTTATCACCCAGTTTATGAGTAGACATTCAACAAACAAAGTAATACACATATATTGTCCCCTAGTACCAGATGTTCACCTGTGTGGATGCAGTACAGATGCAAATCCCTGGTAATAGGACTCAGGCCTGATACCTCTCCAAAAAAGGAGAGAAGGAGGAAAATGGTGTAATGTTTATTGGTATTTCAGTTTTAGCTGCTGCCCCAGTGTCCTGGAGGTTGTTTCAATGTTCCATGCCCTCTGAGCTTGGTTTCTGTCCAAAAGCAGATCAGTCTCTGATAGCACGTCCTGTTTCCTTACTTTCCATCTCCTCAACTAGAATACTAACCACTGAAGTCAGGGACCTAGTTTCATTCTCAGTTAGAAGGATAGCTAGAGATGACACAGAGCTAGTGCTTGATAATTATTTATTGAGTGAAGTCATAACCGAAGTAGCGAACAACTGTCGTTCAGAGAAAAACATAACTCTGGTGGACACCACATTCTGAAGCCCACTGGAGCTGTGATTACGTCGACATCATTGAGGAACCGAGCATTTGCGCGGATCTAGGGATGCTGGACAAGCATTGTCCACTGAGCTGCAGCCCTAGACAAGCCCTGCTCTGACTATAAGTTGAGTTTGGAAGGTCCCAGAGCTGGCACTCTAGTCATCTGCTGGCCTTCCAGTTCAGATCAGAATCAGCACTGTTCACATCTGTGTGATGGGCTCTCTCACAGACTGCAAAGGGTCAGGGGCAGACTGGTGTTCCTGCCAATCACGTGTTCTGATGAGCTACACCCTCAGCCCCTTCCTTCCTTTTCTGAGACAGGGTATTGTTATATAGTGCAAGCTGGCCCAAACTTTCCATTATAGCCTTTACTAGCTTCAAATTTGTTATCTTCTTGCCTCGGCCACCTAACTGCTGGGATTACAGGTATGTTGTCAACATGGCTTGTTAATTCTGTTCTTCTGAATGGGGATGTTTGCCTGTATCTTGTGTTCACATTTTGGAGTTTCCAGGATTTGTAGAATATCCTGAGCAATGATTCCATGATGATCTGGATGAGCTTTCTCAAGATTCAAGGTCAGGCTTTTTTATGTAGATTGTGAAGTGCTGTCATTTCCTTAGATTCACTTTTCCATCATCCAGGGTTGGCTTTTGACCAACCGATGTCTAACACAGCTAACAGGGATCTTTCTGGAATATAAATGACATCTTTTCATTCCTCTGCCTCTGCTTACGCTTGGAGTAAACTGGAATGGCAAGACTTCTCAGTGGTGCTTGTTGATCCTTTCACCTTGCCACTCCCTTTCTTCTGGCCTTTCCTCAGAGATTGTAGGGCTGGATGAGCCTTTGCTATCTGCAAGAGCCTTCCCCCAATTTCCAAAGCAACTCCCGCGCCTTATGGTTTTAGTTTAGAGTCTGAGTGTGAATTTTCTTGACATGATTCCCTGTCATGTGTGCTGTGTGCTACTTATTTCTTTATAGTCCCACCACTATCTCGAGTGCTTTTGTCTTTATACCTGTGTCTTCTCTCATGTGAGCGCCATGGACAGGGGCCTGTCTCTCTTGAGAAGTCATTGCCCTCTGATTTTGCAGGTCACCTTGACCAGGACCTATTGGGTAATAAGCTTCTGCATGGTTAGAGAGTGAGTGAAGCCCAGCCCAGCCAAGAGACCAGTTTGCCTGGTAAAGCTTAGAGTTTGGGAGAATCAGGGAGGATCTTAAGGCTTCTGGAATGTACTGTTTTCAAGTTTATTTTCTTATTGTTTCTAGACCTGGAGTGGAAATTGTGGTATTAAATTCCCAACTTACTCTAATTTGCCAAAGCTTAAGATGTAGTAGCCACAAGTAGCCTGTTGGGTTTTACCCGTGGATTTCATTTCTATTTAGAATGCATTGTTTCAAGTAGATGACTTTTGCATGCAAAAATCAAGTCTGGAGCAAATTTTCATTTTTAAATTGTAAGTTTGTGCAAGTGAGGGTTTAATAGAAGTGCTCACCCAGCCTTTACCATGGTGACACATGGGCGTGTCTGAAGGAAAAACTGTCAGAATGAACAGATTTCACTTTCTATATGCCAGTGATTTCAGGACCAACTATAATGAGTTCTGAAATTTTTGTGTCAGTCTCTTGTTTTTTTCTTAAATGCTGTGAAGGAGTTTAAAATTAATATGCCATTTTTTATTTGCTAGTATTAACACCAGACATGATATTGTCAGCCTTGAAATTCCTGCTCTTATGTTGTCTTTTTTAAGTTTCAAGTGAGTTAGAGGCTCTGGCCCCTGAACCAAAAGGAACTGGTTTTATTTTAATAGCCACGTCTCCTATGACCTGTATGATGTGATTACTGATACCTGAAGGTGAACCCTTGATCAGTTATGACTTGTTGGTTCATTCTACAGTGACAGAATATTGCTTTTAGTGTTGAAATGTTAGGAATGGTGCTCAAAAACTGAAAAAGATCTACAGAGAAGGACTATGTCTGTCTGCTCATGCAAGTGCCTCATTACATAAAAGTTCTCTATGTCTAGTGACTCTGACCCCTCTGGCTTCCTTTTTTTGAAGGGAAGGCAAACAAGATTTTATTGAGAAGAGTGACAGTGCTTCCTGTTGCAGAGAGGGATCTGCAGAATAGGTTGCCCTCTAGTGGCCTTTCTGATTTGGCCCTTCTCACCTAGCCACATTGCAAGTTGTCATTCATACATGAGGAACTTTGCCAGGTGCTAGCTCTGCAGAGAGGCCGAGTGCTTCTGTCCACAAGGAGCTGTCTGTTAAATCCAGTCTGGCGATACAAAGCAGGAGTGGGATCCATCCACAGTCAGGGAGAGGAGCAGTAGATGTAGAGAATGAGACACAGAGGTAGGGCTTCTCACTATAGGTCAGCCTGGTGTGTCATGAGATGGCAAGTAGGCAGAGGAGGTGAAGGAGGGATTTAGCAGCAGGGAACTGCATTAGCAAGGTCATGTACTTTTCTAGATGTCAAGATCCGCCTTGTATATAGCTGTGAGAACTCATCAGACTTCCCGTTTGGCAAGTGAGGAACTTGCATTGAAAGTGTCCTCTGTTTGAGTACTTTGATTCCTACTAATTAGTGATTTGTCTGTATTTAATGGCATTTTAAACTACCTTCTCTGTTCAAGGTGCCAAGCTCACTTTGTCTTGAACTGTGGGGTGCTGGTTTATTATTTTTTTCTTTTTAATATCCTCAGTTGGGAATATCCTTGTTCAGTTAGTGCTGCCCATTTGCATGTAGGTGTGCTATCCCCAGAGCATAGGCTACCCGTTGCTACAATGCCAAAGAAAAATGACTCTTCCTCCTCTAGCTGTCATCAGCTGTCAGTAGCTTTTCACCTGGGATGGAGCCCAAGTCATGGTCTATTCTGAGGCAGCCTTTCACAGTACCCCTTCTTATCCACCAGATCGCCCATTCTTTCTGTTCCTCTTCTGCTTGTTGTCCCAGGTAGAGCTGAGTACTCACAGTCTAAAGTGTAAACTTTTTGGAGAATTGTTTACAGTTTACTCAGGCAGTGTAGGTGGCAAATAACAAAAAAAAAGAGCAAGGCATGATAGCTGATAAATGGCTATCAATAATGAGCAGACTCCATTGACTTTCAAAATAGCCGATGTTAATATAATATGTAACTTAAAAGAGGTAGGGAATAGTTAATAACCCCTATAGCAAAGGTTAACCTTTTGGGGAAATTTCCTCTTGACTTTTAGTTTTTTGTTTTAAATGAAATTTAAGCTACACCATGTAGAGTTGCCAAAAATTTCATACAGTACCCACAGTCAAGATTAGGATATGACAGCTCTTCAGTGTCCTTTCTCAGACAGTAGACACCCATTCTTTTCAAGGTGTCTTAACTGTCATCAAACCTCCTATAAGTGGAGGTGAGCCCATGGGCTCTTTTGCACCTGCTGCTCTTGCCCCGTGTAATGTTTGTGAGATTTGTCCATGTTGTTGTGTATGGCAATAGGTCAGCCCCTTTTCATTGTTCTATAAACTTTCTTGTATAAATTTACATTTTTTTCTTTTTCTCCTTCCTTCCTTCCTTCCTTCCTTCCTTTCTTCCTTCCTTCCTTCCTTCCTTTTGAGATAGGGTCTTACCCTGTAGCCTAGGTTAACGTAACTCTCAGTGCAGTCCTGTTATAAGTAGCCTTATTAGCTGTCTTCCTATGGACATTACTTGAGTATAGTGTCAGTTCTCTTGCCTCAGTCTCCCAGATGCTGGGATTACTGGTGATACCTGGCTTCTTCTGCTCATGGAGACTGGTTGTTTTCTGGGCTCAGGCTGTGTGCTAGTTTCTTTTATCTTTGCTGTGACAGATTTAACAGTCATAAAGCATTGTAAGGGAAGAAGCTCCTTGGAGACTGTACCCTGTGGCTGGTCACATCGCATTTGCAGTCAAGATACACAGAGGACCCTTGATGCTCAGTTTCCTCTCTTTTGATTGAGTCCAGGGCTCTAACCCATATTTGATGTAGGAGTGTTTCTATCTATCGGCTGTTTCATTGGTTAATTAATAAAGAAACTGCTTGGCCTGATAGGTTAGAACATAGGTGGGTGGAGTAGACAGAACAGGATGCTGGGAGTGAGGCACATGCCTTGGGCAATTGCCCTGCCTCTCCTCTCTGGGACAGTCACCATGAAGCCACCCACCAGGTCAGACATGCTGAATCTTTCCCGGTAAGACACCACTTCGTGGTGCTACACAGATTATTAGAAATGGGTTAATCAAGATGTGAGAATTAGACAAGAAGAGGCTGGAACTAATGGGCCAGGCAGTGTTTAAATGAATACAGTTTGTGTGTTGTTATTTCGGGGCATAATCTAGCCAGGAGGCCGGGATCTGGGTGGCAGGAACGCAGCCCGCTGCTCCTCACTACACATATTCTGTGTGGGTCTTTCCCCCTTAGTAAACTCTAGAAACACCCTCATGGGTACTCTATGAGGCATGTCTTCTGAGGGATTCTAAATCCAGTCAAACTGACAAATAAAGCATCATGGGCAGGTATGGGAGAGAGAGACAGAGAATGTGAATGAATGTGTACATGTATACATGTGTACCCATGCATATGTGTACATGTGTACACCTTCACATGTGTCACAATGGGCATGTGGAGGTTAGAGGACAATTTTGTGGAATCAGTTCTTCCCTTCTACCTTTACATGGGTCCTAAGGATTGAACTCAGATCATCACACATGCACAGAAGCACCTTTGCCTCCTGGACCATCTTGCTGGCACAGTTATATCTGTCTTCCTCTGGACATACACACTCTTTTCTTCTGGGCATCTTTTGGGAGAAGGAATACTGGAGTAATGAATGTTTGCTCATTTAGTCTCAGTAGACATTGCTAAACAACCCTGTGCTTGAACCAATTTGCACTCTCACCAGCAATCATTTCTGGTTGGTCTATTTCTTCACCAACACTTTGTCCTTGGGGACATCGGTGTTGGTGTACATTTTAGGTTTTTGTGGTTCTGATTTCCACTGGTAACTTAAAGTGGTAAGCATGCTTCTGTTTGCTTACCAGTTCCATGGACATCCTCTGTTAAAAGAGCTATGCAAGTCTTCTGCTCATTTAAAATATGTTCTGTTCAGCCCTGTAGACCTCAAGTTCATCCTGTAGACACACAACCAGTATAAAATTAATTAAATACTTAACATAATTTTAAAAAATTTGAGATCCTGTGGTCTGTTTTTTGGAGGGTTATTTAACATTACTAATTTTTTTGATTTTAGTAAAATACATGTAACCAATAAATACTTTCATAATGTTTTGTAATCTTCTTTACTAAGTATTTTTCAAGCTTTTCCACCACTCAGTACAGAAAGTCTCAGCATGAAGTAGTAACTTCCTCCTTGCCATTGGCTGCTTTTAGTTTGGCCCTCTTTTCTGAATATGTGTTCTTCGTTAGATTTGGGTTTTGTGACTGTCTTTCAGTTTGTGACTTATGGAGTTACTTTCCAAAGGATATTTTTTTTGAGTAGACATTCTTATGTTACCAGTCTTATATTAAAGGTAGTGCTTTTTGTAGTCATCTCAAGAATGTTTTATCCAGCCCAGAAGTTCTCAACTGAGGGTTTGTTCCTTGGGAGGAGGAGACATTTTTGGCTGTCACAGCTGGATCATGGATGCTGTAAAACGTCTTACAATGCAACAAGGAATGATTTGGCCCCAGATATCAATAGATGAAAGTTGGGACTCAGGCTTACCGTGAGATGTGTTACTGTGTTTATGTATTTGCTTCTGGAAGTGTTACAGTCTCTGGAAAGAAATGTTGATCTTTCTAACGTGTGCTCCTAGCCTTTTGTCTAAAACAAAACCTGGTTTTGTTTATGATAGAGAGCTTTGTATGGGTCATATTGACAGATGAAACTAAGGTGTTTGGTGGTTTAAAGGTAGTATCTGAACATGAGGGTAAATAACCTGACTTTTGCAGAAGCTAGAGACTTTATTTATGCTTTCCAGTCTGACCACGGAGCAGATTTCATGCAGGCAAAGCACTCACACATTTAAAGAATAAATCTTTGAGAGCTCAGGATTTCTCATTGTTGCTTAACTTTAATGTTACAACTGTAATGAAAACTGAAATTCCCATTGCTTTCCTAAACAAAAGAGTAACAACTTGACTGTGAAGTGTGCTCTTATCAGAATTGCCATCTGGTTCTTGGCACACAAGTGTGATGAGTAGCTGGATGCTTGCTGGATGGGGGGGGATTTGTTCTTTCTTTTTTATGTGTAGTTCAGTTGTGTTTCCACCTGTCAGATATGTCATAAAATTGACTAGGTATACAGATTGTGGTAACCTACTCACGTGATCACTTAGGAGAGCTGGGAGAAGTACATTGAACCTTGCGGCAGCTGGTGCTTAGCAGGCAGTGGTGGGAGAGCAGTATGGAGACACTTCCTTCAGTTCACAGCCTGAGCAGATATGTAGAATTCTTAACATTAAAATCTACTTACTTTAAAACCAGAATCAATACTGTAGGGTGGTCAGATGAGGAGAATCATTGTGTCCAGTGTATATTATGGGATGGAAACTGTTCTGCTGGTGGTGATCCCTGGGAGATTGATTTAATAATTAATAAACCAGTTGGTGTGTGTTTATTAGAGTCAGGGTTTTGTTTTAAAGCTTACAAATACAAGCTACTTTTTGGGGTACTGTTGCTGTCTCTGGTATTCTTCTGATAGAGATAGATTGTGTATCTATATATAGGTTCGTGCATGCACGCGTACATGCTGGAACAGGTATGCACACACAGGTAATTAGCCTGACATGAATGTAGAGGTCATAGGACAACTTGTGGGAGATGGTTCTCTCTTCCACCATGTGGGTTCTTGGGGTTAAATTCAGGTTGTCAGGCTTGTCAGCAAGCAATTTTATCCACTGAGACATCTTGCCACCACCCCCTAACCTTTTTAAATGAAATTTTTTGTAGGGAGGGTCTCCTCAAGGTAAAATCCAGAGTCTTGCCTTATGTACTGTATAGGCAAGTGCTTTACCACCAAGCTACAACTCCATCTCTAAATGAAACTTTAAAAAAAAGATTAAGTCATTTGTATATGTAATAAAAAATTAGTAAAGTAGAGTTTTGGTGAGCCAGAATCTCAAGAGAGCAGATCACAGAACCTTAGCATGGGGTTCATTCCTTTATCCTTGGTGCAGAATGTGCTCATGGACTATAGTGGAAGGGGTCAGCAAGGCAGCCATAGTCTTAACATTCTCCATGGCGCAACTAGCACACCCCCTGGAGACTATACAATCAAGTATAGGTGGCTTGAGTTCCCTTCCTGCATCTGAGGTGTGTACACAGAAAGGCTGACCCAAAGGCCAGTGTCCTGGGCCACAGACCTGGAAAGCTGCTGCAGCCGTTGGAACTGCTCTTGGACTTCATGCTGTTTCACAGCTTTCATCTGTCTCACGGAGTGAAAGCAGGTGTATGATGTCGGTAAGATAAAAATAAACTGTTAGTATACATGGTAGGCCTTATGGGGTCTTCAGATTACTTGATTTTCACATACAGCTTTGGAGATGGAAGCAGTTCAGATGGGTTCCTATATTGGATTTGGTTCTGGTTAAGATCCAGCAGAGACATCAGTGTGATGCATTTTAACTGCTAGAGTACATGGCATGTGTTTGAAAAGACTTGCATGTGCCCAAGAGTCATATATTTGGAACTAAAATAGAGTATTTGTTCTGAGGTGAGTCAAAGTGGAGCATAAATTGGGACAGAAAGGGCAAGAAGCTGTCCCTATACTAACAGCAATTCTAATAGACCAAATTCTCCAGCTTCCCTGATTGAACTCTTGCCTCCAGTTGAGAAGCAGGGTCTCTGCCTTCACTGGTACCTCACCCTACCAGTCATCACCTTTCTCCTTTTACTGTGCTGCTGGTAGCAGAACATGCCCTTGTCTTTACATCTTTACATCTTCCTTCCTTCCTTTCTTTCTTCTTCTTCTTCTTCTTCTTCTTCTTCTTCTTCTTCTTCTTCTTCTTCTTCTTCTTCTTCTTCTTCTTCTTCTTCTTCTTCCTCCACCTCCTCCTCCTCCTCTTCCTCCTCTTCCTCCTCTTCCCCTTCTTCCTCCTCCTCCTCCTCCTCTTCCTCCTCTTCTTCCTCTTCCCCTTCTTCCTCTTCCTCCTCCTCCTTTTTTTTTGTGAACATGTTCAGTCTTATTTCTTAGAGGCAGAAAGACTACCGAGTACCTTGTTGGAATGAGGGAGCCAAGGCATCACCAGCCTTCAGCAGACACACAAGGAGTGAGAAAAATTGTATGGTTGTTGGGCAGCCCTGAGATTTCACTTTACTGTGGCAAATCCTAGACCATCTTTACTGAGAACGTGTGATGTGCTTGTGTGAATTTGCTTTGATATGTGTACTTGGAAGTTAACAATTTTTAAAAATTGTTTTCTAGAGGCTTCAAACAACACATTTATTATCTCATGTTTTCTAAAGGCTTAAATCAACATTATCTTGTATTCTCTAGGCAGGAGTGCAGGTCTGGCCTGATTGGGTGCCTGCTTCCATGGCTCTCACAGGGGCATAGTCATGTGTAGTTCTGTCTGAAGGTTCAACTGCTAAGCTCACTTCTATGACTGGTTGTAGGGTATATCTCCTTAGGGCCTTGGCTTCTTGTTGGCTGGAGGCCACTCTCAGTTCTTTGCCATATTTGGCCCTTATTTTTTGGTGTTGTTGGTATGTTGTAAGTAGAGCTGCTTGGTCATTCTGGCTGCTCAGCAGCTCAGACCCAAAATAATCACACAGAAACTATATTATTTAAATCACTGCTTGGCCCATTAGCTCTAGCTTTTTATTGGCTAACTTTTACATTTTAATTTAACTCATTTCTATTAGTCTGTATATTGCCACAAGGCTGTGGCTTACCAGGAAAAGTTCTGGCGTCTGTCTCTGGTGGGGCTACATGGCTTCTCTCTGACTCTGCCTCCTTTCTCCCAGCATTCAGTTTAGTTTTCCTTGCCTACCACGAAAACTTTGACCCTTTTGGAACCATAAGCCAAATAACTCCCTCTCTTCTATAAGTTGCCTTAGTCTTGATGTTTTATTTTTGTCACAGCAATAGAAAAGTTATTAATGCAGTCTTTCTCCTCTCATTCTGTCTGTTAGATTCATCCTTTAGTATATTGCCTTCCTCAGAGGAGAGCTTCTTCATTTCCATTTTACTTACCAGTGTTTTTACTAAATCCTTTTTGCTTTTTCCTGGAAAGATAAAATTCTTTGATTTCTCTCAGATACCAGAACAAGTGGGTGGTTGGCGTTGTCTTTTTTTATATACAGAGAAACTAAGATCAGACAGTGGGAGCTGCTCAGGGCTCCACAGATAAGAGTTGTCCCCAGAGCCCCTCACCTGGGTTATGTCTCCACTATGGGACTTTGTGTGTTCGGATGCCACCAGCTTTGCCCCTTTTACCTTCCACTCTTGTCCATACAGTCCTTGAGCAAACACTTCTACTCTTGCTGTGCTTCATGCTGTTCCAGATGTCAGAGCTTGTCCTTCTCCAGAGCCCTACCCCCTGCCACTGCAAGATCAACTTCTGCTGACAGTGCCCGTGGCCTCTGCTTAGTAATTCCAGCATGTGCCTAGTATCTTAGTGTTGATATTTTCAGCATTTGGCCTCCAACCTTGGTGTCAATTCCTGGGGAAGACAGAAGGTCTCTTCTGCTTGCTATTCCATCTCCTATGAAGACTGGTGCAGACAGCACCACTTTGTTGAGTTGATGAAATAAGCTTCTGCTTCAGAGGGTTTTGGTAGAATAGAGGGGACATGGAATATCTCAGGTAGAGTTGTGTGCCACTATTGTGGCCTGACTTCATCTGTTACTATTTTCTGTGCAGCAATATTTAGTTAATTTAACTTGATTATTTTTCTGAGGTTGATAAAAACCTTTTTAAAGATTTTTCTTTTTCCTCCTTTTTTTAAATTGTTGCTGATGTAGTTCATCCTACAGTCCTCACACCTATTTGCTTATGAGAATTTCACAGAAAATATTACATTTGTTTCATTAGTGCTTGCTTTAAAAAAAAGAAAAGGAAAAACAAAGGACATTGTCTCATGTAACCCAGGCTACCTAAACTTGATATATAGCCAGGAATGACCAAAAAAAAATCAAGAGATCTTCCTTCCTCCTCCTGTGCTGTTATTTGGGTGTACACCACACCCAGTGGCAGAAGTTCTGCTTTTTTATGGACATATACTTTAGGAAGATAGCAGATTGAAAGATATGGTTATTCTCATGACTAGTAAATGTCTTTACTAAAAGTTTCCACTTAAACAAATGGAGAAGCTATCTGGTCTGTACCCAGGGCTTTGCTGATGCAGATTGTAATAAGGGCCTGACAAGAAACACTCAGACATCCCTGCCACCACCAGGTTCCCTCAGAACCACATGGGCCTAGTCTAGCTGACATCACTATCACAGCTTCTGCCTGCTTTTCCTACGGAAGTCATTTTTGGAGGCAGATAGTATCCTGTATTGAAGAGAAGAGTGCGAGTGCAGAAACAGGTAAGGAAAGCCTCTGCCCACCTTATGAACAGGGATCTGAGCAGGCACAGGAGGTCAGGGTGTTCCTGAACTTCAGGTGCTCTGGGGGCTCTCTCCTGTCCTTCCCTAGTCTCCTGGTGTTCACTGAAATTACCCCAAACCTTTGAGGATGTCCTTTTTTTTTTTTTTTTTTTTTTGGTCCCAAAGGTAATGTCTTTAAAAGATTGAAAAGGAATCCATACATTGGCTGTGTGCATGACAAGATGAGTAGATATTTACTTTCGTTCAAAATGTGTTATGACTTCTGGGGGAAGCCAGACAGTGGCAGCTATGACCAAGGGGTACAACTGTAGTACCAGCACCTGAATTGTTTACAGTCTAGCAGCAGATCTCAGTCCTTCTCCCACCCTTCCTTGGCCTTTAGGCTTCAGCCTTCCCTGCTAGCCCGCCCGTCCTGCTCTGTTCCCCTTCGAAGCTCTCACCCTATGTGTGTCTTGATCAGCGTCTGCCTTCTACAAACAGGAAGCTTAGTGAGGACAGGAAACCAGATCTGTCTTGTGCCCTTATTTTCTCTCGATAGATTCCATGAATATTTCCTAGGTGGAGGAATGATTGAATGAATGCCACACAGCAACCAAATAGTAGTTCACTATGGCATGAAGTCAGAGACCAGCAGTGTTCTGCAGGCTGCATGTGCTAAGAATTCAGGTCACAGGAGGTCACATGAAAGTTTAAAGGAAGACGAATCTTAAACTTTGTTGTAGGATTTGGCTAAATGAATCAGTGGGAGGGGGAAATTATTCCAATCTGGAAAGTGTGAAAATGGGCAGGAAGACTGTTTCCCACATCAAGTTTTTTGAGGGATAAATGATAAATGGCTTAAGATGACTTCTAGACTGTGCAACTTTTTCAGGGGTTAAAAGGTGAATAGAAAGAATAATGGTCATTTTGTCGAGTAGAGTCTAAATGACACAGCCAATGATCTAAAAGCCTATGTTGGAAAATGTCACTTTATTATATGTGTCTGGAAGTGCAGATGGGGAAACAGATTTTTTTCTTTTTGCAGTAGATTCATTAAGTGTTTAGGAAGAGATTCTCTTCTGCACCATCTTCAACAGCCTGAGTAGTTTGAGGCTGAGACTAAACTCCAATTGTGCTGGATTGCTTTATGCCACTGAGCGTAGGTCCATCCCAGGTGCAGGCACAGCCCCTGCCACACAGCCTGTTCTGGGTTGATGATGATTCACTGACGTGCACAGAGCAAGTGTGGCAGTGATTGAAGAATGGAGCAGCTCACACTTACTGAGCTCTCATTCTTGGCTATGAATCCTCCTCCGAGGGCAGCAGGCCTAGATACTTTTTCCAGGTCACTCGTGTGTGGCGCTGGTATCCCCCCCCCCCCCCATGTACTGAGGGTGATTGGATGTGGGTAGGGGGCACTTCAATAACCAGGATTTGCTGGGCTGGACAGGAGCTCCTTCCATGTGCATTCTTTTTATTCTTGAGTGCACCATCCCCCATGGCTCCTCCCCCAACAGAGCTAAACACCAAGGTGTTCACAACACTTGCTGATTATCCTGGGAAGGCAGTCTGCTGATCTTTCATTTTGTAGCAGACTCGTTAGCCCCCACAAACCTGGTGCAGTGTGGTATTGCAGAAATCATCTATATGGAAATAGTTTACAGCCTTGTTTCTTTGTTTGGAGCCATATAATTAAAAAGAATAGGGAGTTTTTGAAGTAAGACCATGCTTGCTGTGATGGGGTCCCTGAGCTACCCATTGGCTGGTATGTATCTCTGTGTCCCTGGGAACACCACAGGCAATCCAGGTACCTTCCATTAGACTTTGATGCATATGTAACCATTGGCAAATCCACATGTTCTTTTAGGAGTCTACTGTTACCTTAGATTGGCATAGTCATGTGTCCCTGTCTCTGGCTTTCTTCATTCTTGTTTTGTGGAGAAAGAGAAGGCCATGTGATAAGAAGTCCTGCCTTCCTCTCAAGTGTCTTTTTAATTTCCTCCTGCTGAGCAGAGTCCTCCCTTGGAAGCTAAAGCGGAACCCATGGTCTAAGTGAGGTCATTTCTTATGTTGCTGTCTCTTCATTTTTCTTCATTTTGTTCTCTGTCCTTACTTTTTTGTCTTAGTTTATGGGATGTTCCCTGATGCCTCTGAAATAACGAGCTGGTGATCTTTAATCATAGCATTTATTCTTCATCTCCTGCACCCTAGTCTGTTCCTGCTCGAAGCCAGGGAAATCCTCCAGGAGGTCTCTAAGAGCCACCTGTTGACTGCCTAGTATCTTTACTCTGATATCACCATTGCTGCACTGCAATTCTGTTCCTACAGCACTGCAAAGTGTTCCCAGAGTTTACAGTCTCTGGGTTAGGAATCAGCTGGACCACTATTCAAAACTCAGTTCTGAAATCTTTACTTGTCTGTGACTATGGTCAAATATCATGTTCATTTGAAGGATAGCTCAAATCAATATATTGGCTTCCTAGCATTCTGTTCCAAGTGAACAATTGACAATTATCCATCTCCTTCATCATACTTAAAAGACAGGCACTAATTAAACTATTCTTTCATGGAAAAATTGTTTCAAGAAATTGACTTTCCCAACAAGATTGGATTACTCTTAGAATGTGAGATAGTATTTCCTCTGAGAGGGGAGCAAGAGTAAAATCCATTTCAAAGCTGTTGACCAGTGAAGCATTTGATTAGGAAAATACGAGGTAAAGTGAACTTTTTATTGAAAAAGAAGTAGTCAGTCTTTCATATTCCCAGTTTGGTGTGCCCCCTGCAGTTTGGCTCCCTGCTCCTTTTTTCCTTTTGGAACTTGTGTCCTGATCAGTTTATAGGTGAAGTTTCATATTTCAGAATTTTTCTTCATGTCTTTTTTCCCCTCAAGAATTTTTTTATTTAAAAAATTTTTAAATTTTATATACTAGCCCCAGTTCCCCCTCCTTCCCCTTTTCCTGCCCCCCTCCAAACTCCCCCTATCCACTCCACCATCCACTCCTTAGAGAAGGTAAGTCTCCCTTTCCCCAAGAAATTCTAATGTTAAGAGAGAAATAGCGGGTGAGTACCAGAGAGATACATCCTGGTACCTACCTCCCTTCCCTCTCTTCATAGACAATGGCAGAGATGCTTCCTATTTTGTATTCATACTGAATTGAGAGGGAATTTTTTTCTTCTAGTTCCGGCAATTGAAGCTAGGGCATCATACACATCCGAGGCAAGTGTGTTACTACTGAGCTACAGCCCTATTCCAAGAGAGGGAATTTCTATCCAGTGTGTGTTGAGGTGGCTTTCTTCCTTGAAATGTATATGTGTTTATGTGCATGGGGTTGGGGCAGTGGCAGATAGCCACAGCTATTGCTTCTTAGAAATTATTCACCTTGTTTTTTGAAACAGGATTTTTCACTGGCCTCAAACTCACCATGTTGTCTAGTTTGACTGCCAGTGTTCCCCTAGGGATTCACCTGTCTCTGTCTCCCAGCCCCCGGATTATAAGCAGGCCCACGTCTTGCTTTTTTAGTGTAGGTTCTGGGGGTCAAACTCAAAGTCCTCATACTTACCTGGCAAGCATTATTGCTATACCCTGTACCCTAGCCCTTTGTCATGGTTTGTGTTGACATAATGAAACACCTAAGTTAATTAACTGAGAAAGATTTATTTTGGCTCATAGTTTTAATAGTTCCAATCTAAGATCAGGCCTATTGTTTTGGGCCCCTGTGAGGTTCCTAATGAGGTAGCACACTATGTTAGGAGCATGACTGGAGAAGACTTCTCACTTTGCGATCAGAAAGCAAAAAGGAGAGGGCTGGGTTCCCAAATCCTTCTTTATGGGAGGTTATATCCCCTGTAATTTAAGGATTTTCCATAAGGCTTATCTTCCTGAAAGCTCATGACACTTCTTGGGGCCAATTGTTTAACACATGAACTTTTGAAAGATGTTTATCCAACCCATAATAAAAGAGTAAATATAAAATAAATTTTGCTTAATTAACAAAAGGCTCTTAGCCACCACCCCTAGAGGTATGAATATTTGAGATGATGTGTGGTTATTCAGGTGAGTGTCTCAACTGTGGTAACATTCTGTTCTGACTCTAATGAACTAACTTGATTGTTCAGTTCTTTATGATTTTAAGAGGCACATTCACCACCAATGTTAAAGTGTGTCACTTGTCACACCTCAGGGCAGTATGTTGCAGAAGATGCAAAGGCAGTAGCTTAGATTTCCACAGCACAGTTCACGCCACAAGGGAAAGTTCTGTGGTCTTAGTGAGAGACCTGTGTAGTTCTCAAAGTGAAAATGTTTGTCATGTTGTCCTGCCTTGACTGGCCTGTAGAAATCGTATTGGGGATTTTTTCTTTGGTACCTTCTGTGCCCTTTAGGCATGGGAAGAAATACACATACTCTGAAACTGCCCTCTTCAACATCTGAAGCTTCATGAGAAATGAGGTCAGTTGTGTTTTACTTTTTGTTGTCTACAGACTTCTGAGCCCAGGTAACACTCAGAGGGCCGAGCACTGAGCTCTCACCCAACAGCCACAGGCAGGATGTGGTACAGCAGGAGCCTTGACTTTGTAGCTTTGTTATCAGTGGGTCTTTCCACCAGCTGGTGATGTGTTTGTATGTATGGGTTCACATAGAGGATGGAGGGTGCGGATGTCCTGAAGACCTTCTCAGTGTGGCAGCCCTCCTAAGCTGTTTATAAGGGCTTAAAGTATTATGCCAAGGTGACTTGTGCTCTTCAGAGTCCTGATGAGCTGATATCTGTGAGTTCTTGGATTCTTCAGTGTACCCCTAAAGTTTATTTCTTATTAACTACTCATAGACTTATTTGTTTTCCATTTTTTTGTTTGTTTTGTTTTTTAAACATGCCTCATGTAGCACAGTCTGGCCTTGAACTCCTGATCTTCATACCACCACCTCCAAAGTATTGGATTTACAAGTGTGGGCAGGCCATTAATTCTAGCTTCTTAACTTCCTTTAGACTTAAAGGCTTGTCTCAGTTACTTTTTTGCTGCTGTGAAGACACCATAACCAAAGGCTCTTATAGAAGAGTTTATTTGAGCTTATGGTTTCAGAGGGTCCAAATCCATGCCCAGCATGGCAGGAAGCATGGCAGCAGAAAGCATAATGCTGGAACAGTAACTGACAACTTACATCCTTATCTGCAAGTAGGAGGCAGAGAAAGCTAACTGGGAATTGTGGGCCTTTGAAACCTCAAAGTCTGTCTTAAGTGACACACCTCCTCTAATCCTTCCCGAACAGTTCCACCATCTGAGAAACAAACATTCAAATATATGAGCCTTTGGGGGCCATTATTCAAACCACTATAGGCTGAATAACATTTAAGGGTCCAAAGTCCATTTTGCTATTCACATGGCTAGGAGGGTTGAAAGTAGCCAAAAGATGCCATCAGTGTAAAACTTGGAAGTAGATAGGTTCAATGATTAATAAAACTGGGGTGTCTATGGAGCTGTTGATATCTATCATGAAGTTGATAGGAGTTTCAGATAATGGAATATTAGAAGTGATTGGAATGCCAGTGTGGCACAATTCTCTAAGAATGTACCAGAAAATGAATTCTGTATATGGCCTCTATGTTTTAAAAATGTAAAAAAAAGGAGTGGGCTGCATGTGTGTAAATGTATGTGTGTGTCTACACATGTTTTCTGGGCCAGGGTGGTGGTAGTGGTGGTGGTGGATGCTTGTGTCTATGCTAAGCATCAAGGCCAAGGCCTCTTTCATGCTTCTGAGCTGTAGCCAGAGCCAGTGGTTTTTTGTTTTTTGATTTTGTTTGTTTGTTTGTTTTGTTAATATGTTGTGAGGGGAACTAGGTTCCATGATAGCTAGAGTCTCTCCAGGTCTGAGGTGTATTGCATGTGTGCCTTTCCTTTCAGTTTGAGTAGTCATACTGTTAGTCTTGTCATTACTGCTGGACACTTGGCCATGCACATCATTTTGTAGCTCATGGTGGTGAAGCAAGTGTACATTTATTGTCAGATAACTCCAGCACTTCACTAACAGGAGTAGTGAACAGCTAGCCTTTTCCTTAAACTCCCAAATAGGAACATCTGGGTTGTTATTCCAGCTTCATCATTATTAGCCTGGGCCAATTCTATTAAGTTCTCTGTTCCTCAGTTTTCTCAACAGCAGAATGAGGCTGATCTTGGTAACTTTTGGAAGAATTTTGGTGATTAGATATACACAGGTTAAGGTCTTGTTATCACCTGCACAGATTACAGAGCTGGCAGTCCTTATTCGTACTCCTGTTCCTCTGGAGGCAGGGTGCTTTTCTATATCTGGAAAAGGTTAGGCCGTTCCTTTTCCAGAGCAAGAGTTAGAGGTGCACTCTGGATGTTAGCCACCCTGCAAAGGAAGTGCACACTCCTGACCCTGGTCATACGCTGTTCCACCAGCATAGACAATGAAAAATAGTTGGGAAGCTGAAATAATTTTAGTATGTGGGTTTTTTTGTTGTTGTTGTTTGAGGCAGGTTCTTACTTAGTAGCCCTGGCTTGTCTGGAACTCACCAGGCTAGCTTTGAACTTGCAGAGATCCACCTGTCTCTCCCTCCTGAGTGCTGGGATTAAAGAAATGTGCTACCATATGCTGCTAAACTGCTTTTTGATGAAAATGTCTTTATATAAAACAATTGCTTTGGCTGGGTGTTGGTGATGCACGCCTTTAATCCCAGCACTCGTGAGGCAGAGGCAGAGGCAGGCAGGTCTCTTTGAGTTTGAGACCAGCCTGGGTCTACATAGCTAGTTCCAGGATGACCAGGGCTACACAGAGAAACTCTGTCTCAAGAAACCAAAAACAACAAAAACCAGTTACTTTGCTATTCTGTCAATTTCTTCGTGTGTGTGTGTGTGTGTGTGTGTGTGTGTGTGTGTGTGTGTTGTTGTTGTTGTTGTTGTTGTTGTTTATGTTGAGAGTGGGGAATTGGAAATGTATGCTGCTTCCGAGTAAACACTGATCCCTTGATGGGTCAAGGAATAGTGCTTGATTGTACTTAAGTCCTCTTGTCAGTCAGCAGAAATGTCTGAGACTAGGGTATAAGAGTAAACTTAAAAGGGTAGATTTTTAGATGATTGAATGGAGGCGCTGAGACGGCACAGCAGTTTCCTCAGCTAATCTTCCCAGGGTGAGCACGGCCTGATTAGAGTGAGCAGTTATGTGTACACAGGGTGGTGGGGTGAGAGCTCTCTTGTCTTGCCCCTTGCAGGATTCTTAAGATAAAGATGTGTTTAGAGACATTTGAAAAAGATTGACAAGGTTCTCTGCTGCTCAGGAACAGACTCTACCGAGAAATGAAAGGAAGAAAGGAGGAGGGAGGGAAAGGGGTGTTTCCAGAAGCTTCAATTCAACTAGGCTTTGCTGTGTGTGTGTGTGTATGTGTGTATGTATGTGTGTATTTGTGTGTCTCTTTGAGTGTGTGTGTGTGTGTGTGTGTGTGTGTGTGTGTGTCTCTGCGTGTGTATAAAAAGTAGGCTCTAGGTCCTTGAAGCGGTGTTGTTTTGGAAAGTTGTCACTTGGCATGTTCTTGCCTACTGTCCAGGCCTGTGCAGGTTGACACTCTCAGGTGCCATGTCACAGCTGTCCTCCCTTGGCAGAAGGCTTTCCTTGGAGGAAAGATGTCTTTGAGGCTCTGTGAAGGCCCTGGGGACACGCTGCTGGTGGCTAGAGGTGTATTTCTGCCTCACTAGCTTACCAATAGGGAAAGGAAATACCTTAGCGTGACAGGTCTCAGGGAACCTGGGAGGTTATGAAGGTGGCCCTGCAGTGGGGATGCACTCTGGCCTCTTATGCTTAGGTTGTCTTATTTGACCTTCCTCTGGCTTTGCTGGGTACTAACCCTCTGAGGATGTTAATTTTGTGTCTTCCTCTGCCATCAGAGGCACTCAAAATTTGTTGATGGATCAATTTCTTTCTTTTTTAAGATCCCCCCTATTAATAATTGTCTACTGTTTACTTACCTTCAAGTTTTTTCTTTCAGAGTCAGTAAATATTTCAGTTAATAAGTGATTAACAGTCCATATGTGGTTTATTTTGGTCCGGTTTGGTGTAGGTTGATTGTCCTTTAGTATATATGCATGTTAACTAATATATACTGCAGAGATGTAGTTTTTATAACGTTTTAGCCAACTGCAATTAAATTTAAATTTCCTGTAGATTTTAGATTCAGTTATCTAAAAAGTATTTTTAAATGTAGTGAACAATAGTATTATTCTAATTTCATTTTAAGATGATATATTTGCTAGAAAAAACTATATAGAAGTGAAAAACAGGAGGTTTTGATTAGATGTGTATCGATGTAGTTAAATTTTTATTTGATTATGTTGAGTGAGTTTGAAGAACTTTATGATGAAAAAATTCCCCAAAGAGTTGAATGTAATCTGTGTTTAAAAATAAAGGTCTTAAAAATTGATTTTTCCTTCAAGAGCTGAATATATGAACCATGCTTTGATTCTGATTTATGGCCATCAAAACTAAGTCGTAGATTCAATAGATATTTTATAATTTGTCCCTCTGTTAAACTGTGTTGTATCCACTTAGAAAATAAAGTATAAGAAGAAGGTCCATTGACTCCTAGAAACGTGCTGTCCTGAATGTGTGCTGTTTCCAGCTTGCCTTGGTGACTTAATGTCATGTCCAGTGTCTGGCCTCCTTTTTTTTAAAAATTTTTTTTTAAGATTTATTAAGTATACAGTATTCTGTCTTCATGAATGCCTGAAGGCCAGAAGAGGACACCAGATCTCATTACAGATCGTTGTGAGCCACCACATGCATGCTGGGAATTGAACTCAGGATCTCTGGAAAAGCAGCCAGTGCTCTTAACCACTGAGCCATCTCTCCAGCCCTGGCCTCCCTTTTATTCCCATCTTGCATATCTCCTTTATTCTGCCTCCTTCCAGGGAAATTGCTCTTCCTTCTTTGATATTTCTTAAAAGGAAAAGGGCTCTATCCAGGCCCTCAGGACGTGGCCCATAGGTGCTATCTGTTTCTTCTCTTTTTTCTTGCTTGATTTGCTGAGGTACTTATCAGTGTTACATCAGATGATGTTCTATCAAAAGCCCCACAAAGCATCCGGTTGTGAAGCATACATGACTGTGTCCACCCCAAGAACAGATGTACAGTTCTGTGTCTAGTTTCATCCTTGAAGCTATAAGAGAAATGGGACCATCTTGGGAGTTGATTGTCTTTGTCTTTGGCAGATGAATCCAACTGTCCCTTTTAATATATGTTTAAGTCATTCAAAATATATGTATTTTAATCATATCAATTTGATGACACAGTACTATGGCTTTTCATCTGAACAAACTTAGGTATAACTTACAAAATGCATTCCAGTAGCTGTTTAGAAGAGCAGTGCTGGACTGCCATGTGTATTTTAGGACTGATTATGCATTGCAACAGTTGTAAATTCTTTAAAATATGGCACTTAGGAGTCATTTTTATAGACTGACCAACTTCCCTTTTAGCGTATTGAATGTCTCTCTGAATGACTGTATTCAGGGTGGCCTCCTGAAACATAACAGTTCAGACATACGAGAGACTCCAGCGAAGGTTTGGTGGGTTTGGGGAAGATTCATGCTCTAGTCCCTTTAATGCTGGAATCTTTCTTTTCTCCTCAATGTTTTTCAGCCTTTCTTTAGGTTAAATTTGTTTCATTTGAGAATTGTTTTAGAAAATACTTAGCCATGTTCATACAAGTGCATTTTAAAATGTTTACAACTTCATATTTCCCAGTGTTAAACACAAAACCACCCTTAATTCAAATGCATCTTGTTCCTGTGCACAACTATTAATGTTTCAAAGCTGCTTCGCATACTAAATGTTTCTGGATTAGGGATCCACATAATAATGGAGTATGCTTGTTTTGGTTCTTCACAGAGGTTTGTTGTAAGAGCTTAAAATAAGGCTGCAGCTGATGTGTGATGCACAGTAACTGTTTATTTAGTGTAAGTGCACCCTGTATCTCTCCTCTCTGATCAGCCTGTGGAATTTGCATGCTGCATAGCAACCATCTTCTTTTATACTTTATTAAATATCTGTCAATTATAAATATCAAGGTTTTACATTAATGTCAAGATAGTACATCAAAAATTCATGGAATATGTGACTTTTTCCAAGGGTATTTAATACTTAATGCATTTGTGTCATTTTTCTTTTCAGAGATATTGACAGGTTTTATTAAGTATTTGTTAGGGAGATTTCATTTTTATCAAGGGACTATAAAGAGAAGCTGCATGCTAAATCAATTTTAAAAGCCAGAATATCATTCATTTTTCCATCTTCAAACACTTATAATCCATAGATTTTATTTAAATTTCTTCATGGTTTATTTTTGTTTTATGTGAGTGATAGTTCATGACAGAACTTTAATAAGGATCAACTATGCTGACTGTAGTGGTTTTTAATTTCCTTAAGCATCACTACCAGACCCATGCAATATGGTAAATTCTTCAAAATGTCATACTTACATATTTAGCAATATTGCTTCTTTTTATTGAAGCCAAACAAACAATTTTAGATATTAATCTTTTCCAAACGTAGTGATTATTTTGTACTAGGCACAGTATTGCTGTTTCTCAAGGAGAATGCTTCCTTTGGATGGAAAAGGGAGTGAGAGAGTGCTTTAGAGGGCCACCTACCTGACTCTGTATACAGATTCTAGAATCCTTTTTGTTTTCACTTACTTTTGAGGCAGAGTTCCATCCAGATAGCCCAGGTTGGCCTCTACTTCCCAAGTAAGTGTGATGACAGGTGCGTATCCACAGCCCTGGCTTTAGAGAGGAAGCCTGGCCTCTCCCTGTCGGGTAAGAATGGTGTCAGTTGTTTATTTCCCCAGCCGCAAGTATTTATTTTGCTCAAGAACTAAAAACCATTTGCTACAGAGGATTTGTAAGAAAACCTATGTCTCGTTTCAGAATCTGTCTCCTAAGGTTTCGGGTAGAGCAGTGAGTGAGTGAATCATCAGGACTCCTGGCTGGCTCCTGTGGGGCCTCTGCCTTGGAGGCCCAGTCCTCATGTATTATTTGAGAATATTCTGGACCCCATTCCACATGGATCTTTGTCTAGGAAACTGTAGCTACTAAAATCAACTGGCCACCAAGAATGAGGTTCCTGTTGAAGGGTGGGCTTGAAGTGGTTTACTCCCAGAAGGGAGCAGAGTATTCTTGCCATGTACTAGGAGTTTGAATATTTTCATGTGAGGACATTTCAGAAGCTTTCAGTTCACTTCAAATTAATTTTAGGCAACAGTGAAAGTTATTGATTAAAAAAATCCTCTGTCTAAGTATTAAATGAAAATTGTAATCAACATTTGCCTTTTCATTTTTTCAAAATAAGGGAAGCCTTTTATTTCTAACAAATTAAAAAATATAGCTTAATTATATTTGATATTGAATACCTCCAGGTCCTTGAAGAGTACTATGTAAACATGGCTAGATGAAAGGTGTGGGTTTTGGTTTTGGTATTTTAGAAGCATGATTTTATTCAAGTGAAGCTGAAAGCCCCCTGTTGCTATAGTGTTGCTGGTAGGGATTGCATGTACTCTTCCATGTCGCCAATAGATGGCGCTAGTGTCACAGTAGTGAGAGCCCTGCCGAGAAGGAAGCCACTGGCCACCTCAATATCCCGTTTTGCTTCAATCTAACTGTTAAGTTCATGATCAGTGCAGACTGGCTTTTATACTGGAATTTTGTGTACTAGACACACCCTGTTTTTTGAGTACAATTTTCTAATGGCTTCTGGAATTACTATATAACTGTAGAGAAAAAGAATAGTCAACCTCTATCTGAAAATGTATTTTCTTATTGAAGTCTCGCTTGTGATGATTTTTATCAGGACTGTCAGGTAATATAGGAAGTATGTAAACTGTTGGAAGGAGCACGTTGGTGTAAACTGCCAGCTCTTGGCCTGGAGTGGTCACCCATGCTCCCAAGGAATCCTAGGCTGTCTGAAGATCCTCAGCTGTTGGTAGAGTCTTTAAGTTCTTTTGAAAACAAAAAATTGTCATTGTTTTTCCTAGTTAATATCAAACTTTTGAGGGGGAGGGCGTTAAAATTTGAGTAGGCTGTAGTAAATGCCACAGTTGAAGTGAATTAAAATATTTTTTAAAAAATAACATTTTCTCATCTTTTATACTTTGAAAAGAGACATCTTGGGTATACAAAGTTCTTCAATAATATGATACTGTGAGATTTCATTTTATTATAAGAGAAAGTAATATTTATCAATAGGATCCATTTTCTTTACTATTTTGAAGTTTTTTCTGTTAATTCTTACCAGGTTAGTTTTGGGAGAAGAGAAAGTCTCATGCTGATTTGTTATTTAAAGGAAAACCTGGTCTCTGTCTTTGCTAAATTTAATGATTAAGAGGAAAATCTACTTTGTGGCCTCAGAGCACATCATACACTTACTTGTCAGTCTGCAGGCTCTGGAACAGACCTTCCAAGGCATGGCATTTTCTGAGTAAGACTGGAAATGCCTTGTGGTGTACTATTGTGTATATTGCTTAAAGTCTCTCATTTTATTTCACATTGTTAGTACAAATATTCATTGTATCTCTCTTTTTTTAATGCTAAATTCTAGCTGCAGCATAGGCAGTTCTTAAATTCTTGATCCCCCCCCACCTTTGCCTCTCAGGTGCTGGTATTTACAAGTGTGTACCTTTACACCTGTCCCAACGTGCATCTTAAAGGTTCTATGAATATATTTTTACATTTTGAATTTTCTTTCAAAGAGTTAAAATGAGGCTAAGAAGAGGAGCAAAGCCGGCACCTGGGAGCTGACACCCAATTGGCCGCCTTTTGTAATATATAATTTGCCTAAGATTGTGCACTGAGCACAAGCTTTTGTTTTCTAATTGATTTACGGTTTGAGCCACTTGTACCTCATCCCCTACTGCCCTGCACACAGTGCCAGCAAGCACATTACAGGGAGCGATGATGAATTACAGTGCACTTGTGGTGCCAGTACCTGGAGTCAAAGCTACATGCTGCACGGAGCCACATTAACAGGCGTAGGATCAGCTCTGGCAGAATCTTGTCTCAAACTCAGAAGCGACCATTTGTTCATCTGATCACTTGCTGCAATCTGGCTATCAGACTGTAATTGAAAGTAAAGATTAAAATCACACTGTTACAGCTTTTAATTTCTTAATGAGACAAAGTTTTAAGTACTCAAAGGGCAAAAGAGAAGGGACTTGTGACGAGGGAATGTGCAATTATAAGATTTTCTATTGTGTATGAAGTTTTGGGTATTTTATTAAATGTTCTTTTGTCTAGACAAAAGGAATAATTTAAAATAATGCTGGTCTGTTTTATCTTTATCTTACTTGTAAGATTCACTTCATCCTCACGAGACTTTGCTTGATTTCCTGTGTTTGATCCACATTTACCGTGTAAATAATTCATTTGCACATAAGTCGATTGTCATCAAGTGATATAAGTTAGAGAGTGTGAAAAAATTCCCCCCACAATATAGGACCTATAAGTGTTGCCTTTTGTGATATAAAGAGATTAAAATCCAGTAATAGGGCATGAGACCCCCAAGATAGGCAAGCCCTCTGGCTTAGCAGGCTTGGTGTTTCCTTCAGAGCTGATGCTCAGAACAGTGGGTGTGCCTGCTTTGTGAAGGCAGTCCACCTTAAACTGTTTTGTGTGGTGTCTATGGGTTCCGGGATCGAACTATGAAGGAGCAGATTTATGGCGGCCACTGGGCACAACAAATTAAGTTGACAGTGATGTATGAGGGCACAATAGCATGCTGATCCCTCAGTCTCGCGGCTGGACGCCTCCTGCTTCGTTTGGCTCTTGTTAGTTCTGTTAGCAACTAAATAATGAAATTCTGCTGACTGATTTCTGTTTTCCATTTTTCTCTTTTCACCTCTGCTTCCTATAACCACTCATTCCCAGACCCATCCTCATGCCAACAAACTGCCCTTGAAGGATTCTTTCACTTACGAGGACTACAGGTTGGTGTAAGGGGCACTGTGTTGAGGGTGGTTTCTGAGGAAATGCAGGATCTGGTGAGGGAAGTTCATGAGCAAATGACCTGCTGTGACCACTTATGGTGCTGAAATTGGGCGGTCCCAGAATCCACTATGAGCAGCTTTGATAAGCACTGGTATTTTGACAGCCACTTAGAAACTGCTGTGAACCTGTAATGCTAGTGACTTGAGCGTAACACTAGTGTTAAGTATTGCTAAAGAAGCTTTTTCTCTTTTGACCAGATCATATTAGTGTGAAGCGGGGATTTGTTTTGAACAAAAAGTTAATGCACTACACAATGTAATAAAAGTGTCATGTCCTACATCTCATACACAACTTAGAAAACGAGAGACAGCAACCACTTGCCAGTGGAGGCTTAGAACAGGGTAGGGTCAGCATTTGGGTGAGAAGGGAGCTGAGGCCCCTGCTGCTCCTGCCTCCTCTTAGCATTCTTCCTTGCATTGCCTTCGTTTCCTGCCCCTCCTTTCCCTCAATCCTGGATTTAGTTCTAAATGGCATGAAAACACCTGAAAACTGGGAGCCCTTCAGTAACCCCAACTGTTTGGTTGTGTGCATTCTCATGCAGGTGGCTTTAGATAGTTCACTCTTAATTCTCTTATTTTCTTTTTGTCACAGGTGGGCAGTCTCTTCAGTTATGACACGACAAAACCAAATTCCCACAGAGGATGGCTCCCGGGTGACCTTGGCCCTGATTCCTTTATGGGACATGTGCAATCATACCAATGGCCTGGTAAAGATTTTCTCCGGGGGTTGAGTCTGGAGGCTGCTGAGCTTCTGGGTGGATGTTCTACTTGGCTTCTGTTTCCCCTTGCCTGCTCCTACCAGGAAGACAAGCAGAAGCAAATCCTGCTGCTTCCTGTCTCCCTGTAGTAGAAGCTGTGTGTCTTCTTCATACTGAAAACCAAGAATGCCAGTCTTAGGCCACTTTGAGGAACTGCAGCAACTGCACTTGTGTGTTCAAAAATCACAGCCCTAGCTCTCACATTCATTTTCTTGTCTTACTGGATCACAGACTGAACAAACCACTTTTCTTTTTTATTCTCTTACAAGTATGGGTTTATTGAAGGCAACTTTTCATCTTTTTGGCTTTCTCTCATAGCCCTTTTTTCCTCCTCTGCTGACTCTTTTTCACCCCTTGTCCCATTCTGTTCCTCACCTTCTTTGATCACCTGCTTTGCTCAGGAGCCCATGTGTGTGGGAGGCTTGTGTGCTAGGTTCTGGGCACAAGCACAGGGCTGGGAGAGTGAAGACAGGAAGCATCTTCGCGTGGCTGATTCTGTGAAGGAGGAGGGCAGGTCCTGTTCCTCCATATTCTTGGGTTCCAGGCAGTATGGGACTGAAGCTTTCTCTGTGCTGAAGACTTCCTGGTCCTCACAGGTAGGGGGATAACAAAAACCAGATCTCTCTAAAGTCCTCAGCACTGCTAGTCGGCAGGGTAAGTTGGGTTTGATTCCTGCTTCTCAGTGCCAGCTTGCTTCGTTATTATTAGTCATATTATAAATAGATTAAAGAAATGCTGAAAATGATTATTTTGCATCCATACAGCGGCCAGAGCACATGCACTGTGTGCCAAGCACTCAAAGCAGACTGTCCTGCTAATTCTGGTAGTCTTTCAGATCTTAACAATATTAAATTGTACAAGGAAGAAGAATTACACTTTTATAATTACATTTTTGTCTTAATTTAGATATGCTTAATTTAATTAATAGGACTAAGAAATAGTAGCATGCTTTACATTTTCATTAATGAATATAATTTTACATTCTTTTTCCTTTTTTCTCCTTTAGAAATATTTTAAAACTGATGATAGGCTTGAAATTAAAAAAAAATTTCATGTACCCTTAAATATCTGATCTGTGTGTTTCCTTTTTCCCTCTTTATATGAACTAGATCACTGTTTCCTAAACTCAGTCAGTCATTAAAGTTAATTTTCATTTCCATTGTTAAAAAAATTAAAAAGAATTAAACAACACACAAGTCTCTAGCAATGTAAGCCGTTCTTCTGCATTCTCAGTCTCCTCTGATTTACTAGCTACATGGAAGGCTACATCTCAGGGCTCTGCTCTCCTGTCCTGTGACTGTTTGTGCCACCCTAACATGTTCGTAGGCGTGCTGAGTCTGGGCGTTGGTGTTCCTTCCCTGCCAGTATGATAAAGCTATTCACTCTTGAGTTTCTCTCAAATTAAGAATAACAGGCAGCTCTTGGCATATCTTCTCTAATATAATTTGTGTGGTTTGTGATCTGCCGTGGTTCTCTGCTGACTTCAGGAGGTTTGTTCAAGAAGCCCATGTGTCTTCTTGCCCCACACACTTAACTTGACACCTTTGTTGTTTGTTTCTATTGTCATATGGGACATTGAGTGGGGCAAGATTTAAGGAATAAAGTTTTCAAACTGTAAAATTGTGTATCATATGTGTGACTGTTAGCTTCTTTTTAAAGTGAAGTGCTTGAACTCAAGGCTTGACTTTTCAAGCAAAGGTTTTTTTAATCTTTTTATTTAAATAACATTTTTTCATTTATTTTGTATACCATCCAGTTTCTCCTCCCTCCTCTCCTTCTGACCCTCCCCTCTCCCATCTATTTCCCTCCCCATCCACTCCTCCTCCATCTCCACCCAGAAAGGGGCAGGCCTCCCATGGACTTGAGCAAAGCATGGCACATCAAGTTGAGGCAGGACTGAGCTCCTCCCCTTAAATTGAAGTGGGGCCAGGTAATCCAGTATGGGGAATAGGTTACCAAAAACCACCTACATGTCAGGGAGAGGTTCTGCTCTCACTGTTAGAAGCCCTACTAAGAGACCAAGCTACAGGATTGTCACATATCTGCAGAGGGCCTACATTGGTCCAGCATCCATGAGCTCCTGTGAGCTCTGAGCTCAGGTCAGTTCTCTCTGTGGGTTCCCCCATCATGACCCCCCTGGCTGGTACAGCCCCTCCTCCCTTTCTTACTTAAGACTCTTGGACCTCAGCGCAGTGTCAAACAAAGGCTTTTTAGTTTCCTGTGTCTGTGCTGACTCTCCTTGTATTATTAGGCAACTAGACTCTCATAGGGGAAATCAGAAGAAAGGTTCATCCACCAGCCAGTGCTGTCTGCTTTTAACAGTCCTGAGCCCTTCGGACACTGCAGCTGGAACAACAGTGCTGCTTAGGATTTTGGAGGATGGGAGTGAAGTCCTGGAGAGGTTTTAAGAGGTCACCAGGCCCAGTCCTAAGCTGTAGAAAGTGTGTCCTTGTGTGTCTGTGCTTTCCCACATGCACATGTTTGCAGGGTTGAAGGCTGGAAGCCAAGGTTGCATGGTTTCCTCTGCTGTTCCCCACCTTGTATTTTTGAGACAAGGTCTCCCACATTAAACAAACCTGGAACTTGCTGCTTTGGCTAGACTGTTTAGGAGCTTTGCCCGACTTTGCCACCCCTGCACCACCACCGTGATGCTATGATGTTAAAGGTGCTCACCACTGTGCTCGGGTTTATCTGTGTGTTCACTGTGCACACTGGAGGTCCACACTCAGACCACCATCCTCGCACAGCAAGCGCGTCTCCTGAGAAGGATTCTGCTAAGTGGTTTACAGGGCATGCTGTGTGTTGTGCTGAGTGTCCATAATAATGACTCTCAGTCAGTGTGGTAAAAATCTTTCAGGGCCCTTCCGTTGAGCTGTTGAAGATGTTTAGATTCCAAGCTTAGAGCAGAATCCCAGTTTTCATAAACACGTATAGAAGTCACCTACCTTTGGCTTCTTGCTGCTTCTAGCCAGTACAACCCACCTCAGGACCTCTGTGTTTGCTGCTGCTCTTGCCCAGAACATGTGTTCCCCAGATCTGTCAAGTGAGGCCACCCTGAGTATTCTTTGTAAACCAAGCATCACTTCTGTCACATAAAGCCTCCTTCTTGTCCTATTTGTATTTCCTGCGTTACCTATGCATTATAGTCTCATTTAAAACAACAACAACAACAACAACCAAGTCTTTTGTAGCCTGGACTAGTCTTGAACTTGCTATGCAGCCATGGCCTTGCACTCCTTTGTCTCGTAGTGCTGGGATTACAGTGGTACTTGTCCACAGCCAGCCTCTACTCATTATTTTGGGAGGTCTATTAAAGCAGGTGATGTTTCTTTTCTTTTTTCACTTTTTTCTTTTTTGCTGGGGGTTGGGTCTGTCATATCCAAACAAGAGTTTGGTGCTTTAAATTCACCAGCATACACACTCTGGCTTAGGACAAAACAGTAGGACACACAGACACAGCTGTGATCTGTTTCTTCAGTTTTTCCACTGTCTTCCAAGTTGAATCAACAAGTGTGCATTACTTCATTCCTTCGTTGTACACAATGCAAGTAATAGATATGCACTAGGAGGAAATTGAAAAAAGATTGAAATGATCATGTCCTCTGTGTGTCGGAAGGAGTAATCATGTCACAGTCACACCCTTCCTCCTGTGGTGCTACTTAATAGGTGAGTCTTTGACTCCCCAGGATGGAGTAAGTGTGACCAAAAGGAGCCAGACAAGTTTACACAGTTTAGGAGGTTGGCATTGTTCAGGAGTGGGGCATCAAGACAGACTGCTTTTGCATTGGGGGGTCCTTGTTCCTCCCCTGGGAGTTTGTGCCTTAAGGCACAAAGGCAGTGTCAGGAGTTAGGGACTGTCCACGAAGCACTGGGTGCTCTGACTTGAAGAACACTCCTGGTCTCCTTGAGGATGGGGCAGGCACATATGAAATATATGTGGTAGCGGCTAGAGAGCGGAGGATGAGAGGAGGTAAAATGGGGAAAGGCGCCCCAGAAAGAATACAGGTTTCACAGTCTCAAAGCAAAACAAGAGTTACATAAAGGTAGTTCCATGCAAGAGGGAATGGGACAGTGGCCTGTATGACAGAGAACACCATGTTCTGAGGCCTCCTGGGAACTTGGTGTTGTCCAGGGCCACTGTGTGGTCAGCAGAACAACCGTGGTACAGGAACTTGCACTGCTCAGAAGGGCTTTGCAGATGCTGATAGAGGAAGGGTAAGAACTGTAGTCACAAGGGGAAACAGAATAAAAAGATTAAAAAGGTGTGTAAGAGTTCTTGGGCAGTTAAGAGTGGTCACTTCTGTGCATTGCATGCAGATGCCCTTGCCAAGACAGGTTGGCTGATGGATGGGTTAGGAGACTTTTCTGTACTGTCTGTACCATATAGGCTTAGAAACACTCACATTTATGTCTCTTAGCAGAGAGAGAGGAAGTAATAATCATTTACTTTGCCTTTAGTTACCAGAAAATTTTAGATGACTTTGTAATTACAGAGGAAAATGTGTCTGTAATGTAGTAGTGGCCCCTTTTCTTATCCTCTTGATTCTTATGCAATAGAACCCCCCCCCCCTTTTTTTTTCGTTTTGCTGGTGAAAGAGGCCAGGGCCTTATGTACTGCTCTACCACTGAACTAGACCCTGCCCCCATGTTGATTTCTCACTATAAAAGTTATATACAAGTAACACTTCTAAGTAAATACAGGTACCCCAGAGCCTCCTGTGTGGGCATGCGACTTTCGTCATTTGTGGAGCCTTGCTCGGGGCTCAAAGGCAGCAATTTTCTAATCATGTGCTTGGTGGAGACCTAGAAGTGGTGCACAGTGTCTTTTCCCAAGAGAGATTTACTTCAGATCTGCAGTTCCTGTACAATCTACGTTGTACATAAAAATGACTGAAACCCTCACCAGCCTTTGCTGGAGTCTTGAAAGTCTTTGCTGTCCCTGTAAGCACCCTAGACACGTTTGTCCTGACCCTGCCTTTCTCTCCTGCCTAGATCACGACTGGTTATAACCTGGAGGATGACCGCTGTGAGTGCGTAGCCCTGCAGGACTTTCAGGCTGGCGATCAGGTAAGTTTCAGTGTTCTGTCCCTAACTGTGAGCCAACCTGTGAGCACTGAGTGGTGGCTTTGGTCATCTTAAGAATTATTGGGCATAGGGAGGAGCAGGAACACGGATCTTTAGGATTGTTTCTGACCAAATCTTGGGACAGAAAACACTTTGCATGTACACAGAAAGCAGTACAGCTCTGTGCAGTGAGCCACTGTATGTGATCCCACAAGCCCAGACAGACTGTCCACAAGTGTTTTGTTTCATAAGCTGCATTTCTTAGAAAGAGGTGGGACACTAGTGTATACCTCTGAGGAAGTTTCAGAGAAGTTTAAATAATAAAAGAAGTTGACACTGGAAAAAAAGAGATGGGATTTAGGTAGTTAAAGCCTAAGGGAATTAGAACACACATCCTTATCGTATACTTTTGCTGGGAGATGTCCATTTTTTTAATCTAATAATTTGGATGGAGGCACAGGTAAGTTTCCCAACAGTTTTGAAATATACATCTATAAATATCTGCATTTATTAGTTTTACAACCCAGTATACAATAGAAAACCAATACAGGGACAGACACTGCCTTCCACTTGGTCTGTTCTTCAGAAATGTTCACAACACTCTGACAGTGTGCAAGAGCACAATCTGTGGAAGTGGTCTTTGACAGGAGCTAATTCAAATGCCTGTTCTAGAATGTTCCCCTGAAAGGAAGGAAGGAAGATGTGGCACATTCTAACAGTTTAAGAGGGGCCTGGCTGGCTGGGGTTGGATGAGAGGCTTGGCAGTCCTGGGTCTGTTTCCCCATGTGCTCCCTCTCCCCCGTCTAGTAGTAGACATATATGTTTGGCTTTCCTCTCCTTAGATAATTTGGGAAGTTAGAAGGACTGCATACCTTCACCTTCCACGCATCGTGCTGTACCAAGTGGATGTGTAGTTAGAGGTCTGTCTGCTGATGTAAAGTAGCATTAATGCAGGAGGATTAAGCCTCTGCGCTGCTGTTTTAAGAATACATACTAAATTTGGTTTATGTCCTTCTATTTTTTTCTTTACTGCATCTCAGATTTACATTTTTTATGGCACTCGGTCAAATGCAGAGTTTGTGATCCACAGTGGTTTTTTCTTTGACAATAATTCACACGACAGAGTAAAAATAAAGCTTGGAGTAAGTAAAAGTGACAGGCTCTACGCCATGAAGGCCGAGGTCTTGGCTCGCGCTGGCATCCCAACGTAAGTAGAAGAAAACATGGGTTGACTCTTTCCAGTGGTGTGTGCAGTATTTCCTTGGCATAGTGTTTAATTGGTGTGTTAATAAAGCTTCTCCACAGTGCTGTGTCTTAATCCCTTTATCCCTGTTGCACAGCAAATTTAGACCTTGGAGATGTGTGGTGATTTACCAGCGCTTCCAGATAGACATAATTGTGTCGCTAGCAGTGTTCACAGCTAGTTCCAGGGGATATGGCCTGCAGTCCTCGTTAAGTTAAATAAGTGCTCTGGTATCATTCATGTCTTTCACCTTGAAAAGGCTATAATGACCTGGATCAGTTTGTTTTATTTAACTCTTTGGCACCATTAATTTCTGTAATGAAGTCATGATCCTCAGTGATTCCATGAATTTCTGGTTAGATTATTTAATTTTTTCTTACATTTGAGGTGTGAAATGGTAAAGAAGATGAGAATTATGATTTATTAGTCCTCCAGGGACTAGAGGAACTATTCTTAATGAAAATGGATTATCTGGACTTTTTTATTGAACTTGTCAATATTTGATTAATGATAAAGTGTGAACTCAACATGAATTATTGTTACTGTGTCTTAAGGACTGTGAGTGTGTTTAATTCTCTCACCATGAGCATGTGGCCCCGAGAGTAAGGTCATTAGGCATCAGGCATGCTGGGAGGGGTGGCCAGTGCCTGACAAGGCCTTCCTACCCACCAGCTTCATGCTTTCCTAGTGCATGTCTTCGCTTAGTGAAGCTCAGCTCTGCTTTCCTTGAGGACCACTGCTTGTGTGTAAATCTGGGCACCTTCCTCTGGACGAGCTGTGGGGCTGACCTCAGGTGTTGTTTTTTTCAGATCCAGTGTTTTTGCATTGCATTTTACTGAGCCGCCCATCTCTGCCCAGCTTCTGGCTTTTCTCCGAGTATTCTGCATGACTGAAGGTAAAAATCATTGCTGATGAAAAAAATTCTTTTTAAATTGTGAAAGTGTAAAACATGGGGGGTCAGATTAGAGACATTCTTGAAATGGAAAGCACTTTTTGGTAGAGGGAGGTTGGCAATATTGGAGAACTAATCTGTTGTGTACTGGACTGGCAGAGTCCAGATATCCTGAGAGGGTTAGTAATAATGCAGACAGCTGTATTAGACAAAATGTGCCTGGCCACAGCTTCTTATTTCAGGTCCAGGAAGGATTAAATCCATGTATTGTTCACCCATTTATATATCAGCTTAGAACAAGTCATCAGAGCCTACTCTGCTTTTGTTCTCCTTCCTAACCTGTGTTCCAAATCACTGACCCTGAGGTTCATTTGTAAGGGATGGGGCCTGTTGTTATCAGCTGCCTTCAGTCCTATGCAAAATGACTAGAGAATAAGTGAATGATTGAGTGAATAGATAAATGAGCATTTGGGAAAGTGCAGCTGGTTAGAGCAGTCCATTGTGGCCACAGAGAAGAGGCTGTTCCTTACTGTCTCACCCCCATCTCTTCTGTGTTCAGGGCTTGATAGGAAGCTGAATGTACAAGAGCTTGGTCCTAGAATGTAGGTAGGCAATATAGATGCTGTTGCAGAACTAGAATGAGACAGGCTAACCATCCTTGGAGAGCAAGAACCTTCCAGAGATTCACCACCACTCACGAGGATCTTTTGTGAGCACAGGGTAGGATGAACTGTGGTATTTTCTTCCATATTTAGCAAGAGAGAGAAAGAGATATTCTGGCAATGGCTGTCCCTGTAGCTTGTGCAATGCATCATGCTCAACATGGTGCTTCCTGTATTTTCATCTCTTCTGCCCCATTAGCTGTTTCCTGTTGCATTGATGGAGTCTCCAGTTCAAAAAACTTAGGAAGGGGCTACTCAGCCAGTAATGAATGACCTTGACTCAGAACCAGCCGCATTATTTCCAGAGTCCATGCCACAGACATCCCTACATCCCTGCTGATGTGCAGCTAATAGAATTCATGGAACAATTCTTGCTGGAGACAGTGTATTTGCGTGTGAGGAGGTGGGGAGGAAGGCAGAGCAGTGTGATCCTCTCTGCACAGGGAGAAACTCAGGCTGAGTGTGAGTGTCCCCAGGATAACCAGACTTAGGCTACCTTGGGAAGGGGAGTGATGCCTGGTTTGTTGTCTAGGTCAGGCCGGCAGCTGCCCTGTATGTTTCCTTGTGAGCTGTGTCCAACTTCTCTGCACATCTGTTGGAGAGGAAGAGCATGGTCTCTGCCTTCCACACTGCAGTGTGAGCTGGGGGTGAGGAAGAGTTGACAGCAGTGACTTAACATTGGAGATTTCTGGAAAGAATTTTCCATTTCTAAGGAAGTGGGTTTTTTTTAAAGATCTTTATCTCTAAACAAAGGTTATAAACTGACAAGTGAAGCATCTAAAACCCTGAATTTTACCATAGAACTGGATAGTTGTTTTTTAAATGTCAGATAACATGCATTTTTTTTAAAAAAAAAAAAAAAACCATTTTCTGTCTGTTGCTGTTCTTTAGTTTCTTTTCAGTCATCAGAAGACAATTTGTCATGTCCAGACAATTGATGTATTCTTTGAATTACTCCAACTAATACTAATAAAAGTTTGGTTTGCTGGCAGCACAGCTCCTCAATTTGAATTGTAAATAGTGACAGCTGTAGGGCATTTTGCTCTGAAAGAGATACTGTCTCACAGTTACATAAGAAGCATGGGTGTGTTTGTTGAACTGAATTGGATGGGCAGGAGATAAGTGCTCAGAGCCATTGCTGAATTCTTTCTTCTTACTTATATTTTTGAAGGTGGTTGTGTTTATATGTAATTTAAATTCCTGATGAGTGAGAGTCGTTTTTCCTTGACTAAGATTTCCATAGTCCATGTACTTGTTCCTTCCCATCTTTGGCTTACTTGTAACAAGATGGGGTATATAATTACCAAATAGAGGGTCCTAGGGTGATAGTGGCTCTTCTCGGTGTCTTTAAGACATTTTATTTTCATCTTAATTTATTTATTTACATGAACTGTTTGCCTGCATGTGTAACTGTGTACCTTGTATGTGCAATGCCCCCAAAGACCAGAAGAGAGCATTGAATACCCTGGGACTGTTGCTATAGATGGTTGTAGGCTGCTATGTGGGTGCTGGGAATTGAACCTGGGATCACTGGAAGGGCAGCCAGTGCTCTTAACCCTGAACCATTCCTTCAGCTCTACTTTTTGGCGTAGTTGGTAGGACTGAGGGTCTAGAAAAAACAGTTCTGTGATAGTGAGGGATGTGGCCATAGAATGTCTTCAGAAAGAGTGAGCCTATCCGAAGGCTCTCAGTGTGTCTCTTTGAGAGACTACCTTTCAGGGAGGTCTCATGTGACCTCCTGGTGTGGAGTTCAGCTCTGCCTCTGCCTGGAGAGTCTGAAAGAGACTGGAATATGCTGGTGCTGTGGGGGACCTTAGGGTAGCCCCTTAAAGTGAGGGCTGTGCCGATCCTTCCTGATTGACTGCTATGTATCTTTCTTGTAGAGGAATTGAAAGAGCATTTGCTAGGAGACAGCGCCATTGACAGGATCTTCACTCTGGGGAACTCTGAGTTTCCTGTCAGCTGGGACAATGAAGTCAAACTGTGGACATTTCTGGAAGATAGAGCCTCACTTCTTTTAAAAACATATAAAACGACAATTGAGGTATTTAGCCCAGTGAATGAAGATCCTGCTTTGATGTGTTTCTAGTTCTTACTGTATTCTGATTCTTACCAGAATGTATATTTGACATTCTTTATTCATGATCAGTGTTTTTCTGTTTATCATGTTTATACTTAATAGCATTGCTGATAAATTTTATAAATGTAGTACGTTTTACAAATTCAGTGCTTTTTTTTGTTTTGTTTTTTGGGTTTTTTTGGGGGGGTTGTTTGTTTTGTTTTGTTTTTTGTTTTTTGAGATAGGGTTTCTCTGTGTAGCCTGACTGTCCTGGAACTCACTCTGGCTTCAAACTCAGAGATCCACCTGCCTCTTCCTCCTGAGTGCTGGGATTAAAGGTACACCTGTCTGACTCAAACTTAGTACTTTTAAAAACTATTTTTAATTCATATGATACCACAGACATGAATTTGTATTTAGCTTCAAAGCTTTTATTACCCCTTATCCCCACCCCTCTCTTACCTTCTCATTTTCTCTCTTTTGTACCAACATGTGGTACATTACTGGGGGTTAAACCTAGAGCCTCGTGTGTGCCACATAAGCCCATGTCCTCTTTAGTTTCAGGACATAGCCTCACTAAGACTGGCCATAAACTCTGTAGCCCACCCAGGCCTCAGTCTTAGAACCATCCTGTCTCAGCTTCCTGACCAGCTAGGCTTACAGGCTGTGCACCAGGTTTGGCTAAAAATATTTCTTTGTCTCTAATTCTTTAGTTCATGTCCTTCATCCTGGGCCCAACATGAGGGCTCCAGTCAAGGTGATTAAAGTAAATATCGCCCTCCATTTTGTGTTGGCTCCATTTGACTTGGCTTTTGTTTTGAGAGATATAACTTACTGTACAAGATTCATAAGTCAGACTGGTTTTGATGGGCATATTGAGTTACCAGGTGGTCTGAATGGCTTCTAGCACCTTTAACCCCTTCAGGCTGACCTACTGCCCTTTGCAGCTTTGCTGATCTAGTGTTCTTTTCTTTAACTTGGTGTCATACCCTCCTTCCCCAGGAAGATAAGATCGTCTTGAAAAACCCTGACCTGTCTGTTCGTGCCACAATGGCCATCAAATTGCGCTTGGGTGAAAAGGAAATTTTGGAGAAAGCGGTGAAGAGCGCAGCTATGAACCGGGAGTACTACCGCAAACACATGGAGGAGAGGGCTCCGTTGCCCAGATACGAGGAGAGTGACCTGGGACTCTTGGAGGGCAGTGTGGGGGACTCTAGGCTCCCTCTGGTCCTGAGAAAGCTGGAGGAGGAGGCAGGGGTGCAGGAGTCTCTGAGCCTCACGGAGACTGTCAGCAAAGCCAAGGCTGCTGAGAATGGGCTCATCAATGGGGAAAACGTGATCCCTAATGGGACCAAAGAGTCTTTGGGCAGCATGGATGAAGTGAAGGAGCGACTCTGAGATGCACTCATTGGGAATCCAGTTTAGCAGAAGTTGTGGACAGCCCACTACATCGCCGTGTTCCTTGTTAACATTTTTCTTTTCGCAGAGAGGAAAATATGTTTTTGCTGCTTTATATAAAAGTGATTTTTAAGTTATTTTAAAGATCTAGCTTCCCTTTTTGATTAAGATTGCCATCTTGCTTCTGGGCTGAACAAACTAGTCAACAGTGACGGAGGAGATGCCTTTGGGGACTGTGCAGACCTTATGTGGGCACTTGCATCTCTTCCTGGGGAAGAGTTGCGGTCCTTGCTCAACTGTGCTCTGCAGGCCTACCATCCTTGCTCCAGGATGAAAGTGGGCTCTGCCTCTGCTGCGGAGCCAAGGTTGAACTCTAGATGTTCAGTGGACAGCGGGAATGAGGCACAGTGCAAAGAAAGCCAAGTGAGGTCTGGGCAAATCAGTTGTTTGTTTGTTTGTTTTTTGTTTTTTTTTTCTCAAAAATAATATCCCCATACCAAAAGAAAAGATAAGGTGGCAACCTAATTTTTAATGGCTTAAAATATTGATGATATTAATTATATAAGTACACACATCTATCTATTGATTTCTATTCTTTTTGTGTTCTGTTTTGCTGCATTAAAAACTTATCCTTTTCCATAAATCAGAGTAGGACTTGAGTCCTCTTCCTTAGTTTTAAATGCTGGCTCTGAGTTCATCAGAGTGGTGCACTGACTTCCAGTGATTGCAGTGGGCTGTTGCAGACGCAGCTGCAGCTTCATGCAGTGGGTTCAGGAGGTGGTAGCTCCCTGGCTTTTCCAGTTTTCACAGGCTAGAGGTTTTCAAAGCTACCCTTTTGAGTAAAACCCGTTATTAAAAGAAAAACATGACTGGTGTTCTTGTTTGTTTGTTTGTTCTGTTGGAAGTAGAGCAGACCCTTTGAGTCAAGCTTTTACCCAGGTCCCACGTATTCCCTAACCATTGGGGACTTTGCTATGCCACAGGCTGTGTTCGTCACAGACACAGAGACTCGATGGGAGCATGCCTGGGTGCCCAGAGGCCTGCACAGCCCCATCCCATCTTAAGTAGCTGCAATGTTCCAGTGGGATCACAGGCCTCAAGGGATCCCAGGCCACAGGATGGCAACAGAAGGCAGATTGGCTTTTAGGGGATGTGAAGTGTGGGGCAGTGTCCCTCTGGAGGAAAGGATGGGATCTGCTGATTCATGTCCAGTTTTCCTTGACCACACATTTTTATGTCATCACTGACATCTGAACTATCACAGACAGGGCTCATTTTGAAAACTGCTGTGTAAATGATTCACTGTGGTTTGATAAGAGCTATAGAGATATGGGGAGTTGTATAGCATCCATGGTCCTGCTCAGAGAAGACACTGCTCCAGAGACGATTTGCTTGGCTGTCTGCTCTGGGTTCAGATGGGCTGGACAGACTCACCTGCTGCACTGGATGCTAGTATGTACTTGTGTGAGGCAGGGCCCTCTGAAACCACCTGCTGCTGTTGTGAGAAGACACGTGATGCCAAGTCTCCTGTGAGCCTGAGACTGGAGATACTTTACCATCCACGTGGAGCTTACAGAATGGTCTCTGTGTCCTTGGATTTTCTAGTTAATGCTGCTGAAACAATGTTTTGCATTAATTTGCCTGTAAATAACAGTTTTTCACTAGACTAAAAGTTTTCAAGCCTAATGCAAAAAATGCCTTGTGCATACATGTGTACAGTCCTAGGGTAAAAGAGCATTGTATCATGGGGTAGATTGTAAACTATTTGCTGGGGAAGTTTGAATTAGATAGAGCTGAGAGAGCTGGGATTCCAGTCCTAGTCTCTAAAACACCTTTGACAGACATGGTGACAGCCATTCCTGGGGCCCCGCAGTCTGTTCTGTCAGTTGCTTTTCCATCACAAGGTCTGTGAGTCATTGTAGCACCAAGTCACTGAATGTGATGTCAGAGGCAGAGTGGCTGTGGAGCAGCGCTGCTTTCTAGACAGAGGGAACCACATAGTCTCCTACCCAGTCACAGGCAGAGTGCTGCTCACCTGGGACCCCAGGAGCCACACTGTCGCCGTTCAGAAACGGAGGGAAAGTGATTCAGTGGTATTGAAGAACCTTCATTGCCATATGTCATGAAAATGGATCTTCCTCTCAGTTCATGTTGAAGTTTTCTTTCTTCCCTAGAGCTGTTGAACAAGAGGTTCTGCTAGTCTTGGAAGTGCCACCACCTCCTGGCCTGTAAACATCATGAGATTCACTGCCCTAAAAAAATGTCTAGTTTTTCCTACACACTGGCAATTTATTGTTTTCTCCCAGTAGTTTCTAAAACAGGTCTACTAAGGTACTCTTCATGTTTTAAAGAGAGATGGGGTAATATGTTAATATCTCCAGGTTCCCATTATATACAGTGTTACTGAATTCAGTGTTCACTTAAAATGAGAAAATTGGGCTGGGAATGTAGCACAGTGTTGGCAGAGTGTTTGCCTAGTGTGCACAAAACCCTGAGTCCAATCCTTTGTACTGCATAACAGGTTTGGTAGCACATATGTGTAATCCCAGCAGTGAGAGGGTGGAGAAAGGAAGGTCTCTGGACTGCATAAGACTCTGTCTCCAATTAAAAATAAATAAAAACACCGGCGGGGGGTGCTGAAGACATGGCTGGGTGCATGGTATTTGTTGTAAAAGCATGTGGACCTGAATCTGGATCCCCAGGACCGATGTGAGAAGGTTGGGATAGATAGGTGGTTCTTGAGGTATGCTTAAAATCTCCACAAAGCACCCAAAGGACATCCCAGAGTGGCTGCCTCTCTGTTGACCCTGTCTGCTTTGGCATGCGATGGCATTCTTTCTTCCCTTGGGCCTCTCCACCTTTCACTCGTGACAAGTCCCTTCTCCAGGATGCTACTGAGCAAATGTTTACTGCAGTCACTGTCTACCAGGACTCAGACCTTTCCAGACTGTCTGTAAGCAGGCCCATAGCCTAGGAAGTCAGGTAGCCCTGGAGTAAAGTCCTGACCCACCACATTCATCCCTGACTGTGACACAGAACAAGTGAATTAATGCCCAGGGTGGGATTTATCGTCATTCTCTCCTTCCTCTTCCTCCCTCCCCCTCTTGCTTTGTGAAAAGGTTTTTGTTCAGGCTGGCCTGAAACTCCTGATTCTCCTGCCTCAGCCTCCTTATTGGTAAGATTACAGGCATGCACCTTCTTGGTAAGAGGCTTGGATTTCTTGACTACAAAGTGGGGTGGACATAGGAGGTTGTTGGGAGAATGCCAGGGATATAGTAAGATTTAGTAGCCAGCTCCCTGGACTATTGAAGGAATCATGCCATAATCTGAAGACATTAATCCCATCCTGGGATAGGGCAGGGCTCTCAGGTTGGGAGAGAATTTCCGTGAGCACCAGGATTTTAACACATGGCCTTGGCCCAGGGACTGCTGTCATATCCCCCGTGTACACTGAAAACATTATTTTATACATATTAATGTCACTGTGAACTCAGCTTTCACTTCTTACAGATAGCTCAAAATAAGCCCCAAAGGTTGATGGAAATGACAGCCGACTCAAGTCACAGCAAGGGATGGCAGTTAGAGCCGTATGCACCTCAGTTGGACAATTCTGGAAATAATGCCACAGCTGGCACCAGAGCATCCTGTCAAGCAAGTCCTAAAAGCAAATGATGGAAACTTCCTGTTAATCCCCCCAAAATATATCATGAAGTTTGTTCCTTTTCTGGGATTTGTTGAAACAGCCAGTGTTGGGCATATGTTACCCAGTGATCCCAGTGCTGATAACAGAAAGACTCTGGTAATTGCAGCCAGGGATTTCATCCTAACACTTCTTGGACTTTAAAGGGACCAGAGCTGGTGTCTTAGAAAGGTTCTTTCAGGAAGAAAGGGAAATGGGACTTTATTTCCTGATCTGTTCTTGTGTCAAATTGATGTCACCATTGTCCGTCCTTCCCCCTCCCTCCCTCCCTCCCTTCTTTCCCCCCCACATTTTTAAAGCAGATGCTGAAATAGCCCCCCTGAAACTGTCAGCTCTTGCTAGTGAAGGTGGATGGAGCTTTACCTAAAAGCCACTTGAGTGTTGTTTGTGCAAGGTTGGGCTCCAAGTGGGAAGGAGAATGGAGTACAGCCTGCACCCGTGAGTCTCCACACGTGTTGGGTGCCGTGGGAGCCGGTGACTCAAATACTAACAGCATTAGCAACTTGGAACAGTATGCTCTCTGCAGCAGTTACCTGAGTCAAGTTCTCAGTTTTCCCAAAACCAGGAAACCGTGAGCTTTCTGCTTAGATTTTGTGGCAGACAACAGGATGCTTCCTTTGGGGACTCCATGCCTTTAACCTGAAGTTGGCAGTGATGATGAAGGCATCAGATTTTGGGGTCAAGCAGTAAGAACAAGAGGTATCCAAAGAAAACATTCTTCTGGCTACAGGTTAGACGTTGGAGGACACGACTCCCAGGGGTTTCTCCCTCAGGATCCCAATGGGCATCTGGTGGATATAGCCCCTACTGCTCTCAGGACCTGTCACTCACGGTGTTAGAGCAGGTGGTCAAGGCATTGCCTCACAGGTGGTAAGTATAGGCTCAGTCACTGCTGGTCTCATTCCAGGTTTTTCTTCATACACTTTCAGTCGATGTTGGCATCATCCTGCATTCCCTGGGGTGTCTGATATGTGCTGGGCCAGCCAAGGAGTACATGACCTTCTTGTAGCCAAGGAAGATGGATGCCACCCCACCCATCCCACAGGCTAGAGATAGTCATATAGGGGACATTCCACCTGTACTAGGTTTTAAGGGCCACCCCAGTCTTCAGGAACTAATGGGAAGCTTACTGGACCTCACTGGGGATTCTGTATATTCTTTCTCAGCCTAACTTTACCCTTCTCTATACAAATAATTCATCTACAACTTTTAAAATATGCTTGTGGGGGAGAGGGGCAGGTCTTACTATTCAACCCTGCATAGCCTGTAACTCTTCTTTATAGACAAAGCTGGCCTCAAACTCCTAGAGATCCACCTGAGCTTGCCTCCCAGCTGCTGAATTAAAGGCATGCATCTCTACACCTAGCTATTTTTATGTGGATAAATGTATGTCTGGGTGAATTTATGCGTACTGTGTGTGTGCAGATGCCCTCAGAGGCCAGATGAGGGTATCCAGTTCCCCTGGAACTAGAGTTACAATTGTGAGCTGCCTGATGTGACCTAATAAGCACTTTTCCTTTGCCCGCACGAAAGCAACCAATGCCCCTGACCTGTGGGACCCAGCTTGCTCCCTGGCAGCAGCTCACAGATGTGCATCCCCAAATGGAACATGTGAAAAACCACCTCTCGGCCCAACTCAGGACTCAGCACATGGTCAAACCACAGCCCACACCAGCACACCTTGAACGGGCAATTCAGGAAGTGGAAAGCTCCATGTGAGTGACGGACCCTCTCTGAGCCTTTGTTCTTGACTTCCTGGTTTCTGTGACCAGTTCTCTTTATTGCCCAGGCTGTCCATGTCAGTTTGCTCAGATTTGTCAGCGACTGTTTCCCAGTCTAGAAATCCAATTGAACGAAGAAGTACTCCTCCCCCGCAACAAACTTAAAAAGCAATTCCCACAGGCATCCAATGGCTCTGCAGGCTGTCTTAGAGGAAGCTGGGGGTTCCTACAGCAATTAAATGGCCCGATTGGATACTGGGGGAGCTTTATAATTGCTCACAGGTAGCAATTTATTAGGATGGCTGTTGCTCATGACATGTGTCAAAAAGGTCAAAGTTTATACTTCCTTGGACATTAACCTAATCTTTGAAACTCTAAAAGTTACACTTTTTGGTCATTAAATTTTTTTTACAAGCAGAGATTTTGACAATTAACCCAGTTAATAAAGGTCAAATTTCAATTTTTTCCAATTTCTGGAGCATTTAACTTACTCCCTTTTGAAAGTGGGAAGATAGCGGATGATAAATAGTTATTAAGTGAACAAGGATGTAGCCCGCTGTCAGGGTGATGATTATGAAGCAGCTGACCCTGGAAGAATAGAATTGCTGTATATCTGATGGGAGGGAAAGTAGATTACAAGCCTGGGAAATAGAAAAATTAAGCCCAAATAATGTGTGCTGTGAATAGGATAATGTATGTGCACTTGTTAACTCATCTCGGGGTTCTAGCCATTCAGTTACGCAGACTTCAGCCTTCAGCTATCAAATCTGTACATTTTAAAAGAAGTAATTTCTGCAAACTAGCAGTGAAGTACAAGTTGGGTTAAGAATCAAAATGTCACCACCAGGCTGCAGCCCTCACGCAGAACCACAGATGCGCTGATAGCAACACAGCCAAGTTGTGTAAGCTTTTGCTGGGGAGATGAGCCAGTGTTCATCCACCCCACATAGGGTGCCAACTAGAGACCAAAGAAAGGTCTAGCCTGGTTTAACCAATGAGTTTAGCTGGAATTAAAGGAGCATGGGCAGCTTATGGATAGCTGTGTCATTATCTCTCCTAGCAACCATGAACAGAATATTTATCCTTGAGGAGGGGTTTGTACTTGTGAGCCCCACCATCAGCAACCATTAATTGCTGATAAATCCAGAGGAGGGCGGGACCTCTGAAGCTTCTCCCATGTGAGGCAGAAAGTTAACTAGCCCAATCTTATTCAGGTCCCCTTTGGATACAGCCGCTAGCAGTTCAAGAGGGCAGCAGTCATGTCATTCCTGGAGGACAGTGCTCTACAACACCAAACCACAGCGACCAAAGGCTAAGGACAAAGGCTGAACAGTGGGTACCCCACAATTCTGGCCAGGTATCCTGTCATACACCCACTATGTTGGACCTTGGAAGGATCGAGGAAAGAGGTCTATGGTATGGGAAAAGGCAGTTTACGGAGCCCTCGTCTGCCACCCTCCTTGATCCAGTCCCTAGCCACCTTCCCTTTGGACTTGTGGGAGGCCCATCTTGGACAGTGTTTCCCCTCTCCGTTTGCGCCCCCTGGTGGCAGTGCTGGCTGAGAGATGAGAACAGCTGCTATGGGGCCCTGTGAAAACCCAGGAGAAACCTTGCCTCCTACCTCCAGAGACCAGGCACCTTCCTCACCCATCCAGACTCCTGAGGAGAGGGCTTTTGGCTCCTCCTGGGAGATTTGAGGCCATAGGTGCTGCTACTTTGGGAAAACCCTCCTCTCTCTGTTGTGTTTTGTGCTGAGTAGACAGTTGAGAGCCAGGTTTGTGCCCCAACTGTTACCCACACAGTACCAAAGGTAAGCCAGGAGCCTGCACATGTGCCCCCTGGCCCTCTCGGCCTCACCCAGCTTCTCTAGGTCTCTGCTTGCTGTGGTGCAAGCACCCGTTTCATTTTGCAGTTGACACCCTAGGTCTGCCTCTCTGCTAGGCTGTGGCTAGCCCAGCCCAGTCCCCACCATTCTGTCCACACAATAGATGACCAGAAAACGCTGAGCAAGACATGCAACTCATCTAACTCAGCCAAAAGAGGTTGAGTGTACTGAATTTTAAAAAATAGCCTATAAAAATGTGCAATTTGGGAAATTGTTAGAATGGTGACTTTGACTATAATGCTTAATTTCTAACAATTCTGCCAACTTCTGCCTGGGGTTGAGTGTGGATGCCGTGGTGGATGGGAAGAGAATGACGACATACTTTTAAGAAGCACGGAGCTGGGAAGATGGCTTAGTGGGTACAGTGCTTTCTCTGCAAGCAGCAGACTTGAGTTTGATACCCAGAACCCATATTAAAAAGCCCAGCATGAAGCTGGCAAGTCGGGTTAATAGGTAAAGGCTGTTGCTGCCAAGCTAACGATCTGAGTTCAGTCCTCTGACCTCCACATGTATGTCTTGGCATATACCCCTGATTCCATATAATTAAAGTAAAAGACTTTTTTAAAGGTGGAAAATCCAGGCATGATAGTGCATGCTTGTTACCCCAGCACTGGTGGATGCCTGGGGCTTACTGGCCAGCCGAGCCTAATTGGTGAGCTCAGCGCACTGAGAGCCCCTGACTCAAAATAGCAGTAACAACAACAACAACAACAACAATAATATAATCATAAAATGTTCCTGGCTCTGAGGAATGACACTTAAGGTTGTTCTCTGGTCTCCACATGTGTGCCCATACATTTGTACACATGCATATACACATGCACACATACACAAAGTGAAGGGTAAATGATCAAAGATAGACAATCAGGTGACTCCAACATGATTCACTTTGCATAAGTCCTGTTAGAAAGTCCCCAGGAACCTGTGTCACGTGCTGCCAAAGCCACTTGCACAGGACTCTTAGGAGAGAAAGCAAGAGCGAGAGTGTGCTGGCAGCATCTGCTGGGCCGGAAATAGCCCCCACAGGCTGCAGACAGTGTTAAATCTGAGTACACCTGATGCTTGGAGCTCACTGCAGGGCACACTGTCAAAACAGGCTGTCTGGCCAGGGAACAGTGAGAAAAGTGACTTTGATCTTGTGTGTCCATTCACCACCAACCTGGGATCTGCCCCATCGGATACAAGCTCGCCCCCTAGTGCCCACCTCCCTCCCATAGTCCTCCACTGGTGCTGTTCTGCATCGGCCCAGCCCCAGCTCCCTTCTCAATGGATACATCTTCCATGTTTGTCCTGAACCCATGTGGAGCCAAGCTCCCTGTAGTTAATAGGATTAGGGCTAGCCTGGGCATCTAAGAAGAAACTACCAGAGCCAGTGGCAGGGGAGCTAGTTTAGCTGAGTGGTTTTCCAAGCAGGCTAGGTGACACTCAGATACCCTGGAGTTGAGCTGTGGACGGAACACTGGTCATCAAACAGACCTGACAGCAAGCCCCTTTGCTCGCTGCATCATCCCGACAGATAGTTTTTACCTCTGTGATAGATAAACACAGAAGTGACTCCCGGTATCTCCATCCCACCTGTGCTTCCTGACCCATCAGGGTCAGGAACACCAAGAGCACTGAGTGCCCTTTGTCCTCTAGACGTCACCCTCCTGCAAAGGTGTTCCGAGCTGAGGAGACCATCGCAAAACGCAGGCGGTGACACTATAAACAGTCCCTCTGGGGGTGAGTGATGATGTGAGATATTGGGGCACACTGTTGAAAGGGCTCTGGGGCCAGAATGAAGGCAGCCATAATGACCAAACTAGGACACTTGTGCAAGAAGATAAGTACAGTTTGGGTTATGATGCCCAGAAGAAAATAAAGGCAGGTCTGCACCAGGACAAGTCAAAGATCAGTCTGATAAATGAGGAGGAGGAGATGCTTGTCTCTTGAAGTAGGTTCTAGCTGTTTCGTCAAAGGGAGGAGAAAGTAGGAAAGTCACTGGAGAAATAACCACAGTGGTAACTGCTGGCATTAGGATCCACTGAGGGGTGTCAGTATTTGTGAGAAAATGTCTAAAGACACAGGATTCATAAAGTCTCAGGCCCCCTGATATAATTACAAAAGAGAGTCTGCCACTTCACAGTGGTTCGGAAGTCAGGCAGACACCAAATCATCAAGGTCAACGTCTGGAGTAACTGGGTATCGACACCCTTGATGTGGCACAAGATGTTAAGGACATGGCATTGCCCTGGGGTTTCTGGCCAAAAATGGCCAACCTGTGTTTGGTCTTGAGGATACATCAGACCAACCAAGCACAAGGGACGCTGGACATAATAACACTTGAATGTCACCACCTGGGAAGCCAAAAGCAGCAACCGAGAAACTGTCAGATGGGAGGGGACCAATGAGATAGGACATCAAAGCAAGCAAGATAAAGTCCTAGATGGGACCCTGAGTGGGGAAAGGTGTTAATGGACAATCTGGCATAATCTGATTGGGAATGGGGTCTGTGGCTCAGTGAACAGTCCCACCTCCTGCCTCCTGCCCCCCCCCTCTTTGTATACTGATGGCCTGGGGACGCAGAGGGACGAATGGGGTCAGGAACCAGATACCATTGTGTTTCTATGGCTCTGTTAAGTTTGCTCAACACCTTGCATCCTGGCCAGGCCAGACAGGGATTGGATTCTTTTGCTGCCATCCCCCTGGTCACTTGCTGGACAAGGCAGGGCTAATGCCCGGGCTATGGACATAGCCCAGGACTGAGGAGCTGCCTGCTGCAGAGCAGGGGGAGTCAGTTGCTAGGCTGCACAGGGAGGCTTTAAATTTCCTTTTGAAAAGTGCAGGGAGAACTGAAGACCAACTGTAGCAGCACAGAAGGGTCCAAAAACCTGCTTTTGATTTTCAGATGAAACCCTGAGAGACTGGTAGATCACACAAGAGAAAAGGGACAGGGCTTCTCAGGCAAGTGACAGAACTCAGCCAATAGCAACACAGACTGCTGCTGCCTCTCCGACGGGACAGGATGGATGATTCCTGAGCTAAACCCAGCTCTGTGCATGGCTTGACTTCCCCACTGCTGGTCACTTGACCACCCAGCCCACTAACCCAGCAGGCCTTGCTCATCCTTTCCTGCCTCTGCTTGCTGCCTCCCCCTGAGGAAACTTCTCCTCCATTGCACTATCTCCACACCGTGGGCATGAGCCCTTCCGCATGGGGTCTTAAGATGCCTCTACTAGAATCCCAATCTGATGCAGATACTGTCTCCCTGGGATGCTGCCCTTGGGGGTGGGCGGAGACAGGAGGAAGGAAGGGTGGGATGGATTTATCAGAGTTGTTCCGTGTGTTGGGTCCTTACCACATGTTGAGCGCCTCTCTTCCGAGGCACCGCTAGGGCTCTGGTACCCGGGTAGGTGAAGAAACTGAGGCCCAGGAAGGTCAGTATGTGTTTGTGTGTGTGACATGTGTGTAAAAACATGCACATGAGAACATGACAGTGTGCTTTTGTGTACAGGTGGGTCGACAAAAGTGAGAATGAGCACTTATATGTTAAGGTACAACGGGGCCTTCAAGGTATCCCTTACAGAGACGCTGGGAGAGTCCATGATTTCCCATTACTAGAAGAGGGATAAGCCTGTGGCCAGCCAAAACCACTCAGCCTCAGAGGCCACATTCCTTCCGCTAAGCCCTGCTGCATACTGCAAGGCTCTGAGCAACGTTTATTCCTTCAACTGAACGTCTAAAGCAGCAGCTTCCAGAAAGTGGGGATCTCTGTGGTGTGACTTGAAGGCACATCCTTCCTTCCTCTGTCTCTTCTGGTGGCCTTTCCGGTGGCTCTTTGTTCCCGTGTTTGCTTCCATCTCAAAACTGCCTTAAGGACAAACACGTTTATATCCATGCCCCTGCCCAGGGAGTCAGGGACACAGTACATATCCTGCACACACTGGACACTGCTGAGGTCCTACCCATCCGCTCAGCCTTTCTTATTTTCCCACCAGATTACAAGGCTCCCTTCACTTGGGGCCCTCCAAAGGCAATGCTACACCCCACTTCCTGGAGGAGAAAAAAATCGGCAGCCCACAGGGGCCATATTGTTCCTTCCATGTGGGTCACCTTTGTTATGTTCAAACTTGTCAGTTGATGATATCAGTAACCCCTGGAATGGTCAGGGGTATGGACCCCAAGAGCATCGACCCACCTCTGGCTTGAGAAAATAAGGTGCAGCAGTGGCTTGCTCACGCGTCAGGACTAGGTTGTGCTGTGACTGGAGACCTTTTCTACTGGCTACTTATCCTGCAAAAGGGCGAGGTAACCCTGAAAAGGACAGAAAGGATGCTCAACCTATCATTTGGATTGTGTCCGTGGTGTGCCCACAAAGCCCAGGGTCAGAGAAGGAGCCTCAGACAGCAGGAGGAATGAACTTAGCCAGAGAAGAAACAGACCCCCACATAGCCCAGAAGAGGCACAGAGTCTTTGTTCAGACCTTCCCTGCATGGTCTCTGAGTATTGGTTTCCTCATCCACATGAGCACCTGGGCCACGTGGCATGAGCTAAGAGATCCAATGGGCCCTTGACATGATGCTCTCTCTCTCTCTCTCTCTCTCTCTCTCTCTCTCTCTCTCTCTCTCTCTCTCTCTCTCTCGGAAAGAGCTTTATTTTAGCCCACACTGGCCTTGAACTCATGGAAATTCTCCCGCCTTAGACTCCAAGTTCTGGGGTTATAAAGTTGGCCCACCATGCCTGACTAGACCTTATTTCTTCAGGCTGCTGGGCAGGAGAGTGGGAATCAGTAGCCATCCTAGCTGACCATGGATATAGAGCTTGGCACTGACTGGCTCTGTAGCTAGGGAACCTTTAAGCTCCCTGAATGTCCACTGTGACACCCTTCCCCCCATGTCATTGCAGTAGTTGGAATTCCAAGTAAGAAGCAATGTCCTTGCTGCTTGTAGAGTCAGTTCTGTCCCTCTGGGTGCTCAGGATTCTTTGATAGAGTCAAAACCGCTCCATCCCTCAACTCAAACCCAAGACTGACACTGAGGAGTACAGAGGCAGGCACCTCAGCACAGGAGGGGCCATGGGGTCACCCTCCTGCAGGAGTTGATAGAGATGGCTAGGAACGCTGGAGATCTGCTTGTCATTAAGGGATGAGTGGGGAGGAACCCCAGGAAGGGGCATGACTGGCAGAGATGGGGAGACTAGACATTACAGGGGTTGTGGTAACCATTCCATAAAGGGTGGTATGGGATTTTCTTTCAGGACCCTGTGAGGAGGAAGGAGGGTAGCAATTCACTGGAGGTAGATGTGCTTGGTGAGGGGAGCAAAGGAACTCGTCTCTTTCAGGACCAACACAATGAACTCATTATGTGGTGAGGAGCAAGAAGGACCTGTAGAGGGGAGTGGGTGCTGCTTGCTGAGACAGCAACAACAGGGAAGGTCTGCAGGTGTGTGTGGACACAAGGCTGCATGTGAGTGACACCAAATGACCACTGTAAGCTGCTGGCCTTGAACTCATGGCAATCCCCCTGCTTCAGCCTCCAAGGGCTGTGATTGCAGTGTGTGTGGGGTATCCACATCAGTGAGGTGCTGGCATGTTGCCACCACACTTTTATGGATTTTACAAGGGGAGCTTGGGCGTAGCAGAGCCAGGCAGCTCACCACAGAAGCCTTGGTCCTGAGAGTGCATGCATCCCTTGGCTCCTCCAGCAACTGTGCGCTCCGGGAGTGCTCACAATCTAGACCAGCCTCCGCTCAACAAGAACAAAGCCAACAGACTCCATGGTCTGCCAGAGCTTAGCTGTCTGAGTCAGTGCCTGCAGCCCTGCCCTGAACCCTCGCTCACACCCTTTCCTTCTGGAGAGTTACCAGCCCCAACTCTGCCTCCTCACCCCAGAGCCCTGTGGTGTGCACAGACATATAACAGCCACACATAGTGGCAGATACAAGAAAGAAGTCAGGGTGGGGGGAATGCAAGCAGGCGAGCTTTGCTGGGTTTGAGGACCCCAAACCACGAAACTAACTTTGAGACAGGCCTGTCTCCATGACACTCCTTGTGCTTAGCACCCAGCCGGGAACATAGGCAATTATCATGAGGATGTACTACCCTGGCCACAGGTACTCCAGTCTCTCCTCTCTGTCAAGGACACCACGAAACTATTTGATGTAGCTCAGAAAACTACGTTATGAAGCAGGCTTTATCCCCACCCTGTTTTCTGGATAAAGGCTTCAGGATACAAAGCCGCTCATTCCCTTGCTCAGGTAACGGTAAATTGCGATTTCCCCACAGCCTCACAGAGTAACACTGAGGCTTCCAGCCACCGATGCTATGTTTTGCTGGTTTATTTTTTAGTGTGCGCACGTAGAAGTCAGCATGGAGGTCAGAGGACAACTCTGTGGAGCTGGCTCTCCTCTTCCACCTTTCTGTCAGCTCTGGGGATCAAACTCAAGTCACTAGAGTTGGCAGCAATTGTCGTAACTTGCTGTGCCTCCTCACTGGCCCGCGAATGTGCTCTCTGGGGCAGATGCTGGAGCCTGTGTGGAGGCAGGGGGTCACTGGGAAAGTAATTGCAGGGATCCCATGGCCTGGCCCCTTCCCACTCCCTCTCTCTGTTTTCGGTATATCAAGAAGTAAAGAAAAGCCTTCTCCACAGGCTCCTGACACCATGCTGGCTGCTCAAGTGGACACTGGAACCCCTTGAAGAACGGGAGTGCATCTCTGCTCAAGTTGTTTCAGTCAGGGCACAAGAGTAAGAAAGCAAATGCAGCAGGTGGCATTTCTCAGTCTTCTGAGCAAATGAATGAATGAATGAATGAATGAGCAAGCCAGCATACAAGCCATGGAAGTTTCACCCCAGCCTGTCCTGAATCCATTCTGTACCTGGCCAGCATCTGCCCACCACAGCTTCCTATGCATCCAAGACGGTGCTGCTGGTCCCTAGAGACTGCCGGTACCCAGAGACTCATGTTAGCCTGTGAGAATTTACTTTTTTTTTTTTTTTATTAAAAATGTCACAGGAAGTCCACTAGGAGCACATGAAGCCACTGCCAAGAGTGTACACGTTTGATATTAATTAAAGCAAAAGATGACAGCCCCCAGGAAAAGGAGTAATTCTCTTCTCTTGGATAAATGACCTTTCGGCAGACTCAGCTCCACAGCTTTGCCTGGTCATTACCAGAAATCAGAGTGTTTCTGGGAGGTGGGGCTTGCCAGCTCTGCTCACAGCTTGCTGCCTCTCAGAAAGGGTGAGGACTTCATTCCCAGGGACCTCTCACTTGGGTGTCTCCCGGCAAGCCCACAGTGATGGCAGTGACGGCAGTCCCGTCAGAGGCCCCATCCAAAAGAGCTTTTCCCATGTATTGAGCTCTGTTCCCCGCAGCCTCCCCTAGGACGAGCCATCCCTCAGCACTAACTCCTCCCTCTCTGGATCTTGCTCACCATCTCTGGCCTCTGACAAAACTTGATGGTGTCTCTGTCTCTCCAGTAGACTAGCATGCCTCTCACTGGTCACCTCACTTAAGGTGAGCATCCTCACCTAAGACCTGAGGCCTCGTGGCAAGACCTAGTGAGACCTGCCTTTCTATCAGTTCCTCTCCCAGATCACAGATCCTCAGTGCCTTCCCTCCGAGAACCCTGACAAATAGCGCCCCCCAGAATCCATATCCCAAGCAATTATAATTCCCTGAGCAAGGGAACGAGCAGCCCTGTATCCTGAGGTCTTTGTCTAGAAAACAGGGTGGGGATAAAGCCTGCTTCATAACGTAGTTTTCTGAGCTACATCAAATAGTTTCGTGGTGTCCTTGACAGAGAGGAGAGACTGGAGTACCTGTGGCCAGGGTAGTACATCCTCATGATAATTGCCTATGTTCCCGACTGGGTGCTAAGCACAAGGAGCATCATGGAGACAGGCCTGTCTCAAAGTCAGTTTCGTGGTTTGGGGTCCTCAAACCCAGCAAAGCTCGCCTGCTTGCATTCCCCCCACCCTGACTTCTTTCTTGTATCTGCCACTATGTGTGGCTGTTATATGTCTGTGCACACCACAGGGCTCTGGGGTGAGGAGGCAGAGTTGGGGCTGGTAACTCTCCAGAAGGAAAGGGTGTGAGCGAGGGTTCAGGGCAGGGCTGCAGGCACTGACTCAGACAGCTAAACTCTGGCAGACCATGGAGTCTGTTGGCTTTGTTCTTGTTGAGCGGAGGCTGGTCTAGATTGTGAGCACTCCCGGAGAGCACAGTTGCTGGAGGAGCCAAGGGATGCATGCACACTCAAGACCAAGGCTTCTGTGGTGAGCTGCCTGGCTCTGCTATGCCCAGGCCCCCCTTGTAAAAACCTTAAAGGCGTGATGGCAACATGCCAGCACCTCAGTGATGTGGATAAACTACCACAGTGGAGGGGAGAACCCGCTTCCCTGTATGCTTTCCAATACTTGATGTTGGCACATTTAAATTTTTTGCCAATCTGATGGAAAGAAATGTCAAATTAATTTGCATTTTCTTTCTTTTCTGCTAATAAATTGAGTATCTTTTAGTATGTGAATTAACCCTTCATGATTCCCTTCAGTGCCTTTTCTTATTTTCTTGTGGAAGAAATTGTATATTGTGATTATTAATTCTTCATTATGGATGCTGTTTGTGTTTGTTTATTAAATTGTAAATGTCTATTACACACACACGTGTAATGTATGTGTGCTATTTTTTTTCTGTATCTTCCACTTCTCTTTTACCTTTCTTCAGACAGTGGTTTGTTTCCTTTTTTCCCCTTTCATTTTTTTTTAGACAGTTTCACTAAGGCCCGGGTTGGCCTTGAACTCATGACCCCTTTGCCTTCCTTAACTTAGCCTTCCAAAGGCTGGGGTACAAGGTGTTTGCCAACACATCTGGCTCCATACAGACTTGTCCACTCTGGAGCTAAATTTATGAATTTTGCCTCTCAGTAAATCTATTTCAATCTTTTCAAGGTCACGGACGTATTTGTCTACGTCTGTCTTCTATTCTTTCAGTTAAAAAAATTTCTTCATTAATTTTTGTTAATGATGTGAAAAGGGGAATTTTAATTTATTGTTTTTTCAGGTAAAAAATTATTCCAGTCCTTGTTGTTGAATAATCTGCTTTTCTTCTTACGGCTTTGAAACGCCATCTTTATTCACATACTAGATTCTAGTATATACATGTGCCTGTTTTTTTCAATCATCTGTTTTTCTTCTGAGATGTATTTATCTATTCGTGTGCTAATATCATATTATATTTATTAAAATTACTTTATAATATGCTTTGACATCTGGTCGGGCAAATTCTCCCCCTTTGGTGTTTTTCTTGTTCCAAGCTATCTTGGCCAGTCTTGGAAGTTTACTCTTCCTTCTGGATGTTGCAAGAAGCTTGTCAAATCTGCTTAAATCCCCTTCGGGTTTCGATCTGGCCTGTGTGGAAGTTCCAGGCTTCTCGGGGGTTAAAATAGTAACCTTAGTGTGGTGACATGGCCCAGGGAATGTGGAAGGAAACCCTAGCTGGCTCTCTATGCCCTCTGCGTGGTGGGAGCTGCCTCTGGCCCTGGGTGTTCAGTGCATGGTACTATTAAAAAAAACCCCACAAATTCTCATCAGCATTGGACAGAATGATGGCTCATGGTGGGCATAAGAAACTAGACAGGGAAAACACAGAAAGCAAGGATGTGACGTGCTTTTTGCTCCTCAGGCCTGTGGACTGAAGACTTCATGACAGCTGCATAGTGAGACTGGGGGAGAGGGGCTGGAGGAAGGGGGGTAGATGGCAGGTAGGAGCCAGGTTGGTTCATGTTGACGTTTACAGTCTGTGTATCTCCTCTTTCTCAGCCCCTGATAATACGATATTTTCATTTTACAGGTTTGAGAACTTGGGCTCAGTCAGCTTGGGTGGGGTTAGGACTGATACCTGGATTTCCCGGAGTCCCACCCTACCGTTTCCTGTCCAGGACAGGGGAGTCCGATGTCACAAAGGTTGTGTGTGTGTGGAGTGACCATCTGTCTTACTGTGCTTTCTGTTACTGAGATAAACACTGTGAGCCGATGCAGCTTGGGGAGGAGAGGGCTTATTTCAGCCTCCACAGCCCAATCATAGGCCATCACTGAGGGGAGCCAGAGCAGGGACTCAAGGCAGGAACTGACACAGAAGCCACGGAGTAATGCTGCCTCCTGACTTGCTCCTCGTGGCTTGCTCAGTCTAATGTAACCCAGCACGGCCTGCCCAGGAATGGTGCCGCCCACAGTGGGCTGGTCCTCCCCCAACCCATCATACATCAATAAGAGAACGCTCTACAGACGTGTCTACATGCCGCTCTGATGGAGCCTTGTTCTCCATTGAGGGTTCCTCTTCTCATGAGGTCCTAGTTGGTATCAGGTTGACACAAACTAGCCAGTGCACCATCTCTCTACCATGCTAGGTCCATGTCACCAAGGTCGGATGGAGCAAGCATCCTTGCCATCAACTGTCTTCCTGACTTGGCTGGGATAGACTCTGCCTCTTTTGTTTAGGGCAGCCATGGGCCTAGAAAGCGGTGGAGCCGGCCACCCTTTCTCTGCGGTTCTTCTGTGGCCTCAGTTGGTTTGAATCAATAGGAAGCCTTTGGGCTTGCATTATTCAAACCCATGGAATATTCAGGCGGCTGGGCAGAGGAACAGGCCTGTCAGCACTGGTGAGCTGTTCTCTCCCAAAACGGCCCCATGGGCTGGGGAAGCCACAGGCTCTGAAAGGCAGTCAGTGCCTCAGGCTGGACCAGATGTGGTATCCTGTCCTGACCCAGGAGGGGGCTCTCCTGTCTCCACCCCCTGATGGATGTCTTCATTTAGGGAATGCATTATTGAGCACAAGGCCTCTTTCCAACTAGACCCTTGGACAAAATCGCCCAGCTGTGTCCCCACTGGTAGGGGCCCCAAGTGCCAGCAAGCCAACTCTGAGCACACTGGGCCTGGGAAAATGTTTTACAGTCGTGGATAGCCCCTGTGGGGACCTCACTTCCAGGAGGAAAAGCCTGATGTTACCTGATGTTAGCACTCTTGTAACCCCGGTGACTGCAAACAAGTCAGACCCGTCAGGTTGACAGCCCCAGTTCTCAGTGGTTGTGAATGTCACCCGATTCCCTGCAAGATGTCAAGTAATAGGGTCCACAATTCCAAAAACAGGGGATGAGTCTCCCTTGAAGTTTCCCTAGGGAATGTCTCTCATGGGACAGAATGCTGGAGAGTAGTCTAGACTTCCAGGATCATCAGCTGGAGGATCCTGCTGGATACAGGGAGAAGGTTCTAGAACCTAACACTCCCAGTCTGGAAAGTGGACATACCTCATACAGAACTCACTTGGACCCTTCTGGGACACATCCCATGATGACTCATTTCATGGCCAGCTTGACTGGCGTCACCATGGGAACGCACCTTCAGGCAGGACCTGTGAGGACCAGACAGGTCTAACTGAGGAGGGAGGCTCGTCTTGAATATGGCTATGAGTTAAGGTCCCATGGGGTGGACCAAGATTGGATGAAAAGGCAAAAGGAGAAAGTGAGGTGAGCACCAGTGTTCATCTCTCTGCCTCCAGACTACAGCTGTGCTGTGACCAGACACTGCACACTCCTGCTGTTAGGCCTTCTTCACCAGGAAGGACTGTGTTCCCTTAAACCACGAGCCTATGTAAAGCTTTCCGTCCTGATGCTGGCCTTTGTCACAGAGTGAGAAATGTCACTAATACAGAGCCCATTTACAGTTTACAGACTGTACAGTCCCTGCTACTACGTGTACTATGGTCCTGTAGCACCTGTACTACACCTGTTCGCGAGTCTTGGGAAAGGGCCTGGAGATTCACACACACACACAGACAGAGAGCAGGGACACGGTCATCCTTGAAGCAAGAATGCCCCCTTTATTGTGTTCCAGGGCAGCTTATATAGGGATCCTTAACTGGTAGCCACGCCCCAGCCCAACCCACCAGAAACCACTCCGCTGCCATCAGGAACTCCTGAGGGTCTCGTGCTCAGAGCAGCTGCAAGCATTACAAGTTGCTTACAAGAAATTCAGGGTCTGGGGGGTCCTCAGCCCCCAACAACAGACAAAGTGCCTGGCGTGCGAAGAGTGAGGCAGGACCTTGCTTTGTCCTTGAAGGTTCAGATCAAGAAGAAATGGTGATTCTTTGAGCCATTTGACCAGTTGAATTACACTCAGGGGCCAGCACTGCTCCTGCCTTTCTGACATGGGTGCAGATAAGGCTATCTGTCCCCTCCCTTGGCATCACCTGCTGCCTGTGGAACTCAGGAGAACACCTTGTGCCCAGGAAAGTTGCTGTTTGCTCTTCTGCTCCTAATCTGTCTCCTGGGCTCTGGGCGGTTTGGGGCACGGCAGCTGTGGTTCACGTTCAAGTCTGCCTGTGTGTGACCTTCCCATGGTCCTTCCTCTTCACCGATGGGATAGCTGAGGCCAGGGTGCTCTCCCTGGTCCAGGCCAAGGTTTGTACACACCAGGCCCATTTACATTTAGAACTGGGCAGTCCTTTACTGAAGCCTGTCCTGTGTCCTGCAGTCACTCAGGAGTATCCCTGGCTTCCCTTCAAGGTCTCTGCATCTTGCTGTATGTTTCTTGTGTAGAGGGGACAAACTTTTCCTCCATCTATGAGCTACGAGTATGTGGAATGAATTTCAGGGTCTTGTGTTGGTTCCCAAGATAGGCGTGTGGCAGTTGTGAGTCTGGTCCCTTTTCTCCATCTATCAAGAATGCCTCTACTATGGTCTCTGAAGAATAACCCAAGTTTCCTCAGAAGAGAAGGAAGCACCAGTCTGGAACATTCACGGAAGACTGTGGTTTTTGGCAGTCACACTGCTAGTCAGTGAGAGAATTAGGATTCAAATCTCTCTCAACTCTCCCACTCCGTGTCTGCTAAGCTCCTGAGCTCTACCTACCCATCAACAAATAGCAGAATTTATTTAGCGACTTCTGCAGACCTTACCCTGTTCTAGATGCTGAGCGAACAGCGGTCACCGAAACACCTGGGCAGCTGGGAAGGTGGATAGATGGAGAAAGCATCTGCCACAGAAGCGTGAGGACCGAAGTTCTGATCCCCAGGGCCCATGTGAAGCTGAGTGCGGTGTATCGGTAGCCCCAGTGCTCCCTCAGAAAGACGGGGAGTGGGAACAGGAAAGACCTCAAAGTTTGTGTGTCAGGTAGACTGGCATAGGCAGCAGCGAACAAGCAAGAGATGCTGCCTCAAATGCGATGAAATCTGAGGAACCAACATGAGGTTATATTTGTCCTCCGCTTGGGAGCTTAGCATATGGCTCTCCCTCCTGACCCCATGCATAAGCATACATACATGCCACTTTCAGATCTTACGTCTCCATGTACAAATTAATAACAAAACACCCAAGGATCTCTGTTCTCATGGAACTGAGATTCCAGGAAGTGAGGGAGGGGAGTGTGTGTGTGTGTGTGTGTGTGTGTGTGTGTGTGTAACCAAACATGCATGTGGGAATCAGGATTGGAGGCAAGTAGAGGATTCCAGGGCTGTCCCAGATACCCTGCCTCAACTGGGCTGATGACTCAACTCCTAAAACCAAAACCAATAAACTATAAATCGATTTGTCTCTGTCCACCTCGTCACCTGAAGCAAATGCAATCCCGAGCCACGTTAGCCCCCGGTCCCTCCTCCAGCCTGTGATGCTCAGTTTCCAGAAGAACAGAGCTCCCATCATCTCACACACATCTAGCTGCTGGTGGGTGCCCAGCTGCACAGACCCGGACCTCCATAAATGATGCATCGTCCATCCCTGCTTCATGGAGTCGCTGGAGGAGTTACAGCTACCATTATCTGACACTGCGCAGGCACCCCAGCTGTTTCTTCTGCTCTGGCCTCTCCTGGGGCAGGCAGGAAGGGACAGGCTCAGCCAAGGGAGGACTGTGAAGCATTCCGCTTCTCTGGGCCCTAATGCGTAGTGCTTGCTTGCCACTCTCTGCCACAGAGAAGTTATCTGTCCACAGCAGGTATGGCTCCGAGGCCTTGCTAGCTGGTCCAGCACTTGAAAGCACAGATGGAGAACAAACAGGCCTGGGGTTGGGGGTGGAGCAGGTGTGAGAAGGGCCGTTCTTTGCCATATGCTGTGGATGCAGGGCTGGGTTCTCTAGGCTCCCTCCCTGGGTCCTCTTTCACTGTGCTCTCCCCTCTGCTGGTGTCCTTGAGTCCCGTGAGTGTGGCAGCTGGCTATCCTTTCCTGATTGGCTGGCCCTCTCTTTCTTCCTCATTTGTCTTCCCCCCTCGAATGTGAGGTCGATTTGCAGGTGGGACTCCGAGTTCGTCCCTGGTGTTGGGCCTTAAGGAGTGTTGGCTGCTTGCTGAATGAATTATAGGTCGGGCATGATGGTATTGTCAATTGCTGAGTGAAAAGTGGAGGAGATCAAGGCTGAGGGAAGACACACGAGTACACAGACAAGTCGGAGACTCTCGCCCTTCTGTGAGGGGAGTGTGGGGATCACTGCTGTCTTCATGGTCAGGAAGCAGTCATGAGGGCTCCACACATCTCCCAGCTTCCTTCAGAACTCGGCTGCTATCCCTGAAGACAGCATGGCCAAGTGACTTCTTTGTTTAATGAAGCATGGGTGTATGTGATGCGTGTCCCCTCTAGGTGAGAGCTTTAATGGGCAGCAAGAGAGTCAGTGTCATGGTGCCCTTTATGACCGTGGTGGAGGCATGAATTAACGTGAACTCTATGGCTACTTGTGTGATGCAGGGTTCTCTAGAAGAACAGAACAGTGTGTGTGTGTGTGTGTGTGTGTGTGTGTGTGTGTGTGTGTCTGTGTGTTGGCATATACTGTAGGTGCTGGGTAATCAGCCCAACAGTGGCTTATACACATTTCGGAGGCAATGAATTTAGGTCCTGGCTTGGCCCAGGAACACCAGCCGTCCTGATCTGGCACGAGAGTATGACAATGCTTTGAAGAGTTGCTAGTGATGAGAGGTGTCCTGCAGAACACCCCAAGAAGCTGGAGTCTGGCATCAGGGGAAGGATCATGGCAACAGCAATAGACACTTGCTCAGAGAAGAAAAGAGGAGGCTGGTACACACACATTGCTTTACCCTAGGCTGCCTTTTTCTTCTTCATCTGGGTGCCTTCCCTCCCCTGCATCACTGGCCCCCCACTGTCAGTCCTCCCTGGACACTCCCCTGCAAGCCTCAGTCTTCTCTTCGTTCAGTCAAGTTGACAGCCCAACCCAGCCATCCCACCATCCCGGGTCCCTGAAGGACAGCGATGAGCTGGACTGCCTTCAACACGCAGTGCAGGTGAGACGCCCTCTGAGGGTCTGGATGTGTTACTGCACCATGATGCGGCCCATCCTGACCGATGCTATCTGCCTGTCATCTGGGAGGAAGAGCAGGCGTCCAGGCTCCTCACAGTTACAGGGGACTTCTCTTCCCAGACGCCAGGGATACTGTCTAGGGACAATGGAGACATTTTTCTCCAGCTCTTTCCCAGTTGGCTCTGCCACAGGGAAGCAAAGAAACCCAGACATGAAGTCATCACTTGTTTGCGGCGAGAGAGCAAGAAAGAAAGCCACGGCAGTATTGTGTTTGCCCTATTAAGGATCATTTTCTCATTACAATTTCCCCTCCTAATTGCTAATTTTTCCAGCTTCTCCAAAAGCCATTCTACTTCCGCTTTGTCCCCCTCCCCCACGAGAGCTGGTGCTTCGAGAAACTGCCACAGATGGGCCAAAGAGAAACACACATGCTTGTTTTTGATTTACTTGGAACCCTCTTCTTTCTTGGTGCTACTGGGATGGGCAGCTGCCAGGCTCTTCTGGCCACGTGGCTGGGGTCTCCTCCCTGAGGACTGGCCCTGTAGGGGAGATGCTCTGTCTCAGTCCAAGCCACTGTGTTGTTCCTGAGGGACTGACTTTCTGGTCCCAGAGTGGGGCTGTGATGACAAGGACTTATAAGACTCTGGGGTATGTGGTCTTGAGTCTAGACTCACTGAAGGTCCTTGACTGTGCACTCTGCATGGTACCTGGGGCTGACCAGCCAGGCCTCTGCTGCCCCCCTGGATGGGGAGGGAACAGTCGTCACCCCTATTTTCAGGAGGAAAATAAATCCAGAGAGCTGACGCAAGTCTACTTCTATACAGCAGCGGAATCTGTGCGTCCATGTGCCATCCGTGTGCCTCTGTGTCCGTGTGTTGATGCGTCTGGTTCAGAGGCTCCTCCTACCTGGACTAGTGTGCAGTCCATCAGAAGTGACAGGAGCTTGTCCTGTGCTCTGACCTTGTTTCTTTGTGTGTGTGTGCGCGCGCGCAGGTGTGAACCCACATGTGGAGGACAGAGGAGGACTTGTGTCTTCCTCAGTCATTCCCTACAGCAGTGGTTCTCAGCCTTCCTAACACTGAGACTCTTTAATGCAGTTCCTCATGTTGTGGTGACCCCCAACCACAAAATTATTTTCATTGCTATTTCATAACTGTAATTTTGCTACTGTTATGAATCACAATGTAAATAACTGATGTGCAGGATATCTGACATGTGACCCCTGTTGAAATGGTTGCTTGACGCCCCCCCCCAGGTTGAGAATTGCTGCTCTATCCTGTTTGATCAGTGTATGTGTGTGTGCGCATGCACATGTGTGCATGTGTGAGTGCAGTGTGTGCATGTACGCATGCGCGCATGTGTCTGTGTGTCTGTGTGTGCACATGTGTGGATGTCTGTGTGTGCATGCATGCGTGCAGGTGTATGTGTGTCTGTGTGTGCATGCATGTATGCATGTGCACACACAGGTGTATTTGTGCACGCATGTGCAAGAGTGTGTTCCACAGTGGTCAGAGGCCAGAGGCCAACTTTTGGGAGCTTGTTCTTTCCTACCATGTGGGATCCAGGGATCAAATTCAGGTTGTCAGATTTGATTGTGTCTTTACCCACTGAACCATCTTGCCAGCTCTCCATTTTATTTTTTGAGGCAGGATTTCTCACTGAACTTGAAGCTCACAGACTCAGCGAGAACAACAGGCCAGAAATCCCCACAGATGCTCCAGTCCCTGCCTCCCCGGTGTCGGGATTACAGGTGTGCTTGCTGCCACACCCAGCTCTTTCATGTGGGTGATGGCGGCCGAAATCTGGTCCGTGTGTTTGCAAGGCAAACACTTCACAGCCCTTCTCTGATCAAGTCTGTCTCAGGTGTGTCAGTCCTCACTGGCCACAAGCCAGTGTGTGCTTCCTGAAACCCACATTGCCGATTAGTCCCTGTCACAAAGCTGATCACGTGTCTCTACAGGCATTCAGCCGTGAGGCCTTTGGGAGATGGAAATGGTTAAAGCCATCCAGGTTACCCTGTGATCGGATATGAAGCAGGACAGGGTGAAAAGAAATCATACTTGGAGGTGGAAAATTTTAATTAAAAATAAATAAATAAATAATAATAATAAAAAGAGAAAAGACATCATACTTGGTGCCTCACACCAGCGAACCCAGCATTTGGGAAGCTGGGGCAGGAGGATTGCTCAACTTCAAGGTCAGCCTAGACTGCAGGCTCAAACATAACAACAAGAAACAAGAGAAAGCCCTGAAGACATCTGAGCGTCCCCATTTCCCGCCCTGTGCAGCCCTATGGTCGCACACTGAACTGGAACCTAATTCGAGAGCTGGAGGACTCTGGCTCACCTCTGTGATTGGCTAGGATTTTGGTAAACTTGACACAGGGTCAGATCATCTGGGAAGAGGAAACAGCAACTGAGAAAATGCCTCCAGCACACTGGCGTGAGGAGCGTTTTCTGTAGAGTGTTTTCTTGATGAATGATTGATGTGGGAGGGCCCAGCCCACTGTGGGCAGGGCCACCCTAGGCAAATGGTCCTGGGGTGTGTAAGAAATCAGACTGAGCAAGTCATGAAGAGCAAGCCAGTAAGACGTGTTCCCCCACGGCTTCTGCTTCAGTTCCTGCCTCTAAGTTCCTACTGTGAATTCTTGCCCATGACTGTAGGCAGTAAGGTGAAATAAGGCCTTTTCTCCCCAAGTTACTTTTGGTCATACTGTCTTATCACAGCAATAGTAAACAAAAGAGAACACCCTAGACAGACAGTTCCTTCTCAGAGCTGAGGCTAGGGGCTCATGTCTTCCCCTCCCTCCATCCTGTGCCCTACAGATCTTATGTAGCCCAAACTGACCTTGAACTCACTGAGGATGACCTTGAATTCCAGATCTTGCTAACTCAGACCTCCAAGTGCTGAGTTATTGGTGCTACAGGCATGCAGCGCCATGTTGCTCCCACCCTTCCCCCCTTCTGTTCCCTTCCCCTTTCTAGGGTCTTGCTCTGTAGTGCAGACTTCTGCCTCTAAAGGACTAAGGTTATAGACACGCCTCACCATGCCCTGCCAGTATCTGCAGTCTCTTTCTTAAAGATTTTTTCTGTCATGTAGTGGTGCACGCCTTTAATCCCAGCATTCAGGAGGCAGAGGCAGGTGGATCTCTGTGAGTTTTGAGGCCAACCTGGTCTACAAGAGCTAGTTCCGGGAAAGCCAGGGCTGCAAAGAAAAACCATGCCTCAAAGACCCCAAAACAAAACAAAACAAAAACCCAAAGCAACAACAAACCAAAAACAAAAACAAAAAAAATTTTTTTAGAGAACTTCATATATTAGCCTTCCATGTTTATCACTCTTCTCCTTCCAGATTCATAATCTCTTCTTTAATTATTATTGTTCTATACATATGTATGTATACACACGTGTATGCAACACATGCACATACACATGTACACATATGTATGCAGGACATATCTGCACACATATATGCACATGTGTGCACACATGTATATATGTACATATGTGCACATGCACATGCATGCACAGCCATGTATATGCAACCTACTGAGTTGTTTTAGCTTCGTTCTTATGTTTATATGTTCAAGGCTGACTTGAGATTAGAAACTTATGTGGGAGCTCAGCCCTAGAGGAAACGGATCCCCCTCTCTCAGCAGGTGTTTGCCAGGTACCTGCTGTTTTTTCGTCACCGTTAAAATTTTTCTTGTCCACATTGATGTCAATTTTCTTTGTCATTATGCTGGTCTTGCTCAGGCAGCCATATTGTTTTGAGTTCATAGAGTGTCTATGTTCTGGATAGACAGCTCTGTTTGAGAAAGGATTCATGAGGCACAAGTGTGCTGAGTCATGGCTTGTCCTTGGAGTCTTCTGTCTACTTAGTCTGGCTACCTAGCTGGTCTGTAGTAGGGGCTCCCAAAGTTGACGTCTAGAAGTTCCACATCTAGGAGGCTCTTGGCTAGAGTTAATATCGTGGGCAAGAGAAGGTTTGGGCCACCAAGTCCATCTCGGGTGGCATTACCTTTCACTTTTACTGGCTGTCCTTTATTCATTGAGCTAATGGTGACTGTCATTTTGTGGGGCGACCCAGCCTTAAGTGGACTCCTTGAACATGAGGCCTGCTCCTTCCTGTTCTGTGCCTGCTGACCAGGACTTCCTTGAACATGAGGCCTGCTCCTTCCTTTTCTGTGCCTGGCGACCGGGACTTCCCACAGGCCTGACCCAGTGAAAGAAATGAACAAAAGATGACTCTCTGGAGTCCTCAGTGTTTCTTGACTGGCCTTTATTTCATGATGTTCCTTTATGGCTAATGATTATCATCACTATTATTTAGTTATTATTATCCATCAACTCCCTGAGCGGTCAGGATTCCTGGTTTATAGATTGGGAAATGGAAGCTTGCAGTCTGAAGCTGTGCAGTCAGCGTGGAAGCTATTAGCCACATGGAGTTATTTCAATGAAAGCTAATTTAAATAAAATAAGATGTGAGTATGGGCTTTTTCTAGTCCCTCCCTTGCACTAGCTACAGTTTCAAGAGTTCTGTGGGCAGTGGTGACCACTGGCTTCTGTTTTAGCCAGCAATGGTATGAGATTTTTTTTTGACCACACAGGCAGACGTGCCAGGGGAACACTGTGGAAAGCAAGGCTTCCCTGTCTTTTCTGACTGCTGGCCCAGGGTGCTTTCCTAGGTTCCCTGGACGGTCCCAGGTGCCCTGAGGGAGGAGGGAGGCCTGTGCTCCTCTTCACTGGGCCAAATTTGGTTGATGGTGAACTTTTCTCTGGCTGCTGGACCCCAGGTCTGTGTCTCCGCTCTTCAGTTCTGCACTGGTCTCCATCCAAGGCACCTGCCGCCCTGGCTGGTCACTTAGGACTTCTGGCCTCGTGGCCTTTGGTGCCTCTTCACCTTCAGGACTCCTCCTCCCCTGGGGATCGGCAGTCCCTCCTCACAGCTTGAGGTGCCTGATTGTGCGGCCCTCAGCGACAGGAAGCAGAGAGGAGATGGACTACTTGGCTCACTTTATCTTGGTTTATTTTTAATTACTTATTTATTTATATTTTTGGAGACAGGGTCCTCAGCCTACCTGGAACTCTCTATGTAGACCAGGCTGGCCTCAAACTCATATGTTGACTGAGATTTCTGTCCCACCCAGTCCTGCAGTCATTCAGTCCCAAAGAGACACACAGAGGTCTGCATTAATTATAAATTGATTGGCCTATTAGCTTCGGTGTCTTATTAACTCTTATAACTTAAATTAGCCAATAATTCTTGTCTGTGTTAGCCATGTGACCTTTTACAGCAAAACAGTCACATTTTTCTTCCTCTGTGCCTGGATGATTACTGCAGATTGAGCTTTTCTCTTCCCAGAATTCCCCTGTTCTTGTTGCCCCCGCCTCTACTTTCTGCCTGGTTGCCCCACCTGTACTTCCTGCCTGGCTACTGGCCAATCAGCATTTTATTAAAAACAATACAATTGACAGGATACAAGACCATTGTCCCACAGCACCCATAGAGGACTACCTGCTTCTGCCTCATAGGTTCTGGAATGAGAGCTGTGTTCCCCTACACCAAGGATAGCTTTCTTTTTACGTAGCCTAGGAGCCTGACCTATCAAATGATACCACCAACCTTTAGGGTGGACACTCTACCTCAGTTAATATGATCAAGAAAGTTCCTTGTAGACAAGCCTAGAGCTTTGCTTCTGGGTGATTCTCGAGGCCTCCAGGCTGACAGTGTTCACCATGGCACTGCCTAGATGGGGGAGGAGGGCCAGACTCAGCTCTGCCCCCTCAGGAGAGGGAGTTCTGGACTCTCTCACAGGAGCAGGACGGACTGTCATTTCCACACATGTAGTGGGTGTAGTAGACTTGTAGCAAGGCCCAGCTGCTTCTGAAATAAACTGGAATCTATGGCTCCTAGCCACGTAATTCGTTTTATGGATGTTGCCTTAGATTGAATGTCCATGTTCCTCCACCCCAACCTGAATGTTTGACCTCTCTCTTCCCAGGTGAAGATGTGGGGGTGCTATTTTCAGCAGGTGACCCATTCTGAGAGCAGAGTCCGAATGTGTGGATTAACACCTTTGTGGGGGTCCATTGACTTCCTTTTTTCCTCCCTCTCTCCTTTTCCTTCCTACCCTTCCTTCTTTCTTTCTAATATTAAATTTACATATTAATGCTATTATGTCTTGTGGTATTAATAAAAAAACTAGGAACTAAAAGAAAAAATGGAAGGCTGTAAGCATAGACCCTGTCTTAGTAAAGATAGATTTATATATCTAAAGGTAAAAATGGCTGGGTGTTTCCAGACTAGAACGCAGCTCCTTACCAGGCTCTGACTTTGCAGGCTCCTGGCTCCTGGACTCCTAGCTTTTGCTACCAAGGCAGGTCAGCGCTTAATCTAAGTGTTGGTAAGTCCCTTAATCTAAGGTGTTTTGTTAGCATTCTAAGCAGTGATGCCACCCGGAGGCCCACTGATGGCAGGGCCCTTGTTCAAGGTCAGAGAAGTGTTCTGCTCCCACCCCAGGTCTCAGGAAGGTTTTTTTTTTTTTTTTTTTTTGAAATCCTCTTTTCCTGTTAACCCTTAATACCCCCTGTGAGCTAGCCTGTCCTCCCCAGGGCTGTGCTGGGCCCCTCTGGATGAGAAAGGGTATCAGAATATGTCCCAGAGAGGCTTGGGGCTCCATCTGGCTAGGAACATAGGTAGATTAACTGTCCAGAACCAACTCCTCTTGCAACCTCAGATGTCAAATTTCTCTCCTGCCTCCACCCTCCATCTCGGCTTCTACATTCCTAGGTTCCCTTTGGCTTGTTGCTGTAGCATCCTGACTGGTCTGCCTGTCACTTTCCCTGTCCTCTTCCCGGAAGGCAGAAACGTCTCTACTATAACCTAGGCAGGACCTCAGCTCTCTGGGGGCAGTGGAACTGATGCTGAGCAGGATGAGGCCTAAGTATTCATCCTCAGGATGATTTTAAGCCTGGACCATGCCATGTGGGTTGATGGCATGTGCCAGGGTTACAGGAGGAAGCTGAGCGCTCTGGCTATTCCTGATCACAGGAGCCTTTAGTCCTCATGGTACCCTTGGGCTTCCACAGTCTGGCTTGCTGCCCCCAGGGCTTTTCCTTTTGCTGCCCCTGTCCCCCTCAACATGCTTGATCAGTTTCTTCACCTCTCTCCTTCTTCCACACCCATATGGAGCCCCTCCCCCTCCTCACATCCCTAGACAACCAGTACTTCCTGTCACTTCTCTCAGGCGATTCTGGGTGTGCGTCGTCTCCGCTCTCAGCCTGCTACTGTGTAATGCAGCGATACTGTCTCCCGGAACGGTCAGCTAGCAACTCACAGAACAATCTGGTCACAGCGGCAGGCAGTGGGTGGGGCTGGTGTAGGCAGAAGGGAAGGGCGCAGCCCTGGTGGACAGCTGGACTGTGGGAAGAGTTGAAGGTGCCTTGGGGCATTTCTCCCACCTTTACTGCCCCTCCCCCTTGCCTGGCTATATTGTCTCTTTCCAGACCACTTTCCTCATGAGTCACGTGCCACTCCTAAGGGGCTTTGATCCACCAGCGGGGCTAAATGCTCCCTGTAAGACTGTTGTTACCAGGGGCCAGAGGCAGTGTGCTCTGAAACGGGTGGCTCCAGGCCTGGCCATAGAGAGGAGAAAGGAGTTTCTAGGGACCAAGGGTGAATGATGACTGAAGTTACAGGACTGCCAGTGACTACCAGGCCAAGTCCCCACTTCCCCCGCCTGCCAATGCTGGGTTCCTGTCCCTGGTGCTGCAGGTGGAAGGGAGGCTCAGAGAGGCAGAGGGAACTGTGGATGGGCAAGGACTGGTTTTGGGGAGTGGGTTCTGAGAGTCTTCTGGATACCAGCTAGGCACAAGGGGTGTCTTTCCATGCACCTCATGGTGATGCTTCCGTGTGTAAAGATGGCATGTTTGCTGACGGTTTCCCAGGTACTGACAACCAGCTGAGAGCATGGAACACTGGGAAACAGGCGCTATTTTCTGTGCTCCTTATCCCAAGGGGCCATTGTTCTTATCTCCTTTGGGGGAACAGTCAAGGAAGCAGAGAGAAGAAGCTAACGGACTTGCCGAAGCTCACATGGCTGGTGGGCAGCCCCCTCCAGATTGACACCAGGCGTCTGTGGCCTCGCAGCGAGCATAGTTACCTCTACGGCCTTTGAGCACGCCAAGGAGGTGGCTGTGCAAGGGAGGGGTGAGCCTCCCCTTCGTGTTTCCAGTGCCCTGGAGTTTTCTCTGCCTCCGTATGTTAAAAAGAAAGAAAACAATCTAACGACAACAACACAGAGAAACTTAGATCATTTTGAAAAAAATACAAAAAAGTCTGACTTATGTGAAATTTAATTTAATTTATTTTTATACCAGCAGCTGCCAGTTCAAAGAACAACAACAAAGTAACCATCTGTGCTTAATTTCATCAATCCGCTGTCGATGGTCACGTGAGTAGGGCTTTTGGACTGAGGCAGAGCACGTGGTCGTGTCTCAGCCCCTCCTGCCCCCCAGGTCCTCTGTCCAGGCAGGAAGGAGAGCTGGTGGCCAGATTTAGGGTGAAGAGACTTGATACCAAGGAGGAAAAACGGTTGGGTTCTCAGACAGTAACCCCCAACCCTTCCATTTATTCGGTCCCACTGTGCCATTGTGGGTTAACATTTGAGCCTTGTTGATCCGGTGGGGAAACCGAGACTCCTTGTCCCTTTGCTGTTGCTGTTGCTGTTCAAGGCAGGGTCTCTCTGTGTAGCCCTGGCCCTTCTGGAACTCACTCTGCACACCAGGCCATCCTTGAACACATAGAGATCCACCTGCCTCTGAAACTGAATCTTAAAGGGGTTCCTTCATTCACGTAGAATCAGACCCTGGTTTGTTCAATTCCTAAATAAACGTTTTATTTTAGGGATCCACTGTGTGGCTCCCTGAGCTAGAAGCTATGATAAAAAAAAAATCTGTGGGGCTAGAGTTCCTGTATGCTGGGAGCCTGTAAGGACCAAGGAGGACCCAGTTGAGGTCACAGCGTTACACAACTGCAATCCCAGCATTAGGGAGGCTTCGACAGGACCTTTAGGAGTTCAGTCCATCTTTGTCTACACAGTGAGCTTGAGCATAAGACCCCATTTCAAACACAGCAAGAGAGAGAGAGAGAGAGAGAGAGAGAGAGAGAGAGAGAGAGAGAGAGAGAGAGACTAACTCCATAGAGAGTGGATCCTTCTAGCAATAGGATCAATACATGTTCTATAGCTAAGCTGCATATGGCTTACTGCTGACCTCTGAGTAGGAAGACGTGGCCGTCACCAGCCATGGCTGGCAATTTTGGGGCTTCCTTTCCAGATGCTTCTCTATGGTAGATAGTTCTTCACCTGGTAGTTGCCCCCTTTCTCTCTAACACACACGCCTAGACCCAAGGATTACTCAACATACAGGGCTCTTGACTACGGTGGGCCACATCCCTCCTAAATGATAATGTCCAGTCTGCCAAGAGGTATATGGAGCTCTGCCAGACCTCGGAAACCTTGTCCCAAAGGAAGGACCTCAGCTTTAGGGCTAACTTCTGAACATTGGGGCTTAGCCATGCCTCTCTGCAGACAGAGACCCAGACTTCCAAAGGCACACCCAGAGTCAGCTATGGGACTAGCCTGGAGTGAACATCTTCCCACCTTCTGTCCTAACCCAAGGTGCAGCCTCCGACCTCGCCTGTTCTGTATAACCAGCTTGTCACCGACCACAGCAGCCTATCCTCTCTGAAGTGGGCTGTGGTTTTAGACTTCTCAATGGACACCAGGTTGGAGCTGACCCAGTCCCCCGGCAGTGCTAGGGAGGGTGTGACTTGGGCAGAACCTGCCTCACCTTTAGCAAAAGACAATACTCAGCACAGAGGAGTCTCCAGAGGGTCGCCTGGCAAATCCTGTCCCTGTTTACTGTGGAACGAGAAGAAGTAAGAGCGAGCGAGTCAGAAATACAGATCAAGAGAGTCACATTTTTCGATTTGCCATATTAAAGAGAAGGGGGGATGCTCGCCAATTGGCTTGTCATCTTCTCGTTAAATAACAGATGGCGGCTGAGTCACTGCTCCCGGCAGCCGGGACGCTGCTGGTCTGCTGGCTCCCTCGCTGGGACCCAGCCGCTCAGGACGAGGGGGCCTGTGGGGGGCAGAGGAGGAGGAGGAAGCCTCACTTCTACTCCCTCCACCCAGCCTCAGCCTCCTCTCCCCAACATGCCAGCTCTGAAATCCTGAATAACCTGCCCGTTCTTTTCATTGTTCACGCAACAAATGGTCCCCAGAGAGTCCCCGTGTGCCCTGGGTTGGGGACAACACTTAAACCACAGAGACCAGGCCTGATCAGGGAGTCTGCAAATTAGCAGGAAGGTAGTGGATGCTGTGGAGGTCAGTGTTACAGATGAGGGGGTCTCAGGCCTAAGGAGAGAAAGGCCAGGCTCAATACAGAATTGGGGCTTGGACTTCTCCCCTCTAGGGACCCCTGAGACAAGTCACCCTAGAAGATGGCTGAGTGGTTTACTGTGAGCTCTCTTTCTCTAGTCCTTCTTCACACTCTGCTTCCAACAACCCTTCCCCACACCTGGCAGCATACACCTATCAGGCCCCTAACTGGCAAGCTCTGAAGGCTGAGTGCGTCCTTCCAGAAGCTGGGATCCCACAGTGCTGACCTTGCAGCTGGTAGGGAATCAGTCTCTTGCGCCCTGCCTGGCTCTCTTTATTGCTCCTTTGGGGTCCTACAATATAGACCCAGGACTGTGGTCTGTCCTGTGGACACTGTACTTTTCATTCTGTCTTGTTGGCCCCGTGACTGGCAAATGCCTATCCTAAGGTACTGGCTATGCCCGAGTTTTCCCTGGGCACGCAGTTGGTGAGGGAAGGCTCATTATGATGAGCTGGCGACTTCAAATGAGCCCCTTTATTTCTGTGTGTTTATAGTGAGCATGATGGATATATGTGTGTGTGTGTGTGTGTGTGTGTGTGTACTTGTGTGGAGGCCAGAAGACAACCTTGGATATTGTTTTAGAAACATTATCTCTCGTGAGCCTTAAAGATCACTATTTATTTTAGAGTGGTTGGTCAGTGAGATCCCCTGTCTCAGTTTCCCCAATGCTGAGATTACCAGTATGTGTCCTGCGGGTTTTGGGGGTCAAGCTGGGCTCCTGCATGTTTGTGAGAGAGTGTTTTATGCACCGAGCCATCTCCCAAATGACATCCTTTTTTAAGGACTAGCGAAGGTTATCTCGATTCTCAAGCCTTACTTACCAGACTCCATTCACACATGTCCCAGGTTCAGTTTGAACTCGCACCTGATGAGCTGACAGGTCTCATCTTTTTAGGACACAAGGCTCTGCTGTAACTGTAAAAGCCCCAGCCCTGCTTCTGGCTGATTGGGATAAAATACCGCACTGTGATTTGTCAGTCAGGCAGCCTCTCATCTACCGCGGCTCAGACTCCAGGGTTAGTCAGCCTGAGGGGATCCATGTGAGCTTCTGAGGACCCACCTGGGCTCTACTTTGTCAGAGTTTTGCTCTCGATGGAAGTGTGGAAGCTGATGGTTGACTTAGTTGCCAGCTTGACACAATCTAGAATCACCCAGGGAAGAGAGTCTCATTCGGACCTGGAGATCAGGTTGGCCTGTGGGTATGTCTGTGGGGGATGATCTCGTTTATGTTAATTGATGTCTACAATTGGGCAGTACCATTCCTTCGGTTGGGGTGCCAGATTACATAGGAATGAGGAAGTGAACTGAGTCCAGGGAGCAAGTTTCTCTCTCTGCCCTTGACTGTTGGCTGTGTTGTGACCTCTTTCAAGTGCCTGCTTTCACTTCCTTGTGCCTGTGGATGATAGACTGGAACTGTGAGCAGATATAAGCCTTTCTCTCTAAGCTGCCTTTTGTTTTATCACAGCAAAAGAGATGGACCTGAGACAGAAACCAGGGCTTTTATCTACTTATTTCACATTTGAGAAATTATTTACTGGGGCTGGAGAGACAGTTGAGCTGTTAAGAGCATGTACTGTTCTTACGAAAGACTCAGATTTGATCGCCAGCACCCATGTCGGAACCTTACAGTTGCCTATAACTCCAGTTCCAGGTGATCTGACATGATGTACTGGCCTTCAAGAGAACTGTACTCATGTGTGCATGTGTGCGTGCACACACACATACACACACACACACACACACCACATACACACACACACACACACACATCCATACCATACCTCCCACCACACACACAATTAAAAATTTTTAAAAAGTGATTAAAACATGTAGTGTCGTTGTGCACACGTGTGATACGGGGGCCAGACGTGTGCCGCGGTTGCCATAGTGCATGTGGCGGTTAGAGGACAGTTTCATGGAGTCAATTCTCTCTGTCCACCTTTGTATAGGCTCTGGGGGTTGAACTTGGGCCAGCAGGCTTGTGTAGCAAATGTCTTCATTTGCTTAGCCATCTCACTGGCCAGACACCCTGGCTTTTTAAATCTCAGTTCCTCAGTCAACGCTTGGGTTGAGATGCCCTTCTGGGTTCTGTTGTATACAGCATGGGATCTGGCACGCTGCTCACCTCTTCTCAGGCTTTTCTACCTGAGCTTGGGAGAGTGAGACCACATGGCCAGGGCCACAGGAGGCTTGCAGGGCTGGCCAGAGAGTGTGGGCTGGCCAGAGAGTGTGGGTTAGCCAGAGGGTGTGGGTTAGCCAGAGGGTGTGGGTTAGCCAGAGGGTGTGGGCTGGCCAGAGAGCGTGGGCTGGACAGAGGGTATGGGTTGACCAGAGAGTGTGGGCTGGACAGAGGGTATGGGTTGACCAGAAAGTGTGGGTTAGCCAGAGAGTGTGGGTTATCCAGAGAGTGTGGGCTGGCCAGAGAGTGTGGGCTGGCCAGAGAGTGTGGGCTGGACAGAGGGTATGGGTTGACCAGAGAGCGTGGGTTAGCCAGAGAGCGTGGGTTAGCCAGAGAGCGTGGGCTGGCCAGAGAGTGTGGGTTAGCCAGAGGGTGTGGGCTGGCCCATCTTGGCCTACAGTTTCCCTAGTCACAAGTGCCCCAGAGGGGATGGTGAATGTCTGCATTATCAGGTTTCCCCCTGAGGATGGATGGAGGGACCTCAGATACAGGTGTTACTGCTTTTCCATGGTAGTGTTGTTCCTGTCCTCCAAGGAGGTATGGTGGGCTGTGTCTGGCATTGCTTGTCCTCAGCTGGAAATGGGAAGTAGCATTCAATGCCCTCTTGCCCCAGAATTCCTGTCTGACCTGAAACTCCAGGCCGCCTGCCCCGACCTTCTCCACTTCTTGTCTGCGGGATAAATTATGAAATTCTTTGCATTTTTTTTAGAACATCTGGTCTGGCTGATCTGAACCCCTGATGAATGGGCGCCCAGGTCTCTTCCTGTCTACTCCCCCCCACCCCCCACCGGCCTGTATTTCCCACCTGTTTGAAATTAATATTCCTGGGTATAAATTGTGATGTGTCCCATTGCTGTGCCATGACCTGGCTCCCCTCCAGATGCCCTCACTGTGCATGCAGGCCATGCATGGGGTGGATGCAAGCTCCTGATGGCTCTGGATGCAGAGCAGGACCTGTGACCTCAGCTGCCCATGCCCTCACTTCCCAGCATCCCCCTGCCACCTGGGTGTTTCATAGACACCCCAGGCTTACCACATCAGAAAGTCATTCCCATTCGTAGGTCTGCTTCTCGGGCTTTCTAAGATGGTCTCATATCCACCTAAGCCATTCAGCTCAGAGCCTATGCATCTCCAACCATCTTAACCGCCTGCTTTTACCTCTCGGAGAAATCCAGAATATTCCCTCTGGTGTCTCCCCCACCCCCACTACTGCCTGCCAAGACGTTGACAGGACGCTTTGATTCCCTTGTCTCTGACGCTTCTCTCGCCCGTGCTACAGATGGCCAAGAGTCTCATCTTCTCGTGGCACACATTTAATAATGTCTCCCTCTGGCTGTCCTTAGTCCTAGAGACAAGCCTTTGCTTGGAGTCCACCGAGCGCCCCAGCTGGGGGAGTCCTCTAACCTGCCTGCTTCCTGCTTAACCTAGAAAGCCACACTCCTCTTTGCTCTTAGGAGTGCCCTTCTTGCCCTCTAGGGTCCCAGCAACCTCAGCGACCCCTCCCAGGACGGAGTATTTCTTTCCAAGCCTCATCATAGACGCCCCTATTCCAAGTTTTGATTTATGAGATTTCAGATACCCAACAAAAACAGATGATGGCAAACTGAAGAAATAAGCAATATACATTGTGCGCTGTTCTGAGGACCCGCAGAGGTCCTTAGACTTATTTGTACACACACTTGGGTGGACCTGTTCCAGCCTACTGGGACATAAAAGATCCCTGGATTCAGTGTATCCACCGTATATGCTACCCACCCGTGGTTTCACTCTTGGATGATCCAGACAGGCAGGGAGCAGATGTGTCTCCCGCTGATGTATTTTCAGGTTGTCCGTGGCAGTCCATGCTTGTCCCTAAGGCCTGCGTCATTCATGTCAACTCAGCTCACGGTGCAGACACAGGTCTATGACGTCATGGCAGGAATGATGGTACAGTTGCTATCGGCAGGAGTGAAAGGCTGCAGTCTCCTAACTTACTATAGTCTGTTATTATATTTAGCTATTTTAGTAGTAGCTACTGTTTTAATGTATTATTGTGCCTGATTTAGGAGTTCAGTTTTACCATAGTTATTGGAATGACTGGTGTTTATGGTGTTCGGTATCTCTGTATCCCTTCGGTGTGTGTGGGGGGAGGGTCTTGGGATTTGTCACCTACAGATAAGGGGAGGAAACTATGATGTCCCTTCCCCTTGTCAGTCAGGTGTCCACCCAAGCTATGGTGGGAAGAAAGCCTCCTGGCTCTCTCTGCATTTGTTAACCATGACTGCTTCTCCTTAGGGACATCTCGGAAGCAACCCAGGACATTCATGCAAAGAACCAAAGGGCGACCCCCTTTCTTGGACTCGATATCAACACATGCAACCTCCCTGTGTTTTAATGGGGCCCTAAGGTGACAGAAATCTTGGGTCTGAATTCAAACTTTGGGGAGAGCTTCTGCTGGCCAGAAACACCTGTTTAGGGGTGTGTGTGTGGGGGGGGGGAGATGGTTCAGTAGGAGAAGGGTTTGCTGTGCAAGCTGAGGGTCTGAGTTCAAATCCCCAGTACATGCATCTGCAACCACGTGCTCTAGAGGCCAAGATAGGCAGTTCCTGGCGCTTGCAGCCAGCTGGACTAGCTGAGTTGTTGAACTCCAGGTTAAGTGAGAGTCTGTCTCAACAAACAAACAACCCCCAAAACAAACGGAGAGTTGAAAGAAGACAGTTGACATCAACTTCTGGCCTCCATATCTGTATGCTCGTGCGCGCACACACACACACGTGCACACACACACATACACACACATGCACGTGTGTGCGTGCACACACAGAGGCACACACACGCATGCACACATATGCACACATGCACGCACGCACATGCACACATGCACACACGCGTGCACACACATGCACACATAAACACATGCACACATATGCACGCACACATGCACACACATGCAACACGCAAACGCACACATGCACACACATGCACATGCATGTGTGCGCGCACACAGAGGCACACAGGGTTTTCTCATCAAGCTGTACAGACTCCCTGATGGTAGCAACAGCTGGCGTTGCCCTGAACCATGGATCAGGGAGCCACACCCAGCTGCCTCTACAGATCAAGTTCTACGGGAATGAACTCACGTTGTCTCTGGCTTCTGTGACACTGCCATGGCAAAACTGTGTCACTGTGACCCACAAAGCCAAAAACATTGACTTGATAGGAAATGTTTCTCAGCAGAAGCTTTGAGTGCAGCCCCGCTTTCTGTAGCTACGGTGGGCTCCATCCCTCTGTCTAAGTGAACTAGCATAAGGCTGTCTTTCTCACTCGCATGAAACCCTAGGTCAAAAGAGAATTGTTCCCAGACACGCTTCTACAAACTGCTGTGCTGGCTGAGGAGATGTTGTTGGGTGACAGGGGTCTAGGTAAATGTCCATTGCCAGCTTGATCAGAATACGAACCACCTAAATCATTAATGAGGCACACTTCTGAGCGTATCTTTGTGGAAAGAATTAACTGATCCACCCTGAATGTGGCCGGTACCATCCCATGGGCGGGGTCCTGGACTGAACAGTAAGGAAAGGGGGCGATCCAGTTGAGGGCCAGCATCCCTTTTGCTCCGCTCACAGTTCTGCTGACGTGAGCAAGTGGCCTTACACTCCCACAGCTCCAGAGCCACCCTGGTCACATGGAATAGTTTATGGATGAGGAAACCATGGTGGTCCCCACTGAAAGTCGCACGACCGTCACAAATGTCCCAGGACCCTACAAAACTCCATTGTGTTCTCCATGGCCTTGCCCCATCTTGCACCCCAGAAAACCGTTCTCAGGGTGAAGTATAATGCATCAGTTAAATGGGGTGATGGAGACGTAAGTGGGCAGAAGGCTTCTCACACACCTAATGGTTTGCAATGCAAGCAAGCTGAGCTGTATCCACAAAGGTACTAAAGATGCCTGCTTGGGGATATTTCTCTATTAGACTCAGGGTTAGACCAAACACGGATGCAATCGCTAACCAATAGTAATTACTTTTACTCCAGATATCACAAGGCCACAATCTCCTCTTCTCCACAGTCACAGGGTCATCATGGAGTTAGAGAAGAAGTGTTGGAGACTTCTGTGTCTCCGTGCCCAGGGCAGGTGCCATAACCAGGGTACTCAGGAATGTAGGGCCCCACTCTGCCAACCTCTACGGTATCACACCTGACTCATAGGGATGGAAATGTCTGAGCTGCAAGGAGCATCTTTCAGTGGGCTATCCCAGATCCCTGGGGTCTGCTATATAGTTATCTAAAAATACAATGCAATGCAATGCTCACTTGTGCCCAGGGTTCAGGGTCCAGCACTTTGCAGGATGCTATGGTTAGAAGCCTGAGGTCACGCCAAGGGAAGTCACAGGTAGCTTCCATGCCTTCACTTGGTTTACAAGGAAACACAGGCCCGGGGTAGACAGTTGCTTGGAGGCTAGGACAGAGCTTAGACACCATAACACACCCCACATGGTTTTTTTCATCCCTGTTCCATGCCTTTTCCGTGTCCCCGTAAGCTTGTCAGAGCAGGGCATTCTTCCCACGGGGCTGCTCCAGGGACCAGCTAGCCTCAGGTAGATGGGGATAGACTCTCCAGACATTAGAGAAACCAAGACTCCCCTGGTGTTCAGGATCCGGTCCTTGAGTACCATTGTTGGACCATTTCTATGGATCCACTCATGCCCAGCTTTATCACTGGCCTCTGGGCCACGTCATGGAAGACTTCAGAATACTCTGTCTGGCATGTTTCTTCTGAGAAATGGGGTTACCTTGAATCATGCCGGGTCAGACTTTATCCTATCCCTGTGCCCTGGGAGTGGCTGGTCCTTCTTGTGTTCCTGCAACTTCTCCTTTGGCTGAATCGAGGTGCTCCAGGTTTAGGTAGGCCTGGTGTGAGAGTCATCGGGATTCTCTTCATGGGTCCTGCCTCCTTGGGGATGGGCCTTCCTGGTTCAACCACAGTGAGCATCTGTCCTCCACCTGTCACCCAGGGTGGACTTGCCTTCATGGAGGCTCTGTGGCTTCACCTGTCCTCTCTAGCAAAGAAAGGTGGCCCTGGGTATGTGCCGTGTGCACAGGTTGGGCCTCTAAGTGTCACAGGCTCCATACTGTAAGCCAGTTTCTCTGCCCCGCCCTGTTTGACAGCCGCTCCCAAATAATTACTCAGAGTCTTATATGAATCATTAATGCTCAACCAATAGCTCAGGCTTATTTTTAAATTAGCTCATATTTGTAGCTATGTTTTGCCATGTGTCTCAAGGCTTGTTACCTCATTTTCTACATGTCCTGCTTGTTGGGTGGCCGGCTGGCATCTCTCTGACACTCCCCACCCCCATCATCTGAGTTCTCAGTTTGATTGTTCCCCTAACCTTATCCTGCCTGGCTATTGGTCAAACAGCTTTTATCATTAATCAGTGAGAGGAGTACATACCCACAGTGTCCAGAAAGATCATCCAACAACACCACACTTCAGGGCTCTGTCTCTTTCTGTGTCTCAGTATAAGGCCAGAGAGGAAGAATTCATGCCCCGGCATGCTGTAGTTCCTGTTCTGATTGTTCTACTCAGGATCCCCCAGGGGAAAGGTGTTCAGGCCACACAGACTGAGCCCAGCTTTTACATATACAGCTGTGGCGTTCTTTCCCAGCTGATCAGAACATCTACTAGACACACATCCCTTTGAGTGTTTAAATCAATCAGGCTCAAATTTCCTCTTTTCCGGGGGTCCCAGAGTAACGTGTTCTTTCATTCCCAAAGTTTCTGGTCATGAGCCACGACGAGTGGACTCTGCCAAGACCTAGGGTTCTCATCTCCACCAGAGGGCCTCAGACATGCTCCCTGAGGTTGGAGGTCTGTGTGTCAGCCATTCCAGAAAGATGGTCCCACAGCCCAATCCTGGTAGTTACAAGGACATCTTTTTAGATTTTTCCTTTTTTAATGTTTTATCTTTAAAACTACTTTTAGTTCTGGGTATGTGTGTATTTGTGCATATGTGTGCAGTGTCTGCAGAGGGCTGAGGCATTAGAACTGGAACTGGAGCCACAGATGGTTGTGAGCTACCTGATGTGGGTGCTGGGAATTGAACTCAGATCCTCTGGAAGAGCAGTACACATTCTTAACCACTGAGCCATCTCTCCAGTCATAGATTTCTCATTGTGTACCAGCATGGTTGAATCAGGCAATGCCCCGTCAACCCAAGAATGCCAATCATGTTCCCCTGGTAGAAGTCCCTGGGAGCATCTCTCACCAGCTGACCTTATGTGGGGCTATCACACATATTTCCCTCGCAGCCAGTGAAATATAAGCAGAAATGTTCTGTGGTACTTCCAGGAAGTCTTTTGTGAAAAGCTGGAATATCTTTTAACTCCCTCTCCCGCCTGCTTCTTGGAATGTGGATGTGGTGGCTGGGACTCTCTCTCTCTTTTTTTTTTTTTTTTTTAGACAGGGTTTCTCTGTAGCTTTGGAGCCTGTCCTGGAACTAGCTCTTGTAGACAAGGCTGGCCTCAAACTCACAGAGGTCCGCCTACCTCTGCCTCCCTAGTGCTGGAATTAAAGGCGTGAGCCACGACCACCCAGTGAGCCCACATTCTTAATGACCTCATATCCTTCATATTGAAGTCCTGGGCTTAATACTCCCCTGTATATGTCATGTGCAGGAGTAAAGGGTTTCCTTCATTTCTGAGGTGTGTTACACTGGGAATTTAGTCATGTGTACTTGGACACAGCACCCTATCTTGATATATCAAGCAAGCTGATTGATTAAAGACTTTTTAAACATTTATTTATCGTGCATGTCTGTGTGCATGTGCACACGTGTGTGTGTCTGTGTGTTTGTGTGTGTGTGAGCATGCAGAAGTCAGAAGTCAACAACATGTGGGAGCTTTTTTCCTCTTTTATTATGGGGGCTCTGGAGACTGAACTCTGGTCATCAGACTTGACAGCAAGCATCTTTACCCACTGACCCAAGCGAGATGACTTCTGAACAAGGAGGGCATTGCAGGCTTCCCAGTTCCCTCCCTGGGGCAGCTGGAGAACCTGTCTGCTCTGAGGCACATGCAGATCCCTGGTGGCTGCAATCTGCTAATCCCATCTGCTTTTCCTCCGAGAGAGGGGTGGTTACGTGGCAGAGACAGAAACTCAAAACTGAATTAAGGGGACTTTCCCGGAGTGACAGGGGCTTGGGGTTCTGAGAGGACACAACAGGCCCCCATCCAATGGTACGTGGGAGACTCTAAGGCCACGAGCATGAGGATCTGGACGGGGCATGACTTGCTCAGGGAACTAACGACGAAGGTTTGCCTAGCTCTGCTTGTTTCTTTTAGTGAAGGAAGAACCATTTAGAATCACATAGCCAAGACTCTCCTCACCTCTGCCCAAGGTCATCACACCCTTTCTCTCTCCTAAAGCACGTTTGCTTCTGGCAGATCCATATGCTGAGATGAAATCTGGAAACTGTATTAGCCATGGGGAAAACAACCGTAAAAAAATTCCTCTGAAGAACATATGCCATAGAGGGGGCAAGGAGTGCCCGGAAGCTTGGGAGGGCTTCCTGGAGGAGGTGACCCTTCACCAACAGTGAGCTGAGTGGAGCAACTGTCTCTGGAGACAAGGGTGTGGCTTGTGGTGATAGGAATGGTGGCAAGGAATGGCAGGTGAGAACAGTCTTAGGAGAGTATGACACAATGACAAGAGACGGGGGCTCAGGATTCTGTGTGTGTGTGTGTGTGTGTGTGTGTGTGACAGAAATGTGTACTGAGGCCTGGAGAGATGGCTCATTGGTTAATAGCACTTGCTGCTCTTACAGAAGACCCAAGTTTAGTTCCCAGCACCCACATTGATGGGGTAGCTCATAAGACCTGTAACTCCTGCTCCAGGGAGAACCTGGTGCCCTCTTCTGGCCTCTCTGGGTACTGCACCCACATGCACATACCCACTCAGACACAGAGAACACATAACGAAAGATACGTAATTTAAGGAAATCATATTGGGCAAGTTCAAATGAAAAATATTTTGAGCACTTTAAGCAGATTCTTATACAAGACAGAAAAGACTGATATAACACAAACTCAGACTTTCTAAGGCAAAAACTGTTAGGCTTAGTTGCAGTGACAACAGTTCATGGTGAGTGGATACATTGTTTTAAGTGAAATGAAGTCAGCCGGGAAGAGAGGAGCAGTGGTTACAATAACAATCAATATGGCAATATGGCAACCTTGTTTCTAAGTATCAATGATGCTGACCAGGACCAAGAACATATTAGGTCTCAAAAATCCTACTGAGTTATATATATATATTTCTACTTTTCACGAGTCACACTTTCTCATTAGATTAAACCACAAGTTACTAAATTACAAAACTCCCCTTAATGACTGCTGGAACCTGGGACAGAATGCAGTTTGCTGAAAATTTGTTAAATAAAATAAAAACACTAAGTACTGTAAGGCAAAAGCTATCCTTCCAGGCAGCCTTAGTATCAGATACATTGTTTATCAGAAAGAGCTCTAAGACACACATTACTTAAGTATTTGACTCAGTAATTTAGAGGGGGAGAAAGCACCCTAACAAAATGTCAAGCCTAAGGACATGACGGACGGCTGACGAATGCAAACTGATTCTAGCACTTGAGAAATAACCCAACTCCAGTGAACTCTGAGTGTTTTCGTTTTTCCAAGAGTGGGTATCATATAACCTGTGCTGGGTTTAAACTCCTGACTCTTGTGCCTCTACCTCCTGAGTGTTAGGGTCACGGGCCTGTGCCATCACATCGAGCTTCTGACTCCAGTTAAATAAAATATCAAGAGGCAGAGGCAGGTGGATCTCTGTGAGGCCAGCCTGGTCTGCAGAGTGAGTTCCAGAACAGCCAGGGCTACACAGAGAAGCCCTGTCTCAGAAAAACACCAGAAAAACCAAACAACAAAACAAAAAGCCAACAGTATCAACAGTGCCACTAAAGGCACGGAGGGAATATGATTGCGGGGAGCTTGTATGCAGAAGAATTTCATATGGGTCCATATGAAACTGTGCCATTACTTTGATAATCCAAATGAAAGCAGACAACGATAAGGACACCACAGACTACCAAAAGTCATGACATCTATTAATTTTTGTTATGTTTTGTTTGGGGTTTTGAGACCAGATCTCACTCTGTAGACCAGGCTGGCCTTGAACTCACCGTGGAGATCCTCCTGCCTCTGCCTCCTGAGTGCTGGTGTGCCCTACCATGCCCAACCCATTGTTTTCTAATAATTTTTAGGTTAGTGTACAAAGTTTTGGGTTTCCTCATGCCGTCTTTAGACACACGTGATATTATGCTTTGCTTTCATTCATTCCGTTCTCCCACTACCCTCTCCCATAGCCCTTCCCACCTTCCAGCTGGTAGGACCATTGACAAAATTATAGAAGCATTGAAATTTTCATTTAAAAGTCCGCAAACTTTCACAAAGCCTGGTGAGATGGTCTAACGTGTAAAGGTACTTGCCACCAAAGCAGAAGACACAGAATCCACATTGTGGAAGGAGAGAACTGATTCCCAAAAGTTGACCTCTGACCTCCTCTACACTGTACCCACATACATGCACACACACACACACACACACACACACACACACACACACACATGCACACACAGACACACACACAGATCCATCTATATGACTTTCAGCTCTATGTAGTTGCATAAATTATAACTCTTTCAAGGAACTGAAAAGACCTAAACAAAAACAAAAAATATATAAATAAGTAAAAGAAAGAAAGAAAAGAAAGCAGGATCCCAACTGGGTGGTGGTGGTGGCATACACCTTTAATCCCAGCACTCAGGAGGCAGAGGCAGGCAGATCTCTGTGAGTTCGAGGCCAGCCTGATCTATAAAGCGAGTTCTAGGACAGCTAAGACTGCCACACAGACAAACTCTGTCTCAATGCCCCTCCCAAAGACAACCAAAAAACAAAGGACTTAAAGCTACTCAATCACAGGCTATGCAGATGGCTAAGACACTTGTTTCACAAGCGTGTGACCTGAGTTCAGATCTCCAACACCCATGTAAAAGCTGGGCACAGCAGCACCTGTCTGCAAACCTGGGGCTGGTGTGATGGTGTGTGTGTGTGTGTGTGTGTGTGTGTGTGTGTGTGTGTGAGAGAGAGAGAGAGAGAGAGAGAGAGAGAGAGAGAGAGAGAGAGGTGAGAGAGAGCACACAGATCCCTAGAACTCATGGGTCTTCCAGTTGCATACCCTTATACATGTCCACACATGTCAGACACATGTATCTGTGCCCGTACACATCCATCCACGAACTATCCTCTGAGAACAACCCTGTAAGAGGTGTTTTCTACACTGGGTTGGTTCCTTCACCATGCATGGCTTCCTAGGTCCTCAGGACCTTACATAAGGCATCCATTGCCTTCTTCCTTCACTATCTCCTGTCTCCTCCCACCTGGCTCCTTCCCGCTAAATATTTAAATATCTTAGGGACTAAGCTCTCCTGGTTCCCATGTCTCCCATCCCAAGCCTCCAGCTTTCAGTGCCTTTTACACCTGACTTGCGTTTTTACCGTTCTTCAGGCTCCAAAAGCTGACCTGCTTCTTGTCCAATCCACTTGTCACTTTTGAGTCCCAACCCACACTAAGTGATGTCCCCTCCCCCAGGGTCAAAGCTCTGTCCTGTGGGCTTGCAGAACACAGGCAAGTGCGTAAGTTCTAAATAGCTTGGCCTTTGCTCACCTGGATGTCTCCAGCCACAGAGTCAGTGAAGGGGGCCAGTGTAGGTCCCTGCCTGGGTCCTCAGTCAGGGAACTGTCCCATGCAGGGGACAGCCTGCTGCTGGTGATTCGGGGATTCAGGTTTTTCCTTACACTGTGTCTGGTTTAATGACAACACTAACTCCTCCTGTCCAGGTGGCATTTTCCTAGCCTACCGAGAGTGTGTCTTTGACAAAGCGGAGAGCCCTGCGACCTGTTTCTAACTACCCCCCTTCGGGAGGGGACAAGATGGGAGCTGAGAGGCACTCAGCATCAGACATTCATCTCGCAGAGATGGAGACAGTAGAGGTGCCACCAGGGCTTGGCTCCACTCCAGCCGGGTCCCGCCACTTCCTTCTGATTGCATAGCTCCCGTGGGTTGGTTGTCTTTGCAGGTCTGTTCCACTGCCTGTAGACACCTGGCAGCGGTGGGGGCTGCCAGCAGGTGGTCTCCCTTAGATCGGAGGAGTCTCCGTGTTTTCTGCAGCTCTCTTCCTTCCCCCTCTGGAGTGTTTCCAGCTTTGTATTCGGGGTCCTGCCAAGAACCTTTCAAATGTTCCCCAAGAAAAGGCCAGACCTGCTCAGTGGGCTCTGTGGCTGGCCAGATACCACCCTCTAACATGCTGCGCAGAAACAAAACACGGAGGTGACAAGCAGCCTGGAGAAGTTGAAATGTCAGCACGACACCCCGAGTCTCCTGTGAGCAGGGAACTCGCAGCTGGTAAAGGTTGCCCAGAAAGCAAACTGTGAGATGGGAGCGAGGGAGGTTCCTCGTCTGGGTGCTCTGAGCCAGGGGTGCCAGTAGAGAGGGTTTCCTTGCCAGGAGCCCACCTGACTCAAGCAAGCCTGCCCCAAGTGCCAGGCGACTCGCTCTGCCTCCCTGCAGAGCTCTAGCCTGGCCAAGTTACTTAGGTCCTGGAAGTTCTTTCTGCCTCACTTCCAAAACTGAACTGGTAGCCTCCTGCTCTTCTTCTTTGGTGACCCGGCCATCCCTTGGCTGCTGACCACCAGCTCTCCAAGCGTTAAGATGGCATTCATGTCCTCTGCCCTGGGCCTTGGGTGGGGTGGCACAGGAGTGGTCCTGGACTACTTGCACAGGGAGCAAATACCACTTCCAGGAGTCCTGCGCTCCTGACGGAGCCGAGGCCATGCCTGTATCTCCACTGCCCTCTGGCAGTCACCTCTGTCTTGGCACAATCATCTCTGTCTTGGCACATGAATGGCCACCCAAAGGTGGAGTCACTCAGATCCCCCCTTGCCCTTTAGGGTGCTGTGGAAACCTTGTAGTGCCATCTGCTCTCGAATTTTATTTCTCTCTCTCTCTCTCTTTGTCTCTGTCTCTGTCTCTGTCTCTGTCTCTGTCTCTCTCTCTCTCTCTCTCTCTCTCTGTGTGTGTGTGTGTGTGCGCGTGCGTGTGTGTGTGTGTGTGCATGTGTGGGTGTGTACATACCCGTATGTCATTCACACAGGCCCCCTGCAGATGTTTGTATCAGAAGGAGGATAAAAGCTTTGCCACTTTGACATCAGCTGGTACCACCCCATACCTGCCCTATTTAATGCATTTGAGGCCAAGAACTGGAGAGGTGGCCTCACCTCAGGGCTAAAGTGCCGTGTGAGATTTGAGAGACGTGCACCGGCTTGGAAGGAGACATGCCTTCCACGTCCACCTTCTTGGTGACCTCGCTTGTGAGTTGTACAAGGCAGACCTCAGGTCTGTGTGCCTGCCCTTTTCCAGCTCCCAACAGTCTCTCTGCAGTGGCAGGTACTTGACACCTCCTTCAAGCACCATGGTGGCTTTGTGGCAAGCTATTCCCAGGTTGCTCTCCTTCTGAGTATAGTTTCCAAGTTATGAGGAACTTCCTTTAGGGTCCCATGATCCCCGAACTTCCCCTTCTGTGGAGAGGTGGGGAAATGAGTGGCCAGTGACCCAGTGTGGCATGCCCAAAGTTTGATGGGAATATAGTTGAAACTCAGGTATGTCCAGGTCCAAGGAGCAGGTGGGGTCTAGTGAGTACTGGGTAAACCTGCAGGAGATGGGGTCTCCTCACAGGCAGTGAGAGTCAGGGGTGCGTTTTGCTCCAGAGGATTCCCGGGCTGGAAGATGAGACAGTGACAGAGGCTGGGGTGGCCCCTCTGCAGGCTACAGAGAAACCTCCCCAGTCCTTCACCTTCTCCATTACTTCTTGAGGAAAGTGACAACAGTTCTGGTCTTTATATGGGGAGACTGAGGTCCAGAGACATGGGCTATTTGCATAAATGGTATTATTGATAAGGGGCGGAGCTGGGGTCTTTGCAATCCAGTAGCACAGGTTCTGGACCCTGGACTCAGGTCACACGCCACACCAGCTGGCTTTCCGGTCCCACTGTGTCTCCCACTAGCAATCAAGTACATAAGTAAGCGCGGTTCCTGTCACGTGTGTTCGACACCAGAGCCCTCCTCCCGTGGGTCAAGGTGCTGGTGTCCCCTGCTATACGCATGCTCCACCGTCACCAATCCCTACCAGCGTCTTAGCTCAGAGTTATTTGATAAGATTGCAGTATCACCATGCCACACATCAGGCAGCTTAGCAGAGACGCTCTCACAGTTCTGGGGTCAGGAGCTGAGGGTCAGATTGGTTTCCAGGCCTCCCAGGAAAGATCTGCCTGGACCTCCGTCTGGTGCTAGGTAGGCTTCTGGCCCTCTTCCTCAGAGCTTGGCTTGCCTCACTCCAACCCAGTTTCATCTTGACGTGGCATGCTCCCTGTAGGCTGCCTCTGTGTCTAGATGTCCCCATCTGGAAGGACAGTGTCATGTTAGATGAGGCCCACCTTCAGGAGACCTGATGACCTCATCTTAACTTGTTTACGGTTGAGAATCCTAGTCTGGCTAGCTTGTTCTCTGCTGTAAGTATTCAGCAGATGGTGTGTGTGTTTGTGTGTGTGTGTAGGGGATGATACAGCAAAGGCAGGTGTCTCTTAGGGGGGTCCCCAGCAGAGACAAGGATACATGCATGATTGTCTCTGTCCAGTCCTGCTGCTGGCCTGCCCACAATAGGTGTCCATAGCCTCTTGGCTGCCTGGTGAGCGAGAACAGACTCACAAATATTAAGATGGCCTGCTTAGCTCTGCTCAAGAAATGAAGCCACTTAAAGAGACAGGAAGGAATTTCCCTCCCACCTCCCTAGGCTCCATCTCTTAGATGTTGAAAGATAAAATTTCTGGAATCCACCTCCTCTGTCTCCTTGGACCAGCCCTTGATCAGCCAGGAGACCCAGGAGACGCCGGCAGCATGTTGTAGCTTGTTGGAGGGATTAACCGGGCAGCCCAGATTCCAGACACTACCCAGGCCAGCTCTGCGTGTCTTCAACGTCAATGTAGAATTGCCCCTTCACCGCCCCCTGCCTCTCCTTGTCTCAGTAATGGAAGGGTGGTCCCCTTGAAACGGGGTCTGTTTTCCTGTGGCCGTTTGGTGAACGGCTTTTGGTATGGTGTCACCGCCCTGTAGGCTAGACCTCCAACATGATCCAGAGTAGGGTGGATGTGGCTTTGGGGCTGCAGACCTGGAGTCATGTCCCTTTGCCCGGGCCAACCCATCTCACACGAGGTCGCAAGCAGAGTGTCGGGAGCTTCCCAAGGTTTGTGGCAGGGTGGGGGGATCCCATGACAGGTCCACGGAGTTCTCCAGCTAATTTCACTGATCAAGCAAGATTCTGTCTCTGACAAGTCATTTTCCTTGATGGGTCTCAGGAATTTCCCCAAATGTAAAGATGGACAAAGTCATCAAGCTTAGATGATCTGTCACAGTGACTTGGAAGTTTAGGGCTTGGTTTAACTTGATTGCTACTGGGGAGTGTCTGCAGAATTTCTACAGTCTTTGCACAGAGAACCAGTCACAGTCTGGGGGACCCTAAGCAATAATGAGATGACATTGGACTCCACAGCCGATGCAAAGACCTGATCCACACAGGCTTTCTCTGCTGGCCTGGCAAGGGTCGCTCCACATCCTGTATAGCACAGGCAATCGGCCGGTTGCTTGTCTCCGTCTCGTATTTGTCTGTTTGCTCTTTGAAGACCAAATCTCATTTTACAGCTTGCTCACTACTAAATTGGCATCCCTGAAAAACCAGCTTTTGTGCTAGCTTCAAGTGTGTGGGTGATGTTGTTCTCAGCTCCCTCAATAAGCAAACCTTGGCTGTTGTTGAACAAAAGGACAAATGCTTCTTCTGGGGCGGATTGGATCCTAGCTGAGCCTCTTCTGTTCACGACAGCACCAGCCAGCTTACTTGCTTAGTCCTGGGAGGAGACTAAATTTCAGATGGGCAGGTAGGGCCCTGGCCACTGTGGAAAGAAGCCCGAAGGTGAAGTGGATGTTTGAGTCTCATGGTAATCTTTTGCAGAAGGGCAATAGCACAGAATTCCCTGCTTTGTGTCCAGGAGGCTTGCTTCTCACAGCTACTTGGGTCACAGGTTAGGCTGGTGTAGCCTTGGGTGATTTAGGGGCTTATCAGCTCCCAACCAGAACTCTATTTCCTATAGGGTGCTTATGACGTTGGCATATCCTCTGAAGGTTCATGTGCTCTTGGCTCAAGATATCTTCTTGCTTTGGGAGCTACATGGAAACACAGAGGAGAAAAGCAGGGTAGCCCAGACTTGTCGGGAAACACGCCACTGGATCCCCATAAGCTGAATCGTGCTCAGTTAACATGGCCTGTCTGAAGAGCAGGAGGAACAGCAGAGGGAGTGTGTCCAGCGAGGAGGATGGAGTCGAGGCATTCTGCCTTGGGGAGGTTCCGGTGGGAAGCCCCCTGAGGCTGGCACGCACAGCCGAACACATGCAAGGGATTTGTGCCGAGAGGAAGTGTGTCTGGAAGCCAGACCCAGTTCCTAGTCTCTTCTCGTCCCTCCAGATCTGGAGGAATCCAGGGAATCGAAGGGAAAGCCGTGGTAAGAAAGTGAGGTGAAACCATTGGTGGGGGAAGTTAGGCATCTGCGCAGATGACCTTGAACTGATGACCTTGAACTGGAATCTTGTTTATTGTTCAGGTGGAAGCGAGATTGAGTTGGATGCTTGCTACGCATGGCACCTTACATACAGAGGGTGGAAGTGTGTGATGTCAGCATCCCCAATACACAGAACACACCAAGAACTCCGTGCAGGCTGAGCACAATGCAATTCAGAAAGGAAAAGTCTTCAGCAGGTCAAGGTCAGCAGTCTGCTTGGATGCTGGGCTGTCCCGGGGTGCCCAAGCGTCTCTGGGTGAGTAGACTAGGGATAGGCGGGCCGTTCTTCACCACATAAGTGAATCCATCAAGAACCTGAATAGGTGAAGAAGACTCCTTGGAAAAAAAGAGTCAAAGATGTTTGCCCGATGACTTTTGAACTGCGTTTTGGCCTTTTGTTGGCTCTGGAGCTGCCGGGAAGCCCAGACTTCTTGCAGCAGGGTGTCTAGTTTAATCTCTCAGCTGAGGCTCTTGGGATTTGCCCATCTCTTCCTGCTTAGAGCACTGGTGACCCATGGCCTCTGTTTTCACCTGGGATCCTGACTGACTCTGTGGCCACAGCCACAGACTTGAAGCTCCCATCTCTAACATCTCTGGTAGCCATAAGGTGCAACAGTCTGGACAGTGGAAGGTTCTGGTGGGACCCAGCTCAGGCCTTGCTCAGGATTTGATCACTGGCCTGTGCTGATTCTGAGGGGTCCTGCCCTTAGAGTGGGGGCTCGATGGAAGCAGATGAGCTTCCTGGAGGGGGCGCATTCATTGTTTTTGGACTGAAGAGATGGCCGAGAGGTTAAGAGGGTGTATTGTTCTTATAGAGGACCAGGAGTTGGTTCTTAACACCCACATGGTGACTCATAACCACCCAGGATCCAGAGCTCTCTCTGGCTTCCTTGGGCACTGCACACACAAAGTGTATATACTCACATACAGGCAAACACATAAAATAAAAAGAAATAAATCTTGCAAAAAAGAAGTACCTTTTGTTTCTTCTTGGGTGGCATTTTTAAAAGCAAGGGATGTGCCGTTGGTGAGGGAGGCAGGGAAGCCATTGATAAAACTCCAGGGAGCCCACTTCTGCACCCCTTTGCTTTGCTCTTGAGTTCGCACAAGATTGCCTTTACATACAGTTCTCTCTTACCCACAGGGAACGCATAGCCTGCAGGAAGATGTATTTCAGGGTATCCCTCAGATGCCTAAAACCAGTGAGGGTCCCTGGTCTTGTGTATACTGTGTTTTTTTCTGTAAGTGTGTGCTGATACACTGTTTACTTTGTGTATTAGGGCACAGTAAGAGATGAACAGTAACTAACAAAATAGGAGAGTTATAATAACGCAATAGAACAAAAAAATCCAATTTTAAAACTTTTGAGTTATTTCTGGAATTTTCCAATTAACATTTAAGGCCAGGGGTAACCTTGTGTATTCACTACTTTCTCACAGATGTGATGAAATAGTTGAGTGTTTAGTTCGGTTTCCACAATTTCGTAGCCAGGTGGTGGGGCGGAACATCCCGGCTGCAGGAGTGCGTGAAGGAAGAGGGTCTTTGCTTCAGCTTCATAGTTAAGTCCTTGGGCCTGTGTGGCGGAAGGGGAGAACTGACAAACAAAACAAAACAAACGAGTGAAGAAACAAAAATCTTTACTACTGTCCCCAGTTTGCAGATGTCGGAGCTGAGACTCAGGAGTAAAAGCACTTGTCACAGACAATAGGAGCGGAGTTTGAACTCAAGATCTCACCGAGTCTGGGTTCTTAAACACAAGCCCTGGAAATGTGTTAGTTTGGAGACAGGGTTGAATGCAGTGGAGGCAGACACACAGGGACCTCCAATGCCCGCACTGTAGGCAGCCTCTGGCTCCCCAGCTCAAGCTGGGCCACTGGAGTATGTGGTCTCTGAGTTAACTGAGTCTTTGCTGGGTAGGGGCTACCAATCCTTTCTGCCAATAAGGACATGGGATCCCAGCTGCAACCTCTACAACCATATGAGGTTCCCGAGGGTTGGAGAATGGGCTCGGCTTGGTTGATTTTACAGACGCATGTCAGTTTTGGTGTACAGGAATGTGTGCAGTGTAACACACGTACCAGGTACCCTGGGTCTGGGCCAGAGTGAGGCCAGCCCACCCAGTGAATTCTAGGAACGGTCACGTGTACCTGGGAGGGGTCAGAGCCTCAGCAGGTAGAAGCTTGGAGGGTTGTAGGTACAGTAAGAGTCACGGGAGAAGTCAGGAAAATGGGGTCAAGAGCAGGGTAAGGACAGGAAGTGAACTGGGATGCCAGCCAGTCAGATGAAGCTGGGACAGCTATGCTACTTAAAGAGTCAGCTCACTGGGCAAGAACAAGGCAGCAGGCCCTTGGCTCAGGGTGATTTGTTCTCACAGACCTGCTTGCAAACGCTGTCTACTCCCCATTCAGTCCCTCAGGGGACTGGAGCCAGGAAAAGGTGTGTCTGGAGGGAGGGGCTGTGTGGGGAGGAGGCTACCCCTTCACAAGAGTCTCCAGCTCCCTCCTCCCCCCAAATCAGGATGCAAACTCCCCCAAGCAAGAAGATGCCGCCTGGAGCCTTGGAAGGATCACAGAAGCACGGAGTCCTGGGGTCGCTGCCAAACCCCAAGTTTGCTCCTTAGGCTAAGGCTGGGGAGACAAGGAGAACGGTAAACATATGGAGAAGTCAGCATCCTCCTCCCGTTGCCGGGAGATGCAGCTCTTGTCGCGGAAGCTCAGAGGCAGCTTGCCCTTCCTGCATCCTTCCCCTTCTATCCAGGCCCGCCTGTCTCTAGGCTGCAGCTCTGGGTAGGCTCCGAGGATGGACAGCCGGTCCGCATCAGCCCCTGCCCTCAGGGAGGCATGCGGATGAAGGGTAGACAGATGGGAGGGTGACAAGGGGAAGTGGTCAGACAGAGAGAGCATTGGCTTCCTGAAATGATCCAGGCAGGACCCCTAGGAGGCAGCGGCATGTGAGGTCAGCTGGAGTCTGGTTGGCTTGGTGGGGTTGGTAGAGGTGGGTTTCCACTCATATGTATGTCTGAGATGTGAACACACAAGAACTTGGGGGACCAGAGCTAAAGCTGTGTTTCGCTGAACTTGCTCAGGTTCTGTAGTCAGGAGAGGTTAGACACTGGGTCCAGGCCCTATGGCTCATAAAGCTGCTTTGATTCTTGAAGGGGCTTCCTTGGTCACCAGGCCAGGCTGGCAAAAGGGACAGGCTTGGAAAAAGTGTAGTTGACTCACCCTGGGTTTCAACTTGGGGAGGAGATCCTGGACCGAGGAGGAAGCAGTCATCACTGTGGCCAGGGGCTGGCTCGAGAGAGACGGACAAGAATGCTCCAGATATCTCCACAGCAGCACCACGGACCTTCTTCCAGGGCCTCTCGGGATGCTTGGAAGGTGTGTGTGTATGTGTGTGTGTGTGTGTGTGTGTGTGAGCATGTGTGCAGAGGTGTGTGTGCTTGTGTATCTGTCCAGCCCCAGCAAACCGCTGGTAGCCAAACACAGCCTGTCTTGGAGACTATACACCAACTTTGGCATCAAAGCAGCAGGTGCTGTTCCAGCTCCAGCCCTGTTCCCAGGACTCAGTGGTGGGCCTGAGCCTGGCAACCTACCGAACACCCATAGGCAGGCAAGATTGGCAGGAGGACATCAAAGCAACACTGGCTGAGCAGGCCAGGTGTCCTTGACATGCTAACAGAAGTGTCCACTGTCTCTTTTCTCTGTAGACCAGGCTGGCCTTGGGCTCACAGAAATCCTGCTGCCTCTGCTTCCCAAATGCTGGTACTAACAGTGTTCACTACTATGGCTGGCTTGGCTCTTTTCTCCTAGAGAAAAGAGCCAAGCCAGGCCAGAGTACCTCCTGAGCAAGTGGACTGAGTGGGATCCTGACATCTGGCAGGGGAGGGTTCCAGGGAGTCCAAGGTCCTTCACTGAAGGATAGCTAGGGGCTTGCACCTCTGCACTTTGACCTCTGGATGAACCCTGGCAGGGTGGAACTCTTGCAAAGTCACCAGGAAATCTCTGGAAGGGATCGTCTCTCAGCTACCTGGCTGTCAGATGCCAAGGCTGTCCTCCTTTGGACATGACAGGTCAGGGTTTGGAGGACTTAGGACAGAGCAGGCCCGGAAGCAGAGGCACATTGGTGGGAGGAGGTGAGAACTCAGCTGTGCTTAGCTCGTGGGTGTTTTCTCACTTCTACAAAGGCCTGTCCCTGACCATGGCCTGTGTGGTCAGCTAGCTGGCCCAGGCTCTGACCTCTCTGCAGCTTCTAGGCCTGGGGGGGAGGGGTGCTTCTCTGTGAACAGCTCTGCAGGTCACACTGCAGCTATCCTGAGGGCTCACCCTTGATCTTCCTGTGTCCCTAAAAAGCCACCCCAAAACACCGAGGCAACTGATTGCCATCTTAGTCCTTTTCATTCAGCTGATCAGGTGGGTCCCCTAAGGTCCTTCCCAGGGCCTACATGCCCACCCGAGTCCTCTTGTGTCAACCACTAGCTCTTTTCACCGTAACTCTGCCAGGGGAAACCAGGTGCTACTATGTCACCAAAGCCCAGGACCAGTTTATAAGCTTCAGTGGCGCCCCCTTGTGGCAAGAGGTAACTTGCACACGATGGTCTCTGCTCCACCCACACGTGGATAAAGGAAGGTCTAGGGACTTTAATATGGGGTGCTGGAGGGTAGCTTGCCTTATCTGATTTCAGACTTCTGGGGTTCATGGGGGTTGCTGCTCACTTCCACTGGCTTTCCACAATAAATCCCTGTCTACTGGCTTTCCACAAAATGAGACTTGCTAGCCTACTGCTTTTGTTAAAAGAAAAAAAATCACAGTGCCCCCCGCCACCATAAAATCAGACCCAAATGACTTTATTACCAAGGAAATAGCTTTCAGGGATTCTCTTTCCAAGCTTGGTCCTTTACGGACTCAGGCCCACAGCGTGTGGATGTGAGACGGAGCTGTTGTTGCTGGTGTTTGTTTGTTTTCCGAGGACAGGGTTTTCTCTGTGTAGCCCTGGTTGTCCTGGAACTCTCTTTGTAGGCCAGGCTGGCCTTAAACTCAGAAATCTTCCCTCCCCTGCTTCTCAAGTGCCGGGATCAAAGGTGTGTTCTTCTACACCCGTCTTCCAGACACAAGGTTTACGACACATTCTATTCTGAATACTGATTCGTTCTGTCCCCAGTCTGGAGATTTTAGGAGAGACCCAGGATTCAGAGGAACGTAGAGTTATATTGTGGGAGATGAGTTCAAGGTGAGGATTAAAATAGACAGTGTCTGGGAAGTCCTGTGAGGGACTTGGTGCACACTTGATGTTTAAGTGGGGGTTGAGGTTACTGAGTAGTTACCCAGTCCCCGTCTTCCAAGGCACATCTGCCTGGCATCCTATTCGCTTTGTCTTGGTGGCTCTGCTATGCTCCTATTCTAGTTGCCCTGGTAATAACTGTAGTTCTCTAGAATCTGCATATTAATTAATTAGCACAGGACAATGGATGCAAATGTGTCTCCAAAGAGGGCACGGAAGGAGGTGGTGCGGGTCACGGCAGCGTGTCTAGGTCGCTTGTTCGCGTTCCCTCAGTTTTTCAAACCTCGCTGTAGACACTTGGACCTGAGCTTTCCCGGCTCTGACCCTTCATGTCTGGCCTGGGCTCAAAACCAAATGACTTTGCCTCTACCTTCTCTGGGTCGCATATCTCCTTTCCTCTGAGTCATAGAACTCTTCCGATCCCTTGGGCAAAATCCAGGGCAGCTAACCACCTGCCCTCATGTTCGATCCCAACTCACCGAGGACCCCATGCGTCTCTGAGCTGCAGGCATCCCCCACAGCCCTCATGGGGAGGGTTGCTAGCACATGAGCCACAGAGCTTCCTATTGGGACAGAGGGCTCCTGCCTGCCTCCCCTTCTCTCCCAGGCTGCTGCTTCAGGTAGAGACAGCAAGAGTGCTCAAGTCCCCGAGTCTAGCGCTGTGGCTCCTTTGCCACTCCCTGCAGCCTCTCTCACTCTCTTGCCTCTCTCTAGAGAGACCCGATTGGGACAGATCTGAAAACCCACAGAGATGACTTGCCATAGAGGACAGCTTAGCCTCTGTGAGCTAGCTTGGGACAGGATGGAGGGAGGATGCTGGCCTCTTCCTGCAACCCCTCTGGTCATGTTGTTGATGGCAGAGAGGGTGGGGCTGGGGGGCTGGGCTCTCAGCCTCTCCACCTCCCTCAGGGGTCTCTGGCAGTCATGGCTACCCAGTAAAGCAATATCCAAGCCAGCAAGGAGTACAGGAACTTAACTTAAAAATACATTGATTAAGAGCCGGGCTGCAGTGGCACACACCTTTGATGTCAGCATTTAGGAGGTAGAGGCAGGTGAATCTCTGTGCGTTCGAAACCAGCCTGGTCTACAAAGCAAGTTCCAGGACAGCCAGGGCTACACAGAGAAACCCTGTCTTGAAACACACACACACACACACACACACACACACACACACACACACACTTCATTATCACATCTCTTCTTGTTTTGTTTTTAATTATTTTAATTATTTCATCGTTCTCTGTCTCTGTCATGTGAACACACACGAGTTCAGGTACTCCCAGAGGCCAAAAGAGGGCTTCAGATCCCCTAGAGCTGAAGTTAGATTACAGGCAGTTATGAGCTGTCCAAAGTGGGTGTTGGGAGCAGAACTCAAGTTCTCTGTAAAAGCAGTATGAACTCTTAATAGCCGAGCCACCTTCCAGCCCTGCAGGGTGGCATTTCAATCAGGCATACACCACACAAAGATGAGATAAATGTCATTCATCACCTTAACCACTTATTTCTTTGTGTTGGGAATACGTTTTAAAATCTCTGCAGAAGCTGCTTAGGAACAAACAACTAATTGTCAGGCACATTTGCCCTCCTGTGCTACAGATGCCGAGAAGTTCTTCACCCTCTAGCATCTTCTCCCTATCATCTTCTGCCTCCTTGCTCCTCCTGGCCTCTGGTAATCACCGTATGGTTCTCTGTTTCCATGGGGTCAGTTTTCCCTTCTGCTTGTGGGTGAGAGCATGCAATGTCTGTATTTCCTTATCTGGCTTAGTTCTCTTAACACAGTATCCTCCAGTCCCATCCACGTAGCTGCAAGACAGGCTTCCATTCTTTTTCCTGGTTGAGTAATATTCCTTTGCATACAGGTACCACTTTCTTTTCTGCATGCATCTCTCAGTGGGTACCTAGGCTGCTTCCCTCTTAGGAACACTGAAGAGTGCTGTGCTGAGTTTAGATGCAGATGTCCTTTTTTAAAAAAAATATTTATTATGTATACAATATTCTGTCTACACATATGCCTGCGGGCCAGAAGAGGGCACCAGACTCCATCACAGATGGTTGTGAGCCACTATGTGGTTGCCGGGAATTGAACTCAGGACCTTTGGAAGAACAGGCAATGCTCTTAACCGCTGAGCCATCTCTCCAGCCCCAGATGTCCTTTTTTTTTAATTTTGTTTCCTTTGGATATATCCCCAGGAGTGGAATGACAAGATCATGTGACCATTCTATTCTATGGCTAGTTCTGTTTTTTTTTCTGAGGACCTTTCACACCGTTTTCCAAATAGCCATGTTAGTTTCTTTCCACCACCAATGTGTGGACATTCCCTCAGAGTGTTCTTACAGAGGTGTGAGTGGGATTGAAGGAGCCACCAGGAAAGCTTCTGTCATCAGGAACCATGGGTGCTGAGTGACTGGAGCAATGGGCCCTCCCTCAGTGGAGGAGAGTGTGGTGGGGTCAAGGAAGTCTCCTGGTAGAAGCTGTTGTTACAGGAGGGCACAGCTCTTACCAGCTCCTCGAAGTCCCTGAAGATGAGAGCAGACAAGAAATGCCAGCCTCTTCCCCAGTTCCCATCTGCAGAGACCCGCAGGTGGGCTAGTGATAAGGCCAAGCTGCTGAGTCAGTATAGCCCTGACTGCATCCTGGATTCCAGAGCCACACCGAGGGGAGTGGATTCCGAGGCAGACTCGGCTATGAAAGCTGCCCCAGGGAGCTCTGGCCCAGACTGCTGATCCTAGGGTGTCAGAGAGGGCATGAGGATCTTCAGAACCCACTTAAAAGCCAGGTGTAGGGGTGTATGCATGAATCCCAACACTGGGGAGGCAGAGACCGGAGGGTCCTGGGGCAGGGAAGAGGAAGCTTGCTGGCCAGCTAGTCCAGCCTAATGAGCAAGAGACCCTGCCTCAAAAACTAAGGTGGAGAGTGATGGCGGAAGAGACTGGATGTGGCTCTCTTGCCTCAACATGTGTACACACGCAAGAGCACATGCAGTCCCCCCCCCCCGCCACGTGCAAACACACAAGAACACGTGCACACAAAAGAGAGGCCTCTCTTCATGTCTTTGACATCGCCACAAATTTCAGGAAGACTCTGGAGAGGGGATCAAGGTGGCTGGCTGCAAGGCCCCTGTCCTGCTCAGCTTCAGACTGTGAAGAGGTCTGAGTAGGCTTCAGAGCACAGCAGGGGTCAGGAAGTGTAGGTCTGCTCTGAGAATTGGAGGTGCATTCCCATGGTGCTCAGACATGGGACATACCTCACAGGCCTGTTGCTGGGATCACTATGGATCATTCACCATGATGTTGCCTCTTCTTCATGCTTTGTACTTGTTTGGATGCTGCCAAGACCATGAAGATGTCCAGAGCCTGATCCAACCATGTTTAATCCTATAAAAAAAATAACTATAAAGAACAGCCGTGTGGTATTCCTGGATCCTCATCTGGTGTGAGCCATGGATTCCTTCAGCCCTTGGCTAGTTTCTAGAGACTCTTTAGTGACCTGCCACCAAGTAGCTGCAAGCATTGCTGCCTCCCAGCCTGTGAACAGAGCCCAGGGTAGTTGGCAGGAAAGCCAGGCTTTCTGCCTTTCTGACCTGGGAGTTCCAGTGCCCTATGGCTCTGTTCCATTGTGTGGCCAGTGCAGCTGTCATCCTGGAGGCCGCTGGTGGGCTCTGGGTGATCATTTACAGATCAGAACGGGGAGATAAGGCTAGTGTGGCTGGCTGTTAGCATGTCCCTTATGGTCATAAAGCGATGGCACCGCATGGCCGCACTCTCTGCCCGCCCCCCTTTCCTGACTGTCTTTTTTTATTGTCCACTCTTATCTCTCCCTCCCCATGCCTCACCCTGTACAGATCCCCAGGACCATAACCCTTCTTCAACTGCTGCTGGATTCTTTTCTGTGACCTTCTGCCCCAGGTGTGGAAGGAGACCTTATCAGTAGGGGTGGGAAGGTTTGGCAGGCCCAGCCCTGGGTGGTCAGAGAGGGGACATTGTGTGAGCAAGGCCGAGGCAATGAGAAACCCAGCGCTACAACAAGAGGATTCATATTCTAGGCTAAAAGTGTCCCTGTCAACTTCTGGTGCCCCTCTCCCCTCTCAGCGAGCTCTTGATCCTTGGAGAGTGGGGAGGGCTTGGCTTAGTTCTTCTTGTCTTTCTCGTGCACAGTGGCTATTCTTGTTAGGAAACGAGATGGGAAGGTGAGCTTCCACGTGACAAGGGACCCCGAGAGACTCTTGAATTTCCCCCTCTCTTGTGTCTTAAAATGGATTCTGAGCCTGGTGCTGTGTTCAAGCCGTCTAACGACGGGGCAAGAAGAGTCACTGCAGGCCGGAGAGGTGGCTCCATGGGTGAAGTGCTTCCTTTGAAAGCGTGAGCACCTGAGTTCAGATAGATCCCCAGCATCCATGAAAATGTGGCATGCCCCTGTAATCTCAGAGGGGCGGCGGTGGAGACGGGAGGATCTCTGGGCCTCAATGGACAGCCACTCTGGCCGAATCAATGATCTCCAGGTTCAGTGAGAGAGCCTGTCTCAAAAAATATGACAGCGAGTGATTGGAGATTGAGGACGTATATGATGCTGACCTCTGGCCCTCCACTGAATAATCACCGTGGATGGGTGACAGTCTCCCGCAGTTTCAGAGGACATGAATGCATAGCTACCAAGAATGGGATTTCAGTCATCTTGGCCAAGCTTTGTACTTGCATATGTAATGGAAAGGAAAGAGGGCAGTTTGGGCTTCGTGGAGACTTGGCTGCAGAACTTGGTATCGCCATCAGGCAAATCTGTCTCTTGGTGCCTCATTTCCTGTTTGTAAAATGCGGCCTGTGAGAACTCAAGCAAGGGATGTCCTTGCTAATAACAAATGCTCTCCAAGAGGCAGTAGCTGGCCTTGATGCTGGGAGGAATCACTGGTGTACCCATTGCCCAGGGAAGGAAATTGAGGCTGTATGGTGGGCTGGACCAGCCCTAGCCCCGGGCATATCTGATGACTCATTCTGTTTTTCCTGCTTGATGGAATTCTCCCACAGAGCCTCAACTCCAGACCAAGCCTGGATATGGCCAGTGTGGCATCTGCTCTCCCAGTTTGCAACTGCAGCACAAAGCTAGCCCCCCTTACCCGGGTATCCTGTATCTCACCACCCCCAAAGAGAGATGCTGATGGCATCCTGGCAGTGGGGCTTCAGCCCTTGCTCCAAGTGTTCAGACCCTCTTTGTGGACTTTGGGGCATCATTAGGACTTGGGGAAGACGGGGTGCCTGCTGGCTCCTGCAGCCCAGCTTTCTTGAGTCACCCTCCTCTGGGCCCAACCCATATTTGTTTAGTCTTTCTGGGTTTCAGCCCTTTGGCCGGCGAAGGTTAAAGATTATTGAAGCAGCTGACAATAAAGTGCCCGGCACGCTGGCCTTTGCACCTCCATTAGCAGCAGCAGGATCACCTTCCACACAACGGCCAGAACGGCGAAAGTGCCAGGGTGTGGGCAGGCACGCCTTGGGCATTAATATCGAAGGACAGTCGCCTTTTCTTGGCAGTTGGGCCAAGTTTTCTCTTTTATCTGTAGCTGGGCCACAATGTGTCATTGTTCTCGGTCTCAAAGGCCACCGTGCAGCCCCAGAGTGGACCTGGTGTGGACTCCACCTGGCAGAGTAAACATGCATTCGAGGTGGCCATGGGCCAGGGGGACACGAGCACTTCCTTCTCCCGATAGAGCTCCCTTCCTTCCAAGTGGGCTGGGAGTCAGAGGCCTCACGGTCTCACCAACCCCCTGTCTGGACCCCAGCTCCTCACCCAAGCAGGTGGCTCGCAGACTATCTGGGCCCCAGGGCAGTGTCCAAGGCTTTGCGCCCTGGACCTGGGGCAGCTGGGGGCCTCTTGCCAGAAGAGTGCTCTCTGGAGGCCCCTAGACAAAGCTCAAGGATCGAAAGGAAGCTAATGATACTGAAATACAGTTATCAACATATTTCAAAACAAATTTTAGTTAATCCAGGTGGGTCTTTATGGATGCAATAAACAATCTGGCCACAGGTCTGTTGGCAAGTGCAGTCTCTCAGGAGTGAATAGTGGAAGCCATTTTACAAGACATCTGCCCCAGCCACAGGGACCTCTGTATTTCTGAAGGATTTTTGTGTATGCGTGCTTATGTTTAAAAAATTATTTTTGGAAACAACTATTGGTGCAGAAGTTGCAAAAGTAGCAGAAGAACCCCACTTCCCCTCCACCATCTTTCCCCATAGCCAAATACGTTGTTAAAAGCAAGCTTGCCCACGGCCACATCCCTTTCTTCATTCCCATAGTGCCTTGGTAGGGGGCTTTATAGCTCCCATTTTATAAACAGAAACAGCAACACAAAGAGGTGGACTTGCTCAGTATTTTTTCTACTAGCTATCCTTTTCATCCAAGAAATGCAGAAATACATTTATTCGTTTTATTGGGCGGGGGAGAATACAGGTTATGGCACATGTGGGTTCCTGGGATTGAACTCAGGTCCTCAGGCTTGGTGGCAAGCACCTTTACCCCTGAGCCATCTCACTGGCCCTCACCTGAGAATTTTTTTTGTCAGTTTTTTTTTTTTTTGGTTTTTCGAGACAGGGTTTCCCTGTAGTTTCTAGAGCCTGTCCTGGAACTAGCTCTTGTAGACCAGGCTGGCCTCGAACTCAGAGATCCGCCTGCCTCTGCCTCCCGAGTGCTGGGATTAAAGGTGCGGGCCACCACCGCCCGGCTTCACCTGAGAATTTCTTAAAATGTGAGTCCCTATGTATAGGTGTTTAAAATAGGTATACCAGCCAAACATTTATCAATAATAAACCACAAAAAATTAATTTAAGACAGTTCTATAGTATGCATATCATTTTATCATTTGTTAAAAAGCAAGGCAAAGTTGCATATTAATTACATGGGTGTGCTTGCTCATTTTTACACGGAGAATTAAGTCTTGAGTGAATGTTGGATGTTTGCAGGATGCAGAGAATCTCCAGTATCTTCAGAGTTGGTTAGTAGTTTGATTTCATAATTGTTAATGTTAAGATTGCTGCTTTGAATAAATATATAACATATGTGGTGGTTCGAATGGGAAATGTTCCCCATAGTCTTGGGCATTTGAACACTCAGGCCCCAGTAGGTGGCGCTGTTTGCTGGAGGAAGTATGTCACAGGAGCCAGGTTTTGAGAGTTAAAAAGAGATGTTTGCCCCTTTCCAGTTTGCTCCCTGCTCCTGTCCCTGCCCCATGGCTGCTGATTGTTGATACCCTTCCCTCCATGACAGATTCTCATCTTCTTGGAACCATGAGCCCAAATAAGCTTTCTCATCTAAGCTGCTTTGGTCATGGCATTTTATCAGACAACAGAAAGGTGACCAATACAGCGTATAACAGAAGTAAGTTGAGGACCACTTCAGAAGCTGCTAGAAATTCTTTTCTTAGCCAAAATTCATTTAACGATAGGTTTTTGAATGAAACTCAAATCAACAACTCAAACAGCAAGTTTTGTTTTGTTTTGTTTTTGTTTTTTGAGACAAGTTCTTTCGACACAGCTCTGTCTGCCCTGGAACTCCTTTAAATAGAGCAGGCTGGTCTTGAACTCACAGAGATCCACTTACCTCTGCCTCCTAATTGCTGGTATCAAAGGTGTGAATCATCATGCCTAAGCAGCAAATACTAATTTTTTTAAAAATTGATTTATTTTTATTTTGTGTGCATTGGTGTTTTGCTGGCACGTATGTCTGTGTGAGGATGTCAGATCCCATGGAACTGGAGCTAAAGGGAATTGTGAGCTGTAATGTGGGTGCTAGGCATTGAACCTGGGTCCTTTGGAAAAACAGCCAATGTTCTTAACCACTGAGCCTTCTCTCTAGCCCCTCAAATGGTAATTTTTAAAACCAAACATTGTAACATATGTAATAACTGGATACCTACATGTCAGGGAATGACAGTAAGAAAACATTGTTTTCTGTAATTAACCATTATTATGTTATGTGCTGAAAAGTGTATAAGAAACAAAAGCACTATAATTCTTCAAATACAACAGGGCTGCAGCTGCAGCTTGGTGGTAGAATACTTGCTTCGTATGCATGAGGTCCTAGGTTCAAGCCCCAGTATTGGAAGAAAAGCAAACAAGCAAGCAGGAAATGAACAATAGCCTTTAATCTGATCTTAAGTTGTCTCCAGCAGGGTTGGTTGGTGTTGTATGGTGTGACAATGTGTGGGTGTCATGTGAGCATGCCGTGTGTTCAGAGCAAGGTTGCAGCGAGGCCATGTAATACCATACAGCCAAGCATGGCCAGCAACTCCATGGGTTCCTTATGCGTTTGATTTTTAATTAATTTTCATTTGTTGACACATTTAGAAACCTTTTACTGTTGCCAGGTTTTTTTGTGGCCTCCTCATGCCCACTGTGGTGGTTTGAATAACAATGGGCCCTGCAGGCTCATATATTAGAATTCTTAGCCAGCAGGGAGTGGCCCTGTTTAAAAGGATTAGAAGGTGTGACCTTGTTGGAGGAAGTGCGCCACTTTGGGTTGGCTTTGAGGACTTAGAAGCCCAAGCCAGGCCCAGTGGCTCTCTCTTTTCCTGCTGCCTGCAGGTCTGGATGTAGAACTCTCACCTACCTCGTCGGCACTGTGTCTACCCTCATGCTGCCATGCCCCCTGTCATGATTAGAGTGGTCTAAATCTCAGAAACTGTAAACAAGCCCCAATCAAATGCTTTCCTTCATGAGCTGCCGTGATCATGGTGTCTCTTCACAGCAATAGAACAGTGACTAAAACCCATTCTCAGGATGTGACCCCACATGGGGTCATGACCTACAGTTTGAGGAGCTAGGAACTAGACAGAAATATCCCAGCTACCTGGGATTTCCTGCGGTTCGCATATGCCCCATTTTTACTTAGCACTGTGGAAAATTCTATGCTGGTGTGGCACACGTGCCGATTCACAGACCCCTTATCCTACCAAAGAGCAGGTCTTCTCCCTCAGCCCCAGGCCCTTGCTGATTGCTTCAGGTCTCCCTGCGGCAGAATCTGCCTTCTTGCCTCAGCCTGCTCGTCCTGCTCATCTGTTTTCCATCTGCATGAGTACTAAATTAATAGGTACCACATGCACTGACCAACCATGTTCTCACGTTCATAGAGGCTGGATAATGCCCTCCAGTGCCCCACCAGTCAATGGCAGAGACAGGCCACTCATATCTGAGTCTTCTGCTTACCCTGCCCCGGGAATAGTAATCGTGGGTTCAATGGGAGACTTCACTGTTTCTGCACCATGACCTGTGGCAGTGTGATTTGGGGTAGGCCCTGAAACTGAGTTTGGATGTCATTTCCTGAGGGGAAGGAGCGATGACCCCATCCTACAAACTTAGAGATGGTGGCCAGTGGCTACAGTGGGGCAGGCCAGGGAAAGCCCAATGCTCCTTGTTCATACTAAGGCGATGCATGACTGTGAGTCAATCCTCACCTTTTTCCCATGTCACTTGGGAACCAGAGCATCTGGCCAGAAGTCATGGCAATAACCAACTAAGAGAAATGTGGGTGGAGATAGAGATCACTCCTTAGTCTCACCCACAGTGCCATCCAGGGGACTGAATGACATAGCATCAGTTTTCTCTCTCTCTTTTTTTTTTTTTTGGTTTTTCGAGACAGGGTTTCCCTGTAGTTTCTAGAGCCTGTCCTGGAACTAGCTCTTGTAGACCAGGCTGGCCTCGAACTCAGAGATCTGCCTGGCTCTGCCTCCTGAGTGCTGGGATTAAAGGCATGCGCCACCACTGCCCGGCTCAGTTTTCTCTTTCTTTCAGTCCGTCTTTGGTTTTGTCTTGAGACAATATCCCAGGATGGCCTAGAATTTGTCTCATGGCCCACACTGGCTTCAAACTCCTGGTCTTCCTGCTGCAGTCTCTGGAGATCTGGGATTATAGGTGTGCATCACCGTGTCTGGCCTAGCTGCTTCACTGTATCTGGTCTTGATGCATCACCGTGTCTGGCCTAGCTGCATCTTTTGTCTCTAATCATCTCTTCACTTGTCACCTTCATGGCTAAGGGCCTGGAGGGGAACATGTTTCCAGAAGCAGCTAAAGAACCAGACACTTGGGCATAGTTGTACATGTCTTTGGTTGGGCATGGTAGTACAAGTCTTTAATCCTAGCACTTGGGAGGCAGAGGCAGGGGTATCTCTGAGTTCAAGGCCAACCTGGTCTACAGAGTGAGTTCCAGGACGGCCAGGCATACACAGAGAAACTGTCTTGAATAAACAAAAAACAATCAGATACTTCTGTCCCCATTACCAATAGGAATGATAAATTTTCCACACTGTGAGGTCAAGGAGCAGCTGGCAGCAGGCCTCCTTCAGTCACTAGTCACACTGGGGAAGCCATGTTTGGGTTGTCAGGTGGTGAAGTGGGGTTTGTCAGGACAGTGGCTGGGTGCTCAGAGAATATCATCTCAGGAAGGTCTGAGATAGCCTTAAAACAGAAGAATGGAATCCTGTGAGTGAGGGAGTAGCCAACAGCAACCCAGGGGACTCAGTCACCATCTTGTCTGGATTCCTCAGTTTAAAGGGACTTGGACAATAGGCTTCACCCATCCATCAATCTTCTACCCATCCATTAACCCATTTATTCATCTACCCATACAGCCATGCATTCATCCTCTACCCACCCACCCACCCACCCATTCATCCATCCTTCCATCCATCCTTCCTTCCATCCATCCGTCTATCCTCTACCCATCCACTAACTCACCTACCTTTCCCTACATCATCTATCTACTCACTTACTCAACTATCCACCCATCAACCCAGCGACCCACTCAGCCATCATCTGCCCATCCACCTATTCATCTACCCACCCATCTATCAATCATATGTCTATCTACCCATCCATTCTCCATCCATCCATCCATCCATCCACCCATCCATCCATCTAATGTTTGCCAAGTGCCTGGTAGTATACTAGGAATTGGACCTACATTGATGAATATAGGTATAGTTGACATAGTCTCTGCCTGTGGCGTCTAGGTTGTGTCACCAATTCCTTGAGAGAATGAAGAGCCTCGCTTAAGGAATTCTAATGAATATATTTCAAGCAGGTGGAACATGACCCCAGATGCAAGAAGGTTTGAGAAGAACAAGAAAGTGTTCAATGTGCGCTTCTAAGTCATTTTGTGTAGACCATATGAAAGCCGGGTCCCTGGTGCACGCATATTCTTCAGGTGCCTGCTAGCAATAGTGCTGAAGATGATGGCAACATTGACAGTGGCAGACACAGTGACTTGTAGAATGGCTCCAAGGAGAAACATAATATCAGTGCAATTAGGTTTGATCGCAAGCCCTCTGGTTATCAGCTAGGGGGGTCTGAGGCAACAGGGATGAAGAGAGTGTTTGCAGTGTTTGTGAATTGAATTAGATAATGCATATTAAACACCAGAGGGTACCAAGCTGGGACTTGTTCTTGTGTTCTTGGGACTCTGAATCTCAATGTTAAGTTCAGTTTATCAAATAAAGTCTGTAGCTAGAGGAACAAATGCTGAGGAAGGTGGGTATGGGTGCCAGTAGCAAAACTAACCATGCATTGAGCACCGGCTGTATACTAGACACTGGGCCCTGGAGTTCATATATGCCTCCTTATTTAATTGGCATAGCAGTTTGTGAATTAGACAGCGGCACATCTCCTGTTTGAGTTTCTTTTCCTGCTGCTGTGATAAATACTCTGACAAAGGGGAGAAATGATTTATCACAGTCCATCCTGGTGAGGGAGACATGGCAGCAGGAACTTGAAGGAGTTGTTCGTATCACATCCTCCTATCAAGAAGTGGAAAGTGACTGATGCCTGTCCCTGCTCAGCTCCTCTTCTCCACTAACACAGTCCAGGATCCCAGCCAGGGAATGATGCCGCTCACAATGGGCGTGTCTGCCTGCTCAATGAATACAACTAAGATACTCTCCCAGTGATGCTGAGACTCCTGTCTCCTGGGGGTTTCTGAAGTCTGCCTCGTTGACAGCTAACATTGGCCATCATACCTAACACATTCAACACCCAAAGCAAACCAGCTTAACGGTGTCTCTCAATGCAATGAAGTTATTTCTGTAATAATCGGGCAACAGTTGTAAAAGGAAAATTAATTCTAAAGCTATTTACATTCAGTAACATATTTCATAAACTAAAACTTATACTTTTCAAACAAATATACTGTATAAACCTCTCAAATTACCAATCTGAACTATTTCCCAGCTCTTCTGAACATAAATCCACAAACCCGAGTTTATTCGTAGGTGTTGGTTACAAAGTTTTCACCTGGAACTTTTATCTAAGATACAATATTTGTCAAATAATAGGTAGTAAAATATGCTATTGTGATGGTGATGGCCAGGTTACGACATCTCAATCATAAGAGACACAATTATTTATAACCAACACTAGCAAATTTGTCTTTTTTAAAAATAAACTTTATTATGCAAAAAAGCTCTTGTAAATAAATGAAAGCATCACGTACCCAAATTAACTAGACCCAAAGTCTATACAACTCAGTGAAAAATGCTGGGGGATTTTTTTCTAAGAGGAGAGTAAGCCACTGGCATTATGACTGCACAGTATTACGACAAACCATGTCAACTGTCTTAACTGTCTTAACTGTCTTGGATAAACTATATACAAGTACTTGGGGACCCCTTCCCTTACAACCCACTCAGAAACAGCATGACCTGTCACCCGATTACAAACTTCTGTTGGAGATTTTCATCCTGGTCAAAACTAATGTTTAAAAAAATCTTTTATGTATTCATTGACAATGTCATACATAATAAACAATGTATCTTGATCATATCCACCACAATTCTCTCCTTCCACTCACACAGGCACCCCAACATGCCCACCTCTCCCTCGCTTCCTATCCCTGCTTTTTTCTGGTAGCCCATGGAGTCCAGTTAGTGCCGCTGGAATGTTGACTGGTCTTGTCCTGATGGTGTGCAGGTGACCACAGCTGCAGTGAGTTCCAGCAGAAGACAGGCCACAGCACTCCTCCTCACCCTCTGGCTCTCCAGTTCTTTCTGTACCATCTTTCACCATCTTCTCTGAGTCTTGGGCAGGGGTGGGGTTTGATACAGATGGTCCACTTAGGGCTGAGCACTGGCAGTCACTTATTCTCAACACTTGGGCTAGTTTAGAGTCAGTCTCTGCATTAACTGCCGTTCCTGCCCTGCAGGGAGCAGCTCTTCTGCCAGGACAACCCCTGCTTTTGATGTCAAATTTGTTATATCTTGGCACTTTATTCCAAACTATTAACCTAATAGTCATTTTTTACCTACCACTATCTACCTATCTATCATCTGTCTGTTCATCTTCCATCCATCTATCTCTCAATCATCAATCATGTGGTTATTTATCTAAATACCATCTATCATCTAACTACTATCTTTTTATTTACCTACCATCAATGTAACAATCATCTATCATTTATCTGTTTATCTATAATCTATCTGCCTATTATCTATCTGCCTGTCTGCCTGTCTGTCTATCTATCCATCTATCTATCATCTATTATCTATCTATCTGTCTATCATTATCAGTCATGTGTTGGTTTATCTAGATGTCATATATCATCTATTATCTTTCCATCTATTTGTATAACTATTATTTATCAATTTATCAAGCTATCATATATGCTTTCTTTCTGTCTATCTATCTATCTATCTATCTATCTATCTATCTATCTATCTATCATCTATCTATCTATCTATCTATCTATCTATCTATCTATCTATCTATCTCTATCTATCCTGTCTGTCTGTCTGTCTGTCTGTCTGTCTGTCTATCATCTATCTGTCTGTCTTAGAACTTTTTTGATTTGAAGAAACACCATGACCACGGCAACTCTTATAAAGGAAAACATTCAATTGGGGGTAGCTTACCATTTCAGAGGTTTAGTTCATTATCCTCATCATGAGACATGGCTGCATGCAGGCAGAAATGGTGCTAGAGAAGGAACTCAGAGAGCTACCTCTTGATCTGCAGGCAACAGGAAGTGAACTGTGACACTGGGTGTAGTTTGAGCATAGAAGACCTCAAAGTCTGCCCAAACAGCAAGGCTACACCTACTCCAACAAGGTCATACCTCCTAATAGTGTCACTCCCTATAGGCAAAGATTTAAACACATGAGTTCATAGGGGGCATACCTTTTCAAACCACCACTCTATCTATCTATCTATCTATCTATCTATCTATCTATCTATCTATCTATCTATCTATCTATCTTTCTATCATTTATCTACCTACCTACATATCCATCCATCATCTATCAACTATTTATTCATCTATTCACCTATCATCCATCTATCATCTATCTATCTATCTATCTATCTATCATCTATCTATCTATCTATCTATCTATCTTTCTATCATTTATCTACCTACCTACATATCCATCCATCATCTATCAACTATCTATTTATTCATCTATTCACCTATCATCCATCTATCATCTATCTATCTATCTATCTATCTATCTATCTATCTATCTATCCATCTTTCTATCATTTATCTACCTACCTACATATCCATCCATCATCTATCAACTATCTATTTATTCATCTATTCACCTATCATCCATCTATCATCTATCTATCTATCTATCTATCTATCTATCTATCTATCTATCTACCAACCTATCTATCTATCTATCTATCTATCTACCTATCTATCTATCTATCTATCTATCATCTATCATCTGTTCTTCTTCTAGTGTTTTCTTCCCTTCCTCCTCCCCTCCCACCCTCCCACCCTCCCTGCCTTCTCCCCTTTCTTTCCTCTGTATTGAAATATGTAACTTGACACTGATATCTCCAGTCCTTGGAAACACCACACGGACATCTCTCTCCCCCTTTTCACATTTGCAGCTTCCTTTTCCCCAGCGACAGCACTGACTTCTGTTCTCACAGCATGTTCTTGTGTTTGTCTGATCTTAGACGCACACGGTAGTTTCAGAATTGCTAATCCCTTTCTCTGCAAAAAAGGAGCCAGCTAGCTAGCGTTTAGTATTTCTCCAAAGCTTTTGGTCCATTTTCTGAGGGTGTATAACCCAAATGTTGTGTCAAATGTTACTGGATTTCCCCTATAGTGTGCTATGCCATTTGTTTGAAATTTAGCTTTGCACCACAGACAACTTTAGGCCCCTCTCTGCTTCTTGTTGACTTCCTTTTCCTTTTCAGGCAAAGGAATGGGAACATGGTCAGGATCACATGACGTACAGCAACAATTATTAAGTGCACAGCCTTGCCTCCCTCTCTGCCTCCCACAAAGCTGGAGGGACTGTCTGCAGTCTCTTCTAATTCATGTGCTGAAGTTCAGGTCTCTTCACCTCAGATAGTGGCTGTTCTTGGAGACACAGCTTGTGTGTCTCTGTGTGAGTGCACATGTGTGTGATCCATGCTATTGTTCCCCAGATACTATGATGCTATGGATCTATCTATCTATCTATCTATCTATCTATCTATCTATCTATCTATCTTGAGGTAGGGTCTCTCACTGGCCTGGAGCTCACTAACTAGCCTAGGCTGGTTGATCATTGAGTTCCAGGCATTCACCTGCCTCCACCTCCCCAGTGCGGGATTATAGACACATTACACTTGGCTATCTTACACTAGATCACAAGGGTGAACCTTCATCCAGATGATGGGTATCTGAATAAAGGAAGATGCTGTCTAAGTTGAGGGACAAAGCCTCAGAGAAACCAGCTCTGCTGACACCTTGATCTTGGGCTGAAACTGTAGGAAGGAACTGCCTGTGCATCTGTGGTTCCCTCTTAGGGTAGAGGAAATCACCTAGCCCAGAAACTGACTCACCTTCCATCCCCACTGTACCTTCCTGCTTCTGTTTGTTCAAGTACACAGATGTAAGTGGTGAATTTGTGTGTTCACATGTGTGTGCCATAGTGAGCTGTGGCAGAGAATACCCTCAGATGTCAGTTCTTACCTTCCATCTTGTTTGAGACAGGATGTCTTTGCTGATCACTGCTGCGTATAGCAGAATAGCGGAACCACAAGCTTCTAGACATTCTCCTGCCTCCACTTCCTCATCTCAGCACTGGGGTTACAGATGCCTGATTTACTAGGTCTAGGGATTCAGACTCAGGACTTCAAGCTTGCATAGCACATGCTTAATTTATCGAGCCATGTCTCTAGCCTAATTATTTATTTTTCATTCCTTTCTTTTCCTCTTACCCTAAATGCAGTATTCAACTGACACTCATATCTTTCCCTTAATACTATATTCCAGAAGCTTTTCTACGTAAGGGCATCATATGTTGAGTGATCACTCAACACACCCCACTTACTCATGACTGTCAATCTTGGGACTTAATTTTTAATTCTTTGTTTGGACTCTGTCATCTAGGTGCATGAGGGTTAAAGTTTCTCAACTTTCTTTTCTAGTAGCATCCTTGTTAGGTTTTGATCATAGTTAATTCTCACAATATGAGCACAGTAGTGTTTCCTTTTTATCCCATTTTCTAGAAATGAGTGTAAAATTGGTACCTCCTCCTTAAGTGCTTAAAGCAATTCACAGGTTAAATATTTGAAAATAGCTTTTTGAGGTCAGGCCAGGCAGGGAAAGAGGGGGAGGGCCATAAACCCTCCCCAGTGCTAAATGACTCTAGTTTTTCTCTGTTTCTTCTTGTGTCAGTTTTGATAAATGGCACTTTTCAAGGCGTCTCCACACTTAATCTAAGATGTTGGAATTTCAGTGAAAAGTAGTCTGACCAGAAAGATCTTGTTAGAGACCCATGGAACTGGCATGCAGAATTCTGAAAGAAAGGAGAGCAGGGACAGGATATGGCAGGTGCAAAGGCCTTGAGGCACACCTTGAGTGGCGATGGAAAAGCAGGGAGTGATGATGAAGCCGGTAAGGTATGATGAGGGCACAGTCTCCTACACAGACTGTTGTCTGGGCTTTATTTCATGCTCGAAGTGATGTAGTTTCCACCAGAACAGCATTGTGCGTGATCTGCATTTGTACTGGCTGCTTTTTATGTGTCAATCTGATGCAAGGTAGAGTCATCAGAGAAGGAGGAGCCTCAGTTGAGGAAATGCTTCCATGAGATCCAGTTGTAGGGCATCTTCTCAATTAGCGACTGATGTGTGAGGGCCCAGTCCCTTGTGGGTAGTGCTATCCCCAGGCTGTGTGGTTCTGGGTTCTATAAGAAAGCAGGTTGAACAAGCCATAGGAAGCAAGCTAGTAGGCAGCACCCCTCCATGGCTTCTGCATCAGCTCCTACCTCTTTGTTCCTGCCCTGTTTGAGTTTCTGTCCTGACTTCCTTTGGTGATGAACAGCATTGCTGAAGTGTAAGCTGAATAAACCCTTTTCTCCCCAACTTGTTTTTTGGTCATGGTATTTTATTGCAATAGAAACTCAAACTAAGACAAATTGGTACCAGCACAGAGGGGTATTGCTGTGACAGACCTGACAATGCTTTGGGGAGGATTGTGGAAGGAATTTGGAACTTTGGGCTAGAAGAGTCATTGAGCATTAAGAGCTCTGTGGGACATTTTTTCGGAGCTTGGAAGATAAGAACATCGGGAGCAGTGCATGAGATGGAGGTCTGCCTTGTGCCATAGCAGAGGGAAGTTTAAGGACTATGAGGGCCATATGTTATTTTGAATTAAGATCTTGTGGTTCCGGTTAGCTGGGGCTGAAGAATCAGCTGTCATTAACAAGATAACCAGAATTACCAAATTACTTTGTTTGGCTGGGATACTTAATGCTGGTCATCTGGAGCTAAGAAATTAGTGCTGATTAAGAAGAAACAAAAATAACTGAAGTTAAATCTTCTGGGAAGTGTTTCCTGAGAGCACAGAGAGACTGTGTTCCAGAGGCAGCCAGGTTGTATGTTGTGTTGGCAGCCAGACTTGGTAATATGTAAGAGTCATCCAGGTGGTACTGGTTTTGAAGCCATAAAGGGTTATGGAGAACAGCTTGACACTGTGAGAAACCAGGAGAGGCCATTGGTGAAGGTGCAGCCCTGGTAGCAGTTGAAAGCCCAGGACTGAAGGAGTCCTGGAGAGAAGCGAGGCTCAGCACTGTGAGTAGAGCCTAGGAGAGGCTACTGGTGAAAGCACAGCCCAGCTGCAGCAGAAGAACCAGCATTTTGGAGATGCCAGCACCACGGTGTGACCACCAAGAACAGTAGTAGAAGACAAGTCATGTGCCCTGCAGAGGGTAGAGCTGGAGAAGTGACCCAAGCCCCGTGGAGGAGCCCAGAAGATTGTGAGTGAATCCCAGATACCTGGACACTGAGATAACTGGATTTTGATTTTGCTTGGTTCACATTTGGACGGTGTCCTGGTTCTTCCCTCTTGAAGAAAGTATTTAATTTAATTTTGATTTTTAAAGGAGTCCACAGATGAGACCTGAACTTTTAAAAGAGATTGGGTATTTTAAAGACTAAAATTTTTAACATGTTTGAATTTGTAAAGGCTGTAGGACTTTTAAAATTATGACTTCAATGTGAGATCCTGGGGATGAATAAGAAAGGAAGGTCGTGGCTTGATATTGGTGTGTTTGCGGGTCGAGTTGACAAAGGGAGAGTTGCAATGGCTGGTTTTGCATGTCAACTTGACACAGGTAGAGTCATCAGAGAGGAAGGAGCCTCCATTGAGAAAATGCCTCCATGAGATCCAGCTGTAATGCATTTTCTAATTCAATGGGGGGAGGGCCTGGTCTATTGTGGTTGGTGCCATCCCTGGACTGGTGGTCCTGGGTTCTATAAGAAAGCAGTCTGAGCAAGCTAGGAAAAGGAAGCCAGTAAGCAGCTCCCCTCCATGGTCTCTGCATCAGCTCCTGCCTCCAGGTTCCTGCCCTGTTTTGAGTTCCTGTCTCGACTTCCTTTGGTGATGAATAACAACACTGAAGTGTAAGTTAAATAAACTCTTTGCTCCCCAACTTGCTTTTTGGTCACGGTGTTTCATCGCAGCAATAGAAACCCTAAGACAGTGTTATACTTCAAAGGCTTAATTCCTCTTGAGAATAGATACAGGGTCAGAAACAAAAACACCAGGCAGGAAATCTCTTGGTCCAGGAAGGTGGTAAGAATAAGTAGGATAGGATGCAGTGATGGGTTAGATGCTGACTGAGCGGGTAAGAGAAATGAATAACAACACTGAAGTGTAAGTTAAATAAACTCTTTGCTCCCCAACTTGCTTTTTGGTCACGGTGTTTCATCGCAGCAATAGAAACCCTAAGACAGTGTTATACTTCAAAGGCTTAATTCCTCTTGAGAATAGTGTTGAGGATGGTGTTTGGGGTTTGGTCTGAACAATAATCACTGAGTTAGGGAATACCAGATTTGGGGGAGTGTCCTAATTTGCTTTCTGTTGCTGTGAAAAAGCATCAAAAGTAACTTAAGAGGAAAGAGTTATTAAATTAGCTATTAAGTTAAATCTTACATGTCCTAATTGTAGTTCATCACAAGAAGGCAGGAACTGAAGCACAGGCCATGGGGGATTTCTGCTTGCTGTCTTGCTTCTCACAGCTTGCTCAGCCTGCTTTGTTATGCACCCAAGACTACCTCCCTAGTGGTAGCATTGCCCACCATGGTTTGGGCCTTCCCACATCAATCATCATTTTAAAAAAATGCCTCTACTGTGTAACGAGTGTCTTTCTGTCCTGGCAGCCAGCTCCTAAATAACAACATGGAGACTTATTAAGCTTAGGCTTGCTTCTAATGAGCTCTTATCACTTAAATCAACCCATTTCTATTCATCTATGTGCTGTCCTGTGGCTCATGGTGTTTACCTCTCCTCCTACATGCCCTACTTCCTTCGTGTCTGACTGGCAACTCTCCCGTTCTTCTTCCTAGATCTCTCTCTGTCACCTATACCTCCTGCTTAGTTATCGACTGTTCACCTCTTTATTAAACCCATCAAAAGGCACCTTGTCAAAGACACATCTTCACATCCTTTGCAACACTACAGACTTGCCTACAGGCTATTAGTATGGATGCAGTCCCTCAATTGAGAGTCCCTCTTCCCAGCTATGTCTAGGTTTGTGTGAAGCTGTCAAAAGCCAAACAGCATAACAAGGACTTTTAGATGTCAGGCTGAGGCTCAGAGTGAGGAGAAGCAGGAACTTAGTCAGGTGGTGGGGTATGTGGAGGCCAGGCTAAGGGTGGGGCATTGGACACAATTAGAGTCTGATTGAAACTACATGTAGTGTTGCTATGTATGAAGAGGGAGTGTGAATTGAGAGGTCTAACCAATCCTTACTTGTGCTCAGAGCTACATAAGACCTCCAGGGACCTCCACATGGCTGCCGTCAATATATAGTGTCCAATAGTCTAGCCACCAGCCCCTCATAGCCTGGAGCCTGGATGATCATTCTTCCTTGGTCACTGAACTTCGAAGATGGCCCTACATCCCCTTCACCTCTCAACCACAGGGGAATATGCAGGGAGTTACAGTTGGTCCCCTCTCCCCGTGGTGGCTGCAGCCCCCAGTCCTGTTCAATCTCTCCCATTTCTCTCTGCAGAATCTGTGACAAGGTGTGATCCTGGTGGCCTTTATTTCCCCACCTGTGACAGATGGGAAACTTGGGTTCTCCAGTGGGTTCCTGTCTATCGTGCCAATGACAGTGTACTTCCTTAGGGACCGCTCTTGCCTTCTGGCAGGGGCCCTAAAGCCTTGGAGTATTTTCATTTTCTCTGATACTTGATGTCAAGGAGGGAACTTAGCATGCACAAGAGCATGGTACAGTAGCTGAGACAAGTTCTTATATCATGTTTGACACGGAACGGGTGTTGGATGGGTCTCTCTCCATATGGAGGTCCCACCAAGCATCAGTGAGATTCCAGGTCCTCTGCCCTCTGGATGATGCCTACTTCTGTTTTGAGGAAGTCCTTGGATTCCTTGAGAGTGTTGTGGCCTTCTAGAAGGAGGATTTTTTGTCTGGGATGAGGGTAGTCCCTCAGACCTTGAGCAGGAACTCTAAGGCCAGAATGAAGGTGGGTAGGGGCAGAGAACTTGGAAGTTGTTATGGAATAATGTGACCTTTCCATCTGAACACTGGAACCCTTGTATGATGATAGGAAGCAAGATCTGGGGTCTTTTGAGGGAGTGACTGTGTCATGGGAATTGTGAGGGCTAACATGTCAACTTGACAGAATTTATATGACATACCTGTAAGGGGTTATCTAGATTAGGCTAGTCTCTGGGTATCTCTGTGAAGAATGATCTAGATCAGATTAACTGAAGGGGTGAAGGACAGCACCACTCCTTGGGGTGAGACCCTGGTCTGAATGAAAAGGAGAAAATGAGCTGAACGCTACCATTCATCTCTTCCTGAGAGGGGACACACATGATGAGCCACTTCAGGTCCAGCTGCCATGCCTTCTCTGCTGTGATAGTTTGCACTTTTATACTGGGAGCCAAAATAAACCCTCTCCACGGGAGTGGATGTTTTCAAGTATTTTGTTGCAGCCCCGAACACAGCGATTGGAAAGGGATGGAGCCCCACCAGTAGATTAGTGGCCTTGCCAGAGGAGACAGACTGCCATGCTGTCTCCTCACTGCTGAGGGCTCATCAGGAAGACAGTTGGCAATCTGGAGAGTGGGTGCTCGCTAGACCCTGGATGGGCTGGAGCAGCGGTTCTCAACCTTCCCAATGCTGTGCCCCTTCAGTACAGATCCTCATGTTGTGGTGAGCCCCAACCATAAAATGATCTTGTTGCTACTTCATAACTGTAATTCTGCTAGTTATGAATTATAATGTAAATATCTGATATGCAAGCCCTGGGAAAGGGTCATTTGAATACCAGTGGGGTCGTGGCCCGCAGGTTGAAAACCACTACACTAGCATCTTCATCTTAGACTTCCTTGCATTCAGACTGTGAGGAATGAGTGACTCCTCCCCCCTCTGATGGCTGAAGAGTCTCCACAATGGCCCTACCCATTCCATCACAGTGTCATCCAGGGTAGCTGCACCCACTGTCTCCAGCCTTTGTCAGGCTGACTGGAGACTGATTTCTATGCTTCCCTAAACATGGTTCCCTCTTGTTCCTTGGCAGATTGAGATAGGTAATGAAAAGTTGGGGTACGTGTGTGTGTGTGTGTGTGTGTGTGTGTGTGTGTGGTGGGGGGTAGAGATACTGGCACAGGTCTGGAAATGAGGGCATCAAGCCTGCTTCTAGGCTCGCATTGCCCTGGGTGCATACCATCCCTGCCACCTCTTGGCCTCCAACTCCTCCTTGAGGTAGGTGGACTGCATTATCTCCTGGCTCTTTCTAGCTTAGAATTTCTGTTCCAGATCTGTCCATCAAACACTGTTTGGAGGGCTTTGAAGGGGAAGCCTGGGTGTCGCTACATTTTTCTTTCACACCCACCTCACACCTCACACAACTTTCAAGACTCCTGACTGACATGTCTAATGGACAAGTTTTGGGATTCAAGGGGCCCTGTCTGTGAGCTACTTTTCTTAAGGAGTGAACAGGTCACCCTTAAATCTCTCAGGTGTGTCGTCTCCTGGCAGCAGAAAGCACCAGAAAGGAAGCAGCTTCTAGACCAAGACGTCTCTGCAGCCAGGAAGTCCCCAGCCTTCTCCTGTGGGGAGAGGCCAGCTCAGTGAGCGTGTGGTAAAGAAACCGCCACACTTGATAGAAGGTGGGAAGAGAAAACCCCGAGTGGCCCAGAAAGCAAAAGCTTAGACATAGTTAGTGATAAAGCCTGGCCCTTCTCTTGTTCCTTCACCCATGGCCTGGTCCCTAGTTGAGCTGTGAAGGCTATTTCCCTTCCATTTCCCTCTGAGCTCCCCGCACACTCCTAGAGCACAGAGGCACGCTGATATGCATCTGCTTGCATACATTTCCCAGCTTCCTTTGCAGTTACATTGCGTCATGTGACTAGCTCTGGCCAATAGACTGTGAGCACGGGAGCAAGGTGCCACTTCTGAGTTTAAGAGCTACTGTGACTTCCCTGACTCCTTCCTGCCGTGGGGGTGGGGGGGGGGGGGGGGGGGGGAGGGGGGGGGGAGTGGATAGGGTGGTCCTGGAGTCCAGCAGATGTGGCCAGCAGAGCAAGAGGGCTGTAGAGAACCCTAAAAGAAAGGCGTAAGCAAAGATCTGAATGTTCCTAGCGTTAGTCCTGTGGATACAGGGGTTGATGAGCACAGCGTGGCTCATCCTGACCAAGGAGGTAGACAGGGTGAGGACCAGTGTCTGCCTCTGCTGGCTATACTTCCTTGGCAAGCTGTCCATCATGGTTCCCATACTGTGTAGGGGACTCTGTTGAACCAACTGTGTGGGATGTTGGGGGAATAGAAGTCACATGTGCAGCCAGTGCCCTGTAGAGGCACAGTCCCAGTCCTGCACTCCACTCGCTGTGAAGGTCACAGTCTGACCCCTAAGCTATATCAGCCTGCTGTGTTTGATCTAAGCTGCGGCAGGTGGTGGCCGAGTGTGACCCCAGCACCCGTCAGGAGTGTGAATTCTCTATTGGTCTGCTAGGGAGGCAGAGTCAAGCAATGGCTCCTGCTTGGGTGGGCACAGGGATCGGGCTGCATAGCAACAGAAGGACCAAGAGGTATCTTTAGTCCTTCTCCCTGCTGGAATTCGGTTGGAGGGCTGTGAGTGCGAATGTTACACTGAAGCAGTTCTCAGGCGAAAGTAGGTCAGGTCTTAACCAAAGGCAGTGTGGGACTCCGTGCTGCAGTGAAGAGGCTCTTCCAGCCTTGGAGCCCTTGCCTTTTCGGTCTCTACACCAGAGGTTCCCAACCTATGGGTCGCGACCCCTCTGGGGTTGCGTATCTGATATTTACATTATGATTCATAGCAGTAGCAAAATTGCAGTTATGAAGTAGCAATGAAAATAGTTTTATGATTGGGGGTCACCATGACCTATGGAGCTGTATGAAAGGGTCGCAGAGTTAGGAAGGTTAAGAACCACTGCTCTATACAATGAAAATGAAACCTGACCGCACACCCCAAGCTGACACCTCAGGGGCTGCAAAGGTTCAGGGCAGAGAGTCTTGCTTTAGGATCGGCTTCGTGTCAATGCTGGTTATGTGGTCACAGGGAGGGTGTGATTTGAGGACCACGGTGAATGTCCTTCAGCCCCAGTGTTTCCTGTACTGAGTTCTTATTTAAACCAAATCCTGTGGTAGTAACTAAAGCCTGAACTAGGTGCAGGTGTTGTGTGGGGACTCTTGTGGGGTTCCGAATGGCTTGGGCCAGGATGTCTGCTGTCTACCTGATGTTGCTTTTGGGCATCTGACAGCTCTTGTTAATGTTCTCTTGCAGGGGTAAGCTTCATTTCTGTCAGCCTGCTTTCCAAAACCTTCGGCCTCAGGCTGCAATCCTGTGTGGATGAATTTCCACGCTGGGACGGCAGTGTGGGGCGGTGAGCGGGTAGATGTCAAATGTCCTCATAGGTGTTCCAGAGAGGATTAACAAATGCGGAACTCAGGCTGGCACTCTGGTGGAATAGAAGAGGAGGAAGAGGAAGCTAAGAGGAGAAAGAGGAAGCTAAGAGGAGAAAGAGGAAGCTAAGAGGAGAAAGAGGAAGCTAAGAGCAAGCCCGGGCATCCTTACTCCCTGCTTCCAGGCTTCTGAGACGTGAGTGTCTCTGCTCACTGCACGTCCTGTTGTCCTTCATGACAGACTGAATGAAGCTATGAAGCTGGACCACAGTGAACCCCTTAACTTTAAGGTCAGGTGTCTTGCTATAGCATCACGAGAGTGACAGATATAAGGGCTTTAGGACTCTTGACACGTGGGGGGGACAACTGGGTTTGTGAGGAGAATGACATACAGTGAGTGACAAGATGCCTGGGAGCAGAGAGCGCAGTGGGAAATGAATGGGAGATGTAGAGAAAAGAGGGCTTTATGTTCAAAATGTATTTGTTTCTTCAAAGCTGGTATGCACTGTGCCGTGTGGGAAGGGCGTGGCTTCCCTGCAGCCAAACAATGGCTTTGCTGAGACCAGCTTGTGTGTTCTTTAGTGAGGATCACAAGGCACTTTTCCTGGCCCCTCTTCTTTCCACACCCCTTCCTTCTTACCTCCCTCTATCCCTCCCTCCCTCCCTTTCTCTCCCTTCCTCTGTGCCTGCTTGTTCATTGGCTTACTGAGGCCAAGCCAAGTTCTGATGGGATGGAGAAGATGACAGCATAGATCCTGTCTCCACAGTGTTCTGGGTCCTGCATACATGTCGGTGAACAAGGATGGACCTCGGGGAGACGGGACAGAGGAAGATCTCAGATTCCCTGCTTGCCATTGTGCCTTTTGTTTTATTGAGACCCAGGGTCTAAGGGCTGTCTGGGCTCCTGGCTCTTGGTGGCATTAGGGTGGAGGAGGGCCTCAGGGTCCTCTGAAGAAGGTGAGAATTTGCTCTGCCATCTTGTGGAAGTTGAGGATGTGAAGGCCTCTGGAGAAAGCTCAGAGATGGAAGCAAAGGCTTCTCCAAGGTTTGGTGCAAAGCTTCCAGGAGATTCAGAGGGACTGTCCTCTGCAGGAAGAACAGGAGCCACCCTGTAGCCGTCCCCATTCCAGAAGGCTCTGTAGAGAATGCATAATTAGGCCCTCTGTAATTACCAGTTTGAATCTGCCTAGGACACTCGGGCTCCCACCCCCTAATTTACCTTATAAATTTATTCTGCTAAAAAAGTTAAAAATGTCAGTCTTCTGTGAGCACTGCATAAATGAATTATCTCTCCGGATGACAGAAGGTGGGAAGGAGGAGGAGGCCCGGGAGGACATTCCTCACTTTGAGTGTCTGCATGTCTGTACCCTGAGCTCGCCCGGCAGCAAGCCCAGCCAGGCTGCTTTGTGTGCAGGAAGAGGGCAAGGCCACCAGGCTCTGCCACTGTCCCCAGGAGGGCATCCAAACTAGCCAACTTGGTGGTAAAGGGCCCTGTGGAGAAGGTAAGAACAGGAAGGTGATTGTTTCTTGTGCTAGGTCCCATCCAGCCAAGTCCTGCAGTCCCTTCCGCACCAGGATGGAGCTCAAGGTTACATTCCCTGGTTTCACAGAACAGTCACCATTGCCTAATTCTGGATAAAGAACTTGCACAAGACTACAGCAATATATGGTGAAGCCTGGACATGGGGCACATGTCTGTGCCACCGACACTTGGGAGGCTAAGGCAGGAGGATTGAAAACTTGAGGCCAACCCAGGCTATATAGAAAGATCTTGTCAAAGAAAGAAAGAAAGAAAGAAAGAAAGAAAGAAAGAAAGAAAGAAAGAAAATGAAAGAAGAAAACATACAAGATTTAAGACTTCAGTACCATGGCAGGTGGCTTAGATAATAAAGTTGTTTCAAAAACCCCTTTAATCTCATAATCCTAACAAAATGGCGGTTGTCATTTCCAAATCTCTATCTAGTCTTCCCCCTCCAATAGTCGTAGTTGTCTCTTTCTCTCTTTCTCTCCCTCTCCCTTCCTTCCTCTCCCTCTCCCTTCCTCCCTCTCTCCCTCCCTCCCTCCTTCCCCCCCTCCCTTCCTCCCTCCCTCCCTCCCTCTCTCTCTCTCTCTCTCTCTCTCTCTCTCTCTGTCTTCTCTCTCTGAACCAAATGGTTCAGCTGCTGTAAATTTAAATTTTTAATTTTGGGTTTTGGATCATAAAAATCACAAGTGCAGCCCTTTGCAAACTCGGTGACCAAGAGAAAAGGCATAATGGTGGCCAGCCCTCCTCATGTCCAAGAGGACACCCGCTAGCCACAGAGACATTCTTTCTTGCCACTGTCCACGGGTATGGTTTTCCCAGTCTGCAGATGTATTTGGTCTTTTATCTTAAGACCTAGATAGCTGAGACCTTGATACACCAGAATGTGTCAGTCACAGACGGAGGCGAGTGGGCGGAGCCTGAACAGTCTGCTTTAAGAAACTCTGCCTGGTTAGGCTGCTGGAGGTACTGACTTGAGTCATTTTTCCTCTGCATATCCTTGAACTTCAGCCTGGTCTATAGTACTGAGCAGATGTACTATACATCTTATACATGCACCCGTCAAAATTCGTATTGATTCTTCTTCCTTATTATGTGACATTAAGAGGCAGGAGGGGATTGAATCAAGGGAGCTCCCTCATCACAAATGGTTAGCACCTTAAAAAGGGGCTGGGGGACCCTTCTCTTTGCCTTTTACCACATGAGATGTAGTATTGGTTTTCTCTGGCAGACACGGCACCATCGTGGGAATCCTCTCTGACCTTTGCCCTCCAGAGCTGTGAGAAGTGTATTTCAATTCTGTGTCAATTTCCAGCTCCGGGTATTTTGCTACAGTAACCCAGACGGACCATGGCAAGCTGCTTGATCGACGCTAGCTGAATGTGTTCACAGGATCTGGGGAAATTTCGCCTTCTGAATGACAACGTTGAAGTGTGTGCCATGGATTGAGCTGAATGTGAGTTACTGTACAGCTGAACATTGGGCATTGACCTCCATCGAATTATCCATAATTTGTTAAATGCCTATGCTATGCTGTGTCCTGTACTGTTACTTTCTGTGTGGTTGCCTGAGGAACTCCTGACTGAGGCTGGAGCCTGACACAGGAGAACCTGGGGTACTTAGAAGGCCAGCTGTTTGCCTCCAAGGCACCTAGTTTATGGCAGATGCAACATGGACTTGAACCCAGGTCTGTGAGGCTGTAGGCACCATGTTGGTGCCTACCCTGCCCATCATCTTTCCCGGAAGGACAAACCCAACCTAAGGGGCAAAAGGATGTTACTTGTTTCCAAACTCTATTCCAATGGCAGGAGATTTCCTGACTGAAAGTTCACCATCAGAATCTTCTGCTGGGCCCCGTGGACTCCGAGTCCATTTATTTCCATGGTTTGCTCTGTCTGAGATGAAGCCTTAGGTACTTGCATCTTCCATCCCTCACCACTTCCTGTGGTTTGTTCTCCTGGCCATGGCCTTGACTTTAGTACCCATAAGCCTGCCCAGTCTTTTCCTTCAAGCAGGTATCCTTGCTCAGTTCAGAACTGTTTTTTTTTAATTTATTTAATTTCGTATTATATTAATTGGTCTTTTGCCTTTGTGTATTTCTGTGTGATGGCGTCAGATCCTCTGGAACTAGAGTTGCAGACTATTGTGAGCTGCCATGTGGGTGCTGGGAATTGAACCCAGGTCCTCTGGAAGAGCAGTCAGTGCTCTTAACCTATGAGCCATCTCTCCAGGCCCCAGAACTGGTTTACCTTTGAACTTTTCCTTTCTCTCCTTCATGTCCTGATCCACTGCAGACTTTTTGGTACCCCTATTCTAGTCCCAAGTCTGGTGATGTCTCTGGTACCCTCTTCTTGCTTGGAGGATGGTTGGAGTTGGCTGGCTGGAGGACGGACCTATGCTTTTGTGGAGACAGGCCTGGGGGATTGGAGTTCTGTGTCTGGGAGCCTGGCTTTAGCATCCTCTGTCTAATGGGGGTGGTGTCTTTCTTTCCAGAATGAGCTAATACAAACCCCTGACACACATATTTAGATAGTCTCTCTGTGACTCAGGAGGCCTGGAGAGGACTGCAGTGGTGAACTCGTTAAGAGGGACACACAGCCACAAATACATTTCGGGGGCTGGAATGTCTCCAATCTAGACAGCTGTCATTGTCTTTTGTTTGTTGTCACTGGAGTGATGTATTGAGTTTAAGTTTCTTTGAACTAGAATCCTGGGTATTAGCCAGTAAATAGAATTGCCATCTCAGTCACAGAGTGCTTCTTAAAGTGTGTCCAAGGAGAAGTCGCAGGGTGCCTATAATGGGGCTGCTGTGCAGCGGAGACCCGGACTGCTGGTTCGCAGGTGTGCTGAGGCTGTGTATCAAGGAGAACCTAGATCAGAGACAATCATGCATTCCCCTACACTGCTCAGCAAGTGGGTACCTTTTCCTAGCCCGTGCCTGTCTGTCTGTATCCTGGAAGCATAGGGGGAGGGCAGGGTTTGCAGGCTAGGAAGTATCTCTCATCCCAGGCAGTAGGGAGCCCTCGGGGCTGGTGGGGAAGCCTGCCTACAGGTCTGCCCCTCACTTCTGAAGTCCAGCTTCAGACCTGGCCTCTGTTTTTCACTTAGTGGAAGCTCTTGATGGACGCCACGGTGGTGGCGGAGGCTAACTGCATGGAGCCTGGAGCTGATGCAGATGCTGTAATTCCTGTCACCCTCGAACAGCTCAGTGGGAGCTTCTGATGAATAACGTGTGGCGTTCAGAGGCTGTGCACATCAGTCGCGTGTGTCACTGGCAGAGGTCTGGCAGGGCACCAGAGCAGTGGGGGAACACAACGCCACCTTGCCAAGTCTTTAATTAAAAGAGGAAATATGTCAGAACCTACTAGGCCACTGTCCAACCTAACAGGTCCTTCCTAGTGTCAGGGAACATTGCCGTTAGAGACTTGGCGCAGGCACTTAGGAGATGGCTCAGTGGCTAAGGGTATTTGCTTCTCTTGAAGAGGACTCAGATTCCGTTCCCAGCACCCAGACGGGGCTCACAACCACCCATAACTCCAGTTCTAGGGAATCTGATGCCATTTTCTGACCTCTGCAGATGCCAGCTATGTACATGGCATACAAACACGCATGCAGGCAGAACAGTCATATGCACAAATAAGGAATAAGTAAATCTAACATTTTTTTAAAAAGGACTGTGGTGGGAGTCAGTCATTCCTCTGAGTCTGCTCCCCAAGGCAGGAGAGAGACTATCAGAACATGCTGGGGCTGAGAAGTGGTCACCTGGGAGAGGTCTTTCAGTCTTGGGGAGGGTCTCCCTGCAGGTTCCCCATGACAGCCTAGGGGTCTTGCCTTTCTGCATCTCTTGCTTGGGAACAGTAACCTTCAGAGATCAGGAAGAGCCTGAGATTCAGACAACTCAATAAAGTCACAATAAAACATCCAAAGCCTTCCATTCTCTCTCACTTCTTTAACTCAATTTATTTTTCATTTTGTGGACAGAGATTTAGTCTGGGTATTAGTTTATGATTTTTACTGAAGGAATTACTCAACACACACACATATAAAAAGGAAATATTATTTTTATCATTTATTTTGTGCCATGTATACCATAGGAGGAGAAAACAGAGTGAAATCACTTCAGTACTGCTGTTTTTCATTACAAAGTTATTACATATAGAAATTACTCCAAATTATCTGAAATGAATGGAAATTATGAGGTTTAAATTCCCCAGGTTACTGCAGGCACAGCTCTGGAAATTTATTTTGTCATCTTGCTGAACATAATTGCTACAACAAAATTTCTTCCATTTTACAACTGCGGTATAACTTATTTATACCGCTGTAGCAGTAATTTTACATCAATAAGTTGCATGGGAAGGAATACACAGGTGGTAATTGAAAACAATAATTTGTGCCGAGGTCCAGGTGGGATGGTTGGCTCAGGAAAAAAAAAAAAAAAAAAAGGCTCCAGTTACTGTCGGCGACAGCTTTGTGTCACCACGGCCTCTTCTCATCTCTTTAGTCAAGGAGGGTCGAGCCATCCAAACGCCTTCCATCAGCTTCCTTTCTCTGTGTTCTCTGGGGCTGGGGCGGTGGTCACATTTGTTCTCTTAGCCTCATGGCTGGTGCACTCCATTCTGAACACGGGGGGCCCTAAACCCCCAGAGGCAGGTTCCGCATTGCCTCTTTGCCAGCTCCTGCCCTCTTTCTCTGCTTTCCAACTTGCCTCTGGGTTGGGTGCATTTAGGTACCCGGAGCTAATTAAGGTGTGTGATAGATTTCAATTGGAGTGTGAGTTCTTGCCAGAAACATTGACAATTCGATCCCCCAAGCACAGTGCACAGTGTTAAATCCACTAATGCTTTATCCATTACTGTCTTCCTTCCCAGCCGGAATGTGTGGTCTGGGTACAATACCGAACCAGTCCCTAAACATGCGTCCCCACTCTTCTCTTCTCTAATTGTCCCTGTTAAGCAGAAAGAAATAACGAAGCTGCAGAAGCCTGTGCAGAATCCCAGCAGCTGACGAAGCCACCGTCTGCATCTGGGGTCTGAATACAGATTTTAACAGTGGACCATAAATCTGCCCTGTTTAGACTCTCGATCCTCAGGGTGAGCTGGACACAGGCCGGAAATGGGCTCCCCTGCTCCTGTTAGTGCTCCCCGAGAGACTCGTGGGAGAAAGCAAGCACAAGGCGGGGGCTTTGTTGCAAGTTTAGATGGGGAATATTATCACATCTATATTTTAGAAGCCATTGTTGTTTTAAAGATCCCGAAGGCTTAAGATCACAGTGAAATCATTTTTTTTAAAGACCCAGATTAAACTAATATCAGAATGTATGACAACTCAGCGTCTTAGTTCTCCCTTGGGTGGAATTCATCGTCTTTTGTTGTGGTAAATTGTCTACCTTGTAAATGGTACCCAAAATGCATCTTCAAACCAATGTACATTTTGCTTTATTTTATATTATATTTACTTTCTTTTTTTCTTTTTCCCTTCCTCCCTCCCTTCTTTCCTTTCTTTCCTTTCTTTTTGATACAGAGTTTCAGGCAGTCCAGGCTGGTCTTGAACTTGCTATGTGCCTGAGGATGACCTTGAACACCTGATCCTCCTGCCTCCACCGCTTGAATATGGAACATCTGAAAACTTCTACACACCATAGAGATGCTGCCTCCCCTGCCCCTGCCCCCGCCCCCAGGACCCGTGCTGTCCAGCATGGCTTGTTAGCGGGTCTGCAGTGCCAACCTTTCCCTCCTCAACAGCGGGGAAAACGACGACATATTTCTAGGATGCAAGCTATCCTTGTTGAATTCACTCGAAAGCATGCGTGTGGCTGCTTCTGAAACGACGGAACGACAGATGAGCTCTCCTTTTGCTTCCCCAGCTCTGGAAGGCGTCGCTGAAGCAAGGTGTTGGCTGGCTTTTCTTTTTCTTTTTTTGCTAAGCGCCCCCTTGCAGAGTTCTCATTAGCTGCGCCTTGCGTCTTTTGGGAGGGATGCTAGCCTGACTCATGTTTCTCCTTTCTTCTCGAAGCCCTCCTTCCCCCTCACTTCCTTTGTAGTGCATTACAGAACAGATAGGAGTTTTCACATCCTGGGCCTTGGGGGTGGGGGCTGCTCTCAATTGAATCAAACTTGTCTACGACTCAAGCTTAACATTTCCAGAAACTTCCTCCTTTTCATACTGCTTAAGGATACAAACTAATTAATCCTCACAGCCTCATCAAACCCTTGTTGGGAAGGTTATCCTTATACTGCCTCCATTCCCCCCCTCCCCAGCACCAGGCACCTACTTGTCACCCCAGTTCTCAGCTACAGCCTGACAGCCAGAGTCGTAACTGAAAATTCCCTTCTGAATCCTGGTGTTTCCCCCAAAGGAAACATTTTCACTCTTCTGAACCTCCTCACACCCTTGCCTCTGCTCTAAATAGGGCAGGTTGCTTGGTCACCAGACCACTGAACTCAGCTCTGGGGTGGGCGCCATGTGTGTGTCTGAAACGGAAATCTTCAGGGCAACGACCCCCCCCCCCCCTGCATGCTAAGTCACACCAGACACACCGAGACCGAGGAAATCGGCAGAGAGATCCTTTGCGAGCTACACACATGGAGATGTAAGTACCCAGCCCTCTGACCTCGGTCTCACAGAGAGGAGAGGGTACAGGCTTCTGGGTCGCTCCCAACAGGGAGGCTTCCCTACCCAAATTAAATTGATGACTCAACTAAAGAATTAAAATTAGCAAGGCAAGAAAATTCCAAACGAGGTGAGAAAGCTGTAGAAATAGTTCCAGATCCCCTAGTACTGAGCCATTCAATATCACTTCTGATGACAGGGGTAGAGTTAGAAACGTTCAGTGTGGGTGTGAGCTTTTTCACATACAGGGAGCTTGGAGCTGGGCAAGGTTTTTTGTCTTTTTTTTTAATTAAAATGTTTTTAAAGGAAAATAAACCATGAATCAGGAGCAGTGAAACTGACTAAAGATTTCTGGGCTGCAGACTTAAGGAAAGCAGTCAGGAATGCCTCTGTTGTATAGTCCCCCCCCCCCACCCCCATGCCTATTTAAGCCTATTTCAAGCAGTTGAATGATTGTTGAAAATCTACTGTGTACCAAGTCCAAGTCTTAGTTGAAAGAAAAGAAAGAAATAGAAAAGAAGATGCGGTGACTTATATCTTAACAAAAGCCTGGATCTTAAACTGTACGCATTGAAAAAACAGAAGAAGGCTCAGAGGCAAGTTTTAGCATCCTGTTTGGCCTTTAGGTGCTGAGGCCTAAACCCTCTGTAATCCAGCAAAGTTTTCCCTGCACCCAGGAAGGGACATGCGTGTGGAGGAAGTCTGGGTTTGATCTCTGAACCGTCTAAACCTGCACTGGAGAGATGGTTCAGCCTGCACAGGTGTTTGCAGAGAACCCTGAGGACCTGCCTTGGATCCCAGAGGACCCCACATAAAGGAAGCAGTGGAGAACCAGTTCTACAAACCACACGCACATCTTATACCTGATAAATTAATTTTAAAAGATTCTAAATCACGAGGAAAGATATCAAGACCATCTTGTGAGCCTTCTTAATGTGTATCGGGCTTGCTTAGGGTTTCCGCTGCCGGTTCTTCTCAAAAAGAAGACGTGGGTGCTCTCATCAGAGCGTTTATTGAATTTTCTGAGTCTTCACAGTCGCTACGGTTTAGAGCCTGGGAGAACAGAAAGCAGCAGCAGGCATAGCTTACTTCGGAGTTTGCCCCATACTTGTGAAAAATGAGAAGATTTGCCTTCTCTTTGCATGGATTTTTTTTTTAAGCACCAGAAATGAAACCCAAAGTAATTTGGTAAGCTGTGTTGTTGGGCCCTCAGACAGCTCCAAAGTTATCTGTCTACATTTCAGAGGTAGGATCCCTGGGAAGGAGAAAACAGCAAAAACAAATGAAATGTTAGTTTCTTCCTGCAAGGACTCCAGGACTTCCCGTTTCCACTGACACTTCTAGATCTTTCCAAATTTTTGTAAAGCCATAAGATGAAATGTAACAGCTCAGAAGGCAAAGACAACATTGCAGACTCTTCCACAGGCCCCAGTCTGTGCCTAAGGATTGAGAATCCTTCAAGGGATTTTAAGCAAAAAGTCTTTTTTTGGGGGGGTTGTAATGGGGGCTGGTCCGATCAGCCGGCCCCCACTGTGTGGCACGTTACAAAAAGCACACACAGAACCCTACACAAGTTAATAAAAATGCACTTTGATTCGGCGAAATGAATTTTAATTTCTGAAGATTCCTCTGTTGAGAACGATTTCCCTATCCTTAAAGAGATGGAGGCTGTTGGGGGAGTCGCTTTGGGAATGGGGTGTGAAGCCGAGGAAGAAACAGCAGGGAAATATTTGGGACTTCAAAAAGCGTTGTGACATTTCTATGTATATTCTTTCTCTCTCATTTGTTTCTGAGTTCTGTCTCAAGGGCAGAGCACACAGTAGGCCTAACTAAGGTCAAGGGGTTCAGGCCCACGTTTGTACCTTCCCTCTTTTGGTTAGTCACTTGCACTCTGTGTGTGTGTGTGTGTGTCTGTGCGTGTTTTGGGGAGTCGGAGCAGTGGCCTTTATTCTAAACAAGGCTTCGTAGATGGGTAGATCGGTCTGAGGGAGTTTTGGATACACCTGCCTGACTCGGGTCCGATCCTCTGATCTAGCTAGCGCAGAGAGAGCCAGAGTCGGTACCCTGGAGCCAGTAGCCTAAGCAGGGTGGGGTCGACCGATAGGTCAAGGTCGGCAGAGAGGCAGCTATTGATCTGGCTGGGAACGCGAGACACGGAGCGCAGCAAGACTAAAGGGGGAGCTGTGAGACCAGACATTAACAGCTTTCCGCGCAAATGATGCCGTGCCAGACGGGCAGAGGGAAAAGGAGGAGACTGGAGTGGCAGCTGGGATCGCTCGCTGCCTGCGCCCGGCCGCCTCCAGGGAGAGGAGAAGGCGCAGGCCCGGGCAGGGAGGCCTCTTGTCGGCGGCCGCGAGGTGGAGCGCGCGGCCGCGGCGACAGCTCGGGCCCTGCACCCGGCCACCAGTGCGCGCGCCTTCCCGCCGTCGGGGTAGCGCGCAGTCCGGGAGGACGTGCTCAGGGTCAGTCCGGCTGCGCAGCCGCTTCCCGCTGCCCCCTTCCAGGTCCCCATCCGTGCTCGAGTAGGCAGCTGACTCCGGGCCCCTAAGCTCCCTGTTTCCTAAGCGAGCTCCTCCTCCTCTCTCGTCCTGGGCCTCTGGTCCGGTCCTGCTTCCTTGTAGCCATCTCCTCCAGAAGGTGAGGGCCACGTGTTTGAATTTCGCGCCCAAGGTGGCAGGCTGCAGCTGGCATGCCGCAGTTTCCAAGTCCAGACCTGCTCCTGATGTGCTGTGTGTCTTTGGGCAAAATCCTAACCCTCTCTGGCCTTCCTTCCCATCTGCGGGCCCAGGAAACAGAAGGCTAATTGATCTTTCAAATTGAAGCGGGGGTGTGCGAGTAAGGCCAGTTTATTTCTTGAGAGGTTTATTAAAAGGTGGGTGTGGGCTACTTTTTTTTCCTACTCTGGCCACTTTCCTGGAAATATTTTTTTTTTCCGGTGGGGCGGGATGGGTTGAGAGGAGACGCTTCCAGACTTTGACCACGTGGAGGGGTGCATGTGTGTGTGTGGTGGGCAGCCGCACGCGGCCTGCGGAAGGAGGTGCAAACCCGCCCCCATCCAGCATCTCCTTGGCTCATCCTCGCGTCCGTCCGTGGACCCTGCAGCCCACGGTGCTGGAAGCTGCAAGCTAGGGCACATTGTACAGTGCTTATTTTGGGTGAAGTGGGAAGGGAAGAGAGATCCTGTCCTTGCTCCTAGCACAGCTTCGTTGGTGTCATGGCCCCACCCATGGCTTTCAGGATGAACAAAAGCCCAGGTGCCCCCTGAGGAACAGGCCCCGGGAGAGGCGGCTCGCCTGGAGGCCTTCAGCCTCGCCGATCCTTGGACTGAAGCTGGGGCGCCGGGCCTGGGGCAGGGTGAGGCCGGTGCAGCCTCACTGCAAAGCCCAGCCCCAACCAGGCCCCGACCCGCCCTGGCCGCCGGGGAAGGGAGAGGGGTCCAGCCGCCTGGCGCGCCGACCGCGGGAGGCCAGGTTATCCAGTAGACCCAGCTGGTCTTCTGGAGGAGAGCGCCGGGAGGGGGCGGTGCATTCGGGGACTGCAGCCTGGCCTTGTCCCCGGGCCACGGGCAGGCCCCCACAACTCCCCTTGTCCTCGCCGGCTGGAGATCAAACGGCTGACAAGGCGGCTCTGTCCTTCCCGGTCGGACAAGCAATTTCAAGTCCGATCCTGGGCGGTGGAGGGGGGGGGGGGCGACTTCCAGGTTGCAGAGATTTCACGGAGGGAATTGGGGGGCGCTTTGCCTAGTCACCCTCCTGCAGAGGGCTGGCCACGCCCACTTCTGGATCTCTGTGTTGGAGTCTTCTCCCACGTGGAGTGCCCCTGCCCCTCTAGCGCGTGCTTCCCAAGGAGACTAGGGTGTGGGGGCGGGGATTGCTTGACCCCTGGAAGTTAATGGGGCCCGGAAAGGCGAAGATCCCTTCTGGAATGAGAGTCAAACAAAATGGGCCCCCCACTGTGCCCTCTTAGTATCTTTTATTTAGTTCTCTAAGAAGACCAAATCCCCACGGTTTATATGGAGACACTTTTTGAGAAGTTTCTACAAAACGTGCCCCCTCTCCCAAGTAAAGCCTACTGTAACTACTTTTCCACGGAAGTGAAGCAACGGTATATATTTCCCCAGTACATTCACAGCCCCCCTTCATTTCCATCCCCTCTTCCTGAGTGGGTGGGTTTGGACTCGCTGGGACTCAGTGTACCTCAGTCATTCACACAGCACCCCGCCCCCTTTCTCAGGGGGTCCTGCTCCTGAAGGAGGAAGAGTGTGTTGGGTGGGGGGGGGAAAGGTTTTATTTTATTTGCTTCCCCTCCCCCCGCTTTCGCGCAGCCGGTGCTTGGGGGATAAGACCAGCTCACAAAAACAGCAGTTGCACGTGTGGCCGGCCTGGGTTGCGGGTGTGCGCTCTGGCGAGTGTGTGTGAGTGCGCGCGCGCGTGTCTCGGTGTGTGCTTTCTTGTTCTCTTACAGGGTACAATGTTAAAAAGCCACCGCTAGTCGCCCCCAGTGCTCCGACTCTCTGGGTCTTTTTGTCTCTAGAGCAGATTAAACGTCACGTCCGCACTTGAACTTGAATTTTATCCCATTGTACAGAGGCAGCCCCAGCCACAGAGAGACCGAGAGCTCCCGGAGAACCCGGACTCCGCCATCTTCACGTTGCAATCTATAGCTCCCGTCCACGCCCGCACCGACCCGGGCGCACTGGGCGAGCCGCCCCGCAGCCCCGCTCCCCCTGGGCCCGCGGAGCCGGGCAGTGCTGGGGAGCGCGCGCGGGGACCGCAGCCCCTCCGGCCGGCGCCAGCCTGCCAGGTGACCCGGGAAGGAGCCGCTCCCGAAGTCCCCCCAGAGCCTCGGAGGGGTCAGCCTGCGAGAAAGAAAAAAGCAGGCAGCGCGCAGAAAACCCAGAAAGAGCCGAACCAAGGCAGTTTTTCATTGCTTTTGGGCTTTTGAGGGGGCGGGGTGAGGGGGTACGAGACAAGTCCCCAAGTTTTCTTTGCTTGTTTTTTTTTCTTCTTTTTTGAAATTTGTTTGCATTTTTTCTCCCCCCTCCCTTTGGGTGGAAGTGCGCGTTCCACCTACCAGACCCCGAAAGAAAAGTGTCAGAGGCCGGTGCAAAACCCGGCGTAACTTCAAGAAGACATTTACAAGTCTAAGAGGCCAAGCACTTTGAAGAAGTGTGAGAGATATTTTTCCTCCAAAAGAATATATTTTTAAAGAAACCAGCCAGTCCGCGGCGAGCAACAGCAGTTTTATCATTTATTTTTGCCTTTTCTATTTTAGACCAAACCATCTTCCTGGCTTTTTCTTTTTTTCAAAAACAAAAACAAAAACACAGCCCAGAAGAAAGAGCAAAATAAAGACGAAGAAGAAGAAGAGGAGGAGGAGGAGGAAGCGAGGAAGGGCAGAGGCACCAACCCGGGCAGAGGAGGAGGCGCGGCGGCGGCGGCGGCTCGGACCCCCTCCCCGACCCGCATCTGTGCAGCTCTCCGGGCGATGCCAGAATAGATGCCGGGGCAATGTCCCGCCGCAAACAGGGCAACCCGCAGCACTTGTCCCAGAGGGAACTCATCACGCGTAAGTGTTTGCGGCGCGCGTGAGGGGCCGGCGGCCGGGGCTTCGGGCGCCCGGGGCTGGGGACACCAAACCGGACGCAGCGGCTGGGCGCGGGGCCCTGGGAAAGTTTCTCTGCAGCCTGGGGTAGCCCCTGCGGGCTCCGGGTCGAGGAGGGGACGCGCGGGTTTGCAGGCGGCTACGCGCGCCGAGCCCGGCTGGACGCTCGGCCCTCCAAACGGCGTGTGTGGCGGCGGCGGCGCTGGTGGCAGGGTTTGGAGAGGAGGGGGAGGGAGCCGAGGAGCGGAGGGGGAGGGGGAGCCGGGAAAAGTTGGCGAGCGCGTGGGTCTGCGCTCGGAGGAGCGGGCTGACCAAGCCCCAAGTGCGCCCCGGACCCGGGGACCCGCAGGGCAAGGGGGTGGCCGCGGGCTCCGGGTGCCGGGTTTCTGCGCCCCGCCAGGCCGGGCGCCGGCCGCGCTGGTGCTAGGATTCCGAAGCCGCCGTCCCCTCCCCTCCTCTCGCTATTTGCAAAAGAATCCAGCTGCGCAGCTGTTTGCTGGGCTCTTGCACCCCCTCCCCATTTCCCCACCTCCGTCTCCTGGGACGGTCTTGTCTTCCCCCCCCAACTCTAAAAGGAAAAAAAAAAAGGTGTGGGGGGAGGATTTGGGTTGGTGAAAAAAAATCCCTGCCACGAATTAAAAAAAAAGATTGTCAGGAGTGGGAAAAGAGGGATGCGCTTATAGCAGTAAAAATAAAGAGGAAAAAAAAAAGAAGGGGAGAAAAATACCTATCGACCTCTTATCCATCTCTCTATCTCAATATCTTTCATCTTCCTCATCTAAATAAACAAGGCAGGTCGCGGTACAAATCCGCCGGATTTCAAGCAAGTGGCGGGGCTCGCAAAGTCAGGCAGCAGGGCAGACACGCAGCAGCTTCCAACGCCCCAGCTGGGTTCATTTAGAAAAGAAAACGCCAGCGCGAGCCGCGCAGGTACGCAGTTCTCCCGGAGCCCGCCGGGTCCCCGCGCTGGTACCAGCGAGGTCGGCTTGGAGAGCTCCGGGCTGCCCCCAGCCGCCACAGCCTGCTCGAGCCTCTCCCCGCGTTGTTTTGGTCGCGGTTGCTTTTTATTTATTATTATTTTTTTATTGCAATAGAAATAAAATTTCCTCTGGGTGCCATCGAGACCTCAGGCAGGTTGTAATCTTGCAATTCTTCCCTCACCTCGCTGCGCCGGGGCCGGGCTCCCCGCGCTGGAGCTGTAGAAGGCTGTGAGCGACGGCTGCCGCCTAGGACTGGCTGCCCTGCGGTCGAGAGCCGAATATTTATGTTATATTTTAAAGAATTTAAATAAATAAATAAATATATAAAGGGGCTCTCCCCTCCCCTCCAACCCAGCCCAGGAGCCATCTGCTCGGAGCTATTGCTGTTCCCATCTCTCCTTTGTTACCGCAGACACGTTAGTAAGAATTTGTGCATTTATTATTATTATTTGGGGTGTATATATATATATATATATATATTTTAAAGTGAGGTTCTTGGGAGAGGGATGCCTTTTAAGGGCGGAGGGAAGAGGAGTCGCCTTTATTTTTTAAATGTTGTAATGTCAAAGGAGACTTGCTGGTTGTATTTAAAACAAAATGTTTTGCAATCAGATTTGAGCCTGGTCTCATCAAGAGGCATTTGACCACTTGACATTTATTTCCTTCCTTTAGTAAGCTACAGCCACGGGTTATTTCACAGCCCCTTCCTACCTTTAGGTGAGGTAGTTGTTAAAATATCCATACTCCCAGAGCTTAATATGTCCAGGAGGCGGTTTGCCCCTGGGAACCCCTGTATCATTGTAAAGACTGTTTTTGGGGAGGGGAGAGAGTCGATGGGAAGGGGGAGAAGCTGGTAGCTCGGCACTGGAGCATTTGCTGTTGAGTATTCTGGAAAAGGCAAGTAGGTTTGCTGTCCCTCTCTGGGCATCCCTGGGACATCCTGAGCAAGCTCGGGCCAGAGGGACGGGTGGCAGCTGGGCCTGGGGGTGAGGGGTGCTCCGTGTGACATCCTTCCATTCTGCATTGGTTCACTGTCTTACCCTTGCTCAGAGCAGCTGGGAAAAGGCAGCTGACGCTGTAGCAGAAGCAGAGAAGGCAAAGAGTGCTGGGAAGAAGAGTGGAGCCGGGAGACTAGGCTGCTAAGCAATTCTACCTGCCTTCGGGGGCCCTTGGAGCCCGGGCATTGTTTAAAGGGTTTAAGCAAGAAGAGTGGTCCAACCAGTGCCCAGAAAACTGCTGCTTATCCCAAAGCAACTGGCTTTCCTTTCTGTGCTCTGTCACCCCGGAGGTGGTAAGACAGGGGTGCAGGAGATCCACCGTGGCCCCGGTTAATGTGACTAGTGACAAACTGTAGGATGCAGGAGCCCTGGTTGCAAGGGCTCTGAAGCCCTGGCCGGGAACGCAGGTGTTCTCACAGCCCCTACAGGCGCTCACATGTGAGATTTCAGATGTGAAGGAAACCATCTAAAATGTGGTGTATCGTTTTCAGTTGGGTGACAGCCTTGGGCCTGTGGGGCAACAGCTTAAGGTTCTTTGGGGGTGACGCAACGTAGAACCACCGATGACCAAGGAAACCAGGAAAACACAAAAATAGCATCCATGATCTTGGTGTGTTGGGTGTGGGGGTAGGGGAAGGACCCCGTAATGAGTTAGTTACATTTTAAAGGCAGGGCAGGTAAGAAGGGGAGCAGGGAAGCTGAGAGTGGCAGACAGCTAGAGAGGAAAACCTGGCCTTCTGGTTTCAGAAGGTTCGACCCAGACGGATTTGGCTTTTCAAACAAGAGGACAAATATAGACAGCCATTAATAAAAACAAACACAAAAAACATGGGGACAATGGTAGAAGAGGGGTAGGAGAGGCAACCTCTCCTACCAGGCAGAGGGAAGGGCCATGCCGCCAGGCAGGGTCAGGCAGAAGGAAATGTACTCTATAGTCAGTGGGGAAGCTCGAGGCTTTCTGAAGAAATAAGGGAGGTAAAATGGAGTGATCAATTATAGAACCCTAATTAAGCCAACTTTTCAATAACCTACCAACAGGTTTCCAAGGAAGACTAGTAATTTTTGTATGCCTTCATGATTTTGCACAACAACCCGACACCCAAAATTAGCTGCAGAAGTTAGGCTAGCTGTATTAATTTCATACCAGCCTCTTCAAATAGGGTTTGTGATTGCTGCATGTTTTAAAGGTGGCTACGTTCACAATGACCTGAACCCTAGAGTGCAGTATGTCTATAATGGCCCACTTATCTTACTAAATTGTGTCCCTGGTAAATTTCTTAGGACTTGGGCCCTCTTTTATTTTCGTCTTCTCGGTAGTCAGGTAGGGGCAATGAAGTTTGTCTGCCTTTTGTACAGAAGGGAACCCCGTGTCATTAGAAGTGTGATATGTCAGCAGCTTGAATTCCATGGGAGAATAAAAATGTGTTTGTTGAAGGTGTTATGCCAGGTTCATTTTATTCATCTGTAATTCACACCGGAGAGAAAGCAGCCATATGCATATTCTAACAACCCCAATATTTTTAAAGGGTATTCCCCCCACCCCTTTATTTGAAGATTTTTGTATACATGTATGTTTATTGTTTGGAGCCTGGGCTTTGGCAAATTTTATCTGGTCTTCAAGATCCTTCATAACAGAAAAGCGAGTTGATTCTTTAGTCCTGGGGTGGGTTGCTCCTGGGGAGCTGAGACTTGGGAGGGTCAGGGTTAGATGGCTAGATGCACTTTTCACCTTACCACAGAAGGTCTCAGTGGGTCTTCCTTGGCAGGAAGAAAGGGCGACTTTCGGCATGTTTGACAATAATTGCAACTATGTCTCAGGTGAAATAGATGCATGTAAAACAGTCCAGTTACTGACTTCGGTTTCCTACCACAGCCAGCAGCAGGTTTTCAGCACCTTATCAGACTCTAACTACTAACCGGTCCTCCTAACCCTTATGTATCCATTTTGCACCTCCTATCTCTATTGCCGTGAACTCTTTGTTGCTTGTTGTGATAAAATACTTCACAAAGTAAACTTTCGGTGGAATTGGCTTTGGTTAACGGCAACCCTGAAGCTTCAAGCCTCGCCTAGCGCCTCACGTCGGCTAGGGGGCGCTCGGTGCCCGTGTCATGGTGGTGGTGGCTCCGCTATTCCTGGGAACCCGTGTCCATCAGCAGCATCGGCCGGCAGCGGCAGCGGCTGCAGTTTGTGTCGCTGCAAAATGTCTTAAGCGTGAAGTTGTAATATTGATTTTCCAGCAGAGATTCGTGCAGGATAAAATGAGAATATAAGTTTGAGAAATCTATTTTCAAGCCATCGCCATCGATTTGTAAGCCCTTACCTGGCAGGTGGGGAGGTATTTTCCTTCAATTTCCTTTTCTTTTTAAACAATTAAAATTGCTATTCCTGAATGAGCATATGTCCCCTGATCTGTCCATGGTCTTGACGTTCTGAACATTTTGTTTTGTTGGTAAGGTATTCACAATCCATTTGGGGAGTCCGGGAACAGTGAATACCATTTTAGGGGTGGTCCATCTTGGTGCATGTTACCTGGGGGGGGGGGCACGTATCACTGTGAATTTGCTGCTTAAGGAAGTCTCCTGGACCCAAGACAGCTTGATGGATGGCAGTCCTTTCAGGTCCGATCCGCAGCTCTCTCAGCGCCATCCATCCCATAGAGAGCCCACAGAACTGAGAGGGAACCAGCTCTTTCCCTAAAGACATAACATAGCTCAAATCATGTGGACAATCTTGTGTGCAAGGAGTGTGTGTTTGCCAGGGCCAGCAGCAGCCTTTCACCCCAGACAGTGCCCTTCGTGGATGGCATATCATGCGGCTACACTGCTCCCCAAACATGTGATTTAGGACTGGGGAATATATGTACAGTGTCGGTGGTGGGATTACTAGATCTATCATGCCTTTGCTTTAGAGTTCAAGAAATCTGCAGACAGCACAGCGAGCTGGAGTCCTATGCATGAGTTCAGTGGGTGAGCTGAAGAGCTTGCCCTGACACAGGAAAATGCTTTTATTCTAACCTGAAAGAGAAATAAATTAGGTCAGACAAAAGCCTTCGCTGTCATCAGCTGGAGGAAGAGGGCCAGCCATTTATCTGATGATTTCTCTACTTCATTTAATGTTTGAACCCGGCCAGTTGTAAGCACACTGTGGAGGCCAGCACAGAGGGTAGCTCTGAATTGAAGAATGCAGTACCTTTCAGTTTTGGGTCTGGGCAGTGGCTTTTGGCCTGCAGAAAACTTTTTTTTTTTTTTTTTTTTTTTTTTTTTTTTTTTAAATCCAGTTTATAGGAACCCCCCCCCCCCCCATCATTTGCCCTGGAAGTTGAGGACCTTCTTGAGCGGTGACTACACACCAACAGAGACTTTCAATTCACGGGAATACACACACACACACACACACACACACACACACACACACGGGACGATGTGGTAGGTGGTGGCTGTGAGAAGCTCTCTTTCATGAAGACAGGGCTTTTTGGCTGCCTGGTTGGCATTCTTTTTAGCTTAAACTCTCCAAGGATTTTGTCTCTAGGTTAATGCTGATGTCACATCTGGGGAGAATAGGTGAAAATAAACTCTTTTGGGGGACTGTACCCTGCACTGAATGGCCAAGGTATTGATGCCGGCTGAGCATCCTGCCCTGAAGACTTCATTAGCCTTAGGCATACTTGTTTTCTGCTTAGTCGGGAGGAGACAGAAGAAGGCTGGGGATGGTGGTCCTGCATCATACAGCTGTTCCGGTCATGGCTTTGTCCCGTCTCAGCACTCCATTGACTCGTTGACTCGTATGATCCTGCCTGGGGGGTCTTGAGTGCTCTGCCCTCTGCCAGTTCCCCGACCTCATAAATCTGCTTTCCCGAGCTGAAGCTAGATACCAGCCTGTGAGATCTGTTCGCATTCCGTTCCCCGTGTCTCTGGTTTGTGGACTGCCTCTTTTGAATGCTTAGCTTTCCCAGGATATGCCTAAAGATTGCTGGGAGCAGGCTGTCAGGGGGACAAACATCTTGTGCCCTCCTCAGGAGCTGGTGAGAGAAGGGCATAGCGATCTCTTGTTTACTGGCAGAACGAACGCACTAGATGGTGAACAGTGTTGTGTTCCGGGGACTCGTGCTGGCGTTTTGACACATGCAAGTCTTTTGTGTCGCTGCTGAAATTCCAGAATTTCATTCTTTTTTTCCCCCCTCTCTTTCTCTGTGGCAGCTGATAATTTGCTTGGGTGTGGAATTAGCCGGCTCAAGCTATTTACTGCAATGAAATGCCAGACCACACAAAATTAAGTAACTTCAAAGTAAAAAGAGAGTAAAAAAATCCTGTTTTGCTATAACTTTTTACGACCTTGTTTCACTGAACTGCTAAAATACAAATACATTTGCGAACCACTCCAAGGGGCCTTCTAGAACAGCATGCTGAGAGACTGAAGAAAGCTGAGAGCCAGTATTACCACGATTAGCAAGTGCCTCAGATGGAGGCATTGCTACAGACCGAAGATGGGGTCGGAGCCATATTTAAATTTCTACCTTGGAGAGGAGACATGGGCTTCTTGCACCCTCTGAGGATCTGGATCCCCGGAGACAGTCTTCTGTGCATTGTACCCGTGGACATCCTCCCCCTGTGTCTTTGAAAACCCAAATATTAAACAAAACAAATGCTCTCATTTGGCTGCAGAGAACAGTCTTATATCAAATCATTCCTAGCACCGCTGTGGCTTGAAGATCGAAGACACTTGCAGTTTCATGGGCAAATGTGTTTAGAAGCTGTTCTGTCGTTGATAGATTTTTTTTCTTCCTCCTTTTTATAGGCAGCTGTTTTATTTATCAAAGCGTATGTCAATTCATTCTCATTTGTCATGGGCTTAGCTTTTCATTTGGACTTTTTGGTATGATGAGGGTCTATGAGAATGTCTGAGTATTAATTTCTTTAGTCTGTTCTTAGTTTTGAGGGGATCCAGCCTCTTGAACCCTGATTTTGGGGTTCTGGAGAGCCGTGTGCAGTGAGAGAGAGGATGAGGACTAAGCCCATGGATCACTTTAGGAGACGTTTAGGGGCTGATCTTAATCTACCCACCTTTCCCCCAGGCCAGGCTGTCTGTGCAGATGGAGGTCCCCTGCCCTCACCGTGTAATTTCCCTACCTAAGTCTTGTTTGAGTCTGTCAAACAAGGCTGTTTAAGTGAGGTTCTTCCTGCAGCCAAGATGTCTTCATGGATCAGAAACTCCCTACCTTCCTGGAATGCTGTCTAGGCTCCATCGTGCCCCTAGGTGGTCATATCAGCCCTAATCCAGGTTAGTTTCCCAGGAGGAGAAACCCATTCCGTCCTCACATTCTGTGACAACGGATTTCTGTCTGCCTTTATCCCACTTGTCAGAAATGATGAAAATTCAGGCCAGGTGTGGAGGCGCATGCGTTTAATCCTAGCACAGAGGCAGAGGCAGGCGAATCTCTGAGTTTAAGGTCAGCCAGGTCTACGGAGCTAGTTCTAAGATAGCCAGGACTATGCAGAGAAACCCTGTCTTGAAAAACAAAACAACAACAACGAAAAGAAAGAAAGAGAGAAAGAAAGAAAAGAAATGGAGAAGCAAAGGCAAGAGAAAAGAAATGGTGCAATTTTCAAATTTCAGTTTGAGTCGTGTGCTGTGGCTGGCATGAAACAGGCGGCTGGGAGGGGGGGGCAGCCCGATGTGTGCTGTGACCCTGTCCTTCTGGGGAGGTGGTTCTTGGGGAGTCTTAGGAGATGCTGGGAACTGACACTTGGGCCCTCCTGCACTTCTAAACCCACTGAGGGACAGCAGTCAGGGCAGAGGGAGTGGGATCGAAGTGTAATTCCTGCTTTGGGATCCTGGTAGTTGGGACCTGCCAGAACACTGTTGGGGACCTAACCCTTCGTGACCCAGCGTGGGCCTTCCTCTTCACCTCCATCTCGCCCTCTTTGCGCACATCAATATTCCCTCGCTTGCAGAACTCCATAGAACCTCTGGTTGTGCCTTGCGTCATTGGGTCATAGATCATACCCCCCCCCCCCCCCCAAGAATTGATTCCTGCTTTCTCCCACCCAGCCCCCTCCTTCCCCTCCCTGGGGTTGTTATTTTCCCCGTGATCCGATAAATTAAAAATTGATGGGAGGTCAGAAAGTGTTGGGCTCTGCCGGGTGCGAGTGTAGGTGGAGTTTCCTGTTGCTGTGTGCACCTCTGGGTGTCTCGGCCTCTCCAGAGTGTCCACCCGGCCGAGTGTGACGAGAGGCTTTTACAGACTGTTGGTAGGCACAGGCTAGCTGCCTGAGGCTCTGGCTTCCTGGGAAGCAGGCATAAAGTCTTCAGTCAGAGGAAGGAGGCAGAGCTCGCTGGATGCTGAACGTTTCTTGTAAACATACATATGCATTGTGATGGCGGCTGTGGGCTGTGACGTTGGCGGCACACTGTTTTAACAGCCAGCCCCCCTCTCCCCATCCTTCCTTACTGTCTCCACCTACCTTATTGAAACCGTGCAGACTGTGGGTTAGCCATTAAGGATAGAGACTTGGAGTTGAACAGAAGCAAAGGGGAACATGAGCCCATGTACACAATAGTGTGTGTGTGTGTGTGTGTGTGTGTGTGTGTGTGTGTGTAGCAGTGCACACACCCCACATGCCTGGGTGCAGCAGGTAGCTGACTTTCTGGCTGGAATTCCCTGAAGGGCAGGTGTAGGGCGGTTGTTGATGGACCAGGATGGGCAGGGCCCTAGGATCTGTGTGCACATAGAGGACTCTCAGGCCAGGGGAGGCCTTCTGAACCCCACTGGAGGTTTGATGGCTGCCTGACTGGGCCGGTGTGAACAGCTCCTCTCTGTTTCTGTCTTCTGTCCCAGATTCCTTCCCAGTGGGGCTGAAACATGGGAAGTTTGCCTTAGGAGCAAGGGTTTCCCCTTCCACTTAACAATGATGCCCATTATTATTTGTGAAGCCTGATTTCATTGCCTCCAAATGCGTTTACCAGCTGGGAGAAGGCCCAGCCTTGTAAATAAAATGTGGTTTTGTTGTAAAAGAAAATCTAGCTCCCCCCCACCCCCGTGTGTGTAAATATATATTTGTTCACGTGCTTTAGATTTAATATTTCAGAACTCTCTCCAATCCTGTGGTATCATATTCAAGCAAGTTGCTGGCTGCATCCGTCCATTCATTTTCCTCTTTAATGAGTCAAACATTTTAGTAACCGCTGTTCTTATTCGGCTTATGGTGTATGGAGAGCAGTAATATTTTGCAGGCAGCCTGACACTTGGAGTCTTTTCAGGAAAGCACGTATCTTTTCAAAGAACTGTTTTACCTGTGCCTTGCTTGTTAAGGCCTGAGTTTGTGGGATGAGGCTGAGGGAGGGGCAGGAAGGCCGGTCTGTCTCCTCTCCTGTGGCAAGTGGGACTCTCTGCCTATGGAAGTGGAGGCTGTGATACGCAAGTGTCTGAGCCAGACCTATGCCTTCAGTGCAGGGCTGCGGAGGAAGGTTCCCAGAGGTGCCAGCCTCCCTTTTATCAGGACTTGGCCAAGAGGCTCTTTTCTTTTCTCTGTTATTGATACAGTTCTTAGAAGGGACACACACACACACACACACACACACACACACACACACACACACACACTACATGCCCAGCCCATATCCGCCTGCTAGCGGAAATGAAACCACAGCCTTTGGGGTGTCTCTCAGAGCCTCTGCCTGAGCTTTCAGGCCCAATCAGCTGCCTGATTCACCCAGAAGTTGGGGTTCAGTGGGACTCTGCTGCCTGAATGCTGGGGGTTGATCTTGCCACCTTCCTCAAGAAAGAATCACTAGCCACAGGCCCCAGTTCAGAGACCCACTCCCATAGGCTGGAGGTGGGGAGAGGAACCCCCACTCCTTGGCGTTCACAGGGCGAGCATGCCGTCACCTTGGGGAGTTTTACTTTCAACGCTGGAAGTGGGAGGGGAGGTAGTTTTTATTTTTTTCCTGGTTCCTTCTCCTCCCAACTCCTTGAGTCGTGGCAGTGGGTTGGGTCTCAGTTTTAAAGGCAAGGCCTGAGTTCTGAGCTGAGCCTGTGCCGGCACAGCCTAGCCTGTCTGAAGGGCTCTCGTGCTCCAGGTTGGCTGCCTGTAAGGGGGAGACACAGAATTGGGGACACTACACCAATGACTGGGGCTCACGGGCCTTGCTGTATGAGAAAAGTGAGAAGACAGACTGAACACAGACCTACACCTAGATATTACAAAAGACGATGCTGGTTTGGCGTCTTGGTCAAAGAAAATGTGGACAGGGAAGGAATATTGTGCAGAAATACATGACATTTACTAATTTTTTATATAGTAGCAAGCCTGTGTTTCTTTGGAATTAGAGAATCAGGTTGAAATTTTGTGACTTGAACCCTCCTAGCAGAGAGGGCATAATCCAAACTCTAGAGAATTGTCCGGGTGGGTGGGCATGGCTGAAAAAAATTATATTATTATTATTATTATTATTATTATTGATGGTAGACTCAATTAAAGGGCTGTGGAGCACAACATTGGGTCGGGGATGTAGCTTTATTGTTTTTATCAAAGGCTGTAAGGACCAGGTGCGCTGCCAGGCCGGCTCAAGGCGAGCATTGAAAAATCATACCACAGATATACCTCACCCTGCTTCGTTTGGATTCTCAGTTTTATTTTGACCTCCTTTTTTCTTTTCTTTTCAGCTCATTTCCTTTGTGCCCCCCCCCCCCTTTTTGGACCAAATGATACTTTGACAGCCTTCTTCTCCCATTTATTAGTGTTTCCTTTCTGCAGACGGGCACAACCCAGCCTTATATTTCTAAAGGACTGTTCGCACAGCCCTCTCGTTTGGCTCTGAAATTATGTATATGTAATTGGTAATTAAAGGTACAAGCTTTTCAATATAAACAGTATTGCTCAATGTTAGATTATTAAAGGGAAAGGAGGCAACGAATAATTACCTTTTACGTCCCGACAAACGATTTACAGGAATCCAGTCTTTCCCTGGAACCTTCAGCTTGAAGGTTGTGATTACATTTTAACCATGGCAAGGCAGCTTTTCATAAGATAAATCAGTAAATTAATTACGCAGCATTGTCTTCAAGCTCCCTTTTAAGAAAACTCCGATTTCTTTTTCAAGTATAATTAATGGTTTCTGGGCGGTATGGCGAGGATTGCCCCTTTACCTATTATTTTTGTTGTTATTGTTGTTATTGTTGTTAAGGTACAAACAACAGATTTAGGATTTACACATCTGCGGGGTGTTTCTGAACTGCCATGTTTTCGGGTGCTTGTCAACATTTAATTCACGGAGGGCCTGCGTGCCTCCTGGTGACCACGGGCAGAGACTCAAGGTACCTGCTCCTTTCCCTGTATCCTGCGTGGCTCCAGGGGCACATTCTGTCACCGGCCTCAGACGCTGCAGTCAGTTTTGCACATGGACTCACGCAGGCCCCGAGCAAGCTTATGTTCAGAAAACACTAACAGCGACTTCCATGTAGTATTGGAGATGCCACAGACTTTCTCCCTTCAGGTTTCCACTCTGGCTCTGGCCCATTAATAACCTCACTGTCATGGAATGCCTCTTCCTCCTCTTCACCCCTCCAGCTCCGCTGTGCCAATCATTCCCCTTTTCTAATTGCTGTATAGCTTACGATTTACCTTCCTCCTCGGTGTCAGACCTGTGGCTGTTCCCGGATCCCGTGAAGACCTGGCTACTTGTGCCTTCTTCCCAGCTGACAGGGAAGAATTCCAGCCAGGGTTGCCCAGTCCCCAAGGGGAACACGGAACCTCCCGTCCACTGCCTTTGATTTATTATGCCACTTCCCTGTAACAGCTTTCCAAGGGTCCCTTGAGGGAGTGGCTGATTCTTGAAGCATTTATTAGCTTCAAAATATTTAGGTCCTGTGTCCCTTCCAAAATAGTAACGCAGACAGCAAAAGGAAGTGTTCTGACTGCTACAGACCCCATGGAAAGTGCAGTTTGAGATCTGCCAAGCAATGATTTTTGGAGTTCGAAGAGGCTTTTATTCCCCCTTCTTTTCTCCCTGTCTTGGAATGAAAAGAAAACCGACTGATAGGAAAGGACGGTGTGAGCTGATGAGCCCTGAGAGTTTTTGAGGGTATGGAGGTCTGAGCAGGAGCCCAGCATGTGGGGAAGCCGGCGTTCCTTTCACATTCTGGAATCTGACTCTTCCCTCTGAGCACGGGTGCTTCTTTCTCTGGGCAGGACTGGCTTGCTAACGCCTGTCTGGGTTTCTGGGTTTCTGTTTTCCAGTTTGGTGCCTGGCCAGGACTCAGGTGGAAGAATGCGAGTAGGAAGCTCATGAATGGGGAGGCTAAGAACATGAATGAAAGCTGGTGGGGAGAGAGCCCGGCTCCAGATGGAGAGAGGGGTTGGGGCCCAGCGTTACCGCCTTGCTTCTCAGCCTCGTCATCCATTGGAATTAACGGGGGGGGGGCAGCTTAAAAAATGCCGATGTTTGGCTTCCAGAGTCATTGATCTGGAGTAAGACGCTCCCTCTCCGAGTGATGCTCAGATACCCTGAAGTGTGAGAGCCTCGCTGCCTTCAGCCCATGCTGCTGGCAGTCGGGGTGTGCGTGCTGGGAGAAATGGGCAAGGTGTGCTCCAGGGAGCCAAGCATCAGTGCTGCCGTGATGACCTCAGGGCTATGATGGGATGGAATGGTGAACTCCAATTCTGGGAGGATTTGGGGAGCCACAGACACTGGCAGCAAAGGGGCCTGCTTCTTAGTGGGAAGGGGTGGAGGGAGCTGGTGCCTGTGATCACCTAAGCCCATCTTTGTCTTCTCTGCCCCTCCCCTGTCTCCTTTCTGTCTCCAGCAGAGGCTGACCATGTGGAGGCTGCCATCCTCGAGGAAGACGAGGGTCTGGAGATAGAGGAACCTAGCAGCCTGGGGCTGATGGTGGGTGGCCCCGACCCTGACCTACTCACCTGTGGCCAGTGTCAGATGAACTTCCCGCTGGGGGACATCCTGGTTTTTATAGAGCACAAGAAGAAACAGTGTGGGGGCCTGGGGGCCTGCTACGACAAGGGCCTGGACAAGGGCAGTCCTCCACCCTCCTCTCGCTCTGAGCTCAGGAGAGTGTCGGAGCCAGTGGAGATCGGGATCCAGGTCACCCCTGATGAAGATGACCACCTACTGTCACCCACGAAAGGCATCTGTCCCAAGCAGGAGAACATTGCAGGTATGACATTTGCTCGCCTGGTGGCTGCTGAAATCGCCTCCCCGGCTGGTCCTGCCCCCTGACCTTGGAGCCTTGATTCTTAGGAAGATCCGGGGCCTTTCAAGATGGTCTCTGGGTCACACTGTCTGAGTCTGTGGCCCTCTGGGGAAGACAGCTGAGGGAGGCCCAACTGCTGCATGTTGGGTACTTTGCTTTTGGTGAGGGAACCTTATCTTGAGCTTAATCCAGACGTGGCCTGGAGAGCAAGATGGAAATTTGGAGGTTGTCTTGGCCCTCTTTTTGTTGGTAATCTTGGCCCAGTCTCTGGCTTTGGAGCCAGGCTTGGTTTGGACTCTGTTATTCCCAACCTGGAAACAGTGTTTTTCTCATCTCTAAGATGGAGTTCAGGAGACCTTCCTGGTGTCTGTCAGTTGCTGTAAGGACTCAGAAGGTTCTGAGTGTGGCAGTACCTGCGAGGCACTTACATGTGACATTTGTCTCCTCTCCTTTCTTGGGACTCAGTTTCCCCAGCTGTGAAAGGAGGAGGTAGGTAGGCCATCTGACCCATAAGCCTGCTTCCTGTTTTGCCTGGCCCTGCGTTTGTGGGAACCTATCTGAACTCTGATCCCTTAGAGAAGAACAGACATTCTTTTTTGGCTAGCTATTTGGTTCTACCTAGATAGCTGTTCTGTCGCCCTGAAGACCAGATATGGAGCCTCAGCCCCAGGTACCAGTGGTGTCTTTCAGTGGGATGTACCCACTTGATGACTTTGCTGTACGTCTTTCCTTCTTGGCCATACTGTGGCGTGCTAGAGTCTCCCAGGGAGCCTCCGTGTGTTGTGTAAACCACAGCTCTTGCTTCCGGGGAATATGAGAGATTTGTTCTACTGTGTTCCCCTAAAGAGACAGCAAGACAGGCTTCAGGGTTTGTGCAGATGAGGGTTCAAGTTCTGCCTTTTGACTTTGGGCCGGCTGCTTCATGCATTTGAACCTCAGTTTCCTCTTTTGTCAATAGGGAGTGAATAATCCTAGCAGGCCTGGTATGGGAACGGAGAAAGAAGGGGCTCCACAGGTGCTTGGGCAGCGGAACTCGCTCTCGGAGTTTCCTTCTGGCTTGGCCTCATGCAAGTAGGTAGCCAGATGGGGAAACATAAAGACAATCCCTGTGGTGTTTGGGTCATGAACCCTAAGGACACTGGGGCACTGCGTGTTCTGAGGAGGTGACACAGCATAGGCCAGGACCTCACATTAGAGGCAGTCAGCGTCACGGCCAGCCCACCTCCAACACATGCCAGTTGTATGTCTTTGGGCCCCAGTTTGTTGCCTGTTCGCTGGGAGGAACTGTACAGTCTGCAAACATCTGAGGGCACAGGCTGGGCAGTGGGGAGCAGGGGAGCCTGTGGACAATCTTGGCCTAGACTTTTTGCTTTCTGGTGGGTGTCTTAGTGGGAATCAGGTATGAAGACAATGTCAGCATAACCAGGCACAAAAACATGGCCAGCATGACACATCACCATTAAGGCAAGAAGGGTGTCTGGTCCCTTGTCATTGTCAGACATACCACTTGGGGTGGGTTTCAAAAGTGGAGGACACCTGGTGTCAGCAGCGTACAGCAGCCATTGAGGGGTGCCTGGCCCTTATTTACTTTCATCTACTGAGCCCAACCTCCAAATCCTCATTTTATGTTGAAGTCTTTCCCAAGGAGAGCCTGTGGTTCACCGTGGGGAAGTTTGCTTAAGAAAGCAACTAAATGTGATTTTTCAAAAAGCGGTTCATCTCCCGGCAGTTTCGGCCTTATCCTCCAGCTCCCCCATACGCTGCGTCCCCCATACTGTTAATGACCCATCGTATTTTTATTTATGTGTGATGGGAGATGTCCTCAGCCCTTCTGTTCAGTGGCACGGCAAGCAAAGCAAGGTGGGGAATGGATTTCTTCCATAGGTAGAATAAGTCCTTAGCAGCCTAAAAGAGATATGTTTGTTCAAAGTATTTCAAATGTTATTCTAATCAAAGGCACACAGCGTTCTGCCTGCTGTGCCAGCTGCAACTGACCATTTTATTTTTGCGACCCAATCCACCCTTCCTTTCCATGCCCAGGTCTCCCGGCCCCTCCCTACTTGGGTACCAACTTTTCTTTTCTTTCTTTCCTTCTTTTTTTTTCTTCATTTAATAGAAAGGAAAGATTAAAGAATAAAACATCAGTGGCTCAAATGTATAAAGTAATTTAATATGGTGAGAGCATTAATTATTTTAGCTTAATTGAATTCTGAGGACTCTGCAGTCCTTGCAGCTTGGTAGACAAGGCCTGTTTATTATTTCTCTGTGTAGATTAACAGTAAAGGAAACACAGATAACTTTCAGTTATTTATTGTAAAATAAATGTGTCAATTCATGTGTAAAGCAAGCTGCTCAAAGATAATTGAGTCTTTATGTTTTAAGAGGGGAGCTAGGAATCGCGGACTCTTCTATATCCAGGCTTCCGGAAATCCTTACCGCTGCTGTCCAGGCCGCTGGCATACTGGCCTCAGTGGGCCCCCTGCTCCTGCCTCCTGGCTGTGGCGTCAGGGGCACTTCCCAGCTGCTCCATGCCCCGCGGCTGTCTTCACTGGCCTTGCTGGTCCCTGCCAGGAGCTGGTGGGCAGGTGGCTGTCGATCCTCATCGTCGGGACTCTGCTTCTGTCTGGCTGGGGTGGCTGAGTCCATGATGGGGTGGCAGTGAGAGTGTGTCACGTTCTGGAGCCTTCACTTGCTTCTTCCCATAGCCTTTCCTTTCTACCAGAAACTTCTAGAAGCAGGGCCCCAGAGATGGATGGAGGTGTTGAGATTTTTTTTTCCTGTCCTTAACTGTGTCCCCAGCGTGAGAATTGAGCTGAGATTTGACTAGTCATCCAACCCAGGTGTCAACTCTGTCCCTACTCTTTCTTTGGCAATGCCATTCTGAAGATGGCTATAAACAGTCTGCGATCTTTTCGTTGTTTGAAATGATAGAGGATTAGGAAGGTACAGAGAGGAATTTATAAAGCTCAGCTCCTGGAGGGCACTCTTCATTCATTCATTCATTCATTCATTCATTCATTCATTCATTCAACACCTACCGCTCTTCTCAAGAGGATTGTGTGAGGAGATAGCAGCCCCGTCCTTGACGCTGGCCTCCTCGATGATGCTCACCCATGACGGGCTGTGGTAGAGGAAGTTCCTGGTGACTGTCAAGACCCACCTAGGGTCAGTGGTGATTGGCTGAAGTAAAGCCTTTGGCTGATGGCTGAGTCAAGAGTACAAGGGGTGTTGATGGTAATACCCACCCGTGGAGGTCCTGGGTACAGCTAGTGATGCCTCCCTATGGCTTCTCTCTGCCTCTAGCAAAGACACTCTGCTCAGACACTAGGTCCATGCACCCAGGCTGACCTGGGTGGGGGATGAGGAGATACAGGGTTTGCTGAGGGGCTGTTTAGGGCAGGGACGGAGAGAAAGCATTTGAGTTGTTTGGGGTCTGAAGCTGTGTAGGAAAGACAGGACATGAAGCCACCCTGCTCCCAGCCCTCCAGCCCTTCAGAGACTCAGTTTTTCTTCTCTGTGCTAATGATGATTCAGGCCTGTGTGTGGGTAGCTGGTATAGGGAGGGCACAAGTACAATGTACACGCGAGTGCACGTATGTGCTCCCCCCACCTGAGGTTTCCTATCATGGCTCTCTGCTTCCCAACCACACACAATTTCGGGTGTTTTAGGAAAGGCTCGGTGAGAACTGTGGAAGCTTCTGCTGAGCTCTGAGACTCACACATCAGGAACAACGGCAGGGTGAGATGGGCAAGGGTTCAAGTCCACCCTTCTATCTTTTATCACACCAACGCCATGTTGTGATATCCGGCACAGTGCCTCATCCTGAGAAGGGGATGGGGACCTTGGTGTCCCCCGGACTGCACCCAAAGGTGTGAGGGTCTGATGGAGACCCTCTCTACTTTGCCAGTCTCGCTTGCTTCTTTGTCCGCATCATGAAGAGGACTTAATGAAAGGAGACCTAGGGTATACCACATAGGTTTGATCAAGCTGGAGGTAGACAACCCAGCAGAGGAAAGAGTGGACTCAGCTTGGCAGCCAGGGGAAACCCGCTTTCTCAGTCTCGGAGCTGAATCTGGCCCTCTGCTTTCTCCTAAGATGGCCTTCAAAGGAAATTTGGTTCTTTATGTTATCACCCTGTCCATACTCAAAGGGGGGGTCGGTCCAACAGGGAGGAATCTGCTGTCGGCCATCTTTTTCTCTTCCCGGAATTAAAAAGAGAAACAAAAGAAGGACATGATTATTCCTAAGGAGTTGAGGTCTTTTTTTTTTTTTTTTTTTTAATTACAGATATAAGGGAGGAAGCAGGCAGGGACAGCAGCATCTGGGAAAGTCCAGAGAAAACATAACCAGGCTGAGCTGAAGCACGTTTGAGAGAGGGGGAAGGAGAGCCTGAGTTATTTAGGGGCCAGAGAAACTGGGAGAAGGGGAAGCCCAGCCAAGTCCCTGGGTAGGAATAGTTTAGGGTGGAGGGTAGAGGGTGGAGGTATGCCAGCCAGGAGGACCCTGTAACAGGTAGGAACTGAGGGATGCTGGGAGCACCTGGAGACCTGATTCTACTTTGATGTTACTTACTAGGCATCTCAGTCATTTGTCCCAGGTTTGAGCCCTAACACTCCCAAACCCCAAATGTCAGGTTTCTGAAATGCAGGCTATAGGATAGTAATGGCAGGAGATGGTAGGTCCTTAGCCTGGAGGTGGCAGGTAGCTATCACCATGGTGTCTGTCCTTGCTGTATGTGTCTTCATTGGAAAACCTGAGCTGGGCCCAGGATGAGCCTGGAGAGCCCTTGGACAGACAGGGGTTTGGTTTATGGTTTCAGAAGCCCACTGCTGGAGAAAAGGGGTCCTGGTGAGCCCCATGATTTCCATGCTGCTCTGAGAATATTCGCTTCAGGCTATATAGAAAATTCAGTGTGGAAAACTGAAACATTACCCTGGATGGGAGAGAAAGTAACTAAGAGGCTTGTGCTGGAAGCTGGAGATAACTCCACTTGCAGGGCGTCTCAGAACCCCTGCATTTGATCTATTGGGAGCTGCTATTTTCCCTCAAAATTAAGATTAGTTGAATCCATGTATATTGTGGTATGGATTATCTCGTTTTATTACTAAGTCGTGACAACTAATGATTAGTCCTGTCTGTAGTGAGGAACAGGTCTGTGTTCTGCCTGAGGAACCATAGCCCTGGGTGAACCCTGGCTGGCGGACTGACCTCAGGGCTCAGGGTGGCCCGCTGGGAGGTCCAGTTAGAGGCAGTACTGAGTTCTTCTTGTCATTGTCCTAGAGGGGTTTCCTCAGATTTCACACTTAAAGTTTGAAGCCTCCAGATAGATACTTACAATCCTATATTAAATTCGGGTTTGGAAGGTTCTTGGAGAAGTTAAGGAACTTGCCCTTAGTCACCTAGCGAAGGGGAGTGAGACCTGCTTGGCCTGGCCAGCTGACATTGGTTTTAAGGAGAGGAATTTCTGTGAGTTACCTGAAAGATCTGGGGTAGCGGGCACCAGACACCTCCATACCCCATCTGACCTGAGTTCTGAAGCCCGTGCTGGAGTCTGGATGCAGCCAGGAATCCTCAGGCCCCCCAAACTTGACCCTTGCATGTGACGGCTTTGGAGAGACAGGTGGCAGCCGGGCAAGCTCTAAGATGTAAATTTCCATGGGCCTGGGTTGAAATTTTATTTTTTCTCACTCGTGAAAATCATTTGCTTTATTTTATACTCCTTGTTGCAGTTGTTTGTAAGCCACAAATACGAACCATTTGTTTTATTTTTGTGGAATTGTGGGTTTGAGTAAGTATTAGCTGTTCATTTCTGGGAGTCTCTCAGCCCCTGTACCACTCGATGGTCTATTGCTTTCCAGGACAGGCTGTTTACTGTCATTTTTACTCGATGTTGTGGGGCTGTGCACTCAGCCCCTCGACCAGGAGCTGTGATTACAGGGGTCACTCAGAGGAAGGCTGGCCTCAGAGATGACATGGAAGAGCTGGAGCTGGTAATGTCACCACAGACTTGGTGGCTTGTGTGAAGTTAGCACTCATGGTCCCGAGTCAGGCCCTACTTGTCCTGTGCCTGTCTGTGGTTACGTGTCCATTGTTGATAGTGCTGCCCCAACTGCAGGATGGTAACCAGCAGGCGGCTTCCTGGGTCCAGGGAGAAAGAGTCAGGCTGAGGGGCAGGCGTCTGAGACCTGGAAAGTGTATCACTATCACTAGCCATCACTGCCCAACCCTGAGTCTTGGGGCCGTTCATCTCTCCCAGAGGGGTCCCACTTTACCTGTAACTGGGGTGAGCTTCTGCACGGCAGGGGACAGAGGCTCCCTAGCTGTATAAACCAGAGCAGGTGCTAGTGACAGACACGACTTCAGTTCTGAGCTGTAGTCCAAAATCTTAATGGATTTAAAAAGCATTGGTCAGCTAGAAGGGTTTTCTCCCTACCTCCTGTTAGGCGTGTGTCTTTATTTGCCAAATGACATATTGGCCCATTCTTGCAGTTGAGAAAGGAGGAGAGAGGGAAGAAGGAAAGAAAGAAACCTGGCTCTGAGGGACAGTTTAGCCACATTCAGTGTGTTATTGTTTTTTTGTTTGACAGTAGTTAGCAATTGAGTTTATTTTGTGTGCGTGAGCACGTGTGTGTGTGTGTGTGTGTGTGTGTGTGTGTGTGTGTACAGGGTTTGTTGCTGCTGGTGGTGTTAGTCTCATGCAAAGCTAGGGAGATGGGTGTCCACGACTGTGCCAAGAAGACAGCCTGGCCTTTTCTCCTGTCCCCCTGGGGTAGCCTTTTCCCTTGGAGGTTGAGGTTTTCATTGTTGGATTTTCAACTTAATGCATGCTTATTGGAGCTCAGTATGTGCTATGTGGCAGTTTCCAAGGCCTTGTAAAGATTAACCCTCCATTTAATCTTTTAACCTTGCGCGGTAGGTGTTAACCCAAACCCCACTTTACAGAAGGGCAAGCAAGCAGAGATGCGGTCATATTTGATTCTTGGTTCCATCTGTGCTCTCCACTCTCTGAGAGCTGTAAGTCAGCTGCTACTTTCGTTTTGTAGGAGAGGCAACTGAGTCATAGGCAGGGCAGTGTCTAAGTCTGTGGGTGGTTCACTGGAACCAGGCTCCTGCAGCCTGCCCCCCTGAAGGGGTCTTCACTGGGCCGTCCTTCTGTGGGACCCAGTTTTTACTGTGGTGGGCACAGACTTTCTGCTCCTAGCTGGGCAGTGTGGGTACTGTGTACTGGAAGCCATTCTGAGAGGACAGTGCCCTTACCTGTCCTGAGCATATCCAGGGTTATGTGTCCATTGTTGACTGTGCTGCCCCCATTGTAGGATGGTAACCAGCAGAACGGTTTCCTGGGTCCAGGGAAAAAGAATCAGGCTGAGGGGCAGGGGTCTGAGACCTGGAAGGTATGTTCTTGCTGTGTGACCTTGAATCGGCCCCTTCCCTCTCTGTTTCCTCTGTCTTCTAAGCTGAAATGTGAGAAGGTTGTTAGGCCCCTCAGCTTCTCATCTAAGCCCCTCCTACCCAACCACCCGGATTTGACTCATTTACATACGGGGTTTGGGGAGTTAGTTCCCCTGAAGAATTTGCTCTGTTGCAAATAAAAACCATTGATGGGTGGGGGCGGCAAGCAGAGTTCCGGGGAGGGGGGTGCTGAGAGGGGAAAGCACAGGTCCGGGAAGTCATCTGTTTGTGGCTTCCCATACAACACACCTAGACCTCATTCCTGGGATGAAAGACCCCACTCCCGGTGTAGACGAGTCCGGCTGTTCAGATGTACTTCCCAAGGCAGGGCAACCATCCCCCCCCTTCCCCAGTCCAAAACAGCCACACCTAAAGATGTGTGATTATAGCTGTCGCTCATAGGCTAGAGCCTGAGGGAAGTTTCCAAGACTTTTAGGTCGTCAGTGTGGACCCAGCCTTAAAGGGGCAGGCCAACCGTCCGATATAGGGATCAGCGGCCAGAGCCTTGTAAAATGGCTGCAGCCCTAGTGCCTGGTTCATGCCCCCAGTGAAGGCACAAACGAATCCCAGTTAGCGTCCAGCAAGAATAAACCTTGAACTGTCTGATTGGTCTCCTTTCAGCTTTTCCAAGGCAGGCCAGATTTCTGGAGAGGGTAGGAGTCCATTTAGGAACGGGCTCCTGAGGATGAGGGGCAGGGACTGTTCTTAGGCTTATGGTGAAAGCAAGGGTCTGCATTCTTTTTCCTTAAAAACAAACAGGACGATCCTTCCTTGACCCTTTTCCACCTCCAGCAAATGGCTGGCAAACCGTTGTGGGGTCCTAAACCAGAACTAAGTTCTTTCTTGGAGCCAGAGCTGGGTCTGCCCCCACCCCCTCCTTAGTTCAAAGCTAGCCAATTAAGAGACCTAAACAGTGCGGTCTTCTCTGCATCACTGGCTTGTAAAACTTTCCCTGAAAACCAGGCGACTTTATTCGCTGGGAAGGGGCAACAAAGGCATGTAATTTTTCCAACCTGGCCTTTGCTTGGGAGAAAATGGGAAAGAAAGTCATTTTCGTAAACAGAGTCTCTCAGAGACGCAAAGGAGGTCCGCGCTTCGGGTCGGGGTCTGCACATCGCAGGACAGTGGTCTGGAAAGTGGCCCGTGGTTGTGGTGGTGTTCTGTAAGGTTTCAGGGTGTTTTGAGGCCCGTGATGGGGATCGGAGGGTGGGGGTAGACATCACTGAATCTCTTCTCAGGCTCTTGGCTCAAGGTACCACTAATGCAATTTTCCAGGCACCCGGATGGTGCTACTTGAAAGAATCCTTTCCCGCCTCTCGGCCAGCAGCCCCTCCCCCACATGGCCTCAGGCCCTCTCTTAGGCCTCTGAGAGTGGGGGCATTGGAACTGTGCTCCTCCGGCCTTGTCCACGTGGTGTGCATCTCAGACCCTGTCTCTTTGAAGGTCACTCTGAAATTTGGGTCCCTTGACACCAATTCACCCATCAGGAGAGCACAATGGCTTTCCCCCAGAGCCGGCCGCACAATGTTTTGGCTGGGTGCGCAGTATGGTATCGACACTAACTGCTCGGTGACTGCACCCGGGCCTTTCTGGCTACTGGTGACCCTCCCCAGACTCGCCCTGGTCTGCTGGGAACCTCCGCCCCACCACTCCTGGGCCTTGGGGCGGGCCCGGTCCTCCTTGGGCCACTCCTGCCCGCCCTCCCCGCCCTGCACGTTGATTGCGCCCTGGGCTGGAGGCCGAGGGGCGCCAGGTCCATGCATAATTCGGGGGCTTAATAGACCAGCTGCCCGCACGGGGCGCAGGGCGGGCGGAGGCGCAGCTGACCCTGTCGGCGTCTGGCCTCGTGGGGCAGGCGTGCCCCTTTCTTCTCCGCCTGGTTTGGCCGGGGTCGGAGAAAGGGGTGGGGGCTGGGTGAGCCGAAAGGCCTCTCCATAGGGAGGATTCATGCAACTTTTCTTTTGGGTTTCGGGCACCGCGCACCCAGTCGCAGCCGCCAGGGCCGGCTCCTGTAGGAGTTGCAGTCCGGGTTTCCGCGAAGCGAGCTGAAACCCTAGATTCTATTCTTTTGTTTTATGTACCCCTTTCCCTCGACCCCCTACCTCCACCCCCGTACCTTGGAGCCCTCCCCCACCTCCAGCTCAGCCGCAGTCCAGCAAGCACGCTCCTGGCTCCAAGCCAGCGCCTTTCCCTGGCAGTAAGAGAGGGATGGAGGCGGAGACCCAAGGTCAACGGCGGGAGGCCGCCCCGCTTTGGAGCCCTTTGTGCACGGGACGCCCCACCCCCACTGCTCGCCCCCTTTCTGCCCAGAGTGTGTGCGCCGAATCTAGTGACCCCTGGCCTGGGGAATTGCATTTCAGAACCCCTTGGAAGCTGCCAGTGGCCCTTTCCCGAAGCCGCCATGACAAGGGGCAGACCTCTCAGCCAGTTGTGACTTTTGCTTAGGGTCCTGGGGCCGTCCAGGGACCCTGTCTCCTTTGCCGCTATTGCTCAGAAGGGATCTTAAGTCCACCTTGGCCTAAGGATCCAGGTGAGACCGGAAGGCAAGGGTCTTGAGATCCCTTCTGTATGCTTGAGTTCCTGCAGGGCAGCTAGGCCTGCCCCGGAGTGGGAAAGGGGGGCGTTGGGGTTGTGACTTTGAAACACTCGGGACAAAAGTTTTCCCCATGGTGTGGGAATGGAACCCTCCAGTGGAGTGGGGTAGAAGCACGAAAGCACGGGATTCCTGGGACTGGAGTAAGATCCCACTTTAACCACTCTGCCTCTTCCTCTTTCCAAACCTCTAGAGAGATTTGTATGCAAATTATCACCTTGCTAGAATTCCGGCACTCATGCTGCGTCTTAAAAATTGACCTCATTGTTGGAGCTCTCCAAGAGGCCCTTACAATCAGTGGTGAATTTCAGTATCAACCAATAAACTTTTGTTTTGTTCGTTTTCTTGTTTTTTTCCCCCCTGTTTTTTGTTTTTTTGAGACAGGGTTTCTCTGAGTAACTACCCTGGCTGTCTTGGAACTCACTCTGTAGACCAGGCTGGCCTCGAACTCTTGCTCCTGCCTCTCTAGTGCTGGGATTAAAGGTGTGTGCCACCACGCCGGGCTCAATCAATAAGAAAACCGGCCAACATTCTTCTGGAGCTGGTACTCCTGAAATAAAAACGAGAGTTGCTTGTTGTGGAAGATAAAGCATTTGCCTTCATTGGGACATCTTTTCCAGTCTAGGATTGGGCCCAGCTCTCCACTCACCATTCTGAAATCGGTGTGAGCTAGACAGATTAAATGCGTTAGAACAGTAGGCAAGGTGTTTTTTTAAATGTGTGTTTATGTGTGCTTATGGTTTGGGCTTGACACGGCAGACTGGGCTTCTGACCTCTCTGGGTCCTGTGTCAACAATCCCTTCCTAGCATTTTGAGAAAGAGTTGCTCTTCAAAAGAAAAAGGGAAAAAAAAAAAACCCACAGGTTTAGCTAATTTGAGCTTCGAGCAACTGGCTTTTCTGGTGGCGTCTGAAGTACTTGTCAATTTATTTGTTGAAAGGCCTTGAGGAGCAGCAAGTTGTTCCCAGGAACGGAAACCTGCCCGTCCTGGACAAGAAGGCTTTCTCTCTGCCTGAACTTGCTCTTGGATTTCTCAGACGTCCGTTTGTCAGTTCCAACAAGATAGAAACTGCCTTTGGATATTGTAAATACGGGTAAAGATCACAACCCTGTCCTCAGGATGGGCTGCGACGAAAAGGCAGGTTCTGTGTTTGATTAATATTTACGTACCTCGGTTCTTTTACACAATGAAAGATGAAATGCCACGTGTGTGTGTGTGTGTGTGTGTGCGTGTGTGTGTGTACATCTGTAGTAAAAATCTGTAGTCAAAAGAGATGGACATTTTAGTGTGTTTGGAGGCTAGGTATGAGAGAGGATGGGTCCTGTTCATGTTTTGCTTGTGGGACCAGTGCCCAGGGGTTGGCTGGCTTAAGGGTTACCACCCTAAGAAGTAGCCCGGGTTTTTACTTGTGTTTTTTCTTTTACTTTGACAGCTTGAAAGTGATTTTTAAAAATTATGCATGATTTTTTTCCCACTCTAGATTTGAGCTAAGGCTACATAGTGGAAGGTTTTCCTCCGGGGCCCGACTCCCCCCCACCCCAATCCCTTGGGGGAAGGGTGTATAGATCCTTCATGCCTGGGTGTCAGAGTGACAGAGGGCTGCCTGACTATGTGGCTCTGAGCCCTGGGCTGTGTCCTCAGGGCACAGGTGGCTTTGCTTGGCTTTGTTCTGGAGCAGTGTGTGGGAGGTGTGCATGGAAACGGAGCCCTCTGTCAGCTGGATCCTGTGGCAGTTCAACCATCGGGTCGGTAGCTGAAGGGGCGGAGGAAGCCTGCTGCAGCACCACTGCCCTGCGCTTTCCCTTCTGCTGCTTGGAGAAGCAGCCACGCTTTTTTTTTTTTTTTTGTAGGATTTCCTACAGCATTTCTTCCCTCGGGGGCACCTGCACCCCGCTTAGGCGTTCGATAAATATTTGTGGCGGTCGGAATGTCAGGTGCCACTTCAGGGCTTAGGCACTGGGTTCACCCTTGGCCTCCAAGAATCCAGGGCCAGCCAGCCCCTCAGCCGGTGCCTGTATCTGTAGAATGGGGACGTATTATTTTTACTTAACAGTTCCCATCTACAGAGGAGCGTACGCAAGCCAGCGGTGAGCAAAGCTATGGCTTGATTTCGTAGACACCATACCCGCGAGACTGTTATTGTTTGGGCCCTGGGGGCGGGGTGACTAATTTGCAAAGAGGAAAGGCATCCAACAGCTGCTTGTATATATAGGGTGTTGTCTTTAATGCGATGAGGAAGCATTTGGGGGCTTCCGGGAGAGGCTGTGGCAGATACCACTAGAAAACGTCCCTCACCCATCCCCATTCACGTTAGAGACCCTTCTCTGCAGCCCCCACCTCCAGCTCCTTACTCTTGGGGAACACCATGTGATTCATGAACTTAATGCCTAGTGGTGTTACTGTTGCCCTTGACCTGAACACCCCAGAAAAAGGCCCTTTCCTGGTACTAGCTTCTGGCCTCTGAATGGTAGGGAGCAAGTTGGGGGTGGGTAGGAGGGTGGGTGTGGGGGGATGGGATCTAGACTGGAAAGCATACAGCAGGTTGCCTTTAAGTGCAGAGTCTTGCTCAATGCCGGTGAAGAAATTCTGGCCAGCCCGGTGAGGAAATTCTCCTTTTCCTTTCTCTACCTCCCTACCAAAGCTCACTGAAATGGGCATCTGTGCCCATCGAGTACACAGCTGGTGGCTATGAAATGGTACCTTCACTAGGGAGATTCAGACCTCCAGTGGCCTGCGTGGGGCGTGGGACAACATTTTACCTTTTTTTTTTTGTTGTAATTTTGTACTCAGAGAGGTTTGGTTTCTTTTCCCTCTGCAAATGCTGGGTGACCTGAAATTGAGTTTTAATAATAACCTCTTACTGGACCCAAAGCCTCCAGGCTACTCCTGCTCTTTAGGCATACCGACCTTGCTGCATGTCTCCAGTGTTTGCCAGCTTGGGTTTGGGACGGGGTGGGTGTGTGCACTCTCCTCTTCCCTCTGGGGACCTAGGCAAAGCCCTTGTTCCAGCTTCTGAGCTGGAGAGGGATGAGGACTGCAGACAGAGGGGGGCTGTATTGTAGTGTAGGCTCTCAGCCAGGTGTGTGGCACTCCGTAATCGAATACAGACCTGAGTGAGTTCCATGTGGGCATGCAAAGACAGGCAAGAGAGGTACCGAGGTTCCCCGCGCTCTCTCTCGGCTGAACCTGGAATCCCAAAATTCTATGGAGCCCAAAATGGTGCGTGGAAAAGCTAGGGAGCAGCAGAGATCATAGAAGCCCGTGCTTATTCTGTTCTCACAGACAGGCTCTTGCATTTTTTTTTGTGTTAGTGGCAGTTACTTAATTAACCCACAGATTAGGGCTGCCTTCTTTTGACACGTGCATATATTTTGGGGGAGAATATTCTTGCTCTCCTCAAACTTCAACCGGAACCGCTCAGCTCAGCAGCCTCCCTGGGGAGCTGTGACCTCTTCTCTCCTTCTTGTCTTCCCAGCTTTCCCTTCCTGTTCCTCCTACCCACCCTTCCCTTAAACTCAAGTGGGCTTGGAGCTGAGTGGAGGACAGGCGTGTTACACACAGCTAAATAAATCATGTTTACGCTTGGCGTTCTTGGTAGTGAAAAAGCTGTTGGCTGTTTTCACTTCCTTATTTCTCAGCGTTTGCTTCCTACCTGTTTTTGAGTACATGCCCAGAAATAGTAGTTTTGTCAAATGAGGGGATAATGCCAGCCAGCCTTTTCTGCTGCCAAGGAAGCTGCTGGATTTTGCAAAACAGAGTGACGTTTTTTTAGTGACACTGATTCCTCCCCCCCCAAAGAAATTAGGGTGTAGAATAAGGGGTATTAAAAATGCAAGCAGAGAAGGAGAGGGGGAAAAAAGCTTCCTGGCTGCCTTTGCTCAGGGCTTATGGCAAGCAGGGTTAGGACTGAAAGGTCTGGAGTTTTTGTTGCTGGTGGCTTCTCCCTGGGCGGCAGGTGGCCATAGGAGGTGCAGAGGCTGTTCTGGGCCCTGAGAACTGAGGTGAATTCCTCCTCCTCAGTCCCAAGACTTCATTTTCTCAGATTTGGAGATACGGTGCAGTGATTTTCTTTCTTTTTTTTTTTTCTTTCCTTCTGTTCAGTTTTTAGGTCTCTTTAGTTCTAGAGGCCTCCTGCATGATACTTGCTTCTGTCTTCCTCTGAAGTACCAGTTAGGAATCTCACCCTGGGCTGGGGTGGGAGTTTTTGGGGCCCGACTGACACTGTCATTGTTTCTGTATAGCATGAGCTACCCAGGCCTTCCCACCTCTACGTTTCACTCGGGATGTTTTGGGGGCATCTGAAAAAGTCACTTTCATGTTGGGTCCCCTCTGCCCGGCAGAGGACTTTCTGGGTTATTATCGCCAAGTGCAGGCTTTCAGATTTAAAAGAAAAAAAAATTAAAGAAACGATTTCAAAAACAAGTGAATGGTAGGCAAACACATTGCTCCTCGAGGAAGTTGAGACCTGCGTTCTCTGAAGGATTCCTTTCCAAATTCTATCCATGGTCCAGCAAAAAAAAAAAAAAAAAAAAAAAAAGATAAAATCAACGTAGGCGTGCTATGATTTTTCCACAATTTCTAATGGGAATACTCTGTAGTAGAGATATTTCCACTGAGGACCGTGTGGCCGGCATCTTTAATTACATGAAATAGTGGTATAGAAGCCTTAGTTGATGTAGACCGCCGTGAATGTACGGCTGCCGCCATGAGCCTGCTGGATGGACCTGTAAGCATCGGTAGTGTTGCTGCTGTTAACGTGATAACCATCTTTATTAAATTAATCCCACCAAGTGTTAGCTTTTACATATTTTGTTGTGCACATACCCCCACATCACCTCTGGTGTGTTAGGAGATGCAAATGGATTTTACGGGGAAAGAAAGTAAGAAAGTGACTGTCAGTGCTTGGTCCTCCTTGGTCCCCTTAAAAGGAAATGGGTGATTTTTTTCTTTCTTTCCTTTTTTTTTTTTTTTTTTTTTTTTGTTGCGACCAAATGCTACTAGACTGAAAAGCAGGCTCATAATATGTATGTTAAATGCCATCTACATACCGAAAACTGAGGTAAAGAGACTACTTGGTTGAAAGTAATTACAGGTCTCTTCAGTTCTTTCGTCAGTGACATTTCAGACTTAGCTTAGAAACATAAAGAGACAGAAAGATCCTGTCCTTACGTGAGGCACAGCGTTCAACCCTGCTATTGCTATGTCCATTCGTAAAAGGTACAAAGAGATAAAAGGGAGGGACATAGCCATCAACTGAATCTGAGGAGAGCTGGATTTGTTAAAAAATCATCATAAGAGGAGGAATCACTTGCTTCTAACTGGCGCAAGCAATAAAAACAAAACATGCGTTTAAGGGCTAGCAGGGATCCTCATTTTATATCTGATTTTCTTGAACTCTCTTTTTACCAAGTTTACTTGTATTCCTGCTGAGCCGGAGGCTGTCAGTTTGCTTCTGTCTTGGTGGAGTTTCATGGTGCTGTCTGCAGAAGGGCAGCTGTGCGGATTTGCTCCCTCCACCCCCGGCCGCTCCACGTGTGTGCAGCCCCCCTCCCCGCTCCACGTGTGTGCACCTTCGCTGTGTGCTCCATGCCCCAAGCTGCAGTTGCTGCACTAACCCCTGTGTTCACTGCATTTTCTTTTCGTTCTTTTCATCTGTGCTGTTTTCTTCCCCGGATCGCCGGGATTCTCACACTTCAGACTTCTGTCTTGCTTCTGTTTATTCTCTTGAGTTTTCCCCATGGGGGGCTCAAGTGGAATCCTGGGTGGGATCTCCTGGTATCTGCAGGATCAGATTTTGGACAAGGGTCAAGTTCAATGTTTTCAGGTTATCAGTGTCAGGCCCAGTGGATGCTGTCCGAGAGGATAAAGGAGTCCTTAGTTTGAAACGCCCAGGAGGCCCCGAACCTGACAATTCATTTCCTGCGACATTTCCCTTGTAATGTGACTTGTTTTCACTGTGCCCTCCCCACCCTGTAAATAAAACGAAACTGGGGGGATTTGTGACAGCTTGCCGAAGGAGTCTGGCCCTAAGCTTTATCTGCTAAAGGACCGAAGAGTCCTGACCCCTAGGTCTAAAATTTTTAAATCTTGGAATACAAACAATGTATTCAGCTGTTGACTTCCATGTGTGGGCAGTATTTCCGTGGACCGTGATTCCCGTGGACACATGCGGTAAACCGTTTGTTCTGGGGGCAAACCACGACAAAATTTCTCAAGTATTGACTGACTTGTACTGGAGGGCAGAGTCCGATAAGGGCTGATGCGGCTCCCTAGCTTTTGGCTAAAAGGCCTACGCCGGGGAACAGGGATTTCCTCTGCGAGGCCTTGGTTATTTCTTAGGGTTAGATTTAGAGGGTCTTTTAGCTCCAGCTTTGTTCTCTGTAGACTCCAGGTAGGCAGACGGCTTAACCTGTCTGTTCCTGAAACAGATGTGTGTGTGTGTGTGTGTGTGTGTGTGTGTGTGCGTGCGCACGCACGTGCTCGTGGTGCATGCTTACTTCTCTAGCCTCTCTCTGGGTGTCATAGATGTGCTCACATACATTCTTCTAGCTAGTCAAACACATGGCCTCCTCCTCTGGTGTCCCTAGGCCATGGCATTCCCAGAATCCTGGACCCTAGTTTGGTGGGCTCATGCCTACCAGGATCACGGTTGAGCACCCTGTTTGCTGTTGCTAAAGCTACCAGACTCGGGCTCTGTCAGCAGCTGATTGTGGCTGGCCTGCATTCTAGAACTTCTGAGACCTCCAGGCTTCACATTTCCCTAGCAGGTGTCCATCTGCACTGGTGAGGTCCAAACGACTGGCCAGCTCCTCCATCTTACTCTGGGTAGATCCAGGGGATGCTTAGGGTCATCTTGATACCTTGGTGGCACCCATACTATCCTCCCCTCTGCCTCTGGAGCCTTTGGGAAAGCTGTTGGAAGATTCTGGAACAAGTGGTATAGCCTCACCTGTTTTGGCTGTGGGTACAGAGGATTTCAGCAGCCCCATGTCTGGAGGAAGTTAGGATTGGCAGCCGCTGAGAAAAATGTTTCTGGACCCTGGGAAGTGGTGCCACTATGTACCTGCTTCTGATTGCTAGATGCAGCTGCCTGGGATGGTGGTCCCTTTTCCGAGGCTGGCAGGAAGCAGAAAGCAGGTCTTGGTGTGCCTCTCTTAACCCTTCCTTGGAATGGCTGTCAGGGAGCGAAAACAGTGATGTTTTTTGGCAGATGCAGGGATGCCAGATGAGGGAGGAGCTTGGAGGAAGGAAGCCTGGCTCAGGATCCAAAAGATGTGCTGTTTTCTCTTAGGGTAACTGAGCCTTTTCACGCTGGGTGTAGGAAAGCTGTCCAGCTGTGCACACTGGCTGTAAGTGGTGTCCCTGGGTGGTCATTTCAGGAAGAGGCAGTAACAGTAGTTTTAGGCTCAGTCATGAGCAGTTTCCCGAGTTCCTTCAGGCTGTGGCAAGCCATTTTCTTCCCTGCCGTGGGTACCCACAGCGGCCTTCTCTCAGTTCAGTCATAAGCAGGTGGTCGATGGAGAAGTGAGACAGGCTCTTTCACCTGCATCCAGCATTCTGTCCCCTCCAGCCGCTTACAAGGCCACCAACCCTAGAGAAGGCAGCCCAAAGAAGGGCAGGGGTGGGTTTGAATTTTGTGTTTATGTCTCTCATGTGAAGGTCTGGAAGGAACTCAGTAAACACAGCTGTGTGACCCCATTTCCTGGTGAGTCCCCATTTTATACACTGGTTGCAAAGGACGCATGCACCCGACGTCCCTGTCAGCCAGGGACTGGAGACCGAGGGTGGGATGCCCATTACACACTGCTGAGCAAGAGGGGCATCTGACTCAGACTGAGGAGCTAGGAGTGAGAGGTGGGAGTTGGGGAGCCCCACCTCCTCGTGGAGGTCAGTCATTTGCGGTGGGCAGTGAGCCCAGACACCCTCTCACTGACTACTCTTTCTTGCTCTGTTGTGGAGGCCTGGCCCAGCCTTCTACCTCGTCTTTTCTGCTTTGTTTTATCATTTATTTCTTATGACGAAAGGACAAGAGATTGTACTTGTTGGGCTTTGCTCCCCAGACCTGCACAGCTGTGACAGTGAGTGACAGAGAGGTTTCCTTAGAATCACTTCTGTTTTTCCCATCTCAGTTACTGCCTCTCCCCCAAAAAAGACGTGGGAGAGAGACTAGCAATGGCAGGCCCAAGTCTTGTCTGCTGGGTTCCCAGGCCTGTCTCCATTAAGGTGCCACTCCACCCCTCTGAAATAGGAAATTGCCAGAATGGATGGCATTGGCTGCTAATTAGATGACTTTTAACCGCAGGATCATTTTACCAGCTAATACCGTTATTATGTGCTTCCTTCTGGCCCCATGGTGGAGCCGTTACAGTATGAGTTTAGCCTCAGCAGCCAGTTAGGGGAGTTGGGTTTTGAGGTTCTTCTCCATGGCAGCTGGCTTTCCCACTCTCTGTGTTTAGACCAGGGTCAGGGAGCAGAGACCCTGAGATGTCCAGATTGTGGGCTTCAGGGTCCCCCCACTCCGTGGGTCTCTGGACTAGCCCAGCCTGTGACTGTCTAGGCTCTGGCCCACCACAGCTCATGCTCTGAGCAGGCTCTGGCTTTTCAAGTGTAATCTGGCTTCACCTCCATCTTCTCTCTCTCTCCCTCCCTCTCTCTCTCTCTCTCTCTCTCTCTCTCTCTCTCTCTCTCTCTCTCTCTCTCTCTCTCTCTCTCTCTCTCTCTCTCTCTCCCTCTACTAAACCGGAAAAAGAATCTAATTTCCTGTCAGACTGGGAGGAGGCGGGCTAGAGTCAGGATAATGATTCTTAAATATGAGCAATGCGTTTGGTTACGTTATTTTTCTCTACCCTCTTAATACACAGCATTTTTATCATCCTTAAGACAAAGTAGCTGGCAAAATATTTAAGTGATCAGAAACAAATGTTTTTATTTGCCTGCGTGCGAATTGGGTTATCTGCCTATCTTGTTTATGAAATTTGGGGCTGCCTCTCCCGCACAGTATGTTCGCCTCTCGAATCTTCCCCGGCTCCCATTTCCATATTTCTGCGTGCTTGTTCTTTGTTAATCACTTGGCAAGCGCTTATTTGAATATTAAAAATTTCTTTAATCATCAAACGCAGGAGCACAGTCTCATGAATATTCATATTCTCCCCCCTCCTCAGACTGGATTCTAGTTCATTACCCTGCAGTAAAAGCCAAACAGCCATCAATCGCCCTCATTACTGGCTGTGGCGTTTTGATTGGCTGCCTGCTGCCCATAGCTTTTTTTTTTTTTTTTTTTAAATTTCCCTTCTCCTATGAGCTGTCTTATACCTGCCAACAACTTAAAAAAAAAATCAACAATGCAAGAATAAATTTCTCTGGTTGAAAACAACTGAGCAAACTTGTCAAACAGCCCTTGTAGCTTGCTGGTTCCTCCCTGGACACTAAACCGCACATCTCCCTCCCCAGTCCTCCTGGTCCAACCCAGTCCCTCCCAAAACAAAAAGCTAACAACAACAACAACAACAACAACAACAACAAAATAACCCACCCAAAAACAGGAAAGGGGGGGGGAGAGATAGAATTAAATAAATAAATAAAAAAGAGAAACTTGAGCCTCAGAGATGAATATTTGTCAAGAGAGTTGACGTAAGTTTCATTTGCATAATGACTTTGTACTTCTGCATTAATAAAATTTGCATATGAAGCCATGTTAATTACTCCTGATCATGCTTTTTGCATTCATGCATAGTAATTTTCTCCGACTTGTGAGAATTAATGTCTTGGCACGAGGGGGGGCGGGGGAAGGGGCGCGGGGACTGTCAGGTTCCCTCGCCAGAGTCCCTCGCTCACACGCGCTGGCGTGGCTGTCTGTCTCCTTCTTTGATCTCTGACTCATTTCTGCACCATCAGTAGGAGTTCTCGCCTTTTAAAAAAATGTATCCGTTGAAAGGCACCAGTAGGGAGAAAAATAGACCTCGCTGTACGGTGTGTGCCAGGCCACCTCTCGGGCTAGGAACATGGATTCTGCCACCTCCCGGTTGCCGTGTGTCGTCCTGAGGACTCTGTACCAGGAAGGCTGCATTGGGAAGATTTGGTTTCCCTCAACTCGGACTGGGCGGTTCCAGGCATATTTTTTTTTTTTTTTTTTTTGTATCTACAGGCTCCTGGCAGTGGGCGTGTCGCTGGTTAGTGCGCATGTGCAGGGCATGGAGCCCAGCTTCTGCAGAGACTGCTTGCGAGAGAGGTGGGCTTTAGGCCCCTTCCGAATTCTTCACCCCCAGAAAGGCCTTAGCAGTGATCTTGGCCCCTGTTTGGGTTTTTAACAAACATGCCAAAGGCCTTTTGAGGAGACTTTTTGCATAGCAGTTCGTAGGTGGCACAGATACGCAGAAGACTATCTAACCTTGTCTTTGGAGCTCCTTTCTATGTGTTTGAGAGGGGCAGTAAATCTATCCCTACCCCATAGGAAGACTTTACGCCATGGCATAATATAAGAATCAATTTTTTATTTCTTTCCTCCTAATTAAAACGTACTTTTACGATAAAAATTTGAGCCAGCTAGGGTTTCATTATTAAGCTGCTGGTGTCCTAGAATCTGAGATAGCGGCTGCATCCCTCTACCTGTACATCCCTCGGTGCACATGGGTCTGTTTGGACTGGCTTAGCCTGCAAAAGAAAGTGACTTTTACAAGAAAATTAAAAATTGTAATGTGCATATTTTTTACTGTGCCTGAGTGTACATGATGAATGTGTGTGGGTTTGTGTGCTGTGTGGACACACGTGTGAAGCTCGGAGGACAGTTTGGTGGGTTAGTCCTCCATTCCAGGTCTATGTGGGTTCTGGGGGTAAACTCTAACCTGCTGAACCATCTCATGGGCCTACATCTCCTATTCATTATTTTGGAAGTGCAGGGAACGGAACCCAAAACCTCATGTGGACTAAGAAACACCAAACTCCAGCCCAGAAAGATTGAAAAAAAAAAGATGTCCTGTAGAGGCTTTTAGGGTGCTTGCTCACTGGAGCAAGCAGGACGCTGTGAGAAGGATGTAGAGGGAGAGTCAGAAAGCCTGGAGATCAATGAAGTTTAGGAGTGAGGATAGTGGTGGCTCTGTTTAAAAACATCAAGACAGAAAAAGTGACCACCCTAGGTCATATGCTAGGAGATGGCTGAGGAGGAATGTGAACTCATTTGTCTGTGTGTCTCTCTCTAAACCCCGTCAGTCTTTCTGCCTTTGGCTCTATTACTGTTTATCCCCCTGCACATCCCCCCCCCTTCCCCGCCCCCTGCCCAGGCTGACATCCTCTGTGTGCCTGTGCCTCAGGTCACAGTCCGTTAGCAAGTCTCAGGAGTTGTCTGTGTCCCGGATCCAAGGCTCACGCCCCTCTCAGTGGAAGGCTGAGGCTGGAAAGTGGGCAGGGACAGGCACAGAGACATGGTTCTAATGGTTAATTTTCTTTTAAATTAAGATTCACGTATTGTGAAACTTACTTTAATTTGTCCCATTTGTGGCTTTGGGTTTATGTACAGTGTTGTACAGCCATCGCCACTGTTTAATTATCACCCCCTCCCCTCCACAAAAGACCCGTAACCCATTGACCCTCAGTCTCTATGGATTTGCTGTCCAGGAGCTCATCGGAGAATTAGAGGATGGTGGCTTCTCATTCAGCTCTTGTAGGAGCTGGATTTCAGAGCTGCCTCTGTGGGCAGAGTTCCGACGTAATCTGTGTCCTGAGGGGACTTCCTATGGGGGGCAGCAGAGGTTGCTCTACCAGCCCCACCCCCTCCTGCCCTTGGACCAGGTAGACTTCAACGAGGTCATCATGCCTGATGAGGCCCTGTGGCCACCTGTCTAGCCAGAGTGTCACCGCTTGATGTAGGTGTGTGACTTCATCTTGACAGACTCTGGTCCAGCGCCAGTGACATCCTTCCAGGCTGTGGCAGCATGATATTTCCTTTCCGCTCCTTGGCCATTCTTCCCATCAGAGTCAACTCAGGGGAGTCCCTCTTGGCATCTCAACCGTGGCTCATGGTGCTGGCTGAGTTACGGCCCTATGAAGAACCCAGAAGCCTTCTTGGGTTTGTTTTTTTTTTTTTTTTTTTTTTTTTTTTTGGTTTTTCGAGACAGGGTTTCTCTGCGGCTTTGGAGCCTGTCCTGGAACTAGCTCTTGTAGACCAGGCTGGTCTCGAACTCACAGAGATCCGCCTGCCTCTGCCTCCCGAGTGCTGGGATTAAAGGCGTGCGCCACCACCGCCCGGCTAGCCTTCTTGTTTTCATTCATGGATATGCTGAGAGAGGCGCAGGGTGTTTGGTCTTCCTCCACCCCGTGTGGCCCTTGGCTTCAGGATGCAAGGTACCCTGATCACTCTACCCTAGCTGCAACCGTAAAGGTGGAATGGAGCATAGCCAAGCTTTGGAGTCACTGTTGTATTCATGTCCTCCCTCTTGAGCCTCAGTTTCCCCCTGTGGAGGGGAGGTGACGCTCCCTATTAAGCATGGTGGCTGTCTTATACTTAGTGCAAATTCCCATATGCTTAGTGTGATGATGGCTTCTGATGATCCTGGGCTCTCCAGGGTCTAAAAGGAGGACCCACACAGGAATTCAACTGGACTGGGTGAAGTATGGTATCTGGGCTTTGAGGCAAGCACTGGCCTTCTGGGAGAGCTAGATGATACAGCCTCAGATCGTCTTGACTTGAGTCCCATTAAGAAAACGGCGGTGTGACTTTCTGCTCTATGTTTGGTACTGGAACCATTATGGGCTTATTGACCATACCCTCCTAGGGCTGTGCCAGCCCAGAAACATCCGGGGCCTTGTATCAGTATATCTCTACCTCAGTGGGGTCCAACAGTGTCACTGCTGGCTCTGGCCTCTTGGCTGGGCAGCGGTGAGCTCCAAGCTGGGGACGCTCCTCAGATGCCCTGCCTACCTTTAGCCTATATTACATGCTGGCAGTGGGGTTTTGAGGAGACCCGCAACTGCTCGGGCTTGCTGATTTCTGCGGCTGTGGCATCTGTTTGGGTCAGTGCAGTGGGTGTCTTCCATCCTCGTGCTCAGGGGCATGTTAGAAAACTGGATTAGAGAAGATTGACAGGGTTCCGGCTTCTACTGGGCATGCATGGTTCTCTGGCTCTCCTGGGAGGAGGGAGTTCCCCGTGGTGGCTGTGGGGTAGGCAGATGCCCACCTGTGCAGATCTGCAGGTGCCAGGAGGTGAGGCTTTGGCCTCCCCAGGAGGGCTGGTGAGGCTTAGCTGCCCATCATCTTGCTGATGTTTTCTTGTCTCCCTGATGCTTCTCTGCTCGATTATTTACCCAGGGAATTTGGGCTTCTTCACTTGTGGCTTTGGCAAGGGCTTCACACAAATGTTTTGCCCTGGTGGTCTCTTAACCATGTAAGATAAACGGCCAAATCAAACACAGGCCTTGCTGGCATTGGAGACTCACTGTGGGGCCGGGTGGGGGCGAGGCAGCAGCTCCCTAGCCCTCCTATTCAATGCTGTCACATGAGGAGTGGAGAAACTCCTGAGCTGAGGTGAAGACATTAAGAGGTATCTGGGCCGTGTTAGGCCTTCTTGTGGTAGAGGGAGGAGGAGGAGGTAGGCATCTCATGAGCTGCTGGGCTTGGGTGCTGCTTGTCAGGGCCTGGAGAGAAGCCTCAGGTGATGAGCTAGGCAGGAAGTCATCAGGGTTTAGAGCCTTGGAAGCAGCCTTGAGGTGACTTGGGCCTGCCCAGAGAACCTATCCTGATACAGTACAGCTTCCTACCTTGTACGAAAAGGCGTTGTTCATCTTTTGAGAGAAAAAAATCCTCAATTGAAGCCTGTTCTGGTTTGTTCCGGAAGACCCCGCGTAGGGAACCTTAACTGGGAGTACTGCCCTCACGGGCCTTCTGTGCCCTATCATCCTGCACTAGGCCCTGAAAGATAGGGTCCCTCAGAAACTATCTGGCAGCTATAGGTGTAGCCCCTCTACTGTGCACCCTGACCCTTAGTCCCTTGCTCGTGCGCCAGTTGCCATCCCTAAAAGGCTGGTGTCCTCGAGGCCAAACCCTCTTGGAGGCTGTGCTGTAGCCCTGTGACCCAAGCCCCCTCTATGCCCTAAGCCTCTTGTACAGTCCAGGGCCCAACTGACCGGTCTTTTCTATTGTTTTTTCTCCAGGGCCGTGCAGGCCTGCCCAGCTGCCACCGATGGCCCCCATAGCTGCCTCCTCTTCCCACCCTCCCACATCCGTGATTACTTCACCTCTGCGTGCCCTGGGCGCTCTCCCTCCCTGCTTCCCGCTGCCTTGCTGTGGCGCACGCCCTGTCTCGGGCGACGGGACTCAGGGTGAGGGTCAGATGGAGGCTCCCTTTGGATGCCAGTGTCAGTTGTCAGGTAACAGAGCCGCTGCGGTGGGGGAGGCGGGCTCCTGGGATGGCGGGCTGTGCCCCGGGCAGAGCTGGAGGCACAAGGTGGGGTCCCAGGGGAGATGCACCTCCCCTCCCTCTCTCAGAAAGCTTTTTTTTTGGGAGGGGGCATGACAGCGGAAGTGGCAATGGATGTCAACTGATTTGTAAACTCGTGACAGTTCCTAGGGTGTCGGGGGAGGGGGCATTGCTTTCATGCATTCCTCCCGCCCCCAAATTCTGAGAGTCTCACTCCCAGAATGCACTGCCCAACTTCCAAGTTTCATCTCTTTGGGCTGTTTAGCCAAGTTTAATTGGATAACACGTAACATCTGAAGTTTTCTTCTACCCCTTGCCTCTGCCTCTCTGCCACCCACCCCAGACAAGGGTAGGAGAGGATTCCTGGCTTGTCTGTGTACAGTGCTGGAGCTGTTCAAAATGCTGACTTTCTCTTTGGGACAATGTGTTGCCCATTAACTTAGAGGGAAGGGAAAAAAAAAAGTCGTCCCAAAGAGGAGCCTTTTAAAAAAGCTGTGGCCACGGGTAGCAGTGAAACATTGTGGGGTCTGGGGCGGAGACTGTGAAGGCTGGTAGCTCTGGACAGCCCCCAGACCTGCTCCAGTTCCCTCTGCTGCTGTTGGAGGGCATTGAAGCTGCTGGTCACGCAAAGGGCGCCCACAGCCAGGTGGTGGCAGGGCCTGCTCTGTCTCCCTACACAAACGCAGACTTCAGTGGCCTGGGGTCCCCACGAGGTCGAGGGGAGAAGGCCCTCCTTGCAGCCTCATGGTGGGGGCCTGGTTTGCAACACACTGTGGCTTCGGGAGCCAGGATGCTGACACAGACTCACGTGGCGAGCAGCTGTGGCCTGGTTTCCGTGGCCAGGGCCAGGAAGGGAGAGGGTGGCTGCAGCGCTGGTACACATTCAATCTGTCCCTGCTTCATTGCCAGGCACGTTGCAAGCTTTCTCTTGAGGCGAGCTATGAAAAGAAAACTATTCTGATTGGGCCGGCTTTGCTCTTCATTGACCCTGTCTCAGAGACCTCTCTTGTTGGAGATTTGCTTTTGCACAAGGTCACAAGTAGCCCCTGCTCCGGGGTAAGACTTCCCTGGTCTCCCTGTCAGTGGGGAGGTTGGCAGCCTTCAGCACCTCCCTCCCCAACTCCCGCCCCATACTCCTGCCTTGACAGGTGGTTATGTCATTGGCTCTGACATCAGGACCAGGACCTTACTGGGCTTATGTCTTGAGTGCATACAGCAGAGACCAAAACAACTTACCAGGCTTCCTTCCTGGCTAGCCTGTTCCCCAAGGTGACTGAAACTTCCTGTACCTTGGAAGATCTGTTTTGGGAATCTGTGGGAGACCCTGCTCACCAACCTTGGGGTGACTGCTGGTCTGGCACTTGCCCTGTTTCCCGGATCCTTGTAATGCGTGCTGTAGCCTTGCAGCCCCGCACCCACTTAGGGGGCTGCACTTGGCAAAGATCAGCCTGAGTGTTTATGGCTGGACTCGGTCAAGTTCTGCATGTAGAAACATGATCTCTTTGTCTCGGGGTGCCCACTGCAGTGTGCTTAACCCTCTGCTGGGCTGGCCCTCCTTAGGAACTGCCAGAGTGGATGCTTGAGCTGCCTTTGATTTGACCTGGCTCTCCTGGTACCTTTGTGTCAAGTGTGAGCAGGAACCATTCCTGTCCTCATTTTAAAAATGAGTGGGAGGGACAAAGACTGGGAGGCCATGACTGAGCCCCATTCAAGAATGGGGCTTAGTCTTGGGGTTAGCTCATTTAGCCACATGACCTCTGCTTAGGCCCAATGGAGGACAGACAGACAAGGTCTGTAGGGCCTTGGCAGCCAGGGGAGTCTGCTGTCAGTCTGTCCTCACTACTGGTTCTCTTAGTGCAGCTGTCTGTCATGTATGAGGCATCTGTGCCTGTGCCAAGGTTTTTCTTTCCCACTTTGTAGGTGAGCTTTAGAACCCCGAGATCTCAGCTCAGATTTGCTCACGCCTTAGTTCACAGTAGGTCCTTAGTAGGCCATGTGCAGACACAGGTAGTCAAGTATGTGGGTCTCTTCTTTACCTTCAGCTCACAGTATGGGCATGGAGATCTATCCTGAGGCTGATGGGAAGGGAGGGAGGAACACAGAAATGGCTGCTTCATCTGTGGTACAGCGGCCACCATGAACTTCAGGGCTCTGTGCCGTCCTGCCCTTGTGTGGTGATTCCACTGCTGGGGAGGGGAGGAGCAGCGAGGGTGAGCCCTGGGACCTCACTAGGAGCTGGCTCCTAAGGGACCTGCTGTTTTTCTTCCCATTCTTTGCCCCATATCCAGCACTGTTCTTAGCCCTTGTTCTGCCTTGTTAACTGAGCCTGCATCAGGCTCCGTACCTCTGTGCTGTATTTTCTGATAAATTTCAACACATTCAAGTGTCCTCTTCGGGTATGTTTTGTCCCTTTGGTTCTGTTTCTGGCACTGGGCTGTTTGCTGAAGTGTTTTTAGTGCCTGTTTAATTAGTAGCTGCAGAGGAGGCATAAAATCGCCAGGAACCCTCGAGGAAGGAGGGGCCGCAAAGACTGTACTCAGTGTGCTCTGTCCCTTTTCTGATCAGGGCGCTTTGAACCTATCTCTTCAAATTAACTCAGGAGGCCTGAGCTTTGCGCAGGTTAATTGCATGCCCACGAACACGCTCTGAGTTTTTTTTTTTTTTTTAATTTTTATAGAAGGGTGTGATTTCATAGGAGAGAAAGCTACCCAGATACACCCAGGCTCTGCTGGGACCCCTCACCCACGCTTCCCTCAGATGCTTCTAGCCGCAAGAAGGGACACAGGGGCTTATTATTTTGTGGATTCCACAGAGATCCTCTGTGGCCTTGAGTCAAGGTGCTCTTGGCAGCTGAAAGATCTTTTCGGATTTATCAAGGTGGCTGTGCAGTCAAGAGCCACAGCCAACTGGCCTATCCCGTGCCACCTAAGGAGCAGAGAGGCCTTGAACATGTCATTGTCCCTCTTTAAGCTTCACCTCCTTTTCCTGTTAAAAACAAAAACCCAGAACTAACCCCCTCACATATGTATGAATGTGCTATTGAAAGGCAAGATTCCGTGCATGAGTGTATCTGTGGACTAGAACGAGTTGAGCCTTTGTGGGCCTGGCTAGGGTCTCAAGGCAGAATTTGAGGACACTCAAATGACAGCTGAAAGTCACTGGACTCCATCTTGTCCTCAATTCTCCCCTACTCTGAGGCATCATGATCAAAAAGTGGCCTTCAGAACGTATCAGGCTGCCTCCGTGGGTGAAGTATGTAGCTAGCCATGTGGCCACACCCACGTCAATCTTTGTCCCCTCTGCTTCTCCAGTCCTCTCATCTGTGAAATGGGCGTAAGGATAGGACAGGCTCTACAGTTGTTTGGAGGACTTTTCATGAGGTCATTTGGGGCAGATACTCAGAACAGCACTCAGCATGCAACAAGCCCCGCAGACGGCATGATTCATACGCTAGCAGAAGGGGTTTCGCAACCTGATGGTGTTACGAATCTGGCACTGGGTGAGAGCCTCCTTTAAACCGCATCCCTGGTTTCCATGCTTAAAAGCATTTCGTCTCTTGGCCAGCTTCATCGTGCACCAGCGTTAGGAGGTGGAACGGGAACTGGGGAACTTCATTGCATATTTAGAAGCTGTAAATGGTCATCAGCCAGAGTGATTAATGCATGTGCTTGGCGAAGTTCAAGGTCTCACGCAAGAACACACAGCATCCAGGCTCAGGGAAGTGGAAGTGTTTGGATTTAATAGAGGGAGTCAGTTGTAGTCATTAGTATATGCTGAAATCACAGGGCAATCTTGTAAAGTTAAATTCAATTTACTTTTCTACTGAAATTGTGCTTGCTGTGTTATTTAACTAGTCTGGGGTTTCTTGGCATGGGTTAAAGGGACAATAAAGATAAAAGAATACCTGTAAGTAAATAGTAGGGTTTAACAGTAGAATCTATCGTTTTCTCCTCCTTCAATTATATCCCAGCGTTCGTTTTGTGTGTGTTTTTTAATAACCGGAGCCCTCCAATGGGATGCCTAGGATCAGACCACCCTAGCCGTGGAGGCTTGATGCGATTAATACAGTCTGTCTGGAAAGCGGCCTTATTTCGGGAAGTTTTATGTTAATGATATGGTCTGCCCGTTGCACATTTCGTACCAAAAAACGAAGATGGAGCTGGAGTTTCTCTCTGGACTGGGTTTGATTAGCAGCAGGGGCTCACAGGGCAGCCACTCTCCCAGAGGACAGAGGTTGGCAGTTCTCCTTGGTTTTCACTGCCTGGTGGGTGTGGTGTGCTGGGTGCTGGGCGCTGGGCGGCAGGGGTAGAGGGTGGCATTCAAGCCTCGCTGGGGACCAAAGGTGGAGGGAGGGCCACGAGGGTGTAGTAGGGACTGAGTGTGAGGCAGGTGTGTGATGACCTTTGGGGAGAAGTGAGCTTGTGAGCTTGATTGTGGTGTAATGCTTTTGGGGGGTTGGGCGGGACACTTTCTGAGCTCTCCAGGTCCCTTTGTCAATGGCTGGCTCGGTGGAGTTATTAAAAGTTTAGAGAGCTCTATGGGGATGTAGTTCAGGTGGGGGAGTGCTTCCCTAGCAGATGTGAAGCTCTGGGTTCAATGCCTAGCCCCACATTGTGAAAAGCAGGCATGTGGGGCAAGCATGTTATTCTCACACTTAGGAAATGAATGCAGGAGGATTAGAAGTTCAAGGTTATCCTCAGCTACACATCAAGTTTATAGATTAGCCAGCCCCATGTGAAGCGCTGTCTCAAAAAAAAAATTCATTCAGTCATTTATCCTTCACGATGTCTATACGACAGAGACATTGGTGGTCTCGCCCTATGAGGTTGCCAATTCCTGGGGGCTAGTTTCTAAGGTTGGCTCTGGTGTCTCTGTCATCTTGAAGTGGTCCCACTGTAACTGCTGTCTTCCAGGGCCTGCCCGAGACCTGCACACTCTCCTCCCTGCCTGGAAGCATTCCCAGGAGTGGCCCATAGAGAGCTGCAAGGCTGCTGGGTGTTCAGGATGCTTGTGTTCATGTTGGCGGAGGTAGCCAAGGTTGACAAGTATTTAGTGGACTCAAGAAAAAGGCCACTGTCCATGTAACTGACAAGTTGCACCTCTTAGCACATTGGGCAGTGGGGTCCGGAAGGGGCTTGCAGCTGGCCCATCAGGGCAGCACTCACGGGGGCGACTGCCCTCCGATGAAAGGGGTCATTCCAGCCACACAAACGCTACTGCACCCTCTGCAGACACCATGTCACCCTCTGCTGGCCCTTCGGAAGGCAAAGCTCAATCAAAGAATTCTGTTCAGATCTGTACAAGATGTTGCTGTTTTTCTGCTCTGACAGGAGAGGCATTTGGAAGAGCAGTTTCTTTTTCTTTCTTTCTTCCTTTTTTTTTTTTTTATAGCTGTCTTAAAAAGGAGTTTGGCTGTTTAGCACAGCTGGTGCTCATTACATTATGGACTGGCAATAAAATAGCATGTGTAATTAATTTTTAATGCAGTGCTGGATGCAGCACTTCCAAGCAGTTAGTGGATGCGAAGACCCAGCGCTGGCTGTGGACATCACAGACCTCAGTGCTAGGCAGCCACAGGCTCCTCTAAAGGGGAGTTGACAGTGGCGGGAGAGGCTGGGCACCACCCTCTAAGTGGAGGGAATCCCATCCAGAGAGGAGTTTGCTATGTGTGACCTGAGGTTCAAATTAACCCTTAATGAACCAGGATTAGTGGTCCTGATTGGACTTCTCTTCTGACCACTTCAATATCTAGACAGGGCAAGTGAGCCAGGCAGTGAGGAAGACACCATAAGATATGAATGGTTGGCATGAAAAATGGCTTTACGTCTCTCGGGCTCTGCCCGCTAGACCATACTGCCTCTCTTTTCATTTTGAGACAGCAGTTCTTGTATCCCAGACTGACCTTGAACTCTCTTTGAAACAGAGGATGACCTTGAACTTCGGATCTCTAGTCTTAACTGGGAGCACTGGGATTTCAGGTCTATACTACTGTGCCCTATTTCATACCATGCTAAGGACTGAACCCAGGGCTTCATATGTGCGAGGCAAGCACTCTTCTGATGGTGCTACATGCCCAGCCTGCGTTCTGAGACCCCTTGAGTTCACACTGAGAACTGGTGAAGGACACCTGTCAGTGATGATTACAAACCAATTTCCATGGTGCCACCAGGCTTGATGCCCTGTGCATTGGACTTGGCAGCAGGTAGCATTTGTGACAACACTGAGCCATGTATGTGGTCCTGGGACTCTGATGAGTTTTTTCTTTTTTCTTTGCCTCTGCTGTAGGGCACTCCCCTGTGCATGTCCCTGATATGAGACCTCCGTGCCTCTATGGCTGCTGTCCAGGCTCTGGGAACTGCAACATAGACTCTTGTTTGAATTACGCTGACATGATTCACAGACCTAGGACATCCTTGGTCCCAGTCTCTGTGCTAATGAGTATGAATGCATGACCCTAGGACTGTCCACTCTCCTTCTCTGAGCCTCAGTTTCCTCACTTGTCAAATGGGGCAAAAAATACCCTCTTTGGGAGGGCACTGAGAAACTTCTGCCAGGGTGTTGCCAGGGCTTGAGCTATCAGGCTGGATGACCTTGGGTACAGAGGCCCTGTGATGACCAGTCTACCGGCTCTGTGCCTATCCTCACCTGCCAGTTTCTTAGCATGAATGAAAGGGGAGCAAGGGCCATCACTCTCAATGCTTCTAGAACTTGCTGCTGTTATCTACAAAACCCGGTATGCACCAGTTATGGTCCTTGCCTGACGTCTTGTGTGAGTGTGCTCCTCTTAGGGAGCAGAGGCTACCCTTTCCAGATCACACAGCACCAAACCCGCAGAGGCAGCCTGAGCTCTGCTTGGCCTTGAAGATGTGCTTCTGCCCGTCACCTCCCCACTCCTGCTGGGCTGCAGGAGCTGGACCTGCCTGACATACGTGGAGCGTGCTGGTAAGAAACCAACTGATGTTCGGACATCATCCTCCAGAGTACCCCCTGGGTTCTTCGTTTTATTGACCACACCTAGAAATGGAACCCTGGGGTGTTTGAGGACCAGAATGTGCTGGAGATGCCTGAGTAGGAGGTGGGAAAGGCTGCCTTTCGATCCTGCTTGGACAGTGGGCACTTTGACTTTAGCCTCCATGTATGACTGCACTTAAGAGGGACATAACGAAGAGAGGTGGCCCTGCACCGGACTAGCTTGGCAAATTGCCCTAAGACTGGGTTTCTGATGTCTGGGTGGGAATCTGGCCTGCCACTGGCTGTTTCTGTGCTATCTGCTTCTCCTGAGATTGTGGCAGGGTCTGCATGAAGGTGCACAGGACGCTGCTGGACATTCAGGGGCCCCAACAAGGTGAGCAGATGCAGGGCAGGTCCATAGTCAAGGAGTCTGCGGAGGATTGCTTTCTTTCTACCCTGTAGTTCAGTCCCCACACTCAGGGAGAAGCTGAGTTTGCTGTTGTGGTATGGGTTGGGAGGACACATTGGATGCTGCAATGGTACAAGGATGTGATCATGGGATTTTTTTAAAAAAATTATAAGTATACATAAGAATTACGATTTTGACTTTTATTTTTCTCCCTCTTCTATTGCTAGGGACTGAACTCAGAGCTCTGAGCTTGCAGGGGCAGAAGGGGAAAGGCTGTCTACTGTAGGCGTGTTACAATAATTCCCAGTAGTTGAAACCATGAAATTCCAAACACGATTAAGACTGACCAGTTTAATCCAGCAGTGGGAAGAAGCCATGGGAAGTCTGAGGTTTTCCAGTCCCCATCAGACCTTAGAGGATCCATGTCCTGACCAGTTCTGTGGCCCCCTCTCTGAACATTATAATACCAGGAGGTGGCACATTACCTTGGTATGTAGTCACAGGTGGTGGAGGCAGTACCCTTGACTTCTCTTTCTCCCTCGGGGACTTATACCTAACAGTGGTCCTCAGGCGGTCTTCACAATCCCAGTGCACATGAGATCCTTGGCTAGGGCCCTCTGCGTTTTGAATCCAGATTCTCCTTGGGGGTTGGCTTCTCCCAGAATGCACAAGTGAGGAAGACTCTGGCATCTGCATGTAGCATGATTGGTATTGGACGGTGTTTCCTGAGTCTGGGTACCACTGCCCTTTTTGCAGCTTCTACATGGCAGGTACAAGTAGGGGGAGGCACAGACATGAATCACAGTGCTCCTATGGGCCCTGGATAATAAGACCGTCTATATTTTATGGTTTCTGTAGAAGGGGTCGGAGGGCTCGGGTCCTCTCCAAGGAGGTTAATGCAAAACCGAAGTGACTATCTGCAGAAACAGGCAGATGGGATCAGTTCATAAAACTGGACATTAATTATTGCCTTTCTTAATAAGGTGGCGACTGGCTGATGGGTGAGGCCTGCTCTGCTGGGTGGGAATGTGTGTCTGTGACCCTAACTGAGCTTAACCTGGCCTTAGTTACATTTAGACTTCGTTCTGTTACTCTGAATCTCCTTGTGTTTTTATTAGCCATCTCATTTATTCTGTATTTAATCATAAGAGAAGCCATCGATTGGTGGCCCATGGTGTGTATGCCCCAGGCTTTTGTTTAATTCTGTGTTTGAGAGAGGGTCTCAGGTAGCCTAGATCAGCCTTGAACCTGCTGCCTCTCTCTCAGGGCTAGCATTGCAGGTCTGTGCTACCACGCCCAGTTCCTGTGGTCCTGGAGATCAGACTCAGGGTCTCGTGCACGCTAGACAAGCACCATATCGACTGAGTGGCACTCTCGGCCCCTGATGGATTGCAGGTCACAGTAGTTCGAAGGTAGGGCCATGAAGTTTCTTTTTTCCCCCTGAGACAGGGTTTCTCTGTGTAGCCCTGGCTGTCCTGGAACTTGCTCTGTAGATCAGGCTGGCCTCAAACTTAGAGATCCGCCTCCTCTTGTGGTGCACCCATACCACCTGAAATATTTTTTATTGTTGATAACTAGCTGTAAGACTTACAATTCTGGTAGGTGCTATCACTGCCAGTGCTGACGGCTACATCTAGAGCCCTGAGCTTGCTGGGGTGTGCTCTGCCATTCAGCTGCAACCCTAACCCCTTTATTTATTTATGTATTTATTTATTTACTGTTTTTAAGTATGCACTCTAGTTGTTCTAAGCATATTGCAGTTATGTGGCGGTCACCTCCTTCCATCTCTGGAACTGTCTCATCTCTAACAGAATTCAGTCTCCCATCGAACAGCAACTCCATTTCTCCTCTCCCAGCTCCTGGCAGCCACCGTCCTACTTCCTGTTTGTGTGAATGCCACAGCTCCAGGGCCTTTGTATGGGTGGGATGAAGTGTATGGCATGTGTGTGAGTGAGTGTGTCTATGTTCCTTGGCTCATTGGTAGCAGGTGTCATGTCTTTCCATTCGGGACTGTGTACTTGTCCCTTGTGTGTATGGATTACATTTGCTCTTGCATCCATCCATCGGTGGGCACTGGACAGCTTCCACAGCCTGGTGTCAACACTACCATTGTGGCCCTGGGCGTACACATCTGCTTAAGTTCTTTTGGGTGTGTGCCTAGAAGTGGTATAGTTGGATCATAGAAGACCCTGCATTTAGTTTGAAGGCAGTTGCCCAACTTCTCTATAGAGGCTGCCCCATTCTGTATCCTTGCTCATGTTGCACAAGGCTCCAGTTGTTGGGTTTTAGAGCTAAGGAAGACGTTCTTCAGAGAGATGGGAACCAACTGAAAGTTCATAGTCAGTGTACCCTGGGTGTGATTTGAAGCCAGGCCCCACTGGCTTAGCCAGTGCTTTGAGTTACTTGATTTAATATTTTGTGAGGGTCTCAGCCCCTTAACTTCCCTCATGACAACTTTGTCTTCTCAGTTAGCTGGTTTTAAGCAGTCAGCTAAACTAGTATGAAGATTTGGGGATGAAACCTAGGCAGATTGGGTGACAGAAAAGTTCTGTGTTAAGAAGGGTAACACATTGCCCTCTCTGAGCCTCAGGGATTTCTCTGTCTCACAGGGGATCCTTTTGCCGGTCTCACTCCCGCAACTGGAGAAAGGGCATCTAGTGATTGGCCTTGGGTCCCTTGTAGACTGGCACAGTAATTATGATACTTCTATATAGATGATTGCTCAGGACTGCGTCTTCTCTCCCATGCCCTTTGTGAGTGTCCCATGCCTATCTGTGGCAAATGAACACAAGCTGGGTGTTGAGGAAATGACAGATTCAAAGCCGAGGCATTGGCTTCCTTTAGAGGCTATGGCTGAGGGTCCTTCCAAGCTTCATCCACCTTCAAGTAATTCCAAGAGTCCCTTGGCCTCTGGTCACGTCGCCTTAATCCCTGCCTTTGTAGCCACGTGATGCCCTCAGCAATCCACCACATCCTCTTTTAGACAATGGACTCAAGGTTCACCTAGACCGACCAGGGTGGTCTCCTATCACAATCCTTAATTTTATCCACAGAGACCCCTTTTCTAAATAAGGTCACACATGGCTTGCACTGATTTAGTCGCGGGCATGTAGAACATTTGGGGTCTCACTAGCCAACCCCACGCATTCCCCTTGTTGTTGTACTGTAGGCCTCTCCAGGCCAGGAACCCCACTTTGGTTCCTTTGGGGAGATGCCGAGGTCTGCCGGGGCAGTTCTAGACACTGTGTGATATTCCCGTGCTGGACTCCAGAGTGGGTCCTCGACAAGATGGCCACAGGAATGTCATGGTTCTCAGCTGCCTGGCCAGTTCTCAGGCTCTATGGCAGGCTGTGTGGCCACATCTGTCCCCACCAGTCCCATGTCAAGTCAAGAGTTTAGAGAGAGTGTGGATGTATTTGGAGTTGGGGGGTTCAAAAAGCCTATAATGATTATAAGGAAAAAATTAACTGAGTTGAATAGAAGCTAAAAATAGCTGGACACACATTTGCCTATAAACTATTTTTTTTAAGAAAACATAATTATTTTTGCAAACCAGCTCTGAGAAGCCAGGAGTATTTTTAGCCCATGTCTTCTGGGACGCCAGGCATCATCTCAGGAAGAAGATCTCAGAGCCCACCAGAATATAATGATGTCACCATGCTGGGTGACAGCCTCTGGGGGAGCAGGGTCTGACGTTAAGGAGCCCTGTCCTCAGCCCTACCTTCCTACGTGTGTTTGCTGGAAGGGTAGTTCTTGAGAGTCAGACTGTGGCTTCTATGGGTGATGCAGCCGGGGATGTCCTGGTCACACCTGGACAGGTAGCTCTTGCATTGGCCAGTTGACAGCTGGCTCAGTTGTGGGTTGGGAAGGTGGGTGGGGGCTAGTGGTGGGACCAGCCCAGTCTGCTAAGGGATAACTGGGGCCTGAGGGAAAGGACTCTAAGTCTTCATGTTAGGAGCCAAACATTGCCTCATGCCATCTCCCCATTTTCCCATTGCCTCTGCCAGGGTTGTTGGGCCTGGCGTAGTCTC